>NC_133129.1:29240505-30490505 GCF_048418815.1 Hemitrygon akajei
TCAGGCTTCCAGTCTATCTGTGCCAGCGTTTAAATCGTCAAAGCCCAATAAGCCTGGGCCGTCCCACCCCAAGCCATTCTCTTTTTTTTTGTAATTTATTTTTTATTGAAGTTCATCATCAAACAAACATTTCCATAAGATGTATTTCAGATATTGTACATATATATCATATAGTCATATATGCTACAAATCTCCACATAATATTTAGCTGAGGTATACACTTATAGAGAAAACAGAGAAAAAAAATACCTCAAGAATGGTTGAAAAGAGATAAATATTTAACGAATATACCACTGGTGGCTGGTAAAAAGTCTCTTACTGGGAAATGTTATCACAGGAGAGCCCAACCTTAAATGCATGGATGGAAATTACAATGGGCATTTACAAAATGGAGAAGATAACAGCATCTGTTAATCATAAGATGAAACAATTTGATTCATACTGGTAAAAATGGTTTAGCTACATAACAGCTCACAGGCCTGATTTTATCCTCACAAATCAATGAATATGTTGTTAAGAAAAAATCACTCCCTACTTGTACGTAGTTGTCTCTTTTCGCTTGTTCTTCCTTTCCCGAAGCCATTCTCAATCCCGCCAAATCAGTGTTTGGAGCGATCCAACCTTGCATCGGGTTAGGTGGAACCATTTTAAACCCTTCCTCCTAAATGCCTCGATTGTATTTGCCTCACCACCATTCCTGGCAGAGCTCTCCAAGCACCCATCATTGTCTGTGTAAAATACTTGCCTTATACCGCATGCTCTCTAATATTAGACATTTAAACCCTGGGGAAAAGATACTGCTTGTCTATCCACGCTTCTCATAATCTTATAAACTTCTATCCGGTCTCCTGTAGTCTCAGCCATTCTAGAGACAACAATCTTAATATGTCCAACCTCTCCTTATCTTACATGTCCTCTAATCCAGACAGCATCTGAGAAGCATCTTCGACATCCTCTCCATAGCTTCCTCATCCTTCCCACAGCAGGGCAACCAGACTAATCAAAGTGTTAGTAGAATAAGATCAGAAACAAGAAGTTCGATAACTTTACAGTGATGGAAGTGAGGGATCTTAGTGACACAGCAATCACCAACTTCACCTTCAATGCCCGAATCACATCTTAGCAAAGTTGCAAACCCTCTTGTTCAGTTTCAGATGCTAAGAAGTCAAAAAGTTAAAAATCAGAGATAAGAAGTCTTAAAATAATGACCTTCATAATCTTATGCCTCCCCATCTCTCCAATCTTCTCTAGCCTTACAAAGTTCTCCGGTTTTCACACTCCACTCATTTTTGAGCTTCTTGATCAAACAAAATATAATCACTCTGCCTTTGGCTGACATGCTTTCCAATGACTCTGGGATTACCTTTTATCACCACCCTTTCATCTTTTCAGATGCTCCTTACAATTAACCATGTGGTCAATTGCCCCGGTATCACCCCACTTTTGTTTGGCAATATAAATAAGAGAAAATCTGCAGATGCTGGAAATTCGAGCAACACACACAAGATGCTGGAGGAGCTCAGCAGGCCAGGCAGCATCTATGGAAAAATGTACCGTCGACATTTTGGGCCAAAATCCTTTGACAGGACTGGAGAAAAAATGCTGAGGAGCAGATTTAAAAGATGAAGGGAGGGGAGAGAAACCACCAGGTGATAGTTGAAACCTGGTGGGGAGGTATGAAATAAAGAGCTGGGAAACTGATTGGTGAAAGAGACAGAAGGCCATGGAAGAAAGAAAAATGGGGGAAGAGCCCCAGAGGGAGACGATGGGTGGGCAAGGAGATAAAGTGAGATGGTAAAGGGGAGGGGAAGTGGCAGGGCATTATTGTAAGTTTGAGAAATCGATGTTCATGCCATCAGGTTGGAGGCTACCCAGACGGAATATAAGGTGTTGTCCCTCCAACCTAAGTGTGGCCTAATCACAACAGTGGAGGAGGCCATGGATGGAAATAATGGAATGGGAATGGGAAGTGGAATTAAAATGGGTGGCCACTGGGAGATCTTACTTGTTCTGGCAGACAGATTGTAGATGCTCGGCGAAGTGGTCTCCCAATTTACATCAAGTCTTACCGATATACAGGAGGCCACACCAGGAGCAGCGAACACGGTAAATGACCCCAGCAGACTTCGAGGTGAAGTGTCGCCTCACGTGGAAGGACTGTTGAGGGCTCTGAATGGTAGTGAGGGAGGAGGTATAGGGGCAGGTGTAGCACTGGTTCTGCTTGCAAGGATAAGTAACAGGAGGGAGATAAATGGGGAGGGGCCAATGGAAAAGGGAGTTTCGTAGAGGGCAAATGGTGAGTTTGGATTGGTTAGTCAAAGCCACTACATGAACACAAGCTGTTATTCATCCATATCTGAGGCCAGTTATTTACTAGACCTTCGCTCCCTTCTGCTGCTCTGTGACTTTGCTTCTCCTACTGAGAAAAGCTGTGCCAAATAACAACAGTTTATGGGTCTACTGAGCATGAACATAGACTACACATATAATAACAGATGTAATCGGTTATGTAACTGATTGCTTAGGATCTGGCTACCAATCATTACTGGCTGTGCTTTCTGTTCTTTAACTCAACTAGGGACGGGTAGTCATAACTTACTGCTTAACGGCTGCTTAAGGAGCATTCAAAGACTCATCTGCTCCCAGTGTATTATATGCTGTTTGGTCACACAACACAGAGAAAGCCTCTTTTGTCCCCTGCGTCCCCCCACCCCAGTTCCCTGCCAACCACCCAGCGCTCACTTACATTAATTCCTTCCAGCTCCATCCTGAGCACAATCCTCCCCACCATTGAGTATATTTTCAAAAGGCAATGCCTCGAAAAGACAACATCCATCAAGGACCCGCCTCATCGGGAACAGTGAAGTTCAAAGTTTTTATAATCAAAGTATATACTGTATATGTCACCAAATATAACCCTGAGATTCATTTTCCTGTGGGCATACTCAGCAAATCTATAGAATAGTATCTGTAACAGGATCAATGAAAGATCAACCAGAATGCAGAGTACAACAAACTGTGGAAAAGCAAATATAAATAAAAAGCAATAAATAATGAGACCATGACCTAACTAGATAAAGGGTCCTTATAGTGAGATCATTGGCTGTGAGAACACCTAAATGGATGAGCAACACACACAAAATGTTGACTGTGCTTTTTTCCATAGATGCTGCCTGGCCTGATCTATGGAAAAAAGCACAGTCAACATTTTAGGCTGAAACCCTTCGGCAGGACTGGAGAGAAAAAGCTGAGGAGTAGATTTGAAAGGTGGGAGCAGGGAAGGGAGAAACACCAGGCGATAGGTGAAACTTGGAGGGGGAGGGATGAAGCAAAGAGCTAGGAAGTTGATTGGTGAAAGAGACAGAAGGCCATGGAAGAAAGAAAAAAGGGGAGGGTGGGGGTGGTGGAGAGGAGAACCAGAGGGAGGCAATGGGTGAGCAAGGAGTTAACATGAGAGAGGGAAAAGGGGATGGAAAATGGCGAAGCGAGGTGGGGGGGAATTACTGGAAGCTTGAGAAATCAATGTTCATGCCATCAGGTTGGATGCTACCCAAACGGAATATAAGGTGTTGTTCCTCCAACCGAAGTGTGACCTTATCACGACAGTGGCTGAGGCCTTGGATGGACATATCAGTATGGGAATGGGAAGTGGAATTAAAATAGGTGGCCACTGGGAGATCCTGCTCGTTCTGGCGAACCGAGTATAGATATAGCAAGAACAATGTAGAACAAGCAGGATCTCCCAGGGGCACCCATTCTAATTCCACTTCTGCCTCTCCAGAGAAAACAACCCAAGTTATTCCAAGGTTTAATGATGGCATGCTCTAATCCAGGCAATAGTGTGGCAAACCTCTTCTACACCCTCTCTGATGCCTTGACATCCTCTCTACAATGGGGCAACCAGAACCATGTGCAATACTCCAGATGCGGCCTAACTGGAGATTTTGCACATTGTTAAAAATCTCTTCAGTAAAAGTAATTGATTTACTTGTTTATTTATTATTATGTTTTATTTTTTTTCTCTTTGCTAGATTATGTATTGCATTGAACTGCTGTTGCTGTTAAGTTAACAAATTTCACGTCACATGCCGGTGATAATAAACCTAATTCTGATTCTGATTCTAAAATGCTGCCACATAACTCCCTGACTTTCGTACTTATTGTTTTGACTAATGAAGGCAAGCATGTATGCCTTCTTAACCATTTCTCTTTTCTTGCTGCTTAAGATTAAAAGACAGGATCTGCATTGAGAAACACAGCCTTCATATTATTATGTCAGTTAAGGAAGCCATTCAGCCCAACAGGTTGATGCAATTTCATCAGTGCCGTTCCCCCAGTGTTCTCTCAGCTCCATCCTGATCTTGTAACTCCTTCACAAAGGGCAACTTAAGTGAATCAGAATCAGAATTAGGCTTAACATCATTAGCATAAGTCTTGAAATTTGTTTGTTTTGCAGCAGCAGTACTGTGCAATGCATAATAAAAAAAACTAAATGTAAAATTTTATATATAATTAAGTTAAATAAGCAGTAAAAAAAGGGCAAAATAGTGGGCTAGTGTACATGGGCTCATTGTCCATTCACAAAACCTGATGATGGAGGGGAAGAAGCTATTCCTAAATTATTGAGTGTATGTCTTCAGGCTCCTACACCTCCTTTTTGGTGGTAGCGATAAGAAGAGTGCACGTCCTGATTGACAAGGGTTCTTAATGATGGATGTCGCATTTTTTTAAGACGTCCTCACCCTGGGGAGCCTACTGTGCTGTGACCTATTAGCACACTGAGCACTACATTCTTGGGATGTGGGAGAAAACCACAGGAACTCATGCAAACACCACACAGACAGCAGGGGAAGTCAGGATTGAACAGGGGTTATCAGAAGTGTGAGAACCAACCGTAATTGCTGCAGCACTGTGTCGCCCAACCGTGGTAAGCCCTGAACTCAGGCTGTCACTTGTGACTCAGCTGGTTACAGATCACAGTCTTTTCCAGCATTATTGCCCATTCAACAGAGCGAAGAATAATGAAATGGGAATCATATGAAGAAGACTGGACTGGGTAACGATCAAAGATTTCCTACACCAGAAAGCATCAGTGAACCAGATGTGGCCATTTGTGAAGTTGACATAAGGCCATAAGGCATAGGAGCAGAATTGGACCATTTGACCCATTGAGACAGTTTCACCATTCCATCACGGCTGATCTATTATACCTCTCAACCCCATTCTCCTGCCTTCTCCCCATAACCTTTGATGCCCTTACCAATCAAAAGCCTATCAACTGCCACTTTAAATATACCCAATAACTTGGCCTCCATGGCAGTCTGTGGTATTGAATCCCACAGACACTTGATAAACATTGAACACCCCTGGCTGCCTATGTTGGGAAACTTTTTCTGCCTTAGTCCAATCCTCTAAATTGCTTGACCGTTGACAGAGTCACTGTGCATCATACTGCGAGGGCATAGCCCTGTTCCTTCTGCTCTATTCTGTTCCTATTAGGACAGCTCATTTAGTCCCATTCTATCTTTTTTCTACTGCAGTGCTCTCAGTTATTTCCCTTCAGGCCTTCTTTGGCTCTGCTTCCACCACCTTTTATAGGCAAAGCCTCTCAAATTCCAACCCTGTGTCCCCTGTCGTGCAAGGTAAAAATGGGTAAGGCCAGTCAGCAGGGTTCTGGTGAAGCTGTATCGGCCAACCGGCTGTACATTGGATGCATTGGATTGTGGAAGCATTGATGAACTCCAACCACATAATCAACTTCAGAGGGATGATGGAGACTGGAGCTCATTGATGGCTTATGGCTCCACTGGGAATTATGGGCCCAAGTTAGTAAGTAAGTTTATAGCCAGTAATTTCTGGATGATAACAACTCCCCATGTAAAAAAAAATGTTTTCCTCATATGTGCCAGCTGGTAAAGCTGCTGTGTCTCAACTCCAGTGTCTCGACATTCTCCCTATGACTGCGTGTGCCTCCTCTGGGTGTTCCAGTTGCCTCCCATCCCATACCACAAAGTCATGTGGGTTTGTAGAGCTTTAGGCCTCCAGTGTACAGCTGATGTGTGGAATCTGAGGAAGTTAATGGGAATTTAGGGAGAGAAAATGCATTTAGTGTCAAACGCACAAAATGCTAAATGACTTCAGCAGGTCAGGCAGCATCTAGGCAAAGGAATAAGGAGTTGACATTTCGGGCTGAGATACTGCCTGAGCTGCAGAGTTCTTCCAGCATTTTGTTTGTCTTACTCTGGATTTCCAGCATCTGCAGAATCTCTTGGGTTAAGGTTCAGTGTAAATGTGGGCAGAAACTCAATCCAGAAGAGCCTGATCTCGTTCCATTTGATTCTATTAGTTTTCAAATAAAATCTGCATTGGAACAGCTTCTCTCTTTCTATCCACTCTAATCCAGCTATAAACACATACAGTTCTCCTCTCAACCCTCTTTGTTCCAAGGAAAATAGCTCCAGCTTCTCCAATCTGAAGTTTACAGCTGAAATCCCCAAGCCATGGGAATAGTCACTGCACATAAGAAGGATCAAACCATCTGTGCATCAATAATCTTATCCAATGGTGGCTGAGAGCAGGGCTTAAGCTTGAATGGATCTGTGTTTCAATTATTATCATCTTCTTTTTTTGAGTTTGGGAGACGTTGGTGGGGTTCACTGCTGAACTCAGATGCTATCCGTTAAAACAAGGTATGCACCACTTCCCAACTTCCCACTCATTTGTAGAACTGCTAAAGTGGTTAGTAATGGAGACCAGCTTGATTTCTACAGCTGTGGCATTTCCTTAGGGTCCAGTAGCCATCTTGAAATTCTATCTTTGCTCTGTCACTAAGATGTTGCTTCTGAAAGCCAGAAGCAGAGAGGCAGATACAAACACTGGCTGTGGGAGGACCATATAACAGGTGCAGGAGCTACTGCATTACTGTTGGCCCTAGCATGCTCCAGATTAGTGAAAAGTCATAGAAAGAAACTGAGGCAAGATTGAACATTGAAGTGAACTCAGTCTAACTTTCCAAAATATTCAGATCAACCTTTTATATAATAGCACTTCCTAACTTCTTTCTGAAATACTTAAGCTCCGCCAAGGAAGAGAACGAAGTCAAGTGCATTGGAATATCATCATGCCATATGGGAAGCAAGTAGAACTGAAGTAGCTGCAGGTTTGGCTGGCATGGATATGATGGGCCAAATGGTCACCCAGTTCATTTGTTACGTGTCGTGTCATTATGGCTTGGGCGATCATGGTCTTTCCATGACCTTGATTGTTCTTGGCAAACTTTTCTACAGAAGTGGTTTGCCATTTCCTTGTTGTGGCCAGAGTCTTCACAAGAAGGCAGGTGGCCCCAGCCATTATCAATACTCTTCAGAGATTGTCTTCCTGGTGTCAGTGGTCACCTTGAGATATGCACCAGCTCCTCATCCACCATCTGCTCCCATGGCTGCAAGGGACCCTGATCTGTGATTGGGCTACACCTTGCCCAAGGGTGACATGCAGGCTAGAGGGAAGGAGTGTCTGAGACCTCCTTTGATAGAGATGTATCACCACCTTGCTCCCACAAGGCCTCCCAGTATATCGTAAATATCTAGGAAAAATAGATCATGACACCTATTATGTCTCAAAGACATCTTAATGTCTACGAGAGTGCCATAGAAATAAAAGATGCATATAAAAGGACTGATAGGTGTTACATTGAATAATTAGCTCTTTTGTAAAGCAGAAGTAAAGCAAAAGTGTTACTTTTGGGCCTAATGAAGTGGGCAGATAATTTTCCCCATAGTGCTGTCTTCTAGTTATCAAGTAGTGACCTGACTTGATAACTAATTCTAGAGCCAGTAAGAACAAATATCATTGAATTTGGGAGCAATGAACAACTGAGTTTGGCACTGATCTCAAATCGTCTCTCGGAGTGAAAGTGAACATTGATGCGAAATAAACAGAAATGAGCACAAGTTGTAGTAGCTATCAGAGAGACAATGATCTGAAAGATGAAGAGGCTGAGGAAGAACTGGTGTTAAATAACTGAGGGGCAGTGAGGGGGGTTGGTTTAACTGCTGATGCAGAGATCAATGATGAGAAATGTTGAACAGCACAAAGAACACTAAGAATGCATCAGGGAGTTGTACACTCCGAAGCCACTGTATTTAGGTACCTGCATGGCCTCTGATTCTATGTCCGTGGTCTTCTGCAGCTTTAGCCCATCACTTCAAGGTTCAACCTGCTGTGCATTCAGAGATGCTCTTCTGCACACCACTGTTGTAACGTGTGGTTACTTGGTTACTGTTGGCTTCCTGTCAGCTTGCACCTGTCTGGCCGTTCTCCTCTGACCTCACTCAGTAACAAGGCATTTTCACCCACTGAACTGCCACTCACTGTATGAGTTATGTTTTCCACACTATTCTCTGTAAACTCAAAAGACGGTTGTGCGTGGATATCCCAGGAAATCAGCAGTTTCTGAGATACTCAAACCACCCTGTCTGACACCTTCTTTTGATTCCACGATCAAAGCCCCTTAGATCACACTTCTTCCCCATTCTGATGTTTGGTGGTCTGAGCTCTACTGAACCTCTTGACCACATCTGCATCCTTTTTCTACATTGAGGTGATGCTACATGATTGGCTGATTAGATATTTGCATAAACAAGCAGGTGTACAGGTGTACCTAATGAAGTGCCAACTGAGTGAATAAGAAACATCATGATGAACAAGTGACATCATAGGGATAAATGCCCTTGATTGAGTTCAGAGGACCACGAAGAGGACAAATAAAATAGAATGCTGTAATAGGAGCATTTGATGGCTTTGGGCCTATATTTGCTGACAAAATGAAAATGAGGTGGTGGGGGGGGGGGGGGGAAGTGAAATCTCACTGATACCTTTTAAATATTGAAAGGCCTAGATAGAGTGGCTGTGGAGGCGAAGTCATTGGGTTGATAGGTTCTTGATTAATAAGGACATTAATGATTATAGGGTGAAGGCAGGAGAATGGAGTTGAGAGGGATTATAAATCAGCCATGATGGAATGGCAGAGCAAACTGGATGGGCCGAATGGACGAATTATGCTCCTGTGTCTTTGGGTTTTATGGTCTAAAGGCAAGAGGGGAAGGAATAAAGTCAAGAAGGCAATTAAAATAGCTAGCTGAGGTAAAAGAAGTAAATCAGCCAGGCAGCTGCTGAGGTCTGAGCCATGAATGGGCAAAGATGGTGGACAATTACAGACCCAAGTGCTGTTCAGGGATGCTCACCAACAAGATGGGGGCTACGTTGTCTGTTGTATATTATAGACACTTCAGTGACAAAGTTACGGAAGATTAAGTATCAGATAGCCACCAAGATACAAACATCTTAATGTCAAGAGTATACCATAGATATAAAGGCTCCATTGAAAAGGATAGATAAAGGTCACATTGAGCAAATATCTTGGAGGGTATGAAACTACACCCAGGCACTTGAAAAATAGACCTCAATCAGTCTGTTGTGATTTTGTGCTCAGGCGGTTAATAAAATGCTGCATATTAATTCAATTTCTTATGAAAGTGATACACTCGATTACGAACAGAAGCACAGAGTTGTCCTGGTGAGTTCTTACCGTGCTGAGTAATACAGGTGGACCTGAGTCCATTAATAAATAAACTCACTAACCTGATTCACCTTTTGAAGGCAGTAACCTGCTGAGATCGTACTGCATCACACATCTGCATATAAAACTATTCCAGATGTGGTTCTTGGGACAAGTTTTGTTTGGCATCAAACAACTGTGAAGGAAACAAAAAATGTTTTTGTTCAAATCAGGCAGCAGTTACAGTTGATATCGTGACAATTTGGTTCAATATGCTTGAAATTCATGAGCAACAAGCCAAAACAGAACGGAGCTGTTCCAGGTCGCTGAGTGTTTTAATCCACTGGTTGTAGGAAACAGGAAAAGGCAGAGTAAATTCATCTCCATGCTCACAGAATATATGACGCACAAACATCTAATACAGTGTATCAATTAAATTGAATTTAATTCCACTCTTTACTGTGCACAGATATTTGTTTCAGAACCTTCAACATGACAGCTGAAATCAATTCGATTAACGTCATCTCAACTCAGTGCTCTCCCAGTGACAATCTGAACCCTCATCCCCAGTGACAGTCTGACCCCTCATTCCCACTGACAGTGTGACCCCTCACTCCCAGTGACAGTGAGACCCCTCATTTCCAGTGACAGGCTGACCTCACTCCCAGTGACAGCCTGACCTCATTCTCAGTGACAATCTGACCCCTCACTCCCAGTGACAGTGTGAACCCACTCCCTACCCTGGTCCCTCTCACAACTGTGAGAAGCAAGTGACTGTGAGTCTCGGGCCCCATTTCCCCCCAGACCTATTTATTCCTTCAAAGATAGTGAAAATAAAATCTAGGAGACTGCATCATCCAGAAATTAAGGATTCTGCTTTGGAACCTTGTTTATTTTAGAAAGTTATTCTCCTTGGGTTCTTTATCGGTTTCCAATTAAGCAAGTAGTTTTCTGCTGCTGTATAAATCCACACACCAGCATTCAAAATCTTTACCAGTTCCCAGCCCCAAAGAGCTGGAAGAGCTATCAGGTGTTTTTTAACAAATACAAGTTGTTTTTAAAGTGTTCTACGTAATCCACAAGGTTGCCAGGAAAGTTTTACTGAATTTTATTGGAAGTCAGTTATAATTGTATTTGAATGACTTCTATCAGCACCTTACATTACAAGGACGGCCTTGAGGTGCTTTTTACTGAATGTGATGCAAGAGATATGTCAAAGTATGGCCAGCACATTGTGTTCAAATCTAATCGCAATGTTACAGCAACAACAAGAACGTAGCAGATTGAGGACAGAGCACAATTATAAACTTAGTTAACAAACGTAGTTATATATAGGAATTGTCTATTGAATCTTCAAGGAGTATAAAATTCAGAAAGACCTTGAGGGGTACATTGTAGGGATTCATAGTACTCTGCAAAAATTTTAGTCTTAGAAAAAGTGGAGCGCCGTGGGAAGTGTGTGGGATAGGTGGCAGAGAAGAGTGCCAGGGGCAGGGATTGGCATGGATGCACACACACCCAGCCTTGAGACACCGGGCAAAGTCATTTGATTCCAAACAATTGGTTTATTGTTCATTACAGAATGTCTCTCTGGTGCTTCCCACTCTCTCCCCTCTCCCTTCTCCTCGTCCCAATTATGATTCCCCTCTCCCTGCCCCCTTCCCACTCTCAGTCCACAATTGAGACCCAGATCAGAATCAGGTTTATCATCACTCACATATGTCATAGGTGGCAAGATGACACCAGATATGATAGGTAACGACTATTCATGACGTCCTGCCGATGGTTCATGAAACTACTTTTTCTGCTTCTTCTTCTTTTAAATATACTTCTACAACTAATCTATGTACGGTTGGAGCTAGTAATTTACACTTTGATAATGTGTTTTTGGACTGACTGAGCAAGCTGGAGCTTTTGCCGTCTGAGGGAGTTCGGCATGATGAGGCAAGGTTGGGAAACGTAGTGTGTGGCCTCATGGTGGAGCGGAAACCTATGATTGGCTCCAATTCTCAACCAACGCGCTGATGAAAGTGCCGAGCAGGATTGAAATCAATGAGGACGGGAACGGAAGGCAAGCGGGTGTATACGCCGTCTGCCTGCATTTGACTTGGTCTCCCTGTCCCTCTAGCTCACTACTTCCAGAGTCTAGGCTCTTGAGCAAGAATTGATTGGCACAGTTTCTCAATTAGAATTGTCTTTAGGGGACTCTATAGTTCATGTCATATGTGTTTCTGATTTCTGGTTACTCTTTTTGAAAATTGCTTGTTTGTGTGATTTTGATTGAGGCGACTGGCTCTGCGGCCTGCAGTCAACAAAACAATGCAACACTAAATTGAACTATTCTGAACTAAACTGAATATTTCTAGACTGTTTCAAGGACTCTCCGGTTTCATGTTTAATATTCTGTGCGCTATTTGCTTGTGGTTTTGCTGTTTGCGTGATTTGTTCTTTTTTTGTGCGTTGGGTGTTTGATGTTTTCTTTGAATAAGTTTGATGGTGTTTCTTTGGTTCATGGCTGTCTGTGGGAAGATGACTATCAGAGCTGCTTACTGCATATATACTCAGAAAATAACTATACCTTGAATATTTGAATTTGTTTTTTTTGCAGGAGCAATACAATGCAATACATAAAATTACTATAGTAATGTAAAGAATTCTTAGGCACCCTATCTATATATATATATTTCCCTAAGACTTTTGCAGAGCACTGTATTTATTTAATTATTTAGAGATACAGCATGGAACAGACCCTTCAAACTGGCAAGCCACCTATTTAACACTAGCCTATTCACAGGACAATTTAGAATGACCAATTAACCTACCAACCCGTATGTCTTTGGTCTGTGGGAAGATACTGGAGCACTTGGAGGAAGGCCACACAGTCACAGGGAGAATGTACAAACTCCTTACAGACATTGGCAGGAGTTGAATCAAAGTCTTGGCCCCACAACAGTGTTACGCTAACTGCTACACTACCAGGCATCCCATTCTGTTTCCTTTGGTCCAGAGACCAGTACCAAAGGCACAGTAGTTCTTATGTTGGTCTCATAGCCACCCTAGAACACATACTACATGGGAGCAACCCATTCTTTATTCTGAGGGTCTGCTTAAGAAGAGAGTGGAAGAGGGAGAAGGATTGGCTGGGCAAAAACCTTTCACTCGAAGTAACACACACAAAATACTGGAGGAACACAGTAGGTCAGGCAGCACCCATGGAAAGAAATAAAGAGTAGATATTTCAGGCTGAGATCCTTCATCAGAACTGGAAAGGAAGGGGGAAGAAGCCAGAAGAAGAAGCTGAACAAAGGGAAGGAGTACAATTTGATCATAGCTGATATTTTATGGCCTCTAATCAGCTCAATACATCATGGGCACATTCTCGACCATCGTCCATTGTATCTACAGGAGGACAGCCTCAAGTAAGTAACATTCACCATTGCGGCCTTGCCATCTTCTCGCAGCTACTATTGGAAAGGAGCTGATTAATGAGTACAACAGGAAGACCATGAGCCAGTCCTCATCAGGAGATCAGAGGTGGAGAGGGTCAGCAAATTTAAATTCCTCATCCAGAGGAGCTGCCCTGTGTCCAGCACGTAAAGGAAGGGCAGTGCCTCTACTTTCTTAGATGTTTGCGTAGATTTGGTATGTCATCAAAAACTTTGATAAACTTCTGTAGATGCACGGCGGAGGGTATACTGACTCATTGTATCATGGCCTTGTATAGCAACACCAATGATCCTGAATGGGAAAGCATCAAAAAGTAGTGGATACGGTCCAGGCCATCACAAGTAAAGCACATGAGGAGCTACTGCAGAAAAGCAGCATCTATCATCAAGGACCCCACCATTAAAGCCATGATCTCTTCTTGCTGCTGCCATCAGGAAGGAAATACAGGAGCCTCAAGTGCGACACCGTCAGGTTCAGGTACAGTTATTACCCCTCAACCATCAGGCTCTTAAACCAGAGGGGATAACTTCACTCATCCCAACAATGAACTGATTCCAAATCCTATTGACAAGCTTTGGACGCTACCATTTGATATTTATTGCTTATTTATTTATAATTATTGTTGTTACTTTTTTCGCTCTTTTGTATTTGCACATTTTTTTTGTCTTTTGCATATTGGTCGTTCGTGTTTATTGTGTGTCTTTTCATTGATTGTATCGTATTTCTCTGTATTTACCAAGAATGCCCACAAGAAAATTAATCTCAGGGTAGTACATGGATAATAAATTTACTTTGTACTTTGAACAGGAGGCACAGAAGAAGCCTGGTGTCCCATACCACTATGTTCAAGTACAGCTATTTTTCTTCTCCCAATTGGTTCTTAAACCAACTGGCAAAACGTGAATCTCTACAGTTTAGCTATACAATGATCACTTTTATCAATTTGAACTAAAATTGACCTTTTTTCTTCTAATTGTTTTCTTTCTTGCAAAATTGTCAATAGTTTACGTTTAAGTATACCTTTTCCTGTGAGTGCTGTAAGATATTCATTTCACGTGTATATTCAGATTCTTATGCATATGGCAATAAACACCTCTTTAAAAGAGAGTCATAGAGTCATGAAGCACTGCAGCATGGAACCAGGCCCTTTGGCCCATCTAGTCTATGTTCAAATATGATTCTGCCTAGGCAAGTGGACCATAGCCTCCATACTCTTTCCGCTTCTGTGCTAGTTCCCCCTGACTCGCTCTTTCAGATATGTATCTATCTTCCCTCTATCCAAATCCAAATCGGATCTCCACTACTCTCAGAGAATTCCAGAGATTCACTGCCTGAAGAGGTCGCAACTCTTACAACAATTAGTAAGTATCTAAAATAAGTTCAAAGTGAATTTATTATCAAAGTATATTTACGCGCAAACACTTCTCGGGCTTCCAGCCAGGTCCAGATGTCGATTTTAACTGACATTTCGATGACAAACTCTGCCATGTTCATCAGGGATAATGCCTCGGTATGTCTAGTCCAGTGCTATATATACTCAACTCCCATTGTCTGTCCGTCCTGATTGGTTAGTCCTCAACCAATCAGGTTTCCGCTGTTCCACCTTGCTTAAAATCGTATTCCCGTTCCTACTTAGAGTGAAACCTTCAGTGAAAGCTGAAATTCTTATTCTCTAGTCTTACTTCAATGGTTTCCTTCACCAGGCAGTCCCACAAGCCACTGGTGTGGCACCAGTGGTCACTGCCTATATAACGTTCTGCTACCATCAATTTCTCTGGGTAACCCAAACTGATACACCTTCTCTGCTTCTTGTTGTGGGTTAATCAAGGTGGGGCAGTGGAAACCTGATTGGTTGAGGACTAACCAATCATGAGGTTCGGATGATGGAAATTGAGTATATATACCACAAGACTAGATGTGCCTAGGCATCGTCCCTGATGAAGATAGTGGAGTTTGTCATTGAAAAGTTGGTTAAAATCGACACCTGAACACTTCTGGAAGCCCAAGAAGAGTTCATGCATCATATACACCAGGAAAGTACTGGACCCTTTCTCAAAGTATGTATCTGTCATCATATACTACCCTGAGATTCATTTTACTGTGAGCATTCACTGTAGAACAAATACAATAAAATCAATGAAAAAATAGACACAAGGAAATACTGATAAATAATCAATACGCAAAAGAAGACTAACTGTGCAAATACAAAAAATAACAAATAACTATCAATCAATCAATAAATAAATTAACATATAGATAAACAGATAAACATGTAATCTGCAGGTGCTGAAAATACAAAGCGAAACACAAAATGCTGGAGGATCTCAGCAGGTCAGGCAGCATCCATGGAAATGAATAAACAGTTGATGGTTCGGGCCAAGACCCTCCTTCAGGAAATAAATAAATCATACTGAGAACATGAGTTGCAAAGTCCTCAAAAGTGAGTCCATGGGCTGTGGAATCAGTTCACTGTTGAGTGAAGTTGTGCACTTTGATTCAGGAGCTTGATGATTGAAGGGTAATTACTGTTCCTGAACATGGTGGTCTGGGTCCTAAGGCTTCTGTAACTCCTTCCTGATGGCAGGAGTGAATAATAAGCACTCGACTTGTCAAGATATGTAATGCTATGGGCCAAGCACTGGAAAATTGTATTAGTATTGTTGATAATTGGCACAGATACGGTAAGCTGAAAGGATTGTTTTTTGTGCCGTATGACTCAATGAATCTCTAAGGAAATTGAGATTAAACCTCTCCAGCTATTGACTAGATAGAGTTGGCAGATTTCTTTCCCTGAAGGACACAAGTGAGCCAGCTGGGTTGTTATGACCATTATTTATATCGGTTGGCATGGAAGTCTAGCCATAACTAGTGCAACACATACTGTACAAAATGTTGAAGGAACTCAGCCGGTCAGACATCATCCCTGGAAACAGTCGACATTTCAGGCCACAACCCTCCATCAAGGCTGGAAAGGAAAAGGGCAGAAGCCAGAATAAAATGGGTGAGGGAAAGCACGAGCTGGCTGGTAATAGGTGAATCCAGATGAGGGGTAAGGTAGATATGTGGGGGAGTGGTAATGGAAGGGAATGAATCTCAAGGTAGTATGTATATAATGTGATATATTTGGACTTTGACAATTTACCTTGAACTTTGATGTGAAAAGCTGGCAGGGGAGATGTGAAAAAGGCAAAGGACTGAAGGAAAATGAATTTGATAGGAGAAGGCGGTAGTCCATGAAACAAAGGGATGACGAATCAGAGAGAGGTGGTGGGTAGTCTTTCTGGCCTCTTCTTTTCCAGTCCTGATGAAGAATCTCAGCACGAAACGTCAACTGTTCATTTCCCGCCATAGAGGCACCCGACCTGCTGAGTTCCTCTAGCAGGTTTTGTGTGTTGCTCAACATTTGCAGCATCTGCAGAATATCTTGCTGCATATTTGCAGCATCTGCCTTAAATATTTTATTTACTTTATTGTGATACAGCGTGAAATAATCCCTTCTGGCCCTTTGAACTATGCCACCCAAAAACACACCGATATAACCCTAGCCTAATCATGCCACAATTTACAATGACCAATGAACTTTCTAATCAGCACACTTTTGGACTGTGGGAGGAAACCAGAGCCTCTGGGGAAAACCCAAGCATTCCACGGGGAGGTGATCCAGGCTCTTACAGAGTATGTAAGAATTGAACTTCGAACTTTGATGCCCCAAACTGTAATAATGTTCTGCTAATCACTACACTACTTTGGCGCCCAACTAGTGTTGGCTATTGATGATATTACTAAAACATGAGAATTTCTGCAGATATTGGAAATCCAAAGCAACACGCACAAAATTTTGGAGGAGTTCAGTGGGTCAGGCAGCATCTATGGAAATGAACAGTCGATGTTTCTGGCCGAGACCCTTCTTCAGGACTGAGAAGGATTGGGGAAGATCCCTGAATAAAAAGGTGGGGGAGAAGGGAAGGAAGCTAGCTGGAATGTGAAAGGTGAAGAGAGTGGACAATAAGAATAATATTAGTTGATATAATAATACCAGTTGACAGGAAGGTCTAGCCTTCACCGACGCTGACTTCTCCTGATGTTGCCTTTTGGTAGAAAGTCCCAGCTGGCAATAATGAGGTTAATGGAGTTAGTGTGTCGCCAGTTTGGAATTTCCAATGATGCAACTTTCAAGAGAGGAGATTCTGGGTGGTTACACAATACAGGGAAGATTTTTAAAAAAGATTTGCAACGGAGACATGCTTAATATCCACAAGAAGCCAGGATACAATGTGGCCACACTGGACAGAACATTGCCTCTGGAGGTCAATCACATGATTCAACTGGTCAAAGCCAGTGATTGCATCTTCAAATGGCATATTCCACCAAGGGCAGGAATGAAGTCAGACATTGCTCATTTTACCACAACCACATCTCAATGTGGACTCAGCTCTTGTTCACGTCCTCCACCACATCCTTAGTGCATGGCAAAAGAAATATGTGGAAAGATATGAGCTCGTTCACTTTTATATTAAAAATTAAAAGGAGAAGTTGATGCTCATGGGAACCTGAGAGTCCATCTATGACTGAAAGTGAAAATGCAGGTACAGAAAATAGATAGGATATCAAATGGTACATTGTTCATTATTACAAGAGTATTTAAACACAAGAAGAGAGATGTCTTGTTTTAATTATATGAGTTCTTATTGAGATCATGTCTGGAATGTTGTGTACAGTTCTTATCTCTCTAGTAAAGGAAGGATTTGCTTGTGACAAGGCAATTGCATTGAAGGTTCACCGGACTGGTATCCTATTTGTTTCATGTGGAAAGATTAAGTAGACAGGGCCGAGACTCTCTTAAATTTCAAAGAATGAAAGATGAACTCAGTAAAAACAAACATAATAATTACAGAGCTTGTCAGCGTATTATAGAATACATAGAACAGTATAGCATAGTACAGGCTCTTCCTCCCACGATGTTGTACTGATCTTCTAACCTACTCTAAGATCAATTTAATCCTTCCCTCCCAAGTGACCCTCTTTCTTTCATCCAGATGCCTATCTAAGAGTCTGTTAAATGCCTCTACCCCTAGCTCCGGAAGCGCATTCCATGAACCTAGAAAACCCTGTGTAAAAATCTTACCCCTGATATCCCTCTATACTTATCTCCAATCACATTAAAATAATGTTCCTCTTAGCCATCTCTGCCCTAAGAAAAAGTCCCTGGCTGTCCTGTTGAACATACAGCAAGAATGTTTCCTCTTTCTGAGTTGGCCAGGGAGTTAGAAGTTCAAAATAAGTCCATTTGGGTCTGAGGTGAGGCTCAGATCACTGGTAATGGTTAGAGGAAGAGGATCTACCTCTGAATGCTTCCCATCTCAGGGACTGCAGTGTCATAGTTAGAGCCAGCTTTATTATTCATGCAGATATACTGTATGTTTGGATGTTGGGATAGAGATAAATCTCTACCAAATCAGGAGTAAGGTGCTCCTTCCCTCCCCTAGCCTCCAGTTCACCCTTAGGCAAAGTGTAGTAATTGCACAGCCCCCCCCCCCCTCACTCACCCCCGATCAGGGTCATGTGAAGGCATGGGAGCAGGTGGTGGATAGTTGTATTGAGCAGCTGGTCACAAGTCCTGTTTATGTGACCACTGATGCCAGGCAGACAATCTCTGAAGGGTATTGATAATCGCTGGGGTCGCCCGTCTTGAAAAGACACTCCCCAGAAGAAAGCAATGGCAAACAACTTCTGTCGAAGAATTTGCCAAGAACAATCATGGCCATGGAAAGACCATGATTGTCCATGTCTTACGTCACAGCAAGTAATGAATGATCACTGGATATCCAGCAGGCAAGGCTGGATCACTTATAGTAGGAGGCAGCCATGCAACATTAGTCAGGGAGTCCATTACGGCAGCACATATAACCATATAACAATTACAGCACGGAAACAGGCCATCTCGGCCCTTCTAGTCCGTGCTGAACGCTTACTCTCACCTAGTCCCACCGACCTGCACTCAGCCCATAACCCTCCATTCCTTACCTGTCCATATACCTATCCAATTTTTTTTAAATGACAAAATCGAACCTGCCTCTACCACTTCTACTGGAAGCTCGTTCCAGACAGCTACCATTCTCTGAGTAAAGAAAATCCCCCTCGTGTTATCCTTAAACTTTTGCCCCTTAACTCTCAACTCATGTCCTCTTGTTTGAATCTCCCCTACTCTCAATGGAAAAAGCCTATCCACGTCAACTCTATCTATCTCCCTCATCATTTTAAATACCTCTATCAAGTCCCTCCTCAACCTTCTACGCTCCAAAAAATAAAGACCTAACTTGTTCAACCTTTCTCTGTAACTTAAGTGCTGAAACCCGGGTAACTCTCTCTATTTTGTTGACATCTTTCCTATAATTTGTTGAGCAGAACTGTACACAATACTCCAAATTTGGCCTCACCAATACCTTGTACAATTTTAACATTATATCCCAACTCCTATACTCAATGCTCTGAATTATAAAGGCCAGCATACCGAAAGCTTTCTTCACCACCCTATCCACATGAGATTCCACCTTCAGGGAACTATGCACCATTATTCCTAGATCACTCTGTTCTACTGCATTCCTTACTGAAGTATAATGTGGGTTTCTATATAACAATCCAGTAATTTTTCAGTTATTTTTACTCATTTAAAAAATCTACACTATTAACAGGATGTAAGTTCTACAGCCACTATGATGGGATTTGAACTCACATCTCTAGCCTTTAGTCAAAGTAACTAGGTTACTGCCCTGGTAACTTAACTGCTGCATCTTCACCCTATGCTGGGATATCCAGAGAAATCCAGAATTATCTTAAGGACTCCCATTTTCAGCTTACACAATAGCAAATTAAACTTAATTCAGCTTCAGTTCATACACTGCCGTGCCATGTTCGTTATGTCAAAACACGATTACTCCTTTGCATTCTTCCTCGTTCTATCTACTGTAAGCCTGAGGTCATCAAAATGTTTGCCACTCATGTATCAGCTCACTCTCATTCCTTTTCACCTAAATCACAAGAGATTGCATTCCTGGTTGTGCAAGATGCTGATTTAAAAATTCTCATCATTATGTCCAAATTCTTCCTTGGTCAGACCCTCCCTATTATTGTAATGTTTTTTTAGGACTACACTGAACCAAGATTTTGGTGCTCATTTACAACAGCTCTTTTGTCCACCCTCACATTGAGTCACTTCCCCAATGATGACCATGCCTTCAGCTGCCAAGTCCCAAGGCTCTTGTTTCTTATCTCTGAGAGTTTCTATTTTCTTATCCTCTCCTAACGTGCTTCTTAAAGCCAATCTCTATGACTACGCTTTATTATCAGCCTTAGTATCTCCTTATATGATATAGACCATAAGATATAGGAGCAGAATTAGGCCATTCGCCCCATCGAGTCTGCTCTGCCATTTCATCATGGCTGATGCATTTCTCTCTTAACTCCATTCTTTTGCCTTCTCCCCATAATCTTTCATGCTCTAACTAATCAAGAACCTGTCAAGCTTTGCCTTAAATACACCCAATGACATGGCTCCACAGCTGCATGTGGCAATGAATTCCACAGATTCACCACTCTCTGCTGAAGGAAATTCCTCTTTATATCCGTTCTAAATGGATGTCCCTCCATACTGAGGCTGTGTCTTCTGGTCCTGGACTCCACCACCATAGGAAACGTCCTCTCCATGTCCATTCTAACTAGGATAGAGTATCAGCCGCTTTTGTGTGATTATGCCCTTGTGATTTGTTCAGGAATAACATGCAGTCATTGGAACCTCAGGTTCAGTAGTGGAGTTCAATGTATATTCATCACACATTTTTCAGATACAACAGACAACAAACTGCTGTGTAATTTGTTGTTTGCAATGGAAGGATATTGCAAAACATAGTAATAATAATGAAAAACTATACATTAAAATAAGAAATATATATAAAAATTAAATTAAGCAGGCAGTGAAAAAAGAGAGCAAAAAATATTGAGTTATTTCATGAGTTCTTTGTCCATTCATAAATGGGGACAAGCAGAGAAGAAGCTGTTCCTGAAACATTGAGAGCGTGTTTTCATGCTTCTGTACCTCCTCCTTGAAGGTATTAATGAGAAGAGGGCATGTCTGAGGTGACGGATGCTGCCTTTTTGGGGCATCACCTTCTGGAGGTGTCCTTGATGCTGGGGGAGGCGAGTGCCTATGACGGCGCTGGCTGAATTTACAACTTTCTGCAGCTCCTTTGGATCCTGTGCAGTGGCCCCTCCATACCAGATGGTGATGCAACGAGTCAGAATGCTCTCCACAGTAATCTATAGAAGTTTTTGTGAGTCTTTGGTGGCATACAAATTCTCCTCAAACTCCCACTGAAATATACTTTCTGTCATGCCTTCTTTATAACTGTATTAATATATTGGCCCCAGGATAGATCTTCAGAGCTGTTGACACCCAAGAACGTGAAACTGCTCACTGTTTCCACTTCATATCATCTATCTGTTATATCTATGACAATAAATCTGATTCTGATTTTGACTATTGAGTGTTTCTAGCACTTGTTTTTATTTCAGATTTCCAGTATCTGTAGTTTTTAAAATTGTTCATCCAGTGTTTCTCAAATCAGGAAAATGTAATTTCTGGTAATTTGTCCTTATATTCCTTTGCCCTTTGACACGAGTTTGCTCAATTTGAAGAGAATTGAGCAGAAAGTAGTGGCAGCTGCAGGTGCTTAATTTTCTTTTAAATCTTGTATTAATTGTGGAAAAATACTCTGCGGGCAGACTGGGCAAATTAACCTGTGCAAACACGCATTTGTACCACTGCTTAAGTGCGCAGCAGAGAGAAATTGACTAATGGTGCTGCAACACTTACAAAAAAAGTGGAAGGCAGGGTAACATACTGAAAATGCTGAAGGAATGCTGCAGGACAGACGACATCTATAGAAAAGAATAAACGTTTTGGGTTGAGATGCTTTATGAGGACTGAAAAGGAAGTGGGAAGAAACAGAATAAGAAGGTGGGGGGAGGGGAAGGAGAACAAGCTAGAAGGTGATAGGTGAAGCCAAGTGGGTTGAGGATGGGGGGTGGGGGGGGGGGGTG
The DNA here is from genome assembly GCF_048418815.1 of Hemitrygon akajei. Taxonomy (NCBI): domain Eukaryota; kingdom Metazoa; phylum Chordata; class Chondrichthyes; order Myliobatiformes; family Dasyatidae; genus Hemitrygon; species Hemitrygon akajei. Next base: position 29,262,605 of record NC_133129.1, read on the forward strand.
ATGGGAGAAGCTAGGAGGTGATAGGTGGAAAAAGTAAATGGCAGAAGAAGAAGGAATCTTATAAGAGAGGAGAATGGACGATAAGAGAAAGTGGAGGAGGAGGGGCATCAGGGGAGGTGATAAACAGGTGAGGAGAAGAGGAATGAGGGAGCGAGAGTAAGGAATGGCAGGAGAGGGAAGGGGAAAGGGGAAGCAAATGTGAAGATTTCTTCTTATGTCATTTTAAGGCAAAATTATTACAATATAGGAAGGAAGAACTCATCTAATCCAGGGGGATTTATTTATCAGACTTTTGGAGGCGATGCACCTCTGCCTTTTCATAATTCTGTGGAGAAATAATCAATTCAGTCTCAGATGGCTGAGAAAGATGTAATCAAAATCTAGTTTCTGTGTTGCGGCTCTCTGCAATTGCATTTGTAGGAGAGTGTGACAGTGGAAAAGATTGAATCTGCAGTTCAGCAAGAAACAATGTTGGCAGATCAAGTCGTAAGAGTCAGTGAGTCATAAACAATGGAACCAGGCTTTCTGTTCGACCACATCCTCAAAAAACATTGGGTAGTCACCTGTATAAATCCTGTCATCCAGTACCTGGCCAGTAATCTTCTAGGTCATGGTGATTATGATGGCAAACATGGTTGGAAATTACTTGTTACATAATGCTCCTGATGTGGGTGAGGATGGCTTGATACTTACTTGGCTACTAGAACTGCTGGAATTCGGAAGAATGAGGGGGGTTTCATTGAGGCCTATCAAACATTGAAAACCTGAGGTAGAGTGGTTGTGGATAGAGAGATATTTTGTGGAATGGGGGAGTCTGGGACCAGAGGATATAGCCTCAGAATGGAGGGATGTTCCTTTAGAACAGAGCTGAAGAGGAATTACTTTAGCCAGAAGTTGCTGATTCTGTGGAATTCATTGCCACAGACAACTGTGGAGGCCAAGATATTGGGTATTTTTAAAGTAGAGGTTGATAGGTTCTTGACGAGTAACAACTTGAAATATTATGAGGAGAAGGCAAGCAATTGGAGCTGAGAAGGATAATAAATCAGTCATGATGGGATAGCAGAGCAGTCAAATGGGCCAAATGGCCACATTCTGCTTCTATGTCTTATAGTCTTCTGATCATATGGTGTGTTGCTTCCTTTGATCAGATGTTTTTTGGCTTCTGGTTTGACTGCATACAATGCAGAGATGAATATCTACATCATACACGATGATGGCCATTAATGATGTGACCCTCCCCTACCCCCCATCAGAGGAAAGCTTTCCCTATTGGCCTTACCTTCACTCTTAAGGATTCTTCATCTAATGTTCTCAGTATTATTGATTTAAGATTAGTAATGAGGCCAAAGGTTATGGAGAGAAGCAAGGAGAATGGGGTTGAGATGCATAATAAATAAGCCATGACAGAATGGCAGAGTTGACTTGATGGGCCGAATAGCCTAATTCTGCTCCTATATCTATTGGTCTTATGGCAATAAAGTTGACGAGGGTCAGGAGACAATTATGTACTGCCTGGAGTCATATGGGTGGCAGAACATTGTGGTATTGTTGAGTTTTAATAACAATTCTGTTCTTTCATGTTTAAGTGATTGAGTAGCAGCCAAAAATTAACCAGAGTTAAATTCAGACACGCTTTCCAATCTACTACATTGGGGAAGAGTTTACTTATAACATAACAGATTTTGTTCATGCTGCCTCCAAGACATTCAAATTCTTCCCAAACTTATTACGACGACTGAAATATTCTGCAAGCTGAAGCTAAAAAAGAAACACAAAATGCTCAAAACTTGCAGCTCAAATCTGTGCAAGGAGCATCCTGGATTTGTCACAATCACTCTGCCCAAGGCCACAAGGAACTGCAGGAAATTCTGGACACTGCTCAGATCATCACGAAAACCAGCCCCCACCCTCAAGATATTCTGACTCTACTTCTTGTTGCCTGTGGAATACTAAAGAGACTACGGAATTCGCTGCTACCGCCCTGGTCTCATCACGTATGAAGCACCAGTAGCATTATGCTGTTTTCTTTTAAACTAGTGTTGTAAAAAAACCTTTTGCTAAATGTCAGTCTTCTGGAATATATGTTATTACGTGTTTATTTATTTGTGGTAATATTACATTATGTGTTGTGTGTGAGTTATATGTATTGTGTTGTACACTATGGTTGGGGAGGCCAATACCATAAATCTTGACTCGCCTAAGCTGTAATGAATTAGTGATGTGGAGTGACCAGTCGTTGGCTGCCTTTCACTGCCCTGCCCAATGCAAACCCACTTTGATCCAATTGTGATGGGGCAGAGATATAGCCAAGTTCCTTGGCTTAAGCTAGGAACATGCATAAGGGAGTATGAGATGGGTGTAGAAAGATAATTGTCACTTTTCAAAGCTGGGATAGAATTGATTAGTGTGTTACACCCTCTTGAGTCCAAAAATGTGCTGCCAATGGGTAAGCAGAGTTTGGGAATATGCACTGGAAAAATTTCAATGAGATATAGAGCTGGGGGATGGGTTGGAGAGGTAGTGATGTAATGAGGACAGAGTGGGATCGGAACACAAATTTCTGGATCAGGAGCCAATTCCTTTAATTAAGATAGAAGCAGTGTGGATGGGTGTGGATTTGGGCATCAACAGTAGAGCTGTGGATAAAGAGGAGGCGGACATTTGGAGATTGGGGTGCACTGAAATGCTCAATATGCTTCCAACATTGGAAACACTCTTCAGGAAATGAAGGTTTCCAAAGAAGCAAATTTTATTCTAAAGAATACCTTCAGGTTTCTTTTCATTGCCATATGAAACCAGAACCATATATTTGCTTCTGCCACTTAATTTTATTTCTTATGCTTTGAAGGTAGCTTTAAGCTTTAAAATTTGGTGAGAGAACATGAAAGAATTCAGATTTAGAAGCATGAGATTGGTTGTTATCAGGAGCACATTGCCAGAAGAATCAGACTGACTCGTGTTTAAGAAATAATAAAAAGGCACTTGAATAGGTAAGGCATAAATGGATCTAATGTCGGCAAATAGGATTTGTGCAGATGGGTGAAATGGTCAGCGTGGACAAGCTGTGTTTATGAAGATGTCACTTCAACTCTAAGTGGCCCCCAGGTCAGCAAATCCCTGGAATCAATGGGGATTGAGTATATCCTTCAACTCGTTCCTATATCTTCTAGTAATATCTACACTCAGTGGCCACTATACTAGGTACACCTGTCTGTTAATGGAAGTATCTAATCAGGAGCTTAATGAATAAAAACACGCAGACATGGCAAGCTCAGAATGGGGAGGAAATGTGATCTAAGTAATTTTGACTGTGGAATGATCGTTGGTGCCAGTACTTCTGAAAGCAAAACCTTGAGGTGGATGGGGTACAGCAGCGGAATTCCACGAACACACACACACACACTGTGGCCTCTTCATTAGGTACAGGAGGTATCCAATAAAGTGGCCACTGAGTGTAAATTAGGGAAGTGAGTGAGGAAAAAGAGTATCACATGAGGTTATCCACTTCAGTGGGAAGAATCAAAAAGTAGAGTATGATTGAAATAGAGCAAGGTGATTAATTATGATTTAGGAGTCCTTGAACATGAAACAAAGGTTGTCGCACAGGTCCAAATAATAGTTAGTCAAATCAATTTGTGCTTATGCAGAAAAGCTAGCCAAAAAGCAGTGGTCTTAAACATTACTGATCTGAAAGAACCTTTTCGATTACAAACTCTTTGGCCGAACAAGTGCACTCAGCATTAGCAAACATAAGGACCTTAAGAGCACTCCTCAGAACCCGAGAGACATACAAAGTTTTTCCAGCTGCAGAGCTTGTTTTCACGCTGTGACTTCAGCCTCAGTATTATTTTACTTAGTTCACAGAGCGCGATGGGAGCAATTCAGATTTGCTAACCAAGTGTTCTGGCAGTCGGTATTATACAGTACATTGTGTTGTAAAGCAGAGGACTTTGACTTGAGGTGCACTTTCTTGGCAACATTGCAATTTATTGCTTATTGCTAAGTCAACATAGTGTATCAACAATATCGCTCACTGTACTGGAGGTTTAGATTCAAGCCAAGCGAAGCAGGATAGGAAGTAGTTTATACTTGAGGAAATAAAGGAAATATTTAATTGTCACATGCTCACCTATTCTTGAAAGAGTGCCACTGCAAACTCTAAAGCATCGAAAGTGGATTCATGATTACAGTAATAAGACCACAGGCTAAGACATAGGATCTGAATTAGGCCAATCGGCCCATTAATTCTGCTCCACATTCAATCCCGGCTGATTTATTAACCTTCCTAACTCCATTCTCCTGCGTTCTTCTCGTTATCTTTAACACCCATAGTAATCAAAAACCTATCAACCTCTGGTTTAAAGATAACCAATGACCTTGCCTCCACTGCTCTCTCTGGCAATGAATTCCATTGGTTCACTACCCTCTGTCTAAAGAAATTCCTCATCATCTCTATTCTAAATGGATGTCCCTGTACTCTGAGCTTGTGCCCTCTGGTCCTAGACTCTCCCACCATAGGAAACATCCTCTTCACGTCTACTCGATCCGATATTCAATAGGTTTCAATGAGATCCCCCTCATTCTTCATATGAGGCTGTATAGCTATAAAAATATTCTTGAAAGCAGGGTAATGCTGATATTTTTAATTCTGTTTGAGTGTTTTTGGCATTTCTTTCATTCTCTAACAAACTTTCGTTTCCAGTAACACATTCCTTTCTTGGAATCATCCATGGTCTCAGATAAATTGTTTCACATTAGCCAGCACTCTCAAGCATTCATGTTCAGAGGGGTGTTTTTAATGTGTGAATGGAAGGCTATTTGTCTATGATAGGGCTTGAATGAGTCAGAACTCATTGCTGCTGATTCTGTGTATAGATACTGTATAATATCACCGTGTGGTCCAAACAGCTGAGGCACATCAGTAGTTCAGTACAGATATCAAAAGTAGGTCCATATGGCCAAGTAGGGCAGTGTTTAGTTTGACCTTATCTGGGAATGTGGCTTCAGCATACTTGGAGAAAGATTTTGTAAACCAAAAATAGATACCTAAACAAGGATTTTCTGATATGCCAATGTCATCTGTAACAGTAAGCCACTCTGTGCAAATTCCTATTAAAAGCGTGAGTAGTCTTTTGGTCTACACCCTACAGGAGCAGTTAACCCGACACTGCTCAGACGCAACCCTAACTCGTTACTCCCTATGCCTGAATGGACGAAGCTCCTGAATGTTACACCACAGAAGGAAACTATTTGGCCAAACATGTCATAGTGGTCCTTTGAAAGAACTATCCAATTAGGCTTTTGTCTCTTAACCTTATTTCACTCCTTTATTTATCCATAGAGTTTAATTTAAAACTTATTATTGATTCTTCTTCCACCAGCATATTAGGCAATATCACTTCATCATATTACTTCATTGAGAGATCATCTTTAAAAGAGCCATTGAGTCATAGAGCAGTACAACTCAGGAGCAGGCCTTTTGGCCCATCTAGTCCATGCCAAACTATGATTCTGCCTTGTCTCACTGACCCACACCTGGCCCATACTTCTCCATATCCCTCCCATCTCTGTACTTATCCAAATTTCTCTTAAATGTTGAAATTAAACTCGCATTCACCACTTCTGCTAGCAGCTCATTCCACACTGTCACCACCCTCTGAAAGAAGTTTTCCCTCAGGTTCCCCTTAAATATTTCACCTTTCACCCTTAACCTTTAATTCTCACCTCAGTGGAAAAAAAAACTTGGAAAAAAAAGTGGAAAATGTATAGATATTCACCCTCTCTATACCACCCATAGTTTTGCATGCCTTTATCAAATCGTCCTTCATTCTCCTATGCTGAAGGGAATAAAGATCTAACCTATTCAACCTTCCCCTATAACTCAGATCTTCAAGTCCCAGCAACATCCCTGTAAATATTTTTCTGTACCCTTTCAATCTTTTTGCTATCTTTCCTGTGGGAAGGCGACCAGAACTGCACACAACACTCCAAATTAGACCTTATCAATGTCTAATACAACTTCAGCGTAACACTCAAACTCCTGTACTCAGTACTTTGATTTATGAAGGTCAATGTGCAAAAAGCTCTCTTTATGGCCTTATCTACTTGTGATAGAGTAGTTAAGGGAGCTGAAAAAGGTCAGTCTGTTTGCTACTACTTTTTAACCACTGAGAACAGTCAACCTTAATTTGTGCTGAAAAAAACCATCCCTAATTTTGAACACCTCTGTCAAATCTCCCCAGAACCTTAGGGTAGTTCCTTGGTTTCTCCTGGGACTCTACACAAGCAAAGGATTTCCATCTGCAGATGCTGGAAATCTGAACCAAGATCAGGAATCAGCAGAAATATTCAGCAGTCAAGGACCAAAAACATTACCTCGGTTTCAGTCTCCAAGGCCACAACCTCATTTGCTGAGGGCTACTCTTGCTTGCTTCTGGCACCTATCAGGTCAATTCCTCCTGCATTCTCAGTAATGCCTCGGCTAAGGTTACTAATTTATGTGTATGTGCCTTCACGATCAGGCTTAGTGTTTTCTATAGTTCACTGGATGTTTTTTGTAAAACTGCTTAAAATTTTGAAGGGATTGGAATTGGAGTAAGTAAAATGCAGGTTGGATGAACAGTCATCCCCAATGACGAGCCTTTATCACAAAGTTTATTATAAGTTTATAGCACACTTCCACTGCTCTGCTTCACATTCATTGCTAGCAACTGAAATGAATTTTGAAGCGATGGCTTCCTATAAATAGTTTGTCCTTTCATGATGTGTCGTGTTGTATAATGTGGGCGATGTTGGTCGTTCCATAACTATGATTGTTCTCGACAAATCTTTCTACAGAAGTGGCTTGCCATTGCCTTCTTCTGGGCAGTGTCCTCACAAGAGGGGAGACCCCAGCCATTATCAATACTCTTCAGAGATTATCTGCCTGGCATCAGTGGTCGCATAACCTGAGCTTGTGATAAGCACCAGCTGCTGATACAACCATCCACCAGCTGCTCCCATGGTTTCATGTGACCCTGATTGGGAGGCTAAGCAGGTGCTCCACCTTGCCCAGGGGTGACCTGCAGGACAATGGAGGAGAGGAGCAACTTACACCTCCTTTGCTGGAGACACATCTGCGCCCCATTACCCACTTATAAATAGTAGGACATACAAATGTAAGAGGAAGTGCTAAAGATTTAGGGTGGAAACAGAAAATACCTGTACATATGACATCACCCATGTGAGTCTGCGGAAAACACCATCAATGTTAAACTGAAACACTGACCATAGTTGATTTATAAAACCTAAAGGCTTTGAAGAAATGGTAAATTAATGGATAAGACAACAGAGTTTACAATACAAATAAGATTATGATTCATGGAAGATTAAAAGCCTATTTGAATTGTTTGCCTAATATGTAACATTTTGAAAGAACTATAAATTGAAATGTTAAGCTTTTAAGGTAAGTGGTGAGGTGACAGCTGTTCATCAGTAACAAATTTCTTAGATGTAAATACAGTGACTCTGTGTTATCAACACACACAAAACAGAGCAGGCCAGGCCGTATCGGGAAAAGAAAACAGTCGACTGTTCATTAGGCCAAGGCCCTTCGGCAGGAACTGGCCTGCTGAGTTCCTCCAGCATTTTGTATGTGTTGCTCGGATTTCCAGCATCTGCAGATCTTCTCCTTCGTGACTCTGAGCTATCCTTCACTCTTGGCGTCAGTTGACAGATGACAGTTTTGTGCAGGCAATCATACTATTATGACCAGCAAACAAATCAGATTTGCTTTCAAGCTTAACTTTGCCGCATGGAATAGAAAAGTACATTTTTTTTAATGGTAAGAGATTGAGTATCATTGATGGTCAAAGGAATCCAGCGTCTTCTACACAAAGCACTGAAGGTCAAAATGGAGGTGAAGTAAATAGCTGAGAAGGCAAGTGGTAAAATGCCTTATATTCAGAGAAGTGCAAGAGTGAAGATGTTTTGCGGTAATTATACAAAGCACCACTAATTTAGTTTCTTTATCAAAAAATGAATATATTTCCCACAGTGAAGATTCCTCCCTCATTTGCATTTAGGCAAAGTGCTACACCTGCCCATTCACCTCCTCCCTCACCTTTATTCAGGGCCCGAAACAGTCCTTCCAGGTGAGGCAACACTTCACCCGCGAACCTGTTGAGGTCGTCTGTTGTATCTGGTGCTTCGGAGGCGGATTCCTCTACATTGGAGGGACCCGCTGTAAACTGGGGGGGCTGCTTCGTCGAGCATCTCCGCTTCACCCACCAAAAGTCAAACTTCCCGGCAGCTGCCTATCACCTCCCCCTGGGTCCCCTTCTTCTACGGTCCACTCTCCCCTTCCTATCAGATTCATTCCTCTCCAGCCCTTTACCTTTCTCACTCACCTGGCTTCACCTATCAACTTCTAGGTATACTCCTTCTCTCCCCACATTTTTATACCTCCTTCCTTTCCAGTCCTGAAGAAGGGTCTTGGTCCCAAAATGTCGACTGTTTATTCGTTTCCATAGATGCTGCCTGGCCTGTTGAGTTCCTCCAGCATTTTGTGTGTGTTGCTTTGGTTTTGCAGCAACTGCAGAACTTCTCGTGTTTATGAAGACTTGTTCTGGGAAGAGCAGAGTTGTCTTATGGGGAGAGATTAATTAGTCTAGGCCTAAATTCTTCTGAGTTAGGAGAAAGAAAGGAGATTTCATTGAAGGTTACAAAGTTCATACAAGGATGCAATAAGTATATTTCCCTTAGCAGAAAACAGAACTGAGGGTCACGGTCTCAGGATAAAGGAAGTAAGGGTGAGCCATTTAGGACTGAGGTGAAATTTCTTTGCCCAAAAGATGGTGAACCTCTGGAATTTTCCACTCTAGACAGCTGTACAGGCTCAATCAACAGAAATCAATAAATTACTAGATATTAAACAATCAAAGAATCATTATATAGTACAGAAACATAACACCGAGACAGAGCAGTCATGATTTGAGTGACAGCGCAGCTATAAGGGCCAAATGTCCTTGCCCTGCTCTTATATTCTAATATACAAGTTTCCATGTTGCAAGATGTGGCATCTTGTCTGCCGATAAAGAATGTCAAAGAATTGTGAGCACGGTCCCCCTGATTTTCCTGCAATAGCTGCTTGTGAGCAAAGACAGTGGCATGACGTGTGTGACAGGCAAGAATGTACTTACTCTGACTGGGAAGTAGATATGGAGCGTCTGATAATGGAGTGGACCTGCCTGAAGAAATCCAACTTTGACATACATCGGCAAGCCGTGTGATTTGCGACGCTGATTGTTATGGGTTTTGGTACCTGGGATATTGGTACAGTGATCTCGAAAAGCTGGTGAACAAAAAGGAGATTAATTGTGAGTTAATAGTTGTGAAGATATATAAGAAGATAAAGTTAGCTAATTATCAAACCTATTTACACTACAACCTCTGCCCAACAAATTCTATTACTATACTCAGTAAATTATCACAATTAACTAGGTCATTATTTCCTTCTCATGCTTTTAACTTGTATTAAGCATGTTGGTAGCATAGTGCACAATGCTTTACAGTGCAGGAGACCCAGGTTCAATTCCCGTAACTCTCTGTACATTCTCCCCGTGATTGCATGGGTTTCCTTCAGATGCTCTGGTTTCCTCCCACAGTCCAAAGGTTAATTGGTCTTGCAAACTGTCCCGTGATTAGGCTAGGGTTAAATCAAGGGTTTGCTGGGTGGTGCACCTCGAAGAGTTGCAAGGGTCTATTCTACGCTTACCTTAATCAATAAAAGAATAAATATATTATATGCAAGTAAAATAAGATAATATCAGAATTTTTCATTACAAATATATCAGAATAGTATGAATTATTTTCTTCAGGGGCTTTAGTTCATCAAAAGCTCTACTGTACAGATTCTTGCACTGAGTTCCATTAATACAAGAAATTCGGCAGAAATCCAGAGTAACACACACAAAATGCTGGAGGAACTCAGCAGGTCAGGTACTGCTTGACTCGTTGAGTCTCTTCAGCATTTTGCGTGTGTTACACTGAGTTCCTTCATCATTTTGGTAGTCTCTGCCCACGTTCATTCTTGGACTGTGAGTTACTAATGTTCCAATCTCATGCTCAGGTCTTTCGGTGGCATCACATCTTATATCTGTAGCCTGCTCCAGCATCTGAGAACTCTACGTTTCTCCAGATTCAGCCTATTATGCATTTCCCATCGCCCTCACCTCTTTAATGGTGGCTGTGCCTTTGGCTGTACAAGTTTTATGCTCTGGAAACCTCCCTAACTCTCTGACTGCTTACGCCCCTCTTGTGTTTTAACACAAAGATTTATACAGTCACAGAGATATAACACAGACAAACAAGAACTTCGGCACACACAGTCCACGCCAACCTTTAATCTCCCACCACAAATGTTTTTTCACAAATATTTATCTGACTATTGCCTCTGAAGGATGTGGGACATTTTGCTTCATTAAACTATATATGTTTTGTAACTTTAAAACATTAAATTGATTCAGAGGAAGATATGGGAGTCCAAAAATGCGGGCCTAACTCAAGTTTACTTTAAGTGAGGCACACATGTATCACTTGGCAGTGTGTGATGACCTATACAATTCATGTATTTATGCGTATAACCCATAAAGAATTATTTCAACAAACAACAATGTTTAATCAACCAATATACATACAAGATTACACAAATATTTCTGAAATATTAAATACACAACTCAAGCAGAAGTTACTACCTTGTAACCTCACCACACAAGTCAAGAGTTAGCACCCAATGACCTACAGCAGATTTGATACTAATTATTGGGTTGGAATAGGTAACAAATGTCTGGTTACAGAGGTAGGTTGGATTATATCACCACTGTGGGCAGCTGTGACAAAAATGGGATACAGTAATTGACTGAGATAAGTTCTCCATTTTGACATATTAATCATTGATAATATACCATGGAAACTGGCAGGTTAAATTTGGTTGGGGTGAAAAGATGTGTCACCTGCTCGAACACAGACAGAGCAATTTAATAGCCTAGGAAAATCTTGACCTTGCTGTTTTACAGAGGGAGGTAATTCACCCTATCCAGACCATGCTGATAGAGACTTACAGATTATTCTCTCTCATGATATGGCATTTTCTTGCAGCAAGTACAGAAGCCTGATGTCCCACAACACCAGGTTCAAAGAACAGCTACTTTCCTTCAACTATTTGGTTCTTCAACCAAACTGCATACCCCTGATCCCTCTCTCAGTACAGCAATATTATAAATATTTTGCACTGCAATGGACCTTGTAGGATTTTTTTTCCTATTGTGTTATAATTTTACATAACTTCTGCTTAATTTATATTTTTCTTGTGAATGTTGAATCGCTAATGCTATGTAGCTGTGATGCTGGTGCAAGTAAGATTTTTCATTGAACCAGTACTGTTTAAAAGACAGGCACATACAGAAAAGGGGGAGGAGCTAAAGATGGCACCAGAGGGCAACTTCTCCCAATCTGACTGCGAAACAGTTTAAATTCTTCACTCTAATGCCACTTCTTTCCTTTTCAAGGTGGCTGGGGTCCTGTCGGAGCGCGTGATCTGCAGCTGCGCTCAAACTGCGGTCTTCACGGCCATGGGTTCTAGCTCTCAGAGCTCGCCGAGCAGCCTAGCGATTTTGGTATCTCCAAGAGCAGCCTGCAAGATGTGCACCTTCAGGCTGCGGCCTTGCACGGCCCAGCAGATGATCTGATTCCACATCGGTGTCGCCAACTGAAGCGTCGCAGGAGATCGAAACGTCAAGAGAGCAGGTGCTGCGGCTGACTGAGGCCTCTGTACTCGAGTGGTTGCTCTTTCTCTTCTTCTCTCAATAGTGAGGGAGAGTTTGCTGCCAACTCTCGAGCTGGAGAAACTCGAAATAAAGCAGCGCTGCAGACTGCAACATCGAAGCAGTGAGCTGCCTCTCTCACTGTGGATTCCTCTCTTTCCCTCATTAGTGAGAGACAGAGAACCTGTGGCAATTCGAACTGCTGGGGTGAACAGTGTTCTTTGATGAACTCTAGGTCATGGTCTCTTTGAGGGCTTTGCTATTGCTTGCATGCTGGAGGTGAGGGGGTGAGTGGGGTTGCTGCTTTTGCTGAGGCAGGTGGAGGGAGGGGGAGGGTTGGGGTTTTAGTGGTTTCCTGTCATTCATTCTTTGGGGTTTTTCTTCTGATGCGTGGATGTCCGTGGAGAGTAAGAATTTTAGGTTGTGTACTGTATACATTCATTGGAACCATTGAACATATATATAGCTAGGGCGCCTAAGACTTTTGCACTGTACTGTAATAGTGATTACAGCGGCTGATAATACAGAATCTGAGGCCACAAACCAGGCACGCCCAGGATCCTCTTCAGTTTGCGTATAAGGAGAAGGTGGGAGTGGAGGATGCTATCACGTATTTGCTGCACAAATCACTCTCTCACCTAGATGGGGTCAGTTGTGCTGTGAGGATTACATTCCTTGACTTCTCTAGTGCCTTTAACACCATTCAGCCCAAGATCTTAAGGCACAAACTAACGGAGATGGGAGTAGACTCTCACATGGTGGATTGGATAGTGGACTACTTGACAGATAGACCTCAGTATGTGCGGTTGGGAGACTGTAGGTCTGACACGGTGGTAAGCAGCACAGGGGCGCCGCAGGGAACCGTACTCTCTCCGGTCCTGTTCACCCTGTACACATCAGACTTCCAATATAACTCGGAGTCCTGCCATGTGCAGAAGTTCGCTGATGACACGGCCATAGTGGGGTGTGTCAGGAATGGACAGGAGGAGGAGTATAGGAAACTGATACAGGACTTTGTGATATGGTGCAACTCAAACTACCTGCGTCTCAATATCACCAAGACCAAGGAGATGGTGGTGGACTTTAGGAGATCTAGGCCTCATATGGAGCCAGTGATCATTAATGGAGAATGTGTGGAGCAGGTTAAGACCTACAAGTATCTGGGAGTACAGTTAGACGAGAAGCTAGACTGGACTGCCAACACAGATGCCTTGTGCAGGAAGGCACAGAGTCGACTGTACTTCCTAAGAAGGTTGGCGTCATTCAATGTCTGTAGTGAGATGCTGAAGATGTTCTATAGGTCAGTTGTGGAGAGCGCCCTCTTCTTTGTGGTGGTGTGTTGGGGAGGAAGCATTAAGAAGAGGGATGCCTCATGTCTTAATAAGCTGGTAAGGAAGGCGGGCTCTGTCGTGGGCAAAGTACTGGAGAGTTTAACATCGGTAGCTGAGCGAAGGGCGCTGAGTAGGCTACGGTCAATTATGGATAACTCTGAACATCCTCTACATAGCACCATCCAGAGACAGAGAAGCAGTTTCAGCGACAGGTTACTATCGATGCAATGCTCCTCAGACAGGATGAAGAGGTCAATACTCCCCAATGCCATTAGGCTTTACAATTCTACCGCCAGGACTTAAGAACTTTTTAAAAGCTATTATTAATGCTTTTTGAGATAGTGATTTAGATGCATATCATATTTGTTTACTGAGTTAAGTATTGTATGTAATTAGTTCTGCTACAACAAGTGTATGGGACATTGGAAAAAAGTTGAATTTCCCCATGGGGATGAATAAAGTATCTATCTATCTATCTATCTATCTAGTGTTATGCTTGCACTGTTACTGCTGCCGCATAGGTGAGTGATGATAAACCTGATTCTGATATGAGTGTCTCTTGTGGACTGAGAATGGGAAGGGGGCAGGGAGAGGGGAGTCATGGTTGGGAAAGGGAGAAGGGAGAGGGAAGCACCAAAGGGCCATTCTATAACTATATATCAACCAATTTTTTGGAATCACATTTCCTTGCCTGGTGTGCCTGCAACCGTGCCATTCCCCCACCCCCGGTGCTCCTTCTCTGCCCCCTGTCCCACACCCCTCATGCAGCACTCCACCCTCACCATTCCCAACATCCTTTGCTTCCGCCAGATTTACAAACTCACTCTCTGCTCCACGTTGACCAATACAGTCTTAGGCACCCTAGCTATGTATATGTGCCTAAAACTTTTCCATAGTACTGTACACGTATTTGTGTACATGACAATAAACTCAATGTACCCATCACTTGTTTTCTTTAAATTAATTTGTTGTTTACCTACCTTAAGGGGTAATTTACGATAGAGAGTTAATCTAACAACATGCCTTTAGATGTGGGAGGAAAGTGGAGTTTTAGGGAAACATCTCTATTCATAAATAGAATGTACAAACTTCACACACACAGCACCTGTACCCAGCTGCGAGATAGCAGCACTAACCACCGCTCCATTGTAGCCCCTCCACACCTCCCAGCTCTACCATCTCTACTGGAACAGAAAGATCTGTACTGAAGCAAACGGGAGTAACCTCGGTCAAATTCCTACAAGACTCTTGGTCATGATTTTCAAAATATTTGCTAATTAGCCAGATGCCCAGTACAGTAATTTTAAAATGATGGATGGGATGAACAAAGATAATGGATATCAATATGAAACTACTGGAGTGTGTGAAGGATTTACATCCTTACCTCATCTAGTCTGCGTGTGAGTTCATATCCATGACTCTAAAGTTTGTCTCTCAATTGACCTCTGAAAGACCATTTAATTCTCGACACAGTTAGGGGTGGGTAAGAAATACTGGCCCTGCCAGTGCTACCCCTATAAACAAAATCATTGCCTCCAACCTACTTTCTCAGTTCTCTCTCCTCTTTGTCCAGTTGGCACTTGTCACTAAGTCTCATTTCCCTCCGCGTACCCTCTCCGTCTGCCCATCACCCACGCAATCCTTCCACTGGTTCCCCTCCCCTACTGTTCCCCTCTGCTCATCCCCCCTCCCTCTCTTTTTTCCATCCTCTTTCATCAGATTCCATCAGTCTTTTGCGACTTCCATCAATCACTTTCCAACTTCTGAGGCTGCTCCCACTCTGCCTGTCAGCACCCTCACTCATCAGGATCCAACTAGCACTTGCTGGTTCTTGAACAGCCTCATTCCTCCCCCCTCTTTATCCCTACCATCTCCCCTCTATTGTCAGTCCAGCTGAAGTGTCAACGCAAAATGTCGACTGTTCATTTCCCTCCTCAAATTCTGCCTGACCTCGTGAGTTCCTCTAGCATTTTAGATGTTAAATTGCAATACATTATTTTTTTTCAACCCCTGCACTTGTCTGTTCCATTTCATTGCATTTGATGCTGGGAAGTTCGTGGAATTGCTGGACAATAACCATTCAGCATTTGCAATCAGTCAGGTTGCCTCATTTTAGGAAGGATGTGGAAGCTTTCGAGGTGGTGTAGATTTAGCACAGGATACTGCTTGGGTTAGAAAGGATGCTGTATGAGGAAAGACAGAGCAAACAAAGGCTTTCTCGCTTTTGGAGTGAAAGAAGATGAGAAGCCACCTGACAAAGGTTCATTTCATTATCAAAGTGTGCATGCAGAATACAACTCTTGAAAGTTGTCTTCTCCAGACAGCCACAAAATACAGAAGACCACAGAAGTTAGAAGACTGACATCAATACCTTGCCACACAAAAAAAGAAGCAAAAACTCGTAAACCCCAACCCCTCCCTCTCACAAAAACTAACAGATCACCCCAAACCCCCAGCCTGCTTATCAGCAACAAGAAAGAATGGGCACGAACAAGAAAAAACTTGATGGAGGTTTAGAAGATTATGAAAGGCATGGATGGTGTGGACAGCCAGCACCATTTTCCCAGAATACGTACACAACGCTGGAAGAACTCAGCAGGTCAGGCAGCATCCGTGAGAAAAGAGTAGCCAACGTTTTGGGCCAAGACCCTTCATCAGGAATGGGGGGGCAATGCAAGTACTAGATGAAATCCATTTAAGGCCAGTGGAGGAAAATTTAAGGGAGATAGCACAGGCAGCTTTTTTTACCCAGAGGGTGGTGGCACACAGAGCACATTGCCCAGGGTGGTAGTAATGGTTGATTCAACAGAGAATTTAGATAGACAAATGGATGTAAGAAAAATAGAGATTATGGGCTGTATAGAAGACAAGGGTTAGATTAATCGTTGAGTAGGTTTACATCAGTTGGCATAATATTGTAGGCCGAAGGCCCATTCTGCGCTGTACCATTCTCTGTTCTTAACCCAATTTCTCCTGTCTCTCAATGTAAGCACCAAGGGGTGATAGTAACGTGAAGCTGGCAGTTAAGGACACCCATTAAATCCCCAAAATGACTAGCTAATGATCGGAGATGTCTGAAAACTAGCTGATCTTTATAATAAATGGTCTCAAGCCTTTAATGTGACCGTTTATTCCTCTGTGTAGATGCTGCCTGACCCGCTGTTCCTCCGACATTTTGTGTGCGTTACTTTGGATTTCCATTGTCTGCAGTATTGTTTGTTATGTAGCAGATCTTTCCCATTGCTGTCTATAAGAGAGTCATAGAAAACTATGGCACAGAAATAGGCCCTTCAGCCCATCTAATCCCTGCCAAACTATTTAAACAACCTGGTCCCATCGACTTGCACCCAGACCATAGCCCTCCATACCCCTCCTATCCATGCACCTATCCAAACTTCTCTTAAACGTTGAAATCAAAATCGCATCCACACTTGCCCTGACAGCTCAGTCCACACTCTCACCACCTCCAAGTGAATAAGTTTCCCTCATGTTCCTCTTAAACATTTCACCTTTCACTCTTAACCCACGTATTTACAATTATTTATAAACTTTCACATTTTTATGCAAAGGAAATATTTTATCTATTTCGCTGCTGATGTCCTGGTTTTTTATATGATCGCTAAATAATATGTAAGGGATGGAGATCGTTTAGCTCCCCACATCTCTGTGCTGGTTCTTTGTTAGAGCTGTGCTCCAATATAATCCCACTGCTAATACCATATGGATCTGGATCTGCAATTGCTTCAAATATTTATCAGAAGTTTTATTATTCATGTCCAAGATATGGATTTTACTGTCAAGGCCAGCATTTATTATTCATCATTTTCTGGAACAGAACACGCTCCCCTCAAAAAAATTGAACAAGCAGTATTTCTTATTCAGTCAGTTAACTTAAAAAACTTTGGCATCAATCACTCCCTAAGTAAAAACACTTTACTGTGTGTACATTTATGTGTTATAATTGCAGATATGTTAATTTTTCTTTCCATGGTACATCAAAATATAACTTGTGACATTATTAAATTCCTAATGATTAGCTGCTGTGAAACAAATGTTTTCCAAAACTGTGCCTGGTGGAATTCAGAAAAATGAGGGGGATCTCATTGAAACTTTTTGGATATTGAAAGGCCTGGATAGAATGGCTGTGGAGAGGATATTTCCTATAGCAGAAGATTGTAAGATCAGAGGGCACAGAATAGAGGGACATCCATTTAGAACAGAGATGAGAAAGAATTTCATCAGCCAGAGGGTGGTGAATCTGTGGAATTCATTGCCACAGACAGGTGTGGAAGCCAAGTCATTGGGTATATTTAAAGCGGAGGAGGTGATAGGTTCTTGATTAGTAAGGGTGTCAAAGGTTATGGGGAGAAGGCAGGAGAATTGGGCTGAGAAGGATAGTAAATCAGCCATGATGGAATAATGGAGGAGACTCAATGGGCTAAATGGCCTAATTCTGTTCCAAAGTCTTATGGTGCTATGGAAATATTCAGTCACGTTGCTGCCAGATGACCCACACATAAAGTAAGGTTTTAAAGATGGGTTGAGAAAAGCCAGCTACAAGTAATTCACTATTTGAATCTAGCATGTATGTGTTGATATGCGTACAAAATCACTGACCACAAAGCATTGAGCACAAATCCAAACAGTACGTTCAAATTCAAACAGCGATGATTCATATTAAGTCCAATGACTAACTTGTTATACCACAGCTCAACATTGTTTATTCAATTATGATAAGCATGTTGCTTTTGCCATTTTTAAAACTGAGATACAGCACAGAGTAAGTCCATCTGCCCAATTGAGCCCCTGATTTAACCCTATCCTAATCATGGGACTATTTACAATGATCAATTAACCTACCAACCAGCTCACCTATGGACCATGGGAGGAAACCAACACAGTCACATGGAGAAGGTATAAACTCCTTAAGGACAGTGACAGGAATTCAACCTGGGTCACTTCTACTGTAAATTGTGCTAACCACTACTCTACAGTGTCACCCGAACATTTGTTTGGTATTGCTAATTTTTATTTTGCAACAGTGACTACACCACATTGATTGGCTGTGCTTGTTTCAGGGCATCCTGAAGTCATGAATCAAACCTCCCTTCCTTTCAGCCTTACTGGCTTGTGTCTGGCTTGTAAGACATGATGCACTACTTTGCATCTCAAAGCTTATCTTCATTAGATTCGCTGGTAGTTTTATTGAGTGGAGAGTCTCCAAAGAATAAGATAACACAATCTGATTCTGATAAACTGTCTACTGCATTTAAATCTGCAGCCCCCTTAGATGTATGGGTTCCCGTCAGATTTTCATTTTAAGGGATCCTGTCCTGTTAATGTCACTGCGTCAAATCTGCAGTTCTAGTGCTGTTATCTCACCTTTCGCTGTTTGCAGCAGCTACTGAGCTTTCCTGACTCTCTTGTTACCTCAGTGTAAAACATGTTAAATACTTCTAGGGAGGAAATGAATACCTTGGGTATTTAAGCAAGTTGTTATTTCACACCTGAGGCTTCAGATGAAATTTATCCTGCAGACATTCTGAAATTCATCAATTGTAATGTATTATGTTTGTCCAGTTCTGCACACTTAGCTGGCATAGGCCCACAACGCATGCTTAAGTCAAAAGGTGCTAACATGCTTGAGGGTTACTTGTTATGGAATGGACAAGGCCCTTCATGGCCTTCAGCCCATGAAGTTGTGCTGACCTTCTAATCCACTCTAATCTAACCCTCCCTTCCTACGTAGCCACACACACAAAATGCTGGAGGATCTCAGCATGCCAGGCAGCATCTAGGAAAAGAGTAGAAACATTGACTGTACTCTTTTCCCAGATGCTGCCTGGCCTGCTGAGTTCCTCCAGCGTTTTGTGTGCGTTGTTCGGATTTCCAGCGTCTGCAGACTTTCATTTGTTCCTACGTAGCCACCCAGTTTTCTATCATCTGTGTGGCTATATAAGAGTCTCTTTATTACCCCTGCCACCACCCCTGGCAGGTTGTTTCACTTATCCATCATTCTGCACAAAGAACTTAAATTTGACATACCCCTTCAATCACCTATATTACAGCATAGTTTACAAAATTAAATCAACCAACAAGCACTTCCTTGGCCCAGGCCCCAGAGTGAGGACTGATTTGCTGTTTGGCCAATTTAAGCACCGGGCAAGATTGAAAAGGTTAGGGTGTCTGGACTGGAGGCGAGGTATGGGTCGGTTCGGCTCGCTGTTCAGAGATGTTTACAGTGCTGGCTGCAGTGAAGCCTGTTCTTGCAATGTTTACTGGGCTTTAGAGTGAACTGTGGCTGCTGCCTGTGATACCTGGCTTTGTGTCATACATAAAACTCCAGTTCTGAAACTATTTGCAGGCTTTGTTGTTGGTGCAACTCGTATTTCTTCTCTCCCTGTCCGTTGTGTGTTTGACGTCTATCTTTTGATGGGTTCTTTAGATGTTTCTTTGTTGTGCCTGTAAGGACATGAATCTCAAGGTTGTATTGTGTATTCATGCTTTGATAATAAAAGTACTTTGAACTTTGAATTTCCTTGGGATGTGAGAGGAAACCAAGTCAGAGGACAAATCTGCAAACTCCACACTGACAGTATTCACAGTCATGATCAAAAATCAGTCATTGAAGTTCTAAAGAAGCGGCACAAACTTCTGTACAACTGTGCATGATGAACAAAAAGCAACCCAATAATAGGGAAATCATGCTTCAATTATATATGAAGTTGGTGAGACTATCCAGAATACTATTTAGAGAAGGATGAAAATATGTTGAAAGCATTTCCTAGAGCCTTTCTACTCTGAGAACCAAATAGGTAAGTTGTCTTTGGCTGCGTTTGAAATCCCTTTGGATGAAAAGAGTGTGAGGGAATTTCATTGAATTACAGTGTATGTGAAGAGATTCTCCTCTTGGGATCTAGGGGTTACTGTTTAAAACTGCGAGAAGATAAATTTATCATGAATTATTTCTTTCAGACGGTTGTGAACCTTTAGAAATGTGGATCCAGGTTCTGCATGTTTTTGAGAGGATTAGTTGAATCACCAAGGTGGTGAGAATCATTGGAGGTACATGAAGTTCATATTACAAATCATGTTCTGGTCACAATCTAATTGAATGGCCAGCTAGTCATCTCCTCCTGCTAATTTATGAGTTTCTTTAATAAAGGATCATTCGGTTCATCAAATGCATGCTATCTGTTATGTCCCATTTACAGATAATTTTGTACTGCAGCTATATGTATATATATGAACTGTGCAAAAGTCTTAGGCACATATAAAAGGCATGGACAGAGTGAATGTGGCAAAGTTGTTTCCTTTGGTGGGGAAGTCTAGTATCAGAGGACATGACTTGAGGATTGCAGGGCGCCCATTCAGAACAGAGATGCGAAAAAAAATTTTTAGCCGGAGGGTTGTGAATCTGTGGAATTTGTTGCCACGGGCGGCAGTGGAGGCCAAGTCATTGGGTGTATTTAAGGCAGAGATTGATAGGTATCTAACTAATCAGGGCATCAAAGGTTATGGTGAGAAGGTGGGGGAATGGGACAAAAGGGGAGATTGGATCAGCTCATGATGAAATGGCGGAGCAGACTCGATGGGCTGAATGGCTGACTTCTGCTCATTTGTCTTATGGTCTATATATAGCTAGGATGCCTAAGTCATGTGCACAGTACTGTATTTGTCAACATGGAGCACAGAGCGAGTTCATAAATCTGGTGGGAGCAAAGGATCTTGGTAATGGCATGGGTGGAGCGGTGTGGGACAGGTGGCAGAGAAGGGATTCCAGGGATGGCGGGTGACACGGGTGCAGACACACCCAGACCTGAGTTACCTAGCAAGGTAATCTGATTCCAAACAATTGGTTTATTTATCATTACAGAATGTCCCTCTGGTGCCTCCTGCTCCCTCCCTTCACCTTTCCCCTTTTCCCAACCATGATTCCTCTCTTCCAGCCCCCTTCCCAGTCTCCGTCCACAACAGAGACCCAATCTGATTTATCGTCACTTACACGTTATGAAATCAGGTTTTTTGCAACAGCAATACAGTACAATACATAAAATTACTACAGTACTGTGCAAAAATCTTATACACCCTAGCTATATATGTGTGTTTAATACTTTTTCATAATACTATATATCTCATACTTGTGTGGCTTATAAACCACACCATGCTTAGAGCAAACAGTTTTTAAACAGTGTCAGTCGTGTGTGTTTGTGTTCAAAATGCAATAATTTTTGTCACTGATAGTTGTCGAGAAATAAGCAGTAAGACAATTCCGAGCTATTTTGCTCTCTGCGGTTTCAAGCATTCAGACTAGGAGATGCCAGAAAACGGCAGGAGTGAAAATTAAATTATTTCACTCCTTCAACAAATTATGAGCTACGAAGAATTTGAAGGTATCGACAATCTTCTTGACTATCATAAAGAAGGACGCAATCATCAAAAGCGTTGTGTGAAGGCGGTCAATTATCTGCACCAGGTATTAGCATTGATTTTATTCATTTATTGTTTGTTTATTTAGTTATTGGGATACAGTGTGAAATAGGCCCTTCCAGTCCTTCGAGCTGCGCCAGCCAAGGAACTCAGCAGGTCAGGCAGCGTCTATGAAGAGGAATAGCCGATGTTTTAAGCCAAGACCCTTCACCAGGAATGGAAGAAACGGGAAGAATACAGAATAAGAAGATACGGAAGGGGAAGGAGTACAAGCTGGAAGGTAGATAGATAGATAGATAGATAGATAGATAGATACTTTATTCATCCCCATGGGGAAATTCAACTTTTTTTCCAATGTCCCATACACTTGTTGTAGCAAAACTAATTACATACAATACTTAACTCAGTAAAAAATATGATATGCATCTAAATCACTATCTCAAAAAGCATTAATAATAGCTTTTAAAAAGTTCTTAAGTCCTGGCGATTAAAATGTAAAGCCTAATGGCATTGGGGAGTATTGACCTCTTCATCCTGTCTGAGGAGCATTGCATCGATAGTAACCTGTCGCTGAAACTGCTTCTCTGTCTCTGGATGGTGCTATGTAGAGGATGTTCAGAGTTTTCCATAATTGACCATAAAAGGTGATAGATGAAGCCAAAGCTGTGAGGTGAAATGTTGATTAAATAAAGAACTGAAGAAGAAGGCTGATGTCAGCATGGCTTTGTGCATGGTATGTCATGTCTAACCAATCTTAGAGAGTTTTTCGAGGAAGTTACCAGGAAAGTTGATGAAGGCAAGGCTTTGGATGTTGTCTATGTGGATTTTACCAAGGCATTTGACAAAGTCCTGCATTGAAGGTTGGTTAAGAAGTTTTGTCGCCTGGCATTCAGGATGAGGTAGCAAACTAGATTAGACACTGACTTTGTGGGAAGAGTCAGAGAGTGATAGTAGAGTGGTAGTGGTAGTTGCCTCTCTGACTGGAGGCCTGTGACTAGTGGTGTTTCGCAGGGATCGGTGCTGGGTCCTTTGCTGTTTGTCATCTATATCAATGATCTGGATGATAATGTGATTAACTGGATCAACAAATCAGTGGATGACACCAAGATTGGGGGTGTAGTGGACAGTGAAGAAAGCGATCATGGCTTGCAGAGGGATCTCCATCAGCTGGGAAAATGGGCTGAAAAATGGCAGATGGAATTTAATGCAGAAAAGTGTGAGGTCCTGCACTTCAGTAGGACCAACAAGAGTAGGTCTTACACAATGACTGGTAGGGAACTGAGGAGTGTGGTAGAACAAAGGGATCTGGGAAAGCAGGTCCATAATGCATTGCAAGTGGTGTCACAGGTAGATTGGGTTGTAAAGAAAGCTTTTGGCACATTGGCCTTCAGTAATCAATTTATTGAGTACAGGAGGTAGGATGTTACGTTGAAGTTGTATAAGACTTTGGTGAGGCCTAATCTGAAGTATGGCGTGTGCAGTTTTGGTCACCCATCTACAGGAAAGATGTAAACAAGGTTGAAAGAGTACAGAGAAAATTTACAAGGATGTTGCCAGGTCTGGAGGACCTGAGTTTTAAGAAAAAATTGAATAGGCTAGGACAGTGTTCTTTAGAATGTAGAAGATTGCGAGGACATTTGATAGAGGTATATAAAATTATAATGGGTATAGATAGGGTAAATGCAGACAGGCTTTTTCGACTGAGGTTGGATGGGACTACAACCAGAGGTCATGAGCTAAAGGAGAATCGTAAGAAATTTAAGGGGAACATGAGGGGAAACTTCTTTACTCAGAGGGTTGTGAGAGTGTGGAATGAGCTGCCAGCATACGTGGCTTATGCAAGCTCAGTTTCAACATTTAAGAGAAGTTTGGTTCGGTACGTGAATAGTAGTGATTTGGAGGGCTATTGTTCTGGTGCAGGTCGATGGGAGTAGGCAGTTTAAATGGTTTCAGCATAGACTAGATGGGCCAAAGGACCTGCTTCTGTGCTGTACTTCTCTATGATACTATGAATTTAATAGGAGGGCAGAGTGGACCATGGGAGAAAGGGAAGGAGAGGAGGCACTACAGGGAGGTGATAACCATGTGAGGGGAAGAGAAAGGGTGAGAGGAGAACTAACATAGGGACTGGGATAAGTCTGTATTCTGTTACTGTTGTACTACCTCAATGAACTTACATATGGAATGATCAGTTTGCATGGCATATAAAACTAAGTTTTTCAATGTATCTCAAAGCAGGTGACAATAATAAATCAATTACTAATTCCTGTTCCACTATTTATCCAATTCTATCTTTGAGGTTTATGAACCATTAGATTCTCTACTGCAGAGGGTTTTGAACGACCAATTGCTGAATATATTCAAGGCCGGAATCAATAGATCCTTGGGCATGAAGGGAATCGATGAGCAGTAAGTGGATCATCTCAATGGATGGCTGAGCAGGCTGAAGGGAGAGCTCCTGTTTCCGTTTAACAAGATTAGCTTTATTTGTCGTGTGTACGTCGAAGCATTGAAATGGACAGTGAAGTGCACTGTTTGCATCAACAGCCAAGGAGCCGCTGGGTGTGGCCCCGAACGTGGTGGCACGCTTCTGGCGCCAACATAGCATGCCCACACCTCGCTAACCCTTAGTCTTTGGACTGTGGGAGGAACTCGGAGCACCTGCGGTCACAGGGAGAGCATACAATCTCCTTACAGACAGCAGCAGGAACTGGTGTGGTATACTGCGCTCGGTGCTCCCGGTGTGGCCTTTTATATATTGGTGAGACCCGACGCAGACTGGGAGACCATTTCGCTGAAAACCTACTCTTGGTCCGCCAGAGAAAGCAGGATCTCCCAGTGGCCACACATTTTAATTCCACGTCCCATTCCCATTCTGATATGTCTATCCATGGCCTCCTCTATTGTCAAAATGAATCCAATCTCAGGTTGGAGGAACAACACCTTATATACTGGCTGGGTAGCCTCCAACCTGATGGCATGAACATTGACTTCTCTAACTTCCGTTAATGCCCCTCCTCCCCTTCTTACCCCATCCCTGACATATTTAGTCGTTTGCCTGTTCTCCATCTCCCTCTGGTGTTCCCCCCACCTCCTTTCTTTCTCCTGAGGCCTCCCGTCCCATGATCCTTTCCCTTCTCCAGCTCTGTACCACTTTCGCCAATCACTTTCCAGCTCTTAGCTTCATCCCACCCCCTCCGGTCTTCTCCTATCATTTCGCATTTCTCCCTCCCCCCACTACTTTCAAATCTCTTACTATCTTTCCTTTCGGAAGTCCTGATGAAGGGTCTCGGCCCGAAACATTGACAGCGCTTCTCCCTATAGATGCTGCCTGGCTTGCTGTGTTCCACCAGCATTTTGTGTGTGTTGTTGTTAACTGAACTCCCATTGGGGGTCGCTAGCTCTGTCAAGTGTTGCACTAACTGCTACGCTACTGCACTACCCATATATTCACTTTCTTTGTAGACTTTGCTTGTAGCTAGCATTACTGGCAATACTAAACCTGAGAAGCTGGTGGCCAGCCATCTTCTTGCCCTTTTGGTGAAGGTGCTCCCCACAATTTGCTGGGGATTTCCTACAGTTCCTTCTAAATACACCCAGGCAATTTAGCACCACCGCTCCATGTGTTAACAAGTTCCACAATAATACCACCTTTTTTGTGGAGAGACTTTCTTTTGAACTATTTATTGGATTTGTTAACTTTATAACAAATTTTACGAATTTAGCTTTGTACTTCAGTTCATTGTTTTTAAATTATTCTTCTATACATCAAAGGTTTGAAATTTTCACATTTCTTGCTCAAATTGGACTGTGATCTATTAAAACATATTGTGTTGGACCTCCACTATAAAGTTCACATTACAGACATACTGCTGTGGCCCTCAGCCTTCCCAGGCTTCACTCAGAGTATTTTAATAAGCAAGATATATCAGCGTTGATAAATAGAGTCCATTGTAATGTTAAGGGTTACATACACAATCTTCCGTCCAGACGGTGCTTACATGTCGACAAGCAAGGCAGACTTACAAACTGACAGCTTTCACCAGACACGTTTGGCTGTTTATGTCTATTTTCACGTGGGAACGTTATATTGCAGAGGAAATGGTTTACGTTTCGTTTTCCTTCATCACTATCAGTTAATAATGAGCAAATCTCACGTTCACTGTTTCAAAACCAAAACTGGGCTGAGAAGTGACCAGACCAGAAACTGACCCCAGAACCTTTGACAAGCCTGGGCTTTTCAGTCATGTTACCACTTTCTAGGCCAACTTTCTCTGTCCTGACTGGAGTAATTTCTTTGGGGCAGATGAGATATTGATTTTTTTTTTGTACAAGTCTTGTACTGCAGCAAGAAGAGCACTTAGCGACTGTTAAAAATCAAAGCTCCAAATGTGAATGTCGAACCAGAGAGCAGGATGGTTCAGAAATAAGTTAAAATAAATAAAAATATACTAGGCATACAGGGTGCTTCAGCCATAGGTTCAGTTTCAAATTCAGATTCAGATTTATTGGGGCTGATAACAGCCCCTAGGAAACCTTAGAACAATCCCAGCCATGGTCCATCATGTGCAATGGTTATTGGAGGTGTACATGTGGGGCTTCCCATCAAAAAGGATAGAAACCAGCTCGAAATCCTTATTCAAAGAAGGCAGAATAAGATTTGAGTGCAAGTATAAAACTACCTTACTGGAATTATATGAGAGTGTCGGGAGATGTCAGCTGGAATATATTGTACATATCAGGTGTCCATATTTTGACTCTAGGCAGTGCAAAAGGATTCACCACATTGATTTGTGGGAAATGAACCTGGGCTTTGAGAAGAAGTTAAACAGAGCGGATAATACTAGAGTCACAGAGTCATACAATGGACATTTTGGATGGCTGTATCCACACTAACTATCAATTTCCACTAATGCTATTTACCAGTGCTTGGAATAATTTTTTTTTATGGTTTGGCAATTCCAGTGGTTGTCTAAAGTGTTGTGAGAGAACACACTTGCAATATGTAAGTTGGAAATATGATCCAGATTCCAATCATCCTGTCCAAATCATTTCTCCCCTTAGCTTAAAACCTTGTTTTCTGTTATGGGGATACCTCTGTTATGGGGAAGAGTTTACTCCTGCCAATC
Organism: Hemitrygon akajei; assembly: GCF_048418815.1. Lineage (NCBI taxonomy): Eukaryota > Metazoa > Chordata > Chondrichthyes > Myliobatiformes > Dasyatidae > Hemitrygon > Hemitrygon akajei. The sequence goes on from NC_133129.1 coordinate 29,289,299, forward strand.
CAACCTCTAAAGTTCAGAAGAATTATCACTTCTTAGAGATCCTGACAGGACAGAAGCAAGGATGACAATGGATAAGGTAACAAGATGGATGCGGTCACAGTTTCAAAATAAGGCACTAGCCATTCGTGATGTGGTTCATCTTTGGAATTCTAGGGGCGGATTGTGAAAACTCAGTTACAGAGTATTTTCAAGGAAGGTATTGATAGACTTTTTGGACATTAAGAATTTGAGGCAGGAAAGTGTTACTGGGGTGAAAGGTCACTCAGAATTTAAATGGCAGAGCAGACACAGGAACAGTATAGTTGACTCCCACCTTCCTCTTTTGTGTTCTTAAGCTCATTACTGTAACACAACCACAGAATGACTATTGCCAGTCGCCCTGCTTGTACTTCATTTTCCTCTTTCCACTGAAACACTTGATAAACCTTCATTTGTACAAGTCCTGGATGCCAAATGCAGATTTGTAGCACACGTCAAGCAAAACATTAAGAAAGTCTCCATTGTAAGCAGACATGACAATCCTGAGTATCAAAGTATCCCACAGAGTGCCATTCTTTTTTCAAACCTTTCACTAATTTCACATTAATTCCTTTATCATTTTTCCATTTTCAGGATGAGAGAGCTTTATGCTACAGAAGATAATCTTTAGTCCTGTCTCACTTCACCGTTTTCATCTGGGAATCCTATGAATTGGCTGTCTTCACAAATAGGTCTAAATATAGCACCTTTTAAAAGCACGTTTGTTCAACCAAGTTAAGCAATTCACTGAGACTGCAGTGCAACATTAAGGGAATGAAGCACAGTGGAAGGTGAATGAAATGGCAATCTCTTTTCTTCCTCTGGAGGGGTCAGCAGAATGTTTGAAACACAACTAAGCAGGGAAAAGATAAAACACGATACTGTTATCCTCAGACATATAAGAGGAGAATTGAATATTCAACTTGAATGGTGGAGCAGGTTTGAGGAGGTGATTGGCCTACTCCCACTCCTGAGCTGATTGGCCTACTCTCACTCCTGAGCTGATTGGCCTACTCCCACTCTGGAGCTGATTGGCGTACTCCCACTCCTGAGCTGATTGGCCTACTCCCACTCCTGAGCTGATTGGCCTTCTCACACTACTGAGCTGATTGGCCTACTCCCACTCCTGCTCCTTATGTTCTTATGACAGTAGCCATTATGTGACACAGAGCAGCAAAAGAAAAACAATAACATTCAGAAGCAGCTTATGCATTGCCATGTAAAGGTAAAAATGAAATTATGATACTTACAGTCTTGCTGACATACGAAGTGCTGGTGTTCATACATGTTATTCCCTCGCTATTGCAGCAGCCACCACATCTGTAGACAGACACGCAGGACGGTTTAAAGATGGTGTTTGTTGCTGACCCAAATTCTTTCCCCACGTCCAAGGACACCTCCCTGGGCATGCACTGAGTCTTTTTCCACTCAAAATCAATACCTGATTGGGCAGATTCAAATATCACAGAACAATAATCAAGACCTACTTGGGTTAGATGGATGAAAAGCCAACACAAGAAGCTCCTTTAAGTAAATACATTCATAATGAGATTAACCAAAGAGTCTGTATATGCTCCCTCTCCCTGTGTTAAGAAATGTGATTACAAGACCACTTTTAGGATATTGAACATCACATGCAGGCTTTAATCCCTTTACATGTAGTTGGTAGATGGACAGTTAAATCACTAGAGTAGCACCCAGATTCCTGGACTACTGACCCAGAGTCGTAAATTCAAATCCCACTATTATAGTTGGAGAATATGAATTCATGCAATAAATAAATATGGCTCATCTCAGTAACAGTAACCAAGGTTCTTGTTAAAAACTTATAAGATCATATGGAAATAAATTATGGGATCAGAATTAGGCCATTCGGCCCATCAAGTCTTCTCTGCCATTGCATCATGGCTGATCCATTTTTCCTCTCAGCCCCAATCTCCTGCTTTCTTCTCGTAAACCCTCATGCCCTTACTAATCAAAAATCTTATCTTCTTTACTAGTTTCCTTCGAAGAAGCAAATTTGCCATTATTACTTGCCTGGCCTGTACATGACTCAAGACCCAAAAATGTGGTTGACATTTAACCACATCTTGAAATCAGGTCACAGAAATGCAGCCTCCTCTGCATCGGTGAGACCCATCATAAATTGGGGGACCGCTTCGTCAAGCACCTCTGCACCATCCGCCACAAGCAGAACTTTCCAGTGGCCAAACATTTTAACTCCCATTCCCATTCCCATTCTGATGTGTTGACCCATGGACTCCTCTTGTGCCGAGATGTTATATTCCATCTGGGTACCCTCCAACCTGGTGGCATGAATACTGATTTCTCCTTCCAGTGGATAAATTTCCTCCTCCTGCCCCCCTTCCTCTATTCCCCACTCTGACCTTTCACTTCCCATCTGCCAATTACTTCCCCAGGATCTCCTTCTCCTGTTGTCCACTCTCCTCTCCTATCAGATTCTTTCTTTTCCAGCCCTTGACCTTTCCCACCCACCTGTCACCCTCTAGCTAGCCTCCTTCACCTCCCCCACCTTTTTAATCTGGCCTCTTCCCCCTTCCTTCCCAGTCCTGAAGAAGGGTCTCAACCCGAAACGTCAACTGTTTATTCATTTCCACAGATGCTGCCTGACCTGCTGAGTTCTTCCAGCATTTTGTGTGTATTGTGGAAAAAAATTTAGCAATGTCAGCAATGTCCATTTCATATGAAAGAAATATATGGGTTTGAAGTTTGAAGGCAGGACAGGAGCAAGTTCTGTCCTCTCTACAGGATGTAAGCCTCAGACAACTACTGCATTGGGCTACCAACATACAGCAGGTTCCGGTTCATTGGGCCATTGGTTAATCAAAGCAGATGCAAATTTGGGACAAACCCTCAAGAACAAAAACAAATCAATAACATAGCCAGGATTCCTTTCATTTATTTGGGACACCATGCCATTTAACTGGGGAAGGAGATTGTCAGTCATGGCCATTAGACACCACACCGCATCATTTGCATGTGCTTGTGTTACGTTATCTACTTGGATCCATGAACGGTGATACAGAAAGCAGTGATCTTTGATAAGTTTATTTCTATTTTGATTTAGAAATAATGTTTTGAGACCTTTGCCATGAAACGGTATGACACTGACCAAGAAAAATTACCCTACTGACCCAAATTAAAAGCCATCTGCCTAACACCGCTCATCATCAGCTGGCAGAGATAGCCGGAGTGTCGAAATGTACAATTGCACGCTTGATACATTAGCAAGATAAAAGAGGACATCCCAAAATCAGAAGTGTGAAGGTAAGGATCCAGATGTTGAAGAGGCCCTCAATCAATGGCTTTCTGTTGCAATTGGATGAGGCGTGTCTGTTAGTGGACCAAAACAAATGAGAGCAGCTCACTAAGAAGCTGGGTCATGAAGATTTTAAAGCAATAAATGGTTGGTTGTCTCGGTGGAAATACAGGCACCACACTAAATTGAAGAAAGCACATGGTGAGAAAGGTAATGATGATTTTGTAGGCGCAGAAACATGGAAATCTACAAAACTCCCCGACTTGCTTCAAAAGTTTTGTGTAGATGATATTTATAATGTCAATGAAACAGGCCTTTTCTATTATGCCAAGCTGGATGGTTCCCTTTGCTACCAACACACACTATCAAGTTCAAAGATAGCACGACTATGCTGTGTTGTTAAAATAAGACAGGAACTGATAAAAAGAAATTGTTGGATATTGGAAAAAGCCTTAAACTTGATACTTTATGAGGCTAAGAATGTGTAGTTTACCAATCAAACACTATGACAATGTACACTTGATAAATTCCTACGTCAGTAACCATTGCGAACTGAAACACAGTTTTATAGCACTGTAGTAATATTGATAGTGTTCTAATTTGTTCTGTATTTCATTGAACTGTACAGGGTACTGGTGAGGCCACATCTGGTGTACTGCATGCAGTTCTGGTCTCCTTACTTGAGGAAGGATAAACTGGCTTTGAAGGCAGTGCAGAGGAGGTTCACCAGGTTGATCCAGAGATGAAGAACTATGAGGACAGAATGAGTTGCTCAGGACTCTACTCACTGGAATTCAGAAGAATGAGAGGAGATCTTATAGAAGCATAAAATTATAAAAGGGATAGATAAGATAGAGTTAGTAAAGTTATTTCTACTGGTAGGTGAGACTAGAACTAGGGGACATTGTTTGAAGGTTCGAGGGAATAAATTTAGGATGGAGATGATGAGAAATTGCTTTTCCCAAAGAGCGATGAATCTGTGGAATTCTCTGCACAATGAAACAGTGGAGGCTACCTCAGTAAATATATTTAAGACAAGTTTGGATTGATTTTTGCATAGTAGGGGAAATAAGGATTATGGGAAAAAGGCAGGTGGGTGGAGGTGAGTCCTTAGTGAAATCAGCCATGATCTTATTGAATGGTGGGGCAGGCTTGACAGGCCAAGTGGCCGACTCCTGCTCCTATTTCTTATGTTCTTATAATTTGTACTCAGTTAAACCGTATAACCATATAACAATTACAGCACGCAAACAGGCCATCTCAGTGCTTCTAGTCCATGCCGAATGCTTACTCTCACCTAGTCCAACTGGCCCGCACTCAGCCCATAACCCTCCATTCCTTTCCTGTCCATATACCTATTCAATTTGAATTTAAATGACAATACCGAACCTGCCTCTGCCACTTCTGCTGGAAGCTCGTTCCACACAGCTACCACTCTCTGAGTAAAGAAACTTCCCCTCGTGTTACCCTTAAACTTTTGCCCCCTAACTCTCAACTCATGTCCAGTAGTTTGTCTGTTTATATATCTTTTTAATTATTTCCATTGAACTTCGGATGATAGGAGCAGCCACTTTGGCCAAGGTCCTGATGTGTCCTAATTAACCAGAATCCACCATACTTCAGCTGCTATGGGTGTCATGGTGAAGCAGATAGTAAAACTGCAGTTCCACTGTGCCAGACGCTTGGGTTCAACCCTAACCTCCGGTACTGTCTGTGTGGAGTTTGCACATTCTCTTTGGAACCGCATGAGTTTCCTCCCACATCCCAAAAAACATGCAGGCTGGTAGGGTGATTGGCTACTGACAAATGCTCCCCAGTGCGGATGAGTTTCAGAATCTAGCTATGAGATGATAACAAGGTGGAGAGGTTAAAATGAGCTGCAGAGGATTTGATTTAAAGATGGGTGCTCGGTGGTAGGAAAGGATTTGATGGGCTGAATGGCCTACTTGCTTGAACAGCTGTGTTCAGTTTGGCACTGAAAAGCATTAACTGATAAAGGCAAAATAAAAGCAGAAAATGTTCTACATATAGAACAGGTTGATTTGGAGAAGAGTTAAAAATTCACATGGACAACCTTTGATTCGAACTGAAAAAGCCAAACTGAATTGCTGGGAAAGGACAGAAAGAGGCTGAACAAGAAGTAAAGCTAAGCTAGAGTACACTTTACTATCAACTATACACTCAGTGAGCACTTTGTTAGGCGTACTTGTTCACCTGCTTGTTGATACAAGTATGTAATCAGCCAATCATCAGGAAGCAACTCAATGCAGAAGAGCATGCTGACATGGTCAAGAGCTTCAGTTGTTCAGATCAAATATCAGGAGGAGGAAGAAATGTGATCTAAGTGAGTTTGACTGTGGAATGAATGTTGGTGCCAAAAGGGGTGGTTTGAGTATCTCAGAAACTGCTGATCTCCTGGGATTTTCACAAACAAATGCCTCTAGAGTTACAGAGAATAGTATGAAAAAGAAAAGTCATCCAGTCAACAGCAGTTCTGTGGGCGAAAATGTCTTGTTAATGAGAGAGGTCAGAGTACAATGGCCAGAATGTTTCAAGCTGACAGGACGACAATAACCCAAATAACCACACTTTAACAACAGTGGTGTACAAAAGAGCAACTCTGAATGTACAACACGTCGAACCTTGAAGTGGCTGGGCTATAGTAGCAGAACCTCATGAACATGTACACAATGGCCACTTTTCTAGGTATGGGGGTACTTTACATAGTGACCACTGACTGTATCCACAAATAGGTCTTCATGAGCTAGATTTACCAAAGGGCCTGTTTCTCTGCTGTAGCACTCTATAAAAAACTACTCAATGACCAGCAACAGGAAGTTTGATGACCCTGATTTTTCCGAGTGGGACACAATCACTTGCATTCCCCATTCCCACAAACTTCCTTTCTCTGGAGCTTTGTAAATACACCGTCCCACAAAACTGAGTGTCAAGACCTGGAGCTGGTGACATTCTCGATCAGTGTGGACAAGTCTCCCACACATCCCCTGCCAATCTTATCAAGCAACTAGGGATACTATTGGCATGTGGCAAAAGACACTCTCTCCCAGCACTCCCACCCCTGCCAGACTTCGCTAGATGTAAACAACAGCATTTTCAAAGCTTCCAGATGACTCTGACATAGAAAACATATTTAAAAAAATGGTTTTATTTTGAATTGATAGAGATCTATATATCTTTTTTAAATTAAGCCATACTGCATACATTGTAAATATCTGCTTTGCACTGACTGGAGTAGCACCACAATCTCGTCTTGAGGAATGACAGTAAATTTCTATTCTAGAGTTATAAGAGGCTTAGCATGCGTACTTAGTCAGAATCTTTCACATAGCAGGTTTATCAAAAACATGAGGACACTGGTTTAAAGTAAGAGGATGGAACATTAAAGAGGATTTGAGAGAAGTTTTTTTTTACATACAGAATGGTGGAAATCTGGAATGTTGCCAGAAAAGATGGTGAATCAGATACAATTACCACATATAAAGGTGCACTTAAATAGGGACACAAGAGATCACCAATGCTAGAATCCAGAGCAACAGAATGAATATTCAGCATCTTGTGAGGCACGTAAGTGGGCAAGACATAGAAAAATAGAACCTGGTGCAGGCAATAAGAGCAGCATGGACGTAGTAGGCCAAAGGGCCTGCTTCTGTGCTGTACGGTTCAATGTCTGGTTCACAGTGATCATGTAGCTTGGGTCAGTTCTGCAACAGGACTAAATTCTGCCCTACTGTGATCCTGTGGTCATCAATGCATGGAAGACACAGTGGGCTATCGGCAGCAGTTGGGCCACAGGCAGTGGGAACTACGGCCTCACCCACAAACTCTTAGAGCAGCCTTCTAACTATGATCTTCTACCATTCCTGTATATAGAGTCATAGATCGGTACAGAAGGAAAACAGGCCCTTTGGACCATCTCATCCATGCTGACCCATTTAAGCTGCCTACTTGCATTGACCTGCACTGGGACCATAGCCATCCATACCCCTACTATCCATGTACTATCTCTGAAATTATTGAAATCAAGCTAACACGCACCGTTTGCACTGGCAGCTCATTCCACACACACAGGAGCCTCTGAGGGAAGCGGTTTCTCTTCATGTTCCTCTTAAACTTTTCACCTTTCACCCTTAACACATGACCTCTCGTTGTAGTGCCACAGTGGAAAAATCTGTATACGTTTACCTTGCCTATATCCCTCATAACTTTGTTTACCTCCATCAAGTCTCTCCTTCATCTTCTACGTTCCAAAGAATAAAGTCCTAACTGAATCAAACTTCCCTTATAACTCGGGTCCTTCAGTCCTGACAACATCCTTGTAAGTTTTTTCCGTACTCTTTCTTTTTTTTTTGTAACTTATTTTTTTATTGAAGTTCATCATCAAACATTTCCATAAGATGCATTTTAGATATTGTATACACAATACTCCGAAAGAGGCCTCACCAACCCCTTAAACAACTTCAACATAACATCCCTTCTCCTGAACCCACTACATTGAAGGCCAATGTGCCAAAAGCTTTCTTTACAACCCTATCTATCTGCGCCACCACTTTCATTGAATTGTGTACCAGAACCCTTTGTTCTACAGCACTCCTCAGTGATCTACTGTTCACTGAGTAACACCAACCCTAGTTGGTCCTACCAAAATGCAACACCTTACACTTGTCGGCATTAAGTTCCATCTGCCGTCTTTCCGTCCATTTTTCCAGCTGGTCCACATCCTGATTGTCTTCCTCGCTGTCCACTTTACCCCCAGTCTTGGCATCATCCACAAATTTGCTGATCCAGATAACCACATTATCATCCAGATCCTTGATATGGATAACAAATGACAACAGACCCAGCATCAAACCTTGCAGCACTCCACTAGTCACAGGCCTCCAGTCAGAGGCAACCATCTGCTACTATTCTCTGGCTTCTTCCAAAAAGCCAATGTCTAATCCAGTTTAGTACCTCATCTTGAATGCCAAGCGACTGAACTTTCCTGATCAACCTCCTATTCAGAACCTTGTGAAATGCCTTGCTAAAGTCTTGTAGACAATATCCACTGTCTTGCCTTCATCAGCTTTCCTAGTAACTTCCTAGAAAAGATTGGTTAGACATGACCTACCACACACAAATCCATGCTGACTATCCCTAATCAGTCCATGTCTATTAAATACTCATATATCAAGTCCATTAGAATACCTTCCAATAACCTTCCCTCTACTGATGTCAGGCTCACCAGCACGTGATTTCCTGGTTTATTTTTAGAGCTTTTCTTGAACAATGGAACAACATTAGCTATCCTCCAATCCTCTGGGATATCTCCGGTTGCTAAGGATAATTTAAATATCTCTGCTAACAGCCCTGCAATTCTGCATGAGCCTTCCGCATCAGGGGCTGAAGGAACACCTGAGGGTTTATCGTCTCAAATTTGCCTCAAGGTAGCAAACACCTCCTCCTCTGTGATCCTTATAGGGTCCAGGGCCTCGCTGTTGCTGTGCCTCAGTTCTATAGACTCCCGAGTAAATACAAATGCAAAAAGCTCATTTAAGATCTCCCCCATCTGTTTTGGCTCCATGCATAGATTACCATTCTGATTTTCCAGAGAACTAATTTTCTCCCTTGCAATCCTTTTGCTCTCAACCTATCTGTAGAATCCCTTGGGCTTCTCCTTTTCCTGCTAGGGAACCATATGCCTTCTCTTAGCCCTCTTGAGTTAGTGTTCTCTTCCATTTTTATACTCCATAATTATCTCATTTGTTCCTACCTACCAATACCTGCTATGCATTTGCTTTTTTTATTTAACCAGGGCCTTGATATCTTTTGAAAACCAAGGTTTCCTAAACCTGTTGTTCTTACCCTTTATTCTGACAGACACGTACAAGCTTTGTATCTCAAAATTTTACTATTAAAAGCCTCCCACTTAGCAAGTACACCTTTGCCAGAAAACAGCATGTCCCTATCCACATTTGTCAGATCCTTTTTGATACCATTAAAATTGGCCTGTTTCCAATTTAGAATCTTAACCCTCAGACTAGACTTATCCTTTCCCATATCGATTTTGAAATTAAGGGCATTGTGATCATTGGATGCAAAGTGTTCACCTGCACAAACTACTGTCACCTGCTCATTCCCTAATAGGAAATCTAGGATCACACTCTTTCTAGTTGGAACTTCTATGTACTTACTAAGGAAACTTCCCTGAATACACTTGACAAACTCCAGTTGCAGTAATCAGAAACAGTTGAAAGCAAAAGTTAAATATTCAATCATAATGTAATTTTTTTTTCTTTTCAAATACGGTATATGGAATTGTCATTAACTAAAAGGTATAAAAGTGCAAGCTAGGCCTTTTTCTTTGGGGTGAAGCAAGACGAGAGGTGCCTTGACAGAGGTGTACAAGATAATAAGAGGAATAGATTGGGTGGATAGCTAGAGGCTTTTTCTCCCAGAGTGGAAATGGCTAATATGACAGGGCATAGTTTTAAAGTGACTGGAGGAAATTACAGGGGCGAGGGATGTCAGGGGTAAGCATTCTACACAGATTGGAATGCCCTCGCAGGGCTAGTGATAGAGGGAGATACATTAGGGGCATTTAATAAGCTCTTAGATAGGCACTTGAATGATAGAAAAATGGAAAGCTATGTAGGAGGGAAGAGTTAGATTGATCTTAGAGTAGGTTAAAAGTTTGGCAATATCATACAATTATACATGGAAATCAGAAATGATAAATCAAAATAGTCAGATTTACTTCCTTAGTTTGGAATAGACCTGGGAATTGTGCTGAGTCTAGGAATAGCCTGGGAGGTCCATTACAGATGCATCTGACCCCTGGCTTGATCTAAACATCTGTGCACCAGTGCACGAGCAAAGATGTTGGAGCACACTCTTTCCAGAAACCAGCCTGTCCCAGTCCACACTTGCCAGATCCATTTTGATACCATCAAAATTGGCCTGTCTCCAGTTTACAGACTAGACCTAAACTTTTCCATATTTACTTTGATACCAATGACATTATGATCACTAGATGCAGTAGATAATAATGATCTGTGATAGTGTATCAGTGTGCAGCTCAATCATAGTTCTCTAAAGAACCACCAGTAGTCCAATAAAAGCAAAATTCAGTTTTATAATTTATTTTAGATTAATCTTAAGGATGTATATAGTATATATACTTGGATAATAAATGTACTTTGAACTTTGAAAAAAGTGAAGTATTCCTGCTGGAGTCACAAAAGAACACTGGCACTTGCTCTGAGAAACCCCGGCAGGCCCTCAGCATAATCCGGGCCCATATGTTACAACTGGAGTAATACATACAAACTGCTGGAGGAACTCAGCAGGCCAGGTAGCATCTATGAAAAAAAATAAACAGACAATGTTTCGGGCTGAGCCCCTTCATTGGGAATAGAAAGGATGGGGGAGGAAGCCAGAATAGGAAGGTGGGAGGAGGGGAAAGAGCACAAGCTAGAAGGTGGTAGGTGACTCCAGGCGAGGGGAAACATAGTTGAGTGGAGGAGGGTGGATGAAGTGAGAAGCTGGGAGGTGATAGGTCGAAAAGGCAAAAGGCTGAAGAGGAAGAATAGGAGAGGAGAATGGGAAAGAGGAGGGGCATCGGGGGAGGTGATAGGCAGGTGAGGAGAAGAAAAGAGGTTAAGAGGAGAGCCATATGGGGAACGATAAAAGAGCAAAGGGGAGGGGGAACATTACTGGAATCGATGCTCATACCATCATGATGAAGGCTACACATACAGAGTAGGAGGGTTTGCTCCTCCAACCTGAGAGTGGCCTCATCGTGTCAGTAGAGCAGGCCATGGACCAACATACCAAAATGGGAGTGGGGATTGGAATTAAAATGGTTGGCCACCAGGAAATCCTGCTTGTGGACGGAGCAAATGTGTTCTACATTACAACTGGAATAGAGTACACATATGTACTGTCCATATACTTTTCTGGTCCAGACATCTAGATTCACTCTGATCTTAGAATGCCCTAACAGAGTAGCCCTGTTCCCCTGGCCCACCAGCCCTACCAGCCCTACAACAGAATATCTCATTGCAACCACATTGCCATTTGCGTGGCCTTGCTGTGTGCAAGTTAGCTGCGGGTTTCTTGAAACAGTAGCCACAATTCATTGGACATCACGCCTCCTAGGAGATTATGGAACTGTGGAAGGTGCTCTCAAACGTTTCTTGTCTTCACAAATAGGTAGACAAATAACAGGTGTGAATTGGAGGATTGATGGAGCAACCTCTTTGAACAGTATTTTTCCATATTATTAAAAAATACAAACTTAAAATTAAAAAAAGTTTTTTTTTTCTTTTTATAAAGAGTGCAGACTAACCAAGACCACCAACAATATGATCTCTGGTAGTTGGTATTGTGGTACTCACAGAGTTCACCTGGCTGTATTTCAATCTTTCATTCCAGTTATCAAATGTGCAATCAATAAATATTTATGCCACAGAAGGGATATGAAATTGCTATTTTTCTTGTAGTTTATCTTTCTTACGTTTGTTTGTATTTTTATATAATCACATATATAATATAATGTACATGTGATTGTTCAGAGTTTCTCAAAGTTTACAGTCACCATTGTATTTTCCTGGGGTCTCTTTGGTTTCAGTAGGAAGTGTCACATTACTTGAATTTGGCTGTTAACTGTCATAAATTCAATTGAATTTACTGTTATCAATAGTCTGCTATAAGAAGACCACACTTAGTTTACTTCGTCTCTTTCCCTGCCTGTCTCTTCCCCTACTCTTTTCCCTCTGTTCTTTCTCTTTCCCCGGTCTCTTTCTTCATTCTCCCTCCTCATGATTCTGCTCCCTTCATCTTTTTTGTTCTTGTAACATGATCGTAAGCAACAAGTGTAATGCCTCATTCTTAACTTCCAAAGAACCTTGGATTGAGGCTACTTTTCCCACACCAATCTAATGCCAGATTAATGGAGTCTTTTCCAAATGCATATTTTTCTCTGGGACCACAGCCACAGACAGTTTATAGAACTATAAAATCAATGAACAATTAACAATTCCCGGCCTAAAAGAACTAAATTGATGGAGGTCTTCCCTCAATTAATCCCATATGGCCCATTCTCTCACTCTTTCCTTGTACTGTTGCAAATTGCTCAGAATCAAAAATTTACAAATGCTCTTTGGGGAAACAATCCACTGAATCAGAATCATATTGATTATCACTGACATATATTGTGAAATGCGTTGTTTTGTGGCAGCAGAACAGAGATAAAAACCTATAAATTACAATAAAAATCACATAAAATGAAACAAATAGTGTAAAAAGAGAGCCAATTAGTGAGGTTGTGTTCATGGGTCATTCAGTAAACTGATGGCGGAGAGAAAGAAGTTGTTCTTAAAATGATGAGTGTGGGTCTTTAGGCTCCTGTACCTAAGGTAGGAATAAGAAGAGGGCATACTCTAGATGGTGTAGGTCCTTAATAATGGATGCTGCCTTCTTAAGGTACCGACTTTTGAAGATGTCCTTGATGGTGAGAAGACTTGTGCCTGTGATGGAGCTGGCTGGGGCAACAACCCTCTGCAGCATTTTTTGATCCTGTGCATTGGAGCTTCCAGACCAGGTAATGCAACCATTGAGAATGATCTCCATGGTGCATCTGCTGAAATTTGACAGAGTCTTTGGTGACACACAATGGCATTACAAAAAAGGGTTGGGAATCCCTGGTATAGATAGTTTTGCCAAACACACAGCACAAGAGCATTGTGCATTGTAGTTCATCTCTACTTTGCTGCTGTCTAAGACTGAAGCTAAGAAATACAGACAGTGCATCCAGAGCTGCTGCTATACCAAGTGTCTGACAATCCTGGTCAAGGATGGATATCCATTCCACAGATAGCTTCTAATGAGTATTTCATCTAAACGGCCTGCTTTTGCTCAAATGGAGGCAGCTCTAAGCCTCAAGTATCTTAAGGGGCAGATGATGTCACTGGTTTTGATCTGGCAAACCCAGCAAGTTATGGCCAAACCTCCATCCCATCACTTACTCTCCCTACTTAAGTCAAGGCCTCAGGGGCAACTCACCAGCCACAGGGATAGACAAAGATCAGCCAGTGCCCTAGCATTAAACTGCTGGTAGTTGAATAACCAGGCAAGGTTATTGAAAGGATATCTCTGTTTAATCTAGATTGGGAGACAGTGGGCCATGATAAGCAGTTGGACGAGGCCTTGCTCAGATAATTGTGAGTATTTGGAGTTCATATCTCAGTTCATTCTTCCACTCAAAGCAGAGACCGATAGCTCTTAATGGGTTTGAGGGACATGAGGAATAGGTGAGAATATAGTCAATGGAAGAATATTCACATTGGTATAAGAAAGTGCTAATCCTTTGACATAAAATACTGTGCAAAAGTCTGAGACATGTATATATAGGTAGAGTGTCTAGGAATTTTGCATGGTGCTGTATTTGTCAATGCAGAGTGGAGAGTGTTTGTAGATCTTGCAGAAGCAAAGGATGTTGGAAATGGTGTGGGTGGAGTGTCCTGGGAGGGGTGTGGGATTAGTCAATCATGTGGCAGCATCTCAATGCATAGAAGCATATGAACATGGTTCAAGAGGTTCAGTTGCTGCTCAGACCAAACATCAGAATGGGGAAGATATGTCATCTAAGCGACTTTGACTGTGGAATGATTCTTAGTGCCAGAAGTTGAATACCTCAGAAATTCTTGATCTCCTAGGATTTTCATGCACAATTGTCTTTAGAGCTTGCAAAGAAAAGTGTGAAAAACAACAACTATCCATTGGATAGTTGTTCTATGGGCGAAAACACCTCATTAATGAGACAGGTGTGAGGAGAATGGCCAGACTGGTTCAAGTTGAAAGGAAGTTGACAATAACACAAATAACCATGTGTTACAATAGTGGTGTGCCAAAGAGCATCTCTGAACATGCAGCACATCAAACCTGGAAATAAATGGGCTACAGCAACAGAAGACCATGAACATACACTCAGTGTCCACTTTATTAGGTGCAGGAGATATTTAAAAGTGGCCACTGATTGTATTCCTATCCTTGTTCTCTAATGGATGAGTACAAAAAGTAAAAATGGCTACTCACATCGCACTCACACATTATAAGTAAGCATTATATAGGCACCATTGCCAAGAAAACACACCAGAGCCTCTACTTCCTTTGAGAGCTAAAGAAATTCTGTAAGTAAAAAGCGTCCTATCCAGGTGCATGGCAGCTCGGAATGGCAACTGCTCTTCCTGAGACTGCAAGACAGTCATGGAAACAGCTCCGCACATCACAGAAACCAATTTCCTCCTCCATGGACTCTGTCTACATTCTCACTGCCTTGGTAAAGCAGCCAACAATATCAAAGACCTTACCAATCTGGACATTCTCTCTTCTCCTGCCCTCCTTTAGTCAGAGAGTGGTGAATCTGTGGAATTCTTTTCCACAGGCAGCTGTGGAGGCAAAGTCTTTATGTATATTTAAGGCAGAGGTTGATAGATTCCTGACTGGTCAGGGCATGAAGGGATATGGGGAGAAGGCAGGAGATTAGGGCTGAGAGAAAAATTGGATCAGTCATGATGAAATGGCTCGATGGGCCCAATGGCCTAATTTTGCTCCTATATCTTATGGTTTTGTGGTCTCCCCCACACCCCACCAGGCAGAAGGTACAAAACTCTGAAAGGTCATGCCACCAAACCCAAGGCCAGCTTATGTTCTGCTGTTAAATGGACCCTTTGTACGCTAGGTAGATTCTTGACTTCACAGTCTATCTCATCATGTCCTTCCACCTTATTGTCCGCCTGCTCTGCACTTTCTATGCAACTGGAACACTTTATTCTGTCAATTCTTTTCTCTCGATGTACCAATGTGTTGAAATGATCTGTATGGAAGGCATGAAAATCAAAGAATTTCATTGTACTTCATTACATGATGTCATAATAATCCGATTATCAATTATTTCCCTGAAGCAAAAGGGTTTTTGAATAAATGCAGGAGCATCATTTCAATCAATGGAGGTAGAGAAATGGGTCAACAGTGTCTCATTAATTCAATAATTCACAATTGGAGGAATTCTGCATTAAAAATGTATTAATATTCAACGAGGTTTGCATACTTTTTCAGTGCCAGACCATGACGAGACAAACACTCTTGAATAAAAAAAATCTCCAGTGTACAATCTAAATAAATCATTATCTAATCTCAAGAGAGCAATGCTTATGATTCACTACACCTAACTTGCAGAAAGTAAATTTTCCCCTTGCACTTATGCCCTTGCAGATCCTGTGTTGAATCGCTGATCAAGTCACTGTTTCATGGCCAACATCTTGTTTGTACTGGCAGCTTGGAAATTGGTTCAGAACTTTAAACCCACTGAAATTCTACCACCCTTGCCAATATAAACTCCACATATTCGGCACTGTGAATGGATGTGAGTATAAAGTAAGCTAACTAAAGGTATATTGGGTTTCTGTGCCAAACCTGAAGAAGCATAAGACCAGAAGACATTGGAGCAGAATTAGTAAGGCGTCAAAGGTTACGGAGAGAAGGAAGGAGAATGGGATTAAGAGGGATAATAAATTAGTCATGATGGAATGGCAGAATGATGGAATTAGGCCATCTGACCCATCAAGCCTTCTCTGCCATTCCACCATGGCTGATTATTATCCCTCTCAACCCCATTCTCCCGCCTTCTCTCCGTAGCCTATGACGGCCTAACTAATCAAGAACATACCAACCTCTACGTTAAATATACTCAATAACTTGGCTTCCACAGCGATCCACAGATTCGCCACCCTCTGGCTAAAGAAATTCCTCCTCATCTCTGTTTTAAATGGATGTCCCGCTATTCTGAGGCTGTGCCCTCTGGTCCTTGTCTCACCCACTCAAGTAAATATCTTCTCCACCTCCACTTTATCTGGGCCTTTCAATATTCAATAGGCTTCATTGAGATCCCCTTTATTCTACTAAATTCCATTGAGTACAGACCCAGGGCTATCAAACACCCCTCATACTGTAAGTTAACCATTTCATTTCTGGAAGTATTCTCGTGAACCTTCTCTGGACCCTCTCCAATGTGGTACTTGAAGTACAGTTTGACCAATGCCTTATAGAGCCTCAGTATTACATCCTTTACATACAGCACTGATTTGTTTCAACTGCAGAAATGCTCTGATGACTCAGCGATAGTTGGATGTACAACGGGAGGATACAAGGCCCTGTTGGAAGACTTCAAGTGGTGCAAGCTGAATCATCAGCAGCTCAACACCATTAAGACAATTTTAAGAAGAATTTTAAAGAAGACTAAGCCCGCATTGCTCGCTGTTACTATTGATGGTGAGGACATGGATGTGTTGAGAAGTACCTAGGGGTGCGCCTGTGTGATAGATTTGAGTGGAGCATCAACACAGAGGCTATGTACAAGGATGCCAGACCTCTACTTCCTGAGGAGACTGAGGTGCTTTGGAGTATGCAGGCCTCTCCTTCACATGTTCTACCAGTCTGTTGTTGCCAGTACAATCTTCTATGTGGTGGTGTCCTGGGGCAATGGCATCAATACAGGTGATGCCAACAGGCTCAGTAAACTGATTGGAAGGTAACACGAGTGAATCTTCAGATGCTGGAAATAAATAAAAAAAGAATACAAAATGCTGGCAGAACTCAGCAGGCCAGACAGCATCTATGGGAGGAGGTAGTGGCGACGTTTCGGGCCGAAACCCTTCATCAGGAGTGAAGTAACAAGGGATGGTTGAGGGGGGGATAAGAAGTGGGGGGAGGGATTGATGCACCATCAATAACTCACGCCGAGACTTAGGTAGTGAGATATCGGCTTTTATTGACTGAAGAACAACACTACATCCTGGGGAAAATGAGGGAGAGCAGCAGGCCACAGTCGCCTTTATACAGGGGTCTGTGGGAGGAGCCACAGGGGTAGTCAGCAGGGTCTTGGGAGGAGCCACAGGAGCAGTCAGACAGGTATATCTAGTTCACCACAGGGATGAAGTAGAGAGCTGGGAAGTGATAGGCTGAATAGGGGGAAGTGATAGGGGGAAAGTGGAAAATTATGGGAAATAAAAGAGAAAGAAAGGTAGGGCTGGGGGGAGATTATAGTGAGGGGGGAAAAGAGAGAGAAAGAGAACCAGACTAAAATTATAGATAGGGATGGGGTAAGGGGTCTACACCTCTATTCCTTCTACCAAAATGCACGACCATACATTTCCCTACATTATATTCCATGTGCCATTTCTTTGTCCATTCTCCCAATCTGTATAAACCCTTATACTTCCTCACCACTACCTGCCCCTTCACCTGTCTTCAAATTGTCTGTAAATTTAACCACAAAGACATCAATTCTATCATCAAAATTATTGACATACTGCATGAAAAGAAGTGGTCCCAACACGAACCCCTGTGGAACACCATTAGCCACCGGCAGCCAACCAGAAAAGGCTCCCTTTAATCCCATTCTTTGCCTCCTGCTAGTGAGCCAATCTATGCCAGCACCTTTCCTGTAATACCATGGGCTCTTACCTTGTTAAGCAGACTCATGAGTGGCACTTTGTCAAAGGCCTTCTGAAAATCCAAGTTAAAATATCCACTGGCTCTCCTTTGTCTATCCCGCCTGTTATTTCCTCAAAGAATTTCAACTGATTTGTCTTTAACAAAACCATGCTGACTTTGTCTGATGTTATCTTGTGCTTCCAAGTACCCTGAAACCTCATCCTTAATAATGGACTCCAACTTCTTCCCAACCACTGAAGTCAGGCTATCTGCCCTATAATTCTCTTTCTTCAACCTTTATCCCCTCTTAAAAAGTGGAGAGACATTTGCAATTTCCTAGTCCTCTGGATCCTTCCAGAATGTTGTGATTCTTGAAAGATCATTACTAATAACTCCACAAATTCTTTCAAAACCCTAGAGTATAGTCAATCTGATCTAGGTGACTTATCTACCTTTAGCACAAGAAATTCTGCAGATGCTGGAAATTCAAAGCAACACACACAAAGTACTGCAGGAACTCAGCAGGTCAGCCAGCTTCCATGGGAATGAACAAACTGTCAACATTTCAGTCTGAGACCCTTCTTCAGGACTGGAAAGGAAGGGGAAAAACGCCAAAATAAAAAGCTGGGGGGGGGGGAGAGAAAGAAGGATAGCTGGAAGGTGATAGGTGAAGCTAAGCAGGTGGAAAAGGTAAAGGGCTGGAGAGGAAGGAATCTGAGAGGAGAGTGGACCAAAGGAGAGGCACAATGGGGTGGTGATTAGCAGGTGAGAAGAGGTAAGAGGCAAGAGTGGGGAATAGAAGAAGAAGGGAAGGGGAGGGAAAAAAATCTTACCGGAAGAAGAAATTAATGTTCATTACATCAGGTTGGAGGCTACCCAGATGGAATATAAGCCGGTTCTCCTCCACCCTGAGGGCAGCCTCATTGTTGCACAAGAGGAGACAAGGACTGACATGTCGAATGTGAAGGGGAATCAGAATTAAAATGTTTGGCCACCAGGACCTACCGTTTTAGGCAGATGGAGCAGAGGTGCTTGACAAATTACTCCCCCAATTTACGACAGGCCTCACCAATTTAGAGGAGGCTGCATTAGGAGTACCAGATACAATAGACAACCCCAAGAGAGTGTTGCCTCACCTGGAAGAACTGTTTGGGACCTTGAATGGAGGTGAGGGAGGAGCTGAATGGTCACATGCAGCACTTTGGCCACTTGCAAGGATAAGGGCTGGGATGGAGATTAGCGGGGAGGGGTGAATGGAAAAGAGGATCACAGAGGGAGCAATCCCTGTGGAGGGGGAGGTAAAGATATATTTGGTGGTAGGATCCCTTTGGAGATGGTGGAAGTTGTGGAGAGTGATGTGTTGGATACGGAAGCTCATGGGGTGGTAGGTAAGGACAGGAGGAATCACTGTCAAGGTGGTGGGAGGATGGGGTAAATGCAGATTGATAGGAAATGCAGCAGATGTGAGTGAAGGCAGCATCCATGGTGGAGGAAGGGAAACCTCACTCTGTGAAGAAGGAGGAAATGTCTGATGTCCTGGAAAGAAAAGCCTCATCCGGGGAACAGATGCAGCTGAGATGAAGGAACAAAGAAAAGGGAACAGCATTTTTATAGGAGACAGAGAGGGAAGTGTTATAGTCAAGTTAGCTGTGGGAATCGGTAGGTTTATAAAAGATCTCAGTCGACACTTTGTCTCAAGAGAAGGAGAAACAGAGATTCAGAAAGTGGAGGGAGGTGTCAGAAATTATCTACATTTAGACCTTTCAGCTTCCCAAGCACCCTTTTCTTTTTTAATAGCAACTACACTCACTTGTGCCCCTTGTTACTCACAAATTTCTGGCAGAATGCTAGTGTTTTTCACAGTGAAGACTGATGCAAAATACATATTAAGTTTGTCTGCCATTTCTTTGTCCCCCATTACCGCCTGTCCACTGTTATTTCCCAATGGTCTGATATCCGCTGTATTTATCTGAAAAAAATGTTATGATTTCCTCTTTTATATTATTGGCTGACTTTCCTTCATATTCCATCGTTTCTCTCATTATGACTTTTATGTCTGTTGATTTTCAAAAGTTTCACAGTCCTTAAATTTCCCTTTTTTTTTTGCCATACTATATGCCCTCTCTTTTTCCTTTTTGAGGCTCAGCAGGTTGCGCAATGACATCAGCGCCAGACTCCGGAACGGAGGTTCCCAGGTTCGAATCCTGTCAGGCCGTTCCCGAGTATGCTTCCAGTCGGGCCGTTCCCGAGTATGCTTTCCATCTGTGCCGGGTTGAGTGTTGAGCTCGCAACTCAACTTCGTAAAATACAGAAAAATACTACAAAATGTATGCGTGAGGAGTGGTGTGCCACACAGTCTTTCGTCCTGCACCTTGTAAGGCATGAAAATGCCCGACGCTGGCCTCTCAGGCCTGAGACTACGTCATCATCATCATCATTTTTCATTTATGCTGTCTTTGACTTCCCTTGTCAGCCATGTTTACCTCATTCATCCCTTAAGATATGTATTCATCTTTGGGATGTATCTTTTCTGCACCTTTCTGAATTACTGTTCTGCCATTCTCTCTGCTAATGTCTCTTTCCAATCAACTTTGGCTAGCTGCTCTCTCATGCTTCTGCAATTCACTTTTCTCAACTGTAAAACTAATACATCTGACATTTTTTCTCCCTCCCAAACTGCAAGGTGAATTCTATCATATTTTGATCACTGCCTTCTAATGGCTCCTCTACCTTAAGCGCCTTAATCAAATCTGGTTCATTATGCAACACCCAATCCAGAATTACCTTTCTCCTAGTGGGCTCAACCACAAGTGCTCAAAAAAGCCATCTGAGAGTCATTTTACAAATTCCTTCTCTTGTTATCCAGCACTAACATGCTTATTTTCCCAACCTATCTGCTTACTGAAATCCCCATGACTGTCGTAACATTGCCCTTTTTACATGCCTTTTCTATCTCCCATTTCAACTTATATCCTATATCCTGGCTATTGCACATATACCTGTATTAAATTCCCTCTTGGGTCTTTTCATTCTTGCAGTTTCTTAACACCATACACAAGGATTCTACACCTTCTGATTCTATATCATCTTTTTCTAAGGATTTGATTTTACTTTCAACCAACAGAGCCAACCCACTCCTTTTGCCTAACTGTTCTTTCAATACAATGCGTATCCTTGGATGTTAAGCTCCCAGCTGTGATCTTCTTTCAGCCACGGCTCAGTGTTGCCCACAACGTCATGTTTGCCAATCTCTAACTCCACCACAAGATCATCTATCTTATTCTGTATACCGTGTGCATTCAAATATAACACCTTCAGTCCTGTATTCAACACATTTTTAAATTTTGCTCCACTGTTATGCTTGATCTCATCCTATTGACTGTAATTTTGCCTTATCATCTGCCTGTCCTTTCTCACAGTCCCATTACACACTGCATCTACTAGTAAATCAGCTGTCCCATCCTCAGCCCTATCACTTTGTTTCCAATCACCCTGCCAAATTAGTTTAAATCCTCTAGCAAACATACCTGCAACAATATTGAGCAAACACAAGGAAATCTGCAGATGTTGGAAATTCGAACAGCACACACAAAATGCTGCTGGAACCTGACCAAGGGTCTCGGCCCGAAACGTGGACAGTGCTTCTCCCTATAGATGCTGCCTGGCCTGCTATGTTCCACCAGCATTTTGTGTGTGCTGCAATTTTATTGGTTCTCTTTGGATTCAGAAATAACCCATACTTTCTGTACATGTCATACCTTTCCCAGAAGAGATTCCAGTGATTCAGAAATCTGAAATCCTGCCCCTTTCACCACTTCCTCAGCCACTCATTCATCTGTGCCATCATGCTGCAAAATGCTTTCTTCACCACCTAATCTTACCTGTCTGCCACTTTCAGAAACTACTTGCATCACTGGGTCTCTCCATTCTATAACACTCCTCAGGGCCTATCATTTACTGTGCACAATCTGCCGTGGGTTGTCTTACCAAAATGAAAAATCTTGCAATTTTCTGAATTAAATGTCATCTGTAATTTTTTTTTGACTACTGGCCCAGTCGATCAAACTCCTTTTGTAGTCTTAGATAACCTTCACTATCCACTAATTTTAGTGTTGTCTACAAGCATTCTATATATTCTATCGTAAGAAGTTATACATTCTTACTATACCACCAGCATTCTCATCCATATTGTTAATATCAATGATGGAAAACAGCAGACCCAGTACCAATCCTTGCGGCACATCACTGGTCACTGACCTTGCATTTGAAAATGTAGTAAGATATGCAAAGATTAAAAGATTAAAGATTAACTTTATCTGTCACATGTACATTGAAATGTACAGTAAAATGTGTTGTTTGCGTCAGTGACCAACATCATCTGAGGATTATGCTGAGGCCAGCCCACAAGTGTCACCTGCTTTCAGCGCCAACACAGCATGCCGAAACTTTCCTAACTCGCCTTTGGAATGTGCAAAGAGACTGGAGCATCCAGAGGAAACCCATATGCTCATGAGAAGAGCATACAAATGTAGGAGTGAGGTGGCGGGAAATTCCTTTAGGTTTAAAGACACAAAAGGCATCAAGGCATTATGAGGAGAGAAAGCAGGGATGTGACTGTGGAGTGATAAAAACATACAGCATGGCATTAGGCCCTTTGCAGTGGCCAATTAAACTACCAAGCTGCACAAGTTGGGAATGTAGGAGGAGACTAAAGAACGCAGAGGAAGCCCACGTGGAGTTGGTGGCTTCTATTTTCCTCATGTTCCAAACACCTTTTGCTTGTGCTAAGTCAACAATCCTGGCAATGGCTTCATCAAAATGTAAACATGGGCTGTTCTCTTATCTTGGTTTGATATGTAATCGAATAAAGAAGTCAAAACACTTTGCTGTTATAGATGCATTATCAAGGTTGCCTTTGAAAATTCAGACATGGTCAATTAAGATACGATACGTAAGAGATTATATTCCATATAAATAGATGAAGATAGATGAGAAGACATAACAAGAAACTGTCCTAAAATAAGTACCATAAAACTTTAAAAAACAAACTGAAATCAGACAAATACTCAAATGTGAGCATGAAACTGTACATAGAGGTCATTAAAGTTAAAGCATCATAGAGGATGGAAAATAGATTGTTCTATAAAATCCATACCTAAAATTAACCATCTATTTAAATTAGCCTCATTAATCCCATTTCATTCTCCTCACAGTCCTGGCAACTTCGCCCAGAATCTAACAGTAATGTACAGTACACACCAGTGGAAATTTACAGTGGATAATTAAGCTACCAACTTGCACATCAACTTGCACGGGGTTTAAAAAGAGGCCCACTTTTAGGAGCGGGCAGTGTCGGTGCGGGCAGCGGAGCGGGAGTCAGGAGTGCTCGAGGTCGACAGACGACTGGAGATCGGAGGATCGGAGGATCAGCCGTTCTAGGTAGGCCGAGCCCGTCAGACCTACCTGGACAGTACCTGAGGAGGAAGGTAAAACTGCGCAGGCGCGGGTGACGTCGGTGGCGAGCGCAGGGTTTAAAAAGAGGCCCACTTTCAGGAGCTGGCAGCGGAGTGCGCGGGAGTAGAGTGCTGGGCTTTGGCTCAGCGGGCTTCGGTGCAAGGGGACTTTGGTTAGAGGAAATCAGTGAGCCTGAGTACGTGCTTGCTGAGGTAAAAAAAGGTAAGGTCGGTAGGTTCTTTTTTCATTTATTCTGACTAATCTGGGATCAAGTAATGGGGGAGACAGTTAGAGCAGTGGTGTGCTCCGTATGCAGTATGTGGGAGGTCAGGGTCAACACAGTTGTCCCTGATGACCACACCTGCAAAAGGTGCATCCAGCTGCAGCTCCTATCAGACCGAGTTAGGGAATTGGAGCAGGAGCTGGATGAACTACGGATCATTCGGGAGGCAGAGGCAGAGATAGATAAGAGTTATCGGGAGGTAGTCACACCGAAAAGACAGGAGGTAGGCAAATGGGTGACAGTCAAGAGAGGCAGGGGAAGCAGACAGAGAGAGCAGAGCACCCCTGTGGTCGTTCCCATCAACAATAAATATACCGTTTTGGATACTGTTGGTGGGGATGACCTACCAGGAACAAGTTGCAGTGGTCCTGTCTCTGGCACTGAGGTTGGACCCTCGACTAGGAAGGGGAGGAGGGAAGAGAAGAGAGCAGTAGTGATAGGGGATTCTATAGTCAGGGGGGCAGATAGGAGATTTTGTGGGGAAGATCGGGAGTCTCGGATGGTATGTTGCCTCCCTGGTGCCGGGGTCCGGGACATCTCAGATCGGGTGCAGGTTATTCTCGAGAGGGAGGGCAAGAACCCAGATGTTGTGGTCCATGTAGGGACCAATGACGTGGGTAGGATGAGTGAGGGGGTCCTGCGTAGGGAGTTCAGGGAGTTAGGTGCGAAGCTGAAGGGCAGGACCTCCAGGATAGCAATCTCAGGGTTGCTACCTGTGCCACGTGCGAGTGAGGCAAGGAACAGAAGGATTATACAGATTAATACGTGGCTGAGAGGATGGTGCAGGAGGGAGGGCTTCAGGTTTTTAGATAATTGGGCTTTGTTCTAGGGAAGGTGGGATCTGTTCCGACGGGACGGTTTACATCTGAACTGGAGCGGTACTAACATTCTTGCAGGAAAGTTTGCTAGTGCCTCTCGGGAGGGTTTAAACTAAATTTGCAGGGGGCAGGGATCCAGAATGTGAGAGAGGATAGCGAGATGAAGAATAAAGGACAGGTGGGGACTACACGGTTCCAGAATATTAGGTGTGTAGTAGAGGAAGGTGGGGCGGAACAAGTGATAAGGAGGACACAAGTACAAAGGGATGGTCTGAGGAACGTGGAGTTAAATGTGCAGAAAGAATAAGTAAATTTAGGAAGGACAACAAAATTCAAGGGGCGTATAGCCCGATGGGAGTTCAGGGAGCTGGGTTAAGCACAATAGGCAGCGATTTAAACAGAGAGAGGAGAAATGGGCTAAAAATTCTATATCTGAATGCACGAAGTGTCAGAAATAAGGCGGATGAGCTTGAAGCTCAGGGGCGAATGGGTAACTATGATGTTGTTGGGATAACGGAGACATGGCTGCAGGGAGATCAGACCTGGGAAATGAATGTACAAGGGTAGACGTGCTATCGTAGGGACAGAAATGTGGGCAGAGGGGGTGGGGTGGCCCTGTTGGTGAGGAATGAGATTCAGTCCTTTGCAAGGGGGGACATAGGATCAGGAGAAGTAGAGTCTGTGTGGATAGAACTGAGGAACAGTAAGTGCAAAAAGACCCTAATGGGTGTTGTCTACAGGCCACCAAACAGTAGCATGGATATTGGGTGCAAGTTGAATAGGGAGTTAACATTGGCATGTGGCAAAGGTAATGTCACAGTAGTTATGGGGGATTTTAACATGCAGGTGAATTGGGAGAATCAGGTTGGTGCTGGACCCCGGGATAGGGAGTTTGTAGAGTGCCTACGGGATGCACTCTTGGAACAGCTTGTACGAGAGCCGACCAGGGACAAGGCTATTCTGGATTTAGTCTTGTGTAATGAACAGGATTTGATAAGCGATCTTGAAGTAAAGGAGCCATTAGGAGGTAGTGACCATAATATGATAAGTTTTTATCTGCAATTTGAGAAGGATAAGGGCAGATCGGAGGTGTCATTGTTGCAGTTGAACAGGGGAGACTATGGAGCCATAAGGGAGGAGTTGGCCAAAGTTAAATGGACGGATATCCTAGCAGAAAAGACAGTGGAACAGCAATGGCAGGTATTCTTGGGAATAATGCACAAGGTACAAAATCAGTTCATCCCCCAGAGAAGGAAGTATTCAAAGGGGGGAAAGGGGCCACAGTGGTTGACACAGGAAGTCAGAGATTGCATAGCATTAAAAAAAAGGAAGTATGACAGAGCTAAGATGAGTGGGAGGACAGATGATTAGGAAATTTTTAAGGAATAACAGAATTTAACTAAAAAGGCAATACGGGGAGAAAAAATGAGGTACAAACGCAAGCTAGCCAGGAATATAAAGGAGGATAGCAAAAGCTTTTTTAGGTATGTGAAGAGAAAGAAGACAGTTAAGAACAATGTTGGGCCCTTGAAGAATGAATTGGGTGAAATTGTTATGGGAAACAGAGAAATGGCAGAAGAATTTAATAAGTACTTTAGATCTGTCTTCACTAGGGAAAACACAAGCAATCTCCCAGATCTATGGATGGGCCAAGGACATAGGGTAACAGAGGAAATGAAACAGATTGACATTAGGAAGGAAACGGTGATGAGTAAACTGATGGGACTGAAGGCTGACAAATGCCCAGGTCCAGATGGTCTGCATCCTAGGATACTAAAGGAGGTGGCCCTGGAAATTGCGGATGCATTGGTAATCATTTTCCAATGTTCCTTAGATTCAGGATCAGTTCCTGAGGATTGGAGAATGGCTAATGTTATCCCACTTTTTAAGAAAGGAAGGAGGGAGAAAACAGAGAACTATCGTCCTGTCAGCCTAACATCAGTAGTGGGGAAGATGCTAGAGTCCATTCTTAAAGATGAATTAGTGGCATATCTAGATAGCAGTGATAGGATTGGGCCAAGCCAGCATGGATTTACCAAGGGCAAATCATGCTTGACTAATCTATTGGAGTTTTTCAAGGATGTAACCAGGAAGTTAGACGGGGGAGATCCAGTGGATGTAGTGTACCTCGATTTTCAGAAGGCATTTGATAAGGTCCCACATAGGAGATTGGTGGGTAAAATCAGAGCTCATGACATTGGGGGGAAGATATTGACATGGATAGAAAACTGGTTGGCAGATAGAAAGCAAAGGGTAATGGTGAATGGGTGTTTCTCGGAATGGCAGGTGGTGACTAGTGGGGTGCCACAGGGCTCAGTATTGGGACCACAGCTGTTTTCGATTTACATCAACGATTTAGATGAAGGCATTGAGAATAACATCAGCAAATTTGTTGATGATACTAAGCTGGGTGGCAGTGTGACATGTGATGAGGATGTTAGGAGAATTCAGGGTGACTTGGATAGGCTGAGAGAGTGGGCAGATACTTGGCAGATGACGTTTAATGTGAATAAGTGTGAGGTTATCCACTTTGGGAGTAAGAACAGGAAGGCAGATTATTATCTGAACGGTATAGAGTTGGGTAAGGGAGAAATACAAAGAGATCTAGGAGTCCTTGTTCATCAGTTACTGAAGTTGAATGAGCAAGTGCAGCAGGCAGTGAAGAAGGCTAATGGAATGTTGGCCTTTATTACAAAAGGAATTGAGTACAAGAGCAAGGAAATCCTTTTGCATTTGTACAGGGCCCTGGTGAGACCACACCTGGAGTATTGTGTACAGTTTTGGTCTCCAGGGTTAAGGAAGGACATCCTGGCTATAGAGGAAGTGCAGTGTAGATTCACGAGGTTAATTCCTGGGATGTCCGGAATGTCTTACGCAGAGAGGTTAGAGAGACTGGGCTTGTACACGCTGGAATTGAGGAGATTGAGAGGGGATCTGATTGCAACATATAAGATTATTAAGGGATTGGACAAGTTAGAGGCAGGAAATATGTTCCAGATGCTGGGAGAGTCCAGTACCAGAGGGCATGGTTTGAGAATAAGGGGTAGGTCATTTAGGACAGAGTTAAGGAAAAACTTCTTCTCCCAGAGAGTTGTGGGGGTCTGGAATGCACTGCTTCGGAAGGCAGTGGAGGCCAATTCTCTGGATGCTTTCAAGAAGGAGCTAGATAGGTATCTTATGGATAGGGGAATCAAGGGATATGGGGACAAGGCAGGAACCGGGTATTGATAATAGATGATCAGCCATGATCTCAGAATGGCGGTGCAGGCTCGAAGGGCCGAATGGTCTACTTCTGCGTCTATTGTCTATTGTCTTTTGCAATAGGCCAAAGTCAATATGGCTTCCTTAAGGGGAAACTTTGCCTGACAAATCTGTTGGAATTCTTTGAGGAAATAACAGACAGAATAGAAAGGAAAGTCAGTGGATGTTGTTTCCTTGAATTTTCAGAAGCCCTTTGACAAGGCGCCACACTTGGCACTGCTGAACAAGCCCATGGTAATGCAGGAAAGATACTAGCATAGATGGAAGATTGGCTGATTGGCAAGAGGCAAAGGTTGGGAATAAAAGGGGCCCTTTTTGGTTGGTTGCTAGTGAATAGTGGTGTTCCACAGGAATCTGTGTTGAGACCACTTCATTTTATGTTAAATGTCAATGATTTGGATGATGGAATTGTATAATTTGCGGCTAAATTTGCAGATGATACAAATATAGGTGGAGGAACAGGTACTGTTCAGGAAGCAGGGAGCATGCTGAAGGACTTAGGCAGGTAGGAAGAATGGGCAAAAAAGTGGCAGTTGGAATATATCGTAGCAAAGCGAGGTGTATGGTCGTATACTTTGTTGGAAAGAATAAAGGTGTAGACTATTTTCTAAATGGGGTGAAAATTCAAAAATCAGAAGTGAAAAGGGACATGGGAGTCCTTGTGCAGGACTCCCTAAAGGTTAACTTGCAGGTTGAGTCATTGGTAAGGAAGGCAAATGCTAAGTTAGCATTCTTTTCAAGAGAATTAGAATATAATAGGTTTCAGTAGGTACATTTAATGTCAGAGAAATGATACAATATACATTCTGAAATTCTTTATCTTCACAAATATCCATGAAAACAGAGGACTGTCCCAAAGAATGAATGACAGTTAAATGTTAGAACCCCAAAGTCCCCCCCACCACGCACAAGGAGCAGCAAAGCAACGACCCCCCCCATCCCCCGCCACCAGCAAACCAAAAACTAGTATGTAATACAGAGGCTTTATATATCATTGATTAGACTGCACTTGGAGTACTGTGAGCAGTTTTTGGCCACTTACTTAAGAAAAGATATGCTGGCATTGGAGAGAGTCCAGAGGAAGTTCACGAGAATGATTCTAAGAATGAAAGGATTCGCCTGTGAGGAGTGTTTGTTAGCTCTGGGCCTGTACTCACTGAAGTTTAGAAGAATAAGTGGAGATCTTATTGAAATCTATTGAATGTTTAAAAAACCTAGATAGAGTGGCTATGGAGAGGATGTTTCCTACAGTGGGAGAGTCCAGGACCAGAGGGCACAGCCTCAAAATAAGGGCTCTTCCATTTAGAACAGAGATGAGGAGGAATTTTTTTAGCCAGCGGGTGCTGAATCTGTGGAATTCATTGCCACAGATGGCTGTGGATACCAAGTCATTGGTATATTTAAAGCACAGTTTGATAGCTCTTGATTAATCACGTCGTCAGTGGTTACGGAGAGAAGGAAGGAGAATGGGAATAAGTGGGATAATGCATCTGCCATGATGGAATGCAGCAGTCTCTATGGGCCAAGTGGCCTTATGGCCTTTCCTTGGGAAGTGAGAGAAAGCTAAAACATCCAGTGGAAGCCCATGCTGTCACAAGGGGGAACATGTAAACTCAACACAAGCAGCAGTGAAATTCAGAACTGAACCCCTTTGTCGGTGAAACACGATTGTGTTCAAAGGGACACCACCTAAAATGCTGGAAGAACTCAGCAGGCCAGGCAGCATCTAAGGAAAAGAGTAAATAGTTGATGTTTCAGGCCAAGACCCTTCATCACAATTTTTTTCCATTGATGCTGCCTGGTCTGCTGAGTTCCTCCAGCACTTTGTGTGTGCTACTGGGATTTCCAGTATCTGCAGATTTTCTCTTGTTTGTATTCAAAGGGCTTTTTGTTTAACTAAGCTTAGAAGAAATTCACACTGCATATTTAGGTTTCATAAGCAGGAAGACCATTCCCAGAATGCTAATTGGCTGGGAAATGAAAAAAAACCCTCCATGACCTTATAATTTTATCAATCTGTGACAATCACAACTAGCAGCAACAACCTGCATTTAAGCCCTTCCAGACTAAAGGGGGTTCAGATCTACTTGAAAATACTGGAAGTCAGAAATAAAAACAAAACAAACAGAAAATTGCTGGAAGCACTCAATAGATCAGGCACCATCTGTTTCTTGTTTCACTAAGTACCTGAAAACTTTGCCCATGTATTTGTGAATATAACTGTAAGAAAGTGGATGTTATAAAATTACTGAAAGGCACTTTAAAACTACTGGCATTTCATTCCAAAGCCTAACTGCCCACTAAAGAAAAGTTCACCTTCAGAGGTATGACTTACTTTTTAGAATCTCAGGGTTGTAAAAAGTTGCTGCAAATGACACAGGCTCCTCTGCTACTGTGCCGAGACCAGACTCCCTGTATTGTGGCCACCCTTTCATTGACTGGCATTTCAGCATTTTCCAGTGCTCAGGGTAAAATATCGTCATGAGTTCATCCACACTGGATACGGAACGTAACTTCTGCTCCAGCTCACTGCTCATATGACCCTGGTGAGGAAAACAGAGATCGTCAGTTAAGCAGACAACAATCTGGGGCACCCATACCTAAAGAGAGAGAGAAACTGGGTCACCCTACTTACGCGATTCAAGTACTTGACCAATTCAGACACCAAAGTGTGGCTTTGAATGATTTGTAACTGATCCGCCCTGAATTATTGAAAGAGTCTTTGGATCACTTGGGGATGTTCATGTAAAAAAAATCTACTCATAAACTTCATAATACACAAGAGTTAAATTGCACACTTCTACAAAGAACGTCAGAGAGAGGTAGGGGTTTGGATTAACGACCCAGACAATGTGATTTAATTTCCACCCAGGCCAGCAGAGAATTCAAACTATTTAAAGAACCTATGTACTGAGAGTTATTGTTAATACTGGAATTTATTAACCTACTGGTGTTTGAGTGCTTTCTAACCTAAGAACACCTCCGCTCCTTTATTAATAAAAATAGGTACTGCTCTTCACCTTATATTCATGTTGTGTCTTTTTTTTTCTTGAAGTACTATTTGCTTCTGCAGGTCTAATCATGCATATTTTATGGATGTGTTTTAAAATATTATTTTACAAGCAGTTATCTGACATAATAAGCTACTTTTCTTTTGTCATGAAAAGTTATAGTCATAGAGTCATAGAACACTATGGTAAAGATACAGGCCCTTCAGCCCATCTAGTCCATGCTAAAACTATTATGCTGCCTAGAATTGCACCTGAACTGTATTCTGCCATATCCCTTCCCATCCTATCCAAATTCCTCTTAAATTTTGAAATCGAACCAGCATCCAGCACTTCCACTGGCAGCTCGAGTCACACTCTCACCACTTTCTGAATGAAGAAGTTCCCCCTCATGTGGCCCTTAAACATTTCACCTTTTACCCTTAACCCATGATCTCTAGTTCTAGGCACCCCCAACCTTAGTGGGGAAAAAACTGCTTGTATTTACCCTGTCCCCTTCATTATTTTGTGTAGCTCTATTAAACCTCCTCTCAATCTCCTACGCTCTAAGGAATAAAGACCTAACCTATTCAACCTTCCCCTATAAATCAGGTGCTCATATCCCAGCAACATCCTTGTAAGTTTTCTCTGTCATCTTTCATTTTCATTGAAATATTTCCTGTAGGCAGGTGACCAGAACTCTTCACAATACTCCAAATTAGGCCTCACAAATGTCTTATAAATATTCAGCACAGCATCCCAGCTCTTGTACTCAATATTTTGATTTATGAAGCCCAACTTTTTAAAAGCTCTCTTTGCAACCCTATCTACCTGTGACGCCTCTTTCAAGGAATTATGGATCTGTATTCCAAGTTACTGATTTTAACACACCGTTATAAATAAATTGAATACTATATTTCAAGTGTTAATCAAACACTATTGACTTCCATTCATCCTTACATCATCAGGAGTAGGAAGATTATTGGAGAAAATCTTAAGGGCTAGGGTTTATGTATACTTGACAAGGTAGGGGCCAATAAGGGATTATCAACATTGCTTTCTTCAGGGGAAATCCTACCTCACTAATTTGAATGAATTTTTAGAACAGGTAACTTAGAAGACAGGGAGAAAGACATTGTAACTATGGACTTCTGTCAAACATATGTCAAGGTCTTGCACAACTGGCTATTTCAGAAGATTAAGGTGTCTGGGATTCACGGCAAGCTGGCTAGTTGGATCCAAGAACAGCTTTGTGATAGGAGGGACAGAGTAGTGTTTCTAACTGGAAATCTGAGACTAATGATGTATGGCTGCAACCCTTTACTATATCCAATACACATCAATGACTTGAATCAGAATCAGAATCAGCTTTAATATCACCGGCGTATGTCATGATGTTATGAAATTTGTTAACTTTGTGGCAGCAGTACAATGCAATACACTGTGTACGTATATCTGCTGATGCCTCTGGACACATCATCAGTGATGTTCCTAGAATCATCAGGTGTTTCGGGTCTTTCAACATCATACACCCTCCTCCAGGTGACCCAGCTGGGGCTGATCAGACCCAGCTTGTGTCCAGAGGGCTAGCTACTTATGACTCCATGGCTCCCCTCTCTTGAGCCACAGCCATCTTGAGGCCCTCTCTGCCACATCGGCGGTACTGCAGATAATAGAGAGAAAAAACTATATATAGTGCAAAAATGGGAAATGAAAAGTAGAAAGGTAGTGTTCATGGCTTCAATGACCATTCAAAAATCAGGTGGCAGAGGGGAAGAAGCTGTTCCTGAATCGTTGAATGTGTGCCTCCTTCCTGATGGTAGCAATGAGAAGAAGGTATGTCCTGTGTGATGGGGGTCCTTAATGATGGACGCCACTTTTCTAGGGCACTGCTCCCTGAAGATGACCTGGATACTACGGAGGATGTGGTGAATGCAGCACTAGTTATCAGTAAAATTGAGAATGACGTCACATTTGGCGATGTTGTGGACAGTGAGGAAGGTTGTCTACAGGAAACAGATCTGGTAGAAAGTAGGGTAGAGTCTTGCCAGATGGAATTTAATCCTGACAAGTACAAGTTGGTGCATTTGGAAAGTCCAGTATGTATAAGACATGTACAGTAAATGGTAGGATGCTCAGGAACAGGGATGAATATAGGGATCTTAGGGTTTAAGTTCATAGATCGCTGAATGTGGTGAACAGGTAGACAGATTGGTGAAAAAGATTAAGACATGTCTGTTTCCATTGGTTAGAGTGCAGAATTAAGACTTATTAGAGTTAAAATTAAGAATTAGAGTTAAGACTTGATTTTTTCAGCTACACAAAAAGCCCTGGTTAGTCCTCACTTGGAGTAGTATGCCCACTTCTGGTTACCACACTATAGGAAGGATGTGATTGTACTAGAGAGATTGCAGAGATGATTCACCAGGATGACCTTACTTTCTCCGAAGGCACTGCCCTCCACTCTGTTCACACCAATCCCAACCTTACCATCAAACCCACAGACAAAGGGGATGCCATTGTAGTATCTCTGCCTTGCTGAGATCAAGTGGCAATTCTCAGACACTTCCTTTTACCTACCCATATCTAGGCCTCAATTTTCTACCACTGAATTAAATCTCCCCTTGGTTTCTCTTCAAAGTTCAAAGTTCAATGTAAATTTATTATTGAAGTATGTAAACTGTATGTTGCCATATATACTACCTTGAGATTTGTTTCCTTTCAGATATTTACTAGGAAAAAAGAAATATAATAGAATTTACAAAAAAATTATACGGATAATTCCAATTAATTGGGACACACCAAGATCAGTACATTTTGGTCCAATTAAGTGACTGCTCCAGTTAGCTGAAGTTTCACAGAAATAGAAAAAATGGTATATTAAAAATTACCATTTAACTGAGTAATTATTTATGTATTTAAATGAAATACAGAACAAATTAGAACAATACCAATAACCCTGCATTACTATAATACTGTGAATTAGTTCTTAATAGCTTTTGACAGAGGAATTCCTCCAGTGTATGCAGATGTGTTTTTGTGATTAACTGTAAATGAACAAAATCAGCGCAGCCACGTAGTACAGATAATAGATAATAGACTGCCTTCATATAATGCTATCAGCAATAACATCCACCAAATCTTCATTTACATTGAAGCATTCAAGATGATTGTTAATACCTTCAAATTCTCCATAGTTACTATCCTACTGAAGAACAGAATTTGTTTCATTTTCACTCCTGGCCATTTCTGGCATCTCCGAGCTTGAACACTTGAAACCGCAGTGAGCAAAACAATTTCGAAATGTTTACTGCTTATTTCTTGCCATTTATTTGTGCTTTTTGAACACAAATACACACAACTGGCGCTATCCATTCTAAGTACAGTGTCGTGACAAACGACCGCACAAGTGCACGCGACTGATGCTGATTAGAAACTGTTTGATAGCTGTTTTCTGTCCCAATTAAGTGGCAGAGTATCCCAAATAAGCAAAGGGAATCCTGGCTATTTTCTCAATTAGTTTTTGTGGTTGCCCCAATTAACCAGAATCCACTGTATATATAAACAGAGATTGATAACCAACATGCAAAAGAAGACAAACTGTGCAGCTAGAAATACGTCTGAGAACATGAGTTGCAAAGAATCCTTAAAAGTCAGTCTGCAGGTCATGGAATCAGTTCAGAATTGTGGTGATTGTCAGTTCAGGAGCCTGAATTTTGTAGGGTAATAACTTATTATAAAGAAAACAGCCACAGTCTGATTTTTCTCCTCATAATCATAATTCTTGGCAACCTCTTTGTAGTTATCTTCTGTAACCTCTCCAGCATTATCACATTATTACTGTGGTGTGAGGCTAAGATCTACACATGTTCCTACATCTGGGGCCAAATACAGGTCTGGCCTGATATTCCTGCCATGCTAACTGTGGGTCTCACTACTTATCTGGCCTGCTGCTTGCAGAGGTCTGTGGACAGGCGCTCTAAAATCTCCCTCTGCTGATAAACTCCCCCGTTCACACTCCTGTAAGACACTGCTGTGATAATCTGCGCATTTTGGCCACACAAAATAAAAATAAGTAACTTCACTCTGAAATAAATCACTTCAGGGGTGTGAAGGAATGAGATATTCATGTGGTAAATTGTCCAAAAAGAAGACAAATGTTTCCCATTTTTACTTAATTATTACCGACAATAAAGAGGTTAAAAAGGATACTGTATTACACGATAGCCTGTCTTGCATGCATAAACCGTGCCGTGGAAACTTGGCAAAGCAATTTTGACTGCCTTGCCTCAGATATCATCTCAGTAACTCCACTGTCACAAATCTTTCATGTTGGTAGGTTGGACGTGTGACATAAATGTTCTCTTTCATTTAAGCATTATGCTGTGCTCTTGTGGGGATAAAAAGTAAGCTTATGAATATTTATCTTAAGCCATTATTAAATCATACAGCAATTTGTTTTAAAGAATAGAGCAAGAATGTGGCGATATAGCTGTCAGCCTGATTTCTAAACATGTCAAAGTGTTTAGTTTATTTAATTAACAGACATTGTTTTCTACTTTATCAGACAAGCAAATCTACTTTGCATATCCTGTAAAATGTTTATAATTTCCAGCTGTTGGATAAGGGAAGCAGAGCTAAAAGCTCAGTTAAACACCAAACCAAGTGAACTCTGTTAATTTGACATAAGAAATTATACGTTCAGGGCAGTTATTTTTTTCAATTAAAGCCCATGTTTATCCTGAATCATCCTACAATCTAAGAAAATATTTCATGGCTGAATTGAATATTTATTTTAGGACTAGGCTTTTAAAATTTTAAGTGATCTTTAACCAAGGATTTCAAAGGTTTCAGATAAATGCCTTGCATTCTATTTAAGGATGGAACATATTTTCATACCTTGCTATGGAGAAATTTGCCCACCCCCCAGCCCACTAATTAGGTGCCAGACTTTAACCCTCTCATCTGCGTAGTGCTAGTTAAAAAAGATCTGAACAGAAATAGCCACAGAGTAACAGCAAGTTGTGCAGTTTGGTTTCCTTTGAAATGCTATCGAGAAGAACCCATAATTCAGAATGAAGCAATTCCATTGTGTTCATAAGAACTAGTGAACATCAGAACAGAAGAAAATAGGAACAGGAATAGAGCATAAGACCATAGGAAATAAAAGCAGAATTAGGCTGTTCAGCCCATTGAGTCTGCTCTGCCACTCCATCAAGACTGATACATTATCCTTCTCAACCTCATTCTCCTGCATTCTCCCCGTAACCCTTGATACCCTCACTAATCAAAAAACTAGCCACCTCTGCTTTAAATATACATAATGATTTGGCCTCCACGGTCATCTGTGGCAATGAATACCACAGATTCACCACCCTCTGGCTAAAACAAACCTAGTCCAACAGACCCAGCAAACCTGCTCAACCACTCTTTACAATCGTGACTGATCCATTGCCAGAATGTTAAAAAATAACCAAAAAAACTTCTAACTGTAATACATTATAGCAGTGGCGGCGAGTCTTAACCAAGCGATTTAAAGCATTTTCAAAGGTCAACAGATGGGATTCTATAATAGTTATCATCTTAAATTTCAGAACACCAAGTTTTACATTCTTGGGTATGTGCATCATGAAGCAAGATGCAAATCATAGTACTTAACTGCCACTTGGACTCAAATTAAAAAAATGTCCTGTTCATCATTCCATTGTCAGTATGCCTATTATATATGCAGAAGTGGGTCTCAAAGGGATTTGGTTCTATCATTCAAAGATAGGCCTTCTCTTTTACCGTTCACTATGGGGTGCCCTGTGTTGCTTTGATTGATTCAAAGATTTAAAGATTAGGTTTATCTTCACATGGACATCGAAGCACACAGTGAAATGCATTATTTGTGTCAATGGCCAACACGATTTGAATATGTACTAACGTCGGCATGCTCCCAGCGCCCACAACTTACTAAACCTATCCCGTAAGCCTTGAAATGCGGGTGGAAAACAAAGCATCTGGAAGAAACCTACACAGTCATGGAGAGAACTAACAAATTCCTTACGGACAGCAGCAGAAATTTAACCCTGATCGCCGACTGCGGGAGCTGTGAATTATTACGCTAACTTCAGTGTTACTGCACTATCCTCATTGCATTTCATGGTTTTAGATTCACAAGGGAATGACTGGATCAAGTTGTGACAGGTGGCATGATGTTGTTGCCATCTCTTGTCCTTCTCTGGATAAGGTGTGGTAAGCGCACTTTGCAGCAAGTAGCCACGACAGCCTGGGCAGCCCCTGCAATGCACCAGCAGGCTGAATGAGTGCAGTGTGCAAGCACTCAGTCTCTGTCAATTATCAATGTATGGGCTGCTCAAGAATGTAATGGATTTGATTCACACAGGCTTGGTAGAACCACAAATACACGAGTTTCTGATGTAAGTAGCAATTAAACAACTAGCATATGGAACAGCATGTGCTTACAATGTCTCCTTCTTGTGCCTCTTTTGGTTGTTATATTCCACTGTAGTATCTTTAGCAGTTGAGCTTTCAAAGGACTTGTATGCATTCCGTTTATTTCATGATAATTTCTTCTTAATGCTCGTTACGCTGCTGGCATTGAGCACAGCAATGAAGTTTCTCCACTTCTGTTTGTCCTTAGCCATCAAAACCACTTTTGGTCTTGGTTTTGGCAGTGTTCATGGCTTTCTTCATCATGCTAGGAGACTCCTCTAGGCTTTCCCTACTGTCAGTCATACAAGTCCCGGGTGGAAACTCGGGAATACCATTGCACACGGATACAGAAGGATTCTTCATTGCTGTTTCCACAACAATTTTGTTTTACCAGTCAGGGTTGTTAGCCCTGAACTGAACTACCGAATCCGGAGGACCGGTGGATAACTCTTAGTCTGGCCTCTACTCTTTGACCTGATTGGCATCGGTGACCCTACCAAGAGTCAAAACACAAGGCCCCTGAATCCAGAAAATGTAGCCCTCCAGGTCATTGAGGCATACAAGCCTCCAAACACTACGACAATGTTATGGTCCTTTTGGAGGCCTCATAAGAACAGTGCTTGAATCATCCAAGTGAGGATCACAGAATAGTTCTGCATCTGTTTATATATCAATACAAATAGATATATTCATCATAGCATAGGTTCAAACTGTATTGGTCATTCACTATACGTTTCGATGTCCATGTGACAGATATATCTAATCTTTAAATCTTTAAATCAATCAATGCAGGAAAGAGATAAAGGTGTACCCCAAATTAGAAGGTTTTTTTTAATGTCCACTACAAGACTCACCAGTTATTTAATACTAAAAGCAACAATCTAATTTGGTACTCTGCATAGAGATAAGTGCAGCACAATGTTGCATTCGGTACAGTGCAGTCTTACAGCTCCACTGACCCTGGTTCAAGCCTTTGCTACTGTCTGTGTGGAGTTTGCACGTTCTCCCTGTGGACACACTGGTTTCCTCTGGGTGCTGCAGTTTCCTTCCACCATTCAAGAAACGTGCACATTGGGGAGTTAATTGGCCACTATTAATTGCCCCTTGTGTGTGGGCGAGTAACAGAATATGTGTGGAGTTGATAAGAAATAGTGG
This sequence comes from Hemitrygon akajei, assembly GCF_048418815.1. NCBI lineage: Eukaryota > Metazoa > Chordata > Chondrichthyes > Myliobatiformes > Dasyatidae > Hemitrygon > Hemitrygon akajei. The sequence goes on from NC_133129.1 coordinate 29,327,486, forward strand.
GGGGAATAGAATGGTTTAGGGTATCATCAGAGTAAATATGGGTGTAGAAAGATAGCACAGACTCAATGGGTTGAAGGCCCCGTATTTGTGCTGTGTCTCTCTATCATTATTTCTCGTCTCAGAATAAATTTAGGTCTATGTTTACTATTTAGGTACTCTGTTCACAACAATACTGTAGATGTGCAGAAGCATGCCTCATAAATCTGATCTAGATTTTATTGATTAATGAAGGCTTTGTGATGGATGTAATATATGTAGACTTTAGTAAGGCCTTTGACAAGGTCCTACGCAACAGGCTGCTCCACAGGTCAAGACACAATGAATTGAAGGCATGGTGGTGAACTGGATCCGAAATTGGCAAAGAACGTCAGAAGAGGAAGAGGTCAAGTGGAATGGGTCTGAGGAAGGCGTATTTCCTACAGAATGGCCCAATAGTGGAGGAACACGGACTCCTTTCCAAATGCCGAATATCCCCATTTGCCGATTTACTGATGTCACTGATGACACATAGGGAGAATCAGAGCTAATTTAAATTATTTCACCAATAGTGATAGAAGCAGCAAGTGGTAGAGTGGAAGGCTTGTCCCCTTATACATCCCAACCCAAGTTTGAACACTTTACAGCCAATGCAGCACTTTTGCAGTGTGACTGGCAGACCACAGTACGTGTGCTTGCAACACTGTGTGTCAGACAGAGTGGTAAGCAGCACTGGGGCCCCACAGGGGACTGGCCTGACTCCCTTTCTATTCACTATCTACACCTCGGACTTCAACTACTGCACAGAGTCTTGCCATCTTCAGAAGTTTTCTGATGACTCTGCCATAGTTGGATGCATCAGCAAGGGAGATGAGGCTGAGTACAAGGCTACGGTGGGAAACTTTGTCACATGGTGTGAGCAGAATCATCTGCAGCTTAATGTGAAAAAGACTAAGGAGCTGGTGGTGGACCTGAGGAGGGCTAAGGCACCGGTGACCTGTTTCCATCCAAGGGGTCAGTGTGGACATGGTGGAGGATTACAAATACCTGGGAATACGAATTGACAATAAATTGGACTGGTCAAAGAACACTGAGGCTGTCTACAAGAAGGGTCAGAACCGTCTCTATTTCCTGAGGAGACTGAGGTCTTTTAATATTTGCTGGATGGTGCTGAGGATGTTCTATGAGTCTCTGGTGGCCAGTGCTATCATGTTTGCTGTTGTGTGCTGGGGCAGCAGGCTGAGGGTAGCAGACACCAACAGAATCAACAAACTCATTCGTAAGGCCAGTGATGTTGTGGGGGTGGAACTGGACTCTCTGACGGTGGTGTCTGAAAAAAGGATGATGTCCAAGTTGTATGCCATCTTGGACAATGTCTCCCATCCACTCCATAATGTACTGGTTAGGCACAGGAGTACATTCAGCAAGAGACTCATTCCACCGAGATGTAACACTGAGCGTCATAGGAAGTCATTCCTGCCTGTGGCCATCAAACTTTACAACTCCTCCCTTGGAGTGTCAGACACCCTGAGCCAATAGGCTGGTCCTGGACTTATTTCCACTTGGCATTATTTACTTATTATTATTTAATTATTTATGGTTTTATATTGCTATATTTCTACACTATTCTTGGTTGGTATGACCGTAACAAAACCCAATTTCCCTCGGGATCAATAAAGTATGTCTGTCTGTCTGTCTTTGCAGAAAATGTCAAAGCTAACTATCACAGCACATCCTGCAACAGTAGTGTTATAATACCCAGGTGGTGAGAATCTGCTGAAAGATAAAGGTTGGTGAGGGCATCAAGTATATCTCCTCCATCTTATAAGAAGAGATGCCATGGGGTCAATTGGGAGAGCAGTTGGGCTTCAGGGCAGCTTCTGTCCCACTGTTATAAGACTCGTGTACAATAAAGATGAAATCTTGCTCTTTCAGTCTACCTTGTCATGGCCCTTGCACTTTATTTGGTCACACACGCTGCACTTTCTCTGTAACTATAACACTATATTCTGCCTTCTGCTTTTGTTCCTCTTTTCCTACTTCCTCCATGTTCTTACGATTCTGCTTGCTAAATGAGGCTTTTCACTCTGCTGGTAAATTTTGTGCTTTCAAATTGATTACGTGCACCTAGTGTCACTTTATGTACATACAATCAATCTATGTACAGTACGTAACCTAATCTTATATTGAGACAGCCACACTCAACAGTTATTTGTACTTTGCGTTTAATAGGATTACTTTTATATTTATATTTCCCTCCCCCCCCCATTCTTTACCCACTCTGTCCTTTTCTTCCTTGTTTATCACCACTCTCTGGGTCCCCTTCTCCTTCTCTTTCTCCAATGGTCCACTCTCCTCTCCTATCAGATTCCTTCTTCTGCAGTCCTTTTATCTTTCCTACCCACCTATCACCTTCTTGTTATCCTCCTCCCCCCCCATGTTTTTATTCTGTCACTTTCCCCCTTCCTTTTCAATTCTGAAGAAGGGTCTCAGCCTGAAATGTCGACTGTTTATTCATTTCCATAGATGCTGCCTGACCTGCTGAGTTCCTCCAGCATGTTCTGTGTGTTGCTTTGGATTTCCAGCATCTGCAGACTGTCTCCTGTTTATATTCGTTGTGTTTTATTTTTGCTTTTTGTGTATTTTTATGTTGCATCGGATCTGCAGTCATAATCATTGTGTTCTCTTTATTACACTGTACTGAAGAATGACAATAAACAATCTTGAATCTTGATAGTGAAATGCAGTCTATCTGATGATGTGTAATGGGACCTAGAAACTCTGTGCTCAGGTGTCTGTGGTTGGCCATGAATCCACAACCTTCTGACACCTGTGACTTGAGATGGAGTATTCAAAAGCCCGTAGCTATATGATTTGAACTTTGAAGTTGATCTACATTGGAATGGTGATGGTGGTGGGCGAGAGTTGGGCACAGTGGACACATATGAATAATGCCCAAATCCGCATAACAGAATGAACATGAGGAAATGGAATACAAAATAACGTGGTCGAGGAATGACAAGAAAGCCTTCCTTCAAGAAGAGGGTAAAGGAACAAATGAAGTGTGTAAGGTGATCCAATCAAAGTAACAATGGAGTCCAATAAGCTGCAAGAGGTCAAACCAAAGAGAAATGTTGCTGCATTTCTAGCAGAATAGAATATAAAATCAAGAGTTGTTACATCAGTATTGTACTGAACTTCAGTTAGTTTGTGGTCACTTGATGCAATTCTGAACTTTACACCACAAAAAGTAAATAGAAGGCATCAATAAAGTGAAATGCTTACAAAGTAGTAACCTGATTTGAAACAATCGAAGTATGGGGAAATATTGGACAGACTCAGGAATGGAAAAGAGACAAAATATAAGTCATCAAGATTAGGAAGATATTTAACATGTCAAAGTGTTTTTTTTTGGATGAATAATGAGCAAAGAGACTTAACTATAAGATAAACATTAATACATTATAGAGTAAAGGTGAAGGAGAATTGTGAAACCTGCACTACCTAAAATAGATGAAGCAGAAAGCATGGAAGCATTTAAGAAGTGGTTCCATGATGCATTGATAAGAGAGGAAGATTCCAGTTAAACGAGCACACAAGGAGAACTGGGACAGTATTTGAATGTCAGTAAACTATAACCACTGTTTCTGGCTACTTGACGTGTTATTTACTTTTGTCTTGAGATTGTTGTGCAATTCTGCTCAAAATCTGATTCCTATCTGTCTGAAACAAGAGAAAATCTGGAAATCCAAGCAACACACACACAAAATGCTGGAGAAGCTCAGTAGGTCAGGCAGCATCTATGGAAAAAAGTTTGTTCGACGTTTCGAGCCAAGACCCTTCGGCAGGAAGGAGATCCTTTGAACGGTCTCAATCTGAAACGTCGACTGCACCTATTTCCATAGAGGCTACCTGGCCTGCTGAGTTCCTCCAGCATTTTGTGTGTCCTACCTGTATGTTTAACTTCATCTTTTTTTCATAAATCTCTTTTATTTCTCTACAACCTTCTCTCAAAGGTTTCTTTTCCCAACTTCTTTTATGCCATGGATTCTCACCATTAACCCAGGGGTTCATGGACCTCAGGCTGGGAATCCCTGCATTACAGGGACCCTACCTGTACAATCGGCCAATATATATATAAACTAATCTAGTGTATTTATATTTATTGTGCTTTTATTGTATTTTTTTCACTTAATTGTGTTTTTTATACTACATCAGATTTGGCATAACAATCACAAAATATTCTTTATGCTCATTCCACTTTTATAAATTGAGATTGGCTGAACATAATCTTTGAACTTCACATTATTAACTAAGGAAGTATCCAAACACCTTGTGTCCCCATCGTGCCACTGTTGGTACTTCCACCAACTTAGTGGAAGGACATATTCAAATCTAATCATGTAAGAATGAGCCATTAGATCATTAAAGATTGCATCAAAGTTGTAGAACAAAGAAATGATAAACCTTTAAGTAAATGCTTGTATTGGATTTAAAACCTTGTCAAAGAGCACTCTCTAGTAAAATACAACACATTTAAATAATCTCCAACTATAGTTACATTAAACAAATAACATTGGGCAACAAAGACTTTTACTTCCTGAGTACTTTTGGGTGTATCTTATGGATTTTTAGGCTGATCATGAAAATCACCATAACATTTCCCTAACACGCAGCAGTTTTTTGAAATTGCCTACATTTCTTTATTCCATTTCATAAGTCAAGTCAGAATAACTGACGCCAAGATTAAGGAAGGTATTTTTAATGGTCCACAAGTCAAACAGGTCTTCAATGTCAAACAATTCGACGAGCTTCTAGTGGGACCAGAGAAAATTACATGGAAGGCATTCAATGATGTTTTTGAAATTTTTTTTGGCAGCTGCAAGCACCAAACTATGTGTCACTAAAGATTCATTTCTCTGCATTCCCACTTAGACATCTTCCCTGCAAATCTTGGTGCTGTCAGTGACGAGCATGGTTGAAGGTTTCACCAGGACATTGCAATCATGGAGAAATGGTATCAGGGCAACGGGACTCCATCAAAGTTGGCTGATTATTATCGGACACTTAAGCGAGAAGCTTCAGACACTGAGTACAAATGAAAATCATCAACAAAACAATTTTAGCTTCGTTGAACTACTGAAACGTGTCAACATTGTTATGCAATTAAGCGCATTATATTCAATAACAGTTAATTTCTTGTTTCTCCGAATTCCTACATGATACAATTAGTCTGAAGTTATATTTGTGTTCAGTTTCAAGCAGTCTATAATAAATGTAAAAAAAAAACTTCTGAGGAAGCAACAGTTTTGAAAAAAAAATGTTGCCCTGTTTTGCCCTGACCCTGAATTGAAACCAGGATTGTGGTTTCATCGTGGGAGGAAACCACGGTGCTGGGAGTGAGCAAAATTCAGTGGTTTTTAATCCAGTCAGTGTGCACTCTATCAAAACTCATTTAGACAGTAAGTACTCAAGACTGCAAACATTATTATATACAGTACTTCAGACATTAAAAATAACCAATCCCATTTAAACCAAAATGTGAAGTTGATTTACTGCAAGGCATTTTAAAATAAGCAGTTTGTTTATGCAATCTGTGCAAAAGAAAGAACTCACCACAGTAGCCTCACAACAACCTGTGGGTATAAGAAGCCCTCTAAGAATGTCCTCTCATGCTGTGATACATTTTATCCACCAGCAAAGGAGACATCAATCACTGTATTTAGGATCAGAATCAGAATCAGACTTTAATCGCCAAGTACCTATGCACATACAAGGAATTTACTTCCAGCAGATGTTGTCTCTCTGCTCATAACAATAATAATGATAAATATAAATAAAAATATAGATTATACATACAGGTAGTGCAATCCAAGTAATAGTTAGCCGACAGTTAACCGGCAGTTAACTGTTCAGCAAAGTGACCGCAGTAGGGAAAAAACTTCTCCAGTACCTATTAGTCTTAGTCTGGAGGGATCTGAAGCGCCTACCAGACGGAAGCAGATCAAACAGTCCGTGCGCAGGATGGGAGGAGTCCTTTATGATGTTCCCCGCCCTCTTATTCAACCTGGAAGAGTACAGGTCCACAATAGAGGGCAGGGAGGTTAATAATCAAATTCTATTTTCAGAACTTTCTTTGAAACATGTACCTTAAATTCATTCTAGTCAATAGTCCTGTATGGGCAGCATAACAGCATTGATTCATTGTGCATTGACTTCAAAGGATGACAGGGTGAAGATACATCTCCAACAAAGGAGGTATAAGTTGGCTCCTTCCCTCTGCTAGCCTGCAGGTCGCCCTTGTTCAAGGTGTAGCTGCTGCTTAGTCCCTCCTGATCAGGGTCACATGAAGCCATGACAGCAGGTGGTGGATGGTCGTATGGGCAGCCGGTGCACATCACAAGTCCTGGCCATGTGACTACTGATGCCAGGCAGACAACCTCTGAAGAATATTGATAATGGCTGATGTCACCCGTCTTGTAAAGACCCTGCCCAGAAAATGGCAAGCCATTTCTGCAGACAAATTTGCCAAGACCGTGCATGGTCATGGAAAGACCACGATCACCCATGTCATACATAATTAAAGGACATTCCATTTACCTTAGGTGAGGGTGCAAAGAAATGAGGCTGCAATGGTGGCTTATGGTATCCCTAAGTGAGTAAGCAGAATGTTATCAAAGACACAACAGAATGTAAATGCGGTAGCCTGGAGCAACAAACATTTTGCTGGAGGAACTCAGTGGGTCAAAACTGTATCTGTGGGAGGAAGGCAAATTGGCAAAGTTTCAGGTTGAAACCCTGCATTGGAGCTTTGACCAAAATGTTGACAGCTCCTTTTCTCCCACAGATACTGTTTGGCCCAAATCACAAACACAAGAATTTCTGCAGGTGCTGGAAACCCAGACTAACACAAAATGCTGGAAGAACTCAAAAAGTCAGACTGCATCCATTGAGAGGATCAAACAGTCAATTTCTGGCTGAGACCCTGCATCAGGATTAGGTTCTGGTGAAGAGTCTCAGCCCAAAACATTAAATATTTATTCCTCTCCATAGCTGATGTCGGTCTGATCTGCTGGGTTCATCCCGCAGATTGTTTGTTGCAATTAAACTTTATTCTTTTGGCGTGCAAATGGAAGTGTATAAAGCGAATGAACACAATGGCTTCAACAAACAAACATCAGTCAGTTTCCCCTGTCTATTCAGCAGGTATAGACCAAAAAGAGAATTCAGGTGCTCGTAACTTATAGGTTTATTAGTGCTTGGACATACAGCAAGGAGTATAATGAGTTAAAGAATTTGTGACACTTAACATCCATAAGAGCTGGCCAGATGACACAGAGTTGATTTATAAACCTATGTCCCTGGAAGATGTCTATTTGGACAAAGCAAACTAAAGTGAGGGTGAAGACAATCACAGTCCAACCCAAATGACTGCACTTCAAAACCAAAGCACGGGCTGAAATGCATTTTACAAACACAAATATTCATTTCAATTTTTGAACAAATGTTTATAATGTACTGAAATCTCACAGATGATAAGTTGCCAAATTTTGTTGCACTCTTCTGTGACCCCTGTCACCAAATTCCATGCTCCACTCTTTCAGACAGCGTCTCAACTTCACCCCCACAACCAGAAAGGCTTCACTCTAAGTCTGCTCTCCTCAAGATTACCATTGCTTCCAAATCTCTGTAGACCAACCATACTGCTTCTCAAGTGCTTACTAGGGTGTTGTCTGGTGTAGACCTTCTGACCTTTAAGGACCGGACGGTCTAACTTCAGAATCAGAATCAGCTTGATTATCAATGACATAATATATGTCGTGAAATATGTTATTTTGCAGCAGCAGCACAGTACAGTAAATTTAAAAAATATAAATTACAAATAAGTAATAAATATTTCAAAAATGAATTAAATGAGTGGTGCAAAAAGAAAGCAAAAATAGCGAGATAGTGTTTGTGGGCTCATTCATTATCCGTTCAGAAATCTAAAAGTGGAGGGAAAAATGCTCAAAGTTCAAAGTTAGTTTTATTATCCAAGTATGTATATGTTACAAATACTACCCTGAGGTTCATTTTTTTGCAGGCATTCGCAGTGAAACAATGGAGTACAATAGAATCAATGAAAATGCTGCACACAATGACTGACAAATTGTGCAAATACAAGAAGAAACAAGAGATAGATAGATAAACTGGGGACATGAGCTGTAGAGTCCTTGAAAGTGAGTCGAAAGGGTGTGTTCAGTGGTCAGTTTAGTGTTGTTGTGAAATGAAGATGTCCAACTGGTTCAGGAGCCTGATGGTTGAAGGGTAATGACTGTTTCTCAGCATGGGGCCTATGGCTCCTGTAGCTCTTTCCTGATGGTAGCAGTGAGAAGAGAGCATAGCCTGGATGGCGGGAGTCTTAGATGATGGATGCTGCTTTAATTTGGCAACACTCTTTGTAGGTTTGCTCAGTTGCTGGGAGGGCTTTCCCTGTGATAAACTGAGCTGAATACATCACTTTTTTGTAAGCTGTTCCTAAAACATTGAATGGGCGTCTTTAGGCTCCTGCACCTCCTCCCTGATGGGAGCAATGAGAAGACGACATGTCCTGAGTAATGAGGGTTACTTAATGATAGATTTCACCTTTTTGAGACACCGCCTTTTAGAGATGTCCTTGATGCAGGGGAAAGCTTAGGTTGTTTTCTCTGCAATGTCAGAAGCTGATACAAGTTAATAAAATTATGAGAGATATAGACAGGGTAGACTTCCAGAATATTTTTCCCGGGGTAGGAATGTCAAGTTGTAGAGGACCTGCATTTAAGATGAGGGTGGGAAAGTGTAAGGGAGATGTGCGGAGCAAATGTTCTAATAGAGCTGTGTGTGCTTAGAATGGGTTACACAGAGCTAGCAAGTAGGTATGATAGTGGCATTTAAAAGACCTTTAGATGGGCACGTGGATATTCAGTGATTAAAGGCATTTGGAAGATATATAGCAAAATAAATTTAATTTAATTTGAAGCTGACTGAGTTTGTAACTTTGTGCAGCTTTTTCTAGTCCTGTCTGGTGGCCCCTCCATACCAGGTGGTGATGCAATCAGTTAGAATACCCTCCACATTACATCTGTAGAAATTTTATAAGAGCAATTGATGACATACTAAGTCTCCTCAAACTCATATTTAAGTATAGCTGCTGTCATGCCCTCATTGTAATTGCATCAATATGTTGGTCCCAGGATAGATCTTCAGAGAGGTTGACAACCAGGAACTTGAAACTGCTCACCCTTTCCACTGCTGATCCCCTAAAGAGGACTGGTGTGTGTTCCCTCGACTTCTCCTTCCTGAAGTCCACAATCAATTCGTTGGTCTTATTAACATTGAGTGCAAGGATATTGCTGGGACACCACTCAACCAGCTGATCCATCCCACTCTTGTACTCTTCCTTATTATCATCTGAAATTCTGCCAACATAGTTGTCATTGGCAAATTTATAGATGGTGTTTGAGCTGTGCCTCACAACACAGAGAGAATAGTGCAGAGGGCTAAACACATATCTTTGAGGTGGCCCAGTGTTGGTTGTCAGCAAAGTGGAGACGTTATTTCTGATCTGCACTAATGGTGGTTTCTTGATAAGGAAGTTAAGGATCCAATTGCATAGGAAGATACAGAGGCCCAGGCTTTGAAGCTTGCTGATTAGCACTGAGGGTACGATGGTGTTGAACACTGAGTTGTAATCCAAGTTTGGGAGAAACATTGTGACCTAAAAGGTGTGTTTCTGTATTCTGCTGTTCTATGCTCAATGTTTCATGATTTGTGCCCTCATAATCCGAGTTACCTATTTTAAATTTTGATTCTGATTTTCTAATTAAAATTTGATTGCCTTCCTTCTCTATCCAGCACATGCTCTCTTCTCACTACTACCATTCAGAAGGAGGTAGAGAAGCCTTAGGCTCCACAAAGACGTGTTCAGAAACAATTATTACTCTACAACCATCATGAATAGCTTACTTCACTATCTTGAACTGACTCTACAGCATACAAAATCACTTTCATGGACTCTTTACAACTCATCTTCTCGGTATTTACACAGTTTGTCTACTTTTACATGTTGGTTTTTTGCCAGTCTGTGTGTTTATGTCTAGTTTTTGTAAAGCTGTATTGTATTTCTTTTTCTTGTAAACGCCTGCAAGAAAATGAATTTGATGTATATTGTGGTGAGTATTCGGTCCATGATGACAGACAAGAAAAGTTTGTTTAACTCAACGGCTGGTTTTATTGCAACAAGCACAAAAACAGACTGGGTGACCAAGGGAGAGAACCTACTCAGTCACAAACAAACAGGGGAGCTGGTTATTACACACCCTGGTTACAGTCAGGGTGACCCACAAATACACATGCAAATAACTGTATAGCCCAGCTAAAACATAACAATAAGTGAACTTGAACATCCCACCATAATCCCATGAAAGCTTTTTAAACACAAGAACAATAAATAACACTGGTCATCAGGGATTAGGAATGCTGGGGTGGGCTGTCGACCACAACCCTCCTCCCACCCCCACCCACACCAGACCACCAGAATATAATAACATATTCAGTATGTACGTACTTTGACAATAAACCAATCAACTTAATTTGAATATTGAACTTATCAAAGGGTGATTTTACAGTATCAAAGGGTAATTTTACATTTCGGCTGTCCAAGAGTGATTTCAGAACACTGTGTACTCAAATGAAAAATAAGAATTGAATGCAATGTATTTTCAGAGTGTTTTCAGAGAATACCAGTCAGACATCATGCTCCCTGATTATATCAACTGCATGTCAACATGCTGGATAAACAGTTAAATACTGGGGGAGGGTAGAAATATACCCTCCAACAGCATTTTGTAATAGAGCAATCGAGCGTTAGAAGATGCAAGAGGCTAGCCCTACACCACAGCTCTCAGACGTGCATTATTCTCAGAGGAAGGTCCAGTGTAACTGGTAATTTAAGGTACTCAAGCTGAAAGATCACATTTTTTTTTGCAAACATTGAGGTGTTCTTGAGTGACAGAGAGGCGTTCAACACCCGGTGGGGCATTGATATCCACTCGGTTTATTGGTGGCTGGATCCGCCTTCTCCGAGGATCGTCACCTTGTCCTGATACAGAGGCCTGTGAGTTCCCAAGATCCCGAGAGTGATACCTTCTAGAGTTTAGCCATGTGGTGCTTAGCTCCTCGTAGGGTAGCCTAGTATGGAATGTCAGTTTCTGGACTATTATGATGTGACGGCCCAGTCCAATGTCACCCACTGAAGTAACTGGGGCCTCAGTGCTGGGGTTATTGCCCTGGGAGAGACACAACACTTGGTTCATATACATGAGAAAATTTGCAGATGTAGGAAATTTTCTTCACCAGCTATTTACCATATAACCTTTTCATTGCATCATTCACTTCCATTATAAATGCCTGACTGGCAAAAGAGTGTTGTGAGTATTCTGGGTAAGAGCCATACCACGACTTAGACTACGCTGCCTGAGAATGAGGGGATATTTCACTCCAGAGGAGCTGCCTAACCTGCCCTCTGCTCCCACTCCCCACAAATGGAACTGGCAGATGTGAATGTTGTGTAGAGAAGGGAAGGGATTAGCAAATAACAATTCCCAGCAGGGATCTTGCTGACTGCAACCTGGCCACTGCTTTCCAGCGATACCTGAGTGGCCAAACATCGATCACACTTCGTTAGCATTAACCAGGTCTTGAGGTTGTGAAAGACCTTGTATAAATGCAAAGGTCTCCTTCCCCTTTCCAAAAATCAGATTTTCCTCTCTGGAGAAAACACAGGCTCTTGTCCAATCAAGACAATTTTACTGCCGTCCTTTAAGAGCTTTTAGTTCAGCTGTCAGTGAACGCTTTTTAGAATGGAGCATTTGTTAAGATTTCTAGAAGGACCAGTATGTAGGTGGTCCTCAAATTACACTTCCCCTCAGCTTCAATGAATTATAAATCTCTCACAGCTTGTTAACAGAGCACAATTCACATTTGTTTCCCTTCAGACATTTATTCGTAAGATAGAGGAGGTGTTGTGTTCAGAACATATTATTATGCAATTGGAATTAATTTTATCTTAATTGGACCTGTTTTAAATGGAGAAACTGCTTTGTCTTCTCCACTGCATTATTTAAGGTAGCCTCATAGTGGCTGCTTGTATGTCATCACATTGTAAGAATTCAGAATTGGCACAAGACTCGTGGTATCCAGGGTATTAGGTGTCCTTTTCCTCTGCTATGCTTCTTAGATCTGCAGTACCTACAGCAGGGATCTCAAGACACTGGAAATATATCTCCTCCTTCCCTTTCTCCAGCCCTTTATCTCTTTCACCCATCAACTTCCCAACTCTTTATTTCACCCCCTTCCCCTGTCCCGATTTCACCTGCCACCTTTTGCTTATTCCTACCCTCACCCCCACCACCTTATTCTGACCTTTTCCCCCTTTCTTTCCAATCCTGATGAAGGGTCAGGATTGTTGAATCCTGTGTCCCAATGTGTCGAATGTTAACTCTTTTCCATAGATGCTGCCTGGCCTGCTGCGTTCCTCCAGCATTTTGTGGGCGTTTCTTGGATTTCCAACATCTGCAGATTTTCCTTCCAGTTGAGGCGACACTTCACCTATGAGTCTGCTGGGGTCATCTACTCTATCCAGTGCTTCCGGTGCTGTCTCCTGTATATCAGTGAGATCCGATGTAGATTGGGAGACTGTGTTGCCGAGCAACCAGAAAAAGCGTGATCTCCCAGCTGCCACCCATTTTAATTCCACCTCCCATTCCCATTCCATGTCTGTCCAAAGCCTCCTCTGCTGTCATGAGGAGGCCACATTCAGGTTGGAGGAGCAACACCTTATATTCTGTCTGGCTAGTCTCCAGCCTGATGGCATGAACATCGATTTCTTGAACTTTCGGTAATGCCTCCCACCCTCAACTTCACCATTCCCCATCCCCTTTCCCTCTCTCTCCTTATCACCTTACCTGCCCATCACCTCCCTCTGGTGCTCCTCCTCCTTTTCCTTCTTCTCTGGCCTTCTGTCCTCTCCTATCAAATTCTGCCCTTCTCCAGCCCTGCATCTCTTTCACCAATCTACTTCCCAGCTCTTTACTTCACCCCTTCCCCCTCCCAGTTTCATCTATCACCTTGTGTTTCTCCCTCCCCTACCCTCCCCCACTTTCTAACTCTGACTCCTCATCTTTTCTTCTCCAGTCCTGATGAAGACACTTGGCCTGAAACGTCGACTATACTCTATTTCATGGCTCCTGCCTGGCTTGCTGAGTTTCTCCAGCATTTTGTGTGTGATACTTAGATTTCCAGCATCTGCAGATTTTCTCTTGTTTGAAATTTAGTCCTTGGTTAGCCAAGTGATAAACATCAGCCCTGTGCTCTCAGGAAAACTGCCAAGTTCTGCCTGGAAACAGCTTATCCAAGAACTTAACAGGGCTGCAAAGAGCAGGGAGAAACTACATGGACTGTACTGGATATTGCCCCCATCATCCTGTCAAGTCTGTCCGATGCACAAGGCTCAGGACAGAGGTGTGATGAGATGCTTACCAGAGTGGTACAAAATACTGTGGCCTCCTGGTAGCGTAGCAATTAGCGTAATACTATTACAGCACCAGCAACCCGGGCTCATTTCCTGCTGCTGTCTGTAAAGAGGTTGTAAGTTTTCCCTATGAAATGTATGGGTCTCCTCCAACATTTCAGAAAGACATATGTATTAGTAGGTTAACTAGTCACATGGGTGTAATTGGGTGGTGTGGGCTCATAGGGTCGGAAGAGTCTCTAACTGTGCTGTATCTCTAAGTAAAATAAATAAAAGAAAATTCTGGTTAGGCCACCTACCGGACTAATTCATTCATACCTGGATTGCCACCCTAAATTATAGGAAGGATGTGGAGGTTTCGGAGAGGGTACAGAAGAGCATTTAAGATAATGCCAGGATTGGAGGGTGTGTGCAATAAAGACATTGGACAAGCTGAGGTTATTTTCTTTGGAGCAGCAGAAGTTGAGGGGAGACCCAATAGAAGTTTGTACAATTTTGAGAGGCCTGGAGAGATCTAGTACCTTTCTTCCAGGGTCAAAATATCAAATGTTAGGGATCATGCTTTTAGGGGTCTGGGGGTAAATTCAAAGGGCAAGTGGGATAGTGTTCATGGGTTCAATGTCCATTTAGAAAATCGTATAGCAGGGGAGAAGAAACTGTTCCTGAATCACTGAGTGTGTGCCTTCAGGCTTCTGTACCTCCCTCCTGATGGTAACAATAAGAAGAGGGCATGCCTTGGGTGATGGGGGTCCTTAGTTATGGTTGTCGCCTTTCTGAGGTACCGCTCCTTGAAGATGTCTAGGGTGCTATGGGGGCTAGTACCCAAGAAGGAGCTGACTTTATGTGGCTTCTTTCAGTCCTGTGCAGTGGCCCTCCTATACCAACTAGTGATGCAGCCTGTCAGAATGTCCTCCACGGTACAGCTATAGAAGTCCTTGAGTATTTTAGTTGACAAACCAAATCTCCTCTAACTCCTGATGAAATACAGCCACTGCCTTGACTTCTTTATAACCACATTGATATGTTGGGACCAGGTTAGATCCTCAGAGATTTTGACACCCAGGAACTTGAAATCGCTTACTCTCTCCACTTCTGATCCCTCTATGAGGATTAGTTTGTGTTCCCTCATCTTACTCTTCCTGAAGTCTCCATTCAGTATTTCATCTTACTGACATTGAGTGAAAGGTTGTTGCTCTGATATCACTTGACTAGCTGGTATATCTCACTCTTGTACACCCATTCGTCTCCATCTGAGATTCTAGTAACGATGGTTGTATCATCTGCAAATTTGTAGATGGTATTTGAGCTATATCTAGGCACACAGTCACTGGTTTCGAGAGAGTAGAGAAGTGGGCTAAGCACACATCCCTGAGGTGCACCTGTGTTGATTGTCAGCAAGGAGATGTTATCACCAATCCACACAGACTGTGTCAGAAAGCTGCTGTTGAAATGATGCCAGAAGCAGAAAGTCCAGAACTATCACAAGGTCATGAGATTATGAAAGCAAAATGCAAGTTTGGTTTTCCTGCCTATAACTATAACTGGTTCAAAAAGTTCAATGTTCAAAGAACATTTATTATCAAAGTATGTACACTATATACAACCTTGAAATTCATCTTCTTACAGAGAGCTGCAAGACAAAGTAACTTTACAGCATCCTGTGGTCATGGAGGACACTAAATTAACGTGAGCATTTTTCTATTATTATTAATCATATCTCATCAGTTGGGTGATGGGGTGAAGATACATCTCTACCAAAGCAGGTACAAGCCACTCCTTCCCTCTGCTAGGCTGTAGATCACCCTTGGGCAAGGTGTAGCATCTGCTCAGCTTCCCAATCACGCTCACATGAAGCCAGCAGGTGGATGGTCGTGTGAGCTGCTGGTGTGCATCTCAAGTCCTGGTTATGCGAGCACTGACACCAGGCAGACAATCTCGTAAGAGTATTAACAATGGCTGGGGTCACCAGTCTTGTAACAATACTGCCCAGAAGAAGGCAATGGCAAACCACTTCTGTAGAAAAAATTACCAAGTACAATCGTGATCACGGAAAGACCATGATCACCCATGTCATATGACATGTAACTTACTGACATCAGTACCTATGGAATACAAATTTAGACATCAGCTAGGAACAAGACTAAGTTCAAATGACGAATGTTCATGGATCCAAAACATTGACTTTCCATCACTGTTTGTGCCTACGTGAGGCATTGCCTCAAGAAGGCAAAATCTATATATCATGATCCCTAGCATCTGGGCCTTTGGACAGAAGATACAGATATCTAAAGTCCCACACCACCAAGCTCAAGAACATCTACTTCTCTTCAACCATTCAATTCTTGAACCGATCTGCACAACCCTAATCACTACTCTAGTATGGCAGCATTATGACCATGCACAACAATGGACTTTGATTTATTTTGTTAGAATTCAGTCCTTCCATGGATTATTTTATATAATTTATGTTCAATTAATGATTTTATGTTGAATACTGTGCATCAGATGCTGCTGGAAGTAAGTTTTTCATCATACCTGTACAGACACATACGTGCATACAACAATAAACTTTGACTGTTTCTCTTTCCACAGATGCTGCCAGGCCTGTGGAGTTTTCCCAGCTTTCTTTTGAGTTAATCTACGATGCTAATAACAGCTATTCAAATGTGTCCATCTAGTCAAAGGAACCTGACAATGAACAACAAGTGAAAATAAATCAAAATCAATAGACAGTCTGACTAACATGCTAAATCCATCACTTTTACATCTAAGTTTACTGAGCTGGCTGGTGGCGCAGTGACATCAGCACTGGACTCTGGTGCGAAGTTCCCGAGTTCGAATCCAGTCGGGCCGCTCCCGGACACGCTTTCCATCAGTGCTGGGTTGAGTGTCAAGCTCGCAACTCAGCCTCGTAAAAAAAAAAGCACTGCGCTGTGAGAAAGACGTGGGGGACCACTCGCAGAATTTTTCCTCCAAGACAACAACTTGAAAAAAAGTGGTCGCCGAGGCCCTGGCAGAGTATGACACACACACAAATAAAGTTTACTGATCTTGGTTATCCTTTGACTTTTTAAACATTAAAAAGCTTTCCCATTTCTGGCTCACTTACATTCCAGAAACTTTTCCTTAGAATTATGAGTGGGATTTCCTTGTCATTATTGTTCCATTGCCAATCACAAGACAAAGAACACTTCTCCCCTCTGTTCTTGGCTCAAACAGCTCTGGGGAACTTGATTGGATATAGAGCACATTTTCATGCAATGTGACTACTATTGAAACAATTTTCTCAGGTGGCGAAAAGATCGCCATGCATTGATCAAAAACACACACGAGGTAAACGTTCTGAATACCAACTTCAGTATTTAAATTTTGAAACAAGACTGAATGCCCCCAGTGATATCTGCTGGCCCTTTGATGTCTGTGCATTTGTAATTCCCAATGTTAACTGCTAATTTTATTCAGCACTCTTTTGGCAAATGGGGGAAAACATTGTCTTGGAAGCTCAGTGGCCCATTTTCCCAGCAGAGCTTTGAGTGGCAGAGTTCTTGTGACAACTAGCAACAACTACAGAGGGCCAAGCATCCAGGCCATTTGGATTCTTGAGCTTTTATATCCAATAACAAAAAGCAATTAACTAAAATGTAATAAATTGAAGGTGCTTGAAGCCTTTTGCATTACACTTTGATTCTTTCTAAGTGACACAGACCTCCTCAGCTTCCCCTTTTATTTTCTGAAATGTGATCTCCTATCTGGTGGTGTGCTAGGGTAATGGTATCAACATCTGTGATGCCAACAGGCTCAATAAACTAGGAAGACTGGCTGGGTTATAGGAGTCAAACTGGACACACTGGAGGCTGTGGTAGAACAAAGGACCCTACGGAAAATCCTGGCAATTCTGCACAATGTTTCTCACCCTCTGCATGCCACCTTGGCTGAATGGAGGATTGCTTTTAGTAATAAACTAAGACAACCGTGCTGCTCCAAAGAGTGCTATATGAGGTCATTCTTGCTCTATAAGGAGTCAATCTATAGACAGGGAAATGATGACCGCTTCCTGTTAGACTGTTTCTGGTAACTTTTTTAAAATTCTTTCTTACTTCTCTTCTAATATTTGTATATCTGTGCACTTGTAATGCTGCTATGACACTGTAATTTCCTTTGGGATCAATAAAGTATCTATCTATCTATCTATCTATCTTACTGGGAAGAAAATAAACTTGCAGATGCCCAGCTCCTCTCACTGATCAGGAAATTTGAAATAGACACGGACAATTCATTATTATTTTTGAAGAGAGTGTACGAGAAAGGAGCAGAAGTAGATCGCACCATTCCTGAAGCCTGCTCCTTCATTCAATAAGAGCAGTAACTCTGGTACAGGAGGTACAGAAGCTTGAAGATACACCCTCAATGTTTTAGAGTTACACACGCACAACATGCTGGGGGAACTCAGCATGTCAGGCAGCATCTATGGAGAGGAATAAACAGTCGATGTTTAGGGCTGTGACACTTCATTAGGACTGGGTCCTCAGACCTGATGTAGGAGCTTGGCCCGCATATATATACCGGGCCAAAATATACTGCATATTAATTACATATATAATTTATGTACTGAGGATTCTGGTTATTTGGGACACATCAGGACCAGTACATTTGGGCTCCAACTGGCCAAAACTACCATGCAAATAGTTATAAATGTATATAAAAGAGAAAATGAAATGTTTAACTGAGTAAAAAGTTATGTATTTGAATGAAACACAGAACAAATTAGAACACTACCAATACTACTACAGTACAACAAAATTAGTTCGAATAGTTGTCGATGGAGGAATTCAGCCAGTGTACATTGCCGTTGTCTTTTGATTGATTGCAAATGGACAAAATCAGTGTAGGCACCTAGTGCAGATAATAGACTGATCCATACAATGCTTTCAATGATTGCATCTTCCAAGTCTTCATTTTCATTGTAATGTTCAAGACGATTGTTGATACCTTCAAATTCTTTGCAGCTCATAAATTGTTGAAGTAGTGAAAGTGTTTCATTTTCACTAACGGCTGTTTTTGGCATCTCCTAGCCTGAAATGCTTGAAACTTCACTGACAAAAAAATCCTGGTTTTTGAAGGCAAACACATGCAATAGCACTATTTAAAAGTTGTTTGCTCTAAGCACGGCATAGTATCCAATGGCCACAGCCAGGGCATAGCTACGGAAAGTAGTGCCTATAGCAAGCACAGAAATTGTGCCCCTGTCCAATCATCTGACACCCATCTTTTAAATAACTTTAACAAATAATGGCACTACATGAAAAATATAACTGCATCTTCCTTGCTTTCACTGATACAAATTGGTCTATGAAGTGATCAAAGTCTTTTTTTTTCAGTTTCTTCTCTTTCTACACTCAGCAGAGCAAGATCACAGAGTCTGCCTTGACCCATGGAGGCTCTCAAATATGAAAATATTAGTTTTAACTTGCTGAATGATCTCTCACAGCTGGCGATGGAAACTGCGATGGTTAGCATTATCTGAATAGCAAAGCAAAGATTGGGGAAGACTCCATACTCCATACTGACCATTAATTTCAAGAAGCTCTTCAGGTCTTGATATTTTCATGCTGACTCACCTCGATAGCAACATTCTGCAATTCAAAATTTCTTCATATAGCTGCTGTCCATCAACATCAGAGCTGTACAATTCACCCAAATTTTCGCACTTATTCTTTAGGTTGTTACTGTCAGCGCCGTAACACAATTCCTCAACCTTGAGAAGGAACCCAAACTTAGCATCAGTGTCGTGCAAATTAGCGAACCTTTCGTCCATTTCTCTGTGAAGATGGTCGAGTGTTCCCTTCATGACTCTTTCCATTTCCTCCTTAGCTGTTAACCCAGTGTCTCTCGAGTTCTCATCAGCCATTCGTTTCTTTCGTCTCTGACGTCTTTCAACTTCAGTATTCCATTCTTGACAGAGACCGATTCTTTCTTTGAGTGACTCACTGACCAACACTTCTCTTTCATCATAAAAATGATCTCGGAGGGCTTTCAAATCCAGGGCAGCACCATGGAAGTTCATGCTAGAATCCTGCAGCCTCTTTTGAATACGGTCAATGCGAATGAGTACTTTGTTACAAAATCCTAGCAAAATCAGAAAATCGTAACTCAGCATATGGTTGTACAGCTGCCTTGCATCACTTCTTTTTCAATGTTCTCGTTTTCATTGTCTATCAAGTCCCGGAGAACTTGAAGTATCTCCTCAAGGTACTTGTTGATGGGCTTCACTGCTTCTGTCCATGCACTCCACCTGGTTTCAGACTCCGACTTAACAACCACACCACAGGCACAGTGTTTTTGAGTTTTTCCCAGTGCTGTGTTGAACGAGAGAAAAACATGTAGAGAGCTTTGATGGTTCCAAAAAACGTGACCATCATTGTATCCTGCTTGGCTGCATGTACACCCACTAAGTTGAGTGAGTGATTGTTGCAATTCACAAACACTTCCAGGTTGTTTTCCTCACTTATTCTTTGATGAACATCACTTCTGTGTCCAGCCATCACAGCAGCGTTGTCATAGCACTGTGACCGACAATCTTGTAGCTCCATTTCGTCCTTCTCTAGCTGTTTCAAGATGTCTTCAACCAAGCTCTCAGCATCCTTCTGGCTTATCTGGATAAAACCAAGGAAGGACTCTCTAACACAGACTGTTTTCCTCTCAAAATCAACCCACATTCCTCACTACTTCTGACATCTGCTCACGGTGTGCCTGATCAGGAGTCGAGTCAAACATCAGACCATAGTACTTGGCTTTACGAATGCTTCTCAGTAAACTCTGGTGAACAGTGGATTCCATCATGTGGATGAATTTGTTCTGGGCACCCGGTGAAAGATAAGACGTGGATCCAGGATGACTTTCCCCATTGAGTGAGGTGTTCTTTTATGAGAGGGTCAAAGATGGCGAGTAGTTTCAGTAAGCCAAGGAAATTTCCCACATTGGAGTCATCGTCTAGCTCAAGTGATTCCCTGGGTCCTCGCAAAGCCAGGTTCTGAGTCGCAAGGAATTTTATGCAGTGAAAGATTCTCATTAAGATATCGCGCCATTTCTGCTTTTCCTTCTCAATTTGTGACTGAAATATCACGTCAATAACACTTCTGGCTCCAGCTAAATTTCTTTCCATTTCTTTCCACTGTGTGAAGCATTCCCAATGATTCTTGGCATTTTCATGAACACTAATCCTTTCATGTGCTTTCCACTGGTTGAATCCAATTTCCTGCTCCAATGAGGATTGGTGGTGTGACTGGGAATAGAAAAGACAACAGATACAAAATGCAGACTTATTAGAAGGGGAATAGACCAGCCATGAGTGAGTCTCTTCCTCAAACCAAGACCATTTCCCAATTTCCTCTTGAACCAAGTTTTGTTCATTGAGCGGTTATTTGTTGGTAGGAAAGACCCCTCACTGTTCTGAAAATACTTCGAACCCAGCTTTATTATTTCTGTTCTCAACGCGTCAGGCAGAAATGCTTTTCCAGTATCCTTGTCAAACTTCAGAACTTCAATGTCATGCTATTCAATCATCTCTGGTATGACAGTTCGAGGCTCTTTAACACCATCCAGTTCACTAGGTTCAGTGTCGTCAGGTAAAATCTCGTCAATAAACTCAGCATCAGCATCACCATCGTCTTCCCCTCCTGTCATGTCCACGTTCTCTGTGGCAGCCTCACTCTAAATCTCGTCATACTCAGATTTGCCTGACTTGACTTCCTCCTCGGCTTGTGACACATTTGTACTTGATCCACCTTCAGATTCTAACAAACTTGTAGCAGGTGCAGGCGACTCCATGGAATGTGTCGAACTACTTGTTCTGGGCTTTTCAAAGAAGGGCATGAAGAACTTGCTCGACTTCTTGGCTTCCTCCATCTCCAACTTTTGTCTCTTCTGTCCTTCAGCTCCACTTTCCTTCTTCTTTGTGAAGAAATGTTACATGGTCCTCTTACACAATGCTCTGAAATAAGGCCATCCTAGTGCTTCTCACCCATGATAATCAAAGTCAGATCATACATCTGAAGAAAATTCTCACTATCCGAGGATGGCTTGTCTGACTTTAATAGAAACTGCTCAGTGGCACCCAGGGCACGTGCCACACTTGCCATACCTTAGATACATCACTGTTCACAACAGTATATGAGACTGACGCTAGCTAGTTAGAAACTGTTCAGCAACTGTCTCCTCTCCCAATTAAACAGTGTAGTGTTCCAAATAAATGAAGGAAATCTCAGCCATTTTTTCAATTATTTTTTGTTCTTTAAGAGTTGTCTCAAATATGCTCAATTGTCAGATTTAATTATCATTCAACCACACATTAATATAACCAAACAGAATAGTGTTCCCCTGGGTCCAAGGTGCAAAACTCCTTACTAACAGCACACAGCACACTGCACATAACACAAATATCATATCTGATTATAGTCACGAAACGTATAGCAGCTTGACCCAAAAGCAGAGAAGCGAAGACAATTCACAGTAAATGATACAATACCAATACAAAATAACAAGCCACGAGGGGCCACAAAACAAGACAGGACAGATACCTAACATGACAAGGCATCAAGGTAACTGAAGGAGCAGAACAACTTGTTGAGGCTGGCTGGTGCAATGAGTGAATAAAAGACTGTGAATTACAGCTGGGTTTAAATAGGCTGCAGATGATAGATTGGAAATGAGTGCCAAGTTACTCCTGTTAGTTGGGTAGAGACTGAGAGGGGCCTGGCTATGCAGGCCTGACAGTTAAGATTTCAGAAAAATATACGGTCACAAAGAGAAAAATAAATATAGCCATATCCCTGAGCTGTCCTGGTCCAGCTAACACTAGAGGGCATCATTGAGCGAGCACCAGAGAGCAGCACTGAGCGAACACTTGAGGGCAGCACTGCCAGGAGGGCCCAGTCCCCAACCAGTACAAAATCCAGTGGCACACAACCAGTTCTGGTGTCTCCTTTGCCGGAGACCACAACAGGTGACTCCAAGGCATGAGAGCCTTTTCTGTGTAACAAGCGAGGCATCACAGCTCCCCCACCATCGGTCAAGTCAAGTCAAGTCAAGTCACTTTTTATTGTCATTTCGACCATAACTGCTGGTACAGTACACGGTAAAAATGAGATGACGTTTTTCAGGGTCAGTGTGCTACATGAAACAATATAAAAACTACACTGAAACTACGTAAAACAACACGAAAACTACACTAGACTACAGACCTACACAGGACTGCATAAAGTGCACAAAACAGTGCAGGCAGTACAATAAAGACAATAGGCACAGTAGAGGGCAGTAGCTTGGTATCAGTCCAGGCTCTGGGTATTGAGGAGTCTGATGGCTTGGGGGAAGAAACTGTTACACAGTCTGGTCGTGAGAGCTCGAATGCTTCGGTCTTGCTAATAAACCAGAGAACCAGACTAGCATTATTTTACATTATCAATGTCCAGCAGGGTTTTGAGATCATAATAAAGCCATCCAGTAAACGGCTGCCCTGGTGAACAAATGGCCCAGTTAACCAAAATTCACTGTACTTTTTTGTAAATAGGTTTTTTTATTACTGATGCCACAAAGCAACAAGTTGCACAACATTTGTGGGCAATGTTAAAACTGTTTCTGATCCTGATAGAAGAAAAGCAACAACCAAATTGCTGTCAGAACAGTTTCACAAATAGGAATGAGATAAATACTCACAAAGTTCATATCAGGGAAGTCGGAAATGTTGCACGTTTGTCAGGACAATGGGAAAAATGTAGCTCTTCCTGCAGTGTGTCCAGTATATCCCCCAGTACAGCAATCCTACACTGCTGGATGGGAACGCCAGCCTGGAGCACAGGGTCACATTTCTAGAGTGGAAACACAATCCCCCTAATTTTCCATGAAAGGAGCTTTAATATCTCAGCTGTAGTCAATCCTCTGCTCTGTATTTAATATTTCAGTAATATTGTAAATATATTGTTTGATCAAGCATTCTTTGATGTTTACATAATTCATTATGGGTTGTACTTATGAAGTATGTGAATGGCACACTTCAGAGTGGCATAGTGGTTAGCACATAGCTTTACAGTACAAGCGGCCTGGGTTCATTTCCCACCCTGTAAATGCATGGGTTTCTTCCAAGTGCTCCGATTTCCTCCCAGAGTCCAAAGACGTATCAGTTGGTAGGTTAATTGGTCATTGTAAGTCGTCCTGTGATCAAGCTAGGGTTATATCGTGGGCTGCTGGGCGTTGCAGCTGGAAGGACACAGAAGGTTTATTCCTCTCTGTAGCTCAATAAATAAATAAAATTTAGAAATTATGTCACCAATAAATATGTGCATGCCTCAATTAAAGTAAAGAAATGAAACATACACTTTCTTCTGGTCTTACTGTGTTTTTCTTCCAATTAGTTTTATGTTTTGCAGTGACAAAACATAGCCTCTCTGTACTTTACTTTTAGCCATGATCTGCTCTTCCATTTATCACTAAAGATTCAGTTGATGAGCGTGTCTATTTTTTTGTCATCTGGTTTGGATATGGCCCAAGTGCAGAGTTAGAGACACTGAAACAGGTCAATAGCTCACAGACTTTAATGCGAACAATATTAGGAAAAAAGAAGACAATAAATGCTGGGCCAAAAAGGGCCACTGACTAAAACACTCAAATGGAAAACGAAGCCTAAACTGCGGCTAAAAAGAACAAAGATGAATTAAACGAACACTGCTAGTCTTCAGAATCAGTTCACTCAACAGTCCAATTTCTCAGGCAAGGCGGAATGCAGATAACAAAGCGTAGCTATGTAGTATTTGCCAAGACTATGACAGAGTTAAATACTATCACAATAAAATGATAATAAGCTGACGTGCATATTCACAAGTGCATGCATCTTAATCTTCTGGATGAGACTCCCCTGATCGACCTTGTCAAACGTCTTACTAAATAAAATCCATGTAGATAACATAAACAGCTCTATATTCATCAATCACCCTCATCAACTCATCAGAAAACTCAATCAAGTTAGCCAAACGTGAACCGTGCTGCTTCTCCCTAATTAGGCCATAACTATTCTCCAGTCCTCCATACCTCGCCCATGGCTACAAAGATATTGATCAAGGACCCAGCAATCTCTTCTCTTGCCATTTTCAATAACTTAGGGTATCTCCCATCAGGCCCCTGAGGACTTATCTGCCTTAATACTCTTAAGGAGTCACAACACTTGCGTACCTCATCCTTTACCTCAATATGCCCTAGCACTGATGTTCAGCACTCTTCTCCTTATATTCCACATCCTTCTGCTTGGTAAATACTGATGTAAAGTACTCATTAAGGACCTCATCCACATCCTTTATATCTCAGCAATAATTACCCCCTTTATCCTTGAGTGGCCCAATCCTCTCCCTTGTTATCCTTCTGTTCCTGATGTATGTATAGAATACCTTAGCATTCTCTTTAATCCTTCTTGACAAGAACTTTTCATGGCCCCTTCTGGCTTTACAAATTCCCTTCTTGAGCTCTTTTCTGGTTTCTTTATAATCCCCTAAGGGCCCGGATTGATTTTAGCTTCCTAAGAGTTACATACCTTTCTATCTACTTCTTGACTAGATTCATCACATCTCTCAACATCTAAGATTCTCTTACCTTGCTTTCCTTGTCCTTCCTTCTGACCAGGACATACCTGTCCTGTACTCTGTTCAGTTGGTCTTTAAACACAATTGTCCCAATTAATTCTCCCTTGTTCCTGTCTTATGATCTTGTAATTTTCCCTGTTATAAAGCATAACTCTCCCAAAAGATCCACAATTATCTTTATCTACAGCTATTTTAAAACTTAAGGAGAGTGGTCACTGTTCCCTAACTGTTCACTGACTGATAGGTTGGTCTCCTGGCCAGGTCACCTAACATCACCTAACACCAGGTCTGATACAGCCCTTCATCTTGTAGGACTATCTACATATTGATTTAAGAAATCCTCCTGGATGCAATTAACAAATCCTGCCCCATCCAAATCTCTTGCACACAGAAGGACCCAGTTTATATTAGGGATGTTGAAGTCCCCCATGACAACAACCCTATTGCTTTTACACCTTTCCTTAATCTCTCTGCACATTTGTTCCACAATGTCCTGGGGCTATTGAGCGCTCTGTAGTTCAATCCCATTTGTGTGATTGCCACTTCCTATTTTTCAGTTCTACCCATGTAGACGCAGAGAATGAATCCTCCTTATGCCTGCTCTGGGTGCCGCTGTGGTAATGTTCCTAATTAGTAGTGCAACTCCTCCACCTCTTTTACCTCCCTCTATCTTTTCTAAAACATTGTTACCCTGAGATATTAAGCACCCATTCCAAACCCCTCTCAGCCAAATCTCTGTAATGGCCACAACATCATGGTTCCATGTACTAATCCATACTCTAAGTTCATCATGTTTGCCCACAATACTCCTAGTATTAAAATACACACACTTCAAACTATCTGTCCCTTTGTATCTATTACTGATCACACCTGTATTTACTGCCCCTAACATCAACCTTCCTCTCATAACAGGGGTACAGTCGTTGTTGAAGGGAATGGCCACAGGGAATCTTACACTGACCATTTACATCCTTTACTTCTCCTGGTGGTCACCCATTTTCTATCTGAAGCCAGCGCTGGGTGTTCCTGAGTATACCCAGCTCCAGGTCCAGTTCCTTGACCTTGTCGGTCAGGTCAAGACATAGGATGCACCTCCTGTAGTCATCAGGCAGACACATTAGATGCCATGTAATCCTACATCCTACAGGATGAGCATTCCACTGCCTGAACCACCATCCTGCCTACACTTGTGATACCTTTGGCTCTAAATCCTCACTCTCAGTGGTACTGTAATGTAATGGTTAGTACGACATGGTACAGTGCCAACGATCCTGGTTCAATTCCCACGTAGCCAGTACATTCTCCCTGTGACTGTGTGGGAAGCATCCGGGTGCTCTGGTTTCCTCCTACAGTCCAAGTATGTACCAACTGGTAGGTTAATTGGTCACTGCAAATTATCCCATAATTAGGCTAGGGTTGCTTGTTGGTACAGCTCGAAGGGCTGGAAGGGCCTACTCTGCACTGTATCTCAATAAATAAAGTTCTTACCTCTGCCTGTTCTCACCAAAGCCTGTTGAACCAAAGCCTGACCACTCTAAAATTGGCTCACTCTCACAATGGCTGCTCCACTTACTCCTTGCTTCTTTTTTCTTGACCTTTGCTAAGTCACTAATAAACTGAATGATCTCCTACTCCTCAGACATCCTGACAGGTCCTTCAGTCCATGGGGAACTGTCTTCAACACTCCACGATTTCCTGCTCCATTGACGAGACCCGACAGGTCCCATTCATTTTATAAAACTTTCACATAAAGTCCACAAAGAACTGTCTCCAACTCACTCTATAGCCAGGCCAACAGACCCCAATTCTTTGACCCACTTGATCGTGGGTGACACAGTAGTGTTACGGTTAGCATAACACTATTACAGCGTCATAGTTTATCGCTGTCTGTAAGGAGTTTGTACATTTCCCCATGTCTGCGTAGGATGCTCAAGATCCCACATTCCAAACATTTACTGGTTAGTAGATTAATTAGTCACATACACTGCTTCATCTACATATTCAGGTGATTGGGGTGTTTAAATTGCTCTGTGACAATTTATCACAGTTACTATGTTTAACAGGAATAGCTTGGTCTTTATGGCACTTAAAGGAATTAACCTTCCAGAGAGTTGCATCATCACTGCTCTCCAACAGTAAAGACAAGTTTGTCATACACCTTCTTCACCCCTCTGTCAGCAATCCATGCAGCCACTTTCAGGGAGTGATATCAAAACTCCTTCTCTGCTTTGAGAATGAGTATCATAGTCTTTTAGGAAGAAAGTCCATTCCTCATGCTTCCCTGGAGTTTAGGAGAATGAGGAGAGATTTGATAGAGGTATACAAAATTATGAGGAGTACAGTTATCAGGCTTTTTTCCCACTGAGGTTGGAATGGATGAGAACAAGAGGTCATGGGTTAAGGGTGAAAAGTGAACTGTTTAAGGGGAACATGAGGGGGAACTTCTTCACTCAGAGAGTGGTTAGTGTCTGAAACGATTTGTCATTTGAAGTGGTGGATGCGTGTTCAAAAGAAGTGTTAAGAGAAATTTGGTTAAGTACATAATGAGAGGGGTATGGAGGGCTATGGTCTAGGAGCAGTCCGATGGGAGTAAACAGAATAATAATTTGGCATGGACTAGATGGGCTGAAGGGTCTGTTTCTGTGCCATAGCAATCTATGACTTTATCACTTTAGGGCACACAAAAATATTTTATCATTAATTAAATACCTCTGAATTAAAATTAAAGTTGTATTTTATGAATATCATAAAGGAAATTCATTGTGTATTTCAGTAACATTCCCTCAGGCCATTCTTGAGAAATTACTCCTTGCTGAAACTGCATTGTCCTTCTCTATATCCTCTTTTGGTTCCCAATAAACCGTTCATACCTTAATCAGTGA
Source organism: Hemitrygon akajei (assembly GCF_048418815.1). Lineage (NCBI taxonomy): Eukaryota > Metazoa > Chordata > Chondrichthyes > Myliobatiformes > Dasyatidae > Hemitrygon > Hemitrygon akajei. The sequence continues at coordinate 29,355,520 of NC_133129.1, forward strand.
ATACGACACAGTAATGCCATTTACATTGCAATTTTGTTACATGATTTACCCACAAGGTCGAATGCATCCAGGAGCCAGTCCTATCCAGAGAGCATCAAACCATTATAACCAAATTATTGTCCTTCTTTCTTTCGTCTTTTCAGCACTTTAGGAATATAGGAAAGAGCAATGCACACATAAAGCTGGAGAAACTCAGCAGGTCAGACAGCATCTACAGAGGGAAATATATAGTCAACGTTTTGGGCTGAGATCCTTCAAAAAGGACTGAAAGGAAGGGAGGAGAAGCCAGAATAGGTAGGTGGGGAGACAGGAAGAATTAAAAACTGTCAGGTGATAGGTGATTTCAAAAAATTCTGTGTGTGTGTGTGTGTGTGTGTGAGTGTGTGTGTGTGTGTGAGTGTGTGTGTGTGTGTGTGCGTGTGCGCGTGTGCGCGTGTGTGAGTGTGTGTGCGTGTGCGTGTGCGTGTGCGTGTGCGTGTGTGTGTGTGTGTGTGTGCGCGCGTGTGTGTGCGTGTGTGCGTATGTGTGTGTGTGTGTGTGTGTGTGTGTGTGTTTTATTCTTGATTTCTGGCATCTCCAGAATCTCTTGTGTTTATAAAAAGGATCAGCAGTATAAAATCAATCAATAATAGAGTGGCTGATTATTAACCCCTTTAATGCACTTATCTCAAATCCACTGAGTCCATATCCACATTGAAATAAGTTTGTTAACAAAACTGGGTAGAATGAAAGGCATAGTGAATACACGGTTGTCATAGGACCCTGACAGCAAGCAGTTGTTAAGTTAACACAGGGCCAAAGTGATTAATGAAAATCAGGAGACCCCCTTCATGTTTCCAGCATTTTTAAACAGCTGCAGATTTTTTGAAGCAATTTCTTCCTTTTCATATCACTTTTAAAGTTGCACAGAGAATATCTTCCATTTCAACTGATGCAGTAGAATGCAAAGATATACTAGGGGTGATTGATAAGTTTGTGGCCTAAGGTAGAAGAAGTCAGTTATACAGCTCTCCACATGCACATACAGGTCAACGCTTTGAGTGATTATGCAGAAAGTTTGAAGTTAATAACTCATCTCCTTCTACCATAGGCCACGAACTTATCAATCACCCCTGCTGTGGACCACCTCTGGAAGTCCAAGATGCCAACTTCTACAAAGAAGGGACCTGTATGCTCCATGACCGCTGGACTAAGTATGTAAATGTAAGAGAGGACTGTGTTGAAAAATGAATGTGCTAGGTCTTCTAAAATTGACTCCTTCTACCTAAGGCCACGAACCTATCAATCACCCCTTGTAAGAAATAGGGACATAAATTCATAGAGCTATAAAGCTCAGAAACAGGCAATGCAGCCCTTCATATCCACACCAATCATTATTTATATTAATTATAGTATAGATAATATGGATATAGCATTACCTACAATAATTATAGTATAATTATACTACAGATAGTCCCTGAGTTACGAACATCCAACTTATGGACAACTTGTACTTACGAACTGAGGAAGGAGAACGCCATCCGCCATTTTAAGTCAGATTGCGACGCCATCCACCATTTTAAGTCGTTGCCATTGACTTTGTACTTGGCTTAAATTTTTCTTAGTAAGATTCACCCTGACCCCGCCCCCTCCCCCCCGCTCCAGTCGGCTGGTGGCACAGTGAGATCAGTGAGTTCGCTCCAGTGACAGACCGCTCCCGTGGCGGGCTGATGTCGAGCTCGCAACTCGACCTCGTAAAAACAAACACTGCCACCTCCAGTTTAAATCCCCACGCAGAATATTGTGGAGGATCAAATACCCAAACCCAGCACAGCCCCCACTTGTCCCATTTAGCCTGTCTCAGTGTGGTGGTCCTTAAAACACAGCGGACCTCGGGAGCCGGCGGAGTGAGAATAATGAAGCATGTGAAAGGAGCATCCCCAATGAAAGCTACAATTATTACTAAGCAACGCAGTGGTTTAATTATTGGAATACATACATTTCTTAAGTGTTTTATATGCATAGAAAGGTAAAATATATACTATATACTAAGACAAACGTTTGACGAACTGACGCTAAATAATACTGGATGTACTTGTTCCGACTTCCGACTTAAAGACGAACTCAGGAATGGAACTCATACGTAACCTGGGGACTGTCTGTATACTAATCACCCAGCACTTGTCCTATAGACTTGATAGTTCAAATACTCATGTAGATATTCCTTCAACATGCTGACAGTATCTCCATCATACAGTGTTTCAGATTCCATCTATCCTCTGGATGCAAAATTTCTTACCAAGATCCTCTCTGGCTATTACTCTCTTATCTAAAATCTATACCCTCTAGCTTTTGAATTTCACTCTAAGTACCCTGAGTACACCCCTCATAATTTTGCATCCGGTTGTTCCTCAAACTCCGGGACTCCAAAGAACATAAACACTATTTATCTAGCCGTCCTCAAAAGTGAAATACTACACCCCAGCAACATCCTGGTGGATCTTCAATGTGGGAGGGTGGGAGGGAAGAAAGGGTCTTCTTTAGCTGTTATTGTTTTGTTGTTTGCTGTGTCTCATTTTGTTGTGTTCTAAGTTGTTCTGCCGAGCATTGTGGGAATCCCATGTTGGCGCCAGAATGGGTGGCTGCCCCCAGCACATCCTTAGGTATGCTGGTTGCTAAAGCAAACAGCACATTTCATTGTATGCTTTGACGTACGTGTGATAAATAAGTAAATCTGAATCTGAATCTCACCATCTCCAGTGCAATCATGTCCTACTTACGTTGGGGTATTTCTTTTTATTTATTTAGAGATGCAGTGCAGAACAGGCCTGCTGAAGGGTTTCGGCCCGAAGCATCGACTGTTTACTCTTTTCCATCGATGCTGCCTGACCTGCTGAGTTCCTCCAGCATCTTGTGTGTGTTGCTCTGGATTTCTAGCATCTGCAGATTTTCTCTTGTTCATGGCAGAATAGGCCCTACAAGCTCAACATGCTGTACTGCGCGGCAACCCACCGATTTAACCTAGCATAATAAGAGAACACTTCACAAAGGCCAATTAAACTACTAAATGTTATGACTTTGGACTGTGGGGGGAAACTGGAGCATCTGGAGGAAACCCATGCTGTCAAGGGAAGAAAATGCATTCTCCTTACAGGTGACACTCATACCCGAATTGAACTCCAAAGTCTGGAGCACACTGAGCTAACCACTACCTTACCATAGGGGAGGAAGTGGTATCTGTAACTGTTCATAGTACTATAGCTGTGGACTAACCAAGGTTTCATGATATGGCCCCATTAAAGCAGGATAGTAGCACCTCAGATCCAATAAACATCCACTCGCTCTCCTACTGACGCAGTTTGGCTGAACGATTTTTACACAGTGTACAAGATGCAAATCAGCATTCACTGATAGGAATTCGTTGCTTAACAACAGGTGTGCTGAAGGTCCTGTTTCCATGCTCTGCGGCTTTATGACTCCATGACTAATCATGCACAGATGTTAGGACTTACAGTTACCTTGACAATTTAGTGAATACATGGAACAATCTGTCTAAACAAGAGGTCGCAGATCTCCACGATAAAACTCAAGGTCTAATTTGGGAATCAATCTAATTAATAGCGTAGTGTTAACTCCGCTACGGACGGTCCCAAGACAAGATCTGAAAAGAGGACAGTTTGGCAGGGGGCTAGCAAACCCATAAAAACCCAGAGCTACAGAATCACCAACAGGAGCTCGAACAATCTCATCCCTGGGAGAGGAAGGATCTTCACTTGAAGATGAATGCAGTGAAGATGGAAGCTGATCAATTCTTCTATCAGCCCAAGGCAGAGGAAGCTGGCAAGTTGCTTTTGCTGACCTATGCCCCAATAGGGATGATGTGCTTAAGAGAAATACAGTGTAATGTTAACTGGAAGCAAGCAAAGCTATTCAATTGTCGTGAATAGAAACAATTATTGTCTATTTCTGTTTTTGAAAAAACAGACTAATTTCCTCCTTTGTTTTGATAGAATGTATTGTATGGAAGATGACTAGTTGGAACGTTACTTCAACAGAGGAAGCTGAAAATGCACGTATCAAGTAATTCACAAGTTATACTTGAAACGAAACAACATGCGGTTGTTTATTATATTTCCAGTCACAGAAAAGTCAGTAAGTTATTTAGTAAAGGAAGAAGAGATATCAAGAGGACACACATACTCAAATACCACTTTCTTAGGTGGCCACTGAGCCAGTGAGTGTATTTCCAATAAAATGGACCCTGGGTGTACATCATGGTCTTCTGTTGCTGCTGTAGGTTCAATGTATTGTTCATTCAGAGACGCTCTTCTGCACACCACTGTTGTAACGTGTGGTTATTTGAGTTATAGTCGCCTTCCTGTCAGCTTACCCTAGCCTGGCGATTCTCCTCTGCCCTCTCCCTTTGACAAGATGCTTTCACCCACAGTGCTGCTCTCTTGAATTTATTTGTGTTTCACATCATTCACTGTTAATTTGAGAGACTGTTGGGTGTGAAAGTTCCAGGAGATCAGCAGTTTCTGAGATACTCAAACCACCTCATCTGGCACCAACAAGCATTCCATGGTCAAAGTCACTTAGATCACATTTCTTCCCCATTCTGATATTTGGTCTGAACAACAATTGAATCCCTTGGCCATATCTATATGCTTTTATGCATTCAGTTACTAACATATGATTGATTGATTAAATATTTACATTAACAAGCAGGTGTACTTAATAATGTGGTCACTGAGTGTAGTTCTAAGCAAAAATTACTATGATTTGGAATCTACCTTCTAAAAGGGGATGGAAGAAACTAAATGTTTCTAAAGCAATGCAATCATTTTGAAATCCAAAATGAGAAACTGCAGCAAACAACAGCTCTACTTCCTCAGACAGCTAAGGAAATTCAGCATGTCCCAGGTAATTTTTACTGATTTTTACAGTTGCAGCATAGAAAGCATCCTATCTCAGTCACCATAGCTGACATACAGAGCTGTTCAAAGTTCGTAGCTACATATACATAGCAAGGATGCCTAAGACTTTTACACAGTACTGTAGAAATTTTATGTATTGCACCGTACTGCCACAAAAAAAACCCAAAACTCATGACACGTATGAGTGATGACAAACCTGATTCTGATACAGGACTCTATTGTGGACTGAGAGTGGGAAGGGGCCAGGGAACGGGCTATCACGGTTGGGAAAAGGGGAGGGTGCAGGAATCACCAGAGAGACTTCCTGTAATGATCAATAAACCGATTGTTTGGAATCAAATAAACAAATGTTCTTGCCTAGTGTCTCAGCAGTAAGTGTGTCTGCACCCTCGTCACCCCTTACCCCTGGCACTCCTTCTCTGCTACCTCTCCCACACTCCTCCTGTGGCACTCCATCCTCGCCATTCGCAATATCCTTTGCTCCCGCTAACTTTACAAACTCGCTCTTCGTTCCATGTTGACAAATAGAGTACTATGCAAAAGTATTAGGCACCCTAGGTGTGTGTATATATATATATATGTGTGTATACACACACACACACACACACACACATACACACACACCTAAGACATTTACACAGTATTGTACTGTACAAATTGATCTGCCCAAGATCGCAAGTAACTGCAGAGCATTCTGAATGCAGCCCAATCTATCACACAAACCAGCCTCCCTTCCACTGACTCCATCTCCGCTTCAGGCGGGCTCGAGAAAACAGCCAACATAATCCAAGATCCCTCAAACCCTAGTTATTCCCTCTACTTTCCTCTTTTCAAAGAACTTGACGACATGTACCACCAAACGCAAGAATAGCTTCCATTCTGCTGTTAGCAGACTCTTTAATGGATATTTCCAAACGTGAAGTCAAAATCTCTCAATTTGTCAACCTGCACTGGGTGCTCTCTGCAGCTGCAACAATGCGTTTTGCATTATGTTTCTTTTCACTTTCTCAATTAACTTATGCACGGCATAATCTGCAAGCAAACACTTTCACCCTATCTTGTTACATGCGGCAATGTTGAACTCATTGTGAAGGAGGGAGAAATTGACTCACGTGGAGCAGCGGAGGGAGAATGATGAATGATTTAGACAAAATTGGGGGTTGGGTAGAGAAACAGAAAAATGCATATTGCATTTCTGTGCCATGGATAACCTGTCCCAGGACAGTCTGAACAGCTTTAATTCCACTCAAGGGAACCACTTCAGGTTTCAAATATAGAACAGCAATTCCCTGGTCAATTACAAAGTTCTTCTACAACTGACCCTTCATTCATGAATGTCATGCAAAAATTTACACCTAGCAAAGTGGTGATTGAAACACGCAGCCTGAATGACTGAGTGGGAACCCACATATTTGTATGATGACCACTCAGTATCGTATACCATGGCCTAATTGGATTGTGCACAGGTGGAGTTATAGCAATAGTGCTGTTTTATCAATCAGTGGGTAACACTAAAATATCCTTCAATAACACTAAAATATCCTTCAATAAAACTGTGCTGCAGACCAAGCAACTGCCTATGGGAGGTTGGTCTGAATGGGGATGGGAAGGTGGATTGTAATTGAAAGTAGTTGCCCATCATTTAAAACAGGGGTTCCCAACCTTTTGAATGTTATGGAGCAATACCGTTAAACAAGGGTTTGGGAATCTCCGAAGGGATTGAACAATACAAGTAGCCTTATTTCTAAACCAGAAGCAATGCCCTTGTAGTTAGTGCTCATGGTGATAATCACTGTTTTAACCTGTTTACCTCATATTAACACCAGTCCAGGATAATGGAAATAGCATGTCAAGAAAAGTTATTTTAAACATCTATAGAATGTATGCATATATGTGGCGGTGTGCTTATGTGATTCCATACATGTGTGCTGCCTATGTGCATATTTTTGTGATGTTTATGTGTTTTCATGTTGTCAATGGTTCAATAGTTCTAGTTAATATCAGAGAATGTATGCAGTGTATGACCTGAAATTCTTTCTCTTCGCAGACATCCATGAGGAAAAAAACCCCAAAGATTAAATGACAGTAAATGTTAGAACCCTAAAGCCCCTTCTCCCGCTCCCATCCACAAACAACAGTAAAAACACCACCCCTCCCCAAATTGCTCCAGCAAAAGCACCACTCCTCCCGCACTTTCTCCAGCAAAAGCATTAACCCCCACCATTCACCATGCAATCAACAGCAAGTCCCCAATAGACCATGATCTAGAGTCCATCAAAATCTACTGTCTGTCCCAACACTTTGACCTCAGACAGGCCCTCTCTCTCCCACTAGCGAGGGACAGAGAGATATCGCTCCAGCCACAAGGAGAGGGGAGACCAATAGCTCGCTGTTTCAATGTTACAATCTGCCACTTTGCTTTGACCGAATTCCCCTGTCTTGAGGGTCATCAGACTCTCACACACCATCGAGAGAGAGAGAGAGAGAGAGAGAGAGAGAGAGAGAGAGAGAGAGAGAGAGGAAGAGAGAGAGAGAGAGAGAGAGGGGAAGCAGTGTATTTCTTTTGACAGCAGCATAAACCACCTGCCCGCCGTCTTGATGTTTCAATCTCCTGCGACATGGAACTAAACTGTTTCATGGATGAATTGGAAGAAGTTGCCAGGGCCTGCAAACTAATCTGGTGCCATTATTAGCTCCTCTCACTCCACCATATCAATGATTTAATCATGTCTGTGCACCTACTCACATGTGTGCTCGATGACTCGATGACGTGAGCTATACAGGTGCCAGCTTGCCAGAATCGGCTGCCAGCACAAGGGGGCACTGGCACTTCTGTTCCTGCAGAGCCTTCTCTTCACTTCAGCGTTGTCACTCTGTAATGTTCATGTCAAATTCTGCTTAAGTTAAGCCTACCTTCAAAGTCAGACACACATTTGAGTAACTGAATTTGAAGGCAGGCTTAGCATTGAGCAAATTTAGGCTGAGATTAATGCCAAAACTCAGCTGGAAGGAGGAGAAACAGAATGCTGATAGGAGGCCCCAGTAAGCTTCATAAATTTATCAAAGGATATCTCCCAGCCCTTACATATAGAACAAAGAACATTGAATAGTAAGCAGAAAATATATACTTAGTGTGAATTCTGCTCAAAAAATCTCTTCCTGCATTGTTGCTTGACTCTGAAATTTCTAGCACTGTTTTACGTTTCTTGCAGGTTTTGAGCAAAACTGCTTTTTTGCTGTTTTAATATCAGGTCAATCTGCTTTACAGTTACATCTCCAAGGTGACCATTAGGTTGACCAGAATGAAGGTAATTTTAGCATACTTCAATGTGTTATGCGACATAACTGATATGAAAGGGAAAAGTGCTTGGAACCTGGGGAGATAGTTTCTGGCAGATATTTAATGAGGTGGTTCAAGGCACTGTGTGAAGGCCAGATTTCTATTGCGGCGGATAAAGATCCTTTTCACCCAAGGGGTCTATGCCAGGTTATAGAACATAGAACATTACAGGCCCTTCGGCCCACAATGTTGTGCCGACCATGTAACCTATTCTAGAAACTGCCCTAGAATTTCCCTACCGCATAGCCCTCTATTTTTCTAAGATCCACGTACCTATCTGAGAGTCTCTTAAAAGAGACTCCTATTCCCATTCCCAGTTCAATTCTCCCATAAACTACTTTACACATTCCCACTAGTTTCCCCTCAGATTTAACCACTCACTGAGTTCGTGCGGCCGCTCTCCTCGAAACCTGATGGTGTTTTGAGATCTCAGATTTATGTGGTATTGGAATGCTCTTTGTATCTGGCCTCCTTCAGTTTTCGGTGCTTCTTTTCTTATTTTCGACTGGTGGGGTAGCCGACATGTAACTCTTCATGTGAGGGAGAAGTTGAGGTTCGGGGTTTGACGTTGGTGTTTTGCTGTGTGGGTGAATCTGTTAAGACAGGGGTTGGGGGGGGGGTTTGATGTTACTGCCGTTGTTCTTTTCTGTGAGGGAGGAGGCTGGCGATTTGATGTTATGTCACTGTTTTTTTTGCAAGGGAGGGGGTTGGAGTTTGGGGGTTTTTTGGGGGTGTGGTAGTTAGGTTTATGTGCAAGGGAGGGTGTGGGGGTTTGGGGGGGGTTGCGAGTTTTGTTTCCTTTACTTTTTTGTGTCGGGGGGTAGTGATGACTTTTCTTTTCAACAGCTCTGTGTATTTTCTGTGCTTCATGGCTTTCTGGCGAAGACGAATATCAGAGTTGTATTGTACATGCATACTTTGACAATAGCACGAACCTTTGAACATCATAGACAAATTAAAGTGCCAATTAACTTCAAACGAGCACCTCATAAGGATGTGGGAGGAACCTGAAGCACCTGGAGGAGAAGCTCACAGCGACAGAACGAACCTGCAAACTCCACACAGAAAGCAGTGGAGGTCAGGTTTGAACCAGGATGACAGGAACTCTGAGGCAGTAGCTCTCCTGGCTGCACCTCTGTGCCATCCTAGCATCAATGGAAGCCAAGCTTGGTTACATTGTATCTTCAGGAAACCTATTTGCACAATCTTCCACATAATCATAATAATTAGCTTTGCTTTTTCATTTGAGTAATGAACTTGCATATGGCCAAGATTATGGAGCCTGAGACATGAGAACTGCTTCTGCAGGCTTATGTCAATATACTATTTGGCATTTCAGCAGACTGGTCTATTCATGTTGTCTGCGACTCTTGATTATGATATCAGTTTCAAGTGCACTAAAACACTAATAAGCAGGACTAAGAATAGAATTTTATAATTGTTTTGACTACTGATATAATATTGCCAAGTTAAAATAAGCCCAGAAACAGATGGGAACTGCTAAAACTCATAGAAAGCTTTCTACCCCATCGCTGACTCCAGACCTCCCGGGGAAAGGTCAGGTTGTTAGGCTTACCTGCATTAGTAACATATGGACATGTTTGGATTATAGGAGATCTCAGGCTAGCAGTCTAAGTAGTGAAACCAATGAGCTACATATCAATTCTCTGTAGAATTCACAACATACTCAGCTTTATGCGTTTTATTCGAGAAGGTACATTTTGATACGTCCTTGACTTAGTTCTTTGCTTATAAGTAAATCCTAGATTTTTTGCCCATATTATAAACTGTGAGCATTACCAGAGGATCTTGTGATCACTTTTATGCTGTCTAAGATATCTACATCTACACTGAGTGATCCAGTGTAAAAAATGTCATTTAAACAGTGGGTGAATTTTCTCTTGTTTGTGAATCAATGCATTTCTCACCTGCTTGCTGTCTTCAGCATAGATGGACTCAGTATCCGCTTCCAATACCTCCCTATGTGGATTCACTGCACCCAGAAGTGCCTTCTCTTCTTGCACATTCACTGTCACCTTTAGCTTCCAAGGACCCTTCTTGGCCACTTCCTCTATTTCGCATCTGCATAACATCTCAATCCAAATGCCATATTTTCTCGAAACATAGCATCTGTTTCCATAAGCTAGCCACTGTCACAACTATACCACTGCATCTGAGCCTCACCACCACAATTCTGCTCCATAGCCATTGATTGCATCTTACATTCTAAGAATTCCCTGAAACGAAACCAGATGAACCACAACTTCAGTACTTTAAATGACTTTGAGTTGCATTTTCCACCAGGCTATCAGACTGATTAACTCACGCTGATTTGAGTGTACTTCTATGTTAGATTGACTATTCTATTTATTATAAATTACTATGATAGCACATAGCACATAACGTCTCCATCTAAATTTTTACTCCTCATCTATGTGAAGAATGTAAGAAATAAGCAACACACACAAAATGCTGGTGGAACACAGCAGGCCAGGCAGCATCTATAAGGAGAAGCACTGCCGACATTTCGGGCCGAGACCCTTCGTCAGGAGATTAAATAATTTGTCAGAAATAAAGTCATTTCAGTTTGGATCTCATGTCTATACAATCAACGAAAACATCAACTGTCACATTGCCCATTCAGTCTCTGCTTCATTTCTTTCGGCCATTCGTTTGTTACCTCTACACTCAACAATTCCAGTGTGGCTCAAACTGAAGTTCTACTTTCCATCAATTTAAATATCACTTAAGATCATTCAGAATTCTGCTGCCTGGAGAGGAGACCAGAGGTCCATGAGCAATTCCTCAGTAGGGGATTAGAGAAAAGGAGGGTAACTTTAAATTATCATTTCAGTACATTTGTCCAGGTACCAGCACATATATGCCATTACAAAGAAGACAAGATCTCTATTTTCTTAGAAGTTTGTGCAAATTTGGAATGTTATCCAAAACTGACAAACCACTATAGTTAAGTATCTTGACTTGCATAATAGCCTGGTGTGGAACCACCAATGTCCATGAACTAAAAAACCTAAAGAAAGTAGTGGATTCAGTCCAGTTCAACACAGGAAAAGTCCTCCCCACAATTGAGCACATTTACAATGAGCATTGATACAAGAAAGCAGCATCCATCATCAAGGACCCCCACCATCTAGGCCATGCTGTCTTCTTGCTGCAGTCATCTGGAGTAAGCAGAGCAGCCTTAAGTCCTACACCACCAGATTCAGGAAAAGTTACTACCTTTCAGCTATCAGGCTCATGAACCAGTGTGCATAATTCACTCACCTCAGCACTGAACTGATTCCTCAATCAAGGACTCGCTCTCCTGAAATTAACAACCCATGTTCTCAATATTATTTATTATTTGTATTTGTATAATTTGCCTTCTTTTGCACATTGGCTACTTGCCCACCTTTGTGTGCAGGTTTTCATTGATTCTGTTATGTTTCTTTGTATCTACATAGAAGCATAGAAAACCTACAGCACAATACAGGACCTTCAGCTCCAAAATTGTGCCGAACGTGTCCCTGCCTTAGAACTATCTAGGCTTTACCCATAGCCTTCTATTTTTCTAAGCTCCATGTAGCCATCCAGGAGTCTCTTAAAAGACCCTATCGTTTCCGCCTCCACCACCACTGCCGGCAGCCCATTCCACGCATTCACCACTGCCTGTGTAAAAAACTTACCCCAATATCTTCTCTGTACCTGCTTCCAAGCACCTTAAAACTATGCTCTCTTGTGCTAGCCATTTCAGCCCTGGGGAAAAGTCTCTGACTATCCACACGATTAATGCATCTCATTATCTTGTACACCTCTATCAGGTCATCTCTCATCCTCCGTCGCTCCAAGGAGAAAAGGTCAAGTTCACTCAACCTGTTCTCATAAGGCACGCTCCCCAATCCAGGCAAAATCATTGTAAATCTCCTCTGAACTCTTTATATAGTTTCCACGTCCTTCCTGTAGTGAGGCGATCAGAAATGAGCACAGTACTCCAAGTGCGGTCTGACCTGGGTCCTATATAGCTGCAACATTACCTCTCGGCTCTTAAACTCAATCCCACAATTGATGAAGGCCAATGCACCGTATGCCTTCTTAACAACAGAGTCAACGTGCGTAGCAGCTTTGAGTGTCCTATGGACTCGGACCCCAAGATCCCTCTGTCCTCCACACTGCCAAGAGTCTTACCATTAATGCTATATTCTGCCATCATATTTGACCTAACAAAATGAACCACCTTAAATTTATCTGGGTTGAACTCTATCTACCACTTTTCAGCCCAGTTTTGCATCCTATCAATGTTCCGTTGATAGCCTTCCAAACTATACACAATACCCCAACCTTTGTGTCATCAGCAAATTTACTAATCCATCCCTCCACTTCCTCATCCAGGTCATTTATAAAAATCACAAAGAGTAGGGGTTCCAGAACAGATCCCTGAGGCACACCACTGGTCACCGGCCTCCATGCAGAATATGACCTGTCTACAACCACTCTTTGCCTTCTGTGGGCAAGCCAGTTCTGGATCCACAAAGCAATGTCCCCTTGGATCCCATGCCTCCTTACTTTCTCAATAAGCCTTGCATGGGGTACCTTATCAAATGCCTTGCTGAAATCCATATACACTACATCTACTGCTCTTCCTTCATCAATGTGTTTAGTCATATCCTCACAAAAATCAATTAGGCTCGTAAGGTATGACCTGCCTTTCACAAAGCCATGCTGACTATTCCTAATCATATTATGCCTCTCCAAATGTTTATAAATCCTGCCTCTCAGGATTTTTTCCATCAACATACCAACCACTGAAGTAAGAAGTCTACTGTGTCTACTGAAGTCTACTGTGCATTCCCACAAGAAAATGAATGTCAGGGTAGTATCTGATGATGACACCAGTACTTTGATATTAAATTTACTTTGAACTGTGATCTTAACCAGGAATGATTGTGTTTACCATATGACATAAAGAAAATAATGGTACTGGAAAAGGCAGTAAAGATTCTGGGTGGTACCAGAAATGTAAAATTATTAGTTGTCAGAACTGGGATTCACTTGTTCTTGAAAAAGAAGGTTAAGCATAGAATATAGAACACAGAATATTGCAGCACACCACAGCACAGGCCCTTCAGCCCATGATGCGTAAACTCCATCCCCTTCAATGTGTTCCTTGAGATCAATCTCCTTGATAACTCTTTTGGTTATACAATACCCAACCTTATACCTAACATCTTCTAAGTGACTCAAGAATCAAGACATTTACATGCAATGTGGACATTTTTTTAATTCTCTATGTGATGTCAATTTACGTCATCATATAATGGACATTTCTGAAAGTACAGGTTGAGTACCCATTATCTGACATTCCAAAATCCAATTTGTTTTTATTTGTGACATGATGTCACAAATATTCATTCCACAAGGTGCTGGGGAAGATTCCCAGGCAATGTGCAGATATCTTTGCACATCACAAAACAGTACTGAGGAGTGACCTCACTTATGTAATGAGCAGAGTTAATGAAAAGAAGAACAACATTGCATACAGCAAAAAAAATGAAGATCTCGAACGTGTATTGAACGAATGAATTTGTCAGCACAGGAGTGAAGATATGCTGCTTAATGGTATGCTGCTCATGAAATGAGTAAAGATCTATCACAACAAACTGAACATTGAAGGCAATTGTGAACATTCAGCAGGCTGGTTGCAGAAATTTAAGAAAACACTCGACAGTAAATCTTTAAAGATTATAATTTTTTTAAGATAAAGCATCTAATTATGAAGCAGCAGAGAAATGTATTAACGAATTAGCAAATGATGAAAATCTAACACGAGAATAAGTCTGTAATGCTGATTGTTTTTATAGCTTACATAAAATGTAAAAAAAAGTAAAATCCTAAGACAGTGTACTGCAACCTTTTAATCAGGTGGAGACTGAAAGCCTGCCATTGTTTGTTGTTGTACAACAGCTGATTTAGGTTTTCTCCTGATGCTTCTGTGTTGCTCTTGTTAGCCTGCACATATTAAATATTTGTTATATTAATGGTATGAAATAATCTTTACTGTTAACTACATATGTATGATAAACAAGTGTAAGACAAAGACTGCTTGCAGGCAGCACATATATTCAGCCGAAAATGTTGGCAATCCCAAGCTAAATAATTACATATTTCAAAATCTGAAAAAAGTCTGAAATCCAAAACACTTTCAGCCCCAAGCATTTCAGATAAGGAGTACTCAACCTGTAATAACTAATAATATATCCGTACATATATACATGTATTTGAACCTCCAGGTTTTTGAAAGTACTGTTATGTGCTTCCTATTTCTATAGGGAAGTATAACTAATATTGAAGAAAGAAAATATAGAGATAGGTTTATGTCCTGTTGAGCTGAGAGCTAATACAACATAGCAGGTCATTCATCTCATACATAACTTTATCTACAGTCATAAAATTAGCCTAATATAAACCAGATAAGTTCTATAAAGAGTTGAAAGCTGGATGGTTACGGAAAGGATCTTTCTTCCATAGTCCTATCTTGGTGACATGTATGATGCTGTATTTTTGGACGATGTTGTCAAGGAAAGACTTGAGGAGAGAAATAGGATGAATCCTTTGGGAAACCAGTGCTAATGGTCGAAGCTCCTTATCTATTTGGCCAGCAGGAAAGCACTATTCCTTCCAGCTGGACAAAGATATTGGAGGGTGATGTTGCAGTCAGTTGTTTCATAGTCAGTAGGTAGGAAAAATATGCATTAATTCAATCAGCATATTAACGAACAAGTACCTATGCTGCACTGTTGATTGTGAAATGCAGATACCTTAGAAAGCACTTAAGGCCTCAAAGGCTCCAGTGATACTTAGAATCTGATATAGACAAAATCCACGATTCACAGTACTGTGCAGAAGTCTAACGCACAAATATATAGCTAGGGCACCCAAGACTTTTGCACACTACAGAATTAGTTAACATGGAGTGGAGAGCGAGTTTGTAAATATGTTGGGAATCGTGAGTGTGGATCACTACAAGTGGGGTATGGGACAGGTGGCAGAGAAGGTTTGACAGGGGAGGCTGCAGACACACCCAGCACTGTGACACCAAGGAAGTCATTTGATTCCAAACAATTAGTTTAATAATCATTACAGAATGTCTCTCGGGTGCTTCCCAATCCCTCCCCTGTCCTTTCCCCTTTTCCCAACCATAATTCCCCTCTCCCTGCCCCTTTCCCATTCTCAGTCCACAATAGACACCGACATCAGAATCAGGTTTATCATCACTCAACTTTTCATGAAATTAGTTCATTTTTGCAGCAGCAGTTCAACACAATATATAAAATTACTTCAGTATTGTGCAACAATCCTATATATATGCTATATATTGCTATATATATGTGCCTACGACTTTTGCACAGTACTGTATGTATGCAAAATAATTACATCAAAGGTATATCAACACATGACTTTTGCCCCAGGGCTCCAGACACCTGGGTTCAATCCTGACTTTTAACATCGTCTGTGTGATTTTCCTCCAGGTGCTCTAGTTTCTTGCCACATCCCAAAGCTGTGCAGGTTGGTAGGTTAATCAAGCAAAATATTTTATCCTTTGTTTGTGGGTGAGTAGTATAATCTGTGCCTGAGGAGATGATGAGAAACTGGCATGAATAAAAATTGGGATAATATAGGAGTGTGTGTGGTTAGCACAAGCGCAGTGGGCTGAAGGATCTGTTTCTGCATTATATCTCTGTATGAGCCAATGACTCTCTATGACTAAAAATATAAAATTACAAGAGTACATTTTGAACTTTGCAGAATATGGTTCAACTAATTAAATTGCTGCTCTAAGATCACTTACAATTCAAACATATATGTTTATAATGTAGGAGAAATGTGTATTTAGTACTGTATTTCAGTAATATTTGAATAATATTGTAAATATACTGTTTGGGCATTTTTGTTTGATTAAATAAGTCATTATGAGTTATACATAAATATATGCAAGTTGTATAAATTATTACGCCACCACGTCATTTTTGTGTGCCTCACTAAAGTCAAAATGAAGAGTACATGTTTATTCTAGTTGCTCTGTGTTTTTCTTTCAATCAGTTTTGGAATTACAAAATATCACAGTGGTTATGAGGAAGTTATAAAACAAACTCAAGAAGACCTGTTGAAACACAGCGGGACGTCTGAATTTAAAAAAATGCAGTATGTGGTTTCTTTAGAAAAGGAAAAGATGATCAACTTTTAAAAAAGACAGGAAACAGAAGATATTCAAGGGTTTATAAACAGTTGATTACTGGGTGATAATAATCATAAACTTACAAAAGCAGAAATGGCTGAAAATATCAAAAGGATGCACAAGAGATAACTGGATATAGTATACTAAGCCAAATGATCAGGGGTTTAAAGCAAATGGAGTAGATGATGAGAAACAAGTGGCAATTTTGCTGAGTGCATCAGGCAGAAGAACGTACTTAGAAATTTAACTGCTCTAACCAAACTAGCCAAAATGAGCTTTGCTGATATTGTGGGAGTAATGCATGAACATTTAGAACCAAAACCTCTATTGCTTGCGGAACACATTAGGTTTCATGGGCAGAATGAAAATGGAAGGGGAGTCCATTTCAGTGTATGTGGCAGAATTGAAAAAATTGTCTGAGCATTGTCAGTTCAGTAATGAGCTTAATGATGCACTGAGAGATTGTTTAGTTTGTGGAATCTTACAAGAAAGCATTCAAAAACAGCTCCTAACTGAAACACAACTCACATTTAAAAGAGCAGTTGAAATTTCTGTGTCAATGGAAACAGCAGACAGAAACGCAATTGAGTTGCAGTCAGGAATGAACATGAACATGATCAACATTGCAATGACGGGACAGAAACTGGCCTCGCCAAACAAATCATTTTTCCGTTGTGGCAAGAGCTCATATCCACCAGACCAATGCAGATTTAAAGGTGAAACTTATAGAAAATGCACCAGAGTAGGACACATACAAAAAGCTTGTCAAGCAGACAAAAATAAATGGACTCCACAGGGAAGTGATAAAAAGCCAAGTTGCAGTTTTAAAAAGAGCACTAATTTATGTGCTATTGATGAAAAATCTTATAACGGTGAGAGTGACACAGGTGTGAGATTTACGATATGAAAACTAGGGTAGACAAGCAACATCGATTACACTAGAAGTGAATGGGAAACTAATTAAAATGGAATTGGACTCTGGCTCAGCTGTTTCACTTTTTCCACAAAATAACTTTGAACGGCATTTCAAAGATACTGAACTGAAGCCTGCAGATATTCAACTAAGAACCTATACTGGAGAAAACATAACTCCTGTGAGAATAACATGTGTATTCGGGAAATACAACAACCTACAAGCCACATCACACCTGTCTGTAGAAAAAACAAAAAAGCTTACAGACATCAGCAGAATTGAACTCAGTCACTGGTGTTGTAATAACAATATGCCTATCTCTACCCCAAAGCGACAACGTGAAATCAGTTCTGAAAATTCTCAGCCCCAGGCATTGTCTGATTATTCCCTTCAGTATATACTGCTTGATTCGTTAAGTTCCTCCAGCATTTTGTGTGTGTTGCATTGCTCAAGATTGCTGGTATCTGCAGAATCTCTTGTTTCTCTGTTTCTCTCTCAATGTAGCCCTTCTTGTTAAGTATTTAATATTTTGCTAATATTTAAGTAATATTATAAACACATTGTTTGATTAAGCATTCCTTGTTGTTTAAATAATTAATTACGGGTTTATGTAAAAGTACGTGAATGGCATACCACATTACACCACCATGTCATATGTGCATGCCTCATTAAAGTCAAAGTGAAGAATACACATTTATCCTGGTCTCCTGGTGTTTTTCTTCCAATTAGTTTTGGTGTTACAAAACATAACAAGAAGGTATTAACCTGATCATTTCCAAGCTAGTTGCTTTGCCTTGTAACTCAACTAGAACAAAAAACATTCATTTATATCTTCTCTTTGAGTTAATAAATTACCCTGGTAGCATTTTTGAACAAAATTTGACACTGACTGCCAAGGGGAAATACATAACCTTGAGGAATGACTTACTCAAGCAAACCAGCTTTAGCCTGCTTGGCAAGAGAGTACAGGGACTTCCGAATGTCATTGGCAGAAGCTGTGAAAAGCTTAGCCGGCTTTCAAAACTGGAAAAAAAGTTTCCAAATATCCAAAGCATCTTGCAATAGTTAAAAGTATTAGTTATCTGTTGTATACCAATCAACACTGTTAAACTTTTAAAATAACTCATTAACTCCATTGTTTAGAAAATAGGCCATCTATTTGAATATTTTATCTTTCCCTCAAAGCAATTAATTGCCTCTAAAATGAATGAAGTCACTAAAGGCAGTATAAAGCTTTATAGCAACAGCAATCATCAGTCAGGATTCAATTCACTCCGAGGTCTGTAAAGAGTTCTCCCCATGACTGCATGGGTTTCCTCCAGTTCTCTAGATTCCTTCCACATACCAAAGACGTATGGGTTAGGGTTAGTAATTTGTGGGCGTGCTACAACAGTGCCAGAAGTGTGACAACCTTTTTGGGCTGCCCCCAGAAAATCCTCAAACTGTGACGGCCATTGATGCAAAGGATGCATTTTACTGTGTTTCAATGTTTCGATGTATATGCGGCAAATAAAGCTGATCTTGATTGATTGGAAGCCGCTCTAGTTAGAACACACACATATCCAACTGGCATACTTTCAGTGGGCAAAATTCAGAGGGCCACTGCTGGGAAATTGGAGGAGATCAGCTCTGTGACCGTCCAATATTGGAGTACAGTTGAGAAGTTGCTGTTGAGCACCTCTCAGGAAGTTTAGAAGACTTGTGTTTGAGTCTCACGCTTCCTAACAATTGAATGGAGGGGCGTCGACAGTCCCATGTGGTGCTGTCCGTCGTTCTCACAAAAATCCATCCTTTGTTGGGATGTTGGGTTTCCGCTGTTCGTAAGTAGGAATTGTTTATCAGGGCAGAATTTTCCAGTGTTCCCACCTTGCTACACACTCCTCCCAGGCACCAACAGCAGCTTCCCACCAATTACACATGACATGAGTAAGATGACTTATATGATAGCCCATGCTTTAGCTAGTTCCCATGGATAACAATAAATGTAAGCCTTATTTTTTCCCTCCAAAGATATGAAGTACACAATAGGGATGGCAAAACATCCTGTGTAATAATGACTACATCGATTCTGAGGCCCATATCAGTGACAATTGACATTCCAATTGTGTTTGTCTATTATTGTTCTAATACCTTTGAGGAGTTTGAATGGTTTGTGAAATTATGTTGTTTCTCACTGAGTAATCATTACTTCCTGGGTTCACATGGCAGGTCTAAAGAATATAAAAAGAACATTTGAATTCTTGCCTCTTGATTTATCATTTACTGCAAACTGACCCATGTTCTCACTTTGGAATTTCCTTCGTTTTCAGCAAGGATATGGCTTCCAGTTTACTCTAGCAATGACTATACAAATGTCTAGGCTGACTCTCCAAGGCAGTAAGGATATAGACTGTCCTTTGCTGAGATGTTTATTCTAGGCACCAATGTCTCATAAATAAACGCTCCCATGGCAATATTTCAAAAACATCTAGTTTCTACCCCTCAATCATTATCAGGTTATTGAGTCATCACTATCTTGCATCTTCTCCATTTCATGTTTCTTTGTTCCTCATCTCTAGTTGTCTTTATCTAATGTCTTGTGCTCCATTTTGAACTCCAGCTCCCCGAATTAACACATTGACAGGATGACATTGACAGGATGACCTCTACAACATATCACCATGGTAATCCTGTGCTTGGCCTATCAGAGATATCTGCTTTGTCTTCTTCTTCCCTCCGCACCTTCCCTGCAACTTAAAACAATCTTGTTTATTCTTCTTTCCAGTTCTGGCAAAGGACTTTCTCGAACTGTTAGCTCTGTATCTCTTTCCATAGAAGCTTAATCGTTCCAGCATTTGTGGCTAATATGAGGGGGCATAATTTAAGGTGATTGGAGGAAAGTATGGGGGGGGGTGGTGTCAGAATTGTTTTATTACATGGGGGTGCATGGATGGCACTGCCAGGGTTGGTGGTAGAGGAAGATACATTAGGGCAGGGGTTCTTAATCTTTTTTATGCCATGGACCCCTACCATTAACCAAGGATCCGTGGACCCCAGTTTGGGGACTCCTGCAAAATGGAAATTTAAGAAACTTTTAGATATGCACATGGGAGGTTCCTCTGGATCCTTCAGTTTCCTCCCACGCTCCAAAGACATAAGGGTCAATGGGCCCATTGGTCGCTTGGGTGTAATTGGGCATCATGAGGCTGTTGGGCCAGAAGGGCCTGTACTGTGCTGTATCTCTCTAACGGAGAACTATATAGGAAAGAAAGGTTAGATTGATCAGCAGAACATTATGTGTTAAAGGGCCTGCGCTGTACTGTTTTATGTTCTATATTTCTCTTTTGCTTTTATCTTGGCTGGGATTATCTCATGTTGAGAATAATGGGTACAGGGGGACGCTAAGCATTATAGGGCTAACATGATCTCAGTGAATGGTAGTGCAAACTTAAGAACTGTATGGCCTATTCCTGCTCCTATTTCTAATGTTCTTATGCACCAAGACCTTCTAATGAATATAGCATTTAGTTATGAAACTTTCACCTGACAGTGTTCAATACAAAGACCGCGTGCTTATATATACCTCCCATTTTCTTAACAGGGTAATTGATTCAGAAATAACTTACTGCATTTTAGGCAAAACTCCCAGTTACAAGCTTTGCCATGGTATTTATTATACAGATGACTGAAATCAGACTTACAAAGGGAAAACGATCAAAATGATAATCGTGCTTGATGCAGTTACTTTGTGAAATATATTTCAGCTTTTCACCATGAAGAAAACGGGGGGGAAAACCGGTCTGGTGGTGAAACTGCTGGACGGTGGTCACCTGGAATTCATAATCTGAGGGGACAAGGATTAATGTGAGCTGTTACTCAGAAGCAATGCTGGCTGCAGTCCCTCAGAGGAAGCCAATTGCTTTCTAAGTTCACAGTAAATTTATTATCGACGGATTGTACATCTATGTCACCATATACTACACCAAGATTCATTTTCTTGCAAGCTTTCACAGTAGAACAAAAAAATCAAATTAAGTCAATAAAGAACTACACACAAATAACCAATGTGCAGATGAAGACAAATTGTGCAAATGCAAAATGATAATAATAATAAGTAAATAAATAATGAACATGAGTTGTAGAGTCTCTCCTTATGATGAATATCCTACTGTACCACACCAATACTAGAATTCTGACCGCTCCTGATAAAAAGACTTGTCCATGCCATCCCAAATCAGCAGTTTCTAAGATACTCAAAGTACCCCTGTCTAGCACCAACAATCATTCCACGGTGAAAATCACTTAGATGACATTTCCTTCCCATATTGATGTTTGGTCTGAACTTCTTGACCACGTCTGCATGCTTTTCTGCATTGAGTTCCTGCCATATGATTGGCTGATTAGATATTTGCATTATTGAGCTGGTGTACAGGTGTAGCTAATAAAGTGGCCGCTAAGTATATATGTACTTTATTAATAACTTTACTTTGACTTTATGCTGAGTTTGAGGTCTTGATCTTCAGGCATTTTCTTTTCTTACACAGACAAAGGCTCACGGATATGGGAAATTGCCTGCATTTTCCAGGATCTTATCATACACCACTGCTTCTCTGGTATATCTTCAAGCAGTGAGGATGGGTTGTTAGACAACTTCGGCAGACATAAAATGTTCATTAGTGAACAAGTCAGCAAGCACTTAGGGCTTGGCATCAGAATGTATATACATGCTAAGATTGCAGCGCCGGTGCTGAAGTTAAGTTCACATGTCTGTACATTGTGACGGAGTCATAACACGAACATTTTTACTCCCTCTCGTAGTGGGACGGATGTAAGATTTGAATAGATTCAAACTCAATATTTGGCGCCAAAGGCTTTAGTGAAGTCAATAAAGGTAAAGAACACAGTGCTTCATTATCCTGGAAGAGAGGCAGAGTGAAGATCACATCTGTGGCTCTAGATGGACAGATTATTATTCGGGGACCAGTTAGTGAAGAGACTAAAATGCCTTTCCCCATAGCGGATGTAAGGCAGAACCATACTTGGATATGTGCCATCCTCGAGGAGGCATTCATGATTATGATGTCTCTAAGGTCTCTTGACATGTCTGTCTCTTGATAGACCCAGGCAAATTCGATAATAAAATGCCCTTTGCTAGTAGGAGCCGACGATACATCCAAAGGACAACAAAGTGTTTGAAATGAAATATTGTGTAAATTATATCTCAAGTCCAATGTCGAATTCAACAGTTCCTTTCCAAATTTTATTTGGAGATACGTCATGGTAACAGCCTCTTTTGGCTCAAAAAGGCTGTGCCTCCCAATTACACCCATGTAACTAATTAATCGACTAACCTGTTCTTCTTTGGAATGTGGGAGGGAACCAGAGAGTATGGAGGAATCCCACGCAGCAACAGGGAGAATGCACAAATTCCTTACAGATAGCAGTTGAAACCAAGTCGCCGGTGCTGTAAGAGTGTTACACTAGCCACTAATCTACCGTGTCATTCGAATTACAACCATGAATCCCCAATCACATCCATGCTTTACAGCTTGAGCTTTGGCTCAGGTTTGTAGCACATTCACTTCTGAATCAGGTTCAAGTCCCAATCAGGAGGCTTCAGTACAGAAATCTGGACTGAAAGCTTTGTTTTGATTCATTCGCAGGATGCGTACATCACCAATAATGCCAACATTTATTGCAGCTAAATTACAGCTAAATTACACCTGATCCTAAGGAGGCAGACAGAAACCAACCACATTAATGGGTATAATCACAGACAGGAGAGACTGTGTCAGGACAGTACTCTAGTAAATTTATACAGATGTACCATGGAGAGCATTCTGGCTGGTTGCATTGCTGTCTGCTATGGAGATGCCAAAGCACAGGATTGGGAAAAGCTGCAGAAAGTTGTAAATTCATCTGGCCCCATCATGGGCAGCAGCCTCTTCACCATCAAGGACATCTTCAAAAGGCAATGCCTTTAGAAGGACCACCTGGGACGTGCTCCCTTCTCATTACTACCTTTAGGGAAGAGGTACAGTAGCCTGAAGACACACACTCAGTGTTTTGGAAACAGAGACTTTGTCATCAGATTTCTGAATGGTCCATGAGCATTAACGTGACCTGACTATATGGCTCTCTTTCTGCACAGCTCATTCATATATTTGGTGATATAAATCTTACTGTAACTTATTGTAATTTTAATGCATTACTCAGTGCAGCTGCCATAAGACAACAAATTTCATGACCTATGTCGGTACTAATAGGGACACCACGACAGTCTGATGATATTAGAGCTCGGGGCATTGGAGTTTGGATTTTGATGTCCTCTATAAGAAAGCTTGTACGTTCTTCCCATATGCACATTTCTGATTTTACTCCAGGTGCTCTGATTTCCTTCCACTGTCCAAGGGCATAACAGTTAGTAAGTTAATTTGTCATTGTAAATTTTCCTGTGCTTAGGTTAGTGTTAAATCAGTGGGTTGCTAGGCAGCACAGTCCAGTGGGCTGGAACAATCTGTTCCACGCTGTATCTCTAAATAAAAAAAAATGCTAAAGCTGGATTTAAATCAGTTCAATGGTCCAAAACCCTGAAACATAACCACAATGATATCACGTCCATAGGGTTTGTACGACTAATTGGAGATACTATCTGCAAAAGAAAACTGTTGCACAGCACATTTCAAAGCAAATGAGATTTATCGATCATGTCCTGGCCAATACTTTCAGCCAATTCACCTTTCCATATCAACTAGAATCATTAAAATTAATTATTGATTTATCTCATGTGGGCTGTGACTATTATTTAGAAGTTTGCTGTGAAATGCTTCAGGTGTCCGAAATAAGATTAAAGAGTTACTTTCAAAATGCACTTTTCATGTAACAATTAATGCCTCATGTCGTGGCACTGGCTGAAGAGTCCATTTCTATCCCAGGACTCCCTTGCCAGACAGTCAATTAACTGAAGAGTAAGGTGCAATGTTAAGTAAGCAAATGTCTAATTATTAACCAAAGTTAATAAAGTCTGTAAAAAGAGTGCTTCCAGCTAGAAGTGAGAAATCCCAAGACCTTGTGCTATTGAGGTCACCATGTCTAACCTCATCAGTGTGTGTGTGTGAGGGGGTGGGGGTTAGAAATCAAGACCATCTGCCTTGGAATGATGCCACTTCTTCATATGCCTGAGATACTCTTTTCAGTTGCTTTGAGATATCACATCTTGAGTGCAATCTGTACCGGCATATTTTTGTTCTGTCAGAACTGGTCAGTGGATGAAGCAGAGAAGGCCAGATGTAGTTGATCACTGTTAGTTGCATAGGGAACGCAGGCTCTAACTCAGATCTTCCCCAAGCTGTCAGAATGGTCACACTTCCAGCCATTAACCCACTCCACCACCTCCTACCACCACTACAGCCACATCAGCCACCGCTCTCCACATCCCCTCAGGCACCTGTTCATTCCCTCACTTTACACAATGCCACCTTTACCCTTACACCTCAATCCCAGACTGACACACCCACTGTCCTACTGTGTTTCCAGATGTCCTGCCGCTATCTAGAGGAGTTCCTCTTGCCAAGAATCACTTTGTCACTTTATCATTTCCTATCAGAGTCACCTTATGTACAGATATTCATACACCCAGCAACACTTTATCTACATACAATCAGCTTAGGTATATACACTAATCTTATCTATAAATTTCCACATTTAACAGTTATTTGTACACTGTTTCATAAAATTGCTTTTATACTTATATTTATTGTTCTTTTTATGCTTATTATGCCGCACGAGATCCAGAGTAACAATCATTTCATTCTCTTTTACACTCATGCACTGAAGAATGACAATAAACAATCTTGAAAATTGAACATCAGTAAAGGGGGAATAAAAATCTAAAAGAAACCTGCAGATGGTGAAAATCTGACACAGAAACAGAACAGTCAGCTTTTGTGGTTCTTCAGTTTCTCTTTCCACAAAAAAACATCTGACCAGTTGAGTGTTTCCATCATTTTCTGCTTTTACTTCAGTGAGTATGTCAGCTAATCAAGGAAAGAGATATAAGACAATAAAATCATAAGACTCGGAAGCAGAATTAGACCTTTCAGTCCATTGAGTCTGCTCCGCCATTCTGTCATGGCTGATTCAATTTCCCTCTCAACCCCTGTCTCCTGTGTCCACCCTGTAACTTTGACACCCTTACTAATCAAGGAATTATCAATCTCAGTTTTAAGTATACTCAATGATTTGGCCTCCACAGCCATCTGTGGCTATGAATTCCACAGATCCACCACTCTTTGGCTAAAGAAATTCCTCCTAATATCTGTTCATAGGGACAACTCTGTATCTGAGGCTGTGCCCTCTGATTCTAGACTCCCTGACTATAGGAAACATCTCTCCTTTCAATATTCATAGGTTTCATTGAGATCCTCCCCCCCCAAATTCTTCTAAACTAACCTAATATGTATGAATAAAATTAAAGTTCCCTCACCAAATAAACCATGTGTTTGTTAAAACATTAATTCAATTTTCTCTGTGTGTTAATTTTATCACAGGGAATGCAACTTTTGTTGTGCTTTTCCCTGCTTTGTACTCTCAGACTGTTGGGCTCATTAGTTTTGATGGCCTGGAATTCAAACTCATTGAAAGTCACGATCCCAATTGTTAAATGGTTTCTATTGCACCGTTTGGAGTAATAGACTTTAGTATTTAGATAACACATCTTTACTTTTGAAAATCTCATGCAGTGGCCTGTTACAATGGATTGCTAGCAGACACATTGCCACAGTTACAGACCAACTGATGGGCCAGTAGTGGCAAATTGAAAGAGTTTTTGCAGCTTCTAACTTTAAAGGCAACATGTGCTTTTCATTCCCCGGTCATCAAAAATAAAGCATTCAGCACTTTAGTCATGGCCTGAAAATACCTTTCCAGTCACCTACTGGGATTTTTTCATGAGGTGTTACTGACGGCCTAGAAATCCAATAATGAAACTCGACACCCTCCTGGTCATTATCATGGGTTAAACCGCAGGTTACAACAAATACAGAGATTTTCTTTGGTGGCTTCGGTGTTAGTGACTGTGCTGTAGCAAGAGATTTCTTGAACTGTCGGTCTCTGCCATTCAAAAAGAAAGTAATCCGAGCACAGCATCATAGAATTGTTAGAGAACAGAAAGAGGCCAGTTGGCCCATTGAGTTCAAAGGTCATTCATTGTCAAAGTACATAAATGCCACCATATACCACCTGAGATGTACTTTCTCGTGGGCATTCACAGTAAATAGAAAGAAGCACAATAGAATCAATTAAAAACTGCACACAAAGACAGACAACAACTGATGTGTAAAGAAGCCAAACTGTGCAAATACAAAACAATAATAAAGATTTAATAAATAATATTAAGTTGTAGAGCCCTTGGAAAGTGAACATCCAATCTGATTCCACAAGTGCAATTCATAATTCTAATACTTTGGCTTTTCCTCATAACTCTGGAAATTATTCTCTGTCACCACTTCAATTCTGTTGTGTCTGTTTCCACCACCTCTACAGGCGGTAAATTCCAGATCATTGCTCTCTGAATGAAAGAGTCAATTCGCTCATTACCCTTGTACATTTCATCCAAAATTTAAAGTGTGTACCCTGGTCCTGGGGCTGTCTGCTAAAGGGAGTAAGCTTTGGTTAAGTACCTTATCTGAACTCACCATGATCTCATACAGCTCTGCCTACTCTCTTCTTGACTGTTCTTGCTCCCAAGAGAATAATGCGGCTCAAACATCACATCTGCTAGCCTTCAAACCCCAAACCTTTCTAATAAAGCTTTCACTATATTCTTTCTAGCAGCCTCACATCTTCCTTAAAGCTCTATGATCAAAATTTCTTGCTGGATTTGCACAGATTCTACATAATTCTCTCACAATGATGCTCTGTCCTTCTTTATGAATCCGAGGATCCCCTAATGCTTCACAAAATATTGTTACTTCCCCGTTCAAGTATTTATGCAGGACCCTCTACCCCTCCACTCCCTTTTTAAATGGTCTATTTAGCTTGTATTTTCTCTCTTACTTTGTGCCAAAGTATATCACGTCACATTTCTGTGTTAAACTTAACCTACAGTACTAATGTTGCCAGAACTAGCAAGTGGGGAAAATAGTCTTGCTTGGTTTTCAAACATGAAAGAAAAACTTCTCTTGATATAAAATAATGTTTCAGGCCAAAAACATTGCACCAGAGAATTCTTCTACTTCTACTAGTTGGAAATATTGTGGAGAAAGACTTAATCCTTCGGAGAAATGGTTTCTGGAAAGGAACTGGGACTTAGAAAAGGATTGAGAAATCTGGTATTCATCAAACCGATTTTGCTCAGTCAGGCTGGGCTCATGCCACCTCATCACCTGTTGCAGCCACCCAACAGAGGAGGTGCCGGGAGCAGTGAGGGAGAGAACAGATCCAAAATGGGTACACTGGAAATCTGTGCTGGGCTGGGGTTGGCCCCTGCAGTCTGGCTGTCCACTGGGGCTACTCGCAGTGTTCATTCCCTGGAAGACAAGCTGGATTGCCTTCATCTGCGCTAATCCACAATGAGATGAGGAGCTGTTATATGCTTGTTAATGCTGAAACATGGCTCCAGCACAATATCCCATGCACCATCAATCTCGGGCCGTGTCACTCAGGGACTTGTGCTGATATTATTTTGAGAATGTATATGTTATCGTAACTATGTGTGCTGTTTATGACTGCATGTAGTGTGCTTTGCGACGTGGCGCTGGAGGAATGCTGTTTCAATTTGCTGTATACACGTGTATTGTTGAATAACAATTGAACTCAAGCTTGCTGAACCTGGTTGGGCATATTCCTTGAGGTAATAACGCACGATCAATCAAGTCACTTCCGTTCTGTTATTGGTCACCTGGTTCTCACACTGTACCACCTTCCCACCTTTATTGGAAGGTAATAATTACCTGAGTGCCTGTCAGAATGCAGCTACTGGAGATTAGAAGTTAATACGGACAATACCGGAAGAGCAATAGGGCAGGCAGTGGCTGTAAGAGAAAGTAAGACAATGTTTCATCAGGTTTTGATCAGAAACACCAGCTATCTTTTTCTGTCCACGTGTGCTGCTTGATCTGCCGATTATTTCCGGAATTTTTTTTATTTTTCATGCCTCCAGTATTGATATATCCAAAACCAGTTATAATATACCCACAGAATGGAAGTGAATCATAAACACAAGAGATTCTACAGATGCTGGAATTACAGAGCAACACACACAAAATGCTGCAGAATCTCAGCATCTATGGAGGGGAATAAACCGTTGATGTTTCAGGCCAAAACCCTTCAGAAGAACTGGGAAGGAAGGAGGAAGAAGCCAGAATCACTGAACCCATTGAAATATGCTGGCTCCTTAACTCTACTAGTCTCACTTCACTATCTATGTTACTGGCTTTCAAGTGTTTATTCTATTTTTTACTGGATATTATTATAGTAAATGATGTATCAGGGGCAGGAGCCTTTGTCGGAATGCAGAGCACTGCGCTCAGTGGTCAGAGGCTGGAGATCCCATGGACGGATGTTGGGTCAGCGGGCATAGAGGACAAAGTTCAGTTATTCCCTTGGTCGATGACTGAGGTTGACAGGCCTCATGGATGAAGACTATTGACACCCTGCTTTCCACCACCCCCGGATCGGTGAGTCCCCCCCAGGTTGGCAAGTTCTATATCGTTGCTTGTGTGACTCAGAGGGTGAGATGTGGAGGTCAAAGGCCTGTGATTGGTGAGTTCAGGGGTTAATGCCCAGAGTTTGGTGAAGTTCAGAGTTCAACGTCCAGAGATCGGTGAGTCAGAAAGTCGAAGACTTAAGTTGGCAAGTCTGGAGGCTGAGGCCCAAACATCGAAACAGAGGTCTGTGAGTCTGTGATTTAAACTAAGGGCTGGTGATTGAAGTCCCAGAGGCATCCTGTCCTGTGGTTGGAGACTTACCTGTGTGTGTATGTCAGTGATGGAGGGTGGGAGAGGGACTTGTTTTGTTATATTTTGTTGTTTTGTTGATGTGTTCTTGTTGTTGTTGCTTGCGCTGTTCCACTGAGCAGGATGAGTATGCTGTGTTGGTGCTGGAATGTGTGATGACCCTTGCTGGCTGCCCCCAGCACGTCCTTAGGCTGTGTTGGTTCTTATGGCAAGTGGCGCATCTCACTGTATGTTTCGATGTGCGTGTGATAAATAAAAGAATCTGATCTGATCTGATCCAATCTGCTTCCATCACACATCAGGCAAGGAATTCTAGATCAAAGCAACTGGCCACATTGTTGACACTGCTTTAACAATACAAATTCTCTGCCCTTATGACACTAAGTTGTCAAGACTGTCATGGCTGAACTCCCTTACTGCTCCATTTTAATGGAGATACTAGGGTCTATTTTGACTCATGAAGATTCGTACAAATTGACCTGTAAGAAAACCCAGGCAGAGAAATGAGAACAAAATGGTTTGGATACCTCCACTAAAGAGCCAAGAGCCATTACTGACACAATGGGTTGAATGGCCTCCTATGTCATCCACCTTCATCTGCGAATGAACTACAGCTACAGGAAATTAAAATGGAAAGCTGCATCCTGGAAGACAGAGGCCAGGAGACAGCCGAGTGGGCCACCCACGGATTTTGGCAGGCTTCTTGTAATAGTTAACTGGTGTTCACCAACTCCATGGTGTCACTCTGTTTATCACTTGGGACTTCTCCACAGAATGAAAATCGAATCTGCATCTGCATCTAATTCAAACAGCTTCCCTCCTGAAAAGTGGTCTTTTCTCTGGCTGGTGGTTGCATCCAGATGGACAATAAACATTTCATAGTGAGGTAAGTTAAATATAACACTGACCTGAGACAACCTTAACCTTACACAAGTCTATTTTCTTGTATGCATAAACTAGCATAAAAGGAATAATCTTAATTACTGTAATGTAATGTGTAGGGAGTATTCCTGTCAACCACACAGTCATTATACAGCATGTGCAGTCTGCAATGCGAAGCTAATGCCTCTGGTCAAATCAATATAGTTAAGTTTCACCTTGTGGTCTTGGGTGGTGTGACACTATAAAAAAGGGTTGCTCAGATGGCTGAGTGCCAGCTCTAAAGACTAGTCCAACACTACATCGAAATCCCAGGAAATATTTAAGCACAATTCAAACTGTCAGCTGCTGCACAGTTGCTTGGAACTCTTCGCAATTGTACAGATGCAACGGGGGATCAAATGGTAGAATGGATTAGGCCAGAAGTGGCCAAAATAACAAATAATAAATGTCAGATCTTTGCAAATTAATCCAAAGGGAAAGTTAAGAGAAACCTTCAAATGATGGTAACAATATGAGGCTCGTGGAAAGACAGTTGTAGAGTTGTTCTGACGCAAGAAAATCTGCAGATGCTGGAAATCCAA
Source organism: Hemitrygon akajei (assembly GCF_048418815.1). Taxonomy (NCBI): domain Eukaryota; kingdom Metazoa; phylum Chordata; class Chondrichthyes; order Myliobatiformes; family Dasyatidae; genus Hemitrygon; species Hemitrygon akajei. Next base: position 29,386,321 of record NC_133129.1, read on the forward strand.
GCAACACAAACAAAATGCTGGAGGAACTCAGCAGGCCAGGCAGCATCTATGAAAAGAGTAAACATTCGACATTTCAGGCCAACACCCTCCATTAGAGATTGAATGACAATTCAAGAAAAGACCGTCCTATCCCAGGCATTCTCTTTGCTTTATCCTCCCATCAGGCAGAACACAACAAGTCCGAGAGGCTCAAGAACAGCTCCTGTCCTGCTGTTATAAGTCTACTGACTGGTGCCCTAGTGTGAAAATATAGACTTCTGTCTGCCCAATCTACCTTGTCAAGACATTGCACCTTATTGTCTGTTTGCACCGTACTTTCTCGGCAACTTTAACAGTCTGATATTGTTTTCCCTTGCACTACCTCAGTGCACTCTCAGAGTGAAATGATTTGTATGGATGGCATGCAAAACAAAGTACAACAAAAATAAATCAATTTAATTGGGAATTATATGGATAGCATAATACAAATGAGAACCAGTCTTCAATCTTGAACAAAGATAAGTACATGAACACACATACTACCGTCTGCAAAGAGAATGATCTGCTTTGCTATTGTTATTGTGCTGTTGCATGTGTTATTTGAAAATGATGGGCATGTTACGTTGGTGCTGGAATGTGTGGTGATACTTGTGTGGGCTGCCCCAGCACATTCTTGGGTTGTGTCGGTTGTAATGCAAACGCCACATTTCACTATACGTGATAAATAAATGAATCTGAACCTAAATCACATTTCCTATTAAAATGCATCACCTCATGTTTCTCCACATTAACCAACAGCAGCCATGTGTCTGTCCATTGCACTGGCCCACGTATACCCTGGGGTAATCTATTTTTGTCCTCCCTGCTGCTCAGTTATCAAGAATTCTGCCACCACTGGGTATTTGTAAGTGTTCAAGGATGCCCATTTTGAGTTATTAGATTTGTTGTGAAGCTATCCCATTCAGAGGGGAGCTCATATCACACATAAGATGAAGGGTATTAAAAACTAACATACAGGAATGAAAGAAGTAGTGGGATTTAGACATCCCTCCCTACCATTAGTAGCATCTACAGGAGGCATTATATCAGGAAGGCAGCATCCATCAAAGACCTCAACCATCTTCTCACAGCTATGGTCAGACAAGAGGTACAGCAGCATAACATCCTACTAGACCAGGGTCAAAAACAGTTAATTCCCAATAACCAGTCATTTCCTGAACCAACTGGCACAATGTTAATCACCACAATTTTGCAACACTACAACCATTGAAATCACTTTACACACAAGTGACTTTGTGCTTTTTGTTCTTTCCTATAAACACTGTGCATGATCTATGTATAATTGAAGTTTCTCTTGTGAATGCTGCTTATATGATTCTACATGCCTGTGATGCTGTTACAATAAGTTTTCATTGCACCTGTGCATACATTTACTTGTGCATATAATAATAAACTCAGCTTTAATAGGAATTCACAAAGACTGTGAACTGAGTCATGAGAATAGTAAACATATCTGTTTTCAATCCCTATTATAACTCATTGACACAGGCAGTAAAACAATTCATGAATTTTCAATATTAAGCCATCATTCAAAATGCTTCCTCTCACGACGACCTCACTGGCTGCTCTGCGCCAGCTTTCTCAGCAGGCTTAGCTCATCTGTTCAGCAGTGGGCCATCACTTCTTTGCTTGCCCAAGTCCACTCACTGTTGCAAACTCTAACCCAACGCCAATGAGACGTCAATTAGATAACCAATGCAATCACACCAAGATTAGATGTAGTCTGACCATTGATAAATGATCTCAAAATAGACAGAACAATAAAGGTGTTGTCCTGTAGAATGTACAAAGGTAATGGCTAAAGGTAGCTTAGCTGTTTTGATAAGCACAGCTGGCATAAGCAATGGGGAGTGTATTTCATCAAAAGAACTATCCTTACAGATTTTACAAAGGTTGAATTTGGCTGAAAGGCTATGATTACACTTGAGAACAAGGGTGCAGAGAAAGCTAATTTAATATTGTGGAGGTGAATGAGATTTTGAATGTGGACATCTACTGTGCTATCAACTGTGCAAAAATTTCATGAGGCAATTTTATCAGCAGATCACCTAGACTTAGAGGCTGATTAGAGGGGTAGTGAGGAGTTAGCCAGATGTTTCCAACCTTCTTTATGCCATGAACCCCTATCATTAACTGAGAGGACCATAGACCCAGGTGGGGAACCTCTGAGCTAGACTATACGAGACCACCAAAATCTGTGTAAGTTCTTTGAAGAGCTAACTAATTTAGAGCATGAGGATTTTCTAGCAGACAGAATCATATTTTCAGTAGATATTACAGAAGTGAGCCTTTTGAAGAAAGTTAAGGATTATGAAACTAATTGTTGAAATGAATTAACTATTGAATTTGCTTTGCAAGCCACCTAATTGAAATTCAATAGCAGCTTATGTCACCTTGCAAACAAAGAATTGTTGTCAAATGCATTGGTTACTCCCTGCAGTTTGGTTAGTTCATACAGTTAATGCTTAACTGCCCTTCGAAGTTTCCACAGTGGAGTCAAGGGATTCAATTTTGTCTACATTGCCGATTCCCACAGCCTGCGAGTGATGAGCGGAACTTCGAGACTTCAAGGGAGCAGAAACATTTAACTCAGAAACTTGGGGCCATCTTAAATAGTCATCTTGGTTAGCATGAGCTTGTTGGATTGGTTTAATCATCACCATCGTCATGTCTCATGTCGTTGTGGGCGAGCATGGTCTCAGCACCATGATTGTTCTTGGCAAATTTTTCTACAGAAGCGGTTTGCAATTGCCTTTTCTGAGCAGTGCCTTGACAAGAAGGGTGACCCCAGCCATTATCAATGCTCTTCAGAGATTGTCTGCCTGCCGTCGGTGGCCACATAACCAGGACTTGTGATATGCACTAGCTGCTCCTATGGCCAGCTTCCACCTGCCTCCATGGCTTCATGTGACCTTGATTGGGGGGGGGGGGGGGTAAGCAGATGCTATACCTTATCCAAAGGTGACCTGCAGCCTAGCAGAGGGAAGAAGCTCCTTACACCTCATGGTCATGAGACCATGTTCGCCCACAATAACATGGCACATAATGATGATGATGATGAAGCCAATCCAACCAAGATGACTATTTAAGATAGTCCCTTCCACCTCCTTTGATAGAGACATATAGTATCTCCACCCTACCACCCTAGATTGATTTATTATTGATAGATAGATAGATAGATAGATAGATAGATAGATAGATACTTTATTCATCCCCATGGGGAAATTCAACATTTTTTCCAATGTCCCATACACTTATTGTAGCAAAACTAATTACATACAATACTTAACTCAGTAAAAATATGATATGCATCTAAAATCACCCTCTCAAAAAGCATTAATAATAGCTTTTAAAAAGTTCTTAAGTAGTTTACTTAAATACATTGAGTCCTAACCCCGGCACTTTAACCTATCTTACTCCTGGTGGTTGAATTGTAAAGCCGAATGGCATTGGGGAGTATTGATCTCTTCATCCTGTCTGAGGAGCATTGCATCGATAGCAACCTGTCGCTGAAACTGCTTCTCTGTCTCTGGATGGTGTTATGTAGAGGATGTTCAGGGTTTTCCATAATTGACCGTAGCCTACTCAGCGCCCTTCGCTCTGCTACCGATGTTATACTCTCCAGTACTTTGCCCACGACAGAGCCCGCCTTCCTTACCAGCTTATTAAGACGTGAGGCGTCCCTCTTCTTAATGCTGCCTCCCCAACACGCCACCACAAAGAAGAGGGCGCTCTCCACAACTGACCTATAGAACATCTTCAGCATCTCACTACAAACATTGAATGAAGCCAACCTTCTAAGGAAGTACAGTCGACTCTGTGCCTTCCTGCACAAGGCATCTGTGTTGGCAGTCCAGTCTAGCTTCTCGTCTAACTGTACTCCCAGATACTTGTATAATAAGATGTAGTAGAAAGCTCTTATTTAGCATGCCATCCAGAAAGATCATGCCAAACATTATTACACTGAGGTAATAAAAAGGAAAACAGAATACAGAATGTAGTGTTGTAGTTACAGAGAAAGTTCAGCGAAGGGAGACAAATATGGTGCAGAGTTCACATTATTTGAGAGATCAATTGAAGAGTTCATCTTTTAATGTATGAGTGGTTCTGAGAGACCTGTTTCTGTGATTTATTACTGTATGATTAAAGTGATGGTGTGGAGTTATGTGTCTACCAAGGGAGGCTTAAAGCACCCCTTCCCTCCATTAGCCAGCAGGTCACACTTGGGCAAGGTGTAGCACCTACTTAGCCCCCCGATCAGGGTCACTTAAAGTCACTGGAGCAGGTCATATGAACAGCCAGTGCCTATCACAAGTATCGGTTATGCTACCACTGATGTCAGGCAGATAATCTCCAAAGAGTATTGACAATGGCTAGGGGGCACCCATCTTGTAAAGACACTACCCAGAAGAAGGCAATGGCAAACCTCTTCTGTACAAACATTTGCCAAGAACAATCATGGTGAAGACTAAGATTGCCCACATCATACATGATGACACTTGATGTTGATGTCTTGAGTAACATGGCACTGAAACTTAACTCCAGATGTTTATACACTTGATGTGATAAAGCATCCCCAGGCACTTGGGAAGACTGTTATCTAACAAACCCTGACAACAAGCACATAGTGGACAGCCTTGCCAAGATCAGCATATATTGCCCATTCAGAATGGTCCCTTGAGAGATTTCAAATTAACATGGTGTTACATTGAGAGCCAAATTAACCTGCAATTTGGAAACATGGCAATAAATCATAAAGCACAGTATGGTTACTGTAACATACTGAGTGCACAGTATGGACATTAATCCTAAAACACTTGTTCATATCTCTCCATGACGTGATCATTGAATGGGACTACAGACATAATCATCTGCAGATGCTGAAAATCTGAAATAAAAAAAGAGAGAGAACAAAAGAGAAAATCTGTAGATGTTGGAAATCCAAGCAACACACAGACACGAAACTCCTGATGAAGGGTCTCAGCCCGAAACATTGACTATTTACTCTTTTCCTTAAAAAAAGAGAATGTTGAAAATACCCAATTATTGAGATGACAACAAGATATTATCTCCCTAGTGAAATGGAGAATCGTAAATTCTGGAATTCTAAGGCAGAATTGCTGACTTCATGCCTCAGCAGATAAACTTGATGGAGAATCAAGTGCAAGTAAGAACAAAGCTGGATACCATAGAGAGAGTGCAGAGGAGATTTACAAGGAGGTTGTCTGGATTAGAGAGCACGGCTTATGAGAATTTGTTGAGTGAACTTGACTTTTTCTCCTTGGAGCGACAGAGGATGCGAAGTGACCTGATAGAGGCGTACAAGATAGTCAGAGGCCTTTTCCCAGGGCTGAAATGGCTAACACAAGTGGGATAGTTTTAAGGTGCTTGGAAGTAGGTACAAGGAGGATATCAGAGGTAAGTTTTTCACACAGAGAGTGATGGGTGTGTGGAATGCTCTGCCAGCAACAATGGTAGAGGTGGATACAATAGGGTCTTTTACAAGACTCTTATACAGTTACATGGAGTTTAGAAAAATAGGGGGCTATGCGGTAGGGTAACTCTAGCCAGTTTCTAGAGTAGGTTACATGGTCAGCTCAACAATGTGGGCCAAAGGGCCTGTAATGTGCTGTAGATTTCTATATTCTATGTTCAAAAAATCTAACTACCCAATTCCGCAAAGTAAAAAGAAGATTTCTTAGAAGAAGCATTAAAAAGAAAAATATTAGCTTTATTTGTAACAGGCACATTGAGATATCAAAACATACAGTGATTGCATTATTTGCATCAAGTCAGCAAGATTGTGCTAGGGGCAGTCACATTTCTGGCACTGACATAGCATGCCCACAACTAGCCCAAGCTTTAAGCCGAACCCTAACCCTAACTGTATGTCTTTGGAATGTGGAGGGAAACCAGAGTTCCCGGTGGAATCCCACGAGGTCATGAGGAGAAGATATAAACTTTTCACAGATCACAGTAGGAATTGAATCCCGATCTGGCAACGTGTTTGCGCTATAAAGTGATTGTGCAAATTGCTCTGCTACTGTACTGCTCTCTGGTAAACAAGATTTATTAGCGTGATAAATGAGATTCAGTCGGTTCCCTTTCAATAAATTTCCTGGTTTGCATCAAATTTATTCAGCTCTTACTCATTGATTTGGAATACAAGTGTCATTCAAGCCTTCATTCACCATGACAGTCAACAGCAGGTCTTCTGGGGACAGCAGGAATTAAAATTATGAACAGTGAACAGGAGGTCTGGACCCTCTTCTGGTTTCAACCCTCAGAGTCTACTGATGTTGATAATCGAATGACTACTACTGAGGGTGTTGATGTAATTGGGTTTGATCTGTGCCATAATATATCAGTCCGCTGAATTTTAACTTGGAGTTTAGGCCCGATAGCTGTTTAAAAATGCACTCCTACAAATCACCACGGCTTTGAAAGAGAGGAAGTCTCCACTAATCACTGACAGAATCCACCTGCTCCCTGGCAGGAGTCTGGCAGCTAAATACTCCTCAAAATTCCACAATCTTACTTCAGAGGAACAGCTTTAAACATATATATATATATATATATGTATATATGCTGGAATTCAACAAACGGTTCTGGCTTTCTGGTACTAGTTACTCATCCAACACATACTTGGAGACATTTTTCAAAAATGTTATGCTCTTCATTTGCCATTCCAGCCACTGCAGTGAGGCTTGGTAAGGTAGATGTGAAGATTACGCTTCCGCTGGCCGTGGTGTCAGGAGACAAGGGTCACAGATATAACATAAGGGTCATTCAGGACTGAGGTGAGGAGAAATTTCTTCGTCCTGATGGAATACCTTAGCAATGCTCTAATTAAGAAGTATGTAAGATTCTGTTGCCGCATACAGTACTGTGTAAAAGTCTTAGGCACATGTATATAGCTAGGGTGCCTAAGACTTTTGCACAGAACTATACTTCCCAACGTGGAGCGGAGAGCGAGTTTGCAGGAGTAAAGGATGTTAGGAATGGTGGGGGCGGAGAGCTGGAGGGTGAGGTGTGGGACATATGTCAGAGCAGGAATGCCAGGGGCAGGGGGAATCTTTTAGATAGGCACCTGGATGACAGAAAAATGGAGGGCTATTAAGGAGGGAAGAGTCAGATTGATCTTAGAATAATTTAAAAAGGTTGAAGAACTTCATTCACAGTAATGGCTGTACTGTGCTGTTATGTTCTACGTTCTGTAGCATCAATCCAAACCTGACTTCAGTGCTTTATCTTTTACCTATTATGTGGCACGTTTGGAGAGTTGGCATCTGTGTGTCGGAACTTGCAGTATGATGTTTTCATCATGGTACTTGTGTGTCCTGCCATTGCAAGAGGCTCCTAACTGATGATTGCTACATAGACCACATCTTTGTTGGCTCTATAGAGCTGCCAGCTGGCATTAGTTTGGGATTTTTCTGCTGATGGGATTGCGGGTAAAGCAAATGCTTATTTGAACAGTCAAAGAAACTGCCACAAAAAAAGCACACATACTCATAAAACAAAACTATAACCCTTTCAAATACTTACAAAATCTGCCACACAAGATTTTAGTTTATTTTATTACAGAAAAGCAGCGTTAGAAAGTTTATACTTCTATGTCTTCGAGCCCCAGCTTACACCAAGTCTGAGAAATATTCAGAGAACTCAGCCTAAATTTTGATTGTGTTCTTTTAATACATTTAATTTAGTAATGCAAATCTCATTTGTTTAGTTCCTTGCAATTGAAGGTCTGTGGGTTTAAGGTCCAGGACTTACAGAGAATTGCAATTATACAGACATGAGAGATGAGTTGGCCAGAATTGATTGGAAAAGAACACTGGCAGGGATGATGGCAGAGCAGCAATGGCTGGAATTTCTGGAAGCAATTCAGAAGGCTTAGGATATATACATCTCAAAGAGGAAGAAGTATCCTAAAAGGAAGATGACAGAACCATGGCTAACAAGACAAATCAAAGCCAACTTAAAAGCCAAAGAGAGGGCATATAATAGAGCAAAGATTAATGGGAAATTAGAGGATTGGGAAGCTTTTAAAAACAAACAAAGCAACTAAAAAGGTAATTAAGAAGGTATAGATGAAATACAAAATTAAGCTAGCCAATAATATTAAAGAAGATAACAAAAGTTTCTTTGAATACATAAAGTGCAAAAGAGGGACTAGAGTAGATATCGGACTGCTGGAAAATGATGCTGGAGAGGTAGTAATGAAGGACAATGAAATGGCAGATGAACTGAATAAGTATTTTGCATCAGTCTTCATTGTGAAGGACACTAGCAGTGTGGTGGACATTCCAAAAGTCAGCTGGCATGAAGTGTATGAAGTTACCATAACTGGAGAGAAGGTTCTTGGGAAACTGAAAGGCGTTAAGTCACCTGGACCACATGATGTACACACTAGAGTTCTGAAAGAGGTGTCTGAAGAGATTGTGGAGGCATTAGTAATGATCTTTCAAAAATCACTAGATTGTGGAATGCTTCCGGAGGTCTGGAAAATTACAAATATCACTCTTCAAGAAGGGAGAGAGGCAGAAGAAAGGAAACTATAGGCCAGTTCTGACCTCAGTGGTTGGGAGTTGATTATTAAGGATGAGGTCTCAGAGTACTTGGAGGCACATGAGAAAATAGGCCATTGTCAGCAAGGTTTCCTCAAGGGAAAATCTTGCCTGACAAACAGACAGGTTGGAATTCTTTGACAAAGTAACAAGCAGGATAGACAAAGCAGAAACAGTTGATGCTGTGTACTTGGATTTTCAGAAGACCTTTGACATGCAGCTGCACATGAGGCTGCTGAACAAGCTACAATCCCATGATATTACAGGAAAAGTTCTAGTATGGTTAAAACAGTGGCTGATTGGCAGGAGACAGAGAGTAGGAATAAAGGTCACCTTTTCTGACTGGCTGTCAGTGACTAGTGGTGTTCCAAAGGGGTCTGTGTTTGAAACGATTCTTTTTACATTATATGTCAATGATTTGGATGATAGAGTTGATAGCTTTGTTGCAAAGTTTGCAGATGATATTAAGACAGGTGGAGGGGCAGGCAGTGCTAAGGAAGTAGAGTGGCTACAGAGCAACTTAGATTAAGAAAATGGGCAAAGAAATGGCAGATGGAATACAAACACGAGGAAATCTGCAGATTCTGGAAATTCTAACAACAACACACACAAAATGCTGGTGGAACACAGCAGGCCAGGCAGCCTCTATAGGGAGAAGCGCTGTCGACGTTTCGGGCTGGGACCCTTCGTCAGGACTAACCGAAAGGAAAGATAGTAAGAGATTTGAAAGTAGTGGGGGAGGAGGAAAATGCGAAATGATAGGAGAAGACCAGAGGGGGTGGGATGAAGCTAAGAGCTGGAAACGTGATTGGGGAAAGTGATACAGAGCTGGAGAAGGGAAAGGATCATGGGACGGGAGGCCTCAGGAGAAAGAAAGGAGGGGGGGAGCACCAGAGGGAGATAGAGAACAGGCAAACAACTAAATATGTCAGGGATGGGGTAAGAAGGGGAGGAGGGGCATTAACGGAAGTTAGAGAAGAAGCATCCGGTGCTCCTGGTGTGGCCTTTTATATATTGGTGAGACCTAACGCAGACTGGGAGACCATTTCGCTGAACACCTACGCTCGGTCCGCCAGAAAAAGCAGGATCTCCCAGTGGCCACATATTTTAATTCCACGTCCCATTCCCATTCTGATATGTCTATCCATGGCTTCCTCTATTGTCAAAATGAATCCAAACTCAGGTTGGAGGAACAACACCTTATATACTGGCTGGGTAGCCTCCAACCTGATGGCATGAACATTGACTTCTCTAACTTCCAATGGATGGAATACAATGTCGGGAAGTGTATGGTCATGCATTTTGGTAGAAGAAATGAAAGGGTTGACTATTTTCTATATAGAGAGAAAATACAAAGAAAAACCTAGGTGTAAAGAGCTTGTGAGTCCTTGTACAGGATTCCCTGAAAGTTAATTTGCAGGTTGAGTCTGTTGTGAGGAAGGCAAATGAAATGTTAGCATTAATTTCAAGAGGACTAGAACATAAAAACAAGCAAATAATGTTGAAACTTTGTAAAGCACTGGTGAGGTCTCACTTGGAGTACTGTGAGCAGGTTTGGGCCCCTTCTCTTAGAAAGGATGTGCTGATACTGGAAAAAGTTCAAAGGAGGTTCACGAAAATGATTCCAGGATTGAATGGCTTGTCATATGAACATTGTTTGATGGCTCTGGGCCTGTATTCACAAGAATTCAGAAGAATGAGGGATGACCTCATTGAATCCTATCGAATGGTGAAAGGTCTTGATAGAGTGGATGTGGAGAGGAGGTTTCCTATGGCAGGAAAGTCTAAGACTAGAGGACACAGACTCAGAATAGAGGGACGGCGTTTTAGAATGGAGATGAGGAGGAATTTCTTTCGTCAGAGAGAGGTGAATCTGTGGAATTCTTTGTGGAGGCCAGGTCTTCATGTATATTTAATGCAGACATTGATAGATTCTTGACTGGTCATGACATGAAGGGATATGGGAGAAGTCAGGAGATTGGGGCTGAGAGGAAAATTGGATCAGCCATATTGAAATTATAGAACATATTTGGTGAGCCAAATGGCCTAATTCTGCCCCTATATCTTATGGTCTTATGGACATTCTTAGTTTTTACCATATTGCATTACAATAGGAGGGATGCCACACACAAAATGCTGGAGGAGCTCAGCAGATCAAGCAGCATCTATGGAAACAGTTGACATCTCATGCCATGCCAAAGCCTTTCTTCAGGACTGGAAAGAAAGGTCAGGGAAGGGGAAAGAGGATAAGCTATAAGGTGATAGGAGAAGTCTGGTGGGTGTGAAAGATGAAGGGCTGGAGAAAAAGGAATCTGATTGGAGAGTGGACTATGGGAGAAAGGGAAGAAGGAGGGGAACTAGGTGGAGGTGATAGATTGGCGAGGAGAAGAGGTAAGAGGCCAGAATGGGGAGCAGAAGATGAAAGGAGAAGGATAAAAAATTACTGAAGGGGGAAATCGGTGCTCATGCCATCAAGTTGAAGGTTACCTACATGGAAATCAAGGTGTTGCTCCTCTAATGTAAGAGTGGCCTCAGCATGGCTAAAGAGGAGGTATTGGATCAACATGTCTGAATGGAATTGGAAATGCAAATTAAAATGGCTGGCCACCAGGAATTTCCACTTTTGGTTGGTGGAGCTGAGGTGCTTGACAAAGCTGTCACCCAATTTCCATCAGGTGTCACCAATGTAGAGGAGATCACATCGGGAACACTGGATACAGTAGATGAACCCAACAGATTAACAGGTGAAGTGTTGCCTCACCTGGAAAGACAGTCTGGGTCCCTGAATGGAGTTAAGGGAGGATGTGAATAGGCAGGAATTGTATTTGTCACTCCCTCCTGTCATAAGTGCTAGGATAGAGATTAGTAGTAAGGGACAAATAGACAAGAGAGTTACAGAGAGAATGATGCCTGCAGAAAGTGTAAAGTGGTGGGAGAAGGATAAAGATGTGTTTGGAGGTAGGATCCTGTTGAAAATATGGAAGTTGCAGAGGACGATGCGGACGCTCATGTGGTGATTGGTGAGGACAAGAGGAATTCCATCCCTGTTAAGGTGGCAGGAAGATGGGTTGAGAGTGGATGTCTGGGAAATGGAGCATTAATGGTGGAGGAAGGGAAACCCTGTTCTTAGAAGAAAGAGGACATCTCTGATGTCCTGGAAAGGAAAGCCTCATCCTGGGAACAGGTACGGCAGAGACAACAGAACTGAGAAAAGCAAATAACATTTTTACAGGAGACAGTGGGAAAAGGTATAACGAAGATAGCCTTCATTGGTAGGAATCGGTAGGTTTATAAAAGATGTCAGTATATAATTTCTCTCCAGGGATAGACACAAAGAGATTGAGAAAGGCAAGAGAGGTGTCAGAAATGGACCAAGTGAATTTAATGGCAGAGTGGAAGTTGGAGGCAAAGTTGATGAAAGAGATGAGCTCAGCATGGCTGCATGAAGCAGAACTAATAGGAGTGATCACAATCAAAAGAAAATCTGCATATGCTGGAAATCCAAGCAACACACATACACAAATACTGGAGGAACTCAGCAGGCCAGGCAGCATCTATGCAAAAGAGCCCCTTCGGCGGGACCGATGTCCTGTTTGAGAGGCCACTCTTTAAAAGATGCGGTAGACAACATTAGTCTCTTCAAAAGTGTCCTACTCAAAGGAGGACAAGAGAAAGTTCCTTGAACATCCTTCAAGTCTTGAGCACTAACTTCAAAACAGACGAACCCATTCTTGGTTTTTGCTCCTTCTACCTCTATACCTGTGACCTCATTCACGAAGCTCACGCAATGGATATATTTTACAAAAAATTTACTAGTGTAAACGTCATTGTTGAATAGTTGATCCTTTCCTTCATTACTCCAGAAAAGACTTTAAAATATACTTCATGGGTTTCATATGGAGAGTATGAAGTTTGACTAAATTGGAAATGGGAATGAGGCTTTTGAGCTCTCAGTCTATATGCCACGGTCAATGTTCAGATCTATTGAAGCCACAGTGATTGAATTTGTATTTTGACTGCTTGTCAACTTAAACCTGACTATTTCCAAAATGACAATCTGCCTGCGCAGGAAGTGTGTGCTGATGCAAGGGAGCCAATCGCATTTATGCTTTGCATGGAAGTGAAGCAATGGTTAATGTTTGCTGCGCACAGATGAGGGCAAAAAGTAAGAAAATGCCCCTGCTTATCTACAAAATAAGCCAATTATTCTCTGGAAAGGAGGATTGTAATTGCCCTTCTAATGGTCAATGAAGAAGAGAAAGGCACCTAACAGAAGATCTTGTAATGCTTTAAGACAGTGCTTTCACACCATTGATCACCTTGCTTCAAAGCACAATTAAGAATAATCCAGAGTGGAGTTGGTTTGGAGTCACATACTGTATAGGCCAGGCTGGGTAAGTATAGTGGACTTATCACCCTGAAGCATATGAATAAAACACAGAACATAGAAAAGAAAAGCACAGGTAAAGGCTCTTCGGCCCACAATGTTGTGCTGAATCACAGCTAAAGAGCAAATCAAAAACACCCAAACACTAATCCCTCCTACTCATACAATGTCCACATCCCTCCATCTTCCACACATCCATCTGCTTACAGTATCTAAAAGCCTCTTAAAAACCTCTAATGTATTTGCCTCTACTACCATTCAAGACATACACCACTCTCCGAGTAAAAAATACTTGCCCCTCACATCTCCTTTGAACCTACTGTACTCTCACCCTCTGGTATTAGACATTCCAATCCTGGGAAGCAGGTACTCCCTGTTTTTTTCACAACAACCCGATAGCCCAATGGTCATCTCTGCAGAGATTAACATTGAGACACAACCACAAAAGTTGACAATGCTGTTTGAGCCATTTCTATTTATCGGTCTTCCTACACTGTCTCGTGACAAAAAGTCATCACTGGGTCACTAATACTGCAAGTAGAGCAGTAAATGCTGAAAAGTTGCTTCCTGTTATGATTAGCTGAATTCAAAACAAGGGTGATGCACACTAGCATCCTTGAGATACACCATGGACTTACACTGCCCAACCCTTCCCACTTTTACTACAAGCTCTTCCAAGATCTGGTAATAAGCAAGCCCTTACAGCAAAGGTTCCTAACCTGGGGTCCACAGATGCCTCAGTTAAAGGTAGGGGCCCATGGTATGAAAAAGTTTGGGAACCTCTGCCTTAGAGGCATCTACAGTGGTCAACATGTCTTTACAATCTGCTTTGGCTAGAAAGCCAGTCCATTTTGATACTGAGCTAGGGATTGTACTAGGTCCTTCCAAGGACAATGCATGAAGGCACGTGGAAGTTGTCTTCAGATAATTTTAACCATATTGTGGCAGCTCTTTTTTTCGGCTTTGAAATGCCACACAGAGCCAGGAAAGAAGTGTTTCACTATTTGGGAATGAAACAAAGTATTAGATAGATAGATAGATAGATAGATACTTTATTCATCCCCATGGGGAAATTCAACTTTTTTTCCAATGTCCCATACACTTGTTGTAGCAAAACTAATTACATACAATACTTAACTCAGTAAAAAATATGATATGCATCTAAATCACTATCTCAAAAAGCATTAATAATAGCTTTTAAAAAGTTCTTAAGTCCTGGCGGTAGAATTGTAAAGCCTAATGGCATTGGGGAGTATTGACCTCTTCATCCTGTCTGAGGAGCATTGTATTGATAGTAACCTGTCGCTGAAACTGCTTCTCTGTCTCTGGATGGTGCTATGTAGAGGATGTTCATAGAGGATTCTCCAACAGCCAAGACAAGTTCATGGAGCTCTCAATGCACAAAAGTCACTGTAGGAAGCCATTAATGAGTTTCTCTTTAGAAAGAACTGGGTCAGGATGAGGGTATTAGAGAAAATCTATAAAATTATTACATGTATAGTGCTATAATGTTATTAATCTCTTCTGTTACCATGCTGTTGCTTTAGTATGCCACTCAAGCCAGCTCATTTAGCACAGGAAGCATTTGTAAAGCACAGATTTAGTTCTTTAAATAAACCATAAGACCATAAGACATAGGAATGGAATTACAGTCAATAGACCCATCCAACCTGATCTGCCATTCAATCATGGCTGATTTAATTTCCCACTCTACCCCATTCTCTTGTTTTCTCCCCATATCCTGTTATGTCCTTACAAATTAAGTATCTCTCAGCCTCCACTTCAAATATACTCAATGATTTTGCCACCACAGCCATCTATTGCAATGGATTCCACAGACTTCCAACCCTCTGGCTAAAGAAATTCCTCCTCATCTCGGTTCTAACAGGACATCTTTCTATTCTGAGGGTATGCCCTCTGGTCCTAGACGGTCCCATTTTTGGAAACATCCTCTACATGCCCACTTTATATAGGCTTTACAATATTTTGTAGGTTTCAATGAGATCCTCTCTCATTCTCTTAAGCTCCAGCAAGTACAGGCCCAGAGCCATCAAACTCTCCTTATTCGTGGTTTCATTCTAGAAGCCTCCTCTGAACCCTCTCCAATGCCAGAACATCCTTTCTTAGATATGGGCAAGCGGCCCACAATACCGATAATAGACTGTACACTGTGAGAGTAGGACACAGGTGGACAAATATAAATTACAGGAATATTATATCTTTGGCACTGAGATGCCACTCAATGTCATTTGCAAAGAGTTTCTGTTGACAGTTGGCGACCAAGTAGTAACTTGTCAATTTTATTTTATAAATGTTTCCTCTTATAAATCTGATCATATTTTGTGGTGTATCTCTATTAACTACTAATGGGAGTACTGTGTTAAGATTTCTGAATTGTTGCTACCTTACAATACTGTGTTACATGGTTCCAACAACCCTCCCTTTCCTCTTAAAATCTTCTCTGTCAAACCCATTCATAACCTTAAGTGTTCATTAAGATCATAATTAAGGTAAGCTCCTTAAGATTGTTAGAGCTGATGGTGGTAATGGGGATAAGTTCTACTACCAATTAAATGCTCCTAATGGAGTCTATCTCAAATAACCTCTGACAACCAAGTTCAGCTCCTGGTCTTCATATCTGGCTTATAAGCTCGGCAGAACCATTTCTACTGACAGGAGAAGAAGCAAAGATGAGTTACTGGCACCTTAAATCCAGTTGCTTCAGGCAGATAGGGCTCGTCAGTCAGTTGTGGTTGGCAGCTCATCCAGGAGAAGGGAAACTCTGATCTCAAACCTCTGCCGTCTTATGTCCACACCCATTCGTGGGGAAGGCTTCGGGAGTAAACCCTGAGGAAAAATCCAGAGCTGGAGTCCCTAGGGCAGACCTAAGTTGAGTTCAATGCTGAACGGCAACTCTGTGATGCTGCTGGTGCCAAGCTGTATCAGTCCCTGCCATTCCTTTGGATTCTCAGCTGCGTGGAGAGGGGGAGCTTGCTACATGGGAACAACTTGCTCTCCGTAGCATTCTGCCCTGGCTTGCATACTGGTTTATGTCTCACATTGACAGCTGGGTTGCCACATCTCTAGTCAGTCCCCACAGTGGAGGGCCTCTCATTCTTCTGAACTCCAACAGAAATTGACACAACCTACTCAGTCACTCCTTGCATTAACTACTTCATTCCAGAAACAATGAGGAAACCCTCTCTGCACTGCCCTCAAAATAACTATATTCCACTTTAAATGAAATTAAAACTGTACAGAGTACTCCCATTGTTTTCTCAAAACACCATCTCGAGTTGTAAATAGATTTATTTACAGAAGTTCAAACACAAAGCAAATTTATTAGCAAAGTATGTACTGTTTATGTCACCAAATACTATCTTGGGATTCATTTTCTTGCAGGCATTCATGGGAAAAAAGATATACAATAGAATAAATGAAAAACTCCACACAAACACAGACTGAGAAATAATCAATGTGCAAATGAAGACAAGCTGTGCAAATAAAAACTTATAGATAATTAAATAAGTAATACTGCGAATATGAGGGGTAGGGTAATTGAAAATAATTCCATAGGTTGTGAGTCCATCAGTTTCAGTTGGGGTGAGTGAACAAATAAACTCTTCTTGGGCTTCCAGCTGGGTACAGGTATCGATTTGAACTGGCGTTTCGATGGCAAACTCTGCCACCTTCATCAGGGATGATGCCTGAGCATGTCTAGTCCAGTGGTAATTACACTCCCATCGTCCACCCCTCCTGATTGGTTAGTTCTCATCCAATCAGATTTCCGCTGCCCCACCTTGTGAGTGAATTTATTCATGCTGGTTCTGGAGCCTGATAGTTGTGGGGTAATAACTGTTCCTGAACATGTTGGTGTAGGACCTGAGACTCCTGTACCTCCTTCCCAGTGGCAGCAGTGACAATAAAGCATTTCATCACGTTATAAAATTAAGACCAATTTTTCTTTTGGCTATTTTTCTATATGCATTGAGTGCAAATGCCATGGGTTGAATAGAGTTTGTCTCAGTGTGTGCATGCCCATATCTGAGTGTGTATGTGTGTGCGTGTGTGCATGCATGTGTGCGCGTGCGTGTGTGTTTTTGTGTGTGTGTGTTTGTATTCACATATATATCTGGTTGCTATATCAGTGCAAAACCCCCGATCGCCAGTTGCCATGGATACCCTCGCCAATGGATCAAGACATCACAACAGTGTGGCAACAGATGTGCAATGGCCACCCCACAGTTAAAGAATTCATGTGCAAGATCTTTCTTTTTGTGTAAGCAAATAATCCTTTGTATGGAGAGATTGCATAAGAAGTATATAGTTACTTTGTTTACACTGTGCCTGCAGTTATTGAAGCCAGACTTCTACAAATAAAGATGTGTATTTGATTTTATTGGTGATAGTGAGTTTGTATAAATCTCAACTACTGAAAACAAGATAAACCACCTGGCACACATAAACTTTGCTCCACCGAATAGAACTTCCAGTTCATGCTGTCTCATTATTATTTTTTGCACTCTTTCTCTGAATGTGTATTCAATGCCTATCACTTGGGCCTGGTATGGCCCAGGAATAGAAAAGTCTACAAAAAGCAATGGATACAGCCCAGCCCAACATCATCAAAGCCCTTCCTACCACTGACTACATTTACATGGAGCACTGAAACAAGAAAACAGCATTCGTTATCAAGGACCCCACCACCCAGTCCCACACCACCAGTTCAAAGTTCAAAATAAATTTCTTATCAAAGTAAATACAGTACTGTCCAAAAGTCTTAGACACATATATGTAGCCAAGGTGATTAAGACTTTTGCACAGTACTGTATTTGTTAAGGTGGAGCGGAGAATGAGTTTGTAAATCTGGCAGCTGTGAAGGATGTTGGGAATGGTGAGGGTGGAGCACCGTGGGACAGGAGACAGAAGGAGAGCCAGGGACAGGGAGTGGTGCCGGTGCAGACACACCCAGCCCTGAGACACCAGGCAAGCTTATTTGACTCTGAACAATCGGAATGTCTCTCTAGTGCTTCCTGTTCCCTCCCCTTCCCCTTCTCGTTTTCCCAAACATAATTCCTCTCTCCCTACCCCCTTCACACCTTCAGTCCACAAAGGAGACCATATTAGCTTCAGGTTTATCATCACCAACACGACATGAATTTGTTTTTTTTTGTGGCAGCAGTACAGTGCAATACATAAAAATTAGTACAGTGCAGAAGTCTTAGGCACCCTAGCTATATATATACACACACACACAGTCGGCCCTCCTTATCTGCGGGTTCCGCATGCACGGATTCAACCAACTGTGGATCAGGAAAACCCAGAAGTTCTCTCTCCAGCGCTCATTGTTTCAGCATTGTTTGCCTCACATCTCGTTCAGTCCCTACATTGTTTCTGTGAAAAAATGGCCCCTAAAAAGCAATTAAGTGGTCAAAGCAATTCCTCAAAGGCTAAGACGGAGCATAAAGTGCTATCCCTCGCCGAGAAAGTAGAGATCTTAGATCTTTTGAAAAGTGGCATGTCGCTTGCCAAAGTGGTCCTCAGCCCTCAACCTCCACAGATCCTGACTTTAGTATTATTGAGCCTCCTCCAAAGCGTCCTTATTCCCTAAACAAGACAGTGTAACAACTGTTTACATAGCATTTCCATTGTATTAGGTATTATAAGTATTGTAATCTAGAGATGATTAGAAGTATTACTCGTTTGAGCATTGTTTGCCTCACGTCTCATTCGTTCACTACTTGTGTTGTGAGCGAGAGAAGGAGTATAAAGCTAGTAAGGGATGGCTGGCTAGCTATGTAAAGCGCTACAGCCTCAAGAATTTAAAGATCATGGGAGAATTGGGATCGGCTTATGTTGAGGCGGCATCAGCGTTCCCAAAAGAGCTACGGTGGTTGTGTCTGTACTGAACACGTACAGACTTTTTTTTCTTGTCATTATTCTCTAAACAATACAGTATAGCAACTACTTACATAGCATTTCTATTGTATTAAGTATTATAAGTAATCTAGAGATGATTTAAAGTATACGGAAGGATGCGTGTAGGTTAGATGCAAATACTACGCCATTTTATATAAGGGACTTGAGCATCCGCGTTTTTTGGTAGTCTATGGGTTGTGAGAACAGTTCAGTGATGGGCTGAGCGAAGTTGAGTGACGTTGTCGCCTCTATTTCAAGAGCCTGATGGTTGAGGGGTAATAGATCTTCCTGAACCTTCTGGTATGGGTCTTGAGACTCTGGTACCTAATTACTGTTGGATGCAGTGAGAAGAGAGCATGGTGGTTCTTCTTGATGATGGATGCTGCTTTCCTACATCCTTGTAGATGTGCTCAATGGTGGAAGAGCTTTACCTGCAATGGACTGGGCCATTTCCATAATTTTTTGTAGGGTCTTCAGTTCAACGGCATTGGTACTTCCATAACAAGCCGTGATGAAACCAGTCAATATACTCTCCACCACACATCTACAGAAGTTATTCTGATCTTTCAATGAGGTCTGGCTCAAGGACCTCCATATTCCTGCTCCTGATGTAAATAATCAGCTCCTTGGACTTGCTGACATTGACAATTATTACCCTACAACCATCATCAAGCTCCTGAACTGGCAATGATAACTACACTCACCACAACTGTGATCTGATTCTATGATCTACAGACCAATTAATTTTCAAGGACTATTTGCACCTCATGCTCTCAGTATTGTTTTTATTTGCACAGTTAGTCTTTTGCCCATAGTTAGTTTTTAATTATAGTTTTTTAAATAAAATTCTATTGTATTTTCTTTTTTTTGTAAATGCCTGCAAGAAAACTGAATCTCCAGGTAGCACTTTGATAAGAAATACTATAAGTCAAGCACCTCTACTCCATTCACTAAAAAATGGAACTTCCTGGCAGTCAAACATTTTAATTCCCATTCCCATTCTGACATGTC
Source organism: Hemitrygon akajei (assembly GCF_048418815.1). Lineage (NCBI taxonomy): Eukaryota > Metazoa > Chordata > Chondrichthyes > Myliobatiformes > Dasyatidae > Hemitrygon > Hemitrygon akajei. Next base: position 29,406,247 of record NC_133129.1, read on the forward strand.
CATCTGTGGCCTTCCCTGGTGCCTCAATGAGACTACGTCCAGAGTGCAGGAGCAACACATTATATTCTGTCTGGGTGGCCTCCAATCTGATGGCATGAATATCGATTTCTTCTTCCAGTAAAAAAAATTCCCTTCCTCTCCCCTCTTTTTCTGTTCCCCACTCTGGCTACTTACCTCTTCTCACTTGTCTATCACCTTCCCCTGATGCCCCTCCTTCCCTTTGTCCTACGGTCCACTTTCCTCTCCTAGCAGATACCTACTTCTCCAGCTCTTTACCTTTCCCAACTGCCTGGTTTCACCTATCACTTTCTAGCTACCCTCCCCCCCCCCCTTCTTTTTATTCTGGCATCCTCCCCCTTCTGTCCCAGTTTTGAAGAAAGGTCTCGGCCCTAAACTTCAACTGTTTGTTCATTTCCATGAATGCTGCCTGATCTGCTGAGTTCCTCCTGCATGTTGTGCGTTTTACTTTGAAAATGAATGCACTTTGAACTTTAAAGTTGGCAGGGACTGAGCAATTATGTTGGCAGTTCCCTCAGAAAGCTGTTTAGTATGATGACAGGATGATCTATTTTACAAGAGTGGCAACTGCAGTTACAAAGTTAGCTAATCCAAGGCATCAATCTCCCATCAACAGATGTTAAAGTTATCTGGAGTTATCTGTTCACCTTCTGGATAGAGATCGTAAAGAGGGTTTAAGGATTGCAAATTACACAGGCATTTGATTGATAAGGATAGCTGTCAGCTTTGGGTTATTATTATCATATATACCAAGATACAGTTAAAAGCTTGTCTTGCGTACTGTCCATCCAGATCAAACCAATGCATAATGATTTGAGCTAGAATAAGGAAAAAACAGTAAAAATATTAAATAAAGCCTAAAAGGTACCAAAAAAGTGCAGTGCAGGTGAACAATGAAGTGCAAGATCATAACGAGATAAATTGAGAGGCCAAGAGTCCACCTTATCATATAAAATGTCCGTCCAAGAATCTAATAATGGTGGGATAGCAGATGTCCTTAAGCCTGGTGATACGTGCTTTCAGCCTTTCAGATCATCTGCCCAATGGGGGAGGGGAGAAGGGAGAATGTCTGAAGGTCAGTAATCAGAGCCCGCACTGTTTCGTTTGGCTATATTCACGTATGGTTGACTGATAATTGAACTCGAAGTATATAATCTGAAAAACTCCCTGAAAGGCCAGAGTCTATTACAGGCCAAACAGTTATGATCAAGAACAGATCCCTGAAAAAAAAATGGGGCAAGGCGATTGAATTGCATCTTTGAAATAGGAATTAGAACAGCATTTCAAAGAGAAAGAAGAAGTCATAATGTGGGAAAAAAAATGAGGGAACCAAATGAACAACTCTTTCATATGGACGGGCAATGGGCTGAAAGGCATTCTGTTGAGTAACAGTGATGCCGAAGGGGAGAGGTTAGCTTTCGGTCACCAGTACCAAATACATTCTTCTTAACGGTCAGCCCTGCATCTCTGAGTCCAGTGGAGTTCAACACAAGGAGGTACAGTAAGTGCAAGTGGCCAACAGTGTTCCTGCACCTGATTGGTAACACCAAATGGCCTAATTATGCCTATGTACTATGGTCTTATTTTTCATAGTTTCCATCAAGGGTGTCTGTTAGAGTTTTGCTGATTTATATTGTAATACGATTCCCCAATATGGTCCTGTAATCCCTTTTCCTATGGGTAATAAAGGTACCACATTGAAATGTTCACATAGCATTTTTTAAGTAACTTTACTAAACAACATTTGTGCTTAACAGTTAAAATACATAAAATGCAAAGTGATTTGCATATACCACACACTATTTGGTCTCAATATCCCGAAAAGCCTTCAAACAAATTTCCTCTTAAGTTTCCAGATTCTAAGGATTAAACCCTTGCTCCTGTAATCTTTTCCTATAATTTAGTCCTTGGAGATCAGATAGAAATCTGGTAATCCATACCTCACTCTCACCAAGACCAATATAACTTTCCTGACATGTGTGGAGCTTAGTGCTGCCTCGCAGTCCTCCAGTTCTAGTCTATCCTGGGCTTTATACTGCTGTAGCATAACCTATGCTTCCCTACTTACTGTACCTCCTTGTGTTGAACTCCACTGGACACAGAGATGTGGAGCTGACCATTAAGAAGACTGATACTTGTATGTATTTGGTACTGGTGACCAAAAACTACCCTCTCCCTTTTGGCATCACTGTTACACAGTAGGATGTCTTTCAGCCCATTGTCTTTCACCTGTCCATATGAAGAGTTGCTCATTTGGTTCCCTGATTCTTTCTCCCACACTCTGACACTCTGCTATCGATCTCAAGATCCTGTAGTAGATATTAATGGAATATTAATGGTAGCTTATTTGAAGAGCTGTCTGAACACTGTCTATCACTGAAAAAATAATATAGTTCATTTTTCAGGATGAAAACATCACTGGTAAGGTCAAAACACAAGAGAAGGTCAAAACACAATCTTGAACAACACATAAAATGCTGGCAGAACTCAGCAAGTCAGGCAGCAAATATGGAGGTGAATAAACTGTTGACATTTTGTGCCAACATCCTTCATCAGGAACTGATGAAAGGTCTCAGCCTGAAACATTGGCTGGTTAGTCTTCTCCATAAATGCTGTCTGACTTGCTGTGTTCCTCCACCATGTTGTGTGTGTTGCTCTGGTAAAGCCATAATTTATTGCATACACCTAAATGCTTCATTAATGTGCAACTTGGTATTACTGCAGCCTCTGTTGTTAAGTACTCCCAAAATGTCCATGAGTAAGGAGTTCCAGGATTTTGACGCCATGATGATATATTCTCAAGTTAGGATGGTGTGCAACTCAGAGTGCTAATTCTCTTATGTTCCTACTGCCATTTCCCTCCTGGTTTTGGAGGTCACAAGTTTGGAAGAAGTGCTTAAAGTCGCCTGGATGCATAACTGTAGTGCATTTTGAAGAGGGTACAGACTGCAGCCACTGTGTACCAGTGGTGGAAAGAAAGACTACTTACGGTGGTAGATTTGAACCAATCAAACAGGCTGCTTGGATCTGGATGGAGTTAATTTTCTTGAATGCTTGTTGATGCTGCTTCAGTCCCCAAGATTGTTCTCCCAGACCAGTAGCATTACTTTTTAACTTGTGTCATTAATGCACCTGATGTTAAATATCAATGTAACGGAATATTTTATCATCTGTTAATTTATTTGTGGTACTATTACTTCATGTGCTGTGTTTGAGTTAAATTTACAGTGTTGTGAACCTAGATCTGGAGGAACATTGTTTTGTTTGGTGGCATACATGTATACGGTTGAATAACTATAAACTTGAACTTGAACTTGACATTTCAGGCTGAGACTTTTGGCCTGATGAAGGGTCCTGGCCAGAAACTTTGACTCTTTATTCCTTTCCATAGCTGCTGCCTGACCTGCTGAATTTCACCTGCATTTTGTGAGGATATTTGTCACTGTGTTTGTTAATGTCCCCATTATGATGTGTGACAGAAAGACAACTGTATTTTTCTAGCATTAAGATACCGTAAGCAAAATTCCTTCTATATAGGTGTTCTAGAAACGGCATCACGGTCTATTCCCTGTTTATTTTATTTGGTTTTCTGTGTGGTTTTACTATACCCACATCTGCCCTAATCATGAAAGCTGTGAATTCCAAGTACGCTCTCCCATACCCCTATATTCTGCATTCCATTCCCACAAGGGCATTCCTATTTATTACCACCATTAAGTGATTACACTTGAAAAGAACACAGCAGCTCTTAAACTTACTGATGAAGTGAAAGAATTCTAATGATGCTATTTATTTTATTTTAAGAATGTGCTTTCTTACTTTAAAATAATAGTTGGTAAATTGGTGTAATTTTGTGCATGAAAGGGTTATTTTATGAAAATTCATTTCCCTTCCCCCACTTCTTATTCTGGCTTCTTCCCTCTTCCTTTCTATTCCTGATGACAGGTCTCAGCCTGAAATGTTGACTGTTTAATCCCCTCCATGGATGGAGCTTGTCCTGCTGAGTTCCTCCAGCATTTTGTGTTTGTTGTTTATGAAAACTGCGTTTGAAAATCTCCTCTACCTCTTGGGATCTATTTTCACTTTTTCTGTTACTTTGCTCTCCTCAAGTACAGCGGTCTACTCTGTTACTATTTCAGCAGACTTCAGCGACAGATTAGGCAGGGGAGGACTGGAGAGCCATTCATCTTCAAGGGCGCACAGAGTCGATAGTTCACTAGAAATGCAATTGGAGTGGTAGTGCATGTAAGATGCAAAGTAAAAACAATCCAGGTTTGGAGATGGGTCTCAAAGTCATATCCATATAAGGAGTCTCTCCAAATGAGAGATCATTAATTTCGTCCTGACGAAGGGTCTCGGCCCGAAATGTCGACAGCGCTTCTCCCTATAGGTGCTGCCTGGCCTGCTGTGTTCCACCAGCATTTTGTGTGTGTTGGTTGATTATTAATTTGTTGAGTTTCAAAGTTAGCTTTAGCATGACTCCTGAACTATACTCTAGTCGCTACAATAGGTTTTGTATGACCACTCATCATCATGATTATGTGCCATGCCATATGATGTGGGCAATCATGGTCTTTGACCATTATTCTTCTTGGGCAAATGTTTCTACAGAGGTGGTTTGCTACTGCCTACTTCTGGACAGTGTCTTTACAAGATGAGTGACCCCAACCATTATCAACACTCTCCAAAAATTGCCTGCCTGGTGTCAGTGTTCGCATAACCAGGACGTGATATACACCAGCTGTTCCCATGGCTTCACGAGACCCTGATCGAGGCCTAAGCAGGTGCTGCTCCCTGCCCAATGGTGACCTGCAGGCTAGTGGAGGGATGGAGAGGCTTACACCTCCTTTGGTAGAGAAGAACCTACCACGAGACCCATGGATTATCAGTAAACCTCAGGATCAGGATGTTATTTATTTGTTCATATGGTGGCAAGATTAATAATTAGCTTTAGTTGTCATTTTTGCATTTAAGCATACAGTGAACGTGTCATTTGATTCAACGACCAACACAGTCGCGGACTGTGCTGGGCCAGCTCACAAGAGTCACTATGCTTCTGGTGCCAACAGAGTATACCCGCAACTCACTAACCCTAACCCTAACTGTCTGGAGGGAAATTGGAGAACCTAGAGGAAACCCATGTGGTCACAGGGAGAACACACAAACTCCTTACAGAGAGCGGTGGGAGTCAAACCCCAGTCAGTGATCACTGGGGCAGGAAAGTGAATGTGTTCACTGCTATGCTCCTGTGCCATTGGATACACTGATTGTGTTGTTCATCCCTGATTGTCCTTGAACTGACGAGGTTTCTAGATGTCATCCACACTGATGAATCTGAGGTCATAAAGTGGCTTAGCATGGCAGATAAACAGTAATGAAAAAGACAGGTTTTACAACATGGTCTTCACTGTTGATAATAGTGCTGTGCTGAATCAAATATGTGCAGTAGGTCTTCAGACTTAGTTGAACTTTAAAGATTCACCTGATTTGTCAAATGTACTCCAAAATATCGAAACAGCCATGGTAGCTTAGCAGTTAGCATGACGTTATTACAGTTCGAGGCAAGGAGTTTACTGTTCAATTCTGTAAGGAGTTATCGGTAAGGAGTTTGCACGTTCTTTCCTTGAATGTGTCGGTTTCCTCTAGGTACTCAGTTTTCCTCCCGCTGTCCAAAAATGTAGGATAATTGGTCATTGTAAATTGCCCTGTTATTAGGCTAGGGTTAAACAGTTGGGCTGTTGGGTGTCATGGCTCATTAGGCCAGAAGGGCCTGTTCCCCAGTGTATCTTTAAATAAAATGTAAAGTAATAAAATACAGTGAAATGCACCATTTGAGCCAACAAAGAATAAAGTTTGTGTATCGTGCTTCAGCAGCCCGCAAATGTTGTCATGCTACTAACGCCAGCAGAACATGCCCACAACTCACTCACCCTAACCCTAACCCTACGTCTTTGGAAAGTGGGGAGAATCTGGAGCAGTCGAATAAAGCCCATGAGGCACGGGAAGAACATATAAACTCCTTACAGACAGCGGCAGGAATCGAACCCTCATCAGCAAATCACTGGCGCAGTAAAGCAATTGTGCTAACTGCTTTGCTACCATGCCATTTGATACATCGGTGTTTTTGTTCATCCCTGCCTGTTGTGATGACTTATATAAACCTATTCCGTGATCAATCCTACACAGCTACATGCCTATCCACGAGTCCCTTAAATGTCCCGAATGTGTCAGTCTTTACCATCACTGTCAGAACTGGATTCCAGCCATCCACCACTCTGCTAATGCATTCATCTGACAACTCTGCTCGGCTTCCCACCCCTCGCCTGAAACAGATGTCCTCTGGTATTGGCCATTGTCACCATGGGGAAAAGGCTCTTGATGTTCTAGTCGGCACGGACTTGAAGGGCCGAGATGGCCTGTTTCCGTGCTGAAATTGTTATATGTTCGCTCCGTGTTTCTCAAGTGTGAACTAATAAAACGGCTACTTTATTAGGTACACCTCTAAGCCAACTCACTTCTGCAAATATATAATCAACCAATCACGCCACAGCAACTCAATGCATAAAAGCATGCAGACATGGTCAAGAGGTTTAGTTGTTGTTCAGACTAAACATCAGAATGGGGAAGAAATGGCTTTGATCTTGGAATGATTGTTGATGCTGGAGACGGGTTGGGTTGACTATCTCAGAAATAGCTGATCTCCTGGGATTTTCATGCACAACAGACTCTAGAGTTTACAGAGAATGGTGCAAAGACACAAAATAAACATCCAGTGAGCGGCAGTTCTGTGGGTGAAAATGCCTTTGAGAGAGGTCGAAGGAGGATGACCAGACTGGTTCGAGCTGACAGGAACGCAGATAAACAAGCATTGCCACAGTGGTGTGCAGAAGAGCATCTCTGAATACACAACACATGAAACCTTGAAGTGGATGATCCACAGCAGCAGAAGACCATGAACATACATTCAATGACCTCTACAGGAAGTACCTAATAAAGTGGCCTCTGTGTGCATAGTGAATAAAGTATACTTTTTTAAAGATAAAAAAATTTAGTTGGATAGCTGACACAGTTCCTGATGACATAAAGGAGGGAGCCATTCCATTTGCAGTCATTACAATAATTGAAATTTGATATGAAGTGGATCTTAAAGTTCTTGTGAAGAGGACATAAGGACGTTGTTACTGGGGGGTTGGTATTGCTATTGGCTTACTACTGCAACATGTACCAAGACACTGTACAGTGAAAAGCTTGCCTTGAATACTGTTTGTACAGATCAAATCATTCTACTTTGCTTTGACCTAGAATAAGGTAAGCCAATAACAATGCAGAATAAAGAGCAAAAGCTACCAAAGAGTGCAGTGCAGATAAACGATAGAGTGCAAGCTCATAACAAGTTAGACTGTGAGGCCACTATGTTGTCATACAAGAGGCTCGGATTCAGATTTATATATTTATCACATATACATCGAGACATGTAGCGAAATGCATCGTTTGCATGAACAGCCAAAACACTTAGGGATGTACTGGAGGCAGCCCACAAACGTCGCCACACATTCCGACGCCAACAAAGCATGCCTGCAATGCTCAACAACACAGGACACAACAAGCAACGAAACGACAACAGCAAGGAAAGCCTCTCTCCTCCATCCCACCCACATGTCTGGTAACATTTGGCTGCTGGCATCAGTGGTGGAGGCGGATACGATAGGGTCTTTTAAGAGGCTTTTCGATAGGTACATGGAGCTTAGAAAAATAGAGGGCTATGGGTAAGCCTAGTCATTTCTAAGGTAGGGACATGTTCGGCATGACTTTGTGGGCCGAAGGGCCTGTATTGTGCTGTAGGTTTTTGATATTTCGGTGAAGCTGTCCCACAGTCTGGCGAAACATGTTTTCACTCCCATGTATCTTCTGCCCAATGGGATTGGGGAGAAGAGAGAACTTCCAGGGTGGATGGGACTCTGGTCAAACATACAGCCAAAAAAGATATTGTTTGCTAAGGGGATGTGCTTTGGACCCTGGAATTACCTTAAAGAGCCAATGCATCCACATTATTTCGCTGCCAGGAAACAGGAATTGAGTGTTTTGGAAGGGTAAGTTGTAAAATGGTAATATTTTGTTTTACAATCGTTTTCAAGAATGGTGTAATTGGAAAAGTTAAAACAATGTAAGCATTAGCTTTCAGAGAATGTCCAGGCCACAGGCTGATTCAGATTATTCTTTCACCCAGGTGATATCTCTAAACATTGCTGAAGCAGGAGGAAAAGTTAAAACATCCAATTCAAATGCCAAGGAAACAGGACTGTTCAATGCTTGGGCTGAGTTATCTCATTGCTGCCTATTGTTAGGTTATCAAACAAGCGGAAATCGAGAAGCAAAAAGATTATTGCACACATACAGAAATACACACGTCTGTACACCTACACATATACAGTTCAAATACCCAAGTCTATTCAGTCTACCTCTCTTTCCCTAAAACACTCGAAAATTTCTACAGATATACCATGGAGAGCATTCTGATTGGTTGCATCGCTGTCTGGGATGGGAAGTGGGCTACTGCACAGGATCAAAGTAAACTGCGGAGAGCTGTTATATTTGTCAACTCCACCATGGGTACTAGCCTCTGTAGTATCCAAGACATCTTCAAGGAGCAATGCCTCAGAAAGGCAGCATCCATCACTAAGGAACCCCCCACCTAGGACATGCTCTCTTCTCATTGTTACCATCAGGAAGGAGGTACAGAAGCCTGAAGACACACACTCAGTGATTCAGGGTCAGCTTCCTCCCCTCTGTCATTTGATTTCTGAATGGATATTTGACACATGACCACCACCTCACTACATGTCATTTCTGTTTTTGCGCTACTTATTTAATTGAATTATTATATATATATATATATATATACTTATGGTAATATACAACAATTTTACAGGTTATTAACATGTATTGTGTTGTACTGGGGCCAAAAAGTTAACAAATTTCACAACATATGCCAGTGATTCTGATTTGTACACACACACACACACACACACACACACACACACGCACGCACGCACGCACGCACACACACACACACGCACACGCACACAACGTAAGGGAAACATATGGTCACAAACAATATTTACCATTGTCAAGATGAACTATAAAATTGTTTTGTTTGGTTGAAATAGAATTCTATTTGGATTGCTGTTTTATGACATGAACATATGGTAAAGAATATGCTATCATTGAAAACATTGTGTACAAATCTTACATGCTCATTATTGTTAACTTAAAAGAATGCTACTTGGAGTATTATGTTCATTTCTGGTCACTTCATTATAAGAAAGTGTATGGAGTGTCCAGGAAGGGGTAGCATCTCTGGTGAAGGGGCTTGTCATGTCTATTCTGGGGCAGCTCATTCACCTTTGGTCCCCACCAGACACTCAACTCTCATCTGTGGCTTCAAGTAGCTATTTGCATGCGACAGCAGCCATACTCGTTACACCACTTTGTCAGGTGGGCTAAGCCAGGTGACAGTAGCCAATGGCCTCAAACCCCCATGAAATAGGGACATACCTGTCCTAGCATGCACAGTCAGCTCCGGCGGACTGGGTGGATGAGATCTACAGTGAGGTCCAATGGCAGGAAGGTGGTACTGCAATGCTCCATGGAGAGTGACAGGCATGATAAGGCATAGACAACCTTATGGTCATCTACTGCAAGCAAGGAAGACCCCAGTGTGTGATGCTTGTTCGTACCACTGGACCCGGACATCTGAGGTCGAGAAAGTGAAACTGCCCCAGGATAACAGCTTTTCCACTTTAAAAAAAGTTTCCTGCAGATGTTTCCTGTCATCGTCGTACACGATGGACAACCACCATTACAGAAAGGATTTGGAAGCTTTAGAGAGGGTGCAGAGGAGATTTACCAGGATGCTGCCTGGATTTGAACATAAGTTGAGTGAGCTACAGCTTTTCTCTTTAGAACAAAGGGGGATGAGAGTTGACTTGATAAAGGTGCACAAGATGATGAGAGGCTTAGATCGAGTGAACTGCCAAGACTTTTTCCCAGGGTAGAAATAGCTAATACAAGGGGGTATAACTTTGAAGTGTTTGAAGGAGCGTATAAGGGAGTTTCTGTTTTATACAAAAGGAGTGGGTGTGTGAAATATGCTGCCGGGGTGGTGGTAGAAGCTGATATTTTAGGGACATTTAAGAACCTCTTAGATAGGCACATGAATGAAAGAAAAATAGAGGGTATGTGGAAGGGAAGGGTTAGATTAAATTGGAAGTAGACTAAAGGGTTGGTACAACATTCTGGGCTGAAGGGCCTGTGCAGTTCTATCACAGTACAGCACTAAATGTTCTAATGCCTATGAAAGAAAATGGAGCACTAAATGCAACCCAGTCACATTTATATGATTTTGTAAACTAGAACCATTATTTCTGCACACCTTATTTTATCAAATGTATTTAGGTAGTTTTTAAGAGTATTAAGTTGTAGTAATAATCTAGACAGCTTTCAAATTATGGAACAGTAAATATTACTAACTCTGTCAAGGCAAAATTTCTGTCCTGCTTATAAACTTCACATAAACACTTGCAGGCATTCAAATATTCTAAGCTTCAACTAAATATGTTCGTTATTTCATGTCCTGGACGGCATTGTTCCATGAGAAAGTTCTCTAAAGACTTCATACCAAGTTATCTGGCTTAAGCTTTAAATATTTACTTCCTGCAAAAATCAGTTTAGACATGCCTCAGTGGGTGTGTGAATCTTTATCCATTGCTTAAAATACTGTGGGTGAAAAGATTTGAGAGAATTTTCTAGAAGGACACTGATCTCAGAAAGGGGAAATGCTGATGGAGGGGGAATCATTTTAAACAGTAAGTTGTCAACATCTGGAATTGACTGTGCAAAGGAATGAATAGTGACACAGATTCAAGATGAGATCAGGAGAATAAATTGCAGAGCTTTAGGGAGAGAAGGCAGTTGGGACCAAACCCAAGGATCTTTCTTTAAGGAGTCAGCACCGGCTTAAAGGGCTGAATAGCCTTCTCTTTTTTTTGCAACAAAATGCACAGTCACTGCAGTCAAGAAAGCACAGCAGCACCTCTACTTCCTCAGGAGAGTAAAATAAATTTGGCATGTTTTAGTTGAAGCTCTCCTCCCCATCAATTTTTGTTGATGCAGCCTGGAAAGCCTCATGGCTTAGTATGGCCAAGACAGCAAAATATCGCAGTGAGTTATGATCGCAAAACAGCACAGCATGAAAACCAGCCACCCCTCCATGGATTCTGTCTACACTTCCCACTGCCTCGGTTAAGCAGCAAGCATAATCAAAGACCCCCCCCCCCCCAGCAGGCAGAAGATGCAAAAGCCTGACAGCACATAAACCAGGTTCAAGGCCAGCTACTATCCTGCTGGTATTAGAATGCTGAACCGTCCCCTAGCATGATAAGGTGGACTTCTGACTTTACGATCTACCTCATTTTAACCTTGCAACTTATTGTCCTCCTGTTCTGCACCTTCCCTGTCACTGTAACATTTCATTTTGCCCTCTGTTATTGTTTTCCTCATGTTTTGTTGTGATACAATTATCTGCATTGATGGTATGAAATACACGTGATAATAATAAACCAGTTTTCCAGTTATTAAGCTGACTGCTGCACTACCATTTACATGGCTCCATCACCATGCTGTCATCTTACAAGGCTAAGTTCTGATGGCTTAGAAACAAAAAGAGGACTAAGGGCCGATCTCTGGACTTGCCAAGCACCACAACTGCAGCATGCTGTGTTCTGATACCAGCTGATAGGGTAGCAAAGTGCCACAATGACCAAAGAGTCACCATTTTTAAGTACTACAGTACTGTTTAGTCTTGGGGATGTATATATATAGCCAGGGTGCCTAAGACTTTTGTAGAGTACTGTATTAATTTTATGTATTGCACTGTACTGCTGCCACAAAAAAAAAACAAATTTCATAACATATGTGAGTGATGATAAACCTGATTCTGATATGTGTCTCCATTGTGGAGTGAAAGTGGAAAGGGGGCAAGGAGAGGGGAATCATGGTTGGGAAAAGGGGAAGGGAGAGGGAAAGGAGCAGGAAGCACCAGAGAGGCATTCTGTAATAATCAGTAAACCACTGTTTGTGATCAAGTAACCTTGCCTGGTATTTCAGGGCAGAATATGCCACCCCCTGCCCCTGGCATTCTTTCAATGTCACCCCTCCAGCGGTGATTCACCCTCACCATTTCCAACATCCAGCATCCTTTGCTCCTGCAAGATTTGACAGACTTGCTCTCCGCTTCACATTGGCAAATACAGTTCTGTGTAAAAAGCATCCTAGCCATGTATATATGTACCTAGGACTTTTACACAGTACTGTATATTCTTGCCAACTAAATCTCAGAGGTACATTAGATACACCATTTCAAATACAGTACTAGACAACAGGGAGAAATTATCATTGTTTCAATATTGTATTTAGCATTGCATACGACAGATGTGCAATTAGGAGAAATGGAAATGGGAATGAGCCATTCAGCCCCTCCAACCTGATCTATCATTCAATTAGGTCATAGCTAATCTAAACTTCCTTTGCTATTTTGGATCCCTAGCATTTGGTATTGCAGTCCAACAAAAGCCAATATCATAACATCATCAGACCGTATGATACCAGAGCAGAATTAGACCAATTAGCCCATCGAGTCTACTTTGCCATTTCATCATGACTGGTCCATTCTCCCTCTCTGTCCCAATCTCCTGCCTTCTTCCCGTATCCTTTCATGCCCTGACTAATTTAGAATATATCAGTCCTAAATATGCCCAATGACTTTGCCTCCAAAGCCACCTGAGACAAAGAATTCCACAGATTCTCCCCTCTCTGGCTAAAGAATCCTCCTCATTTCTGTTCTGAAAGGACACTCTTCTATTCTGAGGATGAGGTTCCTGGTCCTAAACTACCCCCCACCCCTCCCATAGGAAGCATCCTCTCCACATCCACTCTATTGAAGCCTTTCACCATTCGATAGGTTTCGGTGAGGTCACCCCTCATTCTTCTGGATTCCAGTGAGTGCAGGCCCAGAGCCAGCAAAATCTCCTCACAAGACAAGCTTTTCAATCCTGGAATCATTTTTGTGGATCTCCTTTGACCCTCTCCAATGCCAGCACATCTTTTCTTAGATAAGGGCCCGAAACTGCTCACAATCATTTGCTCTTCTGCCCTGACACTCACCAGAACCTTGGAAGTGCAAATTAGATATGGGCAATGAATGCTGGCCTTGACATTGATCACAGAAAAAGGAAAAACACAGCTGATGTAAAATTCTGATTGATAACCTCCCAATGGGGCATCCTGGGATGTATTGTGACATCTGAGGGACTATATAAATGCGAGATATTTCCAATGTTATCAATCAATTTCAGTCTTGCGTTTTTAATAAATCGAACGTCATTATCGTTTTGGAGGAAGAATTGTCTCTACGTTCCCTCAAATGTTATGGCAGTGGCCCCTGTTCTCACTTCCTTCAACAGTGGTTCAGTGGGCAGAGACTGAGAAGAAGTAAAAAAAAAATACAAATTTACACCATGTCTTCTAAAACTGTCGTAGAAGCCAAATCGGATTTCAAAAGGGAATTGGTTAAACATCATGCTTAGCGAAACAAAAAACAGGAGGTTTAGACATTGAAATAGCTCCTCTGAAGGAACCAACACTGATATGAAGGGTCACCCCTCCACTTTTTGTGCTATAAGATTCAAAGTGCCCAGCTATATTTATAGTCCATATGGCGAGGCTGACATTCTGGCAAGGGACCATCTGACTCACGTGGTGTCAGATATGCATGTGTGCTGCAGGTCACCACAACCTTCTGAGCACCAAACATGGTTTAAAAAGACCTCAGAAAAAAGTATCTGGTTTTGCTACAAGTTATGCTCATCTTTCAAGAATGATGATTTTTGCAAATGGAATGCATCTGATTTTGACCGTAGGTGATGACATCCAACCAATATGATACTTTATCTGAAGTAACAAGTTTTAGTGATGAAACAGAAGAATTAAAGTTAAACATGGCTCTTTGCCACTTTCCACTCCTGCTCTACTGAAACTTCGTTCACTTGTTGGGAAAAAGTAGCTTGGATCTCCTCACCTCAAAGATCTCAACGTTAATCTTTGTTAACCATGCTTAACCACGAGACACAATCCTGCCTGAATAAGAATCAGGAGTTACTGAGAAGTTATTGAGTAATGAACCCAGCCAACTTCCTCTTCCTTAATCAATGCAGAACACATAACACTTCCTAGCAGAATTCATCTTAGCCAACACTGAGCAAGAAGTCCCTGGATTCACCTAGAACCTGATAGGCAAAGAACCAGCGTCTGGCAATTCGTTCCAATGGCCTCCTTCCAAACTGACATTCCAGTAGAGAGGAATATCAGAAAGAGGAGGTTAGCTGAGAGCAATCATTCCACTTACATGGTACCAACTCAAAGAAGAATGTGGAAAAAGAAACCAACGCATTCATCAGAAGAACATACAAACTCCAAGCAGACAGCACCCAAGGTCAGGGTTGAACCCTGGACTCTGAAGTATAGTGGCAGCAACATCACATGCAATGCCACTGTGGTCTAGTCTGTACCAAGGACAATGGACCTCCAATCTTCTGGTTTAGGAGTGACAATATCATTTTCCATTGTGTTCCTCATACCAATGGAACCTGGACTTCAAGATCCTGACCGGTAAGAAGTAGATTTGATCTGCACAACACAATGTCATACCTCAGTGTTGTCACAGTTGTGATAACAGAACAAAGGGATAAGTTATTAATTGTTTCCACCCTATACAATACAGAATGCAGAACATAGGGAAATTAACGCCCCCCTTTCTTCTAACCATCCCTGTCATTTGAAGGCCATTAATAATTACGCAGCAAGTGCAAACCGCTGCTTCTTTCCTTAAATAATCATTGCCTCCATTTTTATTTAATTACAAACACTCCGAGCGGTTAAGACATAAAAGTTCCTTCAGTCAACATCATTTAATGCTGTTTGAAAGGTTGCTACACCAGCACGAGTTTCAGGACATGTCAACCTCCTCTACCCACAAATGTGTTCCTATTGTTAGGGTGCGAAAAAGAGCACGATGTATGGTGTAAACAGTTACTTAAAGCATCATTCTGAAGCCAGTGGTGAATGGCTTCTTACAACTTGACAGCTAATGCATGTGTTCAACAACAGAATGTGGCAATCAATGTAATTGAGCTGACAGTCACCGAATACAATGAAGATATGCGCAGAAGATACATTATCTTCATTAGGTATATTGTCTTCATTAGGTTTTAGCTCTATCAAAATAGAATGACTGTACACAAAGGAATGCAATGAGACCATTCAGCCCATCGAGTCTGATCCACCATTCAATCATGGCTCATTTATTTTCACTCTCAACCCCATTTTCCTGCTTACTCCTCACAACCTTTGACACCCTTATTAATTATGCTCCGCTCAGCCTCGGCTTTAAATATACCCAATAAATTGGCTTCCACAGCTGTCTAAGGCAATTAATTTTACACATTTACCACCCTCTGGCTAAGGAAATCTCTTCTCATGTCTGTTCTAAAGGGATAGCCTTCTATTCTGAGGCTGCGCCCTCTTGTCTTAGACTCGCCCTCTATTGGAAACATCCTTTCCATGTCTACTCTATCTAGTCCTTTCAATATGCAATAGGTTTCAATGAGATCCTCCTCATCCTTCTAAACTCCAGAAAGTAGAGGACAAGAGCCATCAAACACTCTTCATATGTTAACCCTTTCAACCCCGGGATCATTCTTGTAAATCTTCTCTTATAAATCATTGGACACCCTCCACTGCCAGCACATTCTTCCTTTGATATCGAGCCCTAAGTGGCTGACAGTACTCCAAATATGGTCTGACATATAAGCCTTATAAAGCTTCAGCACTAAATCCTTGAATGCTGAGTCACAAGCTGCAAACCTGGAATCATGCCACTAATATAACCTTAATTTATCTAGATTTAAAAAAACATTACCCTTAAATAGCAGTGAGAGTGGCAGATGCAGATTCGATTTCAACATTTAAGAGAAGTTTGGATAAGTACATGAATGGCAGGGATGTGGAAGACTATGGTCCAGGTGCAGATCAATGAGACTAGGCAGAATAATAGTTTGGTATGGAGTAGATGGGCCGAAGGGCCTGTTTCTGGACTGTAATACTCGATAACTCTGAAGCAAACCATTAATCGACAGAGTGCTATCGAACATTTCTAAGAGACGCAATAATTGTAAACTTCATTGGTTTAGTAATGAAAAACGCTCAGTACAATGGAAATACGGTATTGTTGTATAATACTTTGATTAGAACATGACACTGGAAGAATATGGAGCTATGAAGAGGATGCAGAAGAGAGTTGTCAGGATTGAAGTGTACTAGCTATGAGGAGTAGCTGAGTGAACTTGGATTTCTTTCTCTGAAGTACCTATAGCTGAGGAACCAGTTGGTAGAATTATGTAAAATTATGAGACGCATAGACAGAGTAGATAGCCAGAGAGTTTCTCCCAGGGAGGAAACATCAAATAAGAGAGGGCATAGCTGTGAGGCAAGTATTTTTATACAAAAATGGTAGGTGCTTGCAATGGGCTATCAGGGTAAGAGGTGGAAACAGTAACATTGAAGAGGTGTTCAAGCAGGCATGTGAGCGGACAGGGCATGGAGGGATATAGACCATGTATGAGGGGTGATTGATAAGTTCGTGGCCTAAGGTAGAAGGAGATGAGTTTTATAGCTCTTGTTACATGCACATGCAGTTCAACTCTGAGTGAAAATGCAGAAAGTTTGAAGTTAATAACTCATCTCCTTCTACCATAGGCCACAAACTTATCAATCACCCCTCGTACTGACAGATGGTATTAGTTTAGATTAGCATCATAGTCAGCACAAACAGGGTGGGCTGAAGGACCTGTTCTTTTGTTCTACTATGCTATATAAACGTTTGTGTTTTTTTAACTTCTGTGAAATAAGATATATAATTTTGTTTTAAAAAATGCCTTAGTGTATGTACTCTATGTACGGTGAGTGGAATTTAAGAGTCATCTTGCTCAAGGGCTTCAGACTATTGAGCATGTTTCGAGCTGGAATGAATATCAGTTTCACTGACATGCGTGTCAAAGATCCTAAATCCACATATTGGCAAGCTTCAGCATTTAATTGTCTTGCTGCTGCCAGGGGAATTTGCATCAGGCTTTTCCAACAATCATACTATTCAACACTGCACCTCCTCTTTGAATTTAACTTGAAGAAAACTCTCTTTAATATGCAAGTTACAGTAAATACCTCACAAAATGATCGCTTCCGGTAGAAAAATGTTTTCCCTCCCACTTCCTGAATCTGCTGGGGTCATCTCATTGCAGGCTCCTCTTACATTGGTGAGACCCGTCTTAAGTTGACGAAGCGCTTCATCAAGCAGCTCCACTCCATCCACCAAAAGTTGAACTTCCCAGTGACCAAGCATTTTAATTCCAAATTTCAGTCCCAGTCCGACAAGTTGGCCCATGGCCTCCTGCTGTGCCACCCAAAGGCTGGAGGAGCAACACCTTATATTCCATCCGGATAGCCTCCAACTTGACGGCATGAATATCGATTTTTCCTTCCGGTAAAAACAATTCCCTCCCCCCTCCTTTCTTCTTCTATTTCCCATTCTGGCCTCCTACCTCTTCTCATCTGCCTGTCAACTCCCTCTGCGTCCTCTCTTCCTCGCACCCTTTCTCCTATGGTCCACTCCCCTCTCCTATCAGATTCCTTCCTTTCCCACTCACCTGGCTTCACCTATTACCCTTTAGCCAGTCCTCCTTCCCCTCCCCCTCACCACCGTTTTATCCTGACATCCTTCCCCTTCCTTTTCAGGCCCAAAGCATCGACTGTTTCCATAGATTCTGCCTCACCTACTGAGTTCCTCCAGGTAGGGGGGGGGGGGGGGGGGGGGGGGGGGTGTGTGTGTGTGTGTGTGTGTGTGTGTGTGTGTGTGTGTGTGTGTGTGTGTGTGTGTGTGTGTGTGTGTGTGTGTGTGTGTGTGTGTGTGTGTGTGTGTGTGTGTGTGTGTGTGTATCTGCAGAATTTCTTGTGTTTATTACTTCATATTACTCATTGCACATTTTAATACTGTTAATCAACTGGCAAAAAGAAAGTTTAATTGCATTTACAAAGAAGGAATGAAAATAAGTTTGCCTCTTCAACACGATATTTATTAATGCTCCTTTATATTGCACTGGGGCCATTAAGCAGCAAGGTATTCAGGGTAGAATTCCCTGCCCATGGAAGAAGCTGACATCTCCTGATAAAATACTCTTGTCAGGCAAACAGTCTACACAGGAGTATAAATGCACATCTGTTTCTAAGAAGCATCTTCACTATTCAGAAACTTGCACAACACTGTTTTACAGATATGGGGTGTTTCACAGCCAAGGCCATGAATTCCATTAAACACACACACCAAACCACACGATTCTTTGCTTCATCATCGGCTGTGGGTAATTAATTATGAGTGAACTTCTAAACATCTGGTTTGTATTTACTAACACGGAATTAAAGATGACAGTGACAGAAACAGAATAAAAGGAGAGAAAGACAATTAAAATGAAGGGAAATAAAAGAGAGAGAAAGGGACAAGATATTTAAAATATCTCATATTTCCTTGTAACAAATGCAGAGGCCATTCCGTCTTTACCAGATAGCAAAGAAATCCCATTCCCCATTTATTTCCCTTCAGCCTATTTTCTCATTCAAGCCCAATGTGATACCTCTGATTTTTCTATCAACCACCTGCGTTCAGGACAACTTAAGATAGACAATTAACTTAACACCCAGCATGCAGTTTAGAAGTGGGAGGTAAAATGGGACACAAGGTCCCATGATCACAGGGAATACTTGCACCCAGTAGAGTTTAGGAAGAGTTCACCACATAGGAGAGGACACAGCGCACCATCATGAACAAATCCCATGTTAGGTGAACTTACCATCTCAGTGCCCGAAGCATCGTTGAGAATCACTACCACCCATCTATCAATCTCTTTGACCCACTACCACTGGAAGGAGGTCCAAGAGTATCAGGACTAGGACTGGCCGACTGGGAAACAGCTTCTTCCCCCCGGCTACCACCAAGATCTCATTACTAGGACAGCGAGTTGTTTACCAGTGCTGCACACTATGTGCATTCTGAATTATATTTTCTTAGCTTATTTGTGATAATATATTGTTTTATAATGTATATGCTGTGTATGACGTATGTATTGTGTGTGCACTGTAGTCTGGAGGAACATTGTATGTTTAGTAATTTATTTGTATTATTGATGTAAATAATTATCATGCTCTTTACATTGTAAATATATGCTGGCGGTTATGTAGTTAAAAACACAGAAAACATAGAAACATAGAAAACCTACAGCACAATACAGGTCCTTCAGCCCACAAAGCCATGCCAAACATGTCCCTACCTTACCTTAGCTATGCAACATTATTCCATATCTGTACTTCTAACTTTATTCTTATATATATTCCTTATTCCATCTACATACGGAATGTTAGACACAAGAGATTCTGCAGGTCCTGGAAATCCAAAGCAACACACACACACAAAATGCTGGAGAAACTCAGCAGGTCAGGCAGCATCTAGGAAAGAAATAAAGAGTCAATATTTTGGGTTAAGATAAAGAACGTCTGCCAACTTTATTCCTTTCAATAGATGCTGCCTGATCTGCTGAACTGCAGAATGTTGTCATTCCTTTTTGTTGCATGTAGCACCAACACATGACATCAAATTCCTAATATATGTAAATATATGGTCAATAAAGCTGGTCCTCGATCATTAAATCCAGTACTTTTAAATGAGGAATAGTAATTATGACTATTACAATCTAGGATAATTGGAGTACATTCTTCCTCAACTTACACGTGGGTGCTGGGTAGATATTGTCATTTTTGCAGACGTTTCTGCTTTACTCTACTTTATGAAAGGTGGGTAATGCCGTTCTTCTGCCCAACTGATGTTTCCATAAACCTCAAACAAGGTTAGTAGTGGATTCAGCCTAGTCCGTTATAGGGAAAGCCCTCAGCACCATCGAGCAAATGCTGACACAATAAAGCAGCTTCCATCATCAAGGACCCTCCACCATCCAGACCATGCTCTCTTCTCGCTACTGCCATCGGGATGGAGGTACGGGAGCCTCAAGTCCCACACCACCAGGTTCAGGAACAGTTATTACCCTTCAACCATCAGGTTCCTGAAGCAGCATGGATAATTTCACTCACCTCAGCACTGCAGTGATCACTGAGAACAACCTATGAACTCGCTTTCAAGGACTCTACAACTCATGTTGTAAGTTTTCTTTCTATTTGCTCAGTTTGTCTTCTATTGCATATGGTTTATTTATCAGCCTTTGTGGGCAGTTTTTCACTGATTCCATTGTACTTCCTTTTACTATTCTGAACGTCTGCAAGAAAACGAATCTCAAGAAAGCATATAGTGACATGGGGTATATACTTTGATAATAAATTTACTTTGAATTTTGAACCTTACAACCTAACTATCAGCCTCTGCAGGCTTCCAGTTGACTTATTTGTATTAATGGTGTAAATCCAGAAATTTTAAATGAGAAATATTAATTATTGCAATGCATCCTCCATGATTATTGGAATACATTGTGTATCTTTTCCTCCACATCAGTACTTCTTTATTTTAATCACACCAATGATGTTAAGTGGGTGCTGGGAACTTCCTGTTATTTTTACACCTATTTCCGATTTATTGGTGCCACGGTAGCGTAGCTGTAATAGTGTCTCACTAAGAGCTCGGGGCATTCTGGAGTTCAGAGTTTAGTTCCAGTTTCATTCTGTAAGGAGTCTCTGTACATCCTTCCCGTAGACTGCATGGGTTTTCACCAGATCTCTGGTTTCCTCCCACAGACCAAAGACATACCGGATAGGTTAACTGGTCATTGCAAGTTGTCCCCTGATTAGATTAGGTTTATATTGGGTTTGTCAGGGGTTACTGGGGCAACGTGGCTCAAAGGGCCGGAATCCGTGCTATATCACTAAATAAATAAATACTGTTTTTAATTAAAGGTGGGCATTGTCTTTCTTCCTTTCAGCTAATGTTTGCATAAGGTCTCGATAGTCTCTGAAGTTCCTCACCTCTGTTGTAAAAGGATCCTGGCTTTCAATAAAGATGAAGGTCTGTTTGCACATTAAAGCACAAGGCAACACAATCTCAGTGTCACCAGTCTGTCAGCACCAATGGTCCAGAGGAGTAATTGAGGTCCATTATTGTCACATGAGACACAACTGTCTAATACAGCATAATTACGGATTTACAAAAGCAGCTTTCTATCAATTTGGCCAACAACAATCTCTTTGAATGGGAAGGGAAACTTCTCTGACTGCTCGGTGTAATAATTCATAAGCGCTCCTGTAGTTAGAGATTCCTGTCTGGCAGAAACTGCGTTTAGTCATGGAGTGGTTTTTCCAGTAGCAGGTCCACAGTCAGCCAACTGTGTCTGCTGCCTTTTGACACGTCCCCCTAACATTTTTGGGGGGGAAGGACCAAACAACTTGATTGACATTCATTTCCAAACTATGATCTAAAAGTGTAGCTTCTCAGTATAAACAACAATGGTGGGGTTGTCAGAAGCACAAGCTAATATTGTTCAGCTAACAAAAATAGGAAACACTGGAAGAACTCAGAGTCACACAGAAGGGGACAGGCCTTTCTGCCCACTGAGTTTGTGCCAAGCTTCAAGCGTTCATCTACAGTATCCTGCACTAATATCTTTTTATACTCCAAACATTCTTACCAACTCCTCTCAGATTTTCACTTGCCTGCACAGTTTGCAGAGGCTGGTTAACCTAACCCATACATTGATGGGATGTGAGGAAGAAAACGGAGCACCCACAGAAAGTCCATGCACTCACAGGGAGAACATAAGAAATAGGAGCAGGAGTAGGCCATCCGGCCCATCGAGCCTGTCCTGCCATTCAATAAGATCATGGCTGATCTGGCCAGGGACTCATCTTCACCTACCTGACCCACTAAGTGTTTCCAGCATTTTCTGATTTTGTTTGGGATGTTGAGTATACAAGTACAGAATCACAGAGGTATACTGTGACTCTTTTAGCAAACGGTTGTTGTTCTGAAGCCTGGTGGAGAATAGACACAGGAGGCCCAGAGACCCAGAGGCTTGTCCAGTCCCAGGGTGGAAGGATTCTCTACGTGTGTGGGTGAATAGGGGAGGGGAAGAAAAAAGCTTGTTCTCCTATTGTTGTGTTCTGCTTTGTTGCTTTCTGTGTTGTTCTGCTGAGCAATAAGGCACGTCATGTTGGCACCAGAATGTGTTGTTAATGCAAATGACACATTCCACTACACATTTCATTGCATGTATGATAAATAAATGAATCTGTATTTTCATGCTTGGTATCATTAGCTTCATCATAGATGGTGGCATAAACTATGCAGGTTGCATGGAGTACAAGACTGCAATAGAATACTACAATCAAAGTTCAATGTAAATTTATTATCAGAGTGCATATATGTCACCATATATAACCCTGAGGTTCATTTTCTTGCGGGCATACTCAGTAAATCCAAGAACCGTGTCAGAATCAATGAAAGACCATACCCAGCAGTGCGGACAAACAATCAGCATGCAAAAGACAACAACCTGGGCAAATACAAAAGTGAACAATAATGAATGAATAAATAAATAAGCAATAGATATCAAGAACATGAGATGAAGAGTCCTTGAAAGTGAGTCCATAGGTCGTGGGACCTATGATGGGGTGAGAGAATTTGAATGAAGTCATGGTACTGTGATAAAGTCGAGGGTGCCCAAGACTCTTTTACTGTACTATATATTCGTTAACATAGGAAGGTGGTTGAGAAACAGAAGTAAGTGTATCTAGCTTTGCATTAGCTCAGTAGTACTTAGTGTTATTTCATAAATAGAAAGACATGAAATGCAGAGCTGTTCAAAAGTCTCAGGCGCCCTAGCCTGATGGCTGAGGGTAATAACTGTTCCTTAACCTGATAATGTGAGTCCTGAGGCTCCTGTGCCTTCCTCCTGATGCCAACAGTGTGAAGAGAGCATGACCTGGATGGCAGGGGAATGGATGCTGCCTTCTTGCGACAGCACTCCATGTAGGTGTGCTCATTTGTAGGGAGGGCTTTGCCTCTGACGGACTCGGCTGTATTCATTACTTTTCGTTAGATTTTCAAGGACATTGATATTTCCATATCAGGCTGTGATGCAAACTAGTCAATGTACTCTCCACCACATATAATTAGAAGTTTGTCGAAGGTTTAGATGTCATGCTGAATCTTTGCAAACTAACAGGAATCAGAGGTGCTGCTGCACTTTCTTTGTGTGCTGAGCCCAGGACTGGTCCTCTGAAACGATAACGCCAAGAAATTTAAAGTAGCTGACCTCTCCATCTTTGATTGTTCAATGTGGACAGGCTCATGGGCCTCCAGTTTCCCCCTCCTGAAGTCAATAATCAGCTCCTTGGTCTTGCTGACATTGAGTGAGAAGGTGCTGTTCTGGCATCAGTCAGCCAGATTTTCAATCTCCCTCCTTTACACTGACTCGTCACTACCTTTCATTTGACCAACTTGGAATTGTGCTTAGCCACACTGTCATAGAGCAAGTAGAGCAGGGGGCTAACACATAGCCTTGTGGTGCACATGTGCAGAAGGAGACCGTGGAGGAGATGTTTTCCAAATCCAAACTGACTGGGGTCTGCAAGTAAGGGAATTCAGGATCCAATCGCACAAAGAGATATTGCAGCCAATGTCTTGTGGCTGCGACGCTACCCTCCCTCAAATGAAAGGTACAAAGTGAAAGAAAACACAAATCATGCATTTAAATGCATCTTTCGTCTTGGGACATGCCAGGGGTGCATTGTTTATTTAGAGATGCAGCACAATCATTGTAAATTGTCCCATGATTAGACTAGGGTTAAGTTGGGGGCTGCTGTTCAAAGGGCTGTAAGGACCTGTTCTGCGCTAAATCCCAATAAATAAAGTAATTAAATAATAAAGAATAGCCCCTTCGGGCCCCACAAGCTGCATCATCCAGCAACACACTTATTTAACTCTAGCCCAAAACAGAGGGCAATTTACAATGGGCAATTAACCTACTAACCAGCATGTCTTTGGGTTGTGGGAGAAAACTGGAGCACCTGGTGGAAATCCACGTGTTCAAAGAAGGACGTAGAAACTTCCTACAGTGGGCGCTGGAATTGAACTTCGAACTCCGAGGCCCCAAGCTGTAATAGCATTGTGTTAACCGTTACGCTACCATGACATCCTCAAATGTATTAGCATTTTTCAGGTACACAGAAGAGTACAGCACAGGAGCAGGTCCTTCAGCCTAAAATGTTCTGTTGAACGAATTGAGCTAATGACACCTAATTCCTTCCATCTGCACATGGTCCATTCATATGTCTATCTAAAGATATCTTAAACACCCTTTTGACATCTGTCTCCAACACCACTCCTGGTCCCCAGCACCCACAGCCCTTGAGGTAGGAAATATGCCCTACACATCTTCCATGAATTTACCCTTTCCACCTTAAATGCACCTCCTCTGGTACTTGACAATTCTACCCTGGTGGGAAAAAAACTGTTCCTCTATCTATACCTCTAGTAACTTTATAAACCTCGATCAAGTCACTGCCCTTTCTTATTTATACGCTATAAAATGACACACTACAGTCAGTTCATACATAGTACAGGCAACACATGATTTGGTTAAATTATTGCCATACAATAGTGTGTAAAGGTCTTAGGCACCCTAGATTGTTTACATGGCTTCAGATGGTACGACCTCCACAGACCCCTGATCTCAACATCATCGAGGCTGTCTGGGATTATCTGGAGAAACAGATGTTAATGAAACAGTCAAAGTCTGCAGAAGGACTGTGGCAAGTTCTCCAAGGTGTTTGGAACAACCTACCAGCCGATTTTCTTATAAAACTGCACGGCATTCTACCTAAGAGACGATGCAGTTTTAAAGGCAAAGGACGGTAACACCAGATGTTGAGTTGATTTAGTTTTTTGAACTGTTTACTGCTCTTCAGTAGCCTCTTTTACTTAGAAATTTTTCATTTCATTATGTTTGAAAAGTATCTTCTCTTCATAAATTTTACACGTACCTAAGACTTTTGCATAGTACTGTTTGCGCCAAAGTGGTATGAAATCCCTGTTTGCCGGAAATATACGTGGTAATAACAAATACAACTAGGTGCGCCAAACGGCAGAACAGTGCAAAGATTGTTGCGCAGTCTGAAGTGTGAAAATGCCACAATGACAACACCGGAATAGAAAAACAGTTAATGTATTCTCATTGGAAGAGCTGAGAAACGAATGTTATAACTCCTTCGATACTGCCCAGTTCCTCAAAAATCTATTTTGACTACATTCTGTGATCGACAACAAGATCTGCCGGGGTCTATTTCACTGGTTTCACAATGACTAGCGTTTGCATCACTCTTTACACCCACAATTATAAGGTGTGGATTACATTCCCTACTCGCTTGCTCGTTGCGATTTCCTCCGAATCGCCTCCCTTCAAAAGATAACTGGTTTGCCAAGTCACTTTCGCTTAGTCGTTTGGGCGCAGGGGATTGACGATGCAGCGGGGAGCAGGGGAGAGTGAAGGGCCAGAAGGGGGAGGAAGATGACCCCGGGAGACGGGGCAAGCAGGAGCGGCAGAAGGATGGAAAACATCTGTGAGGGAGTTGGGGCCAGGGTCAGCAGTGAGGGGATAGTGGCTTTTATAGCTGTGTTGACAAACAATTTCGGCGGCATCACGCGGCACCTGGGGCCATAAACACATCTGTAGTCCACGTTACTTTTAAAAATGAACATCATGTTTTAATCAGCCGAGCTGAAGGTTGAATTGAGTTTACAGTAGCCTCATTCAGCGAGTGAGAGCGCCCTCCAGCTATGGCAGCAGACAGCAAACTCCCTGTATCTTGACAACTCTGTCCCCCTTCATGGAGTCTAAACTTCCCGCTCTTCCTCCTCACTCCACACGTCCTCTGCCCCCCTCTCTGCATGCCAGATTTCTCCGGTTCTCTTTGTCTTGCCCTACTAATGACGTCCACCGTGTCAGCGTGACGGCTCCAGGAGATGTGCTCACAGTGTTGCAGTGAAAGAGTCTGCAACGAAGAATTTCTAAATGATATATTTGCACTCCATCAACATCAGCACGTTTTCTTTGTAAACACGAGAGATCCAGCAGATGCTGGGAATCTTGAGCAATGCACACACAAGATGCCGGAGGATCTCAACTGGACAGGCAGAATTTTATGTGTGGTTTTGACATGTCAGTCTCCTGTGTTCTGGGTCTGTCTGCATGTCTCTTTGCTCCCATTTATATATTGCCTATCACTTTTGAAAGTCCTTACAGGATAATGGGTCCAATGCTTCATTGATACCACACGCGAGTTCTCCGAACCAATCTCCTCCATACCCTCTTCCTTCCTGCTCATCGACCTTCCCCTCAAATCCATTCACTTTACCTACTATTCCGTGGTAACGGTTCCACGTGCTCCCTGCTTAAACTCCTGCAATCTCCTTCATTTATACCGATGTCGCACCTATTGGCCCATCCTTCAGTATCTCCATGTTTGTCTTAATGGAGGAGGCGTCAACATAGAAAGCGTGTGAGAAATTACCCAGTATGGGATTTACCTTATTCTATAATCCATCTGTCACATCTACCTTTGTGTAAGTTTTGTTTTATATACATAATCCTCCTCTCATTCTGTATCCTCATCTGCAAGCCTCTCGCAGAATGTCGGACCTTCTCCCTCTCCTGTTCCGCTTCACCGTGGCCTTCTCTGTGGTCCATGGATGTCTTGACTTTCACTTCAAGTTTAGCTGCCATCTCCCCCTGTCACCTGAGTCTTCCCTGACTCATACCCCCGACTTCCCTCCACTCTAACACCTTCTGGTGTCTTGACAGTCGCACCCTTCATATTCTTGAATGAAAATCCCTGTCTAGCGGTGTCAATCTTTCGCCATGGTGTGGTATTTCCCTGATCCGAAAAGAGGGCAAGGAGGATTGTTTCGATGTCCTCAGTGCGTTACATCAATGTCTACCTTCCTCCTTTCGCTGTTCCCTCATTACCACTTTCCCTCCCCACGATTCACACAGAGCTATGAAATGGTGGACCAGACTTAATGGGCTGAATGGCCTAATTATGTTCCTACTCCTAATGGTCTACGCCCTTCCCTGCTCATATCCGCCTTTTTCCTGAATAGTAAAAAGAGTTTTTATTTAAAGCACCTTATCTCCACTGGGTCTCTTGAAAGCGGCTTGTGAGCAAGAAGCGAGCAGGAGGAATTTAATGGTCGTTTCAGCATGAAATCCACCCTTCAGTCAGTGAGTGCTTTACGCGAAGCAAGTTTGGGATGGGCCCAGATATAAATTGTGAACGCATGAATCTATTGCTTAAAAGGAAATGTAACAAGCTGTCTTAACGCAGCTCCAGAATACTGAGGGGAGTTCTCCACACACTTCGTAATCTGCCACTTCATAAATTTCTCCAGGATCCGACTGGATTGATCCAGTGCGACGCCCCCGTCTGCGAGCGGTATAGGCTCTTAAAATTAAACTTTCTCCGATCTGCTAACGCAGGGGGGTGGGAGACGGAGTGGAAGGAACCCCCTTCCTCGCTCCGACACCGGTCAGAACTCGGCCGCACGCAATCCTCTCATGACTGATTCCAATGTTAACAACCCAACCTAACGCACCAGATATCACCGCCTGCAAGAGGCTAAGGTCGTTCCCTCAATCTACTGAAGAGATCGCTTCTGCGAACTCTAACATTCCGAAAACACAAACTATAGCATCACAGTTAAACAGCTCTATTAAACATTACACATATAAAGTTACATGCGTGTTTGAAAATGTTATATATCGGTTATCTATTAAGCCCTATCTATAAATGCATTTCTGTAGCAAAGGTCATATATGCATTACATGTCACATAGTTAGCGTGTTGCTATTTTTGCATCAATACCTACAACAAGTTACATATAAGTAATGTGGATATAAAACGTTAAATATGCAGTACAAAGAGATACAAGTATGAAGTTCCAGTTCTGTATCAACATGCTCCATGCACATGCTAAAATAAAGTAGTGTAACTCTGTATTTCGACAATTCAGCTAAGTTCCTCCAACTCATTCAGCTCTGGAGCCGGTTGCGAGCCCACACTGTGACCGCTCGCAAACTGCTAGAGCGCCTGTTTAAAAAAACAAGAAAGTGAAGGTGATTCGCTGCAGAACAGTAGCTGTTCAGTAACGACAGCGAGAAGGAAAATTAAAGAACGGAGGGGGAGAACAAAAACGCCTCTTTACCTTCGCGTCCACCGGGTCCTGATAATCATCGTAATAGTCTTGGCTGGATTCATATGCGGAGTCCCTTTGCAAGAAGGCAATGTAAATTAGAAAGAGAGAGATCTCCAGAATAAGCATTTTTGTCCTGGGATGCAGCAGGAAGCCGCCTGGCGAGCGGTGCAATAATAATTTTAATCCTCGATCTTTCTTCTCCTCTGCTCTTTGCGGATCAGCGTGAAAGGGAGGACCGGAGTGCCTGGAGGTGCCTGACAGTGCCGAAAAGTCACAGTGGCGTTCCCGGTGCTTGTCGTACAAATCGCACCGAGCCTGGGTGTCCTTGAGGGGCCACTCTCCGGAGAGCCAGAAGTTTTACCCGCGAGTCGCCTGAATCAGCAGCGTCTTCACTGGAAGGACACCGGCAATCTGCTCTGACTGTTGAGTAACAGAGAGCCAGGGAGGCAAACTGGGCATGGTTATACTTCAGTCAGTCGGCGGACTCTTCAACTAATAACCGCGGCCCTCTCCTCAACACGGACTGACTGACTGGCGCTGGAGTAGATCTTCGGCTTCACTATTTATACGAGGAGTTTAGCAGGGAACTGGGGGGGGGGGGGCACATGCACAATGTAGTTGAGCGCAACCAGGAAACGGCTCTGACAATCCCCACGTGGCTAGAAAAATAATATAAAATGCACATGTCAAGTCCTGGCTTGTATCCTTTTCCTGAGTCTGAGGTTTTGACAGGTCGTTCTGCGCTCCACGCAGTGTTTCTGACTAGTAGCGGCCACTCGAAGTTACCCATCTGGCTCACGGGCTTCTCAGGAACACTTGGCTGTTTCTGCAGTCCACGGGGCCCGTGAGCTACTGAGGTCCATTTCCTGATCTTGGAGTCCAGCTGGACTCCCAACTTTCGCACAGTAAGCTCCCACAGTCTCCGAAACCGATTCCCCTACAAACTGGAGATACGAGAGACTACAGACGCTGGAATCCGGTGCAACTAACAATCAGCTGGAGGAACTCAGCGGGTCAGGCAGCATCAGTTGTGTGTGTGGGGGGGGGGGGGGGAGGTGTGGACTCCTCATGCTTTTAAGGAAGAAAATTGAGGAGGAGAACTCTCTAACTTGCCCTGGCATCTTTAAACGCCACCTGATCAGTGGGTACTTTATTAAATACATCTATGCACCTGTTCCTTAATGCAAATATCTAATCAGCCAATCATGTGGCAGCCACAGTGCATAAAAGCATGAAGACATAGTCAAGAGGTTCCATTCATGGGGAAGAAATGTGATCCAAGTGACTTTGACTGGGGAATAATTGTTGGTGCCAGACAGGGTGATTCGAGTATTGCAGAAACTGCTGATCTCCTGGGATTTTCCACACACATTTGTCTCTAAAGTTTACGGAGAATGGTGTGAAAAACAAAACAAAAATGCATCCAGTGAGCTGCAGTTCTGTGTGTGAAAATGCCTTGTTAATGTATTGTCAGACTGATTCAAGCTGACAGGGAGGTGACAGAATTTAAATAACTATCCATCTGAGCCTCAGGATTCACACCACCAGGTTCAGGAACAGTTACTACTCCTCAACCTTCAGGCTCTTGAACCAAAGGGCATAACTTCACTAAACTTCACTTACGCCATCATTGAAACGTTTCCACATCCATTGGCTTCACTTTCAAGGACTCTTCATTCTTGATATTTATTGTTTATTGACTTATTATGATTATTATCTCTTTTTGTATTGTAGTTTGTTGTCTTCCACACACTGGTCGAACATCCTAGTTGGGTGGTCTTTCATTGATTCTGTTATTATTATCATTCTATAGATTTATAGAATATGCCCACAAGAAAATGAATGTCAAGTTGTATCTGGTGACATATCTGTACTTGGGTAATAAAATTTACTTTTAACTTTGTTACAACAGTGGTGTGCAGAAGAGCATCTCTGAATGCACATGTTGAGCCTTGAAGGGCATGGGCAACAGCAGCGGAAACCATGAACATTTACTGAGTGGCCACTTTATTAGGTAGAGGAGGTATCTAATGAAATAGCCACTGAGTGAACATTGGTATGGATGTTAATAATAATTTTATTTTGGAAAGATGGGCATTACTGGAAATGGAGAATACTTATTATCCATTGCCTTATTGACCTTATTTGCAGGTATTTTCCTTCACTACACCTCCACTCTATACCTCTTTCATGCCCAGTCATCATCCCTTGAAACCGGTAGATGATACTTTGAAAGAGAAGTTTTGGATGAAGTTGTAGAAGAAGTGGAAAGATATTGTGATCAGCAAGTAGCTCTCCCATGTGGAAATGCTTGGGAGTTCTGGGGTCTAGGGTCAGATTACTGTGTGACTTCAGGATCCATTAGCGGACCATGCAAGCAAATGAAACCCCTGACGTTTGCGCATCAAGGGGCAGTTGGCAACAATGAGATGGTGAACAAAGTCTATTCACAGTGCTAATGGGCCTCAAAATATCCTGCTGGAACTTCATAAGAAAGAGCAGATAGGTTTAGCAAATTCATTCACAAAATCTCTTTACAATGCAGACTGACCTGCACTGTATCACATGTCCACAGCAAGAGATGTTTTGGCTACATGCAGCATTTCATGCAGTGACACGGCACGTTAAGAGTTACTCTACCCATCCATCTTGTGCCAGGATCATTTCTTAACTATTTAAATAAATTGATTCTAAAATATCACTGATTATGATCATAAGGATTAGAAGCAGGCTTGGACCATGAAGCTTGGTCCATTATTGAATAAGATCATGGTTGTTTTGAATATGACTTTAGAGTCATAGAGAAGTACAGCATAGAAACAGGCCATTTGGGCCATCTAGTCCATGCCGAAACTATTTAAACTGCTTACTCCCAACGACTTGCCCTGGGACCATAACCCTCCATATCCCTATTATCCATGTGTCTATCCAAACATCTCTTTAATGTTGAAATCTAGCTTGCATGAAGCACTTGTGCTGACAACTCAATCCACACACCTTTGAGTGAAGAAGTTTCCTCTCAAGTTTCCCTTAAACTTCCTACCTTTCACACTTAAGCCTTGACCTCTGGATGTAGTCACATCCAACCTCAGTGGAAAAAGCCTGCTTGTATTTACCCTATCTGTACCTCACATAATTTTGTATACCCCTAACAGCTGTCCTCTCACTCTAACACATTCTAAAGAATACAGTCCTAACCTGTTCAATCTTCCCTAATAACTCACGTCCTCCAAATATGGCAATATCCTTGTAAATTTTCTCTGCACTCTTTCAACATTGTTTACCTCATTCCTATG
This sequence comes from Hemitrygon akajei, assembly GCF_048418815.1. Lineage (NCBI taxonomy): Eukaryota > Metazoa > Chordata > Chondrichthyes > Myliobatiformes > Dasyatidae > Hemitrygon > Hemitrygon akajei. The sequence continues at coordinate 29,437,969 of NC_133129.1, forward strand.
CGTAGTTGACCAAAATTGCACAAGGTACTCCAAATTAGGCCTCTCCAATATGTTAGACAACTTCAACATAACATCCCATCTTCTATACCCAATACATTGATTTATGAAGACCAATGTGCCAGAAGATTTCTACCAGTGATCCACTTTCAATGAACTATGAGCCCGTATTCCCTCTGTTCTACCACACTCCTCAGCATCCTACCATTCATTGTGTAAGACCTATTCTGGCTGGTCCAACTGAAACACAAAGCCTTGCACTTGTCTACATTAAATTCTGTCTGCCATTTTCAGCCCATTTTTCCAGTAGATGCAGATCCCTCTGCAAGTCTGCATGATTGCTTTCCTACACTACAGCTCCACTCTTGGTGTCATCCAGAAATTTGCTGATCCCGTTAGCCACATTACCATCCAAATCATTGATAGAGATGACAAAGGACCCGGCACTGATCCCTGCAGCACTCCACTTATCACAGGCCTCCAATCAGAGAGGCAACCTGAACAAAGAGAGTTTAACTTTGTACTCCCATCAACTCTCAGTAACCTCCAGCTTCTGCACCTTTTCTTTAACTCTGCATCAAAAAATTCAGACGTTTCCAGTTCTCTTCAGAGATAAGAATTCCAAAGATCCATTATTCCTGAGTGAAAATGATGTTGCTTTACCTCTATTGTTTTTATGCCGTGACTTTTAGTTTCTCCCATAATAGGAAATACCTCTCCTTACCCAAACTGTCAAGAATTTTCAGTCTTGATTAGGTGCCCAAACACGAACCATCAACATTCCATTCCCCTCCATAGCTGCTACCTGACTTGTTGAGCTCCTCCAGCTCCATTGTGCGTTGATCCAGATTTCCAATTTCTGCAACCTCACTTGGGTCTTCAACAACTTCCAGGATGATACATCTTTCAATAAAGGTCCCTCTCACTCAACAGTCAAGGCAAGGCTAATCTGCCCAGAAGTTCCACAGTACTTGTCCAGCAGACCCTCTTGGAATAATTTTCAATATGTTCAGACTCAGATTTACTTGTTCATTGAAGCATACAGTGAAATGGTTCATTTGCGCTAACAACCAACGCACCTGGGGATGTGCTAGGGGCAGCCTGCAAGTACAATACAATGTTGTATGTAGAATTCCAGATGTGTTCTCATCAATATTTATATAAAACACAACCTCCTTACATTTAAAAAAAATTTAATTAGAAATAAGGGACGGTAACAGACATTTCCAGACAACGAGCCTGTGCCACTCAATTACATCTATATGGCCAATTAATCTACTAACCCATATGTCTTTGGAACATGGGAGGAAACCAGAGCACCCAGAGGAAACCCACGTAGTCAAGGGAAAAAGCAGAAACTCCTTACAGGCAATAGTGGGAATTGAACCTGGATCTCTGGCACTGAAATAGCATACTCTAACTGCTATGCTGCCATACCATTCTGAATTTGAATTCAATTCCCCTAACAATAAATGAAACGTTCTGTTAACTTGCTTGATTACTTGCTGTACCTGCATTCTGGCTTTTTTGAAAAACATGCATTAAGTTGTCCCATTCCCTCTTCATCTTCGAACTCTGTAACTTCTCAATAGTCTAATAGCATATTTTTAAAATTTCTCCTGTCAAACTGGGCCGTTTCACATTTTCCCACAGTATTCTCCATTTCCCACATCCTTGTCGCACACTTAATCTTTGTAGCCTCCTTATGCATTTCGTTCACAGCCTTATTAGCGTCGCAAGCAAATTCAGGAACAATAACGTCAGTTCACCCAGTGCCCCTGGAAGGGCGATTCTATTCTTAAGCACCAGAAAAAAAAGGCACGGATGTTGGAAATCTGAAATAAAAACAGGAAATACCGGAAATATTCAGCAGGTCCTTTTAGGAGGGTCATTGACCTGAAATGTTAACTGTAGTTCCTCTCTCTCTTTCCACAAAAGCCGGAGCATTTAGGGTGAACCTACAAGGAAAAGGTTTGATTTGGTGCTGAAACTATAACTTATATGTGTTCTCACTAAGTGTACCGGCATGTCTGGTAGTGCTGGATTGTAGATTGGTATGGCTGCATGTGAACTAGAGAGGCAGGTTCTTGCAACCCAAGTTCTGAGCATATGGACATCCAGAAATATCTATACCATTATGTTTTAATTGGAGTTGGAGGTTTGCCTAGGTAAACCTAATATTTTGTTTGCTGATCCTTCTCACTTACCTCGTAATTCATAACTGTTAAATAATTTTGTCGGTAGTAGTAATCTTAGTTATGAGCAGAGATTTTCCTAGGCTATGCTTGTTTTCTTTGGAAAAGTGGAGGCTGAGATTTAATCAAGGCATATAGAATTATTGGAGGCCTGGTCAGGATAAAGAGAGGTGATCTATTTCCTGGGCAGAAAGGTCAATAACTCAAGGGGATAGATTTAATTGGTGTTAGGGGTAGAAGGAAGTGGAGGAAAATATTTTAAACCCTAAGAGAAGTGGGAGTCTGGAGGTTACTTCCTGAAAGACGGGTGGAGGTATTTCAAGAGTATCTTACAGAGCCGCATATTACAGACCAAGAGCTGGGAAATGGAATTAACCCGTTTCCATGCTTGGTTGGACCATCTTTGCTGTAAATTTCTCCATTTAGCAAATTAAGTGTTTTTTAGTTTTCTATGCCAAATAAGGAGGTGACAGGACAGGCAACCAAGAGATGGATCTTAAGCTGTAAGCCATCTGCTGGAGGAACTCAACAGGTCAGGCAGCATCTGCGGGCAGAGGGATGGGCAATCTTTTGGGCTGAGGCCCTGCAGTAAGATTGGAGAAAGCTAGTACAAAGAGGTGAAAGTAGGGTTTAAGGTTCATCTTTGAGCGAGTGATTCCCATAGATTAGTAGCTGGACAGTTGATGGCAGATTTGTCATCACTGGACTGATGAAAATGAGATGTGTGCAAAGTATCAATAGTACAACACAATCCTCTTTCCTTTGCATGGTCACTTATTTGTCATCACTAGGAAATCTGCAGATGCTGGAAATTCAAACAACACACACAAAATGCTGGTGGAACATAGCAGGCCAGGCAGCATCTATAGGGAGAAGCGCTGTTGAGGGTCTCAGCCCGAAACGTCGACAGCGCTTCTCCCTATAGATGCTGCCTGGCCTGTTGTGTTCCACCAGCATTTTGTGTGTGTCATTTCACTTATTTGTCATGTTGTGATAATTTTACCGAACTAGCCTCCCAACATTAGAAATCATTATCTTCACACCATGCATTCAAACTCCACATGTCCATGCATAAAGTACCATGCCTGCATAGTGGTTAGCACAATGCTATTACAGCTCGGGGAATTGGCACTCGGAGTTCAATTTTAGTCCCGTGTGTAATGAGTTTGTATGTCCTCCCCATGAGTGCATGGGTCTCCTCCAGGTGCTCCAGTTTCCTCCCACATTCCAAAGATATACTGGTTAGTAGGTTAATTGGTCAGTGTAAATTGTCCTGTGTTTAGGGTAGGGTTAAATAGATGGGTTGCTGAGTAGTGTGGCTCACTGGGCCAGAAGGACCTGTTCTGAACTGTATTTCTAAATAAATAAACAGATCCCACAAACAAGTTTCATTAAAGGGCACTCTTGATTTAATCAAGCTGCATCCCTATATCACATGGAGCAATCACTCAAGTTGAGGAGCATTTACTCTGGTGAATGTCGGTGAGGAAATATTGTGGTAACTTTTTTTGGAGATTTTATTCGCTGCACTGAAGATAACTAATTTTGAGTATTGTATAAAAGGACTGAGCAATAAAAATAGGATCCAGTCAGTAAGATAACATCTCATTAGATGGATGGATGAATTAACAATGGTTGTTTGATTTTTATACACAATTGAGACAGAATGAAATCATAACAATTATTTGTTTTTAAATTTAAAATGATCAACACAATACAGAATTAGAAAATTGTTATATCTTTTAAATTCCTCTACACGTATGTTTTTTTTTAAAGGGCATGACTCTGGCTGGATATACAGTAGATTTGTACATAATGTCTGCTACCTAGTTCTCAATAAAACAGAATTTATCCATGGTGACTGCAATTACTGAGGTCTTTTCACAGTTTGGAGGAAATTTGAGGCTCTGTGCAATAACATCAATGACATCTTCAAGAAGCAATGCCTCAAAGTGGTGATGTCCATCATTAAGGACCCCCACCCTTCAGGTACAGAACCCTGAAGGCACACACTCAACGATTCAGAAATAACTTCTTCTCCTTTGCCATCCAATTTCTGAATAGACATTGAACCCATGAATGCTACCTCACTACTTCTTTTATTTATACATTTGTTCTATTTATTTAACTGAACTTATTAATTATCTATATATATATACTTATTGTAATTCACAGTCTTTTTCCATTATTATGTATTGCAATGTACTGCTGTCTCAAAGGCAGCAAATTTCACCATATATGCCGGTGATACTAAACCTGATTCTGATCATAATCAGTACTTTTGGATGCATACCAAGGTGAATGCAATTGTTTTGAAATTAACTTTTGAAGCCTACCAGGCAGTTGGTTTTTAACAATTAAAGTGTGTTGATATCATAAAAAAACAGTATTTTTTGAAAAATAAATGCTGTATTGCATTTGATTAACCTTGTTGAAGAAGTCACTCTTAGTATCTTTTTTTTTAGGTAGTGGAAAACATAAATGGAACTGATTGCAAACAGCAATTTCAAGTCTAAAGTAATCAGATGAAGGTGTGAGGTAAAATGGTTTCAATTTTACAATTAGTTAAAAATGTATAAGTGTATAAATGCATTTATACAAATGTATAAATAGTTACAAATTTTACAAATGTATAAGATGATGAGAGGCATTGATCATGTGGATAGCCAGAGGCTTTTTTCCCCAGGGCTGAAATGGCTAACACGAGGGGGCATAGTTTTAAGGTGATTGGCAGTAGGTACAGAATGGATGTCAAGGGTAAGTTTGGCGGGTGAATGGCGGGTGCATGGAATGCATTGCCAGTGACAGTGGTAGAGGCAGATACAATAGGGTTTTTTAAGAGGCTGTTAGGTAGGTACATGGAGCTAAGAAAAATGGGGAAGGGAAATTCTAGGTAGTTTCCAGAGTAGGTTACATGGTTGGCACAACATTGTGGGCCGAAGGGCCTGTAATGTGCTGCATATCTCTATGTTCTGTGTTCTATGTTCTAGTTACAGTCGGATGATAAGCATCTCAAGAAAACAACTGGGACATCATCAAAGATGGTAAATAAATCTCCAAGAAGCAACAAGGTCCAATAGGAAAACCTTTTGACATTGTTGGAAGATGCAGGAAAAATATCAGTGGGATCTCGGCCCAAAACTTCGACTGCTTACTCTTTTCCATAGATGCCGCCTGGCCTGCTGAGTTCTTCCAGCATTTTGTGTGTGTTCTTTGGATCATCTCACCATCTCAGTTTCCATTTGTATGCTGTTCAACCTGTCATGTGCTACTCTTTCTGACGGTTTGCTCCGTAGTGAAGAAGAGACTGGTGAAATGAAACGGAGCATATTTGTGTACAGAGTTCTGTGCACGACCATATGCAATGTGCATTAGAGCAGGGTTAGTGAAGAGTTTAACTCTAATTTAATATGTATTTGCATCGTCTATTCTGTGAGAAAGGTGAGATGTGACAAAATCCCTGCCCACACAGGTTGAAAGGGACCAGAAATGGAAGGACCATTATCTTAGACAGCACAATGACACATCTAGCAGAGCTGCCACCTGTCAACTCCAGTAAACCAGAGGTTCAGCCCTTCAGCGGTTCAATCCTGACCTCTGGAGTTGTCTGTGTGGAGAGTGCTGTTGTTGCAAAGAACATTTTGTCAGTGGCCGTCAGGATTCAAGAAGCATTGAACTTTCATATGGCAGGATCTTCTCAGGCAAGGGTAGGAGGCTTGCCAAAACTTCTAACCTTCAGTGTACAATTACACTAACAGGTCATGGAAGCATTGTTTGTCAAGGTCGATGTTTTCAACTATTTTCCTGTGGGAAATAGTGAGCAGCAAGAATGTGTCCATCAATTCTACAGTATGGGAGGATTCCCACAAGTGCTATATATTTAAGTACACTCAAGCAGCCCATGTTTGTCCTCTCTCCCTGTTCAGTAAACAGAAGAACAACAGTTGCATGAATGCAAGATGTAACTGTAGAAAATGGATCTTTTAGTTATAGAGCCATACAGCATCAAAACAGGGCCAAATGGTCCACACTGACCAAGATTCCTAGCTAAGTTAGTCCCAGTTGCCCATATCTCCCTGAACCTTTCCTATCCATATACCTGTCCAAGTATTTTCAAATGTTGTTCACATAGCTTCCTTAACCACTTAAACATTAAAATGTATATTATTTGCTGATGATACAACTATATTTTGTAGTGGGGAACATCTGAAACAACTTTTGGATACAGTGGAAAAAGAACTAAAAATTATAACGAAATGGTTTGATACTAACAAATTATCACTGAATCTAAGTAAAACTAAATTCAAAATATTTGGAAACTGTGTACTAAACTCATAGAGTAAACTTAGAATAAATGATGTTGAAATTGATAAGGTATCTGAAACAAAATTTTTAGGAGTGGTACTAGATAGTAAATTAAGCTGGAAACCACAAATAAATAATGTCAAAGCAAAAATGTCCAAATCTATTGCAATACTGTACAAAGTGCAAGATTTCTTAAATCAGAAATCTTTGTATACATTATACTGTTCACTTATAGTCCCATACTGTGTAGAGGTATGGGGAAGTACATACAAAATAAATACAAATTCGATTTTTCTACTCCAAAAGAAAGTTATACGAATTGTAAATAAGACAAGCTATTATGAGCCAACCAATCCGTTATTTCTTCAATTAAACTCTTTAAAATTCAGAGATTTTGTAGATTTTAAAATAATACAAATAATGTATGAAGTAAAAAATGGACAGTTACCATAAAGTATCCAAAGATTGTTTAAAATGCAAGAAAGTCAACATGATTTGAGAGGAATATGTATATTTCAAAAACAGAGGATAAATACAAATGTAAAAAATTAATTGTATTTCAGTCAAAGGGGTGAATCTATGAACAGTTGTAGTGAGAATTTAAAAACTTGCACAACACTTGACAAGTTTAAAAATTATTTAAAAATTATTTAATCACAAATATAAAATACATGATTTAAAATGAATGGGAGTAATGTAAATAAATGATATTTGGAATTGGATTTTGTGTTAAAAGATTATGATTTTTTTTTGTTTTTGATGTGATGATTAATGCCAAATATATTGTTGTATGGGTAAGAGGGGTAGGCGTAATAAGCTGTAGCTTCAGCCTACACTCTTTCGGTCCGTTTTAAAGAATATCTATGTTTTTTGTTGTAATTTTGTCCTATGAAATTATCGTTGTAAATGATGCTATTTGTTATGTTTGTACTGATGAAAATAAATTAATTTCATTCATTCATTCATTAAACCATTTCCTTCGACAACTCATTCCATATACTAAAAACATCTAATGAAAATCATTGCCCCTTATATTTCTATTAAATCTCTTGCCTCTCACCCTAAGCCTTTGTCCTCTATTTCCTGATTCCCCAACCCTGGGGAAAAGAGTGTGTGCATGCCCCTTAACAAAGTCCCTTGTACTTTTATTTATCTGTATAAAATTTACCTACACTCCAATGAATAAATTGCCAAAAAGCTCATACTCCATCCATAAAGTCCTAGCAGGATGTAAATCTCCTTTACACTCTGTTCAGCTTAATTGTATTTTTCTTATAGCAGGGTGTCCAAAATTGAACCCAATGTTCCAAATAAAAACACAAAATGCTGGCAGAACTCAGCAGGCCAGACAGCATCTATGGGAGGACGTAGTGACGATGTTTCGGGCCGAAACCCTTCATCAGGCCCGAAATATCGTCACTACCTCCTCCCATAGATGCCGTCTGGCCTGCTGAGTTCTGCCAGCATTTTGTGTTTTTATTTATTTCCAGCATCTGCAGATTCACTCGTGTTGCCAATGTTCCAAATGCAGTTTCATATCTCAACGTCAATTGTCAATGCCCAGAATCATGAAACTATAAAGTCTAGTGCCAAAGCAGCTGCAATGATTCCTTCCTCTGTAGTTTTGACATTGTTGGTAGGGGCAAAGGGCACCAAAAATTACTTTTGGAGACTGAGGAAATGCACCACACACTCAAACTGCTGTAGGAACTCAGCAGGTCAGACAACATCTATGGAGATGAATAAACAGACAACATTTCGGACCAAGATCCTTTTTCAGGACTGGAAGGGAAGGGGGAAGATGACAGAACCAAACGGTGGGGGCAGAGGAAGAAGGATAGCTTGAAGGTGATTGGTAAAGCCAGGTGGGTGGGAAAGGTAAAGGGTTGGAGAGTAAGGAATCTGATAGGAGAGGAGAGTGGATCATATGAGAATGGGAAAGAGGAGGAGAGGTCCCAGGGGGAGGTGATAGGCAGGTGAGAAGAGGTAAGGGCCCAGAGTAGGGAATAGAAGAAGAAAGAAGGGGAGTGGGATTTTTTTTTTACCGGAAGGAAAAATTGATATTCATTCCATCAGGTTGGAGGCTACCCAGATGGAATATGGTGATGCTCCTCCTACTTAAGGATGGCCTCATCGTGGCACAAGAGGAGGCCATGGACTGACATGTCGGAATGGGAATAAGATTCGGAATTAAAATGTTTGGTCACTGGGAAGTTCCAATTTTGGCGGATAGAGCGGAGGTGCTTGATGAAGAGTTCTCCCAATTTACAACAGGTCTCACCAAGGCGGAGAAGGCCACATCGGGAGCACCGGACACAATAGATAACCCCAGCAGATCCACGGGTGAAGTGTTGCCTCATCTGGAAGACAGTTTGGGGACCTGAATGGAGAGAGGGAGGAGGTGAATGGTGATAGCTGCTTGCAGGGATATGAGCCAGGTGGGAGGTTAGTGGGGAGGCATGGACAGACAAAGGAATCATGGAGGAAATGCACCTTGGCCATGGTTCAATAACCCAATGCATCTCTTGAAGAGAAGAGTTGATGAGAGGTACAATATTGGTTATACATCACATGGGTCCTTCACAACATGATACATTTTTGAATAAATAATCTGCTTAAGCAAGTTAGAGGAACTCAGCAAGTCAGGCAGCATCTGCAGAGGGAAATGGAGAACCTGGAACCCATGCAGACACTTAAAGAAAGTGCAAAATCCATAAAACACCACTGGGATGAGATTAAACAAGGCGATCTGACATTAAGATAGGAAATGGCTCTACTAGGTGCATCACCACACTACCACATAGACCTGATAGGCAAAATGGCCTCCTGCTAAGTCTTGAGAAATATGAAAAATGTTTAAAGGCTCTATTTCCATTGCTGTTTGAGAAAGAAAATTGCAAATACTCATGGTCAATGGAGAAAAATAAAAGCTCAATTTTTTTTTCGTAATGGGCCACTCTTTCTATTGAAAAATCAATCCATAATTCTAGATTCTTCCAGAAGGGGAAACAACCTCTCCACATCTAGATTCTAAACTACAGCAGATACAAGCCACCAACATGCACAGCCAGCAAACCCACCTAAAATTAGTTACTGAATGGGGTAAATCTATGAAAAGCAATGGTACAACTTTTCAGCACCTTCCTGGAATGCAGCACTCTTATGAGCTGACCTTAAAAACATTTAAAAATTCATCCACAAGTTGCAGATATCACTTGCAAGGCCATAATTTATTACTATTCCTCTTGCTACCTAGTTTGAGTATGAAGTCAATGTTCTACTGCATTAGACTTGTTGAATAGACATTAATAAAATGGTTAGGTTGCGATGTCAATTCATTCATTTCATGGCTATCCTTGCCTGTAGATTCCGGACTACAGAGCGTACCTGATTAAAAGCCGCTGGCTCTAATTTTAGAAAGAAAATCAATTTTTTACTTGTACAGGCCGCACCGGATTTTCGGCCGCACCGGATTTTCGGCCGCAGGTGTCCCACGTTGTAATATGAGATATTTACACAGAAAGATATTACACGTGAGGATTTTTTAACTTTTAATTAAATCCATATGGTAACATAAACAAATACATATTGCAAATGCTTTTTTTCGAACCGTGCCTGTAACGCGGCTACTTTTAAATATACGTTGCGTATACTTTTTTACTGAACAACATTCCAATATCTCCTAACGACTGGTAAAAAATATATATACTGCAGCCTACCAGGAAAAGTTATTGATCGCCTTTAACTTAAAAGCAGCGTTCGCTCAGATCTAATGCCGCTCCGCCGCTCGCCCCCCGCCGTCCCGTTTATCGCAAACGGCATTTTTCCCACAAGACGCGGCGAAACCGGGTGTGACGTCATAGCATCCCGCAATGTAGTACAGAAAACAAATATAGTTAAAACACTTCTAACTTTAACTAGAAAATGAATTACTAAGCGAAAATATTATAAACTAAATAACTGCCATAAAGGCAGCACAATGCTTTTCTTCGAGTGTTTTCCATGTTGATGAGGGTGAGTACAAATGACTGATTTACAATAATTTAATTTAAGTGCGCTTGATTTATCGTACAATTTCATTGGACCTCTGTGAACTACTCATCAATTTTATTGGTCTACTGTTACGAGGCAAAATGTTTTTGGCGGCATGAAAAAAAATCATGCATTAGCCGCTTCATATTAAAGGCCGCAGAGTTCAAAGCTGTTCAAAATGTGGGAAAAAAGTAGCGGCTTATAATCCGACATCTACGGTAATTAATTTACATTTCATGAATGACTTGAATTTAGTTATACAAAACAGAAATAGACCCTTTGGCCTTTTGAGTATATGACAACCAACAAACATCCATTAATATGAATTTCGTTTTATTTTTATTCACATCTTGTCACCTTTCCCTGTATGCTATTACTCTCCTACACAGTTGGGATTATTAATGTGGGAATTAATCCTGCCAACATGCATGTCTTTGGGATTAAACTAGAGTGCTCAGAGAAAACCTATGCAATCATAGTGAAAACTTGCAAACTCTACACTGACCAAAACCAGAGATGAGGATTGAACCTGTGTTGCTAGAGCTGTGAGACAGTAGCTCTATCAATTGTGCCACTATGCTGAGGTGGGGGATTGAAATTCATGCCTCCAAACAAATTGCTCAGGTACATTTAATGACCACTTGTATACCTGCTTGTTAATGCAAATATCTAATTAGCCAATCCTGCGGCAGCAACTCAATACATAAAAGCATGCAGACACGGTCAAGAGGTTCAGTTGTTTAAACTGAACATCAGAATGGGGAAGTACTGTGATCTAAATCACTTTGACCCATGGAGTGATTGTTAGTGCAAGATAGGGTGGTTTGACTATATCAGGAATTGCTTTTTTTTTAAGATGTCTGATACATGGGAAGTGCTTCCATGTATCAGGCCTTCAACTTACTTTTGCAAAGCCAGCTTTGAATTAAGTCAGCTAAGTTCCCTTGAGCTTCAGTGTCCTTTAAAAACCTTATCTTTCCAAAGAACATATAAATTCTGCACGGTGGAATGCCCTCATCACGGAGTTCAATCCCCTTCACAAGAATTTCACTGGATTTGTGAGGCATGACCTATTGGTGCTAAAAACTTATTGACTTCTCTTTATTGCCCTTGCACTAATGTGAGCATTGACGGAATTCCATTAAATGCTTTAGTGCACTTCTACACTACTATAAACGTAGCCTAGAAATAGCCAGAAAACTGTAATATAAAATATTAACACCATCCCTCCAGAAATCCCCTTTTGTGGCAGCACTGATAACATTTTAATTGTTTCAATTCATTTCCTACTGTCTTACTCTTTCTATTGCTCACAAATTATGCAAATCTCAGCTGTCATGCTTTCTTTAAAAATACTTGTAGTCACTGGTTTGAGACTGGAAGCCGAACTTTGATTTTCTCTCATCCTGCAAGATGATATATTACCATTGATTGCTTCATACCTGTTAGCAACTTCAACTGTGTTCTTCAGTAGAGAGCTTACCAATGAACATATCAGTGCTGCAATCAGGAAAACTAATGTATAAAGAGCGGCAGGGGTAAAATCCTTTTTAAACATTTAAATTAGGTAAAATAAGTTTAAACTGCATTTAGGATCTCATAAGATTCTGTGGCATTTTACTCCAGATTCCACTAAAGCTCATTTCAATCATTAGTGCAGTAACCTAGACCAAAATGGAATTCAGTTGTATAGTTTGTTTAATAACTTATGGAATCCTGTAATACATCTGTATAGAAATTAGTGATTGTTTTAGTCACTCTGTTGTAGAAAAGGCATCATTAAATTGAAAAGAGAGCTAAGAAGATTTACCAAAATACTACCAGTCTGAGTTACTGCGTAGGGAGATTTTGGACAGGTTAGAACTTTATGCTCTTCTTTACATCAGTGATGTTGTGGTCACAAAGAGTGAGAGCTACACCTCCCCCTGCTGCCCTCCTCCTTCCCTTTCTTCCATGGTCAACTATCAGATTCCTTCTTCTCTAGCTCGTGACCTTTCCAACCCACCTAGAACATCTATTTGTGTTAATAGAGCTAAGAAGTTTGGGGAAAGAAGTTAAAATAGAGCTAATAAAATCTCCCACTTGTGGGATAGGATTCCAGTCCTTCAGCACAGTCTGGGAAATTTCTGAAATGGAATAGTGGGTACTACTCCTGCAACTTGGATAGGTACTTGAATGGTAGGGGTATGGAGAGCCATGGTTCCAGTGCAGGTCGATGGGACTAGGCAGTTTAAATGGATCGGCACGAGCTAGATGGACTGAAGGGCCTGATTCTTTGCTATGCTTTTCTATGACTCTTTGACTCTAGCGTGGATTTAAAAAAATGCTTTTCTCTACTTCTTAATACTTTTGATTATCAGTAATGACTACTTATCACAACATGCACTGAAATCTGTGATCTACGTTCCCTGTTTAATTTTCATACTCAATATTCATGTGCCTCATGACACAGGGTTAGACCAATCATCCCATTTGTACTGGTTCACAGAGGAATCCCTTCTCCCACTATTATCCGAGAAGCTGTTCTCTCGCACAAGATTCAAAGTTCAAGATTGCTCCATGTCATTTCCAGTACACAGTGTAAAAGAGAACAAAATGATTATTCCTCCAGACTGATGCTATAAATACAAACTATAGCAGGGGTAATTTATGCCTTGGGACGTGATAGGAACTTGGAGAACTCAAGAAAACCCACATGGTCATGAGGGTTTATATACTCCACACTTTCAGCATCTGAAGTTAGGATCAAACCTGGAGAAAGGAGCCACTAGGCAGCAGTGTTAACTGCTGCACCACTATGGATGTTTTCCTTGGGAGAGGAATTTATAACCATGGGCTATAAGAATAAGAGGTCACGCAGTTAAAGTGGTTTAAAGAGAAGTTTCTTCACACAAAGTATCATAAATCTTTGGAATACTCTAGCTCCACAGAAGTGTGGAAGCAGAACAATTGAATATATTTAAGGCTGTTGAAGATGTTTGGATGACAATGGAACAACAAGTCATGGAAACATGCAGGATGCCGAAGTAAAGCCATAATTAGACGAGCTTTACTAGGTAAGCATTTTGCCCGTCCCTTTTCTATGTATATTTACCTTTCATAGCTTTATCCTCCAAGAGGACCACAGCCTTGTAGTGGTTTGGAGGTTTCTGTGCCTCAATGTCCGGGAGAACTATGTTGGCTGGAGTCAGGGCTTTATGCTTTGGCCCTTGGTAAGGTCACCCATGCCAAACATATCAAAGGGTAGAGGCCCAACTAAAATGGTCCTCTAATCCTCCAAGTTTGGGGGCTCAGCTTAGGGCTACAACCCTGACTGGTAAAGCAAAGCTGTTATGGAAACAGCAATGAAAAGTTCTTCTATTGTACATATGAGTGTGATAAGTATTCCTGAGACTCCACCCAGGACTTGTATGGCTGACAGTAGTGAAAATCAAAAGGAAGCTTTTGGCACAATGAAGGAAGACCCTCGTTGCTGCCCTAAATGCTAGTGGCATAACGGGAGGTAAGTAAGTAAGTTCATAGCTTTAAGGAGTGTAATGAGGTGAACCACACTGCACCATCTTAAACCTTATACCCCTTAAACTTCTCCAGCCAATGTCCCTGTAAAACCTTTAACTCTTTTCCTGAGATTATACAGGGATGGCCCCATTGCATGTGAATAATTTGAGTGGTGACAATTAGCCAGAGTTCAAGAAGGCAAAGAAAACAGCAGTTCCTGATTTCTATTCAATCATCTATAATGGAAAGTGTGCTCCTGGGGCGGTCAGCTGTGGTTTAACAACCATGGCCAAGGGTTGAATTATACCCATGAACAATGGAGACTCGGGCAAAGTACCAGAGGAATGCCCATGCCCTTTGAATTGCACTTAAACTGAGATCATCATCTTCAAGAGAGGAAGGGAGAAAGGTGGGTTGTTTTCTCAAAGGAAATAGGAGGTTGAGAAGGTCGTGGAAATTGCAGCTTTGGGCAGGAGTGTATGTTATCAAAATATGTTGTTAATTGTGAGGTTGCCAAAACAAACAAAGAGAGATGATATCATATTTATCCAGGACTTGATGCCGGAAATAATCTAAATGTGAGGAGACCATTTGATCAACCTTGAGTTAATAAATGTACGCTGACCTCTATACCTTTTTATTCTGATTCTGAGTGCCATTAGTTATGCATTACGTTAGTTTCAAAATAAAAAGGTAATATATCACTCTGGTAAGTTTTAAGCAATACTAACTAGATATTTACATTTATAATTATAAAAAATATACAATGGATATATTTAAAATGGAGGATGATGGGTTTGTCAGGGTGTCAAAGGTTATGGGGAGAAGGCAGGAGAATGGGGTTAAGATGGATAATAAATCAGCCATGATGGAATAACGGAGCAGACTCGATGGGACAAATCACCAAATTCTGCTCTTATATCCTACGGTCTTATAATTCTATGGATCTGCAGATGAAGAAAGATAGATCAATTACCATCTTCAATAAACTGAAATAAAATAAGTTCTGTAGTGTTCAGCTGAGACGATGGTGGCTGAACATTGTAGAACTGTACAATGATTAAAATCGATGACACAAAGTGTCCATTTGTTCCAAGTGGACTTTAGGTTGATTCACTTCCCAAGTATTGGTCCAAGTCTCCATGAATCATTGTCCTTTCGGGGCAAATAGAATTTAGATAAATAAATCTAGATTTTGGATTGGAAAAGTATAAAATGGGTCCTTTTTTCATTTACCATGCAGGTGTAAAAAGGATGATAGGGACCAAATTCAGGTCAAGTCAAGTCACTTTTTATTGTCATTTCGACCATAACTGCTGGTACAGTACACAGTAAAACTGAAACAACGTTCTTCAGGACCATGGTGTTACATGAAACAGTACAAAAACTACACTGATTACGTAAAAACAACACAGAAAAAAAAACTAGACTACAGACCTATCCAGGACTGCATGAAGTGCACAAAACAGTGCAGGCATTATAATAAATAATAAACAAGACAATAGGGCAGTAAGTTGGTATCAGTCCACATTGTATTTCAGTAAATAAATAAATAATTGGGTTGGGTTGTTCTCTGAGCTTGGCAAACATTTCATCACCATATAAGGAGACATCATCAGTGCTCTGTAAGCTTAAGGTGTGTCCTCCGAATACCTGGCCTTTATATACTTATCAATTAGTTGCTTGGTCATCATTATGGAAACTCAGTTTTGACATTGGGATGGGGTCTCATCACTGATTGGTTGCTTGCAAACTTTGTGTGTTGTCTGGAATTTTGCCCGCATTGGCTTATAAATGGGATCGAAGTCTACAATGTGTTTATAGACTTGTTAGTGGAAAACCATGCTTCTAAGAATTTTCTTACAAGCCATGTCCTTGCTTGTGCCATGACTTTCACTGATGCCCAGTCAAACTTGTGCCCCTTGCAATCTTCATGGATAAGGGCACAAGATTTGGAATGACATGCTGTAGCTGTACAGTACTGTGCCTGAGATTTTTATCAACATGGAGAGGAAAGAGTGTTTTTAAATCTGATGGGAGCAAAGGAAGTTAGGAATGGCGAGGGTGGAATGTCATAGGAAGGGTGTGGGACAGGTGGCAGAGGAGTATCAAAGGCAGGTGGTAGCTCAGATGTTGACATACCCAGCCTTGAGACACTAGGCAAGATCATCTGATTTCAAACAATTGGTTTATTGTTCATTACTGAATGTCCCTTTGGTGCTTCCCTCTCCTTTCCCTTTTTCCCAACCGTGATTCCCCTCTCCCTGTCTCCTTCCCACTCTCAATCCACAATAGAGACCCGTATCAGAATCAGGTTTATCATCACTCAGATATGTCATGAAATTTGTTTTTCTTTGTGTGGCAGCAGTACAGTGCAATTTGCAAAATTACTACAGTACTGTGCAAAAGTCTTAAGGAACCCCAGTTAAATAGTATATGTGCCCAAAGACATTTGCACAGTACTGTATAAGATTTTGGCGAGAATGCACCTGAAATATTGTGTGCAATTCTGGTCACTATACTATAGGAAGGATATGATTAAGCTAGAGGGTGCAGACAAGTTTCCAAGGGGTGTTGCTATGACTGGAGGGCTAGAGTTACAAAGAATGACTGGATAGGCTGGGAATATTTTCCTGGGAGAAAAGGAGGCTGTAGGAGTTTATAAAATCATGAATAACATAGAAAAACTGAGTGGTCACCGTCATTTTTCAAGGGTAGTGGTACCTAAAACGAGAGAGGGCATAGGCTTAAGGTGAGTCAGGAAAGATTTAAGGAGAACAAAGATGCAGGTTTTTCAAAAGAGGGTGGTGCGTACATGGAATAAACAAAGGAAGAGATGAGCGTTTTAAAGACATTTAGCCAAATGTGTGAATAGGAAAGGTCTGGAGGGGCTATGGGCCAAATGTAGGCAGACGGGTCTAGCTCAGGAAGTATCCTTGGATCAGTTGGGTCAAAGGGCTTGTTCCCATGCTGTATATTGTCATGGCCCTCAATGGGAAAACAAGATTGGCAGGAATGTTGCTAGCTGGAACGCCCATTTCCTCACCATACAACTCTGTGACTTTGCCATCTCCCACCCTCCTGGGGCTTGCATTGGAGCAGTGACTGATCAGAATGTGGAGTGTTTCCACAGATGCCACATTGCAACAGGCAGTTTCTCCTGAAAATTCACATGGAATCTGAGAATGAGTCTCTTTCTACTTGGGTACAGGGGTCAGACTTGTACCCATGCGATGCTTTAAAAATATTCTGAAGTGATTTCTAGGCCACAACCTTTTCTTATTTTTCACTTAATATTTTGACTGCTTTGTCATTTGTAATTCCTGCTGGGGGAATTGCACTGTCTGGGAAGAACAGACAATTTTTGTCCTGAATATCTAATCAGCTCATGATCAGTTGGCCTTGCATTGGAAACATATACTGTATATTAATATTTTTGTTATCCAAATGCACATACTTGAAGCTGAGATACAGGAGCCTGAAGACACACTCTCAATATTTTTGGATCAGCTTTCTCCCCTCCGCCATCGGATTTCTGAATGGACAATGAAACAATCCATGAATGTTGCTTCACGATTTTTGCTCTCTTTTCACACTACATTTAATTTAATATTTCATTTATATATTTCCTATTGTAATTTATAGTTGTTTTTAAGCATTGCTGCTGTAAAACAGCAAATTTCTTAGTGATGTTAACCTGATTCTGATTTTGATCATGTACCGCCAACAGTTAGTAGCTGAACCAGTTCTCAAGATCCACAGTATCACAAAAGCCTGATACTCGTCAGCTCGATTTGCTCCATCAAGAAATGGCTGACAGCACCAGTAATTGGGATAGGACCAGACACACCCTGCTTGTAACATTAAAAGTTTGCACTGTGAAGTTATTCATATCTCTTGCCAATTATGACACTGACATCTATTTGAATATGTGGATGATTTCCCAGAAATATTCTGTTCAGATAAACCAACAACAGTTAACTGTTTGAAAATGCAAACACGAGGAAATCTGCAGATGCTGGAAAGGCAAGCAACACACACAAAATGCTGGTGGAACACAACAGGCCAGGCAGCATCTATAGGAAGAAGCACAGTCGATGTTTCGGGCCGAGACCCTTCGTCAGGACTAACTGAAAGAAAAGATAGTAAGAGATTTGAAAGTAGGAGGGGGAGGGGGAAATGCGAAATGATAGGAGAAGACAGGAAGGGATGGGGTGAAGCTAAGAACTGGAAAGGTGATTGGCAAACCCTGCCCTCAAATTTACCTGGTCCATTTCTGATACCTCCCTCCCCTTTCTTGATCTTTCTGTCTCCATCTCGGGAGACGGCTTATCTACTGATATCTAATATAAGCCTACTGACTCTCACAGCTACCTGGACTATTCCTCTTCCCACCCTGTGTCTTGCAAAAATGCCATTCCCTTCTCACAATTCCTCCGTCTCCACCGCATCTGCTCTCAGGATGAGGCTTTTCATTCCAGGACAAAGGAGATGTCTTCCTTTTTTAAACAAAGGGGCTTCCCTTCCTCCACCATCAACTCTGCTCTCAAACGCATCTCTCCCATTTCACGCACATCTGCTCTCACCCCATCCGCCCACCACCCCCCTCGGGATAGGGTTCCCCTTGTCCTCACCTACCACCCCACCAGCCTCCAGGTCCAACATATAATTCTCCGTAACTTCTGCCACCTCCAATGGGATCCCACTACTAAGCATATCTTTCCCTCCCCCTCTCTTTCTGCTTTCTACAGGGATCAATTCCTACACGACTCCCTTGTCCATTTGTTCCCCCACCCCATCCCTTCCCACCGATCTCCCTCCTGGCACTTATCCTTGTAAGCGGAACAAGTGCTACACCTGCCCTTACACTTCCTCCCTCACCACCATTCAGGGCCCCAGACAGTCCTTCCAGGTGAGGCGACACTTCACCTGTGAGTCGGCTGGTGTGGTATACTGCGTCCGGTGCTCCCGGTGTGGCCTTTTATATATTGGTGAGACCCGACGCAGACTGGGAGACCATTTCGCTGAACACCTACGCTCGGTCCACCAGAAAAAGCAGGATCTCCCAGTGGCCACGCATTTTAATTCCACGTTCCATTCCCATTCTGATACGTCTATCCATGGCCTCCTCCACACTCAGGTTGGAGGAACAACACCTTATATTCCGTCTGGGTAGCCTCCAATCTGATGACATGAACATTGATTTATCTAACTTCCGTTAATGCCCCTCCTCCCCTTCTTACCCCATCCCTGATATATTTAGTTTTTTTCCCCCTCCTTTTTTTTCTCTTTCTGCCTATCACTCTGCCTGTTCTCCATCTTCCTCTGGTGCTCCCCTCCCCCTTTCTTTCTCCCTAGGCCTCCCGTCCCATGATCCTTTCCCTTCTCCAGCTCTGTATCCCTTTCGCCAATCACCTTTCCAGCTCTTAGCTTCATCCCACCCCCTCCGGTCTTCTCCTATCATTTTGGATTTCCCCCTTCCCCCCTCCAGTTTGAAATCTCTTACTATCTTTTCTTTCAGTTGGTCCTGACGAAGGGTGTTGTCCCAAAACATCGACTGTACTTCTCCCTATAAATGCTGCCTGGCCTGCTGCGTTCCACCAGCATTTTGTGTGTGTGACAGTTAACTGTTTAATCAGTTTACTCTGAGCAAATTGAAGAAAGAGCAGCTTGGTAGCATTACAGTTAGTGCAACACATTACTGTACTGCATCTGTTAGATCGGGTTTCCATTCCTGCCACTGGCTGTCAGGAGTTTGTACATTCTCCCTGTGGATTCCTTCTGGGTGCTCCAGTTTCATCCCTAATTCTGAAGATATATGGTTAGGGTTAGTAAATAATATGCGTGCTACATTGGCACTGAAATCCTGGCAAAACTTGTAGGCTGACAGCATAATCTTCACTAATTTGGTTTGACGCAAATGATGTATTTCACTGCATATTTTGATATTTCAATGTGACAAATAAAGTAATCTTCTTTAATCTTTAAGAAAGTGATAATATTATCGTCTACTTCCCAATAGCCCCCTCAACAATATAATTTTGGGTTTTTCATGACTGCTCACTCCAAATTTCATCTCAGCATTGGTCTGAACCTGGACCAAAAGGGCTGCATTCCAGAGGAGAGGTGAGAATGTTCCTCCTTCACATCAGGTTATCAGCTGACTAACTGTGACATCAAGAAACTGCAAAAATTGAGGTCAATAGGAAGGAAGGTTAACTCTCCAATAGCTGAAGCCACATCTCATAGAAAGGAAGATGATTCATAATCAGGTTTAATATCATTGGCATATGATATGAAATCTGTTTTACCGCGTTAGTATATTATAATACATAATAATAAAAACTATACATTGCAATTTTATATATTTAATTTTATAATATAATTAAATAAGATATGCACAAATATAGAAAAAAATTGTGAGGTATTCACTGTCCATTCAGATAACTGAAGGTGGAGAGAAAGAAGCTATTTCTGAAACATTAAGTGTGTGTATTCAAGCTTCTCTTGATGGTAGCAATAAGAAAAGGGAATGTGCTGGGTGATGGATGTCCTTAATGATGGATGCGCCTTTTTGAAGTGTCGCCTTTTGAAGATGTCCTTGATGTAGGGGAGGTTAGTGGCCATGATGGAGCTGGATGAGTTTACAACATTCTGCTTTTTCTGATCCTGTGTGGTGGTCCCTCCATACCAGACAGTGATGTAACCACCTGAATTATGATTGTTGGTGACTAATCATCCCAATCGCAGGAGGATCCAATGGTATGAACACCAAATTTTCCAATTTAATTTAATCCCCTACCTTCCTTTCCGATTCCCTAAAGTCCACCCAGACTTTTTCTCCTTTTCTTCAATTTTTTTTCCCATTTTTTCTCCCTGCCCACCTGACTCCATCGGTTCATCATTCCTCCCCCCACCCCCACCACATCATCTGGTTCTATCTATTATCTTCCAGTTCACCAGCAATTTGATATACAGGAATTCTTTGATCTTCCCTCCTAACCAGGATGCACAATCTGCTTTGACGCATCTTTCTTGCCTCCACAGATACTTTACACACTGAATTTATATGTTGTTTGGGAGGACTTCTGCTGATTGGATTCATCAGCCAAACCACCTCCAATTGCTTTATCAATGACCTTTCATTCTTTATAAGGTCAGAGTCAAGATTCAAGTTTATTGATCATGTATACATTGAAGCATTCAGTGAAACGTGTGATTTACATTAACAACTAACACACCCGAGGCTGTGCTGGGGGCAGCCTGCAAGAGTCACCACATATTCCGATGCCAACATAGCATGTCCATAATGCTCAGCAGAACAACACAGAACACATAGACACAAGAGGAGCTGCCAATGTTGGAAATCTAGAGCAATACCCACAATGTGCTGAAGGAACTCAGCAGGTCAGGCAGCATCCATGGATGGGAATAAACAGTTGATGTTTCAGGCTGAGACCATTCACGAGGACAGAGCACAACAGGCAACAAAATAACAGCAGCAAAACGAGCCCCTTACCTCCCTCCCAGCTGCATAGGAATGCTCATTGGTTCAGGACTATTCACAACTTCTTAACAAATGAACTAGTCCTTACAGCAACAAGCAGGAAGACCTTGACACCATCACAGAAAGCAAAATGGCAAGCTGCATTTATGCAGGAGCCGATCATCCACGATAAAAGAAGATCAGCCCTTGATATTTGTTGGCAATTTTACATCCTTGGAGTCATCATTAATCAGAAATGTGTCTGTTCAATCACAAGAGATTCACAAATGCTGAGTGTCCTGCAGTGAGCGATTCACCTCCGAATACTGCAAGGACTCCGCAGCACCTGTAAGGCCTAAGTCAGCTACAGTATGTGATGGAGCACTTTCTGATTGCCTAGCTGAGTGCAGATACAAGACATCCTCCAAGACTTTCATGACCTCAACACCCTCCAAGACAAGGCAGCCCATTTGATTGGCATCCAGTCTACCAGGCTGAAAGCTCTTTCTTTCCCACACTGCTGCATAGAACCACTACAATATACACTGCAGTTACTCAAATAAGTTACTCCAAATCTGAAACCTCTATCAGTATGAAAGGTAGAGCAAGCGGGGTATGGAACCTCCATTACCCATAAGATTTCATCCAAGGTGCGCACCATCTTGCCATTGAAATTTGCCACCATTCTTACATTGCCACTGGGTTTAAGCCATGGAACTCCCACCCAACAACATTATAGATGTACTTTGGTTCAGCAGGGACCTCACCACTATTCCTTCAAGCTCAATTATTGATGTATAAAATGCTTACTTTTTCACTGATTCCCATATTGGGAAGAAAAAATAAGGAGAAATGTAATAACCCATTTGTATCTGAAAATTGAAATGACCAAAAAAGCAAAAATACAACATGCATTGTTTAATTTGCCATTCAAAAAGGATACCATTTTTTTTTCTGTAGGAATATGTTACTTTCCAGTACCAAGGTTATAATGAAATGTCTGGAATTGACTCTAGGAAAGCATCAGTGAGGAATTAGTTACAGAGGACTTATATCCAAAAATAGAAAGATTTATTTATGTATTTATTGAGAAGCAGTGCATATAGACCCTTCAGTCCCTTTGAGCTGCACTGGCCAGCAACCCCCAATTTAACCCTGGTCTAATCACGAGACAGTTTACAATGTCCTACCAACCGGTACATCTTTGGACTGTGGAAGGAAGCTGGAGCAAACCCACACTGTCACAGAGAGAACGTACAAACTTCTTAAAGACAGCAGCGAGAATGGAACCCAGGTTGCTGATGCTGTAAAGCATTGTGCTAATGACTACTGTACCATACCACCCACGGTAAAGGGTTTCTGCCAAATAAAAGATGTCTCCTGGAAATTATTGTTAAAAAAAAGCGAAAGCTTAAAATATGAGCCGTACCCAGTAAACAGATGGCAAATAATTCATTCCACATTTCCCTTAATTCTCATCATTGTAGTATCAGAAGAGAGCATCTGCACTGAATGTTCCTTTCAAACGAGTAATGTAAGTATAATTCATGTGAAAAATGTTTCATGTAATGACAAGAATAAAATATATATATATATATATATTCATCGTAGCACACAGTCTAATTCTCATCTGCATGCTGTGCCTCAATGATATTATCCAAAATGTTACAGTTTGTTTCCATGCTAACATTGACAGCAGGCATTGTCACCTTGTCAAGAATCCCTCACATCTATCCCATAATCACTTTGACACCTCCTCTGCCCCTGCCCAACCGCCCGACCACCACCACCATCAGGCAGGAGGCACTGTTGCATGAGGATAAGAACTGTCAGGATGGGGACAGCTTCTTCCCCCAGTCCATAAGTCTACTGAGCTCCCTGCCACCAAATAGGTCTCATCAGATATGAAATGCCAGTAGTGTTACACTGTTTACTTTTTAATTTGTGTCATAAATGCATCTTACGCTAAATGTCAATCTCTTGCAATATATTTTATTATTTGTTAATTAATTTGTGGTATTACAACTTTATCTGTTGTGTGTGAGTTATATGTACTGTATTGTGCACCTTAGCCCAGAAGAACATTGTTTTGTTTGGTGGCATACGTGTATATGGTTGAATGCCAATGAACTTGAACTTGAGCACTACTGATGAAAATACTTTGTTCCTTGATCTTCCTTTAAATATCTACTCAGCCAGGCAGATGCTTGGGAGTCCTGGTGATTGGTCGGTCCATCCTTTGTTCCAGGTAAGCGCTCATTTCGTGACACTAGTGATATTCCACTGGATATTTTATGGATTCCAAGGGGGCACCACAAACTCTTAGGGACTTATAGGACTTCAACCAGGAAGTCTTCCCAATGAACCTGTTTCAATGATCTACTTTATTTATCACATGTACATCAAAACATTGAAACGTACAGTGAAATGTAATGTTTGTGTCTAGAATGCAAACTAGCAGCAGATGATCAGTGTCATCATGCTTTTGACATTGAAAAGGCACCGAGGCATTCGGGCTCTCACGACCAGACTATGTTACAGTTTCTTCCCCCAAGCTATCAGACTCCTCAATACCCAGAGCCTGGACTGATACCTTACTGCCCTATTGTCCTGTTTATTATTTATTGTAATGCCTGCACTGTTTTTGTGCACTTTATGCAGTCCTGGGTAGGTCTGTAGTTTAGTGTAGTTCTTTTTTTCTCTGTGTTGTTTTTTTATTAGTTCAGTCTAGTTTTTGTACTGTGGCATGTAACACCATGGTCCTGAAAAACATTGTCTCATTTTTACTATGTACTGTACATAGCAGTTATGGTCGAAATGACAATAAAAGTGACTTGACTTGACTTGATTAAAGTAACATACCTACAACTTCAGATTCAGATTATTGTCATTTAGAAACCACAAATGCAGTGCAGTTAAAAAATGAGACAACGTTCCTCCGGAATGATATCACAAAAGCACATGACAAAACAGACTATACCAGAAAATCCACATAACGTTTGGCAATCTCCAATCCAGAGTCTGGAGAGGCTGCTGCGTATTAATATCGTG
Organism: Hemitrygon akajei; assembly: GCF_048418815.1. Lineage (NCBI taxonomy): Eukaryota > Metazoa > Chordata > Chondrichthyes > Myliobatiformes > Dasyatidae > Hemitrygon > Hemitrygon akajei. Next base: position 29,462,533 of record NC_133129.1, read on the forward strand.
TTCCCCGGAAAGGAGCTCCAATCTCACCAGACAAAACAAGACCAAAAACTAAAGCTACAAGACCTGCACAAAACCACATAGTTACAACAGTGCAAACAATAGCATAATTGATAAAAGACAGACCAGGGGCACAGTAAAAATAGTCCAAAGATGTTAAAAGACTATAAGTTCAAAAGAAACCATCACACAGTTTCCACAAGTCCTCAGGGTCCCGATAGACTTGTCATCCCATGCAGGTGGCAGAAGGGAAGACCCCCGCTATGGACTTCCACGGCGCCGACTGACTCAGCCTCGCAGACGCAGCACAAAATGAAAGCTCCGTCAAACCCAGCCTCACAGACGCAGCACACACTGAAAGCGCTCTGACCGTAGTGGACTCCGAGTCCATCGAACCTCCAAGCCTCTGACCATCCCCTCCGGCACAGCTTCTCTGAGCACCATCCTCTGCCGAGCGTATTAGGACGCCCCCGCCAACAGCCATCGGCAACGCAACCCCGAGCACTGGGGGCCTGTTCTTCCCAGCAGAGACCCGGACCTCACAGCAGCAGCAGCAACGAAGAAGGTCTTCCTGGAGATTTCCAGATGTTCCTCCATGCTCCCACGTCCATTTTCAACCGATTATGATTGTGCACGGCACCCCGCTTCACAAATAACAGATAATCAGCTCCGGAGTGGCCGCTGCAAGATACGGCGCACCGCCATCTTGGATTATTAACTAATAATAATTATTATTAACCTTATTAACCCTAATACAAATGTCTTTTAGAATGTGCGAGGAAACCGGAGCATCAGTAGGAAACCAACACAGTCATGGGAGAATGTAAAAACTCCGAATGGACAGTGGTGGGAACTGAACCCCAACCTTACAGCTGGCACTATAAAGTATTACACTAAACGCTATAATACTGTGCCAACCCATACGTTACATTAGAGTTCCATTGGGTTCATTGAATCAATAGAAAGGAAAGGCCGTGGAGAGAATGATCAGTACAAGTTAATTTCTTTTTCGATATGACCTAATTCAGTTTGGTTGCACAATGTTAACTATTTGAACTGTGTGTTTTAGTACCTGATTTTTTTTTGATAGCATGTACTTTTTTAAAAAATACTTGAATGCTTTTGAATACTTGTGTAGGCAAAATGATATTCATGGACTTAAAGTAGTCTGCTTGAGTTGACAAGACAGTGCAGGGTGGAGTCTGCTAGAACTGCCCTGCTCCGGTATAATCGGGTCAGGTATATTTTATACCTGATCAAATCTGACTCAGCAATGGCCAATCCAAACCTGATTCAAGTCTGCCAAAATCCACAGCAAAACCCTTGCTTGTTACTCTAGACTAGACTATTTAATTTACTTCATATCTGGCTTCTACTCGGAATTCTTTAAAACACTGATCTCCATGACTTAACTTCCACCAATCGCCATTTCACCCAACTCTTCTGTGACTCTCAACCTCAGCATTTGTAAACCTCACTTTGCTTGCTTCAGTTTGTGTGTGTGTGTCAGCTGCTTCGTTCCCAAACAAATGAAGTGTCTTGGCCCAAAACTTTTCAGTTCATTTCCCTCCATGAATGCCTGACCAGCTGAGCTCCTCCAGCATTCTGTGTGTTTTGATCAAGATTTCCAGCATCTTGTGATGCCTCCCAATCTCAGCAATCTCATGCTCTAAATCTTCCTGTTTAAAATTTTCTCACTCTCTACCATATTTCTTTTCTGGTTCATTATCGAAGTTCTTTATTATAAATGTTCCAGTAAAGTATCTTGAGATATTTTGCCATATTGAATGCCTTACATCAAGGCAAACTCTTGCCATAATGATTAAACCGGTCCACAGTGAGGACAACAACACACACAAATTGCTGGTGGAACACAGCAGGCCAGGCAGCATCTATAGGGAAAAGCACCGTTGATGTTTTGGGCCGAGACCAAATGCTGTGTTCCACCAGCATTTTGTGTGTGTTGTTGTTTGAATTTCCAGCATCTGCAGATTTCCTTGTGTTTGCACAGTGAGGACACTTAGCACAAGGAATCAATCTGGTCAGCACTATGTTTTTTTCACTCTTCTAAGAGACAGCGGTACTACAACTTAAAAGACTAAGTCAGAAAGATCAGAGACTTCATCAATTGGCTCTGTGCTGGTTCCCTGGAGGATTTCTACTGATTTAACTTTATAGCTTCAGTGAGAGTCTGGGAGAATCTCTGAGGCATTTCTTGAGCAATGAGATCTTTAAATCTGTGTAATTATTAATAAAACTATCATCTATCAATGTGAAAGTTTGTTTGAAATCCTTAGTTTTCAATTTCACCAGGAAACAGAGCAGCAAGAGCTTGGTGCCAATCCAAGCAGATAAGGGGATAAGATTTCGTATGGGAATTGAAAATGAAACAATTTCAGCAATGGGTAACTTCACAGTTCAATGTTCAAAGTGAATCTATAATCAAAAGTATGTATATGCAACCATATAATACCTTAAAGTATATTTTCTTGCATGCATTTACAGGGAAAAAATTCAATAGAATTTGATCAAAACTGTACATAAGCAAAGACTGACAAACAGCAATGTGCAAAAATAGACAAACTGCAAATAAAAATAATACTGAGAATATTAGTTGTAAAGAACCCTTAAAAGTAATATGTAGATCATAGACTCAGTTGAGAGTAGTAGTGAATGAAATTATTAATGTCAGTTCAAGAGCCTGATGGGTGTAGTTATTACTGTTCCTGAGGAGATGTAGGACTCTATACCTCCTACCTGATTGTACAAGCGAGAAAAGAGCATGCCCCGAATGGTGGAATCTTTGATGATGGTTGCCGTTTCCTTGTAAATGTACTCAATGGTGGGGAGGGCTTCGCCTGTTGATGGGCTGGGCTGTATCCACCACATTCTGTAACCTTTTCTGCTCCTCAGAGTTGGTGCCTCTATACCAGGATACAAGGTTTAAACTTTTGAAAGCTGGAATTCTACTCTGATCTGCGTAGATACTGAATGTTAATGGATCAAACCTGACACTCTCAATCTTTTTGTTCTTGTTGCTGTTGCAATGAATCCAAGTGCAGGACACAGGCACGGAGATTTTGTTAGGATGCAGATGTGAATGGCAAACAGGCAGGAGAGCAGGAAGGCAGGCGACAGGCAGAATTTATCTTGACACAGAGCATAGAAAGGGAAACGGCAGACAAAACTCTTCTCAGCACGGAGAGAGGGAGTCACGCAGGCAACCCTCGGTGCTGAAGTAAAACTTTAGAAGACTTATCTTGACGTGGTGAGGCTGGGTTTCACAGGTAAACCTCGGAACTAGAGTAGAACTTAGAAAACTGATCTTGACACGAAGAGACTGAGTTTTACAGGTAATTCTTGGTACTGGAACAAAACTTAGAACACAGAGTCCTAAGAGGCCAGGAAACATTAATTACCACACAGGTAAAACCAATGATCTGGCAACTAGTGGTTGTAACACCGGGGTTCTTATGCTGCAGGTCTTGATGGAAACCAGGTGTGACATCATCAAAGAGAATTAGGAGCAAATGGGGAATTAATGGTCAGAACCATGGCACAACCAAAGAGGATTAGGAGAAAATAAAGAATTAACGGTGGGGATCGTGACAGTTCCTTACACTTCTTTAGATCTCTGATATGATTGCCAGTCAGGTCCTTTCTTTACTTTGTCTCAGGTTCAATTACAGCTTTAATAAGCTACAGGAAAGTCCCATCTTATTGGCTGTAAGTAAAGACTTTAGAGTCATGGAGCAGTGCAGGATGGAAACAGGCCTGCCTGCCCCTTTAGTTCATACTATTTATTCACTTATTTTACCCTCTCTTACATTCCCATCAACTCCCTTCCAAATACCACTAACTACAACTTATTAACCAATTAACCAATCAGCCGGACCATTTTTGTGAGATAGGGAAATAAAGTTCCCAGAGGAAATGCATGAGGTCATGGAGAGAACGTGCACACTCCGCATAGAGAAGACTGGAGGATAGGCTGGAATCGCGGTGACTGGAGCTGTGGGGCAGTAGCATCAAGAACTGAGGAAAGAAATTGGCAAACAATACGAGGTTCAAGTACATAAACCTAAGATTAAGAGACTTGCGCAATACTGAATGGCCTGGCTAGGCTTTAAAACATAAATTTATGCACTCTCAACTCAGTTCCTTTTAGATATGTGGCAGTTGAATAAGACAACATCAGATTTTGTCCGATATGGAACAAATGGTTTGAATGTGTGGATTTTCTCCAAGTGCTCCAACAGTCCAAAGCCATACTGGTTAGTAGGTTAGTTGGTCATTGTAAATTGTCCTGTGATTAAATCAGGGGTCGCTGTATGGTCTGGCTCAAACGGATGAATGGGCCTGTCCCTGTACCTCAATAAATAAATAAATAAACATGGACACAGGCCCTTTGGCCCAACTCATCCATGTTGACTCTGATGTTTCTGCATTTGATTTCCTTTTTATTCCCTGGATGTAATTATGTACAATATGATCAGTCGGAACAGCTCACGGATCAAAAGCTTTTCATTGTAAATGTAACAATAATAAACTAATATAAATGCCTGTCTAAACTAATTCCCTTTGCCTGCATTTGGCCCATAACCTCGAAACCTTAGGTTTACGCACACCAAAGGAAGGAAGGAATAGGTGGTTTTGAAGGAGAAGTATTTGAGATATAGAATCATCCATGTTCTTACTAAATGGCAGAAATAGCTGAAGACTTTATTTTCTCAACAATAGGGGAGTATCACTGGACCAGACATAGTGAATTGAATTGAATTGACTTGACTTTATTACTTACATCCATGAGGAGTAAAATTCTTTACGTTATGTGTCCACCTAAATGTGCAACATGCAATTTATAGTAATTTATAATAAATAGTATGTACAACAATATAACATAGAAATACAGTTGTGTCAGCATGAATTAACCAGTCTGAGGGCCATGGAAGCACATCTTTAGTGTTATCTCCAGAGAGGTGACAACAATGTTTGGACAAATGTGCCAGACATATTTTTCAAGGGCTCATTTTTTTAGGCAAAACAACAGTAAGGCATGGCAAAGAATTTTCACCAGGGAAGAGTTTATAACTATTCTACAAAGCTGCATTGACAGGCAGACCAAGAAACAGGTGCATACACACAAACCCACACACACGAGCGGTGATTGATAAGTTTGTGGCCTAAAGTAGAAGGAGTCAATTTTAGAAAACTTAGCACACTTATCTTTCAACATAGTCCCCCCCCCCCCCCCCCACTATATTTACACACTTAGTCCAGCGGTCATGGAGCATACAGATCTTGGACCTCCAGAAAGTGTCCACAGCAGGGTGATTGATAAATTCGTGGCCTAGGGTAGAAGGAGATGAGTTATACAGCTCTCATTACATGCACATACAGTTCAACTCTTTGAGTGATTATACGGAAATTTTAAAGTTAATAACTCATTAGTTAATAATGCATTGGGGTGATTGATAAGTTCATGGCCTAAGGTAGAAGGAGATGAGTTATTAACTTCAAACTTTCTGCATAATCACTCAAAGAGTTGACCTGCATGTGCATGTGACAACAGCTGTATAACTCATCTCCTTCTACCTTAGGCCACAGCTGTGGACTCTTTCTGGAGGTCCAAGATCCATATGCTCCATGACCGCTGGACTAAGTGTGTAAATGTTATGTTGAAAAATAAATGTGCTAGGTTTTCTAAAATAGACTCCTTTTACCTTAGGCCACAAACTTATCAATCACCCCCCCATAATTACATCCATTAAAGTATCCAAAGAACAAATATCCAAACACCAAATGCTGACTCACATACATGCATGTGCACTCACGCATTCACAAGTACACACACATACACAAAAACTCACGCACAGTATTGTCCTTCATTAACATCATCTAAGGAAGGAAGTAATCTATCTTTTCCTAGTCTGCTGATTTGTAATATCAGACTTGGAAGATGGGTGGAGTGAATAGGGATTTTGATCTTTTTTTGCAATGCTATAATAGTATAGTTCCAATAAGTCACTTGTGCTAACAACAAATAGTCTGCTAGAGGAACTCCATGGGTTGAGCAGCTTCTTTGGGAAGAAAGGAATGGTCAGCGCTTTGTGTTGAAACCTTGCTTAGCCATCCACTTGTTTAGCCAAATCAGAGTCAAGCAATTGATCTTGATTATGAGAGGAAACTGGTAAATGGATATCAAAAGCAACAACAAGAGCTTCTGCAGATAAATGAAAGGAAGAGTGTAGTGAGGGTGAGTTAGGATCTTCTGGTGAGTGATCCCCAGGAGACAAGGATTCATGCATTTGAGTTAAGCCAGAGCTTTACACTGATGTTGTTGATGGAGATCACAGCAGAGGTTGCAAAGATAAGAAATGGCCTGGCTTCAAAAACCATGGAACTCACAACTTATAATGATGCTTATCCAGATTTGCCTGTCATAAGCGTCAAAGTGCTGGAAGAGCTAATGACACCAAAGATAGACAAGTCCTCACGACTTGATATCTGTATCAAAGGGTTTTAATGAGACAAGCCCTGTTGAGATAGCAGAGCCATTGGTCCAAGATTTTTCAAAACTCACTGAGTTCTGAGAGGGTACTGATGGATTGTAAACTGCAGATAAGACTCCCTTCTTCAAGGTAGATGATAGAGAGTGACAAAGAGCAAGAAACTATTAAGTTATAAACTTATGATCTATCATTGAAAAGATGCTGAACTCTGCAATCAAGGAAGAAATAGAGAAAAGTGCTTAATGTAATCAAAGCAAACCAGTATGGAAGATAAATCATGTTTGACACATTTTTTGGAGTAATTTGAAGAAGCAACAATCGGGGTCGAAGTGGGGGATATGTAGATGAAGTGCATTTGGAGTTTCAAAACACATTTAACAAGATGCCATGTGAAAGGTTAATTTTGTTGTTGTTTGCAAGGAGTTTCTACATTCTCCCCATGACCATGTGGGTTTCCTCTGTGTGTTCCTCCCACATTCCAAAGACAAACAGGTTAATTGGTTAATTAGTCTCATGGTTGTAATTGGGCAGCAAAGACTTATTGTGCCAGAGACCCTTGTTACCATGCTGTATCTCTGAATAAAACACAAAAAAACCCCAAAAATAAATGATTTATTTGCCCAGAGAATAGTTCTTTCTTGAATTCAGATTACTAAGAAAATTCAAATTCCACAGTTACCATGGTGGATCTTTAACTCATATCTGTAGATTATTTCTTCAGACCTTTGAGCTTTCAGATCAGCAATTTCATACCACTACCACCATCACCTAAAACAAAACAATTATCATCCATTTAACCGTTTTTTTTTCCAGAGCTTCCTTAAATTTTGTTGAAGCATAAAGGACCTTTCAATTTTTAAAGTAAAGAGAGCAGTCTTTCTTAGTGCATCAACTGTGTAGAGGAAGGTTTTCACATACAAATCAGGAACTGTCTGATTTTAATTCCATTCAAGTGAAGGAATAGATTTGAAACTATCTGGACACCATTCCTGACAAGACATGACATGAAATGTTTTATGTCTGAGCAGCAAGTGCAAAGCCCAGAAAATCCTGGAAATTGAGGTTTGCTAGTCAACATCTAAAAGTGAAAGGGAGACTAATGGCTTCCAGTATGATCTCCAAATAGTTCCCTTAATCACTGAAGGTGAGGTGATTTATTAGATAAATTGTAAAAGTGGTAAATGGGAAGCTATTCCTTGAATCTAAGGGTCATTGAGTGTCAGTAATGCTCCTTGAGTGTAGATAATGTGAAATATTTCCAACAATTAAAATGGAAATCAACTGTGTTCCAACTTTAAGAGCAACAGACTCCAAGGGCAGAATATTCCTATTCCTATTTTCCTATGTTTCATTATAGATCATGTTCCTAGCCCTGAACTTTTGCATTCCATGGATGACATTCCCATGGTTCTAATAGAACTTGAGTCATATAGCTGAAAGAGCAACTGATCGTCAGTTCTGATAGTTATCCTTAGGAACCTCTACCAATGCTAGACTTTCATTCCAGGTCTATTTTAAAAGATTTAACAAGCTTGGCCTTCACATCTAATTCTCCATAAGCACTAGTCTGTGGGAAAACAATATTTTGCTCTCTCATCCCACTTGAGGCTTGCTAATTTTATACTTTAGTCCTGTGACCGTAGTTTAAACTATCTGTTTATATTGCACTATCAGCATCTTAAGGAAAAAGATCAAAATACCTTCTAATGGTATCACATTCTATTTTGGATAGATAGATATCCTAATTGATAATTCCAGTCTCCAAAAACTCTTTAGTACATCTGCTGCATTCTTCCGGAGCTTTGATGGATTAAATATAGAATACACAGAATTAGATGTAATAATGGTTCATATTTTGAGGGACAGTTATTTTAAAAAAGCCCATTCACATAATTTAAATCACCTATTAACCCCAGTGAGTCAGATTATATTTTATATTGGACACAATCATCTTATTTTGTTCTACTCTTCTTATTCACTGTCTATATCTAGAGTCATAGAAAAGTACAGCGCAGAAGTAGGTCCTTTGGCCCATCTAGACTATGCCAAACCATTTAAACTGCCTATTCCCATCGCCCTGCGTCTGGCCCATCGCCCTCTAAACCCCTAGCACTCACGTACCTACCCAAGCTTCACTTAAACGTTGAAATCAAGCTTGCATGGACCACTTGCATTTACAGATCATTCCATATTCTCACAACCCTCCGACTGAGGAAGTTTCCCCTCATGTTCCCCATAAACTTTTCCCCTCTCACCCTTAATCCATAAACTCAGGCTGTAGACCCACCCAACCTCTATGGAAAAAAGCCTGCTTGCTTTTGTCCTATCTACACCCTTCATTATTTTGTAAGCCTCTATCGAATCTCCTCTTGATCTTCTATGTACAAGGAATAAAGTCCCAACCTGTTCAATCTTCCCTCATAACTCAGGTCCTCCAGACCCGGCAACATCCTTGTAACTTTTCTCCGTACTCTTTCAGCCTTATTTACAGCAAATTGAAAATATCAAAGTTCAAAGCTGAATGCACAAAGTAAATTTATCATCCAAGTACATTTATGTCACCATACACAGCCCTGGGATATGTTTTCTTGTGGGCATGCACAGTAAATCCAAGAAGCATTAGAGAATCAATGAAAGACCACATCCAACAGGACAAGCAACCGATGTGAAAAAGACAACAAACTCTTCAAATACAAAAGAAAAAAACATAAACAACTAAGTACTAAATATTGAGAACACGAGGTGAAGAATCCTTGAAAGTGCGTCCATAGGTTGTGGGAACAGTTCAGTGATGAGGCAAGTGAACTGATCTCCACTGGTTCAAGAGCCTGATGGATGAGGGGGAGTAACTGTTCCCAAAACGAAGTAGTGTGGGTCCTGAAGCTCCTGTACCTTCTTCCTGCTGATAGTCATTGAGGTAGGTTTCAACATTCTTCTTAGGCACTGGTATAACTGTATCCTGCTTTAAGCAGGTGGGTATCTCAGACTGTCAAAGTGAGAGCTTAAATATTGGTGAACACTCCAGCCAGTTGATCAGCAAGGGTCTTTAGTACCAGGTATCCCATCTGGGCCATATGCTTTCCTTGGGTTTACCCTCCTGAAGGATGCTTTCACGTCAAGTCAAGTCAAGTCAAGTCACTTTTATTGTCATTTCGACCATAACTGCTATGTACAGTACACAGTAAAAATGAGACGTTTTTCAGGAACATGGTGTTACATGACACAGTACAAAAACTAGACTGAACTACGTAAAAACCAACACAGAAAAAAACTACACAAGACTACAGACCTACCCAGGACTGCATAAAGTGCACAAAACAGTGCAGGCATTACAATAAATAATAAACAGGACAATATGGCAGTAAGGTGTCAGTCCAGGCTCTGGGTATTGAGGAGTCTGATAGCTTGGGGGAAGAAACTGTTACATAGTCTGGTCGTGAGAGCCCAAATGCCTCGGTGCCTTTTCCCAGATGGCAGGAGGGAGAAGAGTTTGTGTGAGGGGTGCGTGAGGTCCTTCATAATGCTGTTTGCTTTGTGGATGCAGCGTGTAGTGTAAATGTCCATGATGGCGGGAAGAGAGACCCCGATGATCTTCTCAGCTGACCTCACTATCTGCTGCAGGGTCTTGCGATCCGAGATGGTGCAATTTCCGAACCAGACAGTGATGCAACTGCTCTGGATGCTCTCAATACAACCCCTGTAGCATGTGATGAGGATGGGGGTGGGAGATGGACTTTCCTCAGCCTTCGCAGAAAGTAGAGACGCTGCTGGGCTTTCTTTGCTATGGAGCTGGTGTTGAGGGACCAGGTGAGATTCTCCACCAGGTGAACACCAAGAAATTTGGTGTTCTTAACAATCTCTACCGAGGAGCTGTCGATGTTCAGCGGGGAGTGGTTGCTCTGTGCCCTCCTGAAGTCAACAACCATCTCTTTTGTTTTGTTCACATTCAGAGGCAGGTTGTTGGGTCTGCATCAGTCTGTTAGCCGCTGCACCTCCACTCTGTAAGCTGACTCGTCGTTCTTGCTGATGAGACTCACCACGGTCGTGTCATCGGCGAACTTGATGATGTGGTTCGAGCTGTGTGTTGTAGCACGGTCGTGGGTCAGCAGAGTGAACAGCAGTGGACTGAGCACACAGCCCTGGGGGGCCCTTGTGCTCAGTATGATGGTGTTGGAGATGCTGCTCCCGATCCAGACTGACTGAGGTCTCCCAGTCAGGAAGTCTAGGATCCAGTTGCAGAGGGAGGTGTTCAGGCCCAGTAGGCTCAGCTTTCCAATCAGTTTCTGAGGGATGATTGTGTTGAATGCTGTACTGAAGTCTATGAACAGCATTCAAGCACATGTGTCTTTTTTGTCCAGGTGGATTAGGGCCAGGTGGAGGGTGATGGCAATGGCGTCATCTATTGAGCGGTTGGGACAGTATGCAAACTGCAGGGGGTCCAGTGAGGGGAGCAGCAGGATCTTGATGTGCCTCATGACGAGCCTCTCGAAACACTTCATGATGATGGATGTGAGTGCAATGTGATGGTAGTCATTTAGGCAGGACACTGAAGACTTCTTCAGCACGGGAACGATGGTGGCGGCCTTGAAGCACGTTGGAACGGTAGCACTGCTCAGGGAGATGTTGAAAATGTCAGTGAGAACATCTGCTAGCTGGTCTGCACATCCTCTGAGCACTCTACCAGGGATGTTGTCTGGTCCAGCAGCCTTCTGTGGGTTGACCCTGCACAGGGTTCTTCTCACATCGGCCACAGTGAGACACAGCACCTGGTCATTTCAGAGGCTGAAATCACAGGGTCATTGGGGGCTGTGGGAGCTCATGAAGGTTCCTCAATGTTTTGACGGTCAAAGTGAGCATTGAGATTACAGTATCTGTGAGTGAAGCTTTGTTCTCACCTTTGGCTCTTGGTTTCACTTTGTAAGAGGTAACAGCATTGAATCCCTGGCACAGAAAGCAAGCATCCTTCAGTAATTCAAGTTTGATCTGGAATTCTACATCGCAACTGAGCTGGCTTTCCAGAGATTGTATCTGGATCTTACTGAGCCACCAGACCTGAATGCCACTGATCTAGCCCAGCAGATTGTGCATCTCATGGTCCACCAAATGCTTCAGGCTAGGGAAGACTCTAGATGATTTTGTGGGGACACACTTGCATATGACTGTTTTTATAATGTCTGTGACAACTGTGGTGTATTTATTCAGATCCTCTCATAAGTCCTTGTACATGGGCAAGCCCACCAACTTGCAGCATAGCCACTCTTCTGCCTCCCATGACCTCTTTGTTCCTATTTCTGAAACCTTTCTCTTTAGCCTCAGTCTATATACAAGTAGGAGAAAGACAGCCAAGTAATCAGATTTCCCAAAATGTGGTCTAGGTACTCCTTACAGCAGTATAGCAGTGGTCAAGTGTGTTGGGGGCCACTGGTGCTGCAGGTTATATGCTGATGGTAATTGGGTGGGAATTTCTTCAAACAAGTCTGCCCTTTACCATTCTCAAATTTCTACTATTGTCTATTTGTGCAAGTGTTACAAGTGTTGACTAAACTATGTCCAAGCAACACACACAAAATGCTGGAGGAACTCAGTAGGCCAAGTTGCATCAATGGAAAAGAGTACAGCCGACATTTTGGGGCCAAAACCCTTCGGCAGGACTGGAGAGAAAAAAAGAGGAATAGATTTAAAAGATGGGGGGAGGGGAGAGAGAAACACAAGGTGTAACCTGAAGGGGGAGGGATGAAGTAAAGAGCTGGGAAGTTGATTGGTGAAAGAGACAGAAGGTCATGGAAGAAAGAAAAGTAGAGAGGAACACCAAATGGAGGATCTCTTGTTTGTGATTGGATTACTAAACTATGTCCTTTCATCCTGAACTTCCAGAAGTGCAGAAATAGTTTATCATAATCTATGCATCAAAACATTCAACTGTATCACTCCCAGGTGTACTAAATTGCAAGCAATGCAGATCCAACTTGTGTAAACTCTTACATGATTTCACCAAGTAATCTTCTTGCCAGTCTCTGATGTTATCTGTCCAAGATCATTTTTATCTTTGATACCCACATCTGCTCCCCTTTCCCAGTCAGGGTAAAACCATGGAGAAGGTACCCGTTATATCCATTGGAAATGTACACCTTCTTATTTTCATTTGTACATTTGTTATCCATAAAAGCAGCAATTTATATCCCTTCCTGCTTATTTTTATCAACTATCCAGGAACATTTTAATGCGCTAAGTGCAAAAAAACTCTTACTTTCCCCAAGCCGCCAGGCTGATCACTACCTCCATGCATTAACCCTACCTAGCTCCCCATCCCGCCACCACTATGTCCTCATCAGCCACTCCTCTTCACAGCTCCTAAACGCCCTTCATACCCCTGAGCAATGTCACTTTACGCTTACACTCCGCATCTCATACCTCCACTGACACTGTTACTGTCCTATGGTGCTTAATAAGCCCTGCTGATACCGAGAAGAGATCCTCTTGCCAAGAGTCAATTTGTCACTTTATCATTTCCTGTCAGACACCTTATGCTCAGAGACTCCTGCACTTAGTGTCAGTTTATGTACATACAGTCTATCTATATAAGCTAATCTTATGTATGTATAGCCATATTCTTAGAGTTAACCTATGTTCAGATATCATGATAAGTATATACAATCAGTATATGCTAATCTTGTGTACTTATGGTCAAGCTGCATTATATTAGCTTCTATATTTATATATATGGTGTTGATTATGCCTATTGTGCTGCATTGTATCCAGAGTAACAATCATTTCCTTCTCCTTTACACCTGTGTGTGCTGAAGAATAATAATAAACAATCTTGAATTTTTAAACCCACTTCTCTTTGAATCTCCGACTATTTTGAACATTCCTGTTCTGTGGTTTAAGGGCTCAAAAGTGGATGATAAACTCCATTATTTCCCTTCCATAATTTAGTACTTACTACAACTTCAATTCATTGAAGTATCGTATATGATGAAAACCCATCCCACCAGAGATAGTTGCAAAGGGCTCTAAACCGAAATGAAATATGGATTGATCTCCAGCATTAACTGGTAAATTGGTAATCAGAATCATAAGACAATAAGACAAAGGAGCAGAATTAGTCCATTCAGCTCATCGAGTCCATTCCACCACTCCATTATAGCTGATCCCAGATCCCACTCAAAACCATACACCTGTCTTCTCACCATCTCACATCTCCAATCAGGAAATGACCAATTTCTGCCTTATGTATTTGTGCAGACTTGGCCTCCACCGCTGTCAGTGGCAGAGTATTCCACAGGTTTAAGACTCTCTGGATAAAAAAAATTCTCCTTACCTCTGTTCTGAAGGGTCACCCCTCAATTTTAAGGCTGTACCCTCTAGTTCTGGATACCCCCAGCATAGGAAACATCCTCTCCACTTCTACCCTATCTAGTCCTTTCAACATTCTGTGGGTTTCAATGAACACCCCCCCCCCCCGCCCCAGCATTCTTCTAGATTCCAAAGAGTACAGGCCACAGCTGCCAAATGCTCCTCATATGTTAACCCATTCATCCTCATGAACGTACTCTGGACTTTCTCCAATAACAAAACGTCCTTTCTGAGAAATGGGGCCCAAAACTGTTGACAATACTCTAAGGGAAGCCTGACTAGTATCTTATAAAGGCTCAGCATTATCTCCTTGTTATTATATTCTATTCCCCTGTAATAACTGCCCCCCAACAGTACTCAAAATGGAGCCTTGGGGCAACTACGTCCCTATAGCTGCTGTCTATCACTGCCTCACTTTCCCTAACAATCCAAAGGTCATCAAGCTGCAGCTCCAGTTCCCTAACTTGGTCTCTAAGGAGCTGCATTTCAATGCATTTAGTACAGATCTGGCCATCGGGGAGGCTGGAAGTCTCCTGGAAATCCCACATCTGATACCCAGAACAGAAAACTGGCTCTGTAGATATAACCCCTATTCTCTGTCGAGTTAAGTAAGAAATAAGGAATGAACTGACCTGCTTACCTTGCCTCTGCCTGTTTTCGCCAAAGCCTTGATGAGCCTAAGCCTTCCTACTCTGCCTCAGACTACTCCAATGCTGACCGCTCCACTAGCTGGTGCCTCTCTTATAGAGATTGGGTTTCCCGTTGAAAACCTTTGTCAGGCCCGTGCAGGAACACTCCTGTTGCATCTGCTCAGTACTCCAATCAACGACAAGTTTAATATCACTGATGTATGACATGAAATTCATTGTTTTGTGGCAGCTTTACAGTGTAGTACCTAAAATATTCTACAAATTACAATTTAAAAATATATAAAATTACACTAAATATGTAGTGGTGAGGTAATGATCATAGATTGCTTCATTATCCATTCATAAATCTGATGGGTGAGGATGGAAGCTGTTCCTAAACTGTCACTAAAACAGTAGACTGATTTATTATTGTCACATATACTGAGGTACAGTGATAAACTCGACTTACATACCATTCTTACAAAGTGCATTGAGGTAGTTCAATTTAGGCAAAAGCAGAATGCAGAATACATTAGTTACAGTTACAGATGAAGTGCAGCGCAGGTGGCCCATCAGGTGCAGGGTGATAATGAGGTAGACTGTGAGGTCAAGAACCCTTCTTATCATACTAAGCGTCTGCCTGATAATCTTATAACAGTGGGCTAGTTACTGTCCTTGAGCCTGGTGGGACTTTTGGCTTTTGTATCTTTAAACCAATAGGCGGGAGAAAAGAAAATGGCCGGGGTGGGTGGTCATCCACAAGGAAATCTGCAGATGCTGGAAACTCAAACAACACACACAAAATGCTGGTTGAACACAGCAGGCCAGGCAGCATCTATAAGGAGAAGCACTGTTGACGTTTTGGGCCGAGACCCTTCGTCAGGACTAACTGAAAGGAAAGATACTATCTTTAAACAATATACCTTAATGGAGAAAAAGCAACAGTATGGAATTAATTAATTATGTTGGCTGTTTACCAAAGTAACAAGCATAAACAGATTCACTGAAGGAGAGAGTGTGTCACATTTTGTCATACATTATGATTTAAAGAGGAATGTAAAGCGATTTCCTTTCATTCTTTTGTCTGGTTTAGTTTATTTTGCTTATTAAATCTATGAATGGTGTCGTTCTCCTGTGCTAGTTGCGCACATCTTTGCTTGGAAGTGTATAAGTAGCCCTTTAAAATCACATGTTACAAACCTTGGAAATTCATTTTCAACCATGAAGTGTGGGTATCTACGCCAGAAGGGCAGCAACCATTCAAGAAGGCAATTCCACCACCTTCTCAAGGGCAATTAGAGATCGGCAGTACTTGCATCATCCACCTTAATCAAATGATGTTTCTATAGTTTCTGACTTCTGAAATTCAAAATAAATCTTATTGCTAATGAGAAACACCAGAGATTTTGTAGATGCTAGAATCCAGAGTAACCCACATAAAATGCAGGAGGAACTCAGCAGGCCAGGCAGCATCCAGTCCTGATGAAGTTTCTAGCACTTTTGAAATATTTTGCTGATGAAATCCTACATTCTGAACACAAAGCTGAACCAAATACAAAGACAGCCAATGTGACGCCATAATAAAACATGTTACTGTTCTGCAAATGACTAACCACAAGGTGACCACTGAAAGTCATGCTGAAAGAATATGTGCACTGCATCTCGGTTGTAAGCTGGAGGAACCATGCTATGTGGTGTGTTTATTTGCAGTACAAGAATTCCTTCATTTTCAATGAGTGCTTTCTAACACTGAAACACAAGAAACCAGAGAGAACTCATGCAAACAATCAATGGCCTCCCCTGGTTGGGAGTTGAAGGTCTGCTTTGACTAAGAAGTGTTTATTTGTTAGGCCTGAAATAATTTCCATGTACGTCTGAAGACTGAAACCCGCTGAGCAACAGAAACTTTCTGGTGTAAAGATGGCCCACGTGTTTTAAATCAACACAAGATACTGCTTTTTTTTTAATAATTTGTTTTATGAAATGTTCTACAGTCTCTGATTCTTAAAGTCAAAAATTTTAGATCCTGGTTAACTTTGAATGAAAAGTACCAATTATCCACTGTACTGGCCTAGTCAACATTAACCAAAGCTGTGTAAGCCTCCCTTTTCTATTGCTATTTACTTATCAAGTTACTAAGTAGAATTTAATGGTTAACAATATTAAAAATAAATTATTTATTGAATAAATTAAATGATATTACTTTTTAAATGGTTATTGATTTTTATCCTGACCATTCATCTTGGAAGATACTATTTCATTTAGCTAGAAATTGTGATAACACTAGAAAACTCAGCTTAAAGTTAGTAATAGCAATTACTGAGCTATGGTGGGGGGGTAGTGGGTGGGTTAATGGGTGGAGGTGTTGATTGGATTGACCACTTGGGGGAAGTAATGGTTTTGAGTTTAGTGGTCCTGGCATGGATGCTGATGGAAGTGGGACAAACAATCCATAAACAGGGTGGATAGGGTCCTTCATAACATTGCTGGGCTCCAAGGACCTTAACCTTGTCATAGAGTTTGGAGGCTTGCGTGCATCAATGACCCAGAGAGCTATGTTGGCTGGCGCCAGAACTTCATGCTTTGGCTCTTGGTAGGGTCACCCATGCCAAACAGATCAGGAAGTAGAGGCCAGACTAAGAGTGGTCCACCAGTCCTTCAGGTTCAAGGGTGCAGCTCAGGGCATACCTGCACGTATACAGGTAGACTTCTGCCAGTGATGTGTTGGGCAGATTTAACTACCCATTGTAGAGCTTTCAAGTTATCACGTTATCATTAAAATGATCATTTTGAATAGTAGCCTGTGTACTTGACTCTACTGCAAGTCATTGACTGTTATTCTGGTTGATATCAGTTCCAGAGCAGTAGGAGCCAGTTATGGTTATCAAATAGCACAGAGACATGCCCTACATTGAGAAATATTTGTTGTGTGGAAACTCTTTGGATAAACCTATGAAGAAAATGCATTCTTTTCTGTCATCAGGATGCCTCAAGATGATTCACAGCCAGTGAAGTTCCACTGAAGTGTTATAAATTATGAAATATGATGTCAATTTGTACAGAGAAATCTCCCAAAGACAACCTCAAATAAATAACTAAATATACCCTTTTTCCAAACAGGTCAGAAATAAATTTACAGGATACTGGGATACTTGGATAGATAATAGATAAGAGAAAAAGAGCAATTTTGCATGGGTTGTGCTCACATTCATTGTTTTTCAGAAAGTAACAACTTTCTGTGATCTATGGATCTTCTGTTTTATATCCTCAAAACCACCATACAGTTACTAATTCTGAAAATGTATAACTTAACAAATTAATATTAAAGATATTACCACACTTCATAATCACAATATAATATGGTAATAACTGCTCTTAGATTATTGCTATCATTATTCTTCTGACAGGGAAGTTCAGAATCAATAGCAAAATCTCACCATATACTGGCAGCTGATGATGACTAAGATGGGGGGGGGGGGTCAGATTTTCTCACTTGGGATTGTGACACTTTTGGAATTTTCAACCACGGGATGTTTTGGATTTTGTGCCAACTTTCATTCTAATATTTTTACAGTTGTGCAAACCAACTATTGTTCAGAGCAGGAAATTTTTACAAGGCCTGAAAACTGCACGGCACTTTTTTTTTGTAATAAGTACACAATGAATATTTGGAATGAAAACTGAAAAATGGCAGACTTGACTTTATTTATTAATTGAAGGGTATAATGAAAACCAGTATGACAAAGAAAACCTTCCACATTTCGTAAACTTTTTCTCTTCTGTCTTAATTTCAATTGCGCGGTAACATATTTGCAGGGAGCATTTCTGTTACCGTGCAGTCATGCACCCGTGCAGCATAGAGGGACCAGTCTTCTATGTCATTAAATATAATCAATGCTAAGATAGATTTTTGAATCATTAGGAATCAAGACCAACAAGGATGTTGAGTCCAAGATGAGATCAGCTTTGTACGAACAGTAAAGTGTCTTTCTGGGGCCTTAGTACCTGAACTTTGCACCTTGTTCTCATGTTATGGTTGTGATTAATTTAAACGTTTACAAGTTACTTTGATATTACCATTAACATCACCACAGACAAACCAATTGACAGATTAAATAAATACTTTAAGGCTCACATTTGTTTCAGTATCGCTGTGTGAGTAATGAGTTAGAAACTGCTTCTGGACAAATTTAGGGTCCATTACCAGCAGCGTGGTGACAACAAAATTGTAATGTTTATTTTTTTGTCATTTACGCATTTCGAAATGCTTCACAATGATAAGTTTCCAAAGCAGAGTTGCTGATATAACTTGTAATAACAAATATTATTGTTCATGTCTGAACAGATGTTTGGCTTGTGTTTCACAGCTTTTCAATTTTGAAGACATGTCCCATCAACAAGATGTTGCAGTGCAGTACAAAACATTCTGCAGCCCACAGCCCACATATTGTGTGCCACAATCCCGAGGAGTCATCGGATTGTGCAGAGGGAATGAGAGTTTAAAAAAAGAAAAAGGTGGCAGTTGGCACTTTTTGCAGACCACAATTCATGAGGACGCTTTGGATTGTGCATAATTAGGCACTTGGCAAGGGCCGATAAAAAAAAGTAATTTAAAGCAGAGCATCCATTGTGTGAGTGGGCGAGAGTTGGAGTGAGAGTTGAGATCTTTTGAAGGTTAGAAGAGGCATTGGCCATGAGTAATTTTTAAAAATCATTATTTATTTTCTTTTTCTTTTTTATCACATGTTTAGAACAGTGGGGATGTCAGCCAGGATACTGGAATGCTCCTTTTGCATGATATGGGAAGGCAGGGAGACCTCCAGTATCCCTGAAAGCTACACCTGCAAGAAGTGTATCCAGCTGCAGCTTCTAACAGACCGTGTTAAGGAATTGGAGCTGGAAATGGATGAACTCCCAATCATTCAGGAGGCTGTGGGGTTGCTAGACAGAGCAGGGAGGTAATAACACTCAAGGTGCAAAATACAGGCAACTGGGTGACAGTCAGGAGGGGGAAAGGTGATCGGCAGCCAGTGCAGAGTATCCCTGTGGCCATTCCCCTCAATGACAGGAAAATCACTTTGGATACTGCCGGGGTATACGGCCTAGCAGAGGAAGACTACAGATGTCAGTTCTCTGGCACAGAGTCTGGCTCCATGGCCAAGAGGGGAAGAGGGGAGAAGAGACAAGCATAAACCCATAAGACATAAAGACATAGGTGCAGAATTAGGCCATTTGGCCCATCAAGTCTGCTCTGCCTTTCAATCATGGCTGATCTTTTTTTTCCCCTCCTCAAAACAATTCTGGCCTTCTCCCATAACTTCTAATGCCTTGGCCTGTCAATACACCCAACGACCTAGCCTCCATAGCTGTCTGTAGCAGAAAATTCCACAAATTCACCTCTGACTAAAGTAATTTCTCTGCATCTCTCTTTTAAATAGATGCCCCTCTATCCTGTGTTGTGCCCTCTTGTCTTAGACTGCCCCATTATGGGAAACACCCCTTCCACATCTACTCTGTCTGGGCCTTTCAACATTCAAAAGGTGTCAATGTGATCCCCCCATCCTTCTAAATTCTTGCAAGTACAGGCCCAGAGCCATCAAACATTCCTCATATGATAACCTTTTCATTCCCAGAATTATCCTTGTGAACCTCCTCTGAACCTTCTCCAACGCCAACACATCTTTTCTTAGCTGAGGAGCCCAAAACTGTTCACAATACTCAAGGTGAGGCCTCACCAGTGCCTTATAAAGCCTCAGCATCACATCCCTGCTCTTGTATTCTAGACCTCTTGAAATGAATGCTAACATTGCATTTGCCTTCCTCACCACTGACTACCTGCAAGTTAACATTTAGGGTGTGCTGCTCAAGGATTCCCAAGTCCCTTTGCATTTCAGATTATTGAATTTTTTCCCCGCTTAGAAAATAGTCGGTGTATTTACTTCTTCGACCAAAGTGCATGAACATGTATTTTCCAACATTGTATTTCATTTGTCACTTTCCTGCTCATTCTCCTAATCGAAGTCTTTCTGCATCCTACCTGTTTCCTCAACACTATTTACCCCTCCACCAATCTTTGGATCATCTGCAAACTTGGAAACAAAGCCATCTATTCCTTTATCTAAATCATTAATATACAGCATAAAAGGAAGCAGTCCCAACACCAACCCCTGAGGAACACCACTAGTCACTGGCAGCTAACTAGAAAAGGATTCTTATATTCCACTGGCTGCCTCCTATCAATCAGCCATGTTGTAACTTTCCTATAATGCCACGGGCTCTTAACTTGGTAAGTAGTCTCATGTGCTTGTCAAAGGCCTTATGAAAATCCAAATATACAACATCCACTGCATCTGCTTTATCTATCCGATTTGTAACCTCCTCAAAGAATTCCAACAGGTTCATCAGGCAAGATTTTCCTTTAAGGAAGCCATGCTGACTTTGTCATATCTTATCCTGTGTCGCCATGTATTCCATAACCTCATCCTTAACAATTAATTCCAACATCTTCCCAACTGCTGAGACCAGCTAACTGGTTTATAATTCCCCTTCTGCTGCCTCTTTCCTTTCTTTAAGAGTGGAGTGACATTCGCATTTTTCCAGTCCTCCAAAACTATGCCAGATTCTTGACAGATCATTACTCATGCCTCCACAATCTCTACTAATGTGTGTGTAGGCCTCTGTTAGTCTTGAGAGACCATGGATTTGCATTTTGGAAAGTTTCCAGGGCGCAAGCCTGGTCAAGGTTATATGGAAGACCGACAGTTGCCCATGCTGCAAGTCTCCACTCTCCACGCCACCGACGTTGTCCAAGGGAAGGACATTAGGACCCATACAATTTGGCACCGGTGTCACTACTACTACCTCTTTTAAGAACTCTAGTGTGCAGTTCATCTGGTCCAGGTGACTTAAGTACCTTTTGGTCTTTCAGGTTTTTGAGCGCCTTCTCTTCCCTCACACCCTTGAACTTATGGCATACTGCTAGTGTCTTCTACAGTGAAGACTGATGCAAAATACTCATTTATTTCATCTAACATCTCCTTGTTCCCTGTTATTATTTCTCTGACCTCATTTTCTAGTGGTCCCAGATCCACTCTCATCTCCCACTTATTTTTTAGTTACTTGAAAAAGCTTCTTTCTATCCTGCTTGATATTGTTTGCAAGCTTGCTTTCATTTTTCATCTTTTCCCTCCTAATTATTCTTTTAGTTGCTTTCTGTAGGTTTTTAAAAGTTACCCAATCCTCTATCTTTCCAGTAATTTTTGCTTTGTTGAGTGCCCTCTCTTTAACTTTTACATTAGCATTGACTTCCCCTGTCAGCCACGGTTGCACTATTTTGCCATCTGAGTATTTTTTTGTTTGTGGAGTATATCTATCCTGCACCTTCCTCATTTTCCCAGAATCTCAAGCCATTGTGGCTCTGCTGTCACCGTAATTTCCTTTACTCCATTGAAATACTGCTATGTCAGACTTTACTTTCTCCCTATTTAATTTCAAGTTGAAGTCAGTCATATTGTAACCACTGCCTCCTAAGGGTTCCTTTACCTTAGGCTCCTAATTACCTCTGGTTCATTACATAATACCCAATCCAGTATAGCTGATCCCCTAGTAGGCTCAATGACAAGCTGCTCTAAAAAGCCATCTTGCAGGTATTCAACATATTCTCTCTCTTGAGATCCATTACCTACACGATTCCCCCAATCTACCTGTATGTTAAAATCTCCCATGATTGCTCTTTTGACACGCCTTTTCTATTTTCTGTTGTAATCTGTAGTCCACATTCCAGCTACAGTTCAGAGGCCTGTATTTAACAGGCTTCAGAGTCCCTTTACCCTTGTAGTTTCTTACCTCAAAATGAGGTTCTGTGAATGAGAACGAGATTTCCAAATGGTTTGTTGCCTCCTGTGTGTCAGGTTCAGAGACATCTTGATTTTGCGTCCACAGCATTCTTAAGTAGGAGGGTGTGGTCCATGTTGGTACTAATGACATGGGTAGAATGGCGACAAGGTCCTGCCAAGTGAGTTCAGGTAGTTAGGTGCTAAGTTACAGGAGAGAACCTCGGGGATGTCATCTCAGGACTGGTACCTGTGCCATGAGCTAGTGAGGCCAGAAATAGGAAGATTATACAGTTTAACATGTAACTAAGGAGGTGGTGCAGGAGGGAGGGCTTCAGATTTTTGGATCATTGGGCTTTCATCCAGGGCAGGTGGGACGTGTACAGAAGGGACAGTTTGCACCTAAACTGAAGGGGGACTAATATACTAATGAAGGTTTGCTAGTACTGCATGGGGGGGTGGCGGGGTTAAACTGGAGTTGTCAGGGTATGGCAACCAGAGCGCCAAAACAGACAGTGTCGAACAGGTTGTGAAGAAAGATTTTGTTAAGCTGGACTACAAGGCCAGGAATCAAAAAGTTGAGCATGGTGAGATTAATGTTATGAGCTGTGTATGTTTCAATGCTAGGAGTATTGTAGGAAAAGCAGATGAGCTTAGGGTATGGATCAACATGTGGAATTATGACGTTGTAGCTATTAGTGAGACTTGGTTACAGGAGGAGCAGGACTGGCAGATCAATGTTCCAGGGTTTCATTGTTTTAGATGTGATAGTGTAGAAGGGTTTAAAGGGGGAGGGTGGCATTACTGTTCATAGTCTGTTTCAACCAGAACAGACTGGCTACCTCGTCCAGTAAGGTTTTATGGGTAGAAATAAGTATGACCATGTTAATGAGTTTATATTATCGACCACAGTCTGCAGGATTTAGAGGTGCAAATTTGTAGAGAGATCAGAGACCATTGAATGAAATAGAGGATTGTGATAGTAAGTGAAAATAATTTTCCACATATTGACTGGGACACCCATACTGCAAAAGGGCAGCAAGGGAAAGTATTTTGAAAATTGTATTCAGGAAAGTTTCCTTAACAATACAGAGAAGCTCCAAAAAGAGACAATGTGATACTAGATCTCCTATTAAGGAATGAGATAGGGAAGGTGACAGATGATTGTGTGAGGGAACACTTTGCACCTGGTGATGAGAATACCATTAGTTTCAAGGCAATTATGGAAAGGGATAGTTCTGGAGCTTGAGTTGAGATTCTAAGTTGGAGAAATACCAGTTTTGGTGATATCCGAAAGGATCTTGGCTGCTTCCTAGCAAGGATGTACTTGGTATGTGGGAAGTTTTCCAAAGTGATATTTTGCGAGTACGTGACTTGTATGTTCTTGACAGAATAAAGGGCAAGGATTACATGTTTATGGAATCTTAGTTTTCAGGAGATATTGAGGGCCAAGTTTAGAAAAAGGAGGGGTATAGCAGATATAGGCAGACAGGAACAGATGAGGTACATGTGGAATATAAGAAATGCAAGAGGACACTTAAAGATATAAATTAGGTTGGATAAAAGAAGATGTGAAGTTACTCCAATGCACAAGATGAATGAGAGAGATATATATTAAGAGAAAAATGATAACCAGGGGCAAAATTGGTCCTCTGGAAGATCAGAGTGGTACTTTATGTGTGGAGCTGAAAGAGGTAGGTGATCCTAAATTTAATTTTTGCATCTGCATTTAGTCAGGAGATGGACAGTGAATTTGTAGTAGTGAGGCGAAGCAGCAGTGAGGTCACGGACCCTAGACAGATGACAGAGAAGGAGGTATTTGCAGTCTTGAGGCAGATTAGGGTGGATAAATCCCAAGGACCTAGCAAGCTTCTCGCTTGGACCCCGTGAGAGGCAAGTGCGGAAATTTCGGAGGCCCTAGCAGAGATATTTAAATCATCCCTAGTGACAGGTGAGGTACCGGAGGAACACACACACTGTGCTGGAGGAACTCAGCAGACCAGGCAGCATCTATGAAAAAAGTACAATTGACGTTTTGGCCTGAGGCCCTTCGGCAGGATTGTGTGTGCTGCCTGGATTTCCAGCATCTGCAGATTTTCTCTTGTTTGAGGTACCAGAGGGCTGGAAGATAGCTAATGTTTTCCCATTGCTTAAGAAAGGCTCTAAGAATAAACCAGGAAATTATAGGCCTGTGAGCCAAATATCAGTAGTGGGAAAATTATTAGAAGGTATTCTAAGAAATAGACCAGGACTGATTACAGATAGTCAGCATGGCTTTTTGTGTGTGGCAAGTCATGTCTAAGCACTCTTGTAGAGTTTTTCAAGGAATTTACCAAGAAGGTTGACGAAGGCAAGGCAGTGGTTGATGTCAACATGGAGTTTAGTAAGGATTTTGGCAAATTCCTGCATAGAAGATTGTTTATGGAGGTTTAGTGACCTGGTATTCAAGCTGAGGTAGCAAACTGGATTAGACGCTGGCTTTGCTGAAGATGACAGAGTGGCTGTAGATGATTGCCTCTCTGACTCGAGGCCTGTAACTAATGGAGTGCCACAGGGATCGGTGCTGGGTCCATTGTTTTTTTTAAAACTTTTTTTTATTGTTTTCAAATAGTTACAGAATAAATGTGCATGAAAAAAAAAGTGTTACCCAGCCCCCCTCCCCTTAACCCCTCCCCCCTAGCATCCCTATTAAAAAAATAAGAAAGAAAAAAAAAGGGAATGCCTGGATGTTGGAAGATCCCCACATGCTCCACGGAGTTCTCATTTTTTTTTAATATATGTTAAAATTCTTATTCTTTTTACTGGCCCATTAAGCCCATTAACATTAAAACTTAAAAAATTTAGTAGATTAGTCATTATTATTTTTTTATTATATTACTCCAATCTATAATAATACCTAATCTTTCCACTTTCGTGGTATCCTGGGAAATCTTTATAGAAATCTCCATGTTGCTATGTGTGTCCCCACCAATCATCCAGGCAAAAAGATAGAAAAAAATTAAAATATAAAGGAAAAAAAAAATACCCCCCTACTAATGTTGTGGAAAAAAGACACAACATTACCCCCCTCTGCTGTACGGGTCATGGCAACCGCCATGATTACACACGTGAATCCCGCAGTAACCGATCCACAGCCTCCCAGCCCCCCCCGCAACATAAAAAAGTATATGTATAAGAAGAGAAGAAAAATACTATTCTCATTTAGTATTTCTAAAATTTTGCTTTTCTCTTCTATAATATCCATAAATGTCCATCACTTCTGTTCCTTGGGTCTATCTTCATCTTTAATCCATTACGTTTGGAAGCCTCTATGTGTAATTAGCGAATAGATGGAAGTTCTTGTACAAACTCCTCTGCTTTTCGATAATCGGAAAAAAAAATTTTTCCCTCCTCCAAAAAAATTATCAGTGTTGCTGGATGACGCATTGTAAATTTATAACCCTTTTCCCATAAGGCTTTTTTCGCTGGGTTAAATTCCTTCTTTCTCTTCAACAGGTTGTAACTTATATCAGGATAAAAAAGATCTGGTTTCCCTGCTATCATCAGTGGCCCATTTCTATTTTTGGCACTTTGGGCAGCGGCCTTCAGGATCTTTTCTTTGTCTTGGTATCATAAGCATTTTATCAAAATTGATTGTGGGTTTTGATCAGCTCGAGGCCTTGACCTTAAAGATCTATGCACCCTTTCAATCTCAATTGGAGTTTCTCTTTTCCCAATTTTTCAGGAATCCATTTTTGAAAAAAATTTATTGGATCTTCTCCTTCTATATCTTCTTTAAGTCCAACAATTTTAATATTATTTCGTCTACTGAGATTTTCAAGCATCAATTTTTTCCATAAATTGTTTTCTTTCTGATGTCCAAGCAGTATTTTCCTTTTCCATTTTGTCCATTCTTTCAACCATGTCTTCCGTTGTAGTTTCCAAGTCTGTAATTCTTTTTTCCATTTTTTCCTGTCTCTTTGTCATTTTATCAAGCATAATCTCCATTTTGGTCTTTTTTTTCGAGTATTTTTTGATTATTTTTAATTACTTTTAATGTGTCTAATTTACGCATTATTTGCCTCAAAGTCTTTTCTATATTTCTAGAAGGACTTTTACCTCTTTCTTCATCTGAGAGATTTGACTCTCCCTCCGATTCGCTATCACTTTCAGTTGCAGTGGTAGCTGGGCTTTGTAGTTCTTGTTGCTCCCGTTTGCGCATGCTCCATCCTTCGCGTTTGCGCAGTTCATGATGGTTTTTTCCTTTGGAAGTGGCCAGTGTTGCCACAGTCTCCTGTTCCGTATCGCCGGTGATATAATGTACCTAAGATCGTGGTTCCTCGGTAGACGTGGGCCTTGTTCTTGTTCCAACTTGCGTAGTCTTCCCGGTATTAGTTTTCTTCATCTTCCTTCCTTGAGGCATAGCTTGACACAGTCTGGAGTCGTTTATAAGTAACTTTTTGAAAGTATTGACTAACTTTTCTTCATTTAAACATTAATTTATTAACTTTTTACGGGAGGGCTGGGTCCCTGCGTCTCGATCCTACGTGATCACGTGATGTCCCCCTCTGGGTCCATTGTTGTTTGTCATCCATATCAAAGATCTGGATGATAATGTGGTAAACTGGATGAACAATTTGTGGGTGATATCAGGATTGGGGCTGTAGTGGACAGCGAGGAAGGCTAACAAAACTTGCAGAGGGATCTGAACCAGCTGGAAAAATGGCAGATGGAACTTGTACTCCTGCCCCTGCCCCTATCTTTTCATATTGGTTTCTGCCCCCTTCTTTCCCAGTTCAGATGAAGAGTCTCGGTCTGAAACATTGACTGTTTGATTGACTGTAGCTTAAAGAGTTAGCAAAACATAGTGGGCTAAAGGGTTTGAATTGTGCTGTACTGTTCAATGATCTATGTACTATCTTTATTTCTCCACATAGAAGTTGCTTGGCCTGAGTTCCTCCAATATTTAATGTGCCCTGAGGGATATTAAGGTAACTTTACACTATATTGATGTATTCTGTAATAAAGAACTTTTATGTAACATCTCTCACATGCAGATCATTTGCCTTTTCCTTTATGTCAACAAGACAAAGGAGATGGTCAATGACTTCAGGAGAACACACACCGCTTACACCTATCAGCAGTGCAGAAATGGAAACTCCAGGCAGGTTCAACTCCTGGGAGTGCATATCACCAACATCTCTCATGGTCTCAGAACACATCCTACATAGTTAAGAAAGCTTAGAATGTAGAGGCATAGGTGGGGAGGCACCATAGGAGAGTTGCATCTTGCACATCCGTACTAACGTCATTCTATAGATGTGCAGTAGAGAGCATCCTGAGAAAATGCACCGATTTTTTGTCCGGGAACTACACAGAGGCTGACAGAAAGGCCCAACAACGGGCAGTCAAAACTGCCCAATGCATCACTGGCAACAGCCTACCTGCCATCAAGGGCCAGTGAAATCATGAAGCCTCCCATCCACCCTGATAATGAACTGTTTGTCCCACTTCTTTCAGGGAGGAGGTAGCCATCAAACTCAAAACCAGTTACTTTCCCCAAGCAGTAAGACTTAGCAACATCTGGACCCACTAACGTCACCACTACTTTATTATTTTCCATCAGTCACCCTATGTACAGCCTAGCATTACTTTATGCACATACAATCAATCTATGTATAGCGCCTATAGAAAGTATTATCCCCCTTGGAAGTTTTCATGTTTTATTGTTTTGTAACATTGAATCACAGTGGGTTTAATTTGTTTTTTGACACTGATCAACGGAAAACGATTCTTTTGTATCAAAGTGAAAACAGATCTCTACAAAGTGATCGAAATTAATTTAATCACAAACACGAAACACAAAATACTTTGAAATTGATTTAATAAATATTCACCTCCTCAAAGTTAGTATTTAGCAGATTCACCTTTGGCAGCATTACAGCCTTGATTCTGTTTGAATAGGTCTCTATTAGCTTAGCACATCTGGACACTGAAAATTTTCCCCATTCTTCTTTACAAAACTGCTCAAGCTCTGTCAGATTTCATGGGAATCATGAGTGAACAGTCCTTTTCAAGTCCAGCCACAAATTTTCAATTAGATCGAGCTCTGGATTCTGACTTGGCCACTCCAGGACATTAACTTTGTTGTTTTTAAGCCATTCCTGTATAGCTTTGGCTTTATGCTTGGGACCATTGCCTTGCTGTAAAACAAATCTTCTCCCAAGTTGCAGTTCTCTTGAAGACTGCATCAGGTTTTCCTCCAGGATTT
The DNA here is from genome assembly GCF_048418815.1 of Hemitrygon akajei. Lineage (NCBI taxonomy): Eukaryota > Metazoa > Chordata > Chondrichthyes > Myliobatiformes > Dasyatidae > Hemitrygon > Hemitrygon akajei. Next base: position 29,491,109 of record NC_133129.1, read on the forward strand.
CCCTGTATTTTGCTGCATTCATTTTACCCTCTACCTTCACAAGCCTTCCAGGGCCTGCTGCAGTGAAGCATCCCCACAGCATGATGCAGCTATCACCATGCTTCAAGGTAGGGATGGTGTGTTTTTGATCATGTGCAGTGTTTGGCTTACACAATCAGTTATTTTGTCTGATGTTTCAGCTTTGGTTTCAACAGATCATAGAATCTTCTTCCAGCTGACTTCAGCATCTCTCACATGCCTTCTGGCAAACTCTAGCTGAAACCTCATGTGAGTTTTTTTCAACAATGGATTGTGGCAGATTTACAGCTGTGCCATATTCTTTCCATTTCTTGATAATTGACTTAACTGTACTCCAAGGGATATTCAGTGACTTGGTGATTTCTTTGTATCCATCCCTTGACCTGTGCTTTTCAATAACCTTTACACAGAGTTGCTTGGAGTGCTCTTTTGTCTTCATGGTGTAGTTTTTGCTAGGATACTGACTCACCAGCAGTTGGACTGTATAACCATATAACTATTACAGCATGGAAACAGGCCATCTCGGCCCTTCTAGTCCATGCCAAACGCTTACTCTCATCTAGTCCCACTGGCCCGCACTCAGCCTGTAACCCTCCATTCCTTTCCTGTCCATATACCTATCCAATTTTACTTTAAATGACAATACCGAACCTGCCTCTACCACTTCTACTGGAAGCTCGTTCCATACAGCTACCACTCTCTCAGTAAAGAAAATCCCCCTCGTGTTAAACTTTTGCCCCTTAACTCTCAACTCATGTCCTCTTGTTTGAATCTCCCCTACTCTCAATGGAAAAAGCCTATCCACGTCAACTCTATCTGTCCCCCTCATAATTTTAAATGCCTCTATCAAGTCCCCCCTCAGCCTTCTACGCTCCAAAGGATAAAGACCTAACTTGTTCAATCTTTCCCTGTAACTTAGATGCTGAAACCCAGGTAACATTCTAGTAAATCTTCTCTGTACTCTTTCTATTTTGTTAATATCTTTCCTATAATTCAGTGACCAGAACTGTACACAATATTCCAAATTTGGCCTCACCAATGCCTTGTACAATTTTAACATTACATCCCAACTCCTATACTCAATGCTCTGATTTATAAAGGCCAGCATACCAAAAGCTTTTTTCACCACCCTATCCACATGAGATTCCACCTTCAGGGAACTATGCACCATTATTCCTAGACCATATCTCCTTTAAATTTCCCCCCACTTATCTCAAATGCATGTTTTATAGTACCTGACATTTCTACTCTAGGAAAAAGATCCTGGCTGTCTACCTATACCTCACATCATTATATCAACTTCTATCAGGTCTTCTCTCAGTCTTCAGAGAAAATAAATCCTATTTTGTCCAACCTCTCTGTATACCATATTCTCTAATCCTGGTCAACTTCTTTTGCATTCTTTTTATAGCCCCCACATCTTTCCTGGAAAGAGGTGATCACAATTGCACACAGTACTCCAAAGGTAACCTATATTGCTGGAAGATCCTTACTCTTCTACTCAATGTCCTAACCAACAATGTCAAGCAAGCCAAATGACTCATTTACCACCCATCTACTTGCATGACCATGTGGATTTCTCATCAACACTCTAGTCTCCTCGCATACTCCAAAACTATAATGGTACTTGCCACATTTGTCATCAACATATTACCTGCAGCCCCCAAGGTCCCAATGCACTCAACTATTATTATACTACCATTAAAAATGCCTATCATTTCATGTCAAGAATGTATTTTGGAATATCTGATCACCTAGCTGTCCTCCTCGTACCTGCTTGCAGGCAGAGGCTAAAGAGCAAGACTCCAGAGATGAGAACAACAAAGAGGTGGACAGGGGAGGCTGAAGAGTGGCTATGGGATTGCTTCGAGTCGGTGGACTGGGACGTGCTCAAAGACTCATCTGTGGATCTGAATGAATATGTCATAGGTTTCGCAAGCTTCATAAAAAGTGATAAATGAGTTTGGCCCCACAAAATCCTTCCGAGCCTTCCCTAACGAGAAGCCCTGGATGGACCATGAGATCTGCAGTCTGCTGAGGGCCAGATCAGAGGCATTCAGGTCTGGTGACCAAGTTAAATACAGGAGGTCCAGATGTGATCATTCAGCAACACTTGCATCCACTATGATAAAGTGCTTTGAGAGGTTGATGAAACATATCAACTCCTGCCTAAGAAGTGACTTGGATCCTCTCCAAATTGTCTAATGTCACAACAGGTCAACAGCAGATGCCATTTTATTGGCTCTTCACTCAATCCTGGAACATCTAGTTAGTGAAGGTACATACATCAAGATGCTCTTCATTGACTACAACTTGGCATTCAATGATATCATCCCCTCAAAACTAATCAATAAGCTTCAAGTCCTAGGCCTTAATATCTCCTTGTGCAACTGGATCTGTTTCCTCACCTGCAGACCCCAGTCAGTTCAGATTGGCAACAACATCTCCTCCACAATCTTTCTCAGCAAAAGTGCATTCAGGGCTGCGTGCTTAGTCCCCTGATTAACTCACTTTACACTTATGACTGTGAGGCTAAGCACAGCTCCAATGCCATATTTAAGTTTGCCGACGATACCACTGTCGTTGGCTGAGTCAGAGGGGTGTGATGAATCAGCATATAGGATGGAGATTGAAAATCTGGCTGAATGGTGCCACAATAACAGCCTCTCACTCAATGCCAGCAAGGCCAAGGAGATGAATATTTAATAAGGAGGAGGAAACCGGAAGTCCAAGAGTCAGTTCTCATCAGGGAATCAGAGGTGGAGAGGATCAGTAATTTAAAATTCTCAATGTTATCATTTCAGAGGATCTGTTCTGGGTCCAGCACATAAGTGCCATTATGAAGAAAGCATGAGAGCACCTCTGCTTTCTTAGAAGTTTAAGAAGATTTTGTGCCATCTATAACTTTGACATATTTCTATAGATGTGTCGTAGAGAGTAATTTAACTGGTTGCATTACAGCCTGGCATGGAAACACCAATGCCCTTGTACAGAAAAGCCTACAAAAATAGTGGATATGGCTCAGTCCATCGTAACTAAAGCTCTTCCCACCATTGAGCACATCTACACAGAGAGGCAGCATCCACCACCCACGTCATGCTCTCCTCTTGATCATGCCATCAGGAAGAAGGTATGACTTGCATCACCATGTTCAGGAACAGTTATTACCCTTCAAACATGAGGCTCTTGAACCAGAGGGGACAACTTCACTCAATTCACTTGCCCAGCACTGAACTTTTCCCACAGAATATGGACTCACTTTCAAGGACTCTTCATCTTATGTTCACAATATTTATTGTTTGTTTCTTTATTACTATTATTATTTTTTTGTTTTCCTCTTTCTTTTTGTACTTACAGTCTTTTTACACATTGGTTGTTGTCCATCTTGTTGGGTGCGGCCTTTCATTGACTCTATCGTATTTCTTGTATTTATTGTGATTGCCCGCAAGAAAATGAATCTCGGGGTTGATAATGGTGGTGTATATGCACTTTGATAATAAATTTACTTGGAACTTTGAACTTTAGTAATTTAACTGGCTACGGCAAATTATTCCTTGTGTAGCTGGGTGACGGGAATATTGGGGCTAGCCGCGAATGTTGACAGGCATGTGAGTGGAAGTATGTTGCAGAGATGCCAGTGGAGGAGTGGGATTAATAGACTTCTCTGAGAGCTAGCAACAACTTGGGCTAAATGTCCTCATTCCGTTATGGAATATGTAAGTTTCTACAGTGTATAAGGAGAGCAGTAGTGAAATTAAACTGACAAGAATGTGGATGGCTCCAAGCTTGCAATTCAACAATGTCAATAACACATGAACATGACTACACTAGTAAGACATATAAACTGATTTCACCACTCAGAGATAGTGGCCTGGATGTTTACATAAGTAATTGACAAGCTAGTTTGCAAATGGAGGCATAGAAACAGAAACAAAACTTTTCTTATTTCTCTTGAGGAAAGATACCTGCATCGACAATGGTATTGGCATTAGTTTATTGAAGTCACATGTGTCAAGATACAATGAAAAACAACACACACAAAATGCTGGTGGAACGCAGCAGACCAGGCAGCATCTATAGGAAGAAGAACGGTCAACATTTTGGGCTGAGACCCTTCGTCAGGACGAACTGGAAGGAAAGATAGTAAGAGATTTGAAAGTAGGAGGGGAAGGGGGAAATGCGAAACGATAGAAGACTGGAGGGGGTGGGGTGAAGCTAAGAGCTGGAAATGTGATTGGTGAAAGTGATACAGAGCTGGAGAAGGGAAAGGATCATGGGACGGGAGGCCTCTGGAGAAAGAAAGGGGGAGGGGAACACCAGAGGGAGATGGAGAACAGGCAGAGTGATGGGCAGACAGAGAACAAAAAGGGGAGGGGGGAAAATAAATATATCAGGGATGGGGTAAGAAGGGGAGGAGAGGCATTAACGGAAGTTAGAGAAGTCAATGTTCATGCCATCAGGTTGGAGGCTACCCAGCCGGTATATAAGGTGTTGTTCCTCCAACCTGAGTGTGGATTCATTTTGACAATAGAGGAGGCCATGGATAGACATATCAGAATGGGAATGGGATGAGGAATTAAAATGTGTGGCCACTGGGAGATCCTGCTTTCTCTGGCGGACCAAGAGTAGGTGTTCAGCGAAATGGTCTCCCAGTCTGCGTCGGGTCTCACCAATATATAAAAGGCCACACCGGGAGCACCGGACGCAGTATAGCACACCAGCCGACTCACAGGTGAAGTGTCGCCTCACCTGGAAGGACTGTCTGGGGCCCTGAATGGTGGTGATGGAGGAAATGTAAGTGCCAATATAGCACTTGTTCCACTTGCAAGGATAAGTGCCAGGAGGGAGATCGGTGGGAAGGGATGGGGGGGACGAGTGGACAAGGGAGTTGCGTAGGGAGCAATCCCTGTGGAAAGCAGAAAGAGGGGGGGAGGGAAAAATGTGCTTGGTAGTGGGATCCCGTTGGAGGTGGCGGAAGTTACGGAGAATTATATGTTGGACCTGAAGGCTGGTGGTGTGGTAGGTGAGGACAAGAGGAACTCTATCCTGAATGGGGTGGCGGGCAGATGGGGTGACTTCTCTAACTTCCATTAATGCCCCTCCTCCCCTTCTTACCCCACCCTGACATATTTAGTTGTTTGTTTTTTTTCTCTCCCTGCCCGTCACTCTGCCTGTTCTCCATCTCCCTCTGGTGCTCCCCTCCCACTTTCTTTTTCCCAAGGCCTCCTGTCCCATGATCCTTTCCCTTCTCCAGCTCTGTATCACTTTCGCCAATCACCTTTCCAGCTCTTAGCTTCACCCCACCCCCTCCAGTCTTCTCCTATCATTTCGCATTTCCCCCTCTCCCCACTACTTTCAAATCTCACAGTATCTTTCCTTTCAGTTAGTCCTAACGAAGGGTCTCGGCCCAAAACATCAACAGTGCTTCTCCTTATAGATGCTGCCTGGCTTGCTGTGTCCCACCTGCATTTTGTGTGTGTTGTTGTTTGAATTTCCAACATCTGCAGATTTCCTCGTGTTTGCTCAGAGAATATTTAGAGTGGGTGGGGTCTATGGTTATGCTGGCTGCTTTACTGAGGCAGCAAGAATTATAGACAGAATCCATGAGAGGAGGTTGCTTTCCAAGATGAGTTCAGGTGTATCCACAACTCTGCAGTTTCTTGCAGTCATGTACAGAGCAGTTGCATCCCGATAGAATGATTTCTATGGTACGTCAATAAAAGTTGGTAAGGGTTGGTGGGACATTTAAGAGAAGTTCATCAGATTGATTCAAAGAATGGATGTTGGCCTGGTTGGGCTTACAGTCATTGGTATTTGGATAGAAGAAAGGTATCTTTCTTGATGCATGGAGGTTTTGGAGTGTTTTGATTAAGATAAGATATTTCTCTTTGAGGAGGAATCTAGAAGCTGAAGGCTTCAGCACAGGGAATCAATAATTTCAGATGAAGATGAGGAAAAATTTCTTCTCTTAAAGGGTTGTGAAACTTTGGAGATACAAGAGACTGCAGATACTAGTATCTGGAGCTACAAGCAATCTGCCGGAGGAGTTCAGTAGGTCAAACGGCGTCTGTGGTACGAAAGGAATTGTCAGAGTTTTGAGTCCTGATACAGGGTTTCAACCTCATACACCAGCAATTCCTTTTCCCCCATAGATGCTGCTCGATTTGCTGAGTTCCTCCAACAGATAGTTTCTTGTGGATCTCTGGAATTCTATACCCTGGAGAGCTGTGGGAATCAGAATCTTTGAATTTGTTCAAGGCCATGAAGGGCAGACTTTCCATAACTTATATTTGTCATGAAATACTTGGAAGTCATTTCACAGCAACCCCATCAATCCCATTCACTTGGCTGAAACCAGTTTGCTCAACACACCCATCATCTTCACTCTGCTTCTGCTACCAGCAGTCTACACAAGCAATAAATTGCAATTACCTACTAATCAGCATGTCTTTAAAGTAATTGAGTCACTGAGCTGTACAGCACAGATAAAGGCCATTTGGCCCACCATGTCTATGCTGACAATCAAACCCATCTATAATGACCGATACAGGATCTTGACCTGAAATGTTGTTCATCCTTCCTCCACAAACGCTGCTTGACCCACTAGGTTCCTCCAGCAATGTATATATTGATCTATTTTGAGGCATGGGCAGTCACTTGAGTCTCCATTCTTCTACCCCACAGTGAACTCACTTGAAGTCTTTTGCCCTCTGTGAGGGAATTCTCCCTCTCTCGTCATGCTGAGTGTCATCCACCAGAGATGAATCTCTCCATAATAAGCCGCAAATCATCCTCCAGATCAGAAATTTGGGTATGGTAAAGGACTGCACATATGAAGTAATAGCACAAGTGTAAAAACCAACATTCGCAGTGGGGCAAAAAGGAGCTGAAGGTTTTTCCATCCATCAGTTTCAGTGTCAGTACAATCAGTATTGTTATTAATCGAGATATTTCTCTATTAATGCAAATTCTCTAGAATTCAATGAATTTCAACTGCAGAGCTTGGGAAATCAAATTGTTTCTCTACAGTTTTTTCTATGTTTGTGTTTCCAATGTTTGAAAACAGAAGCTCTTTATGTCTACCTTTAAAACAGCACTGAAACAGAGAAGGCCTTGCATTTTCACATGATGCCAATCTACACGTTCATAAACATCTTCATGACACACAGAAAAATGCTTTGAAGTGCAAAAAAAAGCTGTTGTATAATTGAATCATGGGAATGTTTCGCAGACACTGTGAAATTTCATGTACAGGGATAAAGAAAAATAGGGACAAACTAATTGGCTTCTTTGTGGGATACCTTCCTCATGACGTCACAGGACCTGTGACACGAGAGCCACATTAAATGCTCATTTAAAATATATTAATGCTTTTGTGAAAATGTAACAGCCTTACATTTTTCCATAAAATTCCATGACTTCTACTGTAAAATTTATCTTCAAGAAATTACTCTTTTGCTCTCAGCTGCACTCACGTGTCAGGAATCTGGCAACCTTGGTGAATGAAGCACACGTTACAAAATATATATAGAAAGAATCCGATTTGATTTCACCAAGCTTGCACCTGGGAATATTGTAGTTTTGTATAATGTATAATGCTGCAATTAATTCATGTCGGGATCTGACATTAAAGATACAATAGACAGCATCAATTATACTTAAAGTCCTTTGATCTCAGTGATTAATTTGACAGCAGTGGTATGCCCATCATTCAGTAACTGGATCCTTGAAACTGTGATTAGAAAATATTACCTCAGCCCTGAGATTTGATAGCAGTATTAATTTTAGTGGAATATTTACAACATTTAAACAGTCAGCAGCATACAGTCAGATTAAGGTTAACAGTTCAAAGGATATCAATTTTAATAATCAACCACAGTGCCATAATTATGTCAAGAGGGCAGCAGTTAAATTGGTCAAAATAAATATAATGGATCTGTTAGGAATTATATTAAACAAAAGTGGCTCCATTAATAGATTCTGATTTTTGGTTAGTAAGGGTGCCAAAGGTTGTCAAAGATTCTGGGGAGAAGGCAGGGGAATGGTGTTGACAGGGGTTGTAAATCAGCCATGACTCAATGGGCTGAATGGCCTAATTTTGCTCCTATGTCTTATGGTCTTATAATTTACAGTATATTCAGTATTTTGTTGTGTTGCTATTCCAAGCAATTTTTTAAATATTGTATTGAACATGTACTTGTGCACATGACGATAAAATTGACCTCTTTTAAATGGTTTATCAATTTGATTGTGCTTGTATAATTCCAAATGATTTCCCATCGCAGTTGTAACACCTGCCTAGTGCTCATCTTATCTCATGTGACTGGCTGCCGCAGTCTTTATGTGAAAATCAAATTACATAGTACTACATCTGGTGCTAGCGGGCCATCAAAACATCTAGGTTTCAGAATGAGGCAGTGAATAGAAAACACAAATGCTCCACAAGTGCTCCAGATGCAAGTTTTGTTAATAAAAAATAGCAATAAACACAAAATATTTACATGAGGAAGAAAATTTCAAAATTCCAACATTCTGTACTAGTTTCCAAATCTCGGATATCAAATGAAAACCAAATTCCTTTTTAGGTAGAAACAGTGAGATTCATTTGAGTAACCTTTTTCACTCCAATTCCTCTAACTAATTAGATCTAGTGTTATTCCCAATTTAAAAGTTAACAGCCTAACCTTTCCTTTTATTTATCCCTAGTTAGTTAGAAAACTAATTGAATTCCTATTAAGTAATATGGTTAACTTCAGTTTACTTTCAGGTCAGTATGTCTAAAAATTCAAATTCAATCTCAAAATAAGCATGTATGCAGCTTAAATCCTTTCACGACAAATTCTCCAACATCACAACTTTTAAACAAAGTACATCTCTTCCAGTAACTTATCAAAGTCTTAGCAAAATTAATCAGTTCTTCCAGAAAATCATATTCAGATCCTTTGAATGATGAAGAAACTTGTACATGCAACCATATTAAATCCTCTACATCTTGAAACGTTTCATTCCCGTGCTAGTTCTTCGATCTTGGGTGGCTTGCCATCTTGTCTGTTGGTTCATTGGATGAAATACTGGATCATCCACAGAAAGTCGATTCAGAAAAGTGATAGAAAAAAAACTGACCAAATCCCTTGGTATGATTTAACAGAAGTAATTCCCGGTTACATGGTAGAGATCTTCGACACTACTCTCTGTCGATATTGTTTCGCTATAGCTGGTGCTCGCTATTGCCATTGCTTCAATAAATCTTTTATCGATATCATCTCTCCTCCAGGAGTTTCACCCTAATGATTTCCAGTAAGTAGGGTAGAGATAGTAACTATTACTTCCACTTTTAATAGTTTATATCTTTAGTTTCTAATATTTTGATGTGTTTCTCTCGCTTGTCCATGCCTCATCAGCCACATCTCATTCTCCATAACTATTTTTCTCAAGTTCTCTATTTTTTAAATTCAGTAAACCTCATTTTCATCCCTTCAAACGTGGAGCTTTCTAACTTTACATATTTGGGTTTAATTAACCTGGGTTACACAGTTCAGTCATTATTACTCCTCACATTACTTATCCCATTTAGTCTAAAATTTTGTATTTAGAAACAGAACAGCATTGAAATGAAACCACGAGATACATTGTCCAGCACTTTAGGGTACCAGCATGTGATTTTATGTCCAAAGCCTGTGATAACTTGAGTCCATTAAATGATTAAGAATCAACTTTGCCATTTTGAGCATCAGCAAGTTATCAAACTTTAAGTAAACTCAAATGTAATTTATTGTCATATGCACAGGTGAAATTTAAAAAAAAATACTTGTGGAGCCTTACAGTTTTCAAATCATTATTACCAATAGTTTTAGATAAAAATGTCTCTATGCAAATTTCTTTTCCCTTGTGAGAATTGTTGCTCATATTTTAAATGGAGCAGAATTAAATCAAGCTTGCAAACATTTTTTCTGCCATTCTTCCGGATTGGATTAGACATAGTGGTACTGACACTGATGCACTTCAACGATACTCAACAGAGATTCTTCAGAATAAGGTATTCTCCTTAATCAGAATCAGAATCAGGTTTATTATCACTGGCATGTGACGTGAAATTTGTTAACTTAGCAACCGCAGTTCAATGCAATACATAATCTAGCAGAGAGAGAAAAAAATAAATAAAATAAAATAAAACATAATAATAAATAAACAAGTAAATCAATTGCGTGTATTGAGTAGATTTTTTTAAATGTGCAAAAACAAATACTGTATATTTTAAAAAGTGAGTTAGCTTCCAAAGCTTCTAAGTCCATTTAGGAATCGGATGGCAGAGGGGAAGAAGCTGTTCCTGAATCGTTGAGTATGTGCCTTCAGGCTTCTGTACCTCCTACCTGATGGTAACAGTGAGAAAAGGGCATGTCCTGGGTACTTTGTAGGCTAGTGTCCAAGATGGAGCTGATCAGATTTACAACCTTCTGCAGCTTCTTTTGGTCCTGTGCAGTAGCCCCTCCATACCAGACAGTGATGCAGCCTGTCAGAATGCTCTCCATAGTACAACTATAGAAGTTTTCGGCTGTATTTGTTGACATGCCAAATCTCTTCAAACTCCTAATAAAGTGTAGCCGCTGTCTTGCCTTCTTTATGACTACTTCAATATGTTGGGACCAGGTTAGATCCTCAGAGATCTTGACACCCAGGAACTAGAAGCTGCTCACTCTCTCCACTTCTGATCCCTCTATGAGGATTGGTATGTGTTCCTTCATCTTACGTTTCCTAAAGTCCACAATCAGCTCTTTCATCATACTAATGTTGAGTGCCAGGTTGTTGCTGTGGTACCATTCTACTAGTTGGCATATCTCACTCCTCTCGCTCTTGTATGCCCTCTCGTCACCACCTGAGATTCTACCAACAATGGTTGTATTGTTGCAAATTTGTAGATGGTATTTGAGCTATGCCTAGCCATACAGTCATGTGTATACAGAGGCTACGTCCACACTACACCAGATAAATCCATAACCAAAGCTTTTTCTCTTTGTTTTTACCCTCCGTCCACACTAAAACGGCGTTTTCGTCCCCCGAAACCAGAGATTTTCAGAAACGCTCTTCAGGGTGTGTAATTTTGAAAACACCGCTTGGCTGGAGCAGTGTGGACAGGGTAACCGGAGAAATCTAAAAATGCTGTCATGACGTGCCGGAACAGATGGTGATGGCAGTGCACCATTTCATTGTTTTCTTGAACGCAACGTAACAATTTCAGAACAGACGGCAATGAGACTGAAGCCAGAAGAGTGTACTCTTCTAAGTACAAAATGTACTCAGCAAATACTTTGACCCATAACTTACTGAATAAAAAAGTATACTAATTTTTGCCCTGTTTACTGTCCTTGCTCATATGAAGGTGGTTTACCTATTTACGCAAGTACTTCTCTGACAATAGATGTGTAACAGCCTAATGTAACATTGTATGGAAATACAAGATAACACTGATGCAGACATGGTTTATACATTTAACAAGGAGCTTTATTAATGCAACAGAGTTCATCAGTTTTTCAATGTTCGTCGTCAGCCGGGTCAATCTGTCCGTGAACTCCCTGTCGGTTGCCTCCATACGCTCCAGTATTTGTTTTTTTTCACTTTTAAGTCCTCCTGCGCGAGAGCCAACAGCTGTCCAACGTTTTAAGTTTTTCTAGTCTGTAACTGCACAAACGCGCACTTTCACGGCGAGATTCGACACCAAACATGTCGCTTGCTTTTGGTAGATGTGCAGTTAGAGAAGATTCGCTGAAATATCTGTTTTAATGTGGACAGAGATATTTTTAAAAACACATAGTGTGGATGCCTATTGTTTTTACGCAAAACCAACATTTTCAAAATTATCCGGTTTAGTGTGGATGTAACCAGAGAGATATCTCAAGATAGCAGTGGAAAAGCTGCCTGGGAAAATGGGATTTAAGTGTCTAGAAAAGGACACTTATTCCGTCCTTGGTGAACTAAGTCTGAACAAAGACATTTGAAAGATTTCAATCTGCCATAAATTTCACAGTTACCCAGGACTGTTATTTTGTGCCTAAAATGCTATTGCTTCTTTTTGGCTTTGCATTATTCTCTGGGCTCTAACAAGAAAGCTCCTATATGAGAAATGGGAGTGAATGCATCTATAATCTGTTAAGAGCTAATGTTTTAACGCCTTCATTGTCTCTAATGGGCCCATCAGAATCTCCAAGGGTTGCTTTCTTTCTTTTGTGTTTCTGAGTTAAGATAATTAGTAGTGTGTGTGTTGGCTCCGTCTCTATGAATTAGAGGGTCTACTCAGGCAAAATGAATGTGTATTCAGAAACTGGATGTAACCAGTTGACTTGTACTGTACATTAAATTAACTGCCAGCAGTTTATGCTTTTTTCATAAGACAAAGGCAAATCAACAGAAATATACAAAATGATTCCAGCTTCTGCTTATCTGGCCACATACTTTGGTGATGTAAGGATGCAGCCCCCAACCCCAGTCACTTGGCAAGCATTGCAAAGTGCACTGTGTCATAATTTTGTATTACAGGTAGTTCTACTGAAATGTGCTAGTTGGATTCTTAAGAAACCTTAAGGCGTAGAAAGTTGCATTACACAAATACACTCTAAGGACACTGTATTAGGTACTGTACCTCATATGCCAAATAAAGAGTCTATGTTCATGGTCTTCTGCTGCTGTACTCCAACCACTTCAAGGTTCAATGTGCTGTGCATTCTGAGATACTTTTCTGTACACCGCCGTTGCAACATGTGATTTTTTGAGTTACTGTTGCTTTCCTGTCAGTTTGAGCCAGTTTGTGCATTCTCCTCTGGTCCCTCTGATTAACAAGGCATTATCACCCACAGAACCGGATGTCCTTTGTTTTAATCATCATTCTCTGTAAACTGTTGAGAGTGTGTAAAGTCCCAGATCAGCAGTTTCTGAGATACTCAGACTATCCTGTCTGGCACCAACAATCATTCCACGATCAAAGTCACTTAGATCACAGTTCTTCCCCATTCTGATGTTTGGTCTGCAAAACTGAACCTCTTCATCATGTCTGTATGCTTTTATGATGCTGCCACATGATTGGCAGATTAGATATTTGCATGAATGAGCAGGTATACCTAATAAAGTGGTCACTCATTGGCTCTTCACTCAGCCCTGGAATATCTGAAAAGCAAATATGCATACATCAGGATGTCCTTTCTCAACGAGAGCTCAGTATTCAATACCATCATTCCCTCGAAACTAATCAATAAGCTCCAAGTCCTTAGCCTCAATACCTCCTTGTGCAGTTGGATCCTCTATTTCCTCATTTGCAGATCCCAGTCAGTTCAGATTGGTAAAAACATCTCCTCCACAATCTCCGTCAGCACAAGTGCACCACAAGGCTGTGTGCTTTAGCCCCCTGCTCTATTCACTTTATACTTATGTCTGTGTTGCGAGCTCCAATGCTATATTCAAGATTGATGAAAGCATCACTTTCATAGGCAGAATCAAAGCTGGTGATGAATCAACATAGGAGAAAGACTGAAGGTCTGGCTGACTGGTGCCATAATGGCAGCCTCTTACTCAATGTCAGCAAGACCAGATACAGGATCATTGATGGTGACCAAGTAACCCACTAACTGGAATGTCTTTGGAACCTGGGAGGAGAGCACAGCACCCTATGGAAACCCATGCTGGCATGGGAAGGAACATACAAGCATGCTTACAGAGGACGCCGGAATTGAACTCTGAACTCCGATGCCTCGAGCTGTAATAGTAATGCCCTGACCGCTACACTTCCATGAATGCTCATCTGAGGCTGGTAGAGAAATAATGCTCAAGGGAGGCTTGAGACATTCTCCAAGATAACTATGGAAGATGTGCTAATGACTGGAACATTAATGATCTACATTAATCTGTTTTATTTCTAAACTACTTTATAGGTGGGATTCCCTCTACTTTTCAGAAAAATTGCAGAAGTAGAAGACCTTTTTTTTTACTTCCAAAGGTAAGGGACAACAGCTTCATATGGATAACAAACTCTGATAAGAAATATTGATAGATCAAGGCAGATGGGTTAAATATGTTTTCATTCTAAATTTCTCATGCTCCAGATATTAAATTTCACAATTACCTGAAAAAGGATTTTAATTAGACCAAATTCAGACATTTAAAAATTGTTTGGAAAATCATTAGTTCCTGAACATTTACCTGATGGTTTGAATCAATTCTTTGTAAATATAAAAAGCTACAAGATTTATAAATGTAGATGTTTTACCTCTTTAGAAACAATTTAACTTTATAACTTTTATTAAAAATTGCATTATTTTGGTAAATAGTTGTATTGATATAAGTCCAATGATAACTTGCTGAAGCTAAGTGAGGCTCATTCATATTGTTGTTAACCAACACTTGTGAAGTGAGATCAAGGTGACTGTGTCTATGAAGTTTACGAGAAAGACTTGGGCTGGCATGGTAGTGTATTGGTTAGAATAACGTTATTACAGCACACGTGACTCAGGTTCAAGTCCCACCATTGTCTGTATGGAGCTTGTATGTTCTCCCCATTTTAGCGTATTCAATATTTCAGTAATATTTGAGTATTATTGTAAATACATTGCTTAATTAAGCATTCTTTGTTTGTTTACATAATTCATGATGGGTTATATTTAAGAAGTGTGTGAATAGCATACATCATTATGCTGCCACATCAAATGTGAGCATCTCACTAAAAAAGAGGGAAAAGGGAAACAAGGTAGACAAGTGTTCTTGCTCCTGTTTTTTTTGCTTATTTTCTGGAGTTACAAAACATAAGACCCATGACTGCATGGGTTTTCTCCAGCACTCTGGTTTCCTCCCACATTCCAAAGACGTACGGGTTAGTAGGTTGATTGGTCATATGGGTGTTATTGGGTTGCACAGGCTTGTTGGTTCGGAGGAGCCTGTAAAATCCATCACTCAAGAAATTAAGATCCTAAGTCGGCTATGTCATTCAAATTTTCATGATCTACAATTAGCTTTTGTTCCCAACCTTTCACAGGCAGGTAACAATTCTACTGTGATTATTTGTGAAAGCATTTTTTAATTGTCAGGTTTTGCATTGTGGTTTTCTAGGGCAGCAGTAACATTAATGTCAAGATATTTTTTCCATTATGGCCGAGTGAAACCGAATGAATTGATGCGGCATTTCATCCACCTGCCAAGAGTCAATGTATGTTCAGAAATCGAAAGGTTCTCCAAGCCTGTCAGTGGACACTCTTACCAAGAATGGTTGGCTTTCTCCAAGTTTTCAAATAATGCAGGGGAAAGCAATTGAAAGAAAATCACTTCTGAAAACTGATGGGCCATTGTATCTCACATTCCTTAAAAGACCATATAGCATTGGACTTGTTGTTTGTATAATTTATAACTTTGTCCTCTCCCATCCCAAATCAGCAGTGAAGATACAAAGAAATCCAACTTTCAGAAAAGTACATAGTTGAGAGAACCTTTCATGTGTTAATATGGCTCAATTGGAATGCCTTCCCCAGTGTTTTTTACAAGTCTGGATAAGAAATATTTGTTTTTGGCATTCACATTTCCAGGCATGTCCATAGAAAACTTTCTATTCTTGAACAGTTGGCAGCACTCTTCTCAGACCAAAGGATATAAATTAAAGTCCTACTCCAGTGACTTGAACTTACCAATTTAAATTGACATTGCAGTGTCGTGATGCAGTCTGTAAAGTTACATGAGAAAGATCCAATTGTTACTGTTTTGAGAATGAGAAAGGGAGTTAACCCTGTCACCAACGAGGCTTAGCTTTCACTCAGCTCTTCTGAAATGGATAATCTGGCAATTCCCTAATGTTGTTTGATGGAGGCATATTGTGCAAAATTAGCTTTTCTATTTACTGTGTTAGTGTTATAACTTTTCAAAAGCATTCAAGATTCACGATAGACTGCAGCCATTTTCTGTACGTAAGTGTAAGGAGAATGAAATAATTCTTATTCCGATTGATGCAGCACAAAAAAACACAAAAGATAAAGAACACAATAATAATAATATTAATAATAATAATAATGAAGAACATACAACAAATATAAATACATAAGTTAGCTTTTATGCATTGTCTATAAAAGGTATTCACACCCCACACCCCGGAAGTTTTCATATTTTATTATCTTGCAACATTAAATCACAGTGAATTTAATTTGCTTTTTTTGACACTGATCAACAGACAAAGACTCATTCGTGTCAAAGTGAAATCAGATCTCCACAAAATGAATTCAATTAATTACAAATATAAAACACAAAATAATTGATTGCGAATATTATTCCATTATTCTCGAGAGACTGTGGATTTTTGCCTTGGAAGGTTTCCAGTTGCCCATGGAGCAAGTCTCCCCTCTTCATGCCACCAATGTTGTTCAAAGGAAGGGCAAGGGCTGATATAACTTTGCACCGGTGTCGTCACAGAGCAATGTGTGGTTAAGTGCCTTGCTCAAGGACACAACATGTTGCCATAGCTGAGGCTCGAACTAATGACCTTCAGATCACTAGACCAATGCCTTA
Source organism: Hemitrygon akajei (assembly GCF_048418815.1). NCBI lineage: Eukaryota > Metazoa > Chordata > Chondrichthyes > Myliobatiformes > Dasyatidae > Hemitrygon > Hemitrygon akajei. The sequence goes on from NC_133129.1 coordinate 29,507,654, forward strand.
ACCACTTGGCCATGGACCAACACTTGAATATGGCACACAAAATCATGACTGTTGCAGCTAATTGGTTTTAAAGTCATCAAGGTGTGATCAAGGTGTTTCGATTGATTGTTGTAAAAACGCACCTGTATTTGGAAGGTCCAAGAGTAAGCTTGGAAGCTTCTAAGAGTAAACCTAGCAATTATAGGCCTGTCAGTTTGACATCAGTAGTGTGTAAATTAATGGAAAGTATTCTTAGAGATGGTATATATAATTATCTGGATGGACAGGGTCTGATTAGGAATAGTTAGCATTGATTTGTGCATGGAAGATCATGTTTGACAAATCTTATTGAATTTTTTGAAGAGGTTAAGAGGAAAGTTGATGAGGGTAAAGCAGTAGATGTTGTCTATATGGACTTCAGTAAGGCCTTTGACAAGGTTCCACATGGAAGGTTAGTTAGGAAGGTTCAATCATTAGGTATTAATATTGAAGTAGTAAAATGGATTCAACAGTGGCTGGATGGGAGATGCCAGAGAGCAGTGGTGGATAACGATTTGTCAGGTTGGAGGCCGGTGACTAGTGGTGTGCCTCAGGGATCTGTACTGGGTCCAATGTTGTTTGTCATATACATTAATGATCTGGATGATGGGGTGGTAAATTGGATTAGTAAGTATGTAGGTGATACTAAGGTAGGTGACGTTGTGGATAATGAAGTAGGTTTTCAAAGCTTGTAGAGAGATTTAGGCCAGTTAGAAGAGTGGGCTGAATGATGGCAGATGGAATTTAATACTGATAAGTATGAGGTGCTACATTTTGGTAGGAATATATGTCCAAATAGGGCATGTATGGTAAATGGTAAGACATTGAAGAATGCAGTAGAGTGATCTAGGAATAATGGTGCATAGTTCCCTGAAGGTGGAATCTCATGTGGATAGGGTGGTGAAAAAAGCTTTTGGTATGTTGGCCTTTATAAATCAGAGCATTGAGTATACAAGTTGGGATGTAATGTTAAAATTGCACAAGGCATTGGTGAGGCCAAATTTGGAGTATTGTGTACAGTTCTGGTCACTGAATTATAGGAAAGATATTAACAAAATAGAAAGAGTACAGAGAAGATTTACTAGAATGTTACCTGGGTTTCAGCACCTAAGTTACAGGGAAAGATTGAACAAGTTAGGTCTTTATCCTTTGGAGCGTAGAAGGCTGAGGGGGGACTTGATAGAGGCATTTAAAATTATGAGGGGGACAGATAGAGTTGACGTGGATAGGCTTTTTCCATTGAGAGGAGGGGAGATTCAAACAAGAGGACATGAGTTGAGAGTTAGGGGGCAAAAGTTTAAGGGTAACACGAGGGGGAATTTCTTTACTGAGAGAGTGGTAGCTGTGTGGAACGAGCTTCCAGTAGAAGTGGTAGAGGCAGATTTGGTATTGTCATTTAAAATAAAATTGGATAGGTACATGGACAGGAAAGGAATGGAGGGTTACAGGCTGAGTGCGGGCCAGTGGTATTAGCTGAGAGTAAGTGTTCGGACTAGAAGGGCCAAGATGGCCTGTTTCCATGCTGTAATTGTTATATGGTTATATGTGTGTGGCAAGTTTTTTTTTACACAGAGACTGGAAGAGGCTACTAGGGTTGGTGATGATAAAATAAGACAGTGGCATTTAATAGACTGTGAGATGAACACACAAATATGTAGGGAATAGAGGGGCAAGGGTTTTGACCAAGCAAAAGGGATTTAGTTTAATTTGGCATCATGCACAACACTGACATCGTGGACCCAAGGCCCAAAGTTCAAAGTACATTTATTATCAATGTCTACATTATGCAACCTTGAGAGTCGACTCCTAACGGGCAGCCGCATAACGAAGAAACTTCCCAAAAAAAAGATTAAAAAAGACCGTCGAACACCCAACCTGCAGAGAAAAAAAAAACTCAAAGAAAATCAGTTCTTTTGCTGCACTGTTCTGTGTTCTTTGCTCCGTGTCACAGGAATAACAGACAAACTCCACAAATACAATGCTCAAGAACACACGGAAACTCAGACCTACTATTGGACAGGAGGTACAGGAGCCTGAATACCCACAATCAACATTTAAGGAACAGGTTTCTCACCTCCTTCATCAGATTTCTGATGGGCCCATGAATACAATATTGTTATTCCTCTTTCACACTATTGAATTTGGTTTTGTATTTTATAATAATCATTTTGTGTTGCATTGTACTGCAGCTATTAATAACAAATATCACGGAATATATCAGTGATAATAAACATCATTCTGGTTGCAATTAGGTCTGCAGAGCTATATGACCGCAAGATCCAGTCCTGTGCCACTGAGTCATCCTTGAAAGATCTACCATATATTCAGGAGATGACAGATCAGATTTTAATCACGGCACAGAAAAAGTCTTCCCCATGTTCTGGCCCCACAGGCCATAGACTTACTAAACATGTAAACCAGATTATGAAGAAGCACAGCAGCAGCTAAAGAAAATATCTACATGAAGCCAGCAGCTGAAAATGGCTTTCTTATAAGGACAGCTAACTGGAGAGAGTTCTGGATATACTTACAATAATTATCAAGGAAGCTACAATATATAAATAATTATCCACAAGCTCAATATGTGGTGTCCATGAGAGTTCACTCAGAGATTCACAATGTAGGAAGAAGGCCTTGAAAAGCATTGACCTAGTGGACCCAGCACCTGTGATTATCTTGCTTCTGCGAATTACTTACACTAGGCTACTTGATAAGCCGGGTGAGTATTAAATTTTCAAGTAGGCACAACTAACAAGAGTGGATTTACTTGGAGCCATATCTCATTAGCATGGAAATTAGTTGCCATGGAAAATTTCAAACCTCTCAGTGCAAGAAAAATGCTTGACCAACGGCTGATTAGCAATCCTCAGGTAGGCTTTCTTTAACATTACAATTCAAAGTTGGTTTTGTTGTTAACCTCACACTGCAGGGAATAAAATGTTTGTAGAATATTAACTGATTGTGTAGAGTACTGGTTCTCTAAAGGAGTCCTGCAGCTGAAAAAAAATCCCGTGTTTCTTTAAAATGTTGAGATAGAAATTTAATATTTAGCCTTTTCCTTTCAGAAATATGTGACTCTGTGATGAATTTATAAATTTTAAGCAGTTTATGAACTAGCAAGTAAATAAACTCTCTGGCTGAGAAATTTCATGGGAACGATTGAGAGAATTTACTTCCTCTGATAGAAAATACTGGAGAAGTGAAATAGAACTTAAAAATCCAAGCTGGGCTGTTGGAGTAATGTTATGGATCGGTTTCTCACAGAAAAGCTTTCAAAAATCTAGAACTTCCTTCCTCCCAAAAGTCTAAGGTTGGGACAGTGGAAATTTTCAGTTCTGAGACTGAAGCATTTTTAGAAGTTTTAAGTGTTGAGGGACCGAGGCAGGTAATTGAGGCTGAGATTCATATCAGCAAGGAATGAACAGACCTCAGTTGAAAGATTTGCTGCAGTCCCTGTTTCTTTGCAAATTTGTCACCAACTGTGGTTCAAATACAAACATGAAGATTCGTTCCCTGAGTTTTGATCTTTCCAGAATATGATTACTAAAAACAGGAGTAGTTGTTCAGCTCCACAATTCACTTTACCCTTAAATCCACTTCCCCACTTGAACTTTACATCATTAAACCTTGGCAGCAGTCGCAACCTTGAACTTACTTGAATGTTGAGCAACATGGGGCAGACTTTCCCCTCATACCATCCCAAACTTTCCCTTTTGTTGCTCTGCTCCCCCCTCCAACTCTCCTTTGACCCCCCTTTCTCTCCCCTTCCCACTCCTTCCCTTTTTCCTCCATCTCTCTCCCAACTCTCCCCTTAGTCCTTCCCTAAACTTCTCCATCTTTTGCCTTCCTTGAAACAAAGAACGCATAGAAACATAGAAAACCTACAGCACAATACAGAGCCTTCAGCCCACAAAGCTGTGTCGAACACGTCCTTATCTTAGAACTACCCAGGCTTACCCATAGCTCTCTATTGTTCTAAGCTCCATGTACCTATCCAGGAGTCTCTTAAAAGACCCTATCATTTCCACCCCCGCCACAGGTAGCCCATTCCACCCACTCACCACTCTCTGCGTAAAATACTTACCCCTGACATCTCCTCTGTACCTACTTCCGAGCACCTTAAAACTGTGCCCTCTTGTGCTAGCCATTTCAGTGCTGAGAAAAAGCCTCTATCCACATGATCAATGCCTCTCATCATCTGGTATACCTTTTTCAGGTCACCTCTCATCCTCCATCACTCCAAGGAGAACAGGCCAAGTTCACTCAACCTATTCTCCTAAGGTATGCTCCCCAAACCAGGCAACATCCTCTTAAATATCCTCTGCACCCTTTCTATAGTTTCCACATCCTTCCTGTAGTGAGGTGATTAGAATTGAGCACAGTACTCCAAGTGGGGTCTGACCAGGGTCCTATATAGCTGCGACATTACCTCTCGGCTTCTAAACTCAATCCCATGGTTGATGAAGGCCAATGCACCGTATGCCTTTTTAACCACAGAGTCAACCTGCACAGCTGTGTAGATCCCTCTGATCCTCCACACTGTCAAGAGTCTTACCGTTAATACTATATTCTGCCATCATATTTGACCTACCAAAATGAACCATCTCACACTTATCTGGGTTGAACTCCATCTGCCATTTCTCAGCCCAGTTTTGCATCCTATCAATGTCCCGCTGTAACCTCCGACAGCCCTCCACACTATCCATGACACCCCAAACCAGTGTGTCTTCTCCAAGTTTATTTTATTTATTTAGCGATAGTGTGGAGTGGACCCTTTTAGCCCTTCAAGACACACCACCAATTAACCCTATCCTAATCATGAACCAATTTACACTGAACTATTAACCTACCCATTACATCTTTGGACCGTGGGAGGAAACTGGAGCATTTGAGGAAAACTCACACATTCCACAAGGACATAAAGAGACTGGCTCCAGAATTGAACTCCAAACTCCAGAATGTCCTGAGGTGTAATAACGTTGCTCTTACTGTTACGCTACTGTGGCAGCCAAAGTCTTTCTCCTCCCCTACCTTATCCCCCTCCAACTCTCCTCTTCCCCAAATTTCCTTCCCTTCCCCATCTCTTGCTATACTGCTCCAACTTCCCTGAGGTCTCCTCCCTCTTCCTTCTCCCTCCTTTTCCCTCCAACTCTCCCCGTACCTCTGCTTTATTCATTTTTCCCTCTCTCTATGCTTTTCTCCTGTCTTCATCTTCTCCCTATATTCTTCTGCTTTAAGGAATTTTCTTCCCATCTCACTCCAAGACAATGCATTGCAACCACCTCTGCCCCTGCATCTCTAAACTATCCCACCAGCAAAAACAACCTTCTGCGATCCCTTTCACTTCTACACCACAATTAATTGTTTACTATCCATGTTCCAAGCCTACACTAATATCACTCCCCAGCTTTTCCTACACTACATCGACAACTGTATCAGTGCTGCCTCCTGCATCCATGAAGAACCCACCGACTTCATCAGCTTTATCTCCAACTTCCTCCCTGCCCTGAAATTTATCTGGTCCATTTCTTACACCTCCCTCCCCTGTCTTTGTGACAGGGACTCGGCAGGAAAACAAACCCAAGTGCAGGGCTCCGACGCAGAGGCAGGATCAGGAGGCAGAATCTCCGTAGCGAGTGTAGAATCAGGACCAGGCTGAGTCAGGACCTGGGAGACTTGGTTTACAAAGAGATACAGGGTTAAAGACTTGGAGCAAGGTTCCCCTCTCTCTGAGAGTCGACCAACAATCTGACAAAGGCTGACCGGAGCTGTCGGAGTCTTATCCTCTGGTGGCTAATGGAAACCAGGTGCTGGTGATTGAGAGGAATTGGGAAAGATTGAGAATCAAGTGTGGGGATTAAGGACCAATTAGGGAGGACAGGGAAAAGGTGGGAAATGCCAGCCAGGACCATGACAATCTTAATCTCTGTTTCTATCTCTGGAGGCAGCTCTCTACTAATATTTTTCATAAATCCACTTCCCACCTTGTGATTTGTAAAAATGTCATCCCCCTTTCTCAATTCCTCTGTTTCCGTCACATCTGCCCTCAGGATGAGGCTTTTTATTCCAGAACTAAGGAAATGTTCTCCTTCTTCAAAGAAAGGTACTTCCCTTCCTCCACCATCATCGCTGCCCTCAGCTGCATCTCTTCCATTTCTCACACATCTGCCCTTCTCCCATCCTCCCGCCACCCTGCTAGGGACAGGATTCCTCATCCTCATCTACCACCCCACCAGCCTCTGCGTCCAGCACATAATTCTCCGTAACTTTCGCCATCTCCGACGGGATCCCACCACCAGTCACACCTTTCCCTCCCACCCCACTTTCTGCAGGGATTCCTCCCTGTGCGACTCATTTGCCCATTCATCCCTCCCCACCGATCTCCCTCTTGGCACTTATCCTGGCAAGTGGAACAAGTGCTACACCTGCCCCTACACCTCCTGTATCACTACCATTCTGGGCCCCAAAACAGTCCTGCCAGGAGATGCAACACTTCACCTGTGAGTCTGTTGGGGTCATCTACTGTATCTGGTGTTCCTGTATATCAGTGAGACCCAACATAGATTTGGAGATTGCTTCACCAAGCACCGACACTCTGTCCTCCAGAAGAAAGGGAATCTCCTAGCGGCCACCCATTTTAATTTTACTTCCCATTCCCATTCAGACTTGTCAGTCCATGGCCTCCTCTACTACCGCGATGAGGCCACACTCAGGTTGGAGGAGCAACATTTTATATTCCATTTGGCTGGCCTCCAACCCAATGGCATAAACATAGAGTTCTTAAACTTCCGGTATTGTCACCCCAACCCTCACCATCCCCCATTCCCATTTCCCTCTCTCACTTGATCTCCTTACCTGCCCTTCACCTCCACCTGATGCTCTTCCTTTTCTTCCTCTCGTATCACGTTCCCCCTTCTCCAGCCTCTTATCTCTTCTTCCAATCAACTTCTCAGCTTTTAACTTCAGCCGTCCCTCCCCTCCCGGTTTCACCTATCACTTACAACATTGTACGTCTTCCTCTCCTTCCCCCACCTCTTATTCCAACCTCATCTTTTTTCTCCAGTCTTGACGAAGGGTCTCGGCCCAATACTTTGACTGCTTACACCTTTCCATAGATGCTGCCTGGCCTGCTGAGTTTCTCCAGCATCTTGTGTGTGTTGGTTAATGGTTTAAACTTCTCTTTCTCCTTACTGGCCTTATACACATGTAGACTTTCTAATACTCCGAAGTCATCAAAGTGTGACTGAGTTTTCACTGGAGAGTCAAGGCCCAAAATAAATCGCAGTCTCAGATAGAGGTCTTTGTCCCATGAAGTTCTACACTAGAGGTTGCAATTTTATTTTGCAAATGTGTCCTGAGAATTTTGTCACTATGCAAAGGTTAAAAGTTGATGCTTTTTAAAGGACCATTGAAACTTAAGAAAATGCTTATCAAAAGTTTATAATGTGCCTCGCTTGATTACAAAGGAATGTGAAAAATACTTACAAAGCTTCTGTCCCTAAACTGTTAACTCATAAGCTGACTTAATGGGACTCTCAGTTTACCGATAATGTACCTAATCAGGTGCTGGATGAGCTCAGCACACTTACTTCCCGCTGCGACAATCTAATTGCCACCTAGATGTGACAATCTGTACTGAAGCCCAAGAAGAAAGCAGGAAAATACTCAGGGTTGTAACTTAACACATTCAAATGCCTATATTATCAACAGAAAACGGTTCATCAGATTCCCCGTGACTCAGGCAGGCTTAATTTAATGACTGCAAGTGCCCTGCTCTCTTTGAAATATCACCTCTGCTAAAATCACCGCACTGTAAACCCCAGGACATTTTGCACTGAGGCCAAATAAAACTGGTCATTCACTGTGTAGCATTTCCATCAGCTGGTATAGCATAGCGTGTTAAAATTAGTGAACTCACTTCAGTTGTAGCTAATTAGAATTTGACATTCTCTCTTTTTTTTGTTCCTTTTGTTTTTCACTCATGTTTTCCCAAACATTGGTTATTAAGTATGCACATATGAACCTCCTGACTAATGAAGCCTGGTACATGATACTCGCACAGCAACTTTCAAAGGGATTAAGATTTTCATGTTCACAAGTCACTGAATTGCCGGAGGTGAGAAAGTCTGCAGATGCTGCTAATCCAAGCAACGCACACAAAATGCTGGAGGAACTCAGCAGGTCAGGCAGCATCTATGGAAAGGAGTAAACAGTTGATGTTTCGTGCCAAGACCCTTCATTACGAATTTTGCGTGTTTTACTAAATGCAGGAGCAGCATTAGGAAGGCAAGCAGGACTTTATTTTACTTATTGTCACCAAACAATTGATACTAGAGCGTACAATCATCACAGCAATACTTGATTCTGCGCTTTGCGCTCCCTGAAGTACAAGAAGTAAATATAATACAAATTTAATTTATAAATCATAATTAGAAAATAGAAAAGGGAAAGTAAGGTAGTGCGTCAGGTCCGGATATCTGGAAGGTACGGCCCAGATCCGGGTCAGGATCCGTTCAGCAGTCTTATCACAGTTGGAAAGAAGCTGTTCCCAAATCTGGCCATACGAATCTTCAAACTCTTGAACCTTCTCCCGGAGGGAAGAGGGACAAAAAGTGCTTACAATACAATGCAGTGACTGAGGTAATAAATAGAGGGGGTTGGGTGGGAGGGTAACTAGAATGGTTGATCAGATTAACTGCCTGGAGGAAGAACATTTTAAAATGGCGAGATTTTTTTTTTGTTTGATTGTTTTAATAGCCATATAGTGTTTTGCAGAAGTGAACTTTTGGAGGATAACTTGAGATTAAATGCTTGGTAACTAGCATGTGCAACTGTAGTTAGCTAGGTGCCATGGTTGCATTGAAGTTAGAGCAATGCTATTATGACTCAGAGTGTCGGAGTTCAGAGTTCAATTCAGGTGCCATCTGCAAGGAGCTTGTACGTTCTCCTCAAGAACATATGAGTGCTCTGGTTTCCTCCCACGATCCAAAGATGGAATGGCTGATAGGTAAATTCATCACTGTAAACATTGCAAATTGTCCTGTGATGAAGGTGGAGCTTAGGAAAGTTAATGGCACCTAATGGTGACTCCTTTGCTTGCATCTTCGGAAACAGCTCTATTTCCATCTTTCATATCTCTCTCTTTCCCTTTCAGGGTTCTTTTGAAGACCCTGACCTGGAGTTGCACGCTGGCTATGGTTCTTTATGGGAATGGGACCCACTCGGGGTTTCACGACTTGCCGCTGTTCGGCACGCCAAGGGATCAGCCCAAGAGCTCCGTTCGCCTTTGGAGGAGCAAGATTTCGTGGCTCTGAAGACGGGGGGGGGAGCAGAGGTTTGTATCCAAGCGGAAGACTGGTGTGTTGTGGGAGATGGAAGATCTAAGGCAATGTGCCCGGAGACCTGAGATCTTTGGGCACAGAACTCAGGAAAAAGTGATGCAATGGACTTTTAACATTGTAAACCAGCGAGCTGTTTGTTATGTCTCCCATCTCGTTATGAAGCAAAGACACCTCTTTCTCCTAAGTTAGGGAGAGAGAGTGTCTGTGGTATGTCAAATGCTGGGTGGACAAGTAGTTTTTGGAGTACCGCAAGTCTGTGTCTGCCTTTGCTTTGCTCACACTTGAGTGCTCGGTGGCGGGTGCCGATGCTTTTTTTTGGTTGGTGGGGGGGAGGGGGGATTGTTGCTTGCTGCCGCTTACGCGCTGGAGGGAGGGGAGATGGGGGGGGGGACTTTGGGGTTCTAACATTTAATTGTCATTCATTCTTTGGGGCACTCCTCTCGTTCCATGGATAGTTGTGAAGAAAAAGCATTTCAGGATGTATATTGTATACATTTCTCTGCCATTGAATGTACCTTTGAAACCTTTGGTTAGGCTAGGGTTAAATAGGTGGGTTGCTGGGCAGCGGGACTCAATGAGCCAGAAGGGCCTGTTCCACACTGTACTTCTAAATAACTAAATAAAATAAAAGCTGAGAAGCTCTGAGTAATAGGTTTTTTCCTAAAATAAAGCATTGGGGAGTGAAAGAAACAAATTGCAGATAAACTTAAACTGATTTTCGATGGAATGTTGTTTTCTACATTTTGATTTAATCTTCTTAATCTGTCACTGATCAGCAGGGATCATGGGAAAATTTAACCAGGCGCCTAAATAAAGAAGGAAGTTTAAATTAGGGCCTGGTACGATCTGTTCACATTTCATGGTTAAACCTTATATTCTGCTTTCATCTTTCCCTCCAAGCAGACCTTTGTTGAGTGAAACATGTGCCCTTTTGAATTCACAGCATACTTCTGAGGCAAACAAGCTGGACATAAATGCTTCATGACAATATAGTACCAATCCAGAACAAGTTGATTGGCTGTCTACAATTTCATTAACCCACTGGTGAATTTTCTGACAAAGGCCTGCATTTTTGTGCATTGGCAGAGAGGGTTGAAACAGTCCCTCCCTGACAAAGTGACATAATTTGCTGGCTGTTCAGTCCTGCAAATGCCGAGAACTAATTAGCAATAGTACAGTCTGTGAGATTGGCTTATTTTGCTGATGAAAGATTAGACCAAAGACGAATTGACATCAAACATTTCGGGTGCAGAATATTGTAGATTTCTATGGTTGATAAATCTATCTATCACTCTGCCTTACTGAAATTTTTGTCTTTTTATTCTCTAATGTTCTTTTCTTTACTCAGACTGTTCTATTACAGCTTATTGTGTCATTTGTCATTGCCCTACTGACATCGAATCATCACAATGAGCACCTGGTGCTGGAATCTGGCCCAGTTCAGGTCCACAAGCCTTCTTCTCATTCAAAAACCAGTGTGTCAAAATTTTGTGTCACCCTGGGCCACTTTGTGGACTCAGGAATTTCCTCTTTTGTTGGCTCTGCAAGAAGAAAAGGAAAATCTATTCAGTGACACTCATAGCTTTCAGAGAGCGGTCAAAAAGTCAATATTAATCAACTTTGGCCATCTCACCTTCAAAATACTTGTTTATTGTGTCATTTAAAACTGCAGTCAGTGGTGCAGTACTGAGGTGCAGTGATCCAGAATTGTTTATGGAATCTTGAACCAATGGCATTGATGGGAAACGGCACATCTGAATGTTGAGCTTGGGCCTGAATATACTCCTGGGTAGTTTGTCACAATTGGAAATGGAGTTGTTTTACTATTGTCATATGCAGCATGATACAGTGACAAGTTTTTGTTTGTGACCCATCCAAATGGATCACTTCTACATCGAGGTAGTAAAAAGGGGAATAGAAGACGACCATTTATGCCACTACATAAATTCAAAATATTCTTCTAGAATTATGAATCAAAGTTCAGCTACAAGATAGATGATGAACAATGTGTTACAGCATAAGCCCATAAGACATAGGAGCGGAATTAGGCTCTTCAGCCCATCTAGTCTGTTCTGCCACTTTATCATGGCCAATTTATTATCCCTCTCAACCCCATTCTCCTACCTTCTCCCACAACCTTTGACACCCTTACAAATCAATAACTTATGAACATCCACTTTAAATATACTGAATGACTTGTCCTCCACAGGCAATGAATTCCACAGATTCACTACCCTCTGTAAAAGAAACTCCTCCTCAGTTGTGGTTCCAGACTCCCCTATGACAGGAAATATCTTCTCCACATCCATTCTAGAGTTTATAGAGAATAGTGTGAAAAACAAAAAAAAGGTCCATTGAGTGGTAGCTCTGTGTGTGAAAATGCCTTGTTAATGCAACAGGTCAGAGGAGAATGGCCAGACTGTTTCAAGCTGACAGGCAGGCCACGGTAACTCAGATAACCTCATATTTCAATAGTGGCGTGCAATAAAGCATCTCTGAATGTTGAACCTTGAAGTGGATGGGCTACAGCAACAGAACACCACAAACATAGACTCAGTGGCCACTTTATTAGATATTTGGCCTCTGAGTGTATTGCCCTTCCTTTGCTATCAGTGGGTCAAAATCCTGGGACTCACCTGGCGTGCCCACATCTCAAGGACCGCAGTGGTTCAAGAAGACTGTGTAGATTTCATATTCAGATCGAACACGAACACACACACACCTCCAACTGCAGGGCAGACCTCGAGGTCTCCAGGTTTCAGCCATCGGGCTATGACCTTCAGGCTTCATTGCCATCTTCCCAAAGGCAGTTTGGGATAGGTAATTAATTACAGGTCTAGACTGTGAAACCCACAGGCATCGAATAATCTATTTATTTTTTAAAAATGGCACTGACTCCAAGCCTGCAACATCCAACTGTACAATCAGCTACCTATTTTCAAGTAAGCTTATCCTTCATGGCAAGTTCTAGTCACTACACTTCAAAAACAAGTCAATAAATTTCAGATACTGAAACCTGAATACAAAACTGAAAATTTTGGAAGCACAACAGGTTACTCAGCCTTAGTACAAAGAGAAACAGAATTATTTCAGGTCAAAGATTTGATGAAGGGTCTTTGACCTGCAACAGTTCTTTATGTATTGATGCTGCTTGTAAATTGTTTGGACTTGAGGTTGTGATTCAGTGCAACATAAATGCAAGACTTCTTGACTTTTATTTTAAACTTACAGCGCTGTGCAAAAATCTTAGGCACCCTGGATTTTTTTTTGATTTTTTTTTTAAAATATGGTTTTAGATGGTATGACCTCTCAGAGCCTTGATCTCATCATCATCAAGGATGTCTGGGATTAGCTGGAGAGGCAGAAACAAGCCAGACAGCCAAAGTCTGCAGATGAACAGAGGCAAGTTCTCTGAGATGTCTGGAACAACCTACCAGCTGATATTCTTTTAAAATTTCATGTACCTAAGAGAACTGATGCCATTTGAAAGGCAAAGGGTTGTCACACCAAATACTGATTTGTTTTAGTTTTTTGCCATTTACAGCCCTTTATAGTTTTTTTTGAGACAAACTTTTCCTTTCAATATTTTTGAAAACATCTTTGCTTTACAGAATTCTTTTTACACTTCTAAGACTTCAGCACAATACTGCATATGCGTGAAAAAGAATATTTTGTTGAATAGCATGAGATTGTCAATGTACAACCTTGGAGAGTAAAAACTTAGTCTCAAAATATTGAGCACTGTTGACCATCAGTTGCCATTTGTAGTTATTTCCCACACATTTTTTTCCTGTTGAATTCATTATTCTCTTTTAGTCCTTGTTACCAGCTCTGCAGGTTCAGTATCATTTTTCATCAATTCAGAGAGTTGCCTTTTGTTCTGATAGATTTGTTGTGGTCCAAAATGCATTCCCTTAATTGTTATTACCCAAAGCCAAATCAAAACACTTCAAGCTCTCTCAACATTTTTCTCACTGCAGAACTTTTTAAAAAAAAATACAGCCTGTAACTGAAATGCTCTCTTGTCACTGCTACCCAAGAGCCTGAGGACTGCTACCACCAGGTTCAAGAACAGTTACTACCCCTCAACCATCAGGTTCTTGAATAAAAGGTATAACTACACTCAATTTTGCTTGTCCTATCATTGAAATGTTCCCACAACCAATCATCTCACTTTCAAGGACTCTTTACTTCATTATCTCATGTTCTTCATATTTATTGCTATTTATATTTGAATTTGCACAGTTTTTGCACTCCAGTTGAACTTTCTTTGATCCTGTTATAGTTACTATTCTACAGATTTGCTGAGTATGCTCACAGGAAAATTAATCTCAGGATTGTGTGTGGTGACATATATGCACTTTGAAAATTATATTTACTTTGAACTTTGAAGTAACTAATTGACATGTTTATCATTGGGCAAGATATGCATAAGACAACAAACACAATTTGACTTGACATAAAAATCAGAGTGTACCTTGCATCTATCACTTTCATATCCTACTCTCTTTGTGACAGGTACATGGCAGGAAAACAAACTCAAGTGCAGGACTCTGACACAGAGGCAGAATCAGGAGGTAGAATCTCCATAGCGAGTGTAGAATCGGGACCAGGCTGAGTCAGGACCTGGGAGACTTGGTTTACAAAGAGATACATGGTTGACGACAGCCAGCCAGCCAGCCAGCCAGCCAGCCAACCAACCAACCAACCAACCAACCAACCAACCAACCAACCAACCAACCAACCAACCAACCAACCAACCAACCAACCAACCAACCAACCAACCAACCAACCAACCAACCAACCAACCAACCAACCAACCATCTGGCAAGGGCTGACTGGAGCTGTCGGAGTCTTATCCTCTGGTGGCTAATGGAAACCAGGTGCTGGTGATTGAGAGGAATTGGGAAAGATTGGGAATCAAGTGTGGGGATTAAGGACCAATTAGGGAGGAAAGGCAAAAGGTGGGAAATGCCAGCCAGGACCATGACACTCTTAGCCCCTTGCAGATGTTACTTTTAGGGATATATTTGACCTAAGTTTAAAATATTCATGAATAGAACATCAGTCCATATTTTCTGCTCAAGGACATTGAAGCAAGAGTAAGCCACTTGGCCTCTTGAAATTGGTCTACCATTGATTAATATCATGGCTAATATAGGTCTATAAGACCATAAGACATAGGAGTAGAATTGGTCCATTCAGCCCATTGAGTCATCGCAACCATTCTATCATAGCTGATTTGTTATCACCCTCAACCCCATTCTTCTGCTTCTCCCTGTAACCTTTTGTCACCCTGACTAATCAAGACCCTATCAACCCCCCACTTTAAATATACTCAATGACTTGGCATCCACAGCAATGAATTCCACAGATGAACTACAATCCAGCTAAAGGAATTCCTCCTCATCTCTGTTGTAAATGGACATCCCTCCAGTCTGAAGCTGTACCCTCTGGTCCAAGACTCACCCACAATCAGAAACATCCGCCCTACTTCCACTCCATCCAGATATTTCAATGTTCAATAGGTTTTAATGAGATACCCCTTCATTCTTCTAAACTCCAATGAGTGCAGGCCCAGAACCATCAAACACTCCTCACATGTCAACCCTTTCACTCCTGGAATCATTATCATAAACCTCCTCTGGGCCCTCTCCAATGCAAGCACATCTTTTCTCAGACAAGGGGCCCAAAACTGTTCACAATACTCCAAGTTGCTCTAACCATTGCCTTATTAATAGCTCAGCATTATATCCTTGGTCTTATATTCTAGTCCTCTCGAAATAAATTATAACATTGTGGTTGCGTTCCTCACCATCAACTCAACCTGCAAGTTAACCCATAGGAAATCCTGCACAAGGGCTTCCATTGCACTTCTGATTTTTGAATTTTCTCCCCATTTAGAAAACGGTCTATGCTTTTATTCCTTCTACTAAAGTGCATGATCACACGCTATATTCCATAGCCACTTCTTTGCCCTCTCTCTCAATCTGTCTAAGTCCGTCTGCAACTCTCTGCTTCCATAGCACTATTTTCTCCTCCACCTATCTTTGTATCGTCCACAAACTTTACCACAAACCCATCAATTCTGTCATCTGAATCATTTACATATAACGTGAAGGGATTCCAAAACTGACCTTCATAGAACTCCACTTATCACCGGCAGCCAACCAGAAATGGCCCTATATATTCCCATTCATTGCATCCTGCCAGTTATCCAATCTTCTATCCATGCCAGTAACTTCACTATAATACCACAGGGTCTGGTTAAGTAGACTCGTGTGTGGCACCATTGCCTGCTGAAAATCTAGGTAAGCAACATCCACTGACTCTCCTTTGCCTATCTTGCTTGTAACTTCCTCAAAGAACTCCAACATATTTGTCCGTCAAGATTTCCCCTTACAGAAACCATGCTGAATTGGGTCTTTATTATTATATGCTTCCAAATACCCGGAAACCTCATTCTTAATAATGGACTCCAACATCTTCCCAACCACTGAAGTCATGATCATGCTAAATAGCCTATAATTTCCTTTCTTCTACTTCAGAACCAGAATCAGGTTTATTATCACCGGCATGTGATGTGAAATTTGTTAACTTAGCAGCAGCAGTTCAATGCAATACATAATCCAGCAGACAGAGAGAGAAAAAATTAATAATAATAAATAAAATGAAACACAACAATAAATAAACAAGTAAATCAATTACGTATATTGAATAAATTTTTTTAAATGTGCAAAAACAAAAATACTCTATATTAGAATAAGTGAGGTAGCGTCCAAAGCTTCAATGTCCATTTAGGAATCAGATGGCAGAGGGGAAGAAGCTGTTCCTGAATCGCTGAGTGTGTGCCTTCAGGCTTCTGTATCTCCTGCCTGATGGTAACAGTGAGAAAAGGGCATACCCTGGGTGTTGGATGTCCTTAATAATGGAAGCTGCCTTTCCAAGACACCGCTCCCTGAAGATGTCCCGAGTACTTTGTAGGCTAGTGTCCAAGATGGAGCTCACTAGATTTACAACCTTCTGCAGCTTCTTTTGGTCCTGTGCAGTAGCCTCTCCATATCAGACAGTGATGCCCCCTGTCAGAATGCTCTCCACGGTACAACTATAGAAGTTTATGAGTGTATTTGTTGACATGCTTCTTTTCATTCCTGAAGAGTGCAGTGACCTCTGCAACTTTCCAGCCCTTTGGAACCCTTCCAGAAACTATTGATTTTTGAAAGATTACTTCTAATGCTTCCACAATCTCCACAGCTACCTCTTTCAGAACCATTGGGTGTAGTCTATCTTGTCCAGCTGATTTATTTACCTTTAGACATTTCATCTTCCCAAGCATCCTTTCCTTTGTAAAAGTAAAAACACTCACTTCTGCCTCGTGACACTCTCAAATTTCTAGAATACTGTTCCTGCCTTCCATTGTGAAGACTGATGCAAAATACCTATAACACACCCAAAATGCTGGAGGAACCCAGCAAGCCATGCAGCATCTATGGAGAAAAGCATAGTCGATGTTTTGGGCCAAAACCTTTTGGCAGGACTGGAGAAAAGAGCTGAGGAGTAGATTTGAAAGGAGGAGGAAGGGGAGACAGAAACACCAGGCAATAGGTGAAACTTGGAGGGGGGCACTTGGCATAATTTATTTATTATCATTTAATTATTTCTGGTTTTATTTTGCTATATTTCTACTCTATTATTGGTTGGTGCAACTGTACCGAAACCCAATTTCCCTCGGGATCAATAAAGTATGTCTGTCTGTCTGAAGCAAAGAGCTGGGAAGAAAGAAAAAAGGGTAGGAGGAGCACCAGATAAAGGTGATGGGTGGGCAAGGAATAATGCCTCCCCCCTTTCACCATATCCCATTCCCTTTCCCTCTTTCATGTTATCTCCTTGCCCATCCACTGCCTCCGTCTGGTGCTCCTCCCCCGACCTGCCACGTTTACTTGTTTACTTTCTTCCATGGCCTTCTGTCTCTTTCACCAATCAACTTCCTAGCTCTTTGCTTCATTCCTCCCCCTCCAAGTTTCACCCATCGCTTGGTGTTTCTCTCCCCTCCCCCCAACCTTTCAAATCTAATCTTCAGCTTTTTCTCGCCAATCCTGCTGAAGGGTTTTGGCCCGAAACGTCGATTGTGCTATTTTCCATAGATGCTGCCTGGCCTGCTGAGTTCCTTCAGCATTTTGTGCGTGTTGCTCGGATTTCCAGCATCTGCAGATTTTCTCTGGTCTATGATGCAAAATACTTATTAAGTTCCTCCACCATTTCTTTGTTCCCCCCATTACTATCTCTCCAGTGGTCCAATATCTACTCTCACCTTTCTTTTACTCAAAATAGATTTAAAAAAAACTTTTTTCCCTTTCAATATTTTTATTAATTTCTACATAGAAGAATACAGAGTACAAGAAGATATATAAGGGGAAAAAGGATAAAATAATACCAAATACATTATATTTGAATCACACTTGCAAACTCATTACCCTCTATTCATGTAAATTAAATTAAATCGTAATATCGAAATGTGATAATTTTATTACACTAAAAAAAGAATCTAAGCCCACTACCAAGATTGAAGCTGTTTGGTAAAGAAAGAAAAAAGGGAAAAAAATTCCTTATCATATAGTGAAATATGTTATTAGCCAACATCTGTACTTTAACAGCAAATCAAAGGTTTTGAAAATAGTTCAAAAGTGGTCCCCACAATGCTTGAAAGTCTTGACTAGATTCAGAAATTGAACAACGGATCTTCTCTAAAGTTAAGCATGACATAACATCACGTAACCATTGAGCGTGTGAAGGAGGAATGACATCCTTCCATTTAAGCAAGAGCATCCTCCTAACTATAAGAGAAATAAAAGCCAAAATGTGCAAATCAGATGTCAGATATTATTTTGGAATAAAAACTTTTTTATACCCTCTTTTATATTACTGGATAGCTTTCCATCATATTTCATCTTTTCTCTCTTCATGGCTTCTTTAGTTGCCTTCTGTTAATTTTTCAAAGCTTCCCAATCTTCTAACTTCCCATTAATTGTTGCTATACTGTATGCCCTCCTTTATTTTTATGCTGTCCTAGTTGGGGAATTAAGGGTTATGGGAAAAGGCAGGTAGGTGGAGTTGAGTCCATGGCCAGATCAACTATAATCTTATTGAACGGAGGAGCAGGTTCGATGGGTCAGATGGCCTACTCCCGCCCCTATTTATGTTTTTATGTAAAATGAGTGACCTAGAGGTAGTTAATGTAGGAAACGGAATTGGTGGTGTAGCGAGTTACCATGAGAGATTTGCAGAGAAAGTAGATTTAAAATTTTTCCAACCCAGGGCTATTGTTGAATATATTATGAACAAGAGCTTGCATTACTATACAGCAAACCAGCCGAAGGTTACTGAGACCATTATCAAAGAAAATTAGACTCTGATCTTCAGTAGGGATCAGGACATCAAGTAATAGGGGGTTGGGAGTAGGATTTAAAGCCTGCAAGAAGGGTGAATAGATGCAGTGGCGGTGGAAATGAGGTCACTATCAGGCTGGAGTCCAGTGATGTGAGCACAAGTAGCAAGATGGAGCAGGATTAGTGCAGGGAAAAGAGAGGAAACAAGTAAACAATATCTTTAAGAGGATACAGGGATCAAACTCCACGTCACAGACTAGGTAAGGTATAAACACAAGAGATTCTGCAGATGCTGGAAATCTAGAGCAACACACTCAAAATACTGGAGGATTTCAGCAGGTCAGGCAGCATCTACAGTACTGTGCAAAAGTCTTAGACACACGTAAAAAAAGTTCTGTAAAGCGAAGATGCTTTCAAAAATAATCAAATGAAAAGTTTCTGTAACAGTCAGCTCTATCAACCCACGTTTGTCTAGGGGAAACTGCCGTCTGCCTGCCAAACTGTGTCTCACGTTTGTGTAGATGCTGTGTGTGCCCCCGGAACAAACCCACAATGTAAAATATCAGTCAGTACACAATGTACATTTAAACAATTACACTTTATAAATTTTACTGTGACTGTGAGGTCATTAGAGAAACAAAAATATAAAATAAAAAG
Source organism: Hemitrygon akajei (assembly GCF_048418815.1). NCBI lineage: Eukaryota > Metazoa > Chordata > Chondrichthyes > Myliobatiformes > Dasyatidae > Hemitrygon > Hemitrygon akajei. Next base: position 29,527,056 of record NC_133129.1, read on the forward strand.
GTGCCAAGAATAGAGATTATACAGTTCGTGCACAACGTTGGAGCTCACGCAATATCCTCGGTCCACCATTCGATTTTTTCCGAACTCCGTGACCCTTGGATTGCGACCAACCACAGTGGTCTACCAGAGTGCTTCCTGCACATCCTCCCTCTTCGCTTCTCCTCGCCAAACTTCACCACGCACCAAACCTGGTTCCCACACATTCAGATAGAATAACAAGACTCCCATTGGTTAGTCCACCCGTTATCAGTAGTTATAACCCAAACATTTCAGCTACAGAGAACATTACCTCATAGTTAACATTACAGAGAAGCCATTTCATTATAACACTTCAGAGAAGCCTTTTTATTATTAGCAGTTAACAGTTAACATTACAGTTAATATTACTGAGAACCCTACATTTCTAAATATCAAAAAATTACTATAAAGAAGAGTAAACAGTGAAAAAACTAATTCAAATCAATATTTGGTGTGATCCCACTTTGCCTTTAAAAATGCATCTTTTCTCGTAGGTACATGGTGTTTTATAAGAAAATTGGCTGGTAGGTTGATCCAAGCATCTTGGAGAACTTGTCACAGTTTTTCTGCAGCCTTTGGCTGCCTCGCTTGCTTCTGTCTCTCCAGGTAATCCCAGACAGCCTCGATGATGTTGAGATCAGGGCTCTGCGGAGGCCATTCCATCTGAAGCTGTGGAAACAATCTAGGGTGTCTAAGACTTTTGCACAGTACTGTGTAGAGTGGAATAAACCCCCAAGGGACTTGGACCAAACCAACTATTTATGCTGCCTGACCTGCTGAGTTCCTACAGCATTTTGCGTGTGTAGCACTAGGTGAGTTTTTTTCCACTTAACTGACGTAGAGACATAGATTGTGAAATCCTACTTGTGGCTGAACATCACCTGTTTAAAATTCTCCTGCACATAAAATGTTCACGCTACATATTAGAAAATCTGGACCTATAATTTGTACTTCCTCCCTAATATGTTAATATAATAGAGAGTACGTTGAAGTGAATACAGCTTAATTTTTAATGTGTTTTATAACTGTCATAGAGTCCTAGAGCCTTCGAGTTTTACAGCACAGCACACTGCATTCATGTCAACCTTTCTTCCCAACTACGCAAATCATATTTGCCTGTATTTGGTCTGTATCCTTCTATGCTTTGCTTATTTCAAAGCTGCCTAGGTGTCTTCTGAGTGTTATGACTGTGTGTGATTGCACCAGCTCCTCTGGCAGTGAGCTCCAGATATCACCCACTCTCTGTGTAAAAATCTTATCCCACAAGTTCCTCTTTAGAACTCCTTCCTGTCTTCTTAAAGCTAATCCTTCCTGCTTTTGAAACCCCTACCATGACTGTCGGAAACCCCTGAATCTCCTTTGCTCCAGTGAAAACAAAAACACTGTATCTGATCTTTCCCCAGAACAAGGTACTCCAATCCAGGCAACATCCTTGTGAATCTTCCCTGCCATAACTCCAGTGCAGGCACATCTTCCCTATAATGTGGTGATCAGAACAGTACACAATATTCCAAGTGCAGTGCAGCTAATGCTTTGTAAACGTGCAGCATAATGAACCAACTCTTACACTCTGTGCCTCGACTTATAAAGGCCAGCATGTCACATGTCTACTTCTCCACCTTGTTGACCTGTGTGCCTGGCCCCTATCTCCCACAGATACACTCAGTAGTCACTCTATTAGGTACTCTTGTACACCTGCTCCTTTATGCAAATATCTAATTAGCCGATCATGCGGCAGCCGCACATCGGCAGGAAGTTCACTTGCTGTTCAGACCAAACATCAGCATGGGGAAGGAATGTGATCTGAATGACGTTGACTGTGGAATGATGGCTGGTGCCAGAAGGGATAATGTGAGCATCTCAGAAACTGCTGACCTCCCAAGATTTTCCATGCGCAACCGTCTCCGAAGTTTACAGAGAATGGTATGAAAAACAAATGGCACTTCTGTGGATGAAGACACCTTGTTAATGAGAGGTCAGAGAAAAATACCCAGGCTGGTTCAAGCTGACAGGAAGGTGACAATAACTCTAATAACCATGCATTACAACAGTGGTGTGCAAATAAGCATCTCTGAATCCATTCCGAAAACCAAATAACGCTCATTGCACTTAGAAGTGAATGGTCTACAGCAATAGACCATGAACATGCAGAGGCTACCGAGTGTAAATGTTCAGTTGGTTCTCAAAACCACTGAGATTTGGGTTAAAGCATTCAAAGGTTCATTTTATTGTCAAAATATGCATGTACAATACAACTCTGCTATTTGTCTACTCCAGAGAGCCGTTAAATACAGTAAGACCATGGGTGTTGATGAAAGGAAAGACATCAACTCCCTGCTACTCCCCAGAACAAAAAAGAAAAGAAACAAAACTCACAGACCCCAAAATCCCCCCCACTCCACAGCAAAAAACAGTCACAATAACAATCACCGACTCTCTGCACATAGCAATCCCCGACCCGCTCCCTCACAGAAAAGTACAGTGACAGTAGCACCAAACCCCTAATCCCCCCCACACAAAATTAACAGATGACCCGCCCGCCAATCATCTACAAGAAAGATAACACTTCAGGAAACTAATATAAAGTGCAGTCCAATAATAACATAAATCTCAGAATATGGGAAATGTCTTTCAGAGAGCAGCCGCACGAACTCAGTCCTTCTGTAAGAGTGACTGCTACCCCGGCTCCTACTGCCACTGATCCGGGGCTAAACACGCTGATCCAGCTGCTAACCGTCTCTGTTAGGAGCCATCACTGCCCCACGCGATGCCAAAGGATCTTCGGGGACCCGAGTCACCCCAACCACAAACTGCACCAGCTGCTGCCATCTGGGCAACGGTACCGCAGCATAAAAGCCAGGACCAACAGGCTCCGGGACAGCTTCTTCCACCAGGCCATCAGACTGATTAACTCATGCTGACACAACTGCATTTTTATGATGTATTGACCATCCTGTTGTACATTCTATTTACTATAAATTACTATAAATTGTACATTGCGCATTTCGATGGAGACGTAACGTAAAGATTTTTACCCCAGATGTATATGAAGATGTAAGTAATAAAGTCAATTCAATTCAATTTATTCTCGCCACTTTGAAATCAAGTCATTCATGATTCCATTGCAATGAATTGTCCAGTGATGGCAGCATGATGTTTAGAAGTGATCAACGGAGTGAGCCCCTCTGGCTACCTCTCCACAATGGAGACAAATGGAGTCTGAACCTGGTAGATGTCATGTTCAAAAATCAACGCAGCCAGGCAGATTCTTTATTTCCCATTTTATTCCAAATCATACACAAATGAACAGCAGGGGCACAACGGTCCCCCCCAGACAGAAATATGCCCCACACGATTCATGACAAGATTAACTAAGAACTTGATACCACACAAAACATCAGCCTCACTGAGATACTTCACACATGAAGTGCCCAGCCCAGTTTTCTGATGGGTGTTACTTGACCCAGACGTGAATATTGCTAAGATTATTGGGAAAAACAGTTTTCATATGATATTTACCCAGATGAAAATGGGTCTAAATTCCAGGCAAAACATCTTAATGGAGTTTGTGCAGATTCCCTTGCTTAGTCAAAGAGTGAAAAAGTACTAAATTTTACCAAACCCTGTCTGGATCTGTCAAGTTCTTGTTCTTGCACACAAGGCAATTCTGTTGTTTTTTTTTCCAGATTTCCAATGCAGATGGTTTTAATTTTAAACTCCATTCTGTTATCTTTGACAGAAACTGATGTGAACTTTAAAGTGTTTAGAGAAAAGGTTGGAATTAAGTACAGACTGAGTACTAGGAAACAAAGCCCAAGTCTAAGAGGTGCCACATTTGCTGATTGTAAGTATGCCAGAACATATTTTACGGACTTAACATGAACTGTTATACTGATTGCATTGAGGTGTGATCTTATGGTTGAAAGATGAGCCAAATGATGCCTACTATTACTAAAGTAGTGAAATAATTATGGAGTGTCACTCAAGTCAAGTCAAGTCACTTTTCATTGTCATTTCGACCATAACTGCTGGTACAGTACATAGTAAAAATGAGACAACGTTTTTTCAGGACCATGGTGTTACATGACACAGTACAAAAACTAGACAGAACTATGTAAAAAACAACACAGAAAAAAAACTACACTAGATTACAGACTGCATAAAGTGCACAAAACAGTGCAGGCATTACAATAAACAGGACAATAGGGCAGTATGGTGTCAGTCCAGGCTCTGGGTATTGAGGAGTCTGATAGTTTGGGGGAAGAAACTGTTACATAGTCTGGTCGTGAGAGCCCAAATGCTTTGGTGCCTTTTCCCAGACAGCAGGAGGGAGAAGAGTTTGTAAGGCTCAGACTTTGCTTTATTATTATTATTATTATTATTATTAATGGACTCCAATGTGTATACTTTGATGCAAAGGTACTGGGAAAACTGATGGGGATAAAGTCATTGGACAAATTGGCCAACTTCCTGTAGAAATGGCTACATAATTGTTGCATGCATTATTTGGTATTTATGGAATTTCCATGGATTCCAAAGAAATTCTAGAGAATTGGGAATTCTCAAGTATTACACCACTATTCAGGACAGACAGAAAGCAGAGGATGTAGGCTGATTGTCCTAATGCTTGTCATTGGGAAAATGCTGGAATCCACTCTTTAAAGAGATTGCAGAAGGACAGTTAGAAACTCGGAGGGGTCGGAGAAGATGGTGCTGGTGCTGCAGGGTGATATTTTGCGGTCAGTTCACAAAACTACTTAATGCTGGGTACGTCACTTCTGAACAACAGTAGCTGCAATCCACAGCCTGTAACTTCCCTTAAGGAATGTACCTTTGAACTTTCTAAATGAACTACTAATTTTATGATCTCCTAAATGATTTGCCAATCTCCACTGTCAGGAATGTAGGCATGGTGGGTGGGTGAAGTGGGCAAAGTTCAGCCATCACCAGAAGACGGAGCACCAGGTGGACTTCAAGCCACACTGAAGCGACAAGCCCTGAGAGTGGAAAATGAATCGGCCTTCAGAGTCATTACTGTGTGCCAGTCAAGATACTGCACCTGAATCCATCTTATCCACTCGCATTTGAACTGTGTCCCTCTCTTCGAGTGCGATTGCAGGAGTCCTCTTTTGCACATTGGATATTAGTCACTTTGATTTTTTTGTGCATTCTATTGTATTTATTTATTTTCCTGTGGGTGCCTTAAAGAAAATGAATCTTAAGGTTGTATAAGGTATACATATTGTTAGAGTGATTTTTGGGTTTAGGACATATACATTTAGCAATTGTTTTTGGCTGCCAGCCTTCACATCTGAATATGTATTGTGGATTTAATTTGGAGTGCAACTCTGAACAATGGCTTCCTAAAGGCAGCGCATCCCAGCCCAGACAATGCTGATTAAAATTCATTTGGATGTCTGTGGTGTGGATGTGAATCAGGAGGAGTGAAGGTTGTATGTAGTTACAAAGAAAGCATTGCTCATTCATTGTAAATATGGAATTGTCCTTTGATTTTTGGCACGTAAAATATCGAGCCCCACGTTGGGCCAGTGAGACCTTATGGCCAAAAGCGTCTCCATATGATGCCTGCTGTACCTTGTTTTGTTGAATAAAGAAGCTGTTTTGTATCTATACCAGTAATTTTCACTGGTGACTTCATTAATCCAGCAACACATATTTTGATAATGAGCTTATTTTAAATTTTGAACTTTTGCATACAGCTTTATGTAAGAGAAATTGTGGCTGAAGAACTTATGTGTATTCTTTAAGTATGTAACAATAAAGTCAGATTAAAAGATAGCAATTGATGTATTGCATTTGGAATCTGAGAGAGTAAATGGTGCCAAATAAAATGCTTTTGTACAAAATAGCAATGTATGAGATGAGGGATAATGAACTAAGGTAACTTTATTTATTATCAAATACATATATATGACACCAGAGAGCATGGTCTGGCTAGTTGGTATCTTTGTTATTCAATACTGATTTCCTGAGAGAGCACTCCATGTAAATGAGCTTAATGGTAGGCGGAGCTTTACCCGTGATGGACTGGTAATATCTTTAGCTCTGAATTAATCTCAGGTGCGGTATGGAATGGATTCATCCTGACTGACGAATTCAGGCCCTGTGCAAAATGCTCATGCCCTGAGTACGTATAAAAGAATATTGGTCGTGTTTCAGGGTCGATAGTATGAGGGCTGTGCCAGGGAAATGCCATGCCAATTCTGCCATGAATGTTTTCAACACAGTGTTGACATAATTCAGCCTCGATGCCAAGTCCTGTCAAGCATTGTGTGATTCTGGTTACTTTGACTGACAAATGTAAATGGAAGTGTAGAATATTTACATAAAGCTGAGAAGTTTTCAGTTTAATATTTCATCCAGACAACCAATGCAGCACTCATTGAGAGGTCAGCCAGAATATTGATCCTGTTACTGTCTAGCTCTGAGGCTGAGGTGGACTTGATGCTTTAAAGCTTGTCAGTGAGCTCCCACAGATTTTTAGAGTAATAGAGAAATCTAACACAGAATCAGGTCCTTCAGCCCATTGAGTTTGTGTTGACCTTTAGTCACCAATCTAAACCAATCCCAATTTATTCTCCCGAATTAACCATCATCTACTTCCAGATTGGGGCAATTTACAATGCCTATTAAACCTACTGAGCTGAACATTTTTGGGAACTGAAAGGAAATGAGAACACATGGAAAAAAAAACACATAGACACAGGAATATCATGCAGCTCCACACAGACTGCACTGAAGTTCGGGATTAAACTCGGGTAACTGGAACCTTGAGGTACTTTGCCAACCAGAATAATAGTTTAAATAATAAAAATCCGACTGTGATCGATTTACCACTGCATCCTTGTGTGAATTGTATTTTATCTGACATTTGTTCTTTAGATTGCTGTTCCATCCTTGCAAGTATATTCTCTAAGGTATTGATAAATCAGTGTAGCAAAATAAAAACACTTTTTCATGTTTTTAATTTCTTAAGGTGCATTGCAACTGCATACAAATGGAGTTCAGCATGGAAGCTTTGACAGCTCACAGAGGAATTGAAACTTTAAGATGAAGTAATGTTGGATTTCCAGGTGTTAATTCATGTTGGGACTGGTCTTGCAGAATTGGCCTAACACCAGTTTGCTGTTGGAACCTTTTAAGGAAGTATTTTTTGAATGCTTATGTTTGGAAGTTTTATTTGTTGTGTTATTCATCTCCAGATTAAAAAATGCCAAGTGTTTTGTTATCTTAGTTTTAGATACATTTGATTTCTTAAAATTGTTATAGCTGCAGATGGTTGTGGGGATAAGCTCCCATATCTATTAAATGCTCCCAATGGTTATATATCTCAAATGGCCTCTGTCAACCAAGTCCTGCTCTTGGCATTCGTATGTGGATTATCAAGTCTGGTTGAACTATTTCCACTGACAGGAGAAGAGTCAAAGGTGGGTTACTGGTGCCTTAAAACCAGTGGTTTTGGGCAGATGGGGCTTGTCAGCTGTGTTTGGCAGCTCATCTAGAAGAAGGAAAACTCTAATCTCAAACCTCCGCTGACTTGCGGCTGTACCCATTCACGGGGAAGGTTTCGGGAATAAACACTGAGGAAAAATCCAGAACTGGGGTCCGGAGGCAGTTCTACATTGAGTTCAATGCTGACTGGCATCTCCTGTAATGTCGCTGGTGCCAAACTGTATCAGTCTCTGCCATTCCTTTGGATTCATCAGCTGCATGGAGAAGGGGAGCCTGCTACATGGTCAACAGCTTGCTCTCCACATTGGACTGCCCTGCCTTGCGTACAGGTTTACATATTGTGTTGGCGGCTAGGACACAACATCCAGAGTCAACTCGACCACCGGAGGCTCTCAAAGTTACATGTGGCGTACTGGCTCATTCAAATAAATAAAGGATGGCACGGCAGTGGTTAGCACAGCACTAGTACAGTGCCAGCGACCAGGCTCAATTCCTGCCGCTATCTATAAGGAGTTTGTTCTCCCTGTGGGTTTCCTCCGGATGCTTCAGTTTCCTCCTATGTTCCAAAGGCTTATGGGTGAGCAGGATAATTGGTCACACACACACAATGCTGAAGGGACTCAGCAGGCCAGGCCACATGTATGGAAAAGAGTACAGTCAAAGTTTCATGCCGAGACCCTTCAGCAGGACCCTTGGATAACTGGTCGCTTGGGTGTAATTGGGCAGCACCCGCCCGCTCAATGGTTCAGAAGGGCCTGTTACTGTGCGGTATACATTCATAAAAAACAAACTGGTCGGTTGCCAGTAGCACCGAAGGCTCAACCTTGAAATAGCTATCCGTACTTAACCACAATTGTATTTATTTTTCTGTTAAAATTTCAGCTGTTTGGCAACATTTTTCTTTGTGATGAGTGAAGTCTAACTGATCACAGATAGTATGTCAAAGATTTACTTATGGTTTATTACATACTGTTCTGTACTGCTGTTTGATCTGCAGGGTTTCGTGGTCAAATCATTTTTCGTGACTTTGCTTAGAGGTGCCTAGTTGTACCTTATTGTTTGTGAGGTGTTTGTAATCTGAATGTTTATTTTCCTTTCATTGGTTGGTAGTTCAGAATTTAGTTATCACCGTATCCATTGGGTTATTGATTCACTTATGTTACCTTATACCTAATGCTGCTTTGCATTGCTTTTACAGTAGAAATTCAGCATTTTGGAGCTTTTTATCAAGAAGGAATAGATACATGATGTATTTACTATCCAGTTGTCCATATAAACCTTTGTTTCTTACTTTTTCAGACCTTTCCTTCATTTACATATTCAAAATATGATCTCTTACACTTTAGAGTATAGCTTATCACATAGAGGATTCATAGTTTTGCTGCTGCATTATAAATGCATTTATGACAATGTCCTCTTGCTTCTTTTGTTCTTGTGACAGGGATAACATTTTAAACAAAGGGAAGTTGATGGTAAAGTAATACTGACTGTCACCATTGCTTGTTATGAATTTTAATGTCTGAATGATCTTCTCATCCTTATATTTATTCTGACATATAAGAGAGAAAGAACTGAATATCTGAACAGCATATATTTTGTTAGAAGTTGTATTCATTGAAACTAATACGACAATAGGTCATTTTCTGGTAATAATTTGAGACTACTGCAATGGGGCGTGTTTTCTCCTTTGCGGTTTTGTAAATTCAAAACATTTAACTAATTCAAAGGGAGACACGGAAGTCCAAAACATAAGTCTAACTTTATTCTTTACTTTAAGCAAGACGTGTATGTATCACGTGGTAGCGTGATGACATTTACAATTCATGTGCTTATATATATAACCTTAGGAAATCTGGCAAGCCTACATTACTGTGCAAAAGTCTTATGCACATTTATATATATATATATAAAAATTAGGGTGCCTTAGACTTTTACGGTTCCAAGATTGTCAAGCCGAGGAGGGGTAGTGGGGACACAAGCTCCCACTACCTAAAAGTGCTCCTCACGGCGTGCACCTCAAATAGCCTCTGACAACTAAGTCCAACTCCTGGCCTTCTTGTGTGGCTTAGCCTCTAAGCCTGGCGGAACTGGTTCTACTGACAGGAGAAGGGGTGAAGGCGGGTCCTGGTGCCTTAAAACCAGTGCTTTGGGTAGATGGAGCTCATCAGCCTGGGAAGGCAGTCCATCTAAGAGAGGGAAAACTCTGATTTCAAACCTCCGCTGCCTTGCGGCCATACCCACTCATGGGAAAGGCTTCGGGAGTAAACCCTGCGGACAAATCCGGAGCTGGAGACCCTAAGGCAGTCCGACGTTGCCTTCAACCTTGCTCCGGCAACCCCTGCGACGACACTGGTGCCAAGCTGTATCGGCCCTTGCCCTTCCCTTGGATAACATCGGTGTCGTGGAGAGGGGAGACTTGCTGCTTGGGCAACTGCTGGTCTTCCATACAAACTTGCCCAGGCCTGTGCCCTGGAGAGGACACTTTCAAGACTTTCCAGGTTCAGATCCATGGTCTCGCGAGACTAACAGATGCCACCGTAGACGTTTACACAGTACTGTAGTACTTTATGTATTGCACTGTACTGTTGCAAAAAGCAACAAATTTCATGACTCATGTGAGTGATGATAAACCTGATTCTGATATGGGTCTCTGTTGTGGACTGAGAGTGGGAAGGGGGCAGGGAGAGGGGAATCATGGTTGAGTAAAGAGGAAGGTAGTGGGAAGAACCAGAGAAACATTCTGTAATGATCAATAAGCCAATTGTTTCAAATCAATTGACCTTGCCAGGTATCTTAGGCAATCATGCCACCCTCCACCCCAGCACTTCCCTGCCACCTGTCCCACACCCCTCCCACGGCACTCCTCTCTCACTACTCCCAATCAGCATGGAACCATGCTTCCACTTGGAATTTGAGTGGCCAGCTAATACACAATAAATATTTGAAAGCCTGCTAAACTATCTCACAGGCTTTGCTGACTGCCATTCCTTTCAAATACTTTGAATACACCGGTATGTCCCTGATGTTAAAGTACAGCAGAGGAATAGACCATTCAGCCCACAATGTCATACTGGACAAGCTAAAAATCAAATCAAAAACACTCAAACACTAATCCCTCCTACTCACACAATGTCCACATCCCTCCATCATGCTTGCCTATCCAAACATCTCTTAAAGCCCTCTTGTGTACTTGCCTCTACCACCATACCAGGCAGCAGCATTCCAGGTATCCACGACTCTCTGAGCAAAGCACTTACCCCTCACATCCCCCTTAAATCTACCTTTTCACCTCTCACATTCAATGCATGCCCTCTGGTTTGCAGGAACAATTCATAAAAAAATAATAATAAATACAGTATTGAAAACCTTACGTGATTATTTAGCATTTTAAAAAATCATAACTAATCACTTAAAACTTAATTATGAATCTTAAATAAAGTAATAAAGTCATAGAGTTATACAGCACAGAAACAGATCCTTTGGCCCAGCTCTTCCATGCTGACCTAAATTTCTACTAGAGCAAGTTCCATTTGCCTGCACTTGGCACATCTCCTTCTAAACCTTTTCAATTCTTGCACCTTTTGAAATGTGCTTTAGCCACTGGCATCCATGGCAGAAGTGCCTAAGATCAGAGGTAAGGCTGATGGTGCAAGGTTAAAAGAGAATAGGTGGAAGAATGTTTTCAACCAAAGTTGTTTGGAATCTGGAACATGCCACCTGATTGTTTGGCTGGTTGCGTCTCAACAACAACCTTGCACTCAATGTCAGTAAGACAAGGAAATAGACTGCGGACTTCAGGAAGAGGAAGTCTTCAAACTCAAGTCTTCATTGAGGGGTTGGCAGTGGAAAGGGTGAGCACTTCCAAGTTCCTGGCTGTCTCTGAAGATCTATACTGGGTTCAACATATTGATGAAATTGCAAAGGAGGCACATCAATGGCTATATTTCATTAGGAGTTTGAAGAGATTTGGTATGTCACCAAGCATCCAGGAAATATCTACCAATGCAACATGGATAGTCCAACACATATGGGCAAACTGCAGTCTATAGTCACAAATAATGCAACTCAGCTAAACAAATTGAGGTAACACACACAAAGTGCTGAGAGAACTCTTCAGGCCAGGCAGCATCTATGGATGAGAACAGCTGCCAATTTGGGCCAAGACCCTATACTCTTCCATAGGTGCTGCCTGGCCTGCTGAGTACATCTGCATTTTGTGCGTATTGCTTGGATTTCCAGCATCTGCAGATTTTCTCTTGTTTGCGAATAAATTTAAGATGGCAACCACAGCCGAGTTTCCAGTAAATAGCGATGCCTGGGATATTAATAGTGATTTACCCTTGTGACAGTATGCTAATGAACATCAGGTTAGACCTTTTTCTGGAGATGATTAGTACTTGGAAACTTTCTGGGAGTAATTTGACGTACTACTTGTCAGTCCACACCTGAATCATACATTGTGTTACTTGAGTGTTTATATCATACAGAGCATCTCAAAAAATAAATTTGCTGATCTAGTGAGCTGTACTTGATGCAGTGCATTGTAAAAAAAAAAGAAACATTGTTTCCAGGCCCTGTATGAGAAGTAATATAAAAAAGATCAATTCTCATTGTATTGACTGAAGTTAAATCTGTTTCTGACTAAAGAACATATGACCTAAAGGATCTATCATCCACATTAAGTTAATTTGTACTACCTGAAACCATTGGCTTGAAAATTTTGCCAATCAACAACAATTTAAATGCTAATGTCTGTATAAATTGATGTCAGAATTAGAATCAGAACCTTTGTTGTCGCTGACATGCAGTACAGTACTGTGCAAAAGCCTTGGGGACATATAGTTATAGCTTGGGTGCCGAACACTTTTGACACAGGTGCAGACATACACATCTCTGACACACCAGGCAAGGTCATTTGATTCAAAATAATTTGTTTATTAATCATTGCAGAATGTATCTCTGGTGCTTTCCATTCCTACTCCTCTCCCTTTCCCTTTTCCCAATCATGATTCCCCTCTTCCTGTCTCCTTCCCACTCTCAGTCCACAAGAGAGGCCTATATCAGAATCAGGATTATCATCACTTGCATCCCATGAAATTTGTTTTTTTTTTGCAGTAGCAGTACAGCACAATATGTAAAATTACTACAGTACTGTGCAAAGGTCTTGGGCATCTTAGCTATATATATGTGCCTAAGACTTTTGCACACTACTTTGTCATGAAATTTGTTTTGGCAGCAGTACAGTGCAAGACATTAAAGTTACCATAATTCATAATAAGGTTCGTAAGGTTCATAGAGTAAAAGGATGTATTTTAAGAAGTGATGTAGTGTTCATAGCTTCATGGACCATTCAGAAATCTGATGGCAGAGGGGAAGAAGCTGTTCCTAAAGCATTGAATATAGATCTTCAGGCCAGTGTACTGCTTGCCTAATGGTAGGAATGTGAAGAGGGCATGTCCCAGATCATGGAGGTCCTTAATGATGAATTCCACCTTCTTGATGCACCACCTTTTGAAGACGATAAAAAAGAAATTTAACAGACAAACAGAACTTTGCTAAACAGATATGCAATGCAGGCTTTGTAAAATACCATCAGCTGACTTTCTGTACAAAAGAATAAGGTGATTTAGATTTCTCCGTGTCATTGTACCGTCTTGAATGAATCCTTCATCTTATTATTTATCTGCGCTAAGAAAACAGGGTGTTGGGTGTCCCATGAGTTTCAAGAACAGCAACAGTGCTTCTTTTTAATTCAAAGCTTGGCAAGATATATAACAATTCCAAACAATAGACTTCAATGTCAGAGATGCAAAACCAGCAAGTATTATATATGCTAAGCAGATTAGGTAGAATTTCTGGGCAAATGTTAACTGATTCTTTTTGTGCAGGACTAATGGTTCACAAATTTTGGCTTATATTTTTAAAAATCTATTCCTTTTCCAGAATTCAAGTTGCATCTGCAAATGTGGTGGTGAGCAGTAGTTGTTAACAACTGCAGTTCTTTTGTTTATCAGATTCCTCAATACCCGAAGCCTGGACTGACACCTTGCCCTATTGTCCTGTTTATTATTTATTGTAATGCTGGTACTGTTTTTGTGCACTTTATGTAGTCCTGTGTAGGTCTGTAGTCTAGTGTAGCTTTCTCTGTGTTGTTTTTTTTATTACGCAGTTCAGTCTAGCTTTTGTACTGTGTCCTGTAACACCATGGTCCTGAAAAACATTGTCTCATTTTTACTATGTACTGTTCCAGCAGCTATGGTCGAAATGACAATAAAAAGTGACTTGACTTGACTTGAAATATTCCCACAAAGCCATTGGGTAGGGAGTTTCAGATTTGGACACAGCAAGAATGAAAGACAGAATATTTCTAAGTCAGGATTGTTGAAATGTACTTGTAGTAACAGCATGGCATTTTTATCTGTAACAAAATGGAGCCTGTGTTGTACCACAGTGCTTTGCTAATAGTGTTTGTGTAACTTTATGCTGATGAAACCTGAGTCCCAGATAAACTGCAAACCAACTGATGATTACTGCAAGAATGTTAAATACACTGATTAAGCAGATGAATTGAATGCACCATGTCCTTGAACTTGTGTATAAAGGAGTAACTATGCTGTCTGTTTTTTTGAAGCTGTCACTGGCTCTTGCGCAGTGCTAGTCTTCCCTTGCAGCAAGTAAAATAAACACAAATTTGGTTAATCCACTTTGAGTTAATTATTGTTTGCTGTAAGGTGTAATGAAAGGTGCTCAATAGGATCAAATGTTACTTGACAGGGAACTATATATTGTTCTCAAACATCTACTCCCATTGTTATTTAGTTGTAGGTATAGGTGATTTGAGAGTTTTCCTATTGGAATAGCCTGGGCATGTTACTGCAGTGTATTTAGCAGGCAGTACACACAGCAGCCACTGTGTCAGAGGAAATAATGCTTACAGTGAAGGACATAATGTAAATCTAGTGCTTTAGTTCATGTCAAGAAGACTGCAATACCAGTGGTGAAGTCAAACGGAGGTAGAGGAGCACTTACAGTACTGCTTTGAGTCAGTGCATTGTCAAATATTCAGGGATTCACCTTTAAGTCTGAATGAATGTGCCACAGTTGTTATCAATTTCATCAAGACCCGTGCCATGAGAGTGTGCCTTCAAGAACATACTGGACAAACCCAAACCGAAAACCCATGGGTGAACAAGGAGATTTGTAGTCTGCAGAGGGCTAGATCTGTACCATTCAAGACTGGTGATCCAGAACTACACAAGAAATCCAGGTATGACCTACAAAAAAGCTATTTTGTGAGTGGAAAAACAATTCTGATTGAGGTTAGAGATGAAATTTGATGCATGTCAGTCTTGGGAGAGTTTGCAGGCTATTACTTCCTACAATCAAAACCTAACATCACAAGTGGCTGTGATGCTTTACTCCCAGATGAGCTCAATGCCTTTTATGCACACTTTAAAAGGGAGAGCAAAACTGCATCTAAATCCCGGCAGCATCTGGTGTCCCTGTGATCTCTGTCTTGGAGGCCAATGTCAGAAAATCTTTCAAGAGGGTGATCCCTGGCAAGGCGTCTTGCCCTGATAGAGTACCTGGTAGACATTGAAAACCTGTGCCAACCAACCTGCAGAAGTGTTCAAGGGTATCTTCAGTCTCTCACTGCTGCAATTGGAGGTTCCCATCTGCTTCTAAAGGCAACGATTATACCAGGGACCAAGAAAAGTAGGGTGAGCTACCTCAGCGACACTCACATTTACTATGCTGAAGTGCTTTGAGAGATTGGTCATAGATGTTTTTGGTATTATTTCAACAGTTCTGAATATCAAATTGCAACCGCATCCTATTACTGCAATTTTCGGTTTACCAATGGTGGATAATATTTGTTTATCCCCCTCAGCTCGATGGATGATTGCATTTGTTACATTAATGGCTAGAAGATCCATCCTATTGAACTGGAAAGAAATCAATCCTCCAACTATATTTCAGTGGTTTACTCAAACTATCTCTTGTTTGAGCTTAGAAAAAATTACAAGTGTTGTCTTTGATTCTTCAGTTAAATTTGAAAAAACTTGGAGACCATTTATCCAACATTTTCGTATTAGCTTAAACTGACTTTTCCTAAACCCTGCTTCTATAATCCTTAATTATTTGGATGGAGGTGCGGAATTATGGACGCTACTGTGTATATTTGACATAATGCAATGGCCTATGTTGGTTAGGTCTTTTTTTTCCTTTTCTTCTTCTTTACTCCCTTTTTTCGTAATTACTATGAGTTTGGGAGGTTATTATATATGGATTATCATCTATATGAATGTATACTTAACCTATTAATTATGTACTTTCAAACTCTCTGTATTCATGTTTCATTTATGCTTGTTTAAAATTAATGAAAGGATTTAAAAGGAAAAGAGAGATTGGTCATGGCTAGAATTAATTCCTATCTAAGCCAGGACCTGGGCCTGCTGCAATTTGCCTGATAGGGGTCTACACTGAACGCAGTCTCACTGGCTCTTGGATCACATGGACAATAGTAATACCTACGTCAGGCTGATGTTTATTTACTACAGCTCAGCATTCAACACATTCATGCCCTCAATTGTAAAATCAGCAAACTCCAAAACCTGGGCCTCTGATTCACCATCTGCAAATGGATCCTTGACTTCCTCTCCAAGAGACCATAGTCTGTCCAGATTGGAAATATAATTTCCCCCTCACTAACAATCAACACTGGCTTACCTCAGAGATGCATGTTTAGTCCACTACTCTACTCTGTCTACACAGACGATAGTGTCCCTAGGCACAGCTCAAGCACCATCTAGAAACGTGCCGATGGCACAACTATAGCTGACAAAATTTCAGATGGTGCCGAGGTGGCGTGCAGGACCGAGATAAGTCCCGCTGGTTGAGTGGTGTCACAACAACAACTTTGGTCTCAATGTCAGTAAGACCAGGTAATTTGTTGTGGACTTCAGAAAGGAAGTCGAGGGAACACAGAGCAGTGCTCTTTGAGGGATCAGCAGTGGGTGGGGTGAGCAGTTTTAAGTTTCAGGGTGTCACCATCTCCGAGGATCTATCCTGTGCCCAACATATTGATGCATTTACTATGCAGTCACGGCAGCAGTTATCTCTCACTAGCAGTTTGAAGAGAATTGGTATATCACCAAGTCACTCTCAGATGTACCATGGAAAGCATTCTAACTGGTTGCATTACCATCTAGTATGGAAGAGCCACTGCACAGGATTGGAAAAAAGCTGCGAAAGGTTGTAAACTCATCCAGCTCCTTTCAGCCTGTCTCCCTTTCTCTTCACCATCTACACCTCGGACTTCAACTACTGCACAGAGTCTTGCCATCTTCAGAAGTTTTCTGATGACTCTGCCATAGTTGGATGCATCAGCAAGGGAGATGAGGCTGAGTACAGGGCTACGGTGGGAAACTTTGTCACATGGTGGGAGCAGAATCATCTGCAGCTTAATGTGAAAAAGACTGAGGAGCTGGTGGTGGACCTGAGGAGGGCTAAGGCACCGGTGACCCCTGTTTCCATCCAAGGGGTCAGTGTGGACATGGTGGAGGATTACAAATACCTGGGGATACGAATTGACAATAAATTGGACTGGTCAAAGAACACTGAGGCTGTCTACAAGAAGGGTCAGAGCCCTCTCTACTTCTTGAGGAGACCGAGGTCCTTTAGCATCTGCCGGACGATGCTGAGGATGTTCTACGAGTCTGTGGTGGCCAGTGCTGTTGTGTGCTGGGGCAGCAGGCTGAGAGTAGCAGACACCAACAGAATCAACAAACTCATTCGCAAGGCCAGTGATATTGTGGGGGTGGAACTGGACTCTCTGATGGTGGTGTCTGAAAAGAGGATGCTGTCCAAGTTGCATGCCATCTTCGACAATGTCTCCCATCCACTCCATAACGTACTGGTTAGGCGCAGGAGTACATTCAGCCAGAGACTCATTCCACCGAGATGCAACACTGAGCGTCATAGGAAATCATTCCTGTCTGTGGCCATCAAACTTTACAACTCCTCCCTTAGAGTGTCAGACACCCCGAGCCAATAGGCTGGTCCTGGACTTATTTCCACTTGGAATAACATACTCATTATTACTTAATTATTTATGGTTTAATATTGCTATATTTCTACACTGTTCTTGGTTGGTGCGACTGTAACGAAACCCAATTTTTCTCGGGATCAATAAAGTATGTCTGTCTGTCTGTCTTCCTTGGTCATCAGCCTTCATTTTCAAAAGGCAATGCCTCAAAAAGGCAGCATCCATCATGAAGGACACCCAGCACCCAGGGAAAGCCCTCCTGTTATTCTTGCCATCAAGGAGAAGGTGCAGGAGCCTGGAGACACACACTCAACATTTCAGGCACAACTTCTTCCCCTCCACCATCAGATTTCTGAATGAACAATAAACCCATGAACACTACCTCACTATTTTTCCTCTCTTTTTGAACTACTTATTTAATTTAAATTTGTATGTATATATTTCTCATTCTAATTTACAATTTTTTTGTTATGCATTGCGATGTATTGCTGTTACAAACCAACAGATTGCATGACATATGCCGGTGATATTAAACATGATTCTGATTCTATAATACAGGTCTAATGCCGTAGGTCATTGGTTCTCAACTTTTCTCTGCTTGTGGCACACTTGTGATTTTCATTCACCACTATCGACCCCACCCTCCCTAGTCTCCAATAGTTGCTAAAGTTTTTTGTCAACTGTACTAATTATTCTAATATGCAGTTAATACTCATGTTTCAACACATTGGTATTATTATATGTTAAAGAAAATATTACAGGTGTATAAGAAAAATAAAACTATTTCAAAACTTTGAATTGGGTATTTTATTTATAACCATTCTTCCAGCTAGCAATGAAAAACTGCTTAATATTGTTCCTTTGCATTTTTAGTGAGATCCTTGTGACTGATCTAAATTGCTGAGTTTTTGAATAACTGGTTGCAACTTGGTTAAAGATAATTGAAGATCACCTCTTTTCACAACACCAAGATGGTTACAAGCTTTTGACAGCAGGTGAAGAGGCTAACTAAAACCACATCCAACAAGATAAGAGTTTGGAAATTAAAATAAAACTATTAAAAACAGTTTTGCTTTCTCCCAGAGCTTGGAAGCTTATTTTGAATATCACTAGTTATCTGGAAATTCTGCTTGCTACATTTTAATTTTTCTTGAGCTCTGCAGCTTAATAAGACATTCTTGCGATGTGATGACAACATCAGTGACATTCACCCTACTGGGTCCACCACCTAGTCTGGAAATTGCATCTCCAGCAGGTCTCTGAACCAAAATTCCATCTCACTTTGCAGTTGTTTCATATACAATCAGACCATCATCCTGCAATTCGATTTTAGGTGGCCAGCGAAGGAAATTTTATTAACTCGCCATGTTCAATATCGCAGTTGAAAAGTTTGAGTTTTCCAAGGAAAATGTTAATAGCCTCTTTGCATGAAATGAGATTGCGGTTTTTTTTTTGGATCAGTTTGTTTAATAAATTCAGACTTTCAAATATATCTGACAAGTAAAATATATCAGACTTAGCAGCAGCAATTTGTTCTCCAAGCTGCTACTCTGATATATAACGAAGAACAATTTAAAAAAATGTATATATCATATATGTGTGTGTGCAGTTATAAATAAACAGTAACTACAATACAATTGTGTGAGAAGGCTCTATAGAAATTAATAAATGTCAAAGAATTATAGTAAGTATAATCTCACATCAGCATTGAACATACAGAACGTGTAAAAATAAAAACTAGCTTTTTAGGCAGTATTTTTAAAAAATACATAATTTAATTTTTGCAAATGTTTTTTAAAAATGCTTTTATATATGCAAATTCTATGTAGCAATAAAGAACATGTACTCACCAAGAAAGCAAATTGAACTTCCTTTCAAAATATGATAAGTATCAGGGATTAATGGAGGTTATAGTGGTAGACAGTGAGGCAGTGGCAGGCTTCATGCATTCTTACCTCGCTACGGTTTCGTCGTTTCTGACAGTAAATGCAGCCTTCATGTCACCTTTTATAAGTCTTATAACGTGCATGGGTCAGTAGAAGGCAAACAGAACCAGCCTCCTGCTCCATACTTGCTGACTGACCTTGCTGCAGACAGACCTGCCCAATATGCAGTTTGTGATTTGGGGGTACATGTGGACAGGGCTCACGTGCTGCCTTGCAGGGTGCAAACGGTGATTTGTGTGTGGCCAAGCAGGAGCAGGGATAATGACGACTGAGGCGTCGCTCACCCCCCACCTCCACCAAGGCCACACACAGGCTAAGCTGATTCATTTGCATCATCTGGCATATCTTTCCATTCATTTCATTCAGAGTTTCAATTGCATACAGTCATTTAAAAAATTTTTTTTGCATATGCTTTAGTAATATTTCATTAGAGCAATAAACTTGTCATGGCTAATTCAGAAAATCCTGTGGCCCCCAGTTTCTTGCTTTTTAGTTTTGGCCCCTGCCCCTCTGAAATCTGGCTCGGTGCACGCTGAGAACCACTGCCTTAGATTATGTCAATAGTCTGAGTTAAATTGTTTTTTGTTATGGATAATAAATGTCATGAAAATTATCTGTGTGTAGCAGCAGCACAGAACATTAAAAATATGACAAATAAAACTTAACAAGAGGAATTATAATAATCAAAGCTAGTCAAGTCCTTTAATCATATGCCAGATTTCTGTCTTCCAGATGGTAAAAATGTTTCTGTATGTCAGGAGGTGAGTCACCAAGTTGTCCTTGTAACCATGGCATTTATCTGGCTGGTCCACTTGAGTTTCTGGTCCATGGTCACTCCCAGAGTGTTACTGGTGGAGCGACCTGGAGATATAATACCATTGAATGTCAAGGGTTGATGATTAGATACTTTGATGTAGAAGATAGTCAATGTCTGTCTCCAGGTTGAACACCCGATTCACCCGGCTGATTCTTGAAATGAGGGGTTAGCCTATGAGGACATATTGAGTTGCCCAGGATGATGCTCACTGGAATTCAGAAGAATGAGAGCGGATCTTATAAAACTATGAAAAAGGATAGATTAGAGAGCGGTATCGAAGGAGCTAAACTTTATGTTTGGATGACGATTTAAGCACTGGACTGAATCAGAAAGGTTGGGTTACAAGCTGACTCGAGGCAGTGGGGCCCAGGCCTCAGAGCATATTGAAGTGGCTGAATCCAGTGCTTAGACGATGATTCAGTTGCTGAATCACAGGGTTGTGTAATATATACATACTCCAATTACTTCGATGATAAATGTATTTTGAACTTTTGAATCTTTGAACTTTAATAGGGAAAAGGAAAGGTCGACTGTACTTCCTTAGAAGGTTGGCGTCATTCAATGTCTGTAGTGAGATGCTGAAGATGTTCTATAGGTCAGTTGTGGAGAGCGCCCTCTTCTTTGTGGTGGCGTGTTGGGGAGGAAGCATTAAGAAGAGGGACGCCTCACGTCTTAATAAGCTGGTAAGGAAGGCGGGCTCTGTCGTGGGCAAAGTACTGGAGAGTTTAACATCGGTAGCTGAGCGAAGGGCGCTGAGTAGGCTACGGTCAATTATGGAAAACTCTGAACATCCTCTACATAGCACCATCCAGAGACAGAGAAGCAGTTTCAGCGACAGGTTACTATCGATGCAATGCTCCTCAGACAGGATGAAGAGGTCAATACTCCCCAATGCCATTAGGCTTTACAATTCAACCGCCAGGACTTAAGAACTTTTTAAAAGCTATTATTAATGCTTTTTGAGATAGTGATTTAGATGCATTTCATATATTTTACTGAGTTAAGTATTGTATGTAATTAGTTTTGCTACAACAAGTGTATGGGACATTGGAAAAAAAGTTGAATTTCCCCATGGGGATGAATAAAGTATCTATCTATCTATCTATCTATCTAGATGGAGCTGAGTTCACGGCCAGATCATCCATAATCTAATTGAATGGTGGAACCTGCTTGATAGGCCTGATGTTCTACCTCTGTTTCTGTGTTTTACACTTGTAAGCATGGTATGATTGTGTCACAATTATAACCTGCCACTTATCAGCCCATGGCTTCAGGTTTGCAGGCATGAATTAAACCACTTGTTGCGGAGTTATGGACAGAATTGGACATCCTGCAATCAGTGGACATCCCCACTTCTGACCTTGTGGTGAAAGGTCATTGATGATGTAGCTGGAGAAGATTCAGCTGACACTGCCCTGAAGAATTCTTGTGGTGATGTCCTGTGGCTGGATTCCTTCATGCAAAGTATGACTACATTGGATTGTTTCCTTTTTTAGGTTCCTTGACTTTGGTTTTACTGGTTTCTTAATGTCACACACACTCAATGACTGTCTTTAATGTCACGAGCAGTCATTCTAATTTTACCTCTGTGTCAACCTCATGTTTGCCTCTGATCTGGATCAAAAATAAGATGAGATGGGAGAGTCCAGACCCAAACCCAGAATGGGTATCTGTGAGTCATTGGTGAGTAGTATATTGGGGTTACTTCTGCTATTGCTATTGTGGATAGATATATCTGTTTAGATCTGTTGAAAGGTCTTTGACCTGAAATATTAACTTGTTTTTACTTTCCACAGATGCTCCCTGATCTTGTGAATATTTCCAAGATTTTCTTTTTTAATTTCATCATGTCAGCTCTTCACCCCAGGAATCTTTTCTGCCTCTAATGATTTAAAAGGTTAGCCTTATTTGTCATATGCACATTGAAACATACAGTGAAATGTGTCGATTGTGTCAACAGCCAACACAGTCCAATGATGTGCTGGGGGCAGCCCGCAAGTGGTGCAATGTTTCTGTGTCAACATAGCTTGCCCACAACTCACTAACCCATGTGTCCTTGGGATGAGGGAGGAAACCAGAGCACCCATGGGAACAGTCATGGGAAGAATGTACATGCACCTTACAGACAGTAGCAGGAATTGAATCCTGATCTACAGATCACTGGCCTTGTAAAGCTTTATGCTAACCTCTATGCTATCAAAAAACATTGTAAGTACACTCAGTGGCCATTTTATTAGGTATCCCGTCCACCTCAAAGTTGAATTGCTTTGCATTCTCAGATGCTCTTCATGCCATTGTTGGTATGCATGATTATTTGAGTTACTGTCACCCTCCTGTCAGCTTCAACTAGTCTGACCATTTTCCTCTGACCTCTCTCATTAACAAGGCATTTTCACCCACAGAACTGCCACTCACTGGATTTTTGGTTTGTTTTTCACACTATTCTCTGTAAACTCTAGAGTCTGCTATGAATGGAAATCCCAGGAGACCGACAGTTTCTGAGAAACTCAAACCACCCCTTCTCAAACCAACAATCATTCCCCGGTCAAAGTTACTTTGATCACATTTCTTCTCTATTCTGATCTTTGGTCTAAGCAACAAATGAACCTCTTGACCATAGAAACATAGAAAACCTACAGCACATTACAGGCCCTTCAGCCCACAATGCTGTGCCCAACATGTACTTACTTTAGAAATTACCTAGGGTTACCCATAGCCCTCTATTTTTCTAAGCTCCATGTACCTATCCAGGACTCTCTTAAAAGACCCTATCGTTTCCGCCTCCACTACCATAGCTGACAGCCCATTCCACTCACCACTCTGCGTAAAAAAAAAACTTAACCCTGACATCTCCTCTGTACCTACTTCCAAGCACCTTAAAATTGTGCCCTCTTGTGCTAGCCACATGTCTACACATAAAAGCAAGCCTACATGCTTTTATGCTTTGCATTGCTGCCACCTGTTTGGCTAGTTAGATATTTTCACTAATAAACCGGTGTTGAGGTATACTTAGTAATGTGTCACTGAGTGTGAATCTTTAATTATGGAGACCAAAACTATCTACAGCTCTCTTTCAATGAAGGGAACAATCCTAGTCTTTCTCTGTACATGCAGGCCAACTCATTGTGTTTGACTGTCCACTGACATCTTCTATAAACCCACTGACTCTCAGAAATACCTTGACCATACCTCTTTCTACCCTGCCACATGCAAAAATGCTATTCCCTATTCCCAGTTCCTCCGTCTCTGCCGCATCTGCTCCTAGGATGAGGCTTTCCGTTCCAGGACACCTCGAATGTCCTCTTTCTTTAAGGATCATGGTTTCCCTTCTGCTGTTATCAATGCTGCCCTCACCCACATCTCCTCCATCTCCCGCACTTCGGCCCTCACCCCATCCTCCCATCACCCCAACAGGGACCAAGTTCCCCTTGTCCTCACCTACCACCCCACCAGCCTCCAGATTCAGCACATTATCCTCTGCAACTTTCGCCACCTTTAACAGGATCCCACCTCTAAGCACATCTTTCCCTGTCTACCTCTCTCTGCTTTCCACAGGGATCATTCCCTCCGCGACTCCTTGGTCCCACGGATCTCCCACCTGGCACTTAGCCCTGCAAGCGTAAGTGCTACACCTGTCCCTACACCTCCTCTCTTACCACCATTCAGAGCCCCAAACAGTCCTTCCAGGTGAGGCAACACTTCACTTCTGAGTCTGTTAGGGTCATCTATTGTATCCGGTGCTCCCGGTGCGGCCTCCTCTACATCGATGAGACCCGACGCAGATTGGGGAACTGCTTTGTCAAGCACCTCCACTCTGTCTGCCACAACAGAAAGGATCCCCTGGTTGCCAGCCACTTCAACTCTGCTTCACCTTCCCATTCGGATCTGTCCATACATGGCCTTCTTTACTGCCATGATGAAGCGAAACTCAAGTTGGAGGAGCAACACCTCATACTTTCTGGGTAGTCTCCAGCCCTTTGGCATGAACATTGAATTCTCCAACTTCCGGTAATTCCCTCCCCCTCCCTTCCCCCATCCCAGTTTCACTCTGCCTCCTCCTCCAGCTGCCTATCACCTCCTTCATGGTTCCATCTTCTTTGACTACCCATAGCGCTTTCCCCTTACATTCCTTCTTCACCTTTCCTGCTTATCCCCTCCCTGCTTTCCCTCCCCCACCCCTTGATCTTTCCCCTTACTGGTTTTTCACCTGGCACCTACCAGCCTTCTCCTTCCCACCCTCCTCCCACCTTCTTTATAGGGCCCCTGCCCCCTCCCTCTTCAGTCCTGACGAAGGGTCTCGGCCCGAAATGTTGACTGCTCGTTTCCACGGGTGCTGCCCGACCTGCTGAGTTCCTCCAGTGTGTTGTGCATGTTGCTTTCACCAGAACCATTTATACTGGTCTTATTCCATTTGAATAATAATTTGCTTTTTCATTCTTCCTTCCAAAACAGCAAGCAAATAAAAAATGTACCAGTGAATGTCAACATCATCAAGCTGAAAGCCTGAATTTCAATATCTTCTCAAGGCTTGTTGATCCAATGTTCTGGTCTGACTCACTGTCTTATACAGCTGACTTCATCAACTGATACAGCAGATGACCTCTGCTTGGAGGGACGATAGTGCAAGCTTAGACAGTGAAATCATGTTGACTGCTCAAAATGCTTGATTTGGCAGAAAGGTGAGATAAGCGTAATTGCTTTTTCTTCACTGTTTAAGTGATTTGAAATATCATTCAGAAATAACAAATTAATTTTTTCCCAAACTGGAGAAAGTTCTTTGACTCGGATGATAAAAATCAAAACCAAAATGGCAGATTATGGAAATATGAAATAAAAAAACTAAAATTTAGAAACACTCAGTAGGTCAGGCAGCAGCTGTGGATAGAGAAATGGTTAATATTTCAGATCCTAGACGGTGTGTCAGAATTGATAAATGTTTTTATTTCCTTTGACTCAGTCCCCTGGTACAGTTTGATCATGACCTTATTCTGTCTCAGAGCTAAGTAGATTACAGAATTAACTGGAGGCAAACAGAGGTCAGTGTAGCTCATTTGGTTTAAATCTCCCCTCCCCCCATGAGTTTCAGCTGAATTCTTAAAACATGATTTTCTTTTTCATTTTGTTTTACAACACCAACTTCTGTTGATGCAGTTGAGAAACTGAGGAGAAAATGTAGAAATAAAGAGTTGTTAAAGGGGTCATTTGCTCTGTTAGATCTATGCCACCTCGGGATGAAACAGGCCCATCAGCCCATTTCAGGAAGGTTCTATTATTTCGGCATCACAAGCGGGAGAAGAAAGGCACAGATCTGGCTGTGCTTGTCTGCGAGTGGAAGGTGATCCCTAATTCTCCTGTGGTCAATCTGTCGCAGATTTTATTCTCTGCACAGTAGCTTCTGCCATGATGAAGATTAGGCACAGCCAAGAGCAGTCTTATTCTTCAATAATCTTTTGAGTTCAAGTTTGTGTTGAGTTTATTGTCATGTGTGTAAGTGTGTGTATGCACAGAAGCAATGTAAGTCTTACTTCCAGCAGCATTTCAGACACATACCATTAGATGCACGACAGTCTGAAGAAAAACATGCATTGAACATGCATTAAACATGTTATACAATAATTTTACAAGAAAAAACATACTCAGAACTAAAAAATAAACGAAGTTCATTGCAGTGCAACATGGTCAAAGTGGTTAAGCAGTGAAGTGGAGGAATTTCTTTAGGCAGAAGATGGTGGATCTGTGGAATTCATCGCCACAGACGGCTGTGAAGTCATTCGGTGTATTGAAAGCAGAGGTTGATAGGTTCGTGATTAGTAAGACCATCAAAGGTTAAAGGGAGAAGGCTGGAAAGTGAGGTGGAGAGGGATGACAAGTCAACCATGATGGAATGGTGAAGGCTGAATAGCCTAATTCTGCTCCTATGTCTTATCATCTTATGATCTTCCAGTTGTAGTTTTACGCTGCTGAGGTAATGGTTAGGGTCATGGAGTCATACAGCACAGAAACAGGCCCTCGAACCCATTGAGTCCACACCAACTATCAAGCATATGTTTACATTAATACTGCATTAATCCCTTTATCAGCACACACACACACACACACACACACACACACACACACACACACACACACACACACACACACACACACACACACACACACACACACACACACACACACACACACACACACACACACACACACACAATGTTGGAGGAACTCAGCAGACCAGGCAGCATCTATGGAAAAAAGTGCAGTCGACGTTTCGGGCTGAAACCCTTTGGCAGTCCTAGTGTGTGTTGCTCGGATTTCCAGCATCTGCAGATTTTCTTTTGTTTTTCATCCCTTTTTATTTAATTCACCCCATATTCTCATCAGTTTCTTCCAGATTCAACCATTCGTTGACACACAAGGATCAATTTACAATTACCAATTAGCTCCCTATCGACTCTCCCATCTTTGGGATGTGGGACTAAACCAGGAAACCTGGAGCAAGCTTATGCGTTCACAGGGAGAGTGTGCCGGTTCCACACAGTGAGCACCTGAGGTCAGGGCTGAATCTAAACCCATGGTGCTCTGAGATAGTGCGTCTACTATGCATCTATATATTTACAGAATATAAAAATACATGTTTGTGTGTGTATTTGTCCTATTCTGGTTTCTGTAAAGTCTTCTACTTCCATTTTCCCAATTACTGTACAGCTATTCCTAAGCTGTCCACTCCTGTTCCTGTGCCCTACACTCCTCTTAAGAACTGTGCCATTTTGAATAAATTATTGCTGAACCTATTCCTAAATGTTACTTTTCCTTTATATTAAAGAGGAGAACAAAATGGAACAAAAAGAGAAATACCTTCATGTACCTCAGCAAGAAGAGGTACTAGAGTGTCCTCCTTTTTATTCTCTTTGTTCTGTGTAACATAGAAACATAGAAAACCTACAGCACAATACAGGCCCTTCAGCCCACAAAATTGCGCCGATCATGTCCCTACCTTAGAAATTACTAGGCTTACCCATAGCCCTCTATTTTTCTAAGCTCCATGTTTACATTATCTTTTACTGTCTTTATATACACCTGTCCCAAAGAGATAGAAAAGATAAGCTTCATTTGTCACGTGAACATTGGAGCATACAGTGAAATACATCATTTTGCATCAAATATCAATACAGCTTGACGATGTGCCAGGAGCAGTTCTTAAGTGTCACCACATTTCTGGCACCAACATGACATACCCGCTACTTACTAACCTTTATTGTCATTAAAATCTGGGAGAAAATCAGATTACCCAGAGGAAATCCATGCAGTCATGGGGAGAACATACAAACTCCTTACAGATAGCGGTGTGATCTGAAGCGCGGTCCATAGTGCTGGGAAGTATTACACTGCCCACTATAGAAGCCCATGATGTCCAACGGTACAGTGATACTGTGACTGTAGGGGAAGTAGCATGCTTGAGTATAACAGAGCAGTGGGATGGCAGGACTGAGATTAGAATTGATAACCAGAGACTTTAAACTCTGTTATTTGTTCCTGCTCCCATTTGGTAACCTCTGCAGCACATCTGGAGGTCTGCCTTGTGGGTATTTTGCTACTAGCGATGCCCGTGCCTTGCACGTGCTGTTTTGATTAGGGATCTGTTCTTTAATCAGAAGCAGCTCCAGACTCCCAGGAGCTTTTGTGCTGAGCTATTGTAACCTTTCAGCTTTCCTGGGAATAATCCATGGCAGTGCACTCAAGAAGGCCTGGTATTTTTGTTGAAACAGCAGTTCAATTGGGTTCTTTCAAGGAAATTCCAAAACGTTAACCTTTCAGGGTCACTAGCAGCAACAGGCAGTGTCTACCCTTGAATACTGACCTCTGTTCATTTCCAATCCAAACAAAGCATCTGATGCTATCTATTGGTCTACCTTTAAGCTTTGAAATTACACCCCTGCCATCCTCCCCAACACCCATCCCCCAGAGATCAGCTCAATCAATTCCATATGCTCCCACACTCCATGCAATTCAGGAACAAATTTTCAAAGAGGTGTACTGGTGATCTTTAAGGTTAACATATTCTATTCTTCTGTTTTAATTCCCATTTGATGTACGGTCCCCTTGCCCACACTGGACTTATCACTGACCAGACTTAACCAGAGCACAATGGAGACGCATGCCATACAGTTTACCTCTGTATCGCTTCCAGAATACTACCCGACTCACCTCATCCCTCACCCTCTGACAAACAACAAGTAGGGGATAGCTGCTAAGTACTGAACTGTACAAATCTTTCCTCTCCGTCCTTCCTCCCCCTTTGGCCAATGTTTATATTTATATGATTCCTTCAATGATTTTTTTTAATGATTCATTTACTGGTGGTACGGTAGCGTAGTGGTTAGAGATCCAGATTCATTTCCGCTGCTGTCTGTGAGGAGGTTGTACGTTCTTCCCTTGACCACATACAGGTTTTCTCCGAGAGTTCCGGTTTCCTTCCACGTTCCAAGGATGTACAGGTTAGTAGGCTAATTGGTCACAAGGCTGCAATTGGGCAGCATGGGCTCGTTGGGCTGGAGGGGGCTATTACTGTGCTGCATCTCTAGTTTAAAAAAAACTATGATTCCTTCATCTGTTGCTTCCACTTTCAAACGAGCAGTTGCTAGAATGGGTCAGATTTATAGAGAGATACAGCACAGAAACAAACCTGTCAGCCTATTGAATCCACACATCAATCATCCATTTACACAAATTTGTTTTCCCATTTTCTTCACATTCCCATCATCTAAGCCCAGATTCCGTCACTCACCTACTCAGTGGGGCAATTTATAGTGGTCACTTAACCTGCCAATCCACATGCTGTGTGATGTGGGAGGAAACCCATGCTGTTCAAGGAGAACATGCCTCCACCCAGAAAGCATTAAAGTTGGGACAGAAAGTGCTTCTCAGGAACTGGCCCACCCGTTAGTACTTTTAACCTCTTCTCTATACAAATCCCCTGGATAATACAGTCACATAATAATATTCCCAATATGTCTGAGTATCTAGACAAGATGAAAAATCCTTAGCACCAGGCATAAACACAACCTGAAACAATTTTTTTGTTCAGATGCTTAAAGAACATTTTTATTCATAGAATCAGAGAGAGAATGGGCACCATGGTAATGTAGCAGCATTCCCAGAGTTGAGTTTAATCCCAGTGATGTTCTGTAAGGGGTCTATGAGGAATGTGTGGGTTTTCTCTGGGTGTTCCAGCTACCTCTTACAGTCTAAAGATGTACCAGGTAGTTAATTGGTCATTGTTAGGTTAGGGATGACTGGGGCTGAGGGGTTCAAAGAGCCAGAAGGGCCTACACCATGCTGTAATGCTAAATAAATAAATCACAAAAACAGGCACTTGGGTCCACGGAGTCATTGACTCCATGGTGTCCCCATTGAAAACCTATTTTTACACTCAACCTCTCCTCAGCCTATTTTATTCTCAAATTTCCACCAGATTCTACTGCCTGTTTGACAAACTTACTGGAGTTCTTTGAGGACATAATGAGTGCAGTGGATACAGGGGAACAGGTGGATTTCGTATACTTGGATTTCCAGAAGGCGTTCGATAAGGTGCCGCACAAGAGACTTATAAATAAGATACGGATGCATGGAGTCGGAGGAAGTGTATTGGCATGGATAGTGGATGGGTTAACCAATAGAAGGCAGTGAGTTGGTATAAAAGTGTGTTTCTCTGGTTGGCAGTCTGTGGTGAGTGGGTGCCACAGGGGTTGGTGCTGGGACTACTGCTGTTTGCCATTTGCATTGATGATTTGGAAGAGGGGACTGAGTGTAGCGTAGCAAAATTTGCTGATGACACTAAACTGAGTGGATAAGCAAATTGTACAGAGAATGTGGAGAGTCTGCAGAGGGATATAGATAGGTTAAGTGAGTGGGCCACGGTCTGGCAAATGGAATACAACGTTGGTAAATGCAAGATCATCCACTTTGGAAGGAATAATAGAAGAGCAAATTATTATTTAAATTGTGGAAGATTGCAGCATGCTGTTGTGCAGAGGGACTTGGGAGTGCTTGTTTATGAATCGCAAAAAGTTCGCTTGCAGGTACAACAGGTTATTAAGAGGGCAAACGGAATGTTGGCCTTCATTGCCAGAGGGATTGAATTCAGGAGCAGGGACATCATGCTGCAGCAATACAGGGTACTGGTGAGGCCGCACCTGGAGTACTGTGTGCAGTTCTGGTCTCCATACCTGAGGAAGGATATACTGGCTTTGGAGGCAGTGCAGAGGAAGTTCACCAGGTTGATTCCAGGGATGAAGGGGTTTAATAAAAACACAAAATGCTGGCAGAACTCAGCAGGCCAGACAGCATCTATGGGAGCAGGTAGTGATGACATAATGAGGGGGTTAACCTCTGAGGAGAGATTGAGTCACCTGGGGCTATACTTTCTGAAATTCAGAAGAATGAGAGGGGATCTTAAAGAAGCATACAATATTTTGAAAGGGAAAGATAGGATAGAAATAGGAAAGTTGTTTCCATCGGTAGGTGAGACTAGAACTAGGAGACATTGCCTCAAGATTCAGGGGAGAAGATTTAGGAAGGAGATGAGGAGAAACTGTTTTTCACAGAGAGTGGTGAATCTGTGGAATTCTCTGCCCAGGGAAGCAGTTAGGGCTTCTTCACTACATATATTTAAGATACAGTTAGATAGATTTTTACATAGTAGGGAAATTAAGGGTTGTGGGGAAAAGGCAGGTAGATGGAGCTGAGTTTACGGACAGATCAGCCATGATCTTATTGAACAGCGGGGCAGGCTCGATGGGCCGGATGGCCTACTCCTGCTCCTATTTCTTATGTTCTTATGTTCATCTACATGGGACAGAAGTTTACAAAACGATGAGAGAGATAGTGTAAGCAGCCAGAGTAACTTTCCCGGGAGAGAAATGTCAAATGCTGGGGGACATGCATTTCAGTAGAAAGGTGGGGTGGGGGGGGGGGGGGGGAAGGAAGTTTAAATGAGAAGTGTGGAGCAGGTTTCTTTATGTGGAGAATGGATGTTGACTGAAGCAGGCTGCCAGGGTATTGAAGGAAGCAAACAGGATAGAGCTCTTAAAAAAAAATGTTAAATAGACATGTAAGTATGCAGGGAATGGAGGGATATGGACAATGTGCAGGCAGAAGAGATTTAGCCTAATTTAGTATTATATTTGGCACCGGCATCGTGGGCGATAGGGCCTGTTCTTCTGCTCCACTATTTAATGTTCCATGAGGCAGGTTATAGTTGCTGATTAACCTACAGACATGCAAGACTTTGTAACGTAGAAGAAAACTGAAGCACCCGGAGTACACACGTGCTGCCACAAGGAAAGCATGTAAATTCCACACTGAGAGCACCAGTGGTCAGGATTGAACCCCCATCACTGGAGCTGTGAGGGAACAATTCTATTAATTACACCACTGCCCCACCCTCTATTTAGCCTTCTGGTATGCACGCTGCTAAAGCCACAATCCAACAATAACACTGGACAACACATTTTTTTAAAAAGTGCTACTTCCTCAGGAGTTATTATTGGTTATGATAGACCGCTTGTTGCTGAACACAAATATAATTTCAGACTACTTGTATCACGCAGGAATGTGGAGAACCAGGACATTAACTTTTATTGAATATAATGTACTTATTTGCACAACGGTGCTGATACTTTGCCATAGTTCAACTAAGCAAAAATTGGTTTGTTGATGATCTTTGTTTGTTCTCAGTGTTTGAGGCTTCTTGCTTAAGCGTCCAACAATAATCAGCCAGCATTGATGAATTCCAAATGCCCTGATACTGTTTCTCCATGACTGCAATGTCCAGTGAAACCTTTCACTGTGCCGTCCCTGTGAAAGCTATGCAGGGAAGAAGTCGAAATGGGAATGCAGCAAATGAATCTTTAGTGACATGTTGCACTTCATGGTTTTGTTTGCTTGAAGCATGTTGTCAACCAGCTGGACATGGTTTGGTGCTCTGTAGTTGCCAAAAAAATTTCAGTATCATTCTTGAATGACTTTTATGTGACTTTCTCTGCTTTCACTAGAAGTTTGTTGTATTGTTTGTCATTGACAACCTGTTTGATTTGTAGACCAACAAAAGTGCCTTCCTTAATTTTGGCATCAGTTATTTCTGACTTGAATTATGAATTGAAAGAGCAAATTTAGACTATTTCAAAAAAATGGTGCAAGATGGGAAATTTCATGGTGATTTTCATGATCAACAGCCCAAAATCCATAAGAAACAAAGTCTTTGTTGTCCAGTGAAATATATGGTTGAGACGCAAAGTAATATTTCATTAGAGTAAATCAGCCACACCTTTATATCTTACACTTGTTAAAGGAGATAGGCTCGATAAAATTAAGCAGCTGTCTTTATTTCATGATCCATTACGGGTTCTTAGTTTTAACTTTGTCTGGAAAGGCACTGTTCATAATCTAAGAGCATAAACTTATCAAAATCCGAATTAGAATCAGGCATGTGTCATGAAATTTGTTAACTTAGCAACAGCAGAACAATGCAATACATAATAGAGAAGAAGAAAATAATAATAATAAATAAATAAGTAAATCAATTGCACTATACCTATATTGAATTGACAGAAATAATATATATTAAAAAAAGTGAGGTACTTTGGAAGGGTCCATTTAGGAATCGGATGGCAGAGGGGAAGAAGATGTTCCTGAATTGTTGAGTGTGATCCTTCAGGCTTCTGTACCTCCTACCTGATGGTAGCAGTGAGAACAGGGCAGAGGGAGGTACAGAGGTGCTGGAGGTCCTTAATAATGGATGCTGCCTTTCTGAGACACCACTCCCTAAAGATGCCCTGGGTACTTTGTAGGCTGGTACCCAAGATGGAGCTGACTAGATTTACAACCTACTGCTACAGTACTGTGTAAAAGTCTAAGGCATCGTAATGATATACGGTATATCTGTACAGTTTATATATACTGTACAGATATACTGTAATGTGCAAAAGTCTTATGCACAGTGATGTAGGCTTGCCAGATTTCCTAAGGTTATATATATAAACATATGAATTGTAAATGTCATCACGCTACCATGTGATACATACACGTCTTGCTTAAAGTAAAGAATAAATTTAGACTTAGGTTTTGGACTCCCATGTCTCCCTTTAAATTAGTTAAATGTTTTGAATTTACAAAACCGCAAAGGAGAAAACACGCCCCATTGCAGTAGTCTCAAATTATTACCAGAAAATGGCCTATTGTCGTATTAATTTCAATGAATACAACTTCTAACAAAATATATGCTGTTCAGATATTCAGTTCTTTCTGTCTTATATGTCAGAATAAACATAAGGATGAGAAGATCATTCAGACATTAAAATTCATAACAAGCAATGATGACAGTCAGTATTATTTTAACATTTGATATAAAGGTGTGTAGCAACTTCCCTTTGTTTAAAATGTTATCCCTGTCACAAGAACAAAAGAAGCAAAAGGACATTGTCATAAATGCATTTATAATGCAGCAGCAAAAATATGAATCCTCTGTGTCAGAATGCTCTCCACGGTGCATATATAGAAGTTTTTGAGTGTTTTTGTTTTTTTTAATTTTTAAATCTTTTTTATTAATTATTATTGAAGATTAGCAAAAAAGATACATTAAGTCAATATGTCATTATGTACAATAAAGAATTAAATTAGCAAATAATTGATTAACGAAGCTAAGCAATATATCAGAATAATAAGAAAAAAAATAAAGTGTTAAGAACATTTTTTTGAAAGAAAAAGAAGGGAAAAAAAAGTAACCCCTACTAACTGGAAAACCCCCAAAAAAAACCATTGGGCGCACAACCCCGGAGCTATACATCATATGAGCTTCCATAAAAAAATTGTCAATCCGCCAACTCAAATCCAGTTAAAGAAAAATCATAAGGAGTGTTTTTGTTGATGTATCAAATCTCTTCAAACTCCTAATGAAGTACAGTTGCGATTACATAATATACTTTATGTAATAGAAGCACATCTAGTCAATTCATTCCCTTATGCCTGCATTGCCAATGGCTATCTTTTACTTGAGTAGTATTTTCCTGGACTAGAGTCAGGAAGCCATGAAGTCACAGCATTATAGAGCACTACAGCAGAGAAACAGACCTTTCAGCCCATCTGGTCCATGCCAGTTATTATGCGTAGTCCCATTAACCTGTACCTGGATCATAGCTCTAAATGGACCATAGACTAAATGTGTGAATTTTAATATCCACAGACCCAATCATCTCTGTCTTGGGTGTACCCAATGGCTGAGTCTCCACAGCCCTCTAGAGTAGAAAAACTCCTGTTGCTGTTTGTAAGGAGTTTGCAATCATTGCCATGACTGCCTGCTCTCCTCCAGCACTCCACTTCCCTACCACATTCCAAACACATACCAGTTGCTAGGTTAATTGGTCATTGTGATTAGACTAGGGTTAAGTCAGGGGGTTGCTGAGCGGTGTGGATCGAAGGGCTGGGAGGGCCTATTCTGCGCTGCATTTCAATAAAAATTTAAAATGGAATGGTTCACCACATTATAAATAAAATACTTTGGTCTAATCAGCCCAAGCAGGGGAAAACTCAAATATGCGTCTCTCCAGTGAAAAATTCTGTTTTGGTAGTTAGTGTCATTGAATCCTACAGCATGGAAACAAGGATTATATATATAAACTATATAAACTTGTTATATATATTATATAACAAGGATTTCAGCCCACCACATGCTTGTTCTCAATTGGGCACAAATTTGTCCTAACCCCACCTTCCAGCCCATAGCCTGTAGCGTTCTGTAACGTTTCAATTTAAGTCCTTATCTATACACTTCTTCAATGTTGCTTCAACTACTCTCTCAAGCAGTGCAATCCACGACCTTATCACTCTCTGGGTGAAAAAGGTTCCCTATCGATTCCGATAAACTTCTTACCACTTACCTTAAATCTATGCCCCTCTAGATTTATCTGCCTCTGATAATGGGAAAGGTTTCCGGCTGTCCACATTATCTATACCCTCCATATTATTTTATTCCTCAATCAGGTTACCCTTGACCACCTCCAGAAAAAAAACAGCTCCAGCCTCTTCAGTTTCTACTCTTAGAGTAAAGGGTCAGCACAACATTGTGGGCCAAAGGGCCTGTAATGTGCTGTAATGTTTTATAGAACCATAGAACTCTACAGCACAGTACAGGCCCTTCAGCCCTCCATGTTGTGCTGACGTATATAATCCTTAAAAAATGTACTAAACCCACACTACCCCATAACCCTCTATTTTTCTTTCATCCATGTGCCTGTCCAAGAGGCTCTTAAATACCCCTAATGTTTTAGCCTCCACCACCATCCCTGGCAAGTCATTCCAGGCACTCACAACCCTCTGTGTAAAAAAACTTACCCCTGATGTCTCCCCTAAACTTCCCTCCCTTAATTTTGTACCTATGCCCTCTGGTGTTTGCTATTGGTGCCCTGGGAAACAGGTACTGACTATCCACTCTATCTATGCCTCTCATAACCTTGTAGACCTCTATCAAGTCCCCTCTCATTCTTCTACGCTCCAAGGAGAAAAGTCCGAGCTCTGTTAACCTTGCTTCATATGACTTGTTCCCCAAACCAGCCAACATCCTGGTAAATCTCCTCTGCACCCTCGTGATAGCTTCCACATCCTTCCTATAATGAGGCGACCAGAATTGAACACAATACTCTAAGTGCGGTCTCACCAGAGATTTGTAGAGTTGCAACATGACCTCTCTACTCTTGAACTCAATCCCCCTGTTAATGAAGCCTAGCATCCCATAGGCCTTCTTAACTACCCTATCAGCCTGATGTTCTATGTTCTATGTTCCATGTTCTCCACATAACCTAAGCAATCCACCCCAGGCAGCACCTTGGGTGAACTCCTCTACATCCTCTCTAATGCAATTGCATCTTTCTTAAGGTGTGATCACCAGAACTGTTAACGAACTCAGTTAAGGCAAAAAAATGCTTTAACGGTGACTAGTATAGGTGACATGCTGCGTACTTTGCCAAAGCATGCTCTCGACGATTCATTTCCAGGTAGCAGTCAGACTTTTGGTCTGGAATGGATGGAATTTATGCCACCCTTTCCTCACGTGTCTAAGGAGTCACTAGGGTTTTTTTTTAGCTCAGGTAAATACAAGCTCCTCTTCCTAATGAGGGGAAATACAGAAACACCAAGCAGAAGTTTGAGATAGAGCCAAGATATGAAACATCAACATTTAGAAATTGTGGACGACTGCAAGGCTTTTAACAATGTCCCATATGGTAGGCTGAAGCAGAAGTTTGAGGCCTAAGGAATCTGAGATGTTTTGGCAAGAATGAGTTGATAATAGGAGGCAGAGTGTAGAGGTGGATGGGTGTTTATCTGACTGCAATTCTGTCACAAATGGTGCTGGCTTTGGTGACGTATGTACGGTACTGTAGTGATGTTATGTATTGCACTATACTGCTGCCACAGAAACAAAACTAATTTCATGACATGTGAATGATGATAAACCTGATTCTGATTTGGTTCTCTATGTGGACTGAGAGTAGGAGGGGGTCAAAAAGAGGGGCATCACGGTTGGAAAAAGGGGAAGTGAGCGGGAAGCACCTGAGAGACATTTTGTAATGATCAATAAACCAATTGTTTGTAATCAAATGTCCTTTACTGGAGTCTCAGGGCTGGGTGTGTCTGCACCTGCACCCATGCCACTCCCACCCCCCTGGCACTCCTTCTATGCTACCTGTCCCACATCCCTTCTGGGGTTCTCCAGCCTTGCCATTCCCAACATCCATCACAAACTTGCTCTCTGCTCCTTGTTGACAAATACAGTACTGTGCAAAGTCTTAGGCACCCTAGTTATACATATGTGCCTAAGTCTTTTGCACAGTACTGGGCATTATATATATATATATAATGAGAATTAGAATGAGAATACCAGTACATGATTAGTGAGGATGCAGAGAACATAAATATTAGTGGAGTCATATATAGCAAAGAATCATCTGGGAAGTTATACAGAGCAGTGGCAGATGAAATTCAGTCCAGTCAAGTGTAAGGTAGTTCACTTTCGGAAGTCAAAATTTAGACAGATAGGTAGATAAAATGGTAAGGACCTTAGAAGGGTTGAGATACAGAGGAATCTTGTGTGCAAGTCCAGGGATTGCTGGGCGATGTGTTGTTGGTGGTTAAGAGTAATGAAGAAGGTATTTAGCATGCTAGCCATCATAGATAGAGCAATTATATATGGAAATGAGTTGGGTCATCATGTAGCTGTACAAAGCATTAGTTAGATCACATTTAGAGCTTTATGTACAGTCTGGTTACTACACAACAGGAAGTATGTGGGAGCAAGAGAGAGAGTGAAAGGTAGGTATTCACTAGGGTGTTGCCTGGAATGATGAGCAGAGATTGGAAAGTCTGGGCTTATTCTGACTGGAACATCAAACTCTGAAGAGTGTCTTTATGGAGTTTTATAACAATATGAGAGCCATAGGCAGAGTAGATAATCAGAGTCTTTTTTCCCAGTATAAGGGTGGACTATTCTAGTCTCTTTAGCAGAATATCTGTAGCTTTGTTGGTTCAGTCCTAGGCACAAGTCTTTGGAATTCACATCCTTAGTTTTCTATCTCTTTACCACCCTCCCCCCACTTTCTCCCTCTTACGATAATAATTAAATCAACCTCATTCATTGCTCAAGCTTCTGGTCACAAACATAGATCAGTGGTATTTTTTTTTCTGATGATGCTGTGATGCATGTGGCATTTGGCTGCACTTAAAATCATTACCTAAGAGTGAGTGTTCATTGCTTTACTGTTTTGACATACTATTTAAGTTCCACACCAGCTGTGGCATAGTAGGGAGGCACTTAACCTAGCTATCTAGCAAGTTCAAACGGTAATCAAACCCAGATAAAGTCCATTAGGTTGAGGGTCTTGATAAAAAATAAAATTAAAGGCCATTTGGCTACTAATGCTTCCAGCTAATCTTAAGACATGGTTTGTGTCCAGCTTGCAGGCAATAATGAATTTGGTGGCTTCTAGGATTAACAGTCAAAAGGCAATGTACTTCACTGTACCTCTTATCAGTGGGAATGATTCCTTCTATTTGCTCTGTTTAGCAATAACATATACAAACATGAGCAGATATCCTCTGGTCAATGTTTCAGTGCAAACACCATGAATTCTTCTTGGTCAATTTGGGGATGCTTCTGACTTTGTGCACTTGTGTAAATAGAGGATAATGAACCATCACATGTCTCTAAATCAACATTTTACTGCTTTCTCTGACTGATAAATGTATTGCTTTTTAACATTGTAGAGCACACTTATATTGAAATTTAACAACTGGGGTTCACAAACGTATATTGAAGAGGTTATTTAAATTGTAATGCTTCAATAAATTATATATTTTCATGCATAAAATATACAATTCTAGAAACATTTATTTTACACATGTATTGTCAATTATTCACTATTTTATGATTCTCTACATGCCAGCATAGAATTTAGATAGAATTTAACTCTGTTAATGCATTTTAAAATTATCTTTATGAATGAGGATAATTCTATTGAATTGATGTGGATGAGTCGAATGGCCAAATTCTGCATTTATGTCTTAAACTCTGATGGACTGGTATATAAATGAACAAAACCATTTTCACAACCGAATACAATTTGAGTCAAGTATACAATTTACATAAAAAAGGTTGATCAGGAGATAAGCTCTTACATTCTTACAGGCAGATTTACTAGAGCTGTAGGGAGAGGTTTAAACTAATATGGCAGGGGATGGGAACCAGCATGATGGAGCTGAGGATGAGCCAGCTGGTTTGCAAGTAGATGACGGGTGTAACATGAATGTAAGGAAGGACAAGCAAATGATAGGGTACAAATGCAGTCTGAGCAAAGAGTTAAATTGTACCATAGAGACAATATTCAAAATGATGAACAATGCAGGACTGGAGGTATTGTATTTAAACGCACGTAGCATTTGGAATAAGGTGGATGAATTCATAGCACAATTAGAGATTGGTCAATATGTCGTTGTGGGCATCACTGAGTTGTGGCTGAAAGAAGGCCATAATTGGGAGCTTAGCATCAAAGGAGATACTTTATATCCAAAGGACAGGCAGGAACTAAGTAGTGGGGGAGGGGGGGGGGAGGGGATGAACTGGAAATATAAGGATGGAGTTAAAGGGAAAGTGAAAATAAGAAAAGTTAAAAAGGACAACAGAATCAATGGAGTAGAAAGCTCAAGAAGAGATCATACAGTATGGCCAAGTGAAACAGGAATTGATATGAAAGGAGAGGGGAATAATGAATTAAAAGTATTATATATGAATGCACGAAGTATAAGGAATAAAGTAGATGAGCTTCAGACTCAATTGGAAATTGGCAAGTACGATGTTGTGGGAATAACAGAGACATGGCTTCAAGCGGACAGGGCCTGGGAAATGAATATTCAAGGATATACATCTTATCAAAAGGACAGACTGACTGGCAGAGGGGGTGGGGTGGCTCTGTTGGTGAGGAATGATATTCAGTCCCTTACGAGGGGGCACATAGAATCAGGGGATGAAGAGTCAGTATGGATAGAACTGAGAAATTCTAAGGGTAGAAAGACCCTAATGGGAGTTATCTACAGGCCCCCAAACAGCAGTCTGGATGTAGGGTGTAAGTTGAATGAAGAGTTAAAATTGGCATGTCGCAAAGGTAATGATACAGTTGTCATGGGGGATTTCAACATGCAGGTAGACTGGGAGAATCAGAATGGTACTGGACCCCAAGAAAGGGAGTTTGTGGAGTGCCTCTGAGATGGATTCTTAGAACAGCTGGTACTGGAGTCTACCAGGGAGAAGGAAATTCTAGATTTAGTGTTGTGCAATGAACCGGATTTGATCAGGGACCTCGAGGTAAAGGAACTATTAGGAGGTAGTGACCATAATATGATATGTTTTAACCTACAATTTGAGAAGGAGAAGGGAAAATCGGATGTGTCAGTATTACAGTTGAACAAAGGGAACTATGGAGCTATGAGGGAGGAGCTGGCCAAAGTTCAATGGAACAATACCCTAGCAGGGAAGACAGTGGAACAACAATGGCAGGTATTTCTGGGAATAATGCAGAAGGTGCAGGATCGGTTCATTCCAAAGAGGAAGAAAGATCCTAAGGGGAGTAAGGGGTGGCCTTGGCTGACGAGGGAAATAAAGGGCAGTATAAAAATAAAAGAGAAGAAGTATAACATAGCAAAGATGAGCGGGAAACCGGAGGACAGGGAAGCTTTTAAAGAGCAACAGAAGATAACAAACAAGGCAATACGCCAAGAAAAAATGAGGTACAAAGGTAAACTAGCCAAGAATATAAAGGAGGATAGTAAAAGCTTCTCTAGGTATGTGAATAGCAAAAAAATAGTTACGACCAAAATTGGGCCATTGAAGACAGAAACGGGTGAATTTATTATGGGGAACAAGGAAACGGCAGACGAGTTGAACAGGTACTTTGGATCTGTCTTCACTAGGGAAGACACAAACAATCTCCCAGATGTAATAGTGGCCAAAGGAACTAGGGTAAAGGATGAACTGAAGGAAATTTATATTAGGCAAGAAACGGTGTTGGATAGACTGTTGAGTCTGAAGGCTGATAAGTCCCCGGGACCTGATGGTCTGCAACCCAGAGTACTTAAAGAGGAAGCTCTAGAAATAGTGGATGCATTGGTAATCATTTTCCAATGTTCTATAGATTCAGGAACAGTTCCTGCTGATTGGAGGGTAGCTATGTTGTCCCACTTTTCAAGAAAGGAGGGAGAGAGAAAACAAGGAATTATAGACCGGTTAGCCTGACGTCAGTGGTGGGAAAGATGCTGGAGTCAATTATAAAAGAGGAAATTACGACACATTTGGATAGCAGTAGAAGGATCAGTCTGAGTCAGCATGGATTTATGAAGGGAAAATCATGCTTGACTAATCTTCTGGAGTTTTTTTGAGGATGTAACTATGAAAATGGACAAGGGAGATCCAATGGATGTAGTATACCTGGACTTCCAGAAAGCTTTTGATAAAGTCCCACATATGAGATTAGTGGGCAAAATTAGGACACATGGTATTGGGGGCAAAGTACTGACATGGATTGAAAATTGGCTGGCTGACAGGAAACAAAGAGTAGCGATTAATGGGTCCCTTTCAGAATGGCAGGCTGTGACCAGTGGGGTACCGCAAGGTTCGGTGCTGGGACCCCAGCTGTTTACAATATACATTAATGATTTAGATGAAGGGATTAAAAGTAACATTAGCAAATTTGCTGATGACACAAAGCTGGGTGGCAGTGTGAGATGTCAGGAGGATGTTATGAGAATGCAGGGTGACTTGGGCAGGTTGGGTGAGTGGGCAGATGT
This sequence comes from Hemitrygon akajei, assembly GCF_048418815.1. Lineage (NCBI taxonomy): Eukaryota > Metazoa > Chordata > Chondrichthyes > Myliobatiformes > Dasyatidae > Hemitrygon > Hemitrygon akajei. The sequence continues at coordinate 29,568,736 of NC_133129.1, forward strand.
ATGGCAGATGCAGTTTAATGTCGATAAATGTGAGGTTATCCACTTTGGTGGCAAGAACAGGAAGGCAGATTACTATCTAAATGGAGTCAAGTTAGGAAAAGGGGAAGTACAACGAGATCTAGGTGTTCTTGTACATCAGTCAATGAAAGCAAGCACGCAGGTACAGCAGGCAGTGAAGAAAGCTAATGGCATGCTGGCCTTTATAACAAGAGGAATTGAGTATAGGAGTAAAGAGGTCCTTCTGCAGCTGTACAGGGCCCTGGTGAGACCCCACCTGGAGTATTGTGTGCAGTTTGGGTCTCCAAATTTGAGGAAGGACATTCTTGCTATTGAGGGAGTGCAGCGTAGGTTCACAAGGTTAATTCCCGGAATGGTGGGACTGTCATATGTTGAAAGATTGGAGCGACTGGGCTTGTATACACTGGAATTTAGAAGGATGAGAAGGGATCTGATTGAAACATATAAGATTATTAAGGGATTGGACACGCTGGAGGCAGGAAGCATGTTCCCACTGATGGGTGAGTCCAGAACTAGAGGCCACAGTTTAAGAATAAGGGGTAGGCCGTTTAGAACAGAGATGCAGAAAAACTTTTTCACCCAGAGAGTGGTGGATATGTGGAATGCTCTGCCCCAGAAGGCAGTGAAGGCCAAGTCTCTGGATGCATTCACGAGAGAGTTAGTTAGAGCTCTTATAGATAGCGGGGTCAAGGGATATGGGGAGAGGGCAGGAACAGGGTACTGATTGTGTATGATCAGCCACGATCACAGTGAATGGTGGTGCAGGCTAGAAGGGCCGAATGGCCTACTCCTGCACCTACTGTCCATTGTCTATTGAAGTCATAGGCGGTGGTGTGGCTCTGTTGGTAAGAGATGGAATTACATCTCTAGAAAGAAGTGACATAGGGTCAGAGAATATTAAATCTTCGTGGGTAGTGTTAAGAAACTGCAAGGGTAAAAAAAAAGGGAATTGTAATCCAAATAGTGGCCAAATTTTGGGGTTGAGATTGCAAAGGGTGCTGGAAAAGGCATCTAATAAGAGTAATGACACAATTGTAATGAGGGATTTTGATACGCAAAGGGATTGGAAAAATAAGGTTGGTGTTGGATCGGAGGAGAGGGAATTTGTTGAATGCCTATGGGATGTTTTTTAGAGCAGCTTGTGCTTGACTCTACTAGGGGAAAAGGCTCTCTTAGATTGGGTGTTGTGTAATAACCCAGATATTATTAGAAAGGTTAATGTAAAGGAACTCTTAGGAGGCAGTGATCATAATATGATTGAATTCATATTGCAATTTCAGAGAGAGAAGCATAAGTCACATGTATCAGTATCACAATGGAATAAAGGGAATTACAGAGGCATGAGAGAGGAGCTTGCCCAGGTGGATTGGAGGAGGATACGGGTGAGGATGACGGCAGAGCAGAGATGGCTGATGTTTCTGAGAAAAGTTCACAAGGCACAGGATCGATACATCCCACAGAGGATGAAGTTCTCAAATAGCAGGGTAGGCAATCGTGGCTGACAAAGGGAAGTTAAGGAATGCCAAGAAAATGGCATATGAAGTAACAAAAGCGAATGGGAAGTTGGATGATTGGGAAGTTTTTAAAATCCAACAAAAGGCATAGAATAAAGCCATAAAATAGGAAAAGATGAAATATTAGGGCAGACTAGCCAATAATATAAAACAGGATACCAAAGGTTTTTTCAGTTATATAAGGTGCAAGTGGGAACTGAGAACTCTGGAACACAACACTGGAAAATGATGCTGGTGAGGTAGTAATGGGGGGACAAAGAAATGGCAGATAACTTAATTGATGCTTTGCATTAGTCTTCAGTTTGAAAGACACTAGCAGTGTGCCAGAGGTCCATGAGTGTCAGGGAGCAGGAAGGAGTGCCATTGCTATTACAAAGGAAAAAGTCAGGCACCCTGAAAGGTCCAAAGGTGGATAAGTCACCTGGACCAGATGGACTACATCCCAGAGTCTTGAAAGCAGTTGTTGAAGAGATAACAGATGCATTCACTATGATCTTTCAAGAATCACTTGATTCTGACATGGTCCTGGAGGACTGAAAGATTGCAAATGTGACTCCGCTCTTTAAGAAGGGAGGAAGGCAAATGAAAGGAAATTATAGGCCAGTTAGTCTAACTTCAGTGGTTGGGAAAGTGTTGGAGTCTATTATTAAGGACAAGGTTTCAGCGTACTTGGAGACTAATGATGAAATACGTCAAAGTCAGCATGGTTTCTGTATAGGGAAATCTTGCCTGACAAATCTTCAAGGAAGTAACAAGCAGGGTGGACAACGGAGAGGGAGTGGATGTCATTTACTTGGATTTTCAGAAGGTGTTTGATAAGGTGCCACACATGAGGCTGCATAGCAAGATAAATTCTATGGCATTACAGGAAAGATACTGGCATGGATAGAGGAATAGCTGACAGGCAGGAGGCAGCGAGTGGGAATAAAATGGGCCTTTACTGTTTGGCTGCCGGTGACTGCCTTGTTCAACAAAGGCCAGTATTGGAACTGTTACTTTTCACTTTGTTTGTCAATGATTTGGATAATGGAATTGATGGCTTTATGGCAATGTTTGCAGGTGATATGAAGGTAGGTGGAGGGGTAGGTAGTGCTGAGGAAGCAATGCAATTGCAGCAGGACTTACACAAATTGAATGAATGGGCAAAAAAGTGGCAAGATGGGATACAGTGTTGGGAAATGTATGATAATGCATTTTGGTAAAAGGAACAACAGTGTAGACTATTATCTAAATGGGAAGAAAGTTCAAATATGAGAGGTGCAGAAGGACTTAAGAGTCCTCATGCAAGATTCTCGGAAAGTTAATGTACAGCTTGAGACTGTGGTAATGAAGGCAAATGCAATGTTGGCATTTATTTCAAGGGGAATAGAATATAAAGCAAGAAGGTAATTCTGAGTCTTTACAAGAGTCTTTGAGGCATTGATCGTGTGGACAGTCAGAGACTTTTTCCCAGGGCTGAAATGGCTAGCACGAGCGGGCACAGTTCTAATGTGCTTGGAAGTAGATACGGCAGAGATGCCAGGGTGATGCACCATCAATAACTCACGCCGAGACTTAGGAAGTGAGATATCGGCTTTTATTGACTGAAGGACAACACTACATCCTGGGGAAAATGAGGGAGAGCAGCAGGCCACAGTCGCCTTTATACAGGGGTCTGTGGGAGGAGCCACAGGGGTAGTCAGCAGGGTCTTGGGAGGAGCCACAGGAGCAGTCAGACAGGTATATCTAGTTCACCACATTCACCCCCCCTTTGTTTAAAAAAATTCCCAAGCATATTTACAGGTTAAGTCGATCAGGTGGTCGAATCGTTCGCTGCGATCTACGTAGCTCCGGCTGCAATTGCACAGGAGCCGGAGGTGATGACGGCACAGGTGCCGGAGGTGGTGTGTGCTCCGAAGGCGGAGAGTGGGTTAATTCTGTCCCAACAGGAGGTGTCAGGGACCCCTCGCGTGTGAGCGAGGGCCCTGGAACAGACGCATACGGAGTCTGTGTGGGGCACGGGGCGTGCGGAGTCACCTCGGGTACAGGGTGCATAGTTACCGTGGAGTGCTCGGTGTAGTGGTCTGCTGCTCCGGCGGGCGCCAGGTCGCGGACAGAGACCGTGTCCTCCCGCCCATCAGGCAAGACCACGTAGGCATACTGGGGATTAGCATGCAGGAGGTGAACCTTCTCGACCAGTGGTGAGTACTTATTACTCCTCGCATGTTTACGCAGCAGCACTGGCCCCGGGGACGTCAGCCAAATTGGCAGGGTGGTCCCAGTGACAGACTTCCTGGGAAAAGAGAATAAGCGTTCGTGAGGGGTGGCATTAGTGGACGTACACAACAGGGAGCGGATAGAGTGGAGTGCCTCAGGGAGGACCTCCTGCCATCGGGAGACCGGCAACCCTTGTGACTTAAGGGCTAAAAGTATGGCCTTCCACACTGTGGCATTCTCCCTCTCCACCTGGCCATTCCCCCGGGGATTATAACTCGTGGTGCGACTAGTAGCTATGCCCCTAGCAAGCAGGAACCGGCGCAACTCGTCACTCATAAAGGAGGACCCTCTATCACTGTGGACATAGCAGGGATATCCGAACAGTGTGAAGAGCTGGCGCAGGACTTTGATGACCGACGTGGTAGTAGTGTCGGGGCAGGGAACGGCAAAGGGGAATCGCGAGTACTCGTCAATAATACTGAGAAAGTAGACATTGCGGTCGGTGGAGGGAAGGGGGCCCTTAAAGTCAATACTCAGTCGCTCAAAAGGGCGGGTGGCCTTGACAAGCTGCGCAGTGTCAGGACGGTAGAAGTGCGGTTTGCACTCAGCGCAGATCTGGCAGTCCCTGGTCATCGTCCTGATGTCCTCCAGGGAGTACGGCAGGTTCCGGGCTTTAATGAAGTGATAAAACCGGGTGACCCCCGGGTGGCAAAGTTGGGCATGAAGGGCATACAGCTGGTCGAGCTGGGCACTAGCACACGGTCCCCGGGATAGGGCATCAGACGGTTCATTGAGCCTGCCAGGCCGGTACAGGATATCGTAAGTATAGGTGGAGAGTTCTATTCTCCATCGCAAAATTTTATCATTTTTGATTTTGCCCCGCTGTTGGCTGCTGAACATGAACGCAACCGAGCGCTGGTCGGTCAGCAAGGTGAACCTTCTGCCGGCGAGATAGTGCCTCCAGTGCCGAATAGCTTCCACTATGGCTTGGGCTTCTTTCTCCACCGTGGAGTGCCGAAGTTCAGAGCCTTGAAGGGTACGAGAAAAAAACGCCACTGACCTGCCTTCTTGATTGAGGGTAGCAGCCAGCGCGACGTCAGAGGCGTCACTCTCTACTTGGAAGGGAATGGTCTCGTCTACCGCATGCATCGTTGCTTTGGCAATGTCCCCTTTAATGCAGCTGAAGGCCGCTCGGGCCTCGGCAGAGAGGGGAAAGGTGGTAGACTTGACCAGGGGGCGGGCCTTGTCTGCGTAATGGGGAACCCATTGGGCGTAATAGGAAAAAAAACCCAGGCACCGCCGGAGGGCCTTGAGAGTAGTGGGAAGAGGGAGTTCTAACAGGGGGCGCATACGGTCGGGGTCAGGGCCAATGACCCCGTTCTCCACGACATACCCAAGGATAGCGAGCCGTGTGGTTCTGAACACACACTTGTCCTTGTTATAAGTGAGGTTCAAAGCATCGGCCACCTGGAAAAAAACGCTGGAGGTTGGCGTCATGGTCCGACCAGTCGCGACCACAGATGGTGATGTTATCTAGATAGGGAAATGTGGCCGTCAGTTTGTACTGGTCCACCATCCGGTCCATCTCCCTCTGGAAGACTGAGACCCCATTTGTGACACCAAATGGGACGCGCAGAAAGTGATAGAGCCTGCCACCCGCCTCGAAGGCGGTGTAGGGGCGGTCCTCTGGGCGGATGGGGAGCTGGTGATAAGCGGATTTCAGATCAATTGTCGAGTACACCTTGTACTGAGCTATCTGGTTGACCATATCCGCGATGCGGGGTAGGGGGTACGCGTCAAGCTGCGTGAATCTATTGATGGTCTGGCTGTAGTCCACAACCATCCTATTTTTCTGCCCAGTCCGAACAACGACCACCTGGGACCGCCATGGGCTTGTGCTTGGCTCAATGATCCCCTCCCTGAGCAGCCGCTGCACCTCTGAATGAATAAAGGCCCTGTCCCCCGCACTGTACCTCCTACTTTTAGTTGCCACAGGTTTACAGTCGGGGGTCAAGTTGGTGAACAGCGATGGGGGAGGGATCTTGAGGGTGGAGATGGCCGCTCACATCCGGGCATGCAAGAGGGCGGCTCCCAGGTCGCACACGGGTAGGTAGGGGCGGGGCCAGGTGACGCCGGCAAAGATGGTTGTCCACATCCGGTCATGCAAAATGGCGGCCCCCAGGTCTCAGACGCGGCGCTGCTCGACCCCGGGCGCGGTTTAGATTTACAGACCTTGGCGAAATGGCCCTTCTTCCCGCAGCTGGAACAAGTCGCTTCGCGCGCCGCACAGAGTTCCCGGGCATGTTTCCGAAGCCCACAAAAGTAACAGAGTTTCATACCTGGCGAATTCGTGGGGTTTGAGATACCGCGACTGGCTGCGGCGTTGGCGAATTCGCTCGGAACCGGGGAATGGCTCGGTTGGACTTCTTCGGCGTACAGTTGCGCAGCCTCCATCGAATCGGCCGTCTCTATCGCAGAGCGTAAGGTAAGATCAGCTTTTTCCAGCAGCCGCTGGCGGATACACACTGACCGAACCCCAGTCACAAAAGCATCTCGGACCAAGAGTTCCTTATGCTGTTCCGCTGAGAGCGCTTTGCAGTCACAGTCCCGCGCGAGTATCAGTAACTCGCGAAGAAATTCAGCAGTCGACTCCGTAGGCCGCTGTTTTCGCGTGGCCAAGCGGTGCCGTGCATAAACTGGATTTAAAGGCCGCAGGTACTGTCTTCGGAGGGCGGCAAGCGCCTCCTCGTAGGTGGATATGTCCCTGATGAACGAATAAACTTTTGGGGCGACCCTCGAGAAGAGAAGTTTGTGCCGAACAGCCGAATCGGTGGCACGAACCTCCTCTAAGTACGATTGGAAGCACACCAGCCAGTGTTCAAAGGCAAGAGCTGCTCCAGGGTCTCGGGGGTCCAAGTCTAGACGTTCTGGGCGTAAAGCGGTTTCCATGTTGTAACTTTCAGTCAATAAAATTGATGCACCATCAATAACTCACGCCGAGACTTAGGAAGTGAGATATCGGCTTTTATTGACTGAAGGACAACACTACATCCTGGGGAAAATGAGGGAGAGCAGCAGGCCACAGTCGCCTTTATACAGGGGTCTGTGGGAGGAGCCACAGGGGTAGTCAGCAGGGTCTTGGGAGGAGCCACAGGAGCAGTCAGACAGGTATATCTAGTTCACCACACAGGGATAAGATTTTTACACAGAGGGTGGTGAGTGCATGGAATGGGCTGCCAGCGACGGTGGTGGAGGCGGATATGATAGGGTCTTTTAAGAGATTCCTGGTAGATAGAGCTTAGAAAAATGGAAGGCTATGGGTAACCCCAGGTAATTTCTAAGGTAGGACATGTTCAGCACAGCTTTGTGGGCCAAAGGGCCTGTATGGTGCTATAGGTTTTCTATGTTTCTGTGTTTCTGGTCAGGCCACTTGAAGTATTGTCAACAGTTTTGGGCCCCATATATCAGAAAGGATGTGTTGTCATCGGAGAGAGTCCAGTGAAATTTCACGAAGATGATTCCAGGAATGAAGGGGTTAACATATGAGTTGTGCTTGGCACCTTTGGGCCTGTACTCACTGGAATTTAGAAGAATGCGGGGGGGGGGGGGGGGAGGATCTTATTGAAATCTACTGAATGTTGAAAGGACTAGATGGGATGGATATGGAGAGAATGTTTCCTCTGGTAGTGGTATGCAGAACTAGAGGGCATAACCTCACAATTGAGGGGTGACATTTTAGAACAGAGGTAAAGGGGATTTTTTTAGCCAGAGATTAGTGAATTTGTGGAATGCTTTGCCACGGACTCATGTGGAGGCCAAGTTTGTGGGTATATTTAAGGTGGAAGTTAATCGTTTCCTGATTGGTCAGGGCATCAAAGGTTATGGCCAGAAGGTAGGTGTAGGGGGATGAGTGGGATCTAGGATCAGCCATGAAGGAATGACGGAGCAGATTTGATGGGCTGAGTGGACTAATTCTCCTTCAATGTCTTATAGTCTTATATTAGTAAGTATTTATTATTTAAAATTAGCTAGGTGTAAACTGTCCTGATGAAGGGTCTCGGCCCAAAATGTTGACTGTTTACTCTTTTCCATAGATGCTACCTGACCTGCTGAGCTCCTCCAGCATTTTGTGTGTGTTGCTTTGGATTTCCAACACCTGCAGCCTTTCTTGTTATGGTGTAAATGCTTGAGCTGTTTTTTTGCTGTTTAATGTCACATCTCAGCGGTTGAGAAGTCACGGTATTAAGGTGATCCAATGGTTCCGCTTGTCCACTCAGGAATAATTTCAAAATGCTTTCCTTTGCAATCAGTGGCTTGCATTCTCAACATGTTGGGACAGATGCAAGATGTGCACAAAAATTTTAACCTGTTTGAAATAATGATTCACTTCCTTTAAGTATTTTTTATTGATGGTGTAACATTAGCTTGGTTGTAAGACATCCAAATTTGGGTGAGTCATGCATACTATAGAGCATTTTATATTATACATCCATTTAGACATTTCACCTACACATCTATATGCTTGCGCTCCAATATGCAGTGCTTCTCCATCCAATGATCCATTTAGATAGGCACATAGATGATTGAAAAAATGGAATGTGGGAGGGAAGGGTTAGGTTTATTTTGGAATAGGTTAAAGGGTTGGCACAACATCATGGGCTGAAAGACTTGTGTAGTTCTGTGTTCTCATGATTTCTTAGCAGTGATACTCGAGGCAGAGGTTCCCAACCTGGGTCCATGGTAATGGCCCTTGGCATAAAAAAAGTTTGGGAAACCCCTGATCTAGGGGAAGCAAATGTACTTAGATTTCTTTTTATGGCCCATAAGACCAAAAGACATAGGAGTACAATTAGGCCATTTGGCCCATCAAGTCTGCTCCACCATTCAGTCATGGCTGATCCTTTTTTTCTCCTCCTCAGCCCCACTCCCAGGACTTCTCCCCGTAAACTTTGATGCTGTGGTCATCAAGAATTGATCAATCCCTGCCTTCATTGCACCCAACAACCTGGCTTCCCGTGGTAACAAATTCCCCAAACTCACTACTCTCTGGCTAAAGAAATTTCTCTGCATCTCTCTTTTAAGTGGACACCCCTCTATCCTGACCTGTGCCCTCTTGTCCGAGAATGCACCTACATACCCAGAGCTATCAAATGTTCCTCATGTGATAACCCTTTCTTTCCCAGACTCCTCTTCGCGAGCCTCCTCCAATTCCTCTTCAAAACTGTTCACAATTCTCAAGGTGAGGCCTCACCAGTGCCTTTAAAAAGCCTCAGCATCACATCCTGCTCTTGTTATTCTCGACCTCTTGAAATGAATGCATTAATTTGACTTTGAAATTGGTTGCTTCTTAATTATTTTGGGGACCATAAACATTTAACTTCAAATGCTGGCATTGCATGCAATGTCCACGGTCTCAAAATGATTAACTTAACATGATCAATTTTAAAAGATTGGCATCGCAATCAGTGGCAGGAGCAGCCCAGAGAAGAGTAAATAAAAATGCAGAAGGAACGAGTAGAGCGGCCAATGTCAGGAGTGCGTCAGTGGTGAGAGTGGGAGTGTCGGACTTCGGTTGAAAGAGGCGTTGGCTCTGGATAAATTGGATAAGTTTTCCTTTTTTTCTTACTGTGTCATGAGTACTTAACGCATTTTAAATGGCCATTGTGTGTTCTTGCCAGATATTGGAGTCCTGGGAGACCCAGAGTCTCCTGAGAACTATATCTGTGTAAAGTGCATCCAGCTGCAGCTCCTTGAAGACTGTGGTAAGGATCTGGAGCAGCAGCTGGATGACCTTCAGCTTGTACAGGAGAGTGAAGAGATCATTGATTTGGAGTTACAGGGAAGTTGTCACCCCTAAGTTGCAGGAGGTGAGTAGCTGGGTTACTGTCAGGAGAAGGAATGGGGCAGTGAATAGGCAGTTAGCACAGAGCACCCCTGTGACCATTACTCTCAATAATAATTATATCGTTTTGGATACTGTTGTGGGGGCTGACCTCCCAGGGGAATGCCGCGAAGACTGGGTTACTGGCACTGAACATGGGTCTGTGGTGCAGAAGGGAAAGAGGGGGAAGAGGGGAGCAGTAGTGAGAGAGGACTCAATAGTCAGACGAACAGACAGGAGACTCTATGGACGTGAAAGGACACCCAGATAGTAAGTTGCCTCCCAGGCGCTAGGGTCAGGGACATCTCTGATCATGTCCACTGCATTTTGGAGGGGTAGGGGGGAGCAGCCAGAAATCTTGGTACATAGTGGCAGCAATGACATAGGAAGGAGAAGCAAAGAGGTCCTGTAGTGAAAATTTAGAGAGCTAGGCAGAAAGCCGAGAAGCAGGACCTCCAGGGCAGTAACTTCTGGATTGCTGCTTGTGCCATGGACCATTGAGGTTAGAAACAGGATGGTTTGGCTGGTTAATGTGTGCCTAAGAAGCTAGTGCAGGAGCAGGGCTTCAGGTTCTTGGATCATTGGGATCTCTTCTGGGGGGAGAGGGGGTATGACCTGTACAAAAGGGATGATTGCATCTGAATCCAAGAGAAACCAATGTTCCCATGGGCAGGTTTGTAGAGCTGTTGGGCAGGATTTAAACTAATTTGGCAGGGGATGGGAACCGGTGTGCTGGAACTCAAGATAGGACTGATGGTGCAAAAATAGCAAATATAGCATGCAGTCAGACTGTTAGGAAGACCAGATAGATGCTAAGACAAAATTGCAACCAGCAGGGTGAATGTCAGTGCATTAGGGATGCAGAATCAAAAAGGGTAGTAAATACAGATCTCATGCACAGAGTATAAGAAATAAAGTGGATGATCTTGTTGCACTATTACAGATTATCAGGTATAACACTGTGGCTGAAGTATGTTTGTAGTTGGGAGCTGAATGTCCAAGGTTTCACATTGTATCAGAGGGATAGGAAGGTAGGCAGAGGGGGTGGCATGCCCCTGCTGGTAGAGAATGGCATCAAATCATTAGAAAGATGTGACATAGGATCAGAAGATGTTGAATCCTTGTGGGTTGAGTTAAGGAACTGCAAGGGTAAAAGGACCCTGATGGCAGGTACATTCAGACTTCCAAACAGTAGCTAGAATGTGGACTACAGTATACAATAGAAAATAATAAAGGTGTGTCAAAAGGGTAATGTTATGATAGTCATGGGAGATTTTAATGTGTAATTAGATTGGGAAATCAGGTCGATAATGGATCTCAAGAGAACGGATTTGTTGAATGCCTTTGAGATGGCATTTTAGAGCAGCTTGTAGTTGAGCCTACTAGGGGATCAGCTATCCTGGAATGGGTGTTATGTAATGAACTGGAGCCGATTAGGGAGCTTAAGGTAAAGGGACACTTTGGAGAGAGTGATCACAATATGACTGCCTTCAACTTGAGTTCTGATAGGGAGAAAGTACAGTCTGATGTAGCAGTATTTCAGTGGAGAAAAGGAAATTACAGTGGTATGAGAGAGGAGTTGGCCAAAGTCAATTGAAAGGAGATGCTGGCAGGGATGACAACAGGGCAGCAATGGTCTGAGTTTTTGGAAAAAAGGAGGAAGGTGCAGTATAGATGTATTCTAAAAATTAAAAAAATACTCAAAAGGTAAAATAGTACAACCATGGTGGACAAGGGTAATCAAAGCTAATGTAAAAGCAAAAGAAAGGACATACTACAAAAACAAAAATTAATGGGAAGATAAAGGATTGGGAAGCTTATAAAAACCTACAGAAAGCAAGTAAGAGTATCATTAGGAGGGAAAAGATGAAATATGAAAGCAAACTAGCAAACAATATCAAGGTGGATAGAAAAAGCTTTTTCCAGTGTATAAAAAATAAAAAAAGAATTAAGACTGGAAATTGGACCACAAGAAAATGAGGCCAGAGAAATAATAACGGGGGCAAGGAGATGACAGATGAACTAAATGGTACTACTAACTGGGATGTACTGCAAGGGGGGCTCTGTGGGGGCGTTGAGGAGGTCACTGAATGCACAACGGACTATATTAACTTTTGTGTGGATGCCGTTGTCCCTGTTAGAACTGTTCGCTGCTATCCCAATAATAAGCCCTGGATCACTAGTAACATCAAAGGCCTCCTAAACCAGAAGAAGAGGACCTTTAAAGATGGTGATCGGTTGGAGCTTAAAAGAGTTCAGAAGGAACTCAGAGTACAGATAAGGGGGGCAAAGGAGCAGTATAGGAGGAAGCTAGAACAAAAGCTGCAGAAAAAAAGCATGAAGGAGGTGTGGGATGGGATGAAGATCATCACCGGATGCGGTGCAAAGCGGGGGGCAAACATAAGTGGAGATGTGGAGAAAGCGAACCAGCTGAACAACTTCTTCAACAGGTTTGACAGCACAATCTCATCCTCACCGCAGAAATCCACACCAGGCTTACTTCCCTCACAGGAAAATAGCCACTCACAGGAGACCTTGCCCACGCCCAGGATTACGGCTGCACAGGTGGAAGGTCAACTGAGGAAGATCTGTACCAGCAAGGCGGCTGGACCGGATGGAGTTTCTCCACGATTACTGAGGGCCTGTGCGACTGAGCTGGGAGAACCACTACAGCTCATCTTCAACATGAGCCTGGAGCAGAGAAGAGTACCCAGACAATGGAAAACATCCTGTATTGTCCCGGTACCGAAGAAACCACAGCCAAAGGAGTTGAATGACTTCAGACCTGTTGCCTTGACGTCGCACGTGATGAAGACCATGGAGCGGCTGATAATACAGAATCTGAGGCCACAAACCAGGCACGCCCAGGATCCTCTTCAGTTTGCGTATAAGGAGAAGGTGGGAGTGGAGGATGCTATCACGTATTTGCTGCACAAATCACTCTCTCACCTAGATGGGGTCAGTTGTGCTGTGAGGATTACATTCCTTGACTTCTCTAGTGCCTTTAACACCATCCAGCCCAAGATCTTAAGGCACAAACTAACGGAGATGGGAGTAGACTCTCACATGGTGGATTGGATAGTGGACTACTTGACAGATAGACCTCAGTATGTGCGGTTGGGAGACTGTAGGTCTGACATGGTGGTCAGCAGCACAGGAGCGCCGCAGGGAACCGTACTCTCTCCGGTCCTGTTCACCCTGTACACATCAGACTTCCAATATAACTCGGAGTCCTGCCATGTGCAGAAGTTCGCTGATGACACGGCCATAGTGGGGTGTGTCAGGAATGGACAGGAGGAGGAGTATAGGAAACTGATACAGGACTTTGTGATATGGTGCAACTCAAACTACCTGCGTCTCAATATCACCAAGACCAAGGAGATGGTGGTGGACTTTAGGAGATCTAGGCCTCATATGGAGCCAGTGATCATTAATGGAGAATGTGTAGAGCAGGTTAAGACCTACAAGTATCTGGGAGTACAGTTAGACGAGAAGCTAGACTGGACTGCCAACACAGATGCCTTGTGCAGGAAGGCACAGAGTCGACTGTACTTCCTTAGAAGGTTGGCGTCATTCAATGTCTGTAGTGAGATGCTGAAGATGTTCTATAGGTCAGTTGTGGAGAGCGCCCTCTTCTTTGTGGTGGCGTGTTGGGGAGGAAGCATTAAGAAGAGGGACGCCTCACGTCTTAATAAGCTGGTAAGGAAGGCAGGCTCTGTCGTGGGCAAAGTACTGGAGAGTTTAACATCGGTAGCTGAGCGAAGGGCGCTGAGTAGGCTACGGTCAATTATGGAAAACTCTGAACATCCTCTACATAGCACCATCCAGAGACAGAGAAGCAGTTTCAGCGACAGGTTACTATCGATGCAATGCTCCTCAGACAGGATGAAGAGGTCAATACTCCCCAATGCCATTAGGCTTTACAATTCTACCGCCAGGACTTAAGAACTTTTTAAAAGCTATTATTAATGCTTTTTGAGATAGTGATTTAGATGCATATCATATTTTTTACTGAGTTAAGTATTGTATGTAATTAGTTTTGCTACAACAAGTGTATGGGACATTGGAAAAAAAGTTGAATTTCCCCATGGGGATGAATAAAGTATCTATCTATCTATCTATCTATCTATCTATCTATCTATCTATCTATCTATCTATCTATCTATCTATCTATCTATCTATCCATCTATCTATCTATCTATCTATCTAAATGAGTATTTTGCAACAGTCTTCACTGTGGAAGGCACTAGCAGTGTGCCAAATGTTGTAGGGTGTGAAGGAAGAGAAGTTGGTGCAGTTACTATTACAAGGGAGAAGGTGCTCAAAAAGCTGAAAGATCTAAAAGTCTCCTGGACCAGATGAATTGCACAGTAGGGTTCTGAAAGAGGTAGTAGTAGAGATTGTGGAGGCATTAGTAATGATCTTTCTAGAATCATTGGACTCTAGCATGGTTCTGCAGGACTGGAAAAATGCAAATGCCATTCCATTCTTTAAGTAAGGAGGGAGGCAGCAGGAAGGAAATTATAGACTGGCTAGCTTGACCTCAGTGGTTGGGAAGATGTTGGAGTCAATTGTTAAGGATGAGAATATGGAGCACTTGGTGACATAGGACAAGGTAGGACAAAGTTAGTATGGATCCTTAAGGGAAAATCTTGCCTGACAAACCTTTTGGAACTCTTCAAGGATATTACAAGTAAGATAGATAAAGGAGATGTAGTGAATGTTGTATATTTGGATTTTCAGAAGACCTTTGACAAGGTGTCACACATGAGACTACTTACCAAGTTAAGAGCCCAAGGTATTACAGGAAAGGTTTTGGCATGGTTAGAGCATTGGCTAATTGGTAGGAGGCAGCAAGCGGGAATAAAAGAATCCTTTTCCATTTGACTGCCAGTGAGTAGTGGTGTTCTGCAGGGGTTGGTGTTGGGACCACTTCTTTTTATGCTGTGTATCAATGATTTAGATGATGGAATTGATGGCTTTGTTGCAAAGTTTGCAGATGATATGAAGATTGGTGGAGGGGAAGGTAGTGTTGAGGAAAGAGTAAGACTGCAGAAGAACTTAGACAGATTAGGAGAACGGGCAAGAAAAGTGGCAAATGAAATACAATGTTGGAAAGTGCATGGTCATGCACTTTAGTAGAAGAAGTGAAGGCGCAGACTATTTTCTAAACGGGGTAAAAATCCAAAAATCTGAGATGCAAAAGGACTTGACTGTCATTGTGCAGAACACCCTAAAGATTAATTTGCAGATTGAGTCAGTAGTGAGGAAGGGAAATTAAATGTTACTATTGATTTCAAAATGTCTAGAATATAAGAACAGGGATGTGATGCCTAGGCTTTCTAAAGGCACTGGTGAGACCTAACCTTGAGTATTGTGAACAGGTTTGGGCTCCTCATCTAAGAAAAGATGTGCTGGCATTGGAGAGGGTTCAGAGGAGGTTCACAGGGATGATTCTGGGAATGAAAGGGTTCTCATACGAGAAACTTTTGATGGCTTTGGGTCTGTACTCGGTGGAATTGAGAAGGACGAGGGGAAATCTTATTGAAACCTTTTGAACGTTGGAAGGCCTAGACAGAGTAGATGTGGAAAGGATGTTTCTCATGGTGAGAGAGTCTAGGACAAGAGGGCACAGCCTCAGGACAGAGGGTCGTCTATTTAAAACAAAGATGCAGAGAAATTTCTTTGTCAGATAGTGGTGAATTTGTGAAATTTATTACCTCAGGCAGCTGTGAATATTGGGTGTATTTAAGGCAGAGTTTGACAGGTTCTTGATTGGATATGGCATCAAGGGTTATGGGGAGAAGGCCAAAGAATGGGGCTGAGGATGGGGATCAGGCATGATTAAATGGCAGAGCAGATTTAATGGGCCAAATGGCCTAATTCTACTCCTGTGTCCTATGGTCTTATCGTCTA
Organism: Hemitrygon akajei; assembly: GCF_048418815.1. NCBI lineage: Eukaryota > Metazoa > Chordata > Chondrichthyes > Myliobatiformes > Dasyatidae > Hemitrygon > Hemitrygon akajei. The sequence continues at coordinate 29,584,261 of NC_133129.1, forward strand.
AGTCAAGTTCATTTGTATATGTGTATACATGTACAAATGAAGTACATGTATGCACAGGTGCAATGAAAAACTTACATGTATCAGTGTCATAGGCACACTACATCATGTAAACAACATACACAAAAAACATAAACTAAACATACAGAATACTCAACTTTTATGAGAAAGGATTCAATCAAAAGAAAAAAATATATCCATGTTACTGAAGATTAACTGAATTGATCATAGTGTATCCAAACATATTGATGGGTTGGATATACGTATTGGTTAAAAGATATCAGAGAAGCAGTAATTTTTTATGACAATCCAAAAGTTTCACGGTCCCATTAGTGAATCTGGCAATTTGCCTTTTAAGTAAACTTAAGACTTAATTAATTGAAATTAAATATCCCAGCTGCTCCAGCAGGATTCAATCACCAGATCAGTATTTGACACCACTGGCTGCTAGCTCACTATGCTACTGTTCTCTGGAAGGGAGAATTCAATGACATTGTTTATAGAATCTATGCATGTTTCCTGTACTGACATGCTGGAACAGCAGCAATTAATACTGCTGTCTGCTTTTCAGAAGAATTTAACTCTCCTCAGGGATATCTACCAGATGCAAGAGAATAGCATCAATGTTATGCAGTAGGAAATTCCTCAGGGATCAAGCAAAGCCATTACAGTATCTCTCTGAATGGTGCAGATAGTTGGGAAGTACATCGTTAAGGTCACACATATCCGAATAACAGTGCTCATCAAGCACCTTTGCTCTGTCTACCATGAAAGGTGCGATACCCTGGAGGCCACGCTTTTCAATTCGATTTCACATTCCCATTTTGACATGGCAGTCCATGGCCTCCTCTATTGCCATGATGACAACAATGTCAAATTGAGGAAGCAAAACCTCATATTCTATCTGACTAGCCTCCAATCTGATGCATGAACATCAATTTCTCTAAATTTCGGTAATTTTAGCCTCAACTCCTTTGCTGTTCCCTATTCTGGCTCCCCTCTCACCCTTTCCTTTCCCCTCACCTATCCATCACCTTCTTTCAGTTTCCCATCTCCATCTTTCTTCCATGGTCCACTGTCCTTTCCTATCAGATTCCTTCTTCTTCAGCCCTTTACTTCTTTCACTCATTACCTACCAGCTTCTTACTTCATCCCTCCCTCCCCATCCACACAGTTATCGCCCTCACTTGGTTTCACCTATCATCTGCCAGCTTGTTCTCCTTCTCCTCCCTTCACCTTGTTATTCTGCTTTCTTCCCCCTTCCTTTCCAGCCCCGATGAAGTATCTCAGCCCACATCGACTGTTTATTCTTTTCCATAGGTGCTCCCTCTCTTGCTGAGTCCTCCAGCACTTTCTGTGTATTCTGAAGATTTCCAGTATCTGCAGAATTTCTTATGTTTAACAGTACTTGATTCCTGTCTGAACCTTCTTAGGTAAGCTTCAAAGGACCAGCAGGGATTGGCCTATTCAACTTAAAGAGTAAGTTCAAATGAGGAATTATTACTGGAGCAACAGCTATTTCCAATCGCTACTAAAGAGTTAGGCAAAGACACTGTATGTATTGTCACTAAATTTGCTGATAAAAAAATATTTTTCTTAACAAGTTATGAGGAGCAAACAAAGAGCTTGCAAAGAGATATAGCTAGACTAGGCAACTGGGAAAGAAGTTGGCTGATGGAGTCTAATGTGGAAAATGTTGAGGGTCTCTACTTTGGAAGGAAGAATTTAAAAAATGAAATGGAGATACAAGTGATTCTGGAGATCCTAGAAATCTTGAGCATCACACACGAAATACTGTGAAGAATGCAACAGGTCAGTCAGCATCTTTGGAAGGGAATAAACAGTCAAAATTTCAGATTGAGACCCTTCAGAGTCCTGGTCTCTGCAAACTGTTTTAAATTTTGGAAGATTATATCTCTACGTCTATAATTACCTCTATCCAGAAATTACAGGTGCACACATCCCAGAGATATTTTGACTTCCAAACCCAAGAATTCCTCTAATATTGCTTCTTTCATTAAAACTAACTTCCTATAACTTGATTTTGCCATTCTCCATTATTTCAGGTTATTTTCGTGAAAAAGGTTTTGCTCTTTTTTTTATCATTTCCTCATTCCCTCAAATAATTTTGTCCTGGATCAGTCTGCGTGGGAGCCATATTCACCTTGCTAATTCTTTCCATTTTATACAGTACATCTCTAGAATCTTTTTTAAATCAGCCTGTTGGTTTCGGTTTCTCACCAGTAGGTTCTCATATTCTCCTTTCCCATTCATCACTGTCTTTGTCCTTCTTAATAAGAAGGGGTCACCATTCACATAACCAGAAAGTTATTGGCTCATTTTTCTCACAGAAAGTTGTGCGGCTTTGGAATTTTCTTCCTTAAAGGAGGAGAGGCTTTAAAGGCAGATATAAATAGACATGATAAGCAAAGGAGTGAAGAGTTACCAGCTGGAGAGATGGGCAAGAGTAAAGAGAATGGCTGCAATAAAATCAATTGCAGCATATGGAGGAGAAGGCTTAAGAGACTAGGTGACCTGCTTCTTCACCTAATCTGTGTTGCATACAATACTGAGCAAAAGTCTTACAGCTAGGGGGCCTAAGACTTTCACACGGCACTGTATTTGTCAATGTAGAGTGCAGAGTGAGTTTGTAAACTTGGCAGGAGCAAAGGATGTTGGGAATGGCAAGGGTGGAGCTCTGCAGGAGGAGAGTGGGCCAGGTGGCAGAGAAGGAGTGCCAGGGGCAGTGGAAGGTGTGGGTGCAGACATACCCAGCCCTGAGACATCAGGCAAAATCACTTGATTCCAAACAATTGGTAAATTGATCATTACAGAATGTCTCTCTGGTGCTTCCCACTCCCTCCACTCTCCCTTATCCTTTTCACTTCTCCCTGTCCTCTTCCCATTCTACGTCCACAATAAAGACCCATTTCAGAATCAGGTTTATCATCGCTCACGAATGTCAAAAAATTTGGTTTTTTTGTGGCAGTAGTACAGCGCAATACACAAAATTGCTACGGTACTGGGCAAAAGTCCGACGCACCCTAGCTATTCAGATTCAGATTCAGTTTATTGTCATTTAGAAACCACAAATGCAATGCAGTTAAAAAAATGAGACAACGTTCCTCCAGAATGATATCACAAAAGCACATGACAAAACAGACTACACCAAAAAATCCACATAACGTTTGGCAATCCCCAATCCAGAGTCCAGAGAGGCTGCTGCGTATTAATATCACGCTACCGTCTAGCGCGTTCCCCGGAAAGGAGCTCCAAATCCACCAGACAAAAACAAGACCAAAAACTAAAGCTACAAGACCTGCACAAAACCACATAGTTACAATATATAGTTACAACAGTGCAAACAATAGCATAATTGATAAAAAAAACAGACTATGGGCACAGTAAAAATAGTCCAAGATGTTAAAGGACTGTAAGTTCAAAAGAAATCACCACAGTTTCCACAAGTCCCCAGGGTCCCGCCAGACTCGCCATCCCACGCCGGTGGCGGAAGGGAATACCCCCGCTATGGACTTCCACGGCACCGCCCGACTCAGCCTCGCAGACGCAGCACACACCGACAGCGACCTGACCGCAGCGGACTCCAAGTCCATCGAACCTCCGAGCCGATGACCATTCCCTCCGGCACAGCTTCTCCGAGCACCATCTCCTGCCAAGCGTATTAAGATGGTCCCACCAACGGCCATCGGCAATGCGACCCCGAGGACTGGGGGCCTGTTCTTCCCAGCAGAGTCCCGGACCTCACAGCAGCAGCAGCAACGAAGAAGGTCTTCCTGGAGATTTCCCAATGTTCCTCTGTGCTCCCACGTCCATTTTCAATCGATTATGACTGCACACGGCACCCCACTGCACAAATAACAGATAATCAGCTCCGGAGTGGCTGCTGCAAGCTGCGTCGCGCCGCCATCTTGGAAATTCTATCTATATGTTCCTAAGACTTTTACACAGTACTCTAAATTATACCTCATATGGTACTATTTGCTCAGATCCAAATTTTAATCTAATAAAGGGGAAAAAGTCAGGCATAAGCTTCAAAGGTAACAATTGGAAAGGGTGAAGAAGAAAATCAAAGTGAATAAGGAATGTGTGTGTGTGTGTGTGTGTGTGTGTGTGTGTGTGTGTGTGATATAAAAGCTGAATTAGACTATTCAGCCCATTGCGTCTGCTCTGCGATTCCATCACAGCTGATCCCGAATTGCAGTCAACCGTGAACACCTACCTTCTTGCCATTACTTTGATGCCCTGACCTATCAGGAAACTATCAACTTTTGCTTTAAATATACCCTTGGTCTTGGCCTCCACACTGTCTGTGGCAGAGCATTTCACAGATTCACGGCTCTCTGGCTAAAAAAATTCCTCCCTGCCTCTGTTCTAAAGGGTCGCCCCTCAATTTTGAGGCTGTGCCCTCTAGTTCTGGACACCCCACCAGAGGGTACTTCCTCTCCACATCCACCTTATCTCGTCCTTTCAACATTCGATAGGTTTCAATGAGATCTCCTCTGCATTCTTCTAAATTCCAATGAGTATAGGCCCAAAAGTGCCAAATGCTCCTCATATCTTAACCCTTTCATTCCCAGAATCATCCTCATGAACATCCTAAGACAGCACATCATTTCTGATATGAGGTCCAAAACTGTTGACAATAGTCCAAGTGCAGCTTGACTAGAGTCTTATAGAGCCTCAGCATTACCTCCCTGTTTTAAAAGTTGCATTTGCCTTCTTTATCGCAGACTCAACCTGTAAATTAACGAGGACTCCTAAGTCCCTTCGCACCTCTGATGTTTGAATTTTTCTCTCCATTCAGGTAATAGTCCGCACTATTGTTCCTTTTACCAAAATGCATTATCATACATTTCCAACGCTGTATTCCATCTGCCACTTTTTTGTCCATTCTTCCAATTTGTCTAAGGCCTTCCACAATTGCATTGCTTCCTCAGCACTACCTACCCCTTGACCTATCTTCATAGCATCTGCAAACTTTGCCACATAGCCATCAGTTCCGTTATCTAAATCACTGACAAACAAAGTGAAAAGTAGTGATCTGAATACCGGCCACTGAGGAACACCACTAGTCACTGGCAGCCAACCACTTTCTGCCTTCTGCCTGTCAGTCATTACTCTATCCATGCCTTTACCTTTCCTGTAATGCTATGGGATTTTATCTTGTTAAGCAGCCTCATGCACGGCACCTTATCAAATGCCTTCTGAAAATCCAAGTAAATGATATCCACTGTCTCTTCTTTGTCCACCCTGCTTGTTACTTCCTCAAAGAACTCAGGCAAAATTTCGCTTTACAGAAAACATGCTGACTTTGACTTATTTTATCATTAGTCTCCAAGTACCTCAAAGCCTCATCCTCAACAATGAACTCCAACACTTTCCCAACCACTGAGGTTAGGGAACCTGCCTATAATTTCCTTTGTTTCATCTCTCTCCCTTCTTAAAGAGTGGAGTGACACTTGCAATGTTCCAGTCCTCTGGAACCATACTAGAATCAAATGATTCTTGAAAGATCATAACCAATACATTTGCTATCACTACAGCAACCTCTTTCAGAACTCTGGAATGTAGTCTATCTTGCTCACCTGAAAACCATTCAGTTTGCCTAGTACTTTTTTCTTTGTTATAGCAATGGCACTCGCTCCTGCTCCCTGACACTCACAGACCTCTGGCACACTGCTAGTGTCTTCCACAGTGGGGACAGATGCAAAGTACCCATTAAGTTCATCAGTCATTTCTTGGTCCCCTATTATTACTTCACCAGCATCATTTTCCTGTGGGCCAATATCAACTCTCATTTCCCTTTTACTCTTTATATAACTGGAAATCTTTCAGTATCCTGCTTTATATCATTGGCTAGTTTGCCCTCATATTCCATCTTTTCCATTCTTATGGCTTTTAGCTACCTTTTGTTGGATTTTAATAACTTCCCAATCATCCAACTTCCCACTCACTTTTGCTACACTATATGCTCTTTCTTTGTCGTTTATGTCGTCCTTAACTTCCCTTGTCAGCCACATTTGCCTACTCTAGCCATTTGAGAACTACTTTCTTTTATTGGACATATCAATCCTGCACCTTGTGAACTATTCCCAAAAAACTTCAGCCACATCTGCTCTGCCGTCATCCCCACTACTATCCCCCTCCAATCAACCTGGCCAAGCTCCCCTCTCATGCCTTTGTAACTCTGAAACATGAGATGTTTGCTTATCCCTCTCAAACTGCAGCATGAATTTAACCATGTTATGATCACTGTCTTCTAAGGGTTCCTTTACATTAAGCTCCCTAATAAAAATCTGGATTATTGCACAACACTCAGTCTGAGATGGCCTTTCCCCAAGTAGGCTCAAGCACAAGCTGCTCTAAAAATCCATCTCATACATATTCAACAAATTCCCTCTCTTATAATCCATCCCCAGTCTGTTTCTCCCAATCCCATTGAATTTGCCCATTACGATTGTGACATTATCCATATTGCATTCACTTTCCAGTTCCCTCTGCAATCTCAACCTCACCTCTTGGATACAATTTGGAGGCCTATATGTGATTCCTGTAATGGTTCTTTTGCCTTTACAGTTTCTTGTCTCCACCCACAAAGATTCGATATTCTCTGATCCTATGTCACCTCTTTCTAAAGATGTAATTCTATCTCTTACCAGTAGAGCCACACAACCATCTATGCCTTCCTGCCTGTCATTTTGATACAAAGTATATCCTTTGATATTAAGCTCCCTACTATGACCTGTTTTCAGTCTCGACTCGGTAATGGCCACGTTATACCAACCGATCTTTAATTGCACCATCAGTTCATTCACCTTATTTTGAAGACTATATGCATTTAAATACAGTACCTTCAGTCCTGCATTCTTTGCCCTTTTGAATATTACTTCTGCGTTACAATTTAACTCTTTTGTACCCACTCATTGGCTTGTCCTTCCTTACATTCATGTCACACCCGTCATCTACTTGCAAATCTGCTGGCTCATCCTCAGCTCTATCATACTGGTTCCCATCCCCTACCATATTAGTTTAAACCACTCGCAACAGCTTTAGCAAACCTACCGCAAGCATATTGGTCCCCCTCGGATTCAAGAGCATCCTGTCCCTTTTGTACAGGTCACACCTGCCCAAGAATAGGTTCCAATGATCCAGAAAGCTAGATCTCTGCCCCCTGCTCCAATTCTTCAGCCATACGTTTATCTGCCACTTTGTTTTATTTCTCTCCTCACTGTCGCGTGGCACAGGCAGCAATCCTGAGATTACTACACTTGAGGACCAGCTGCTCAACTTCCTTCCTAACTTCCTGTATTCTGTTTTCAGGACCTCCTCCCTTTTCCTACCTATATCATTGACACCAATATGCTTGCCCTCCCTTCTGTCCGTATCCCTTCATGCTCTGACCACTCAAAAATCTATCAACCTCTGCCTTAAATATACATAAAGACTTGGCCTCCACAGCTACCTGTGGTAAAGATTTCCATGGATTTACCACTCTCTGGCTAAAGAAATTCCTCCTCATCTCAATTCTTAAAGGATGTTCCTCTATTCTGAGGTGGTATCCTCTGTCCTTAGACTCTCCCACCAAAGCAAACATCCTCTGCACATTCACTCTATCAAGACCTTCACCAATCGATAGGTTTCAATGAGCTCTCCCCTCATTTTGAACATAGAGTGCTGAGTGTACAGTGACAAAGCAGGTGTACATTTCTAGCTGCCACCTGAATACTCATACAATACTCAAGTTTGTTTGTAAGTAGCTAATTCCCTCAACATTCTTGATGATTTAACTTAGGAGTTCCCAACCTGGCGTCCGTGGGTGCTTAATGGTATGGGTCCATGGCATAGTAAAGGTTGGGACCCTCTGATTTAACTCCTGATGTCTACTCCACTGAGCCGCATTTATCATTAGACCTTAACTAATCAAATCCCCCATGTCTTTACCTTTGCCATTTGCTAATCTTTGATTTGGTTTATTCAATATAATTTTCCTTCTTCACACATTTGTTTTCAACAAAGAATGTAAAAATGAGGGTAAGAATGACAATGAAGGGAAGCTCTCACAGTGCTGCTGAAAGACTCAAGGTTTGACATAGAACATATGGTAGTGTTTGTGGGAAGCTATGCGAAAGCTATGTGGGAAATATATACCATACAATGCTGTACATTAACTCAAGTATCACAGAGATGATTAAAATAGAAATGGAAGGCATTAACTGATCATGAGGTTACATATGAGGAAGAGGCTATTTTATTTTACTTGGGAGTGATGCCTTCAGAACTTTGTTACTATCCATTTACCTCAACTATGTAAGAAATGTGGTTTTATATCTAGCATCAGAGTACAGTGACAACAAAATATCTGATAAGAGCGTGAACTGCTCTGAAGCAGTTAAATGAAATATCAGTGACTTCTACAGCAGCATAAAACAATGGATGATGGAAAGCAGAAATAATCATAACAATATTGGAAATAATCAACGGGGTGATTAGTATCCGTAGAGAAACAAGCTGTGGGTTCAGACCTGGCTTGGGCAAGGGTAAAGGGTCTTTGATGATGGCCGTTGCTTTCTTCTGGCTGAACTCCATATAAATGTACTCTGTGGTGGTGAGGGCTTTATTTGTGGTGGCTTGGACTTTATCAGACTAACCTTCTCTATTCCTGGGCATTGGTGTTCCCATACCAGGGCTTGGTGCAGCCAGTTAGGATGCTTTCCACTGAACATCCATAGAAGTTTGTCAAAGGTTTGGTGACATGCAAGATCTATGAAAACTTCTAAGAAAATAGTTGTGTACTGTGTTCGACTGCAGACTGCTACACCATTCATGGACTCAGGATCTTGGACTACATTTTTTTGTGTGGCTGTATTTTACTGATTTCATTGTTTAAGAGAAGTTTGGATTGATACATGGATGGGAGGAGTATGGAGTGCTATGGGATTAGGTAGTTTAAATGGTTTGGCACAGACTAGATGGGCTGAAGGGCCTGTTTCTGTGAGCCAGTTTTCTATGACTATGATATCTTATATGTGCTTGCTATTTTATATGTGCCATATGTGCCTTGTGTTGTGTGTGACTGTCGGTACTGTGTTTTGCACCTTGGCCCTGGAATAACGCATTTTCGTTTGCCTGTACTCATGGGTTTTCGTGTCTGGTTGAATGGCAATTAAACTTGAACTTGAAGTGGTGTTGTCCCTTCTTTGTGATGACACTAATGTGCTATGTTCTATGTTCAATCTAACACTTCCCTCCCACTTGGCCTTCCAATTTTCTCTCATCCATCTTCTCACGTAATGTTATTTTAAATCCTCCTAATGTATCTACCATTACTACTATCCCTAGCAGTACCCTCTCTGTGTAAAAAAACCTACCTCTGGAATGCCCCCTATGGTATACTTTTCTCCAATCATCTTAAAATTATGCCCTCTCATATTGTCCATTTTCATCCTGGAGAAATAGGTACTAGCTATCCACTCAATCAATGTCCTTAATCATCTTATATGGCTCCATCAAGTCACCTCTTGTCCTCTTTCACTCCAAAGAGAAAAGCCCAAGCTTGCTCAACCATTCATCCTGCTCTCTAATCCAGGCAGCATCCTAGTAAATCTCCTCTGCACTCTCTCCAAAGCTTTCACATCCTTTCTATAATGAGATGATCAGAACATAACACAATATTTCAAATATGGTCTAACCAGAGATTTATAGATTTGCAACATTACCTCAAGGCACATGAATTCAATTGCCTGACTAATGAGCCACCCTATCAATCTATCAATCAATCACCATATCAATACAGCAATTTGAGGTATCCATAGACTTAAACCCCAAAATCCCTCTGTTCCTCCACACTATTAAGAATTATGCCATTAACCCTGAGCTCCATCTTCAAGTTTCAAAGTGTATCACTACACTTTTTGGGATTGAATTATTATTGTACAGTATAAACTTCTATTTTAACAGACCATATTAGTTATAGAGTAATAGAACATTACAGTGCAGAAACAGGTCCTTTGTCACTTGATTCTGGAAGGTTCCAGAGGACTGGAAAATTGCAAATGTCATTCCACTCTTTAAGAAGGGAAGAAGGCAAAAGAAAGGAAGTTATAGGCCAGTTAGTCTGAACCCAGTGTTCGGGGAAATGTTGGAATCCATTATAAGGATGAGGTTTCAGGGTACTTGGAGACTAATGATAAAATAAGTCAAAGTCAGCATGGTTTCTGTAAAGGGAAATCTTGCCTGACAAATCTGTTCAGAGTTTTTGAGGAAGTAACAAACAGGGTGGACAAACGAGAGGTAGTAGATGTCATGTACTTGGATTTTTAGAAGGCATTTGATAAGGTGCCACACATGAAGCTGTTTAACAAGATAAATTCTATGTAATTGCAGGAAAGATACTAACATGGATAGGCAGGAGGCAGAGAGTGGGAATAAAAGAGGCCTTTTCTAGTTGGCTGCCAATGACTGACGGTGTTCCTCAGGGGTCAGTACTGGCCCCTACTTTTCACATTGTTTTTCAATGATTTAGATAATGGAATTGATGGCTTTGTGACAAAGTTTATGGATGATATGAAGATGGGTGGAGGAGTAGATAATACTGAGGAAGCAAGGTGATTACAGCAGGTCTAGAAAAATTTGAAGAATGGGCAAAAAAGTGGCAGATGGAACACAGTGTTGGGAAATGTATGATAATTCATTTTGGTGAAAGGAACAATAGTGCAGACTATTATTTAACTAGGGAGAAAAATTCAAACATCAGAGGTGCAAATGGTCTCAGGAGTCCTCATTTCCAGAAGGCTAATTGACAGGTTCAGTCTGTGGTAAAAAAAAACACATGCAATGTTGGCATTTATTTCAAGATGAATAGAATATAAAAGCAAGGAGATAATGTTGAGGCTTTATAAGACACTAGTCAGGCCTTATTTCGAGTATTGTCAACAGTTTTGGGCCATAATATCTCAGTAAGGATATGTTATCAATGGAGAGAGTCCAGAGGAGGTTCACGTGAATGATTTCAGGAAAGAAGGGGTTAATATATGAAGAGGGTTTGGCAGCTTTGGGACTCTACTGACTGGAATTTAAAATATGGGGAGATTTCAAATGTTGAGAGGACTAGATAGGTTGGATATGGGAATATGTTTCCTATGGTGGGGCTATTCAGAACTAGAGGGCACAGCCTCAAAATTGAGGGGTGACTTTATAAAACAGAGGTAATAAGGTTTTTTTTTTAGCCAGTAAGTAGTGAATCTGTGAAATGCTCTGCTACAGACTGTGCTAGGGGTCAAGTCTATGGGTATGTTTAAAGTGGAAGTTGACAGTTTCCTGATTGGTCAGGGCATCGAAGGATATGGTGAGAAAGCAGGTGTATGGGTGTTGAGTGGGATCTGGGATCAAGCACAGTGGAATGGCAGAGCAGACTCGATGGGCTGAATGGCCTAATTCTGCTCCTATGTCTTATGGTTTTATGGCACTTCTAGTTTGTGCCAAACCATTAATCTGCCTCGTCCCATCAACCTGCATTTGGATCATAGCCCTCCATAGCACACTCATCCATGTACCCATCCAAATTTCTCTTAAATGTTGAAATTGACCACATATCCACCACTTTGCTCTGGCAGCTCGTTCCACACTCTCACCACCCTCCAAGTGAAGAAGATCCCCTACCCCCATGTTCTCCTTAACCTTCTCACCTTTCTCCCTTAACCCATGACCTTTAGTTGTAGTTTCACCCAGCCTCAGTGGAAAATACCTGCTTGCATTTACCCTATCAATACCCCTCATAATTTTGTCTACCTCTATCAAAGCTCCTCTCAATCCTCTACATTCTAGCGAATGAATCCCATGGGGATGAATAAAGTATCTATCTATCTATTTATCTATCTATAAAGTCCTGACCTATTCAACCTATAACTCAGGTGCTCAAATCCCTGTAACATCCTTGTAAATTTTCTTCTCAATATTTCAATTTTATTTATATCTTTCCTGTAATTAAATGACAAAAAAACTGTACACAATACTCTTATACAACATCAACATAACATCCCAACTCCTGTACTCGATACAGTGGTTTACGAAGGCCAATATGCCAAAAGCTTTCTTTATGACACTACCTGTACGTGATGCCACATTCAAGGAATTATGGATCTGTATTCCTTGATCCCTCTGTTCTATCATGCACATCAGTGCCCTGCCTCTCACTGTGTAAGGCCTATCTGGTTGGTCCTCCCAAAGGGCAACTCCTCAGACTTATCTGCATTAACTTCCATCTATGCTTCAGCCCATTTTTCTAGGTAGTCCAGATCCCACTGTAAGCTATGATAGTATTCCTCACTGTCTACTCCACACCCAATCTTGGTGTCAACTGCAAATTTGCTGATCCAGTTTACCAGATTATCATCCAGATTTTTGATATAGATGACAAACCACAATGGACCCAGTACCACAGGCCTCCTGTCAGAGAGGCAACTATCCACAACTACTCCCTGGCTTCTTCCATGGAGCCATTATCTAATCCAATTTACTACCTCCTCTTGAATTCCAAGCAGCTGTATCCTCTTGACCAAGCTCCCATGCAGGACCTTGTCAAAGGCTTTCCTAATTCCATGTAAACAGTATCTACTGCTTTGTCTTCATCAACTTTCATGGTAACATCCTCAAAAAACTCTATAAGTTTGGTGAGACTGATTTACCACGCATAAAGTCTAGATGACTATCCCTAATCAGGCCCTGTCTATCCAAGTACTCGTATATCCGTTCCCTTAGAATACCTTCCAATAACTATATGACACTCACCAGACTATAACTTCCTGGTTTATTTCTAGAGTCTTTCTTAAACAAAGGAACAACAATAGCTATCTTCTAATCCTCTGGCACCTCACCCATAACTAAGGATGTTTTAAAGATCTCTGCGAGGGCACCTGCAGTTTCTGCACTTGCCTCCCACAAGATCCAAGGGAACACCTTGTCAGGCCCTGGGGAGTTATCCACCCTAATTTGCCTCAGGACAGCAAACACCTCCTCTTCTGTAAGCTGTATCCGGTCCATGACTTTGCTCGCACATTTCCTCACATTTAGAGACTCTGTATCCATCTCCCAAGTAAATGCAGATGCATAAAATGCACTTAACATCTCCCCATCTCTTCCACATAGATTACCACTCTGATCTTCCAGAGTACCAATGTTATCTTTGGCTATCCTTTGGCTATTAATATGCTGTGTCTGTAGAAGCCCTCAGGATTCTCTTTCAGCTTGTTCGCCAGAGCAACTTTTTGTCTTCTTTTAGCACACCCGGCTTCCTTTTTACATATTGTTTTGCCTTTCTTATGTTTCTTGTAACAGTCTGAGATCGCTCCACAAATTTCCTCCTCTAAATTCCTCAAGCTGTTGGGAGGCCTATAATATAATCTCATTAACATGATCATACCTCCCTTATTACTATGCCGTCCCATAAATCCTCACTAGATGATCTCTTCAGTTTGTCCTGTCTGAGCCCTGCCATGATAATTCCCCTGACTAATAATGCTGCCTTCCCCCTTTAATCCCTCCTGCTCTATCACATCTAAAACAATGGCACCCCAGAACACTGAGCTGCCAGTCCTGCCCCTCCTGCAAACAATTTTCAATGGCTACAATATCATAATTCCATGTGTTGATCCATGCCCTAAACTCATCTGCCATTCCTACAACACTCCTTGCAGTGAAATATGCGCATTTCAGAACATTAGTCCCATCAAGATCAACCTTTCGATTCCTGACCTTGTATGTAGGCTTAACAATATCTTTCTTCACAACCGCTACACTCTCTGTTCTGGTGCTCTGGTTCCCATCCCCCAGCAGCACTGGTTTAAACACCCCTCCCCCATACAGTTCTAGCAAACCTTCCCTCTAGGATTTTAGAACCTTCCAGTTCAGGTCATGTCATCCCTTCTGTAGAGGTCCCATCTTCCCTGGAAGAGAGCCCAAAGATTAAAAAATCTTAAGCCCTGCCTCTTGCACCAACGCCTCTGCCACATGTGTGTTGCCTTTATGGCATTTGTTTAGTTTATTATATTTTCGCTTTAGTAATTCGTTTGTTATCGTTTTCTAGTTAAAGTTAAGATTGTTTAAAGTAAATTCGTTGTCTGTGATATATCGCGGCATGCGATGACGTCACACCTGGTTTCGCCGCGTCTTGTGGGAAAATACCGGTTTGGAGAAACGGGAAGGAGGGGGCTCACATGTGCAGGATCAGCGCGAGAAAAGTTTTCTTTCTACGCACTAGAAACATCAGTGAAGCAACGCCGTAAGTTCATGAGATAATCGATATGTTGAATTAAAAATGTTAACGCTGATTCTGTTAAAAGTAATGACGGTTGATAAGGTTTATGTTTTTGTTATTTAAAGAGTTGCAGATAGTTTGTGTTGAAGTGTATTTAAAGCAGTCGAAGGCGTAGGTAGATTCTGACTGTATGTTGCACTTTAATGTAATATAGTTGTTGTAGTTTTACTTTTGCAAGTATTTATGATGTAAATGTGATATCAAGAAGGAAACAAATACTGTATATATTTTGTATTGTTTTATCAACAGTTTTCACCATACGTTAATGTGGAAGAGTGAACAGTAAATGGTTAATCTTATTGGGACCGCCTCATTGATTGGTTTAAACTTGGTGTTTAGTTCAGAGTTCTTTTACACCTGTGCGAGAACACTACAACATGTTTAACTCTATGATCTTCCTGTTTTTGGTCTCACTAGCACTTGGCACAGGTAGTAATCCTGCGATCACAACCCTGGACGTCCTGTCCTTTAACTTAGCACCTAAATCACTTTACAGGACCTCATCACCCATCCTACCCATGTCGATGTGGACCACAGATTCTGGTGGCTCACCCTCCTAGTTATGAATGCTGTAGGCTCGATCCAAGATGTTCCTGACCCTGACACCTAGGAGGCAACGAACCATTTGGGAATCTCGTTCTCATCGACCAGAACCTCCTTTCAGTTCCCCAACCAACGAATCCCCTATCTGTACAACTCACCTCTTTTCCCCGCTTCACTTTTGAGCTGTAGAGTCAGGCTTAGTGCCAGAGGATCTCCCTGTGATTCTCTCTGATAAGCTGCTCCCCCCCCCAACAGTATTCTAAATGGTATTGTCATAACCAGGGGTCATTTTTAAAAAGAAAATTCAAAGGATATTTTCCAGTTCGTATGTGGATTGTACTTTTTCGGTGTCACCTCCTGGACATGCACTGTTTCTTGGATTGTTTACCTTTTACGTCTAATTGTTTGTCTTTGGACTAGCTCTGGTTTTGCAGGAGTCTCATTTGGTAATATGGGGATTGTTAATCCTTCTTAGTATTTATCACTTTTATTCAATTTGGGATCATTTAACTAGCATGGGGATTTTCAATCTCTTGCCTTGTAGTTGTTGTCTTTGGGGATTATTGCTTCGTCTGGTCACCTGGCTTGTCTGATTGGTCCTGAATTCTTAAGTGCTCCAGGGTGTATTTCTTTTGGGGGGGGGGGGAGAGGAGGAGGAGGACGACTTGTCAAACCCTCTTTGCTCGATTGTTGTGAGCCTTTGCCTCATGAAACTCAACCCGAGTTCTTCTGTGCATCGTGATAATTTCAGTTCTTCAAGATTCTGTATAGTTTGCCCAAGTTCTTGTTAGTTTTGCTGGTTAATTGCTGCAGTAAATCTTTTGTTTTGCTTTAATTGCTGAAGTTTCTCTGATTCCTGCACTTGAGTTCGATACGGACATTGATAGGTATACTTCTTATTGAGGGGAACGGCCACAGTGGTACTCTGCACTGGCTGCCTATTCCTTTTCCCTCTCCTGATAGTCACCAAGGTTCCCACCTACCAAGGGGAGGCTACCTCCCTTAACTCTTATCTCTTACCTCCTCATTCTCCTATATGAGCCAAAGGTAACTTTTTAAGGAGTAAGTGAAGATCGATGCAGGAATATAGAAGAGATTCACCATTTCCAGCAGTGAGGAACTTTAATCAGAATAATTGAGAACTTGAGGTTGTTTTCATGGAGTCATAAGAACACAGAAATGGTCTCTTAGGCCCATTTTATCCACGGCAACCATTAAATACCCATATGCCAGCATTTGGCCTGGTCCATCATCTTCTATGCTTCGGTGATTTTGATGTTCATTGTGATACCTCTTAAATATTGTGAAAGTCTTCCTAAATCCACCACATAACCCCTTTCCCTCACCCCATTTGGAGCAAAGAATATTGTGAGGGAATTCAATGATTTGAATGATAGGGTTGTACAAGTTTTTGAGACCGTTCAGTAGGACCAAGGCCTCATGCAAAGACTTGGGGCTCTGACTTAATTTTAGGCAGTAGATGCAAAGGTGTGCTGAGCTATGATTATATATTCCCCAAAGCAACAGTAAATGTAATCCAAGATATCCTGAGATATATGACATAGAGACAAGTTCTTTCAGACTTGCTTGCTGTGAAGTATTTCACCTTGAATTTGAATAAGTAGTTAAAATCAAAGTTCTAACAAAAATTACAGTTTGAAATGTGGGCAGTAAGAGTAAAACTGCTGTTTGTGCTAAGGAAATATAATTCTCCTTTGCATTTACACATTTAATTATAGTTAATGCAAATTGCAGATTAAAATAAAGGCACAGATTTTGTTTGATCTGTTTATATCTATATATGGTATTATAGAGAGTTGATTACAATGAATTGCCTCTGAACCTTCCCTTTGACAACAAGTTTAGGTCAATTCCCAGTAAGCATGTTTACTTTATGTTGTTAATTACGCATTTGATGTAAAGTTATTGCCAAGAAATAGTATGAAAAATAATTTAATTGAACAACTGTTCATTACACACCCTGCTACTGACATAATTCACCTTCTTGAAAAGGGCTTTTCCCATTCATCCAAGCCTTGGGCAGATTCCGGAATGTGCTGAGAATTGGAAGAACTACAGCGACAAAAATATACTGAGGCATAACTTTGCTATTGGAATGAATGGTGACTACCTACATTAACATAGCACATACTTAAAACTAGGCCCATTTATCTGATTATGTTCAAGATTACTTTCATCTCTTTTCTTCTAAATGCATGAGTGATACAATATGCTTGTGGTTGCTTCTGAGTTCCATACATCAGTCAGTCAAATTTACAGCCCAGGAACTAACACTTGACTGAAGTACTCACTGCTTTCAAAATGATGTAGGTTAGTAGCCATTACTGAGTTTATAGAAGCAATATGTAAAAATGTACAGTAAAGCTGACATTGATGAAGTCCAGGGTACCCCTGATAAATCTGTTAGGATTTAGCCTTTTCCTGTTGTAACTATAGAGTCAGCAGACTTGACACGGATACCAGGATTTGCAATTATTCTTGTTCCTCTGTTATTTGCAATCCTGTTCACAAGTTCTTATTGATTTAACTTAAAGGAAAATGATGAGGACACATTGATGCAGGTCTTGATGAAGATTTACTCTGGTCCAAGGGGAGCCTAGCATACATAACTTCTTGAAGAGCTCTACCAGGAAGTCTGTCTGCTAAGCACTGCTCATTGAAGTCCAGAGTTTATTGCACAAAGTGCTTTTGCAACATTGTGTTCTGTTCTCACTCCTCACCTCCTGCAACAAACATCATGTACCTTCTGCCTGATGGAAAATGAAATTTTCACTTTAATCTGTCTACAGTATACAAATTCCTGATGTTACTGTAACATCATTTTGCTTCCTCTTAAAGTTGCTACTTAAACCCAAACGGCTAATTTTTCAGGGTTCAATCCCATGGAGTCCATCTCTCATGGAAGTTATAGAGGTCATAGATATAGAACATGGAAACTAGGCCTTCAGCCCAACTGGTCCATGCCAATCAAGGTGCCCCAATCCAAGCTAGTCCATTTGCCGGCATTTGGCCAATAACCTTCTTAACCTTTCCTCTCAATGTACATGTCCAACTGCATTTTAGAGGTTGTTATTGTACCGGCCTCTAGCAGCTCATATCACCCTTTGCGTAAAGAGGGGTTTACCTGTCAAGCCATGGTGTCACCTGTTCATACCTGCCAGGAGAGAGGCATCAAAGCCAGTGTGCTCCACTGGGGACAGCGTGCGCAGCATCCGGGCTAGAGTCAGTGCTGTCAGTGATCGCTCAGCAGGAAACAAGCTCCATTGTGGTCGACTGATTTCAATAGACTCAGGATCTAGACTATATACATACATATTTTGCACGGCTGTATTTTACTGATATCCTACACATGCAAGGACTAGACCTCAAGCTGCAGTGTCACCTGTTTACTGCCACCAGGAAAGTGTGCTCCACTGGAGGTGGCGCGGCGTAGCTTCCAGGCTGGACACTGTGCTGCCTTTCCCCCGCCCCAGTGTTCGCTCAACAGAAGACAAGCTCTATTGTGGTTGTCTGCATATTTCCGCGGTGTTGGATGGCTTGAGTTTGGGCTCTTCTATTCGCCTTTTATTGCGTGACTGCATCTCTTTATCCTATATGTGCAATAAGTGCTTTGTGTTGTGTGTGACCGTTGGTATTGTGTTTTGCACTTTGCCCCAAGAGTAATGCTGTCTCCTTTGGCTGGATCGAGGCACGTGGAAGTGAGAAGAGTTTAAAAGGAGACAGCTTTATAGAGCAGTCGCTGGAGGAGTGGCCAACAGAGCAGAGGGAGACAGAGTAGGAGAGCTTCGGCTCAACTGAGCTCAGGCTGTAACAGGTCAGGCGAGGTCAGTTATTTGTGAAGAATAGAAACAGATAGTATGTCTACGAGGCCAGTGTTCTGTACTAGGTGTCAGATGTGGGAAGTCCTGGAGACTCCCAGCCTCCCGGAAGTCCACATCTGTGCCAGGTCGAGCTGGAGATCCTTAGGGACCGTGTTAGGGAACTGGAGCTGCAGCTCAATGACCTTCATTTGGTCAGGGAAAGTGAGGAGGTGATAGAGAGGAGCTATAGGCAAATAGTCACACCGGGGCCTTGGGGAGACAGATAGAAGGGTAACAGTCAGGAGGGGGAAGGGCAAGAGTCAAATACTAGAGAGTACCCCTGTGGCTGTCCCCCCAACAATAAGTACTCCTGTTTCAGTACTGTTGTGGGGAATGACCTACAGTGGCCGTGCCTTTGGCACAGGGTCTGGCCCTGTGGCTTGGAAGGGTAGGGAAAGGAAGAGGATGGCAGCAGTGATAGGGGACTCGATAGTTATGGGGTCAGACAGCAACACAGTGGATGAAGGAAAGAAACATGAATGGTAGTTTGTCTCCCAGGTGCCAGGGTCCGGGATGTTTCTGATTGTGTCCACGATATACTGAAGTGGGAGGGAGAATAGCCAGAGGTTGTGGTACAAATGACATAGGTAGGAAAAGGGAGGAGGTCCAGAAAACAAAATACAGGGAGTTAGGAAGGAAGTTGAGAAGCAGGTCCTCAAAGGTAATAATCTCAGGATTACTGCCTGTGCCATGTGACAGTGAGTATAGGAATAGAATGAGGTGGAGGATAAATGCGTGGCTGAGGGATTGAAGCAGGGGCAGGGATTCAGATTTCTGGATTATTGGGACCTCTTTTTGGGTGGGCGTGATCTACACAAAAAGGACGGGTTGAATTTGAATCTGAGGGGGACCGATATCCTGGCAGGGAGATTTGCTAAGGCTATTAGGCAGAGTTTGAACTAGAATTGCTGGGGGGTGTGAACTGAACTGAACGGACGGAGGAAGTGGCGATTGGCCCACAAATAAAGAAAGCTTGAAGACAAGTGGGAGGATAGGCAGGTGTAGAGAAGGGATGCGCTCAGATCGATGGTTTGAGATGTGCCTATTTTCATGCAAGGAGTATTATGAACAAAGTAGATGATCTTATAACATGCAAAACACACAAAATGCTGGTGGAACACAATAGGCCAGGTAGCATCTACAGGAAGAAGTACAGTCAACATTTCGGGCCGAGACCCTTCATCAGGATTAACTGAAAGAAGAGATAGGTAGAGATTTGAAAGTGGGACAGGGAGTGGGAGATCCGAAATGATAGGAGAAGACAGGAGGGGGAGGGGTGAAGCTAAGAGCTGGAAAGGTGATTGGCAAAAGGGATACAGAGCTGGAGAAGGGAAAGGAACATGGGACGGGAGGCCTAGGGAGAAAGAAAGGGGGAGGGGAGCACCAGAGGAAGATGGAGAGCAGGCAAGGAGTGATTGTGAGAGGGACGGAAAGAGATAAAAAGGGGGAAAATAATAAATAAACAAACAAACAAATAAATAAATATATAAATAAATAGGGATGGTGTAAAAAGGGAAGGAGGGGCATTAATGGAAGTTCGAGAAATCAATGTTCATGCCATCAGGTTGGAGGCTACCCAGACGGAATGTAATGTGTTGTTCCTTCAACCTGAGTGTGGTTTCATCTTGACAATAGAGGAGGCCATGGATAGACATATCAGAATGGGAATGGGACCCCTTCTTACCCCACCCTTTATTTATTTATTTATTTATTTATTTATTTATTCATTCATTTATTTATTTATTATTTATTTGTTTGTTTGTTTGTTTGTTTGTCTGTCCGTCTATCTATCTATCTATCTATCTATCTATCTATTATTTTCCCCTTTTTTTTCTCTCTCCGTCCCTCTCATAATCACTCCTTGCCTGCTCTCCATCTTCCTCTGGTGCTCCCCTCTCCCTTTCTTTTTCCATGAGCCTCCCATCCATGATCCTCCCTCTTCTCCAGCTCTGTATCCCTTTTGCCAATCAACTTTCCAGCTCTTAACTTTATCCCTCCCCCTCCTGTCTTCTCCTATCATTTCGGATCTCCCTCTCCCGCTCCCACTTTCAAATCTCTTACTATCTCTTCTTTCAGTTAGTCCTGATGAAGGGTCTCAGCCCGAAACATTGACTGTACTTCTTCCTATAGATGCTGCCTGGCCTGTTGCATTTCACCAGCATTTTGTGTGTGTTGCTTGAATTTCCTGCATCTACAGATTTTCTCCTGTTTGCGAGCTTATAACGTGGATCAGTACTTCGAGTATGATGTTATGGCCATTACAGAGACTTGGATGGTTCAGGGGCAGGAATGGTTACTTAGAGTGCCAGGCTTTAGATGTTTCAGAAAGCACAGAGAGGGAGGCAAAAGAGGTGGGGGCATGACACTGCTGATCAGAGATAGTGTCACAGCGGCAAAAAAGTAGGAAGACATGGAGGGATTGTCTATTGAGTCTCTGTGGGTGGAAGTTAGGAATAGGAAGGAGTCAATAACTCTACTGGGTGTTTTTTATAGATCACCCAATAGTAACAGGGACATTGAGGAGTGCATAGAGAGACAGATTCTGGAAAGGTGTAATAATAATAGGGCTGTCGTATTGGGAGATTTTAATTTCCCAAATATTGATTGGCATCTCCCTAGAGCGAGGGGTTCAGATGGACTAGAGTTTGTTTGGTGTGTTCAGGAAGTTTCTTGACACAATATCACCAAGAGGAGATCTGATATTGCGAAATGAACCTTATCAGGTATCAGATCTCTCAGTGGGAGAGCATTTTGGAGATAGTGATCACAATTCTATCTCCTTTACCATAGCATTGAAGAGGGATAAGAACAGACAAATTAGGAAAGTGTTTAATTGGAGTAAGGAGAAATATGAGGCTATCAGGCAGGAACTTGGAAGCATAAATTGGAAACAGATGTTCTCAGGGAAACGCACAGCAGAAATGTGGCAAATCTTCAGGGATACTTGCATGGAGTTCTGCATAGGTATATTCCAATGAGACAGGGAAAGGATGGTAGGGTACGGGAACTGTGGTGTACAAAGAATTTTGAAATCTTGTCAAGAAGAAAATAAAAGCTTTCAAAAGGTTAAAAAAAAACAAGATAATGATAGAGATGTAGAAGATTATAAGGCTAGCAGGAAGGAGCTTAGAATGAAATTAGGAGAGCCAGAAGGGGCCATGAGCAGGCCTTGGCAGACAAGAATAAGGAAAACCCCAAGGCATTCTACAAGTATGTGAAGAGCAAGAGGATAAGGCGTAAGAGAATAGGACCAATCAAGTGTGACAGTGGAAAAGTGTGTATGGAACCGGAAGAGATAGCAGAGGTACTTAATGAATACTTTGCTTCAGGATTCACTACAGAAAAGGATCTTGGCAATTATAGGGATGACTTACAGTGGACTGAAAAGCTTGAGCATATAGACATTAAGAAAGAAGATGTGCTGGAGCTTTTGGAAAGCATCAAGTTGAATAAATCACGGGGACCGGACGAGATGTACCCAAGCTACTGTGGGAAGTGAAGGAGGAGATTGCTGAGCCTCTGGTGATAATCGTTTCATCATCAATGGGGACAGGAGAGGTTCTAGAGGATTGGAGGGTTGCGGATGTTGTTCCTTTATTCAAGAAAGGCAGTAGAGACAGCCCAGGAAATTATAGACCAGTGAATCTTACCTCAGTGGTTGGTAAGTTGATAGAAAAGATCCTGAGAGGCAGGATTTATGAACATTTGGGGAGGTATAATATGATTAGGAATAGTCGGTATGGCTTTGTCAAAGGCAGATCGTGCCTTACGAGCCTGATTGAATTTTTTGTGGATTTGGCTAAACACATTGATGAAGGTAGAACAGTAGATGTAGTGTATATGGATTTCAGCAAGACGTTTGATAAGGTACTACATGCAAGGCTTATTGAGAAAGTAAGGAGGCATGAGATCCAAGGGGACATTACTTTGTGGACCCAGAACTGGCTTGCCCACAGAAGGCAAAGAGTGGTTGCAGATGGGTCATATTCTGCATGGAGCTCGTTGACCAGTGTTGTGCCTCAGGGATCTGCTCTGGGATTCCTTCTCTTCGTGATTTTTATAAAGGACCTGGATAAGGAAGTGGAGGGATGGGTTAGTAAACCTGATGATGACACAAAGGTTAAGGGCGTTATGGATAGTGTAGAGGGCTGTCAGAGGTTACAGTGAGACATCGATAAGATGCAAAACTGGGTTGAGAAGTGGCAGATGGAGTTCAATCCAGATAAGTGTGAGGTGGTTCATTGTGATAGCAGAATATAGTATTAATGGTAAGACTCTTGGCAGTGTGGAGGATCAGAGGGATCTTGGGTCCGAGTCAATAGGACACTCAAAGCTGTTGCGAAGGTTGACTCTGTGGTTAAAAAGGCATACGATGTATTGGCCTTCATCAACTGAGGGATTGAGTTTAGGAGCCAAGAGGTAATGTTGCAGCTATATAGGACCCTGGTCAGACCAACTGGAGTACTGTGCTCAGTTCTGGTCACCTCACTACAGGAAGGATGTGGAAACCATAGAAAGAGTGCAGAGGAGATTTACAAGGCTATTTTCTGGACTGGGGAGCATACCTTATGGGAATGTGTTGAGTGAACTCGGTCATTTCTCCTTGGAGCGACAGAGGATGAGAGGTGACCTGATAGAGGTGTATAAGATGATGAGAGGCATTGATCATGTGGATAGTCAGAGGATTTTTCCCAGGGCTGAAATGGCTAACATGAGAGGGCACAGTTTTAAGGTGCTTGGAAGTAGGTACAGAGGAGATGCCAGGGGTAAGTTTTTTTTACGCGGAGAGTGGTGAGTGTGTGGAATGGGCTGCCAGTGACGGTGGTGGAGGCAGATACAATGGGGTCTTTTAAGAGACTCCTGGATAGGTACATGGAGCTCAGAAAAATAGAGGGCTATGGATAACACTAGGTAATTTCTAAAGTAATACATGTTCGGCACTGCTGAAGGTTTTCTATGTTTCTATGTATTCATGAGTATTCCTGTATGGTTGAATGACAATTACATTTGAACTGAACCAAAGTTGTCCCTCAAGGTCCAATTAAGTCTTTCTACTGTCACCTTAATCCTATGCCCTCTCATCCATGGCTCCTCAATGCTGGGGGAAATACTCAGTGCATTCACTCTACAGTGCTGTGCAGAAGTCTTGGGCACTTAAGATTTTTGATATGGTTTCAGATGGTATGGCCTCCACAGAGCCTTGATCTCAACATCATTGAGGCTGTCTGGGATTACCTAGAGAGAAAGAAGCAAATAAGACAGCCAAAGTCTGCAGAAGAACTGTTGCTGTTTTCCAAGATGCTTGGAACAACCTACCAGTTGATTTCCTTGTAAAACTGGATCACAGTGTACCTAAGAGAATTGATGTAGTTTTAAATGCAAAGGGCGGTCACACCAAATACTGATTTGAATTAGTATTTTATTGTTTAGTGATCTTTATAGCAATTTTTTTGATATTTATAAATGTTTCATTTTGAACCTTCGCTTTACAGAATTGTTTTTACGTGTACCTAAGACTTTTGCACAGTACTGTATATATGACCTTCATAATTTTATACACCTGTATATGGTCAAGTCACTCCTGCACTCTAAGGAATATAGTCCTAGCACTTCCAACTCCTCCATTTTACTCAGTTCCAGGCAACATCTTTATAAATCTCCTATCCATTCCTTCCAGTTTAATAACATATTTTCTATAGCATGGGGACCAAAACGGAACACAATTCTCCACGTGTCACCTGACCAGCATCCTGTACATCTGCACCATGACCTCCCGACCTTTCTACTTAATATCCTCACATAGGATGGCCAGTATGCCAAAGGCCTTGTTCACCAGCCTGTCTACCAGTGGCTCAATTTTCAATGAACCATGTACTTGTACTCCAGGGTGTCTTTTCTACAACACACCCAAGACCCTACCATTTACTGTAAAAGTTCTAACTGGGTTTAACTTTCCAAAATACAACTACCACCAACTTATCCAGATTAAAAGTTGGTCCGAATTAAAAATTTCTTTCATTCCTCATGGCTTGTGATTAATTGACTTATGACTTTGTAACATATGATCATTGTTAAGAGAGTAAAATCCTTTGGTATTTCACTAAATCAGTGTGCTTAGTACCACTTCGAAGTGGACTGAAGGATCAAAAGTTATGGTTTTAGAAACATAGAAAAATAGGAACAGTAGTAGACTACACAGTCTTTCAAACCGTTCCATCATTTAATGACCATTTTAAAAATCATGGCAAAACTGAAATTACCAAATATTAAATATCTTGAAGAGCGTGTCATATATCAATAAACATATCACTAGCTAATGTTTTACATTTTGAAGAAGCATATTTTCCTTGTACTTCATGAGAATAAAACACCAAGAGATTTTATTTTGGGTTTAATTTTTTCTTACGTTTGTAGAGGTCAAGTGTCATTGGCTAAGCTGGCATTTATCATCCTTTCCAAACTCTCCTGAAGGAAGCAGCTTCCCTGGTCACATCAGAGGGAGGGTATTAGAGCAACCGAATGGATTTTTACAACAATTCATTTGTTTCATGGTCATCAATACTAAATCTAGCTTTTGGGTCCAATTAATTAATTGTATATAAATTAACGCTGGCCAGTGGTGTAGTGGCTTCCGCACCAGACTTCAAAGCCAGTGGTCCCAGGTTCATATCCAGCTGGCTTCTTGCACACTGTCCATCCGTGCTGGGTTGAGCATCGAGCTAGCAACTCGGCTGTGTTAAAAAACAGACAAGTGCTAAAGATGGCAAGGTTGCTGCCCAATGTCCCATAAGGCGTGGAGAGGAACAACAACAGCAATTTAAATTATCAACTCCCGTTGTTGGATCTGAACTCATGTCACTAATAAATCCAAAACTGTATTCATCACCAAAATATGCACTTTTGCTGATGTCTAGCTCTGCAATTGTGAGTAAACCGACTTACAATTGCTGAAAAGGAATGTAGCAAGAAAACTAAAATATTTAGAGCTTTGATTAATATACATTGTTTGATTTCTAAGTAAATTAACTATTTCTTTGATTGCAAAAATGCTTGAAAACTAGATCAAGTAACATAAACAGACAATGTGAAAATAGACAGATGCTTTATGATTAACGTGTTAAGAACCTAGCTGTCAGCAGATTGTCATTGACCACTAAGAATTAAGATATTTTGTTAATTGGAGAAGAAGAAAATATACGCCTCAGCTTGTATATTTCTTTTAAATATACAACACGACCTGAGTCCGTTGAACTGAATGTCAAGATGCATCTGTTAAATGTAATGTTTACATGGGGCTCAGATGCAGAATGTAGTTGAACTTGGTTCAAGGTTTTCAATGCAAAAAATATATAGTCTCTGGCAATATATAGAAACATAGAAAGCCTACAGCACAGTACAGACCCTTCAGCCTACACAGCTGTGCCGAACATGGCCTTACTTTGGAAATTACCTAGGATTACCCATAGGCCTCTATTTTTTTATGCTCCATGTACCTATCCAGGAGTCTCTTAAAAGACCCCATTGTATCCGCCTCCACCACCGTTGTCGGCAGCCCATTCCATACACTCACCACTCTCTGCGTTAAAAAAAACTTATCCCTGACATCTCCTCTGTACCTACTTCCAAGCACTTTAAAACTGTGTCCTCTCCTGCTAGCCATTTTAGACCTGGGAAAGACCCTTTGACTAGAGGCGGAAGGATGGGTGAGTAAGTTTGCAGATGACACGAAGATTGGAGGAGTTGTGGATGGAGCTGTAGGTTGTCAAAGGTTACAAGAGGATATAGACAGGCTGCAGAGTTGGGCAGAAAAATGGCAGATGGAGTTCAACCCGGACAAGTGTGAGGTGATGCATTTTGGAAGGACAAACCAGAAGACTGAGTGCAGGATTAATGGTCAATTACTTAAGTGTGTGGATGAACAAAGGGACCTTGGGGTTCAAATCCATACATCCCTCAAGGTTGCTGCACAGGTTGATAGGGTAGTTAAGAAGGCCTATGGGATGCTAGGCTTCATTAACAGGGGGATAGAGTTCAAGGGTAGAGAGGTCATGTTAGTAGAGAGCATTGTAAGAAAGGTGGATAAGCTTAGAGCATGGATTGATACCTGGAAATATGATGTTGTAGCTATTAGTGAAACATGGTTGCAGGAGGGGTGCGATTGGCAACTAAATATTCCTGGATTTCGTTGCTTCAGGTGTGATAGAATTGGAGGGGCAAGAGGAGGAGGTGTTGCATTGCTTGTCTGAGAAAATATTACAGCGGTGCTCTGGCAGGATAGATTAGAGGGCTCATCTAGGGAGGCTATTTGGGTGGAATTGAGGAATGGGAAAGGTGTAGTAACACTTATAGGAGTGTATTATAGACCACCTAATGGGGAGCGAGAATTGGAAGAGCAAATTTGCAAGGAGATAGCAGATATTTGTAGTAAGCACAGGGTTGTGATTGTGGGAGATTCTAATTTTCCACACATAGACTGGGAATCCCATACCTGTAAAAAGGATGGATGATTTGGAATTTGTAAAATGTGTGCAGGATAGTTTTTTGCAGCAATACATAGCGGTACCAACTAGAGAAGGGGCAATGTTGGATCTTTTGTTAGGGAATGAAATAGGTCAGGTGATGGAGATATGTGTTGGGGAGCACTTCGGGTCCAGTGATCACAATGCCATTAGTTTCAATATAATTATGGAGAAGGATAGGACTGGACCCAGGGTTGAGATTTTTGATTGGAGAAAGGCTAACTTTGAGGAGATGCGAAAGGATTTAGAAGGAGTGGATTGGGACAATTTGTTTAGTGGGAAGGATGTAATAGAGAAATGGCGGTCATTTAAAGGTGAAATTTTGAGGGTACAGAATATTTATGTTCCTGTTAGGTTGAAAGGAAAGGTTAACAGTTTGACAGAGCCATGGTTTTCAAGGGATATTAGAAACTTGGTTGGGAAAAAGAGAGATATCTACAATAAATATAGGCAGCATGGAGTAAATGAGGTGCTCGAGGAATCTTAAGAAATAAATTAGAAAGAAGAATCTTAAGAAAGAAATTAGAAAAGCTAAAAAAAGATACGAGGTTGCTTTGGCAAGTAAGGTGAAAATAAATCCGAAGGGTTTCTACAGTTACATTAATAGCAAAAGGATAGTGAGCCACTTTGTTAAATGGTTTGAAACTCAGATTAGAGCCTTTGGCTTCAAAGTACGTTGGGACATCTTGAGGTGTTCTAACAAAAAGGCTCTTCTTTTCAGAGTCCTCTTGATTGAACAATAGCAGCCTGAGGCAAAATTTTGAAAGTTCAGAGTTCTACCCATTTTTGAGGAATCTGTCCAGCAATCTGACTTCAGTCCTGAAGCTCATACTACTCAACCACAGACTGGAGAGTGTCAGTTGACAGTGTGAATAGTGTGGAATGCCCAAACCATTCACACTGTAAACTGACACCCTCCAATCTGGCAGTGGCACAAAATCAATATTATGGCCTCACACTCGCTGAACAGCTGCATCTTGTGCTTCCTTTCTTGCCTGCAGACCTTCCTGTGTGCAGGACAGGAGACCACAGGTTTGCAATGCTGGACTGCTTAGCCAATCTGAGCCTGTTTGTTGGATTACTGTCAGCACCATTCAGGAAAGCATGGTAAACTGGCAGATCCAGGTAACCGACTTAATGACAAGGATTAAAGATTCGCTTTATTTGTCGAAGTACATTGAAATGTGTCATTTGCATCAATGACCAAAGCAATCCAAGAATCTTCTGGGGGCAGCCCAGAAAAGTCACCACTCTTCCGGTATCAACGTAGCATGTGCACAATTTACTAGTCCTAACCTCTACC
The DNA here is from genome assembly GCF_048418815.1 of Hemitrygon akajei. Taxonomy (NCBI): domain Eukaryota; kingdom Metazoa; phylum Chordata; class Chondrichthyes; order Myliobatiformes; family Dasyatidae; genus Hemitrygon; species Hemitrygon akajei. The sequence goes on from NC_133129.1 coordinate 29,612,836, forward strand.
CCTTTGGACTGTGAGAGGAAACAGGAGCACCCAGTGGAAACCCATGTGGTCACAAACTTCTTACAGTCAGTGGCAGGAATTGAACCCCAATCACTGATGCTGTAAAGCATTATATTCACAGCTACGGTACCACGTCACCTAGCTGATACAGTTGCTGGTCTTTACTGGAACAGGGCACAACTTAAGTCACATCAGTTCAGTTCATCTCAGGGCTTCTTCTTTTATAAGAAATATGATGTATTTACCATTACTAACCTTGCATTTTGACCACGGATTCCCTTCTAAAAATGATCATTAATATCTGATCCCAAAGATATCACTAATTCCAAAGATTTTGTCTCATTTCTTCTATTATTGGGCAAGATGTGTGTGCTTGTACATGCACTCTTTGTTCAGTACGACATGGTCTTCATCTGCTGTGTTCTCTTCGCCATTGGTCCAAGACCTCACTGTCAAGTCTGCATGGTCAAAGGCCTCTCCACACAAAAAGAATTTGTGCATAGAGATCTTCTGTGCCTCAGGACTGCAGTGGAAGCAATTCTTCACTCTGAAGAAGAGGTGGCATTGCAGGAAAAATTATCTGCTGGTCAGTGAAACCCTATCAGGGCTATTATTAAGCAGCACACACAAAGTGCTGGAGGAACTTAGCAGGTCAAGCAGCATCTATGGAAATGAATACACAGTTAACATTTTGGGCCGAAGCCCTTCTTCAGGACTGAGGAATATTATTAAGCAGAGTTTGATATTAATCCACATCTGGAGAAATTAAAGCAGATAGCCAACTTCCCTAAAGAAGTTGATTTTCAGTCTTGAAGAAGGATCTTGTTGAAACATCAAACCATCAACTGTTTATTCCCCTCCCTAGATGCTGGTTGACTTGTTGAGTTCCTCCAGTAAATTGTGTGCTTGGCTCTAGTTGATTTGTAAGAAGTGTGTTGAAGAGGAGAAAGGTAGAGAATCAGAGATATTCAGATAAGGAATTTGATTTATGATATTAATGAAAGATATAGTATTCTGATGCTGCTGTGTGGAATGGGGATTGGTATGTGTTGAGGATAAAGCCATCACCTATGATTAGACTTACAGAATGAGCTGTCTATATACTAGCACTGCATCCTGTAAACTATCAAGTACTTAGTGGTCTATCCATGACCTCCTCTATTGTCAAAATGAATCCAAACTCAGGTTGGAGGAACAACACCTTATATACCGGCTGGGTAGCCTCCAACCTGATGGCATGAACATTGACTTCTCTAACTTCCGTTAATGCCCCTCCTCCCCTTCTTACCCCATCCCTGACATATTTAGTTGTTTGCCTGTTCTCCATCTCCCTCTGGTGCTTCCCTCCCCTTTCTTTCTCCTGAGGCCTCCCGTCCCATGAACCTTTCCCTTCTCCAGCTCTCTATCACTTTTGCCAATCACCTTTCTAGCTCTTAGCTTCATCCCACCCCCTCCGGTCTTCTCCTATCATTTCACATTTCCCCCTCCCCCCACTACTTTCAAATCTCTTACTATCTTTCCTTCCAGTTAGTCCTGACGAAGGGTCTCGGCCTGAAACATCGACAGCGCTTCTCCCTATAGATGCTGCCTGGCCTGCTGTGTTCCACCAGCATTTTGTGTGTGTTGTTGTTTGAATTTCCAGCATCTGCAGATTTCCTTGTGTTTGCTCTCTAAGTATTTAGTGGTGATGGTTTCATTGTAACATGTTAGTAATGTCCATTGGTGAGTTGTGATAGTACCAGGTGTAAATTGACAGATCTCTTTAGGATGGATAGAAGCATAACCTTTTTTTGTACTGAGTACAAGGCTCTTTGTTCCTTTGTCTATATTGGCTTTAAGCCATCTCTTCACCTTCCCATTGAACTGGAAAGGCATGAAATTTTACCTTGGGTTCAGCCCTTGTACTAACACTTTACACCAAACTGTAAAGTTAATCTGCTTGCTCTAAACAAAATTTTAGATGCTCACTCATTTCTGATACCTTTATTTCCAATTTATTTAAACTTATATCCATCTGAGTAGAGTTGGGGGATTAGTGTCCTGACAATAACACTCCTTTCACTCTGTTTTGGTGGGCAGTGAGCCAGAGCTATCCAAGAGATAGATCATAGAACACAGAACAGGAACAGGTCCTACAGCCCATGCCGCCCTCAACGCCATACTAAACTACCGTAATCCCTTCTGCCTGCTCGTGATCCATATCATTCCATTCTCTACATATTTGTGTGCTTATCCAGAAGCCTCTTGAACATCACGATCTTATCTGCTTTCTGGCAGCCAGTTCCAGGTACCTACCACCCTCTGTGTAAGAAAACTCTCCTCTCTCATCTGTTTTAAACTGCACCTTCACCAATTTTAAGCAATGCCCTTCATATTTGACATTTCTAACCTGGCAAAAAATACTCTGACTGAGTATCTTTTCCTCTCATAACTTAATAAACTTCTAACAGGTCTACACTCAGCTGTCAATGTTCCAGAGAAAACAATTTAACCTCTCCTTGTAGTTAATGCCCTTCAATTTGGTCCAACTTCCCACCTCTTCCCCACTGTCTTCAAAGCCTCCTTCCTGTATGGGGTAAACAGATTGCCTGAAATACTCCTAGTGCAGTCTAATCAAAATTTATGCAGCAGCAACATGACTTCCTGATTTTCATCAGAAGTTTCTACAAAGGATTGTGAGAATGGCCGAGAGGATCATAGGGGTCTCACTACTATCCGCTGGGGACATTTATCAGGAGCACTGCATACGCAGGGCCCTTAGTATTACCAAGGATCCCACCCATCCATCCAGTATCCTCTTTGCCTTTCTACCATCAGGCAGGAGACTCTGATGCATAAAAAGAAGACCGGTCAGGATGGGAAACACCTTCCTCCCTCAGGCTATTAGGCTTAGGAACTCCCTGCTGCATCACATTCAAAGTGTCAGTGATTAATTTCTTCTGTACCCTACGATATTTAATTTGTGCACTTTACTTAGTTTATTTATGCATAATTCACTTGTAGATTTAATTTTTACTTTTTAAGTTATTGTCTGGTATATGTGTGTTATGTTTACTACTGTGCTTTAAACCTTGGTCCAGAGAACCATTGTCTCGTTTGATGGTATACATGCAAATAGTTAAATGACAATAAACTTGACTTGACTTGTGCCTTCAGCATAATCAATAAAAAATTAGACCTTAAGACCATAAGACATAAGAGAAGATTAAGCCATTTGACCCATTGATTCTGCTCAGCCATTCCTTCATGGGTGTTTTATTATCCTTCTCAAACCCATTCTCCTGCCTTCTCCATGTAATCTTTGACGCCCTTACTAATCAAGAACCTTTCAACCTCTGCTTTAAATATACCAAATGACTCGGCTTCCACAGCCATCTGTGGTGATGAATTCCACAGATTCACCACCCTCTGGCTAAAGAAATTCCTCTACATCTCTGTTCCAAATTTAATATTTGGTCTTGTTGGAGTGGGAATACTCATTTGTAATCCTATAAAAGGAGCGACATAGAACTGCATTAATCTACATTACTATCTACATTAATCAGAGAATGCTTGAGAGTCTGGTTCACTAGGCAATTTATAAAATGACTGAGAAAGATGGAGAGATTTTAAAGAGAGGTTATTTAGTGCCTGCCCTCAGCTATCAGGGAAAGTGGCTGAAAGTTCACAACAAATAAAATAAAACTTGCGTTTGTATAATGCACTTCATATTTCTTCGAGTGCTTTACTGCCAACAGTAAAGGTTCTCGTGGAGTAAGGCTCAAGGCAGCTGATCTGTGGAGTACGTCAAGTTGCTGGACTGTATCACTCTGACCATGGCCTGAGTGTCAGAGTCACTATCTCAGCTGCATGAAACCTTGTATTGTCATATTCTGTTTACTTCACTGCTGCAACTATTCTACAAGGCACAGTTGACTGAGATCAGGCACAGAGATGGAACTATACTGTTAAAGAACTTTTCAATAGGTTCAAATGTCCTTGATGATGGAAGTACTGGACAAATATGATAATTCATTTCAAGACACGTTAAGCGAATTGAAATAAAAGAAGCAGATCAACTTAACTCTTTTTGACATTGTTCACTCTTGGCATAAAACTGAGTGGCCTTCACTGCTATCTTAATTTTTAGCGGACTCAGTAAAGCAGCCAACTTCATAAAGTAAACCACCCTCCCTGGATTATTTTCTCTTCTCTCCCCATTCACTCAGCAGAAAGCTTGAAAGCATGTACTGTCGTGTTCAAGGATAACTTCTATTGCTGTTATGTGACTATTGAAGGTCTCAGAGTACACAGATGCCTTGTGCAGGAAGGCACAGAGTCGACAGTACTTCCTTAGAAGGTTGGCGTCATTCAATGTCTGTAGTGAGATGCTGAAGATGTTCTATAGGTCAGTTGTGGAGAGCGCCCTCTTCTTTGTGGTGGCGTGTTGGGGAGGAAGCATTAAGAAGAGGGACGCCTCACGTCTTAATAAGCTGGTAAGGAAGGCGGGCTCTGTCGTGGGCAAAGTACTGGAGAGTTTAACATCGGTAGCTGAGCGAAGGGCGCTGAGCAGGCTACGGTCAATTATGGAAAACTCTGAACATCCTCTACATAGCACCATCCAGAGACAGAGAAGCAGTTTCAGCGGCAGGTTACTATCGATGCAATGCTCCTCAGACAGGATGAAGAGGTCAATACTCCCCAATGCCATTAGGCTTTACAATTCAACCACCAGGACTTAAGAACTTTTTAAAAGCTATTATTAATGCTTTTTGAGATAGTGATTTAGATGCATATCATTTTTTTTTACTGAGTTAAGTATTGTATGTAATTAGTTTTGCTACAACAAGTGTATGGGACATTGGAAAAAAAGTTGAATTTCCCCATGGGGATGAATAAAGTATCTATCTATCTATCTATCGATATGGCAGACTCTTGACCTCACATTCTACCTCATCATGATCTTCCAAGCTATCATTAGCCTGAACTACACGTTTCCTGTAACTTTAACACTTGATTCTGTATTCTATTATTATTTTCACTTGTACTTAATGTGCTGCTGTAATGATTTGATCTGTATGGATGGCATGCAAAACAAAGTTTTTGACTTTACATTGATGTGTGACAATACCAAGTTTGATGCAAACAAGCCTTGCTTGCCTTTTAGTTCAACAACTTACACAATGCGGCCTCAATTTAATGGGAAGTCCAGGTACCTGATCTCCATTTTGCTCCCAATATGCAGTACGTTAATGAAGTTCAGTAGATTGTGCATGCACCGTCAAGTCATCAGTTTGCCCCAGCTCAAAAGCCAGATATGTAATCACAGGAATACCACCACATGCTTTTTTCTCCATATAGAGCCTTGTGATATTTTGACACCCAACAGATAGAGTAGATGAGGTCTTTTATTTATTCTGGAACCTGAATTGATGACAAGATAGCGTTTAACATCTAGATGCAACAGCGTCTCCTCTGTGCTGACCATCGACACAGGCACACCTCAAGGCTGCATGATTACCCGCCTTGCTCTACTCTATGAAACACTATATCTACTCTCTTAGCCACACATGGGTCCAATGCCACATACAAATATGCCAATGGCACCTCTGTAGGACAAATCAAGGGTGGCAATGAATCAATCTAGTGAAATGAGTAGGACACCTGGTTGACTGGTTCTGCAACAACAACCTCTCAATCAACATCAGCAAAAGTAAAGAACTGTTAGTTGACTTTAAGAAGGGGGTGGGGGGGGGGGGCGGATCGGCAGCAAAGAGTCAGCAGCTTCAAATTCCTCTGTATTTACATATTGAATGATTTGTTCTGGGCCCAGCAAATAGATGAAATCACAAAGAAGGCATGCATGCTGGTGTCTTTACTTTCTCAAGAGGTGCTACTTCCCTTCAACAAATGGGTTCTTTAATCAATGGCAGTACCTTTACTTAAAAGTTTGTGAGGATTCAGCATGACAACTAAAACTTTGACAAACTTCCATGTGGAAAGCGTATTGACTGGCTGCATCACAGCCTGGTATGGAACCACCTATGCCCTTGAATGAAAAATCCTACAAGAAGTAGTTGATGCACCATTGAGCAAATCTACATGAAATGCTATCGCAGGAAAGCTGCATCCATCATCAGGGACCCCACTGCCCAGGTCATGCTTTCTTCCTGCTGCTACCATCAGGAAGAACATACAGGAGCCTCAGGACTCACACTACCAAGTTCATGAACAGTTATTTCCCAAAATATCAGGATCTCAGCTCAGAAGAGAAGGAGGGAAAAGAGGACAGCAGTAGTGATAGGGATTCGGTAGTTAGGGGGACAGATACAAGGTTCTGTGGGAGAGATTGAAAATCCAGGATGGTCTGTTGCCTCCCTGGTGCCAGGGTCCACGATATCTCTGATCGAGTTCTCAGTATTCTCAAGAGGGAGGGTGAGCTGCCAGATGTCGTGGTCCATGTAGAGACCAATGATGTGGATAGGAAGAAGGAGGAGGCCCTGCAAAGAGAGTTTAGGGAGTTAGGTGTAAAGTTGAAGGACAGGACTTCCAGGGTTGCAATCTTAGGATTATTACCCGTGCCACATACTAGTGAGGCTAGAAATAGGAAGATAATGCAGCTAAATATGTGGCTAAGGAGTTGGTGCAGGAGGGAGGACTTCATGTTTCTGGACAATTGGGCCTTGTTCCAGGGAAGGTGGGACCTGTTCCAACGGAACGAGTTGCACCTGAACTGAAGGGGGACTAACATCCTTGAAGGAAGGTTTGCTAGTGCTGCTCCGAGGGGTTTAAACTAGATTTGCAGCGGGAGGGGAACCAGAATGTTAGAGCAGATAGTGAGCTGGAGGAGGATAAAGGTCATGCGAGAACTGCAAGTATAGTGCATGAAGTAAAGCCAGATCTAACATATAAAAAGGCTTTGAGGAAACAAGCAGAATAAAAGGTGTAAAGGTAGTAAGGTAGAAGGGCTAAAGTGTAAAGTGCATGTACTTCAATGCAAGAAGCATCAGGAACAAAGGTGATGAACTGAGAGTTTGGATACATACATGGAATTATGATGTAGTGGCTATTACAGAGACGTGACTGGCACCAGGGCAGGAATGGATTCTCAATATTCCTGGATTTCAGTGTTTTAAAAGGGATAGAGAGGGGAGAGAAAGGGGAGGAGGAGTGGCATTACTGGTCAGGGATACTATTACAGCTACAGAAAGGGTGGGTAATGTAGCAGGATCCTCTTTTGAGTCAGTATGGGTAGAAGTCAGGAACAGGAAGGGAGTAGTTACTCTATTGGGAGTATTCTATAGGACCCCTGGTAGCAGCAGAGATACCGAGGAGCAGATTGAGAGGCAGATTTTGGAAAGGTGCAAAAATAACAGGATTGTTATCATGAGTGACTTTAACTTCCCTAATATTGATTGGCACCTGGTTAGTTCCATTAGTTTAGATGGGGCAGAGTTTGTTAAGTGTGTCCAAGATGGATTCCTGTCACAGTATGTTGACAGGCCGACAAGGGGGAATGCCATACTAGATCTATTATTAGGTAATGAACCGGGTCAGGTCACAGATCTCTCAGTGGGTGAGCATCTGGGGGACAGTGACCACCGCTCCCTGGCCTTTAGCATTATCATGGAAAAGGATAGGATCAGAGAGGACAGGAAAATTTTTAATTGGGGGAGGGAAAATTATGAGGCTATAAGGCTAGAACTAGCAGGGTGTGAATTGGGCTGATGTTTTTGCAGGGAAATGTACTATGGACATGTGGTTTGATGGAGACGGATGTAAGAAGCATGGAGGAACTTCTGGTGAAACTTCTGACATGCCTGTTTCGCTGCCGCTGCTACTGTGCGATCAAAAAGATCTCTGGGAGGAAGGCCCCGAATCCTTGGCTTTGCCTGTTGCTTGGCAGCTGGTGCCAGGGTCGAAGCGCTGGGCAGAGATGGTGCTCAGTGCTCGGTGTCGGAGGGCTGGTCGGAGGCTCGAAGTTTTCGGACGGACTCGGGAGTTGGCTGTAGTCGGGGCTCCCAGGGTGCTGTATTGGCAAGCTGCGGCGCTGGAGGTTCATGGCAGGAAGAGTTTTTCTTCCTTCTACCGTCTGCGTGAGATGATGGGCTGTCTGTGGTGAACTATGTATACCTGTCCGGACTGCTCCTGTGTCTCCTCCCACAGACCCCTATATAAAGGCGACTGGGGCCTGTTGCCCTGCCTCATTCCCCAGGATGTAGTGTTGTTCATTCTTCCAGTCAATAAAGGCCGATACCTCGTTTCCTACGTCTCAGCGTGAGTTATTGATGTGCATCACTGTCGGGACTTTGAGACTTTTTTACCATGCCCATGGTCTGCTCTTTATCAGATTATGGTATTGTCTGCACTGTTGAAACTATATGTTAACTATAACTATATGTAACTATGTGGTCTTGTGTAGGTCTTGTAGCTTTAGTTTTGTCTGATGGGTTTGTAGTTCCTTTCTGGGGAACGTGCTAAGACGGTAGCGTGATATCGATAAGTAGCAGCCTCTCTGGACTCTGGATTGGGGATTACCAAATGTTCTGTGGTTTTTCTTGGTGGTCTGTTTTGTGCTTTTTCGTGATAACATTCCGGAGAATGTTGTCTCATTTTTAAACTGCATTGTATTTGTGGTTTATAAATGACAATAAACTGAATCTGAATCTGGTCGATGTTGAAGGATCTCTTGCAGGATGTTAGGGATAAATTTGTCCCAGTGAGGAAGATAAAGAATGGTAGGGTGAAGGAACCATGGGTGACAAGTGAAGTGGAAAATCTAGTCAGGTGGAAGAAGGCAGCATACATGAGGTTTAGGAAGCAAGGATCAGATGGGGCTATTGAGGAATATAGGGTAGCAAGAAAGGAGGTTAAGAAGGGGCTGAGGAGAGCAAGAAGGGGGCAAGAGAACGCCTTGGCGAGTAGGGTAAAGGAAAACCCCAAGGCATTCTTCAATTATGCGAAGAACAAAAGGATGACTGGAGTGAAGTTAGGACTGATTAGAGATAAAGTTAGGAAGATGTGCCTGGAGGCTTTGGAAGTGAGCGAGATCCTCAATGAATACTTCTCTTTGGTATTCACCAAGGAGAGGGAACTTGATGACAGTGAGGACAATATGAGTGAGATTGATGTTCTGGAACATGTTGATATTAAGGGAGAGGAGGTGTTGAAGTTGTTAAAATACATGAGGATGGATAAGTCCCCGGGGCCTGACGGAATATTCCCCAGGCTGCTCCACGAGGCGAGGGAAGAGATTGCTGAGCCTCTGGCTAGGATCTTTATGTCCTCGTTGTCCACGGGAATGGTACCGGAGGATTGGAGGGAGGTGAATGTTGTCCCCTTGTTCAAAAAAGGTAGTAGGGATAGTCCGGGTAATTATAGAGCAGTGAGCCTTACGTCTGTGGTGGGAAAGCTGTTGTAAAAGATTCTTAGAGATAGGATCTATGGGCATTTAGAGAATCATGGTCTGATCAGGGACAGTCAGCATGGCTTTGTGAAGGGCAGATCGTGTCTAACAAGCTTGATAGAGTTCTTTGAGGAGGTGACTAGGCACATAGATGAGGGTACTGCAGTGGATGTGATCTACATCGATTTTAGTAAGGCATTTGACAGGGTACCACACGGCAGGCTTATTCAGAAAGTCAGAAGGCATGGGATCCAGGGAAGTTTGGCCAGGTGGATTGAGAATTGGCTTGCCTGCAGAAGGCAGAGGGTCTTGGTGGAGGGAATACATTCAGATTGGAGGGTTGTGACTAGTGGTGTCCCACAAGGATCGGTTCTGGGACCTCTACTTTTTGTGATTTTTATTAACGACCTGGATGTGGGGGTAGAAGGGTGGGTTGGCAAGTTTGCAGACGACACAAAGGTTGGTGGTGTTGTAGATAGTGTAGAGGATTGTCGAAGATTGCAGAGAGACATTGATAGGATGCAGAAGTGGGTTGAGAAGTGGCAGATGGAGTTCAACCCAGAGAAGTGTGAGGTGGTACACTTTGGAAGGACAAACTCCAAGGCAGAGTACAAAGTAAATGGCAGGATACTTGGTAGTGTGGAGGAGCAGAGGGATCTGGAGTTACATGTCCACAGATCCCTGAAAGTTGCCTCACAGGTAGATAGGGTAGTTAAGAAAGCTTATGGGGTGTTAGCTTTCATAAATCGAGGGATAGAGTTTAAGAGTCACAATGTAATGATGCAGCTCTATAAAACTCTATTTAGGCCACACTTGGAGTACTATGTCCAGTTCTAGTCGCCTCACTATAGGAAGGATGTGGAAGCATAGGAAAGGGTACAGAGGAGATTTACCAGGATGCTGCCTGGTTTAGAGAGTATGCATTATGATCAGAGATTAAGGGAGCTAGGGCTTTACTCTTTGGAGAGAAGGAGGATGAGAGGAGACATGATAGAGGTATACAAGATATTAAGAGGAATAGATAGAGTGGACAGCCAGCGCCTCTTCCCCAGGGCACCACTGCTCAATACAAGAGGACATGGCTTTAAGATAAAGGGTGGGAAGTCCAAGGGGGTTATTAGAGGAAGGTTTTTCACTCAGAGAGTGGTTGGTGCGTGGAATGCACTGCCTGAGTCAGTGGTGGAGGCAGATACACTAGTGAAGTTTAAGAGGCTACTAGACAGGTATATGGAGGAATTTAAGGTGGGGGGATATATGGGAGGCAGGGTTTAAGGGTCAGTACAACATTATGGGCCTAAGCGCCTGTATTGTGCTGTACTATTCTATGTTCTATGTTCTTGAATTAGAGGGGATAATTTCATTCAAATTATAAATGCTTTGATAATAAATTTACTTTGAACTTTAAACTCTAATCACAACAATTTTGCAACACTATGACCACTTTGATCACTTGTAAGAAATGTATATAATTTATTAAATTTTATGCTTTTTAATGTTTTCTAATATACTTTTTCTATGTAGTACAGATGCCCATGGTACTGCTGCATAAAAGCTATTCATTGCATCTGTGCATACAATACTTTTACTTCTGCGTATGGCAATAAACTCAAATGTGACTTTCTAGCCCATTCCTAATACACTTCCTTTGTCATTTAACAATGAACTACATATATGGGTCTGTGGTCTGTTTAGTCCACAACAAATAAGCAAGACAGATTTCCTTTCCTGAAATGAATGAGATAGGTATTTAAAACAGCCACATTTATATTCTTTTGGCCATCCCTTTCTTCTGCAATTTCCATATTTAAGAATTCTGAATTTAATTTCTGCAGATGCCATGAAATCAGCAACCGAGGTAAATCCGGAACTGCGGCTTAGTACTAAAGCATCTAATCAGCTGTAGAACATCTGTGAATCTGTGGATATGTTAAATTGCTTAAAGACATCAAAAGAATGAAATATCCTGCAGATTTTTACACACTCAGTGACCACTTTGTTAGGTTCCTCCTGCGCCTAATAAACTGGCCATTGAGTGTATGTTCATAGCCTTCTGCTAATGTAGCTCATCCACTTCAAGGTTCGATGTGTTGTGCGTTCAGAGATGCTGCACAGCACTGTTGTAATGTGTGGTTATTTGAATTACTGTCACCTTCCTGTCAGCTTGAAACAATGCAGCCCTTCTCCTCTGACCTCTCTCATTAACAAGGTGTTTTGGCCCACAGGTCTGCGGCCCACTAGATGTTATTTTGTTTTTTTGCACCATTCTGTGTAAACTACAGAGACTGTTATGTGTGAAAATCCCAGGAGGTTAGCAGTTTCTGAGGCACTCGAAGCACCTTGTCTGGCATCAACAATCACTCCCCAGTCAAAGTCACCTGGATCACATTTCCTCCCCATTCCCCATTTAACAACAGCAGAATCTCTTGTCCATTTCTGCATGCTTTTATGCACTGAGTTGCTGCCACTTGATGGGATGATTAGATCTTTGCATTAACAAGCAGGTGTACAGGTGTATCTAATAAAGTGGTCACTGAGAATATGTCACCTATCAGGAGCGGTATCACTGATAAATGGTTAATGCTTTCTATGATCTAACGGAATCAGGATGCTTAAATTGCTTAGACTGATCACAGAATAATGTAATCATCCATCCATCAATACCAACAGGTTTAATGTTCTCATGTCTGGCCTATTGATTGATACCGAATAGAATCACAGAATGATATAGATGGAAACAAGTCCAAACTGACTATCAAGCAGAGTAACTCACACTAAATGCTGGAAGCTGCACTTATAGATAGCTCTGGGTCTCTAATGTGGACTGAGAGTGGGAAAGGAGTAGGGAGAGGGGAATCATGGTTGGAAAAGGGGAAGGAGAAGGAAGTGGCAGAATGACATTCTGTAATGATGAATAAACCAGCTGCCTGGAATCAAATTACCTGCTTGAGTCTGTACACGTGCCCCCCCCCCACCCCTGGTACTCTTTCTCTGCCACCTGCCCCACACTCTACCCTCGCCATTTCCAACATCCTTTGCTCCTGCCAGATTTACAAACTTGCTCTCCACTTCATGTTGACAAATACAGTACCGTGCAAAAGTCTTAGGCACCCCAGCTACTGTACTGTATGTGCCTAAGACGTTTGCACAGTGCTGTACATAGATGGATGGAGAAGGGAGGATGAAATGAAACTGGGAGGAAATGAAATGAAATGAAGCAGAAATAGTTAAGTGCTGAAGAAGGAAACTGATCTGACCTACTGCGTTCCTCCAGCACTTTGTGTGTGGATTTCCAACATCTGCAAAATCTCTTGTGTTTCTGAAAATATAGCACCTATTTTTATGCTAGTCTTACTTTAGCCTGTCTTATTCTCCCCACATCAGCTCTCCTAACATTCTCCCATTCAGGATTTGATTGTGGAACAAACCTTGCTGTGGTGCCTCAGCTTCCACTGCGGCACAAACAGCAGGCCAAAGTTTTACCTAAAACACACAAAATGCTGGAGGAACTCAGCAGGCCAGGCAGCATCTACGGAACAAAGTACAGTCAATGTTTCAGACTGAAACCCTTCGTCAGGACTCATTCTATGAGCCAACACTTTACTGGTGTAGCCTTTCTCATGCAATGCCAGCATGCTACCAGATACATTTTGACATTTTGACCAGATACATTCACAGCTGTGAATTTCAGCCCACCTTACACAATTAAGTTCAATGTTGTGTATCTTGAAATGATGTGTCTATGTGGTCACTGCAAGTAAGTTTTACATTGTACCTCTGCATACCTATGACAATGACTTAGAGTCATGGAATCATAAATCCTGAATACAGGATTTCATCCCAACAAGCCCATGCTGACTATGGTGCCCACACTGCTAGTTATCATTTCTTACATTTAGTCCACATCCTTGTATGTCCTCCTCCTCCACGTACCTATGGGGGGAGGGGGGGTACTTAGAAGTGGGACTAAAACTAGGTGAAAGGTGAAAAGTTTAAGGCGAGCACGAGGGGAAACTCCTTCACTCAGAGGGTGGTGAGAGTGTGGAATGAGCTTACAGCGCAAGTGGTGCATGTGAGCTCAACCAATATTTATGAGAAGCTTGAATCGGTACATGGATGGCAGGGGTATGGAAGGCTCTGATTTGGGTGCAGGTCGATGGGAGTAGGCATTTTAAATGGTTCAGCATGGGCTAGATGGGCTGAAGGGTCTGTTTCTGTGCTCACCGTTTCCATTGCTCTATTTCTCTATGACCTGTCCAAGTGCTTCTTTAATGATACTAATGTACCTGCCTCAAACACTTCCTTTGGCAGCTCCCTCCATATACTCACCACCCACCATGTGAAAATGTTGCCCCCTCAGGTCCTTTTTAAATCTTTTCCCTCTCACACTAAAGCCATGCCCCCTGTTTTTGAACTCTACCCTAGGGAATTTACCTTATCTATGCCTCTCATAACTTTTAAACATTTATTTAACTTCACCCCTTACTCCCCTAGATCCCAAGGAATGAAGACCAGTCCTGGCCAACATCTCCCTTTTATTCAGATCCTCTGGTCCTGGCAACCATGCTTGGAATCCTTTTCTGCACATTTTCCAGCTTAACCACATCTCTCATCTAATAGGGCCACCAAAACTGTAGACAATCCTCCAAATGCCACCTCACCAATGCAACAATTCACCAATACAATACACCTCACCAATACAACTGCAACATAATGTCCCAACTCCTATAATCAGTGCTCTGACTGATGAAGGCCAGCATGTTAAACACCCTGTTTATCTGTGATACTGCTCTCAATAAACAATGCGTTTGTACTCTTAAATTCCTCTGTTGCATTACGTTCTGTAGCACCCTGCCGTTCACGGTATAAGCTTGTACTCCTTCCCTCCACCCATCTTGTTCTGGCTTCTACCCCCTTCCTTTCCAGTCTTAATGACAGGTCACATTTGAAATGTTGACTCCTTATTCCTTTCCATAGATCCTCCCTGACCTGCTGAGTTCCTTCAGCATTTTGTATGTGTTACTCTATATCATGTGGTGGTTTGACTTTTCAAAATGCATCACCTTACAAGTAAGTGTGTGTGTGTGTGTGTGTGTGTGTGTGTGTGTGTGTGTGTGTGTGTGTGTGTGTGTGTGTGTGTGTGTGTGTGTGTGTGTGTGTGTGTGTGTGTGTGTGTGTATCTGTGACAGTGAGTGTCTAGGTCTGTGAGGGAAGATTAGAGTGGTGTTGTGATTGGTGAATTGAGGAATGCGGAGCTCCGGGTGAATTATAAGGCTGGAAAAATTTGTATAGATGCTTAGGGAAATTATCAGTGAAACATCAGAAATGAAGAGATACACATAGTGGAAAATGGTTTATGAGTCTAAGCTGGGAGCAATCCTTTTTTCTCATTTGTCACGCAGCAATCTTTCTTCTAGAAGGATTAGAAACACTTGTCCTTATGAAAGGTCCAGCCAGGCTCTATCAGAATGATCAGTGACCAAACATGAGTAATGAATTTCACCAACGCACCAAGATGGAAATATTTGCAATTGGACGTGGATGACAAATTACATCTTTTGGTTCAACTGAAGCCTGACCTTTGAACTCAGCTTGCGACATCAACTGCTCTTTATAGTGAAAGTGATCATTTAGAATCAATTGCAATTCAGGTGTTTTTAAGTTATCACTTATCTGTTCACTTTACAGATGGCCGTGAACCCACAACCTCTAACCTAGTGATAAAAAAGAAGTCCTAATAACACATTAAGCTATGATATATAGACACTGCAATTAATCATTGCTGATGATCGATCACGCTTATCTACTTAGAAGTCATTTTTTTCTTATCTATGTGAAAAATCCTCCCTGCAGCACTTGGGCATGCGACAGAATTGTAGGAAGTTTATGCTGATGCTGAACAACAATCTGCCCTGAATCTAAGAGGTTTTGTGATCTTAGAACAGTTTCCTGAATTGACAACCGAAACACAAACAAAATACAGCTTTGCATCTTCTTATTTCACATTCTTGATCATCTTACCTTTTCATAATTGCATGTTTGATGATAAGAGACAAACTTGAGGCTAAATTCAATAATCCCTAAAAGTAACCCAGTTAAATTATGTCAGTTTGGTGTTATAAAAGAAGAAAAGGAAAATAGGCAAAGAAGCAGCTGATGGAGTACAGTGCAGAGAAATGTGTGGTCACGTACTCTGGTAGAAAGAATAAAGATGGAGACTATTTTCTAAATGGGGAGCAAATTTGCAGTTCACAGTAAATTTATTATCAAATTACATGCGTACATGTATATTAAAGCCTAGAGGCAGCACGGTAGCATAGTTGCTAGCACAAAGCTTTACAGTACCAGCGGCACAGGTTCATTTCTCACCTTTCCCCATAAGGAGTTTGTACATTTTCCGACGAGATTATATGGGTTTCCTCCCACAGTCCAACGAGGTACCAGTCAGTAGCATTAATTGGTCATTGTAAATTGCTCCATGACTAGGATAGGGTTAAATCTGGTGTTGCTGGGCAGTGTGGCTCAAAGGGACATCTCCACACTGCTTCTCAATAAAATAAAAACAAATAAAGATTTATTTTCTTGTGGGCATTAATAGCAAATACAAAGATACACAATAGAATCAATGAAAAAACACCCAAGACAACAAACTGTGCAGATAGAAAACGGAAGAAAATAAACAAACAAAAAAAAATAAACAAACAACAAATAAACAAATAAGCCATAAAAATCGGGAACATGAAATGATGTGTGGAAATGATGATAGCTCAAATGGAACATAAAACATCGAACATAGAAACTTACAGCATATTACAGGCCCTTCTGCCCGCAATGTTGTGCTGACAATGTAATGCAACCATTGTTGGTAGAATCCCAGATAGCGACGAAAGGGCATTACAGGAGCGAGATATATCGGCTAGTTGAGTGTTGTCGCAGCAACAACCTTGTACTCAATGCCAGTAAGATGAAAGAGCTGCTTGTGGATTTCGGGAAGGGTAAGACAAGGGAACACAAACCAATCACCATAGAGGGATCAGAAGTGGAGAGAGTGTGCAATCTCAAGTTCCTGGGTGTCAAGATCTCTGAGGATCTAACCTGGTCCCAACGTACCAATGCAACTATAATGAAGGCAAGATAGCGGCTATATTTCATTAGGAGTTTGAAGAGATTTGGTTTGTCACCTAAAACGCTTGAAAACTACTATCGATGTACCACAGAGATCATTCTGACTGGCTGTGCAGGACTGACAGAAACTACAAATAGTCATAAAATTAGTCAGCTCCATCTTGGGTACTAGCGTTCGTAGTATAAGACATCTTCAAGGAGCGGTGATTCAGAAAGGTGAAGTCCATTATTAAGGGCCGCCATAACCCAGGGCATGCCCTCTTCTCATTGCTACCATCAGGAAGGGTGCACAGAAGCCTGAAGGTACACACTCAGCGATTCAGGAACAGCTTCTTCCCCTCTGCCATCTGATTCCTAAATGGACATTGAACCCAAGAACACAACCTCACATTTTAAAAATATATATTGTTTCTGGTTTTGCACTATCTTTAATCTATCTAATATACATATATATATATGCTTACTGTAATTGATATTTTTATTACATTTTTTCTTTCTATATTATCATGCATTGCATTGAACTGCCGCTACCAAGTTCGCAAATTTCACGACTATTCATTGGAGCGTAGAAGGTTGAGGGGGGATTTGATCGAGGTATTTAAAATTTTGAGAGGGATAGACAGAGTTGACGTGAATAGGCTGTTTCCATTGAGAGTAGGGGAGATTCAAACGAGAGGACATGATTTGAGAGTTAGGGGGCAAAAGTTTAAGGGAAACACGAGGGGGTATTTCTTTACTCAGAGAGTGATAGCTGTGTGGAATGAGCTTCCTGTAGAAGTAGTAGAGGCCAGTTCAGTTGTGTCATTTAAGGTAAAATTGGATAGGTATATGGACAGGAAAGGAGTGGAGGTTTATGGGCTGAGTGCGGGTAGGTGGGACTAGGTGAGATTAAGAGTTCGGCACGGACTAGGAGGGCCGAGATGGCCTGTTTCCGTGCTGTGATTGTTATATGGTTATAATAAACCTGATTCGAATTCTGAAGAGTTGTGGGAAGTGAGTCCAGACATTGTGGAAACAGTTCTGTGTTTGTCAAATGTACAGACTGTCACTGTGTGAGAAGTGGGTTCCAGTTCTACAGATGTCCATAAATTGATTTTATCTATGTCGGGAAATACACAAAAATCATTCCATATGGTGGCCCAATCTCCACTGTATTGTGATGTATTTTATAAAAAGCACACAGGCACAGAAGAAAGAACAACTACTAAAAGTAGAGAGAGAAGTAAGAAACTTCTGCTATTCATAGGAACAAACATATGGACCTGTTCTTGAATTTATTATATATTATGGAAGCTTGTTTGTTTATAGGGTGTCTGTAGGTCAGGCGTTTGCAGCCCAGGGGATGGCCTGGACTGGAACATGGTTAGTGATCCAAATGACAACAAGGAGTTTAACTAAACAAAAGTTTGCGGTGCCAGAGTATTATTTTTCACTATTCAAACTTCAAACTTCCCAACATCAAACATCACTAAAATAGCACAGACAGCTCATGCATTACTTCAAGTGGTAAATAGGATCATTTGTGCACAGTCAATATTACAATTGAGACATATTTACAGGGCATACTTACAGTATAGTTAGGTTGATAGATTTTAGTCTCAAGAGACTCTGAAGATGTTAGAAATATTGAACAGACAAAATGTTGGAGAAACTCAGCAAAACAGCCAACATTTATGGTGGGGAATAAACAGTTGCCATTTACGCCAAAACCCTTCTCAGCCTGAAACATTGGCTGTTTAACCCCTCCCGCCCCCATAGATGCTGCCTGACTAGCTGAGTTCCTTCAGAATTTTGTGTGTGTTGCAGGATAATTTTTTTTCTCTGCACCTACAAACATGAATCTTTGTTCATCTCTTCAGGGCTAGACAGGTACTTAGAGTCATAGAGTTATAGAAAAATACAGCAAGGAAACAATTTGTCCTTGCTAACTATAGTGTTCACCAAACTAGTCCCATTTGCTGAACCCCTCCTACACATGTACTTATCCAAATGTTTTTTTTTAAAGATTGGAGTTATACCTGTCTCAAACACTTTCTCTTGTGACAAACAACAGAAAATTGTAGATGCTGGAAGTCCGAGCAACACACACAAAATGCTGGAGGAACTCAGGAGGCCAGGCAGTATCTATGGGAAAAAGTACAGTTGACATTTTGGCCTGAATCAGCGACTGTACATTTTTCCATAGATACTTTCTCTTGTAGCTATTTCCATGTATGCACTACCCTCTGTGGATGTAGTTTTCCCTCAGGTCCATTTTAAATCTTCCATCTCTTGTCTTAAACTAATATCCTTCCTTGGGAAAAAGGATGTGGTTCATCCTATTTTTATCCCTCATGGATTTATACATTTCTGCAATGCCTCAGTTCAATGTCCAAAGAATAAAATTTTAGCCTACCTAAAATCTCCCTACCTAAAATCCAAACCTTATGCAGTACTCCAGTGAAGTCTCACCAATACCCTGTACAACTATAACATAATGCCCCATCTCCTATACTCAGTGACCTGACTGATAAAGGCCAATGTGCCAGATACTTTCTTCATGAGCCTGTCTACCTGTGCCGCTGCTTTTGGTGAACTACGTACTTGTTCCTCTGTTCCATAACATTCCCCATCTTCCAACCATTCACTGTGTAAGACCTACCCTGATTTGACTTCCTAAAATAAAACATTTATCTGAACTAAAAGCTATTTTTCAACCTTCTACCCATTTACCTGATCAAGATCCTTCTGTAGTTTTTAATAACTTTCTTCACTTCCTACAGTATTTTAGTATCATCCATTAACTTGCTTAACCACATCTTGAGCATTCACATCCATATCATCTATATAAATACCAAACAACAAGTGTCCCAGTACTGACCTCCATGGTCCACTACAGTCCACCAGTCTGAGAAGCAAACCTTGACCATCACTCTCTACTTCCAATGACTGAGCCAGTTATGAATCCGGTTAGCTATCTCTTGCTGGATCCAAATTGGTCTACCGTCCAAACCTGCCTGTTATTTGTGACCTTATTGCTAAAGGTCATATAGACAATATCCATTGCTCTATGCTCATCTATACTCCTGATTGCCTATTCTTGTGTGAGAGTGTGGCTGGGGGATGGATGGGGGTGGAGAATGATCCAATTGGCTTGAAGGAACCGATGACCAAAGGGGGAGGCTTTGCTGAATGGGGAAGGATACGGTAGCTCGAGTCCAATTAAAAAAGTAGATCCAGATTACTATCAAGGCCACAGAAAATGATTGAGAGATTATTATCTTTTCCACAGTGCTCTATAAAATCAGTGAATTGAATGTGTGTGAAAAATGGGCTTCAACTCATAAGGAACCAACAGTAGAGAAAGAGAGAACTGCCTCTGTTGAGTGGCTATGCATGAATCAGACTGGGGTGAGTGTTCCAGTATGTTAAGTCTCCACTTGGCAGTTAAGGCTTTAAGCTAAATAGCTGGCGGAAATATTCAGAAGAGGGAATGTTTAGGAAGTCAAGGGAAAAAGGGCAAGAGATAACAACACACACAAAACGCTGTAGGATCTCAATAGGTCAAGCAGCATCTATGGAGAGGAATAAACAGTCGGTGTTTTGTGAAGAAACCCTTCATCAGAACTGGAAACGAGGGGAGCAGAAAACAGAATACGAAGGTAGGGGGAGGAGAATGAGTACAAGCTGGCAAGTGATAGGTGAGGCTAGGTGAGGGGGTAGGTGGGTGGATGAAGTAAGAAGCTGGGAGGGGATAGGTGGGTGGGGGAGGGAGGATGAAGTAAGAAGCTGGGAGGGGATAAGTGGAAGAGGTAAAGGGCTGAATGTAAAGTGATTTAATAGGAGAGGACAGGTTGACGGTGGAAGAAAGAGAAGGAGGAAGTGATGTCAGGTGAGAAGAAGAGGAGGGGTGAAAGGGTAACCAGAATGAGGAATGGAAAAATAGGGAAGGAAGAAAGGAGAAGTTATTGGAAAACAGAGAAATCGATGTTCATGACAGGTGTTTAGGGTAAGACATAATGCAGAGCAGTTAAATAGAACAGTTAACGAGAATTTGCAGCAAGAGGAGCATTCAAGCACAACAATATATCAAACACTGACTGCCAGCAGTCAAGCACCAGGACTTGGGCAAAGACCTCACATGTGGTAAAGGTTAGTGGGAGGATCTTCTGGCATTGCATTCCTCCGACTGCCTTATTTGCCTTGGGCACGGCTTGGTTCATCGCTCAGCTACCCACAGCCCCCATCAATCAGTACCTGAGTGCTCCACCAGAACCATTGACATTCAGCCTTCCTACAGGATTCACCACTGGGTCCTCTAGCGTGCTAATACTGCCAGCTATTCAGCCGTGACAACACCTTCACTTGATAATTCATTGCCTAACTTGCACTGATGTATTGCTCCCTCTCTTTGTGTGGAAAGTTGGCAGCAGATAACCTAAAAAAGACAGCCTGCTTTACCTACTATCACAACTCCCTCCACCCTCATTGAGGTGACATTGTTGGCTACTGTTTGGACGATCATGGCAAGATGTGAATAAATGAATGAATAATGCCTGCTATACGGCTGGCATTTAGGGCAGCAATGAAGGTCCTCTATCTCTGGAAGAGTTCACGTCTTCCTTCATTATGTCAGTGGCATCCTCTTAGTTTTCGCAGCTGTCAGTCAGGCAAGTTCCGGGTAGAGGCTCAAGGATACCATCGCACTCAGGTGTAGAAGGAGTCTTCATTGATGTTTCTGTAATAATCTTCTTTAACCAGTCAGGGCTGTTAACCCTGAGCTGAACAATCGAACCTGGAGGATCATTGGACCATTCTTAGTCCGTCCTCTATCCTTTGACCTGTTTGTCATAGGTGACCCTACCAAAAGCCAAAGCATAAAGACCAGACTCCAGTCAACATAGCTCTCCAGGTCATTGAGGCATGCAAGCCTCCAACTACAACAATGTTGTGGGCCTCTCAGAGGAGTAGCAAGGTTTTGATGATCAGAAATGATGGTGGTCTCATTCCCAATCCTTTCTATAACCAAATGGGATACGGTGACTGAACTAGCTGCTAAAGTTCTGGAGCATGCCTGAGCTGAAACCTCTCTGCAGCATCTGCGAAATCTTAAATTCAAGTAATTAACTAAATCTGGACTTTAGAATTCAAAACAAATTGTGTTGCTTATGGTAACTACAAAGCTACTGGCAAGTGGCAGAATGCATCTGGTCCACCGATGTCCTTCACAGAATGAAATCTGCTCTCCTTATTCAGCATGACATCTCTGTGGAACCAGATGCATCAATGTGGTTGCCTCCTCTGTTCGAGGATTTTTAGGGATAGGCAATAAATGTGGCCAGCGAAATCGACATCATGAAGGCAGAAATAAAATATACAAGGGTAATTTGGTGCCGGTCTGAAAAAGGGTCTCAGACATTAACTCTGTTTCTCTTGCCACAGTTTCTGCTGAGTGTCTCTTGCATTTTCTGTTCAAATTGCAGATTTCCAGCAAGCGCAGGTTTTCTGATTTACAAGGATGACATTCATATGGAATATGATGTCATCTTTAAAATTTGTTTTGGAGTATTTTGTTTTGCAAAACTGATATTCTTAATGCAATCAGACACTGTTATTTCCCCTTCTCCCACCCCTAAAACTTGCAAACCTTTTAATTTATCTAGTTCCAATGAAACATTGTTTCTCTCTGCACATATATCTGTTGATTTGCTAAGAATTCTTTTTTCCCCTTCCCTCATCTGGTCCTGGATCAATCTGTCATTCACCTCTCCCCTAATGGTTCCCATTATCACCTCCGGTACTTATCAAATGCCTTTGCAGCTCGGCAGCATAGGGAGTAGGCAGTAGTAGCAATTAGCATAATAATATTACAGCACTACCTGTAAGATTGGGGTTTGGTTACTGCTGCTTCCTGTAAGGAGTTGGTATATTCTCCCTGTGACCATGAGGGTTTCCTCTGAGTGCTCCAATTTCCTCCCAAATTCCAAAGACCTACAGTTAGGGTTAGTGAGTTCTGAGCAAGCTATGTTGCGGCCAGAAGCTGATTTGCTTTGATGCAAATGACGCACTTTACTGTACAGTATGTTTCAATGTACATGTCGCATTAAACTAATCTAATCTTCGCAGATCTTTTTGTTCCTGTATGTTGTCCTCCAGTGGTCTCCATCTCCTCAAACCTCACTTTCTCCTCTGCCTCCATCTATCAATCTCGTCCCTGCCTCTTAACTCCACCACCCCACTCCCCGACCAGGCACAACCTGCCCATCATCCTTCACTAGTCATCTTGGGACCTTTTCTCAACACTCCCTCTCTTCATTTTATACTGGCCATCACCCTCTTCATTCTCACTCCTGATGCAAAGTTTCAACACAAATCATCAACAATTTCCTTCCTCCCATGCATGGTGCCTAAACCACTGAGTTTCTCCAGTTTGTTGCTCCAGATTCCAATATCAGTGTTTCCACCTTCAATTCTTTGTATTTGTCAGAAGTTTTTTTAAGGGTGCCCACAATTCCTCCGCAAACATAATTGGCTTGTTAATATTTTTCATGCATCTGCAGTTAGAAATATTTGAAAATTCCTTTGTAGTTAAGTATTTATTTTCACTTATTGCTCAAAAGGAACATTAAATAACACTCTAGTGGTTATATAAGTGGAAGAATTTGCTGTTCAAGCCCATCTGGTCAAGAACAGTGTCAGTTAACTATTTCCCATATTTGACTGTTTCCACTGAATCGCTGTTGGAAACTTGGAGAGTGTATTAGGAGAGCATGTAAGGTTACCTCTAGACCCTGTTTTGTCCTTTATTCACAGAGAGCTAAATACAAATCGGCTACCACATTTGCTTTCAAGACTCAGAGATACACCAACCCTGGGACTCTGCAGACACCATTGGAGAGCTCCCGATCCCTTCGGCAATCAAACCATTGCAAGAATTCAAAGGGAAATGAGAAAAAGGCAGCACAGACATATAAACTACTTCATAATTGTCTATGGCAGTCAGCGAAGAATGAGCTAACATCAAGGTATGATTTGAAAAGGAGACACTTTCTGTTAGGAGTCCATAGCAGAGAGTTGAGGTTGGAGCTCAGCACCTCAGGGTCCCCTCTATGGACGCTGTCTATACTTATGTGTTGCCTCAGTAAAGCAGGCAGGATAATCAAAGACCCCACCCGCCCCAGACATTGTCTCTTCTTCTTCCGTCAGGCAGAAGCTACAAAGAAATCTGAAAGCACACAGCACCAGGCTCAATTACACCTTCTATCCCACTGTTATCAGTCACTTAAACAGATCTCTTGTATGATAAAATGGACTCTTGGTCTCGCAATCGATGTTGTTATGATGTTTCACTTCATAGTTTACCTGCACTGTATGTTTTTGGTAGCTTTTAAAATTGATTCTGCATTGCTTTAGTTTCATCTTGTTCTGCCTCAAAAGCACCGTGCAGTGATTTGATCTGTATGAACAGTGTGCAAGACAAGCTCTTCACTTATCTTGGTACACAGGACATAACCAATAACAATATCATGAGTCCTGAAGTAGGCCCATAACGTTGACTGTACTTTCTTCCATAGATGCTGCCTGGTCTGCTGAGTTCCTTCAGCATTTTGTGTGTGTTGCTTGGATTTCTCTCTTGTTAACAGTATCACGAACCCACCTTAATTTAGAAAGCACTTTAACAAAGAAAAATTAAGTTAAGCAGTTCTGATGAGGCAATCACAAGTTCAAGATATTCCAAAACACTTCATAGTCAATGAGGTATTGTTGAAATGAGAGGCCAACTGCAACTAATTTCCACATAGGGAGCCCTACAAGCAGTGGTGTGATGGTTACCAGATAAATGGGGACAACTTCCCTGTCCGTCTTTTAGGCAGGGTCCTGAGAATATTTATACTCAGATCACAGAGCAAACAATTCCTCAAAATGATGATAAATGCTGGAATCTGGAACAAAAATATAAACTATTGGAAGGATACAGTGGACTGAGCAGTATCTGCGGAGTCAGAAGGATGGTTGACGACTCAGGTGGAGGCCCAGCACTTCACGCTAATATATGAAAACCTCACCGAACGCTTGCTTGTATGCCTTCACTCTTGTGCTAAGCTATTTGGAGAGAGTCTTGAATCCTCAAACCTAGAGGCAGAAGCACCTAAAACTGAGCAGCGGCTGACACAAGGCCTGAAACCTCTTTTTGCTTGTTGCGGGAACATGATTAAGTGTAGGAGGAAGAACTATGGTTCAAAGTTCAAAGTACATTTATTATCAAAGTATATATATATATATATATATATGTCACCATATTCTGAACAACCTTGAGATTTGTTTTTTTATGGGCATACTCAGTAAATCCAAGACCCATAAAAGAATCAATGAAAGACCACACCCAACTGGGTGGACAAACAACCAAAGTGTAAAAGATAGCAAACTGCAAATACATAAGTGAAAGCAATAAATATCGAGAACGTGAAATGAAGAGTCCTTGAAAGTGAGTCCACAGGTTTTGGAACAGTTCAGTGATGGGGCAATTGAAAATGAATGAAGTTATACACACTAGTTCAAAAGCCTGATGGTTAAGGGGTAATAAGTGTTCTTGAACCTGGTAGTGTGAGTACTGAGGCTCCTGTACCTTCTTTGAAACCTTCGCCACCACCACACATACACTTTGATGCGAGGAGCTGCTCACAGTGGCCAAGACAAATTTCATTCCTTCCCCCTCTTTTGCAACTATTGAGAATGTAATCCACTTGGTTTAGCAGTTATCTGGAAATGCAAGATTAAATAGCAGTGGGGGGAAGAACTGCACGTGTTTACATTCCCAGTCCACATTTCACGATAAACAATTGTGATTCCAGGAAATTTCACCCTTCAGTGAAGAATGGAGAAGCTGAACAAAGAGGCAAAGACCAAAGCCAAGAGATTTGATCTCAAAGTGCAGTTGGGCTGTTCTGTTGGGAGGACTGATAACATCATTGGGAATGAGTCCAGGGGAACAAAGGAGCTTCACACACCAAACGGTGAAGGAACTCATCAAGTCAGGCAGCATATATGGAGAGGAATAAACAGAAACATTGCTGTGCTTTAGGTAAGTCTCGACAATTTAGGTCAAGTATTGATGAGCTAAAACAAAAAGAAAGGAGTTAAATGCCACCATAATGAGGGAGCAATTAGCTGGAACGTGCATACTCAGAAGCGCAATTGATGACCTTCATGCGCAGCTCACCTGCAGGAGCACATAAATCCCGCAGCAGAGCCTGTGGCTGTGGCAACTTCATTGTGCCTTTCCTGCATCACTGGCGCATTATTAATCTTTATCCCAAATCCACTGTCTGTCCTGCTTCAATAAGTTGTAAAGTGATAAGAGATTTGTGGCAAAATTATACCTGGTATTGTATCATACTGACTTCATTCTCAATTTAAGACTTCCTGATGCGGTGTCTTGATCCAAAATAATGACAATTCCTTTCGCCCCGCAGAACACACTGAGTTCCACCACAATTATGAGCTCTCACCCGTATATGTTCGGAATGGGGGTGGAAATTGGAGCACCCACAGGAAAACCATGAGGTCACACAGGGAACTTACAATCTCCTTACAGAATTAAACCTGGGTCTCTGGCATTGTAATAGAATTAGACTAGCCACAATACTACCTGATGAACGGTCTTTTCCCAAAACATCGACTTTTTATTTCTTGCTTTAGACGTAGTTTGACCTGCTGAGTCCTCCCAGCATTTTGTGTTACCGAGTTCATTTGGTTCCTTATGGTTGTTACAGCCAGAAATGGTAATGGGGATAAGCTCCCACTATCTATTAAATGCTCCCAAGTGCGTGCATCTCAAGTCAATCAAGTCAAGTCAAGTCAATTCAAGTCAATTCACTTCTATTGTCATTTTAGCCATAACTGCTGATAAGGTACATAGTAAAAATGAGACAACGTTTTTCAGGACCATAGTTTACATGACACAGTACAAATACTAGACTGAACTACGTAAAAAAAAACACAGAGAAAGCTACACTAGACTACAGACCTACACAGGACTGCATAAAGTGCACAAAAACAGTACAGGCATTACAATAAATAATAAACATGACAATAGGGCAAGGTGTCAGTCCAGGCTTTGGGTATTGAGGAGTCTGATAGCTTGGGGGAAGAAACTGTTACATAGTCTGGCCACGAGAGCCCGAATGCTTTGGAGCCTTTTCCCAGATGGCAGGAGGGAGAAGCGATTGTATAAAAGGTGCATGGGGTCCTTCATAATGCTGTTTCCTTTGCAAATGCAGCGTGTAGTGTAAATGTCCGTGATGGCGGGAAGAGAGATCCCGATGATCTTCTCAGCTGACCACACTATCCGCTGCAGGGTCTTGCGATCCGAGACTCTGACAACCAAGCCCAGCTCTTGGTCTTCATGTGTGTCTTAGCTACTAAGTCTGGCAGAACCATTTCTACTGACAGGAGAAGGGGCAAAGGCACCTTAAAACCAGTCGCTTTGGGCAAATGGGGTTGGTTAGCTGTGATTGGCAGCTCATCCAGGAGAAGGAAAGTTCTAATCTCAAACTTCTGCTGCCTTGAGGCTATACCCACTCACGGGGAAGGATTTGGGAGTGAACTTGAGGGAAAAAATCCAGAGCTGGGGTCCCTCAGGCAGTCCTGCATTGAGTTCAACATTGGCTGGCAACTGCTGCGATGCCGCTGGTACCTAACTTTATCAGTCTCTGCATTTCCTTTTGGTTCATCAGATGCATGGAGATGGGGAGCTTGCTACATGTGCAACAGCTTGATGTCCTTATCACAGTGCCCTGGCTTGTGTATCTAGACAGATGGGACGCAGCATCCACGGTCGACCCTGACCGACTGAGTAATCAACAAGTAATTTGCTTTTTGACTTCACTTTAAAAATGGTCTCACGTTAAAGAACGTTATAATAGTTCCCATCCTTTTTTTCTTGTAGACTGCAAGCCATGTATATCCACTCTTAGCCCAGAAAATCACTTCCCATTGTCACAGAAGAACCTGAATAAAACAGAATCAGGTTTATTATCACCAGCATGTGTTGTAAAATTTTTTAACTTAGCAGCAGTAGTTCATTGCAATACATAATCTAGCAGAGAGAGAGAAAAAATAAATAAGTAAATCAACTACTGTATATGTATATTGAATCGATTAAAATTCGAACAAAAACAGAAATAATATATAGTTAAAAAGTGCGGTAATGTTCATGGGTTGAATATCCATTTAGGAGTCAAATGACAGAGGGGAAAAAGCTGTTCTTGGATCGCTGAGTGTGTGCCTTCAGATGGTAACAATGAGAAAAGCGCATGCACTGGGCGCTAAGAGTCCTTAATAATGGACGCTGCCTTTCTGAGACACCGCTCCTTGAAGATATCCTAGTACTTTGTAGGCTAGTTCCCAAGATGGATCCGACAAAATTTACGACTCTCTGCAGCTTCTTTCAGTCCTGGGCAGTAGCCCCTCCCACCCCCACCCCCAACCAGACAGTGATGCAGCCTGTCAGAATGCTCTCCATGGTACATCTAAAGACATTTTTGAGTGTTTTTGTTGACATACCAAATCTCTTCAAACTCGGAATGATATATAGTCACTGTCTTGTCTTCTTAAAAGCTGCATCGATATGTTGGGACCAAGTTAGGTCCTCAGAGATCTTGATACCCAGGAACTTGTAACTGCTCACTCTCTCCACTTTTGATCCCTCTATGAGGATTGGTATGTGTTCCTGAAGTCCACAATCAGCTCGTTTGTATTACTGATGTTGAGTGCAAGGTTGTTGCTGCAACACTACTCCACTAGTTGGCATATCTCACTCCTGTACACCCTCTCATCTCCATCTGAGATTCTACCAACAATGGTTGTACTATCAACAAATTTATAGATAGTATTTGAGCTATGCCTAGCCACACAGTCATGGGTATAGAGAGAGTAGGGCAGTGGGCTAAGCACATAGCCCTGAGGTGCACCAGTGTTGTTCGTCAGTGAGGAGGAGATATCATCACCAATCAACACAGATTGTGGTCTTTTGGTTAGGAAGTCAAGGATCTAATTGCAGAGGGATGTACAGAAACCCAGGTTCTTTAACTCATCAATCAGGATCATGAGAATGATGGTGTTAAATGCTGAGCCTTAGCCGATGAACAGCATCCTGACATAGGTGTTTGTGTTGTCCAGGTGGTCTAAGGCCGTGTGAAGAGCCCTTGTGATTGCATCTGCTGTTGATCTACTGAGGCAATAGGCAAATTTCAGTGGGTACAGTTCTTTGCTGAGGCAGGAGTTCAGTCTAGTCATGAACAACCTCTCATAGCATTTCATCACTGTAGATGTGAGTGCTACCGGGTGATAGTCATTAAGGCAGATCACATTATTCTTTTTAGGCACTGGTATAAATGTTGTCTTTTTGAAACAAATGGGAACTGCCACCCGTAGCAGTGAGAGGTTGAAAATGTCCTTGAATACCCCCACCAGCTGGCTGGCACATGCTTTCAGAGCCTTACCAGGTACTCTATTGGGGCCTTCCACGTTGCGAGGGTTCACCCTCTTTAAAGACAGCCTAACATTGGCCTTTGAAAGAGATCACAAGGTCACTGGGTGCAGCAGGGATCTTCACAACTGTAGTGATATTCTCCCTTTCAAAGCAGGCATTGAAGCCGTTGAGTTCGTCTTGTAATGAAGCATCACTGCCCTTCATGCTATTGGGTTTCACTTCGTAGGAAGTAATGTCTTGCAAACCCTGCCAGAGTTGTTGTGCATCCAATGTCACCTTGAATTTTGCATTCAAAATTGTCTCTTTGCCTTTGACATCGCCCTCCTCAAGCCAATTCTGTTTTTCTGGTACAGACCTGAGTCACCAGATTTGAATGCCACAGATCTAGCCTCTAGCAGATGACGTGCCTCCTGGTTCATCCATGGCTTTTGGTTAGAGAATGTACAGTAAGTCTTTGTAGGCACACACTCAGGTTTTAATGAAGATGATAACAACTGCAGCATACTCATCCAGATTCGAAGATGAATCCTTGAATATGGTCCAGACCACCGATTCAAAGCAGTCCTGTAAGTGCGCCCGTGCTTCCCTTGCACATACCTTCTTGTTCTGCACTACTGATCTAGAAGATTAACATGCATGAGGTCCATGGTGACTTGGTAGTGAGGATTCTGTTTTGGCAGAAGGTATGCCACAGAAGCCAGAAGGTAGTGGTGGATGGTTGTCTTTCAGGTGGTGTCTTCATATCTCTTAGAATCTAACGTGGTTCCAGCATATCGATGCAACTATAAAGAAGGCAAGGCAGCAGCTATATTTCATTAGGAGTTTGAGGAAATTTGATACGTCACCCAAAACACTCGAAAGTTTCTACAGATGAACTGTGGAGGGCATTCTGACTGTCTGCATCACCAACTAGTATGGGGAGGTGGGGGGTGTATTGGATTAAAGTAAACTGCAGAGGGCTGTAAAACTATTCAGCTGCATCATGGGTACTAGCTTTTGTAGTATCCAAGACAACTTCAAGGAGCGGTGCCTCAAAAAGGCAACGTCCATCATTAAGGAACTCAAACTTGTAGGATATGCTCTCTTCTCATTGTTACCAATGTGTTAGCGTGTGGCCAAGTGGTTAAGGCATTTGTCTAGTTATCTGAAGGTCGAGCCTTGGCTGAGGCTTGCGTGTGTGTCCTTGAGCAAGGCACTTAACCACACATTGCTCCGCGATGACACCGGTGCCAAGCTGTATCGGCCCTTGCCCTTCCCTTGGACAACATCAGTGGCGTGGAGAGGGGAGACTTGCAGCTCGGGCAACTGTCAGTCTTCCATAAAAAAAAAACCTTGTCCAGGCTTGCGCCCTGGAAACTTTCCAAGGTGTAAATCCATGGTCTATCGATCCTAACAGAGGCCTACACTACACCATCAGGAAGCTGTCACAGAAGCCTGAAGGCACACACCAGGCGGTTCAGGGACAGCTGTTTCCCTCTGCCATCTAGATTCTGAATGGACATCAAAACCATGATCACTACCTCACTACTTTTTTATTGGTGTTTTTGTACTTAACCATTTCATCTACATGCATTTATACTTACTGCAGTTTACAGTTTTTTTCTATATTATCATGTACTGCTGTAAAGTTAACAAATTACACAACATATGCTGATATTCTGGTTCTAAGTACTGTGAGAAAAGGTGTTCTACAGGGATTGGCTCTGGAGCCTCTGTTGCTTGTGATGTACAGTATATAGTTGGCATGGATGAAAATCTAGATGTGTGTGTTAATAAGTTTGCAGAGGACACAAAGATTAGTGAAGCTCTAGGCAATGTTAAGAGTTTGAGCGGAATATAAATCAATTACAGATATGGGCAGAGAAATGACAGGTGAAGCTTAATCTGGGCAAATGAGTACTGTTATGCTTTATAACAGAGGTCGGCAACCTTTTTGCCTCTGTGGGCTGGATCACGTATTAATGAGCGGATGATGAGCCAGATAAATGCCATGTTATTTATTGTAATGCCTGCACTGTTTTGTGCACTTTATGCAGTCCTGGGTAGGTCTGTAGTCTAGCGTAATTGTTTTTTTTTCTCTCAGTGTTGTTTTTTACGTAGTTCAGTCTAGTTTTTGTACTGTGTCACGTAACATCATGGTCCTGAAAAACATTGTCTCATTTTTACTATGTACTGTACATAGCAGTTATGGTTGAAATGACAATAAAAATCTCTTGACTTGACTTGAAAAAACTTGAAATATAGGAATTATCCATTTAAATACATCTAGTTACGTTTTCCCTCAAATTAATGAATAATGCATGCTAGAAAATCATTTGTACTTAACCAAGAATGCCAATTAGTAATCAAAGAACTCAGTTTAATTGCAATTTATTTCAATCAAGGCATTTTTTGAATCTATTAAAAGGACACAAGGAATTTTTAAACATAAAACGTATGAACATGATGCATTGAATGGTGGTTAATTAAGTAAAATAAAAAAGAAATTTTAATGCAAACAGTCGATAAATCAAGGTGAAACTTGATGCTGTTTGTTGCTTGAAAGCTTCTCAATATTGGGTGTCAGACTTGTTGATGCCAAGAGCAAGACATTATCCAGATGGGCATCAGTCAATCTTGTTCTCAAATGCTTCTTGGTGCTTCATTTTTGAAAATAATTGCTCACACAGATAAGTGCTGCCAAACAATGATGCATCTTTTATGCATGGTCCGCTAAGTTTGGATACTTCCCACTTGGATGAATATATTTTCTATGGAAGTCAAGCACTGACACATTTTCAGAATGAAGTTTCAATCTCAATGTCGTCACATTGCATCTCAATCAATTCCATTTGAAAAATTTCTGATGCAGTGTCCACTTCCACATCAAATGGAGTAGTAAACAGCTTGAACTCATTTGCATGCAAGCAAAAATCAGCAAAACGAGATCAAAGCTCTTTTCTCAATTCTTGGACCATATTTCCACTGTGGTGGATCTCGTAATGTCGTCTGATATTCGCCACCTTCTTCACAGCAACATTTTCTAGGCAAATGAGACAAACTGGTTTCCCAGCTTGCTCGATGAAGAAGTAATCTAGTGTCCAAGTGTCTTGGAAATTTCGGCACTCAGTGTCTACATTCCTGAATTTTACATTCATTGCTATTAGAATTTTTTTCTTTGATTTTATTTCAAAACACGTGTTATTCAACAAGTATCGTAGCACATGTAAATATCTGGATATTTAGCATGGATTCCTTGTTAAAACATAGTGACGCTGTTTCTGTTTACAAATTAGAACGATCCCATCTGAAAACCTGCGCGTGCACAGAGAGTATCTGATACATATTAATAAGGTAGTCTGCCTTCCCATCATTCGTATATACAAGTGTTTGGTTTGGAACAAAACGGAACCTGGGCCAGTGTAACCAGACGCTATGCATGTCTATCAGTGTGAAACTGATAGTGAAACACTGTGAAACATGTGAAACACTCAGAATAAGGAAATCGCTCACATAATATCCCAATATAAGCATAGTATCCTAATATTTGCTCGCGGGCCAGTCAAAATACCTTCGTGGGCTGGAGCTGTCCCATGGACCGTAGGTTGCCTACCCCTGTTTTATAACTTTAAAACATATAACTAATTGAAAGTAAAAACATAGGACCAGGAATAATATGCCTTAGTTTCATTTTTACTTTAAACAAGATGTTTATGTGATGGTATAATGACATGTGCCATCCATGTATTTTACATATAACCCATAATGAATAATTTAAATGATCCGGTCAAGATGGCGCCCACTTCCAGTGTTCCTTTAGTCAACATCTTCTGGATAGATTACCAAACCAAAAATTTCACTTATCGTATGTTTTTCACATTTGTTTTTCTTCTTAGATGTGATTTAGGAATAGCTAGAGCCTGCGATCTGCTTTTTGGAGGTTGTTTGGGTGTTCCAGTGCTCTAAGGTCTACAACAGTATTCCAGGAGGCACGGGCAGTGTGCATGAACCTCATGGCAGGCAGGCCATGGGACAGGGCGCGAGCTGATGTTCGACTCCATTTTGCTGATTAAAGCTTCCATTGTTCGCCGACTAAAGCAACAAGGGAAGTTGAAACATTGAGGCAAATGTGGAAGGTGAGCACCGGCTGCCTGCCTTTTGATCATTGAGGATCACTCCGCTGCACTACCAGAGAGGAGAGAGCCTGCCGCTGTGCCAGGAGAATGTTGCCCAGATTTTCTACGTTTTGGATGTGGACTCTCCTCCATGCTTAGCTATAAACTCAACTCAATATAGAATGCATCTCAACTATATACACAGTATACTATATAATGTAAGTAGTATATAGACATTCACTACATAGTAAATTTTAAATTGTCCCATTCAGGCCTGAAGATTTAATTCCTGTGGAGGATTTCTTACTCTTGTGGGATAACTTCAGAATAAGAAGGTGGGAGAAGGAGGGATGAAGCACACAGTGGCAGATGATAGGTGAAACTGAAAGAGGGGGAGGGATGAAGTAAAGAGCTGGGAAGTTGTTTGGTGAAAGAGATAAAGGGCTGGAGAAGGGGGAATCTGACAGGAGAGGGCAGAAGACCATGGAAGAAAGGGAAGAGGAAGGAGCACCAAAGGGAGGTGATGGGCAGGTAAGACAAGAAGTTGTGAGAGAGAAACAAGTATGGGGAATGGTGAAGGAATGGAGAGGACAATTACTGGAAGTTTGAGACATCGCTATTCATGTCATCAGGTTTCGAGGCTACCCAGACAGAATATAAAGTGCTCCTTCAGCCTGAGTGTGGGCTCACCATGACAGTAGAGGAGGCCGTGGACTGATGTCGGAATGGGAATGAGAAGTAGAATTGAAATGGCCACCTTGAACTTCTTCCTCCACTCCCCCCACCATCTTGTTATAACTACTCCCCTTCCTTTCCAGTGCTGATGAAGATTCTTGGCCCGAAACATTGACTATACTCTTTCCTACAGATGCTGCCCAGCCTGCTGGGTTCCTTCAGCATTTTGTGTGTGTTGCTATGGACAAATTGTTTGTTTCCTTTGGAGTGCTGGAGACTTAGGAGAAACTTGATAGAAGTTAAAAAAAATAAGCACAGAAAAGGATAGGCGGTTAAAATCATTTTGCCAGGATATAAATGTAAAGTAGAAGGGGACATGCATTTAAGCTGCAAGTGGGGAGACTTTCTCTTTTATTCTGAGTGTGGTAGGTGCCTGGAATTGGCTGCAAGTGGTCATGGTCTAAACAAATATAATAGTGGCTTTTAATAGACTGTCAGATAGAATTATAAATGTGCAGAGACTGGAGGGTTCTGGATCATATACAGACATTGTACCTGATGGCGTAGTACCAGACACAGTAGTGTAGAGACTAGTGTAAACCTATTACAACAACAGCCGGCTGGGTTAAATTGTCACCGCTATCTGTAAGGAGGTTATAAGTTCTCCTGTGACTGGGTTTTCTTCAGGTGCTCACTTTCCTCCTGCCTTCCAAAGGCATGTACAGTAGGTTGGAGTTCACAAGTTGTGGGCATGCTATGTTGGTGCATGTGGGCTGCCCCCTGCACATCTTTGGACTGTATTGGTCGTTGATACAAACAATGTATTTAACTTTATTTTTGATATTTTGATTTCCATACCACAAAAAGTCTAGTCATCTATCCTTTTTAAAAATCATTGTGGGCTGAAGGACCTACTTCTGCACAGAACTATGTTGCATGTTCTATGGTCCTTTTTTCTCTTTAACGTTGTGCCAATACTTTGTGGTTCAGTAGCTCTTTCAGAGCTTACAGATTCTCAAGCTCAGCATTTGTGGCTATCCAGGACACCATACAGAACATCTGCATCTTGCTCAAACTTGGTTTCTTAATCAGCACAGGGCCTTGACTGCTCTGGTAAGACCACAATTGGTATGTCCCAATCACTATGATCTGCCTTCACAACTCCATATTTTTCCAATTTGTTAAATTCCTGCTTACCTTCAGTATGTGCAGAACTGTTTGTGACTGGTGGATAGATATTATTTATAGATACATCATGTATTGATCAGTACATTTTGCTGAACAGCATATTTATCCCAGTGTCTGGAGAAATCCTTAAAAATGTCCTTCAATTGGACAGTGTTTCCCATTGAAATCATACTGCTGAAATGTGTTTGACTGGTCTCTCTCTCCCTCCCTCTCGCTGCAGCTGGAGAATGATGCCAGAGTCTTGGGCCCTGGGCAAGTGACCAAAGTGGACTTGGACTGAACTCTGCATTTCATGTTATTTGTGCTTCTGGTGTCTAGTTTGCTCCTTTCTTTATTCCTTTCACTTTAACTCCGTGTAACCATCGGGGTCTGTGTACCAACTCTGTGACTATCTTAAATAATGAAGAGTCAGACCACATGAAGGAGGTAGAGTGATTCGTCACACAGTGTGGTGACAGTGGCCTTGCCTCAATGTCAGCAAAATGAAAGAATTGGTCATTGGCTTCAGGAAACAGGATAGTAGATATGCTCCTGCTTACATTAATGGTGCTGTGGTTGAAGTTCAAGTCCCAAGGAACAAACATCACCAAAGCCTAGCCTAGTCTGACCACATAGATGCCAAGAAAGCACTTTAGTATCTCTACATCCCCAGGAAGCCAAAGAAACTTGGCATGTAATTGACCTTTACTACTTTTTACAGATGCACCACAGAAAGCATCCCATCCAAAAGCATCACAGCTAGGTACGGCAACGGCCCTGTCCATGAACATGAGAAACTGCAGAGAGATGTGGACACAACTCAGCACATTGTGAAAACCAACATCCCATCTATGGACTCTGTTTGCACCTCTCACTGCCTCGGTAAAACAGCCAGCATAATCGAAGACCCCACCCACCGCGGACATTCTCTCTTCTCCTCCATCCCAGGAAATACAAAAGACCATGTCTATAAGACCATAAGATATAAGTGCAAAAGTAGGCCATTCAGCCCATCGAGTCTGCTCTGCCATTCAATCATGGGCTGATCCAATTCTTCCAGTCATCCGCACTCTCCTACCTTCTCCCCATACCCTTTGATGCCCTGGCTAATCAAAAACTGCAAAGTCACTACAATGATATTTTTTCCCCATTGTGACATTTGGTCTGAACAACAATTGAACCTCTTCTCCAAGTCTGCATGCTTTTAAGCACTGAGTTGCTGCACATGAATAGCTGATTAAGTATTTGTACTAACGAGCAGGTGTACAGGTGTACCTAATAAAGTGGCCACTGATGGTATAAGGATCCAGTTACACTGCAATAGAACCAGCAACAAAGACTTGCAATTATATACAGTAGAAACAAATTACTAGGCTCCGGTGATGCCTGCTCTCCTGGCTATGTATTTCAATAGCAGATCATGATTAGTTTTCTCTTTGGCATTTCCCCCATTTCTCTGGCACTTTATATAATGTACAATGTCTGAAATACAGCTTATGGAAGTGTTTGTTTGATGATGAACTTCAATTAAAAAAAACATAAGAGGGAAAGGATGGCCAGTTCTGAAATGTAGGGAGATGAGGGTGAACTTTGGAACTGTTTACAATTATAAGGGACATAGATAAGGTTGATGGTAACAGACTATTCTCCAGAATAGGGGAGAGCAAAACTAGAGAGTATATATTTAGGGTAAAGGGGGAGATACTTAGAAAGAACCTGAAGGAGAATCTTTCTCATGCAGAGGGTGGTGAATATGTAGAACGAGCTGTTAGAGGAAGCTGCTGAGGTAGGTGCAATAGTATAACTAAAGAGACACACATAGGTTTAGGGAGTGGTGAGGTTTACAGTGATACAGACTGAAAGCTGAATGCAGTTAATTGGAACCACTATCTGGGACCATGGATGGCATGGACTATTTGGGCTGAAGGCCTGTGTTCATGCTGTTTTACTCCATTACTCTAAAAAGCAAGGCTGAATTGTTTTCTAGATTAGGAAAACAAAATTGCAGATAATGAAAGTCAGAGTTTTTTAAAAAAGGAAATGGTTGGGAATACCTATCATGTCAGGTAGCAGCTGTGGTGAGAAAATTGGTTAATGTCTAACTAATACTCAGGTTGATAATTTTTTTCAGATACTTAGGGTGTAAAGGATCTGTTCTGGGCCCAACACATTGATGTTATCATAAAGAAGACATACAGTGGCTTTACTATGTTAGAAGCTTGAGCAGATTAGTATGTCACCAAAGATATTGCAAATTTTTAAAGATGTACTTTGGAGTCAAATCTGACTGATTTCATCACAGTTAATGGTTAGATGTTCCAAGCTACAGGATTGCAAGGGGCTGCTGAGGTCTGTAAACTCAGCCATCTCTATCATGGGCACAACACTCCCCACCATCAAGGACATCTTCAAGAGGCAGTGACTCAAGAAGGTGGCATCAATCTTTAAGGACTCTCACCATCCAGGACATCTCGTTACTACTGATAGGGAGGAGATATAGGAGCCTGAGGATCTACATTCAATTATTCAGGAAAAGCTCTTCCCCTCTGCCAACAGATTTATGAATGGTCCATGAACAATGAACACTACCTCATTATTCCTCATTTTGTAATATTTATTTATTTCATAATTTATAGTAATTTTATGTCTTTATTATTTTATTGAGACACAGAGAGGAACGGATCCATCTGGCCCTTCGAGCTGTGCCACCCAGCAACCCCCCAACTTAATCCTAGCCTAGACAATGGACAATTTACAATAATCAATGAGCCTACTAATCAGTACATCTTTGAACTGTAGAAAAATACTGGAGCACCCAGAGGAAACCCACGCGGTCACGAGGAGAAAGTACAAACTCTTTACAGGCGGTGATGGGAATTGAACCAGGGTTACTTGTGCTTTAAAACATTATGTTAACCACTACACTAGCATGTCACCCCACATTCTAAAGGGCTGTGGAATGGTTGTGTCTGAAGATCAGATACAGATACACAGGGACACAGGAGAGACTCTAGGTGGTGGAAATCTGGATCAACACACTATCTTGATGAAGGGTTGACCTGAAACATCAACGGTTCATTTCCTCCACAGATGTTGCCTGACCCATTGAGTTCCTCCAGCACTTCATGTGTATTAATAAGATATTGATAAGCCATGACCTAGTGGATGGCTAAATGTCCCATTTTTGCTCCTTGCACTTACAGTGCATCCACTACTAGGTGGTGAATAACATTGTTAGATGAGATTCCTGAACAAAATAAAGACTAGGTACATTTTCACATCAAAACAGAGGGCACAGCCTCAGAATACAAGGACACCCCTATAGAACGGAGATGAGGAAGTATTTCTTGAGCAAGAGAATGGTGAATCTGTGGAACACATTATCACAGAAGACAATGTCATTGGGTAGACTTAAAAGAAGAAATTTATAGGTTCTTAATTAGTAAGGGTATCAAAAGTTATGGGGAGAAGGCAGGAAAATGGGATTCAGAGGGTTAATAAATCAGCCATGATGGAATGGCAGAGCAAACTTGATTGGTTGATTGGACTAATTCTGCTCCTATGTCTTATGGTATAATGATATAAATCAACCCCATGTAGGCATTTAACTACCCGTTCAACACTACTGTCCTCCAAAACCAAAGTTATTATATGCACAGAAGTGAATGCAAATCTAGAAAACAAAGAGAACTGCACTAGATATCAGCAGGTTCTGCAGTATCTGTGGAGATGGAAAGATTTCCCCTACCCAGTCGCTGCCTGAACTGCAGAGCATTTATAGTCTCACCATGCATGAAAACAGGCTCTTTTGCCCAACTGATCCGCGCTGACCCATCCTAGACCGTCTGATTTGCCAGCAGTTGGCCCATAACAATCTAAATCTTTACAAAACATGTACCTGTCCAAATATCTTCAGTAGTCGGATTCATTTATTTCTCAATGTCCCTCAAAACATACAGTGAAATGCATCATTTGTGTTAATAACCAACACAATCTAAGGATATTCTGGTGGCAGTGGACAAGTGTCACCACACATTCTGGCACTTCTAAGTTATTTATGTATCTGCCTCAAACACTTCGTCTGGCAGCTCATTTCACATAAATGCTACCTTTTGTGCAAAATAGTCACTCCTCAACTTCCTCTTAAATCTTTTTTTCTTCTCACATTAAGCCTATGACTTCTAATTCTTTATTCCCCATCCCTGGAGAAAGAAGTAAGTGCATTCATCCTATCTATGATAAGCCACAGTTTCTGTCTTTATTTCAAACTTCTGACACCTTTCACATTTAGTGAATACTAGTTCTTCACTCACCAGGATCTGAGATAACTCCAAGTGAGATTTATGTGATTATTGGAGTGTGCTGTAGTTTATATTGGTCTCTGTCAATTTTCTTGTTGCTGATTGGCAGGCTGGGGGTTTGGGGTTTGATGCCTTGTTGCCGTTTTTCTGGATGGACGATGTTTTAGATTTTTTGTTCAAGGGAGGGGTCGGGACTTGGGGTCTGGTGGTTGGAGTTTTTCAGTGTGGATGATCTGTTAGTTTTTGTGTGTCAGAGAGGGAGTTGGGGGTTTGATGTTATTCTCACTGAAGGGGGTGGATTGGGGAGATTTAGCATTTGATGCAAACACTGCTGTTTTTGTGCGAAGAAGGGATTGGATTTTTGGGGTTTGCTAATTTCTTTTTCTTTTTTGTTGCAGGGGGTGTTGCTGCCTTTTCTTTCAATGAATGTCATGGTTTTTCTTTGTTTCTTGGCTATCTGGAGAAGATAGATCTCAGAATTGTATTTAGCATACATTGATAATAAAATGAAACTTAGAACCTTTGACCCTTTGAAGGGAGCATGGAGAGTAATGGTTAGCTTAATGCTTTACAACACTAGCGATTGCTTTTTTAATTCTTGTTGCTGTCTGTAAGGAGTTTGCAGGTTCTCTCCATGATGGCGTGGGTTTCCTCCACGTACTCTGGTTTCCTGCTACTTTCCAAAGACGTACAGGTTAGGGTTAGTAAGTTGAGGACATACTCTGTTGGCGCCAGAAGCATGGTGATACTAATGGACTGCTCCCATCACATCCTCGGACGGTATTGGACACTGACACAAACAACGTTATTTTACTCTGTTTCAAGGTTTCAATGTACATGTGACAAATAAAAGTTATCCTTAAATCTTTAACTCTTTCACTAAACAATGTGATGGGACCAGATCAAAGAGAATCAGAAACAGAATCAGGTTTATTATCACCGGCATGTGACGTGAAATTTGTTAACTTAGCATCAGCAGTTCCATGCAATACATAATAGAGCAGAGAGGAAAAAAAACTAATAATAATAAATAAACAAGTAAATCTGTTAGCCCATTTCTTGAGCTGTTATTCTAGTTACTGTCACTACAGTTGGAATCAGTGCCAAGTTTCAGTCCATACAGCAGGCCTGTGTTGTGATTACATTTGGTAACCATGACTACTAGATTTAATAAAGTTAACTTGCAGTTTGTATTGTATTGAAAGGGTGGATCTTCTTTCAAAGCTATAATAATGTTGTTGCTGCCTTTTTCATGTGACAGCAGTGTATTGTCACAAACACT
Organism: Hemitrygon akajei; assembly: GCF_048418815.1. Classification (NCBI taxonomy): domain Eukaryota; kingdom Metazoa; phylum Chordata; class Chondrichthyes; order Myliobatiformes; family Dasyatidae; genus Hemitrygon; species Hemitrygon akajei. The sequence continues at coordinate 29,653,334 of NC_133129.1, forward strand.
GGTATTGCTCACCCACACCTTTTATTAAAATATTCCTTGATATTGAAAGCACTCTATTATTGTCCGCCCCCACCATTGCAGAGAACTGCACTAACCTGCCTTCTCCATTGTTGCATTGGCTAAAGCTTATCAGGCCACCTCATTCCACTAATCACATCTGTTATTCCAAGCTCTCGCCACAGATGATACCGCCTCACTGTTACTTTACACTGTTCTTTCACAACATTGAATTTAATTAAAGGTATTTGTTAACAGTGGCTTTAAAGTAAATGTTCATGTGTCAATATTGTTGGGATTTGTTTCACCCAGAACCGTATTAAATTTCTGTCATTTTTGGTGGATTTATATTGATCTGCTGCTGGCTTCAGAGGATCTTAGAGTCATCAAAGTCAAAGTAAATTAATTATAGCAGTACATTCAATTCAGTGGCCACTTCGAGGTACTTCCTGTACTTAAGAAAGTAGCCACTGAGTGTACTTTCATGGTCTTCAGTAGCTGTAGTCCATCCACTTCAAGGTTCAATGTGTTGTACATTCAGAGATTATCTTCTGTACACCACTGTTGTAATGAGTAGTTACTTCAGCTAATGTTGCGTTCCTGGCAGTTTGAACTAGTTTGGCTGTTCTCTCTGACCCCTCTCATTAACAAGGTGATTCTTTGTTCTCTAGAGACTGTTGTGCATGTGCATGAAAATCCCAGGAGATCATCAGCTTCTGAGATAATCAAATCTCCCTGTCTGGCTCCAACAATCAGGAGCCTCAGGACCAACATCACCAGGTTCAAGAACAGTGATTACTTCTCAACCATCAGGCTCTTGAACCAGAGGGATAACTTTACTCAACTTCACTCACCCCATCACGAAAAAGCTCCCACAACCTATTGACTCACTTTCAAAGACTCTTCATTATTATTATTATCATCATCATCATCATCATCATCATCATCATATTTTTTCATTCTTTTTGTATTTGCACAGCTTGTTTTATTTGCACATTGGTCATTTGTCCATCCTGCTGGGTGTGGTCTTTCATTGATTCTATTGTGCTTCTTGTATTTACCATGATTGCCATGAAGAAAATTAATCTTAGGGTTGTATAACATCACATATAGTGTGTGTACTTTGATAATAAATTTATTTTGAACTTTGAACTTGTAGTCTCTTAGATCACATTTCTTTCATTCTAATTCTGATATTTGGTCTGATCAATAACTGAACTTTTTGGCCGTGTCTGCATGCTTCTATGCATGGAGTTGTCACATGATTGGCTGATTATATTTTGTATTAATGAGCAGGTGTACACCTATACCTAATAAGGAGGCTACTGAGTGTATATTGATTTGCTGCAAGCTGTAAAGGATCTTAACAGTCGTCAAAGTCAAAGTAAACTTATGATCAAATTACGTGTATGTCACCAAATACGTATTACCCAGAGATTCATTTTTTGCAGACATTTACAGAAAAATAAAAAGTACAATAGAATTTATGAAAAACTGTACATAAACAATACAAAATAAGACATGGAGTCATGCTGCAAGGAAACAGGTCATTCAGTTCACTGAATCTACACAAATCACTAAGTAGCTTCCAATACTAATCCCAAATTGATTCTTCCCTCCTGATCCTGACCAGATTCTTCTTCTCAGCTACACACTAGAGCCAACTAACCTACTAACCCACACTGAGCGGTGCTGTCAGAGGAAACATATGTGATCACCGTAAGAATGTTTAAGTCACACAGAGACAAGACCAGAGATCAGGGTTAATATTTCTTTTGCTTGAAAAGGAGGAAGAAGATGGAGTGTATAGAAATGAAACATGATCATGGCAAATGTTTGATTCTTCATCTGAACCATGAAGAATCAACTTTCATTCAACTCAAAAGATGGCATCCATCATTAAGGACCCCCATCACCCAGAACATGCCTTCTTCTCATTACTAATTCCAGATAGGAGGTACAAGAGCCTGAAGACCCACACTCAGTGCTTTAGAAACAGCTTCTTCCTCTATGCCATCAGATTCTTGAATAGACAAGGAATTCATGAACACAAGCATATTTCTTTGCATTGTTCATAGTATATTTTATGTATTGCACTGTACTGCTGCTACAGAACAGCAAAGTTCACAACATATATCAGTGATAATAAACCTGATTCTGATTCTGAATCTGACCCAGGTCTCTGGAGATGTGTGACATAGATCTACTAGACGTGGCACTGTTCTGTCCAGATCTTGTTCTATCTCCTTCAGACCACCACTCAGGTGTAGCTCAGCAAAGTCCTGTCTCATTCACAAGGTTTTGTATTTTGGTTGTGATGCACATTAAACTGAGACACAAGAGGCTGTAGATGCTGGAATCTGGAACAAAAAAAACCCCTCAAGATACTGGAGAAACTCAGAAGGGCCAGGCAGCATCCGTGGAGGTAAAGGAGTGGTAGATACTTTGGATCCTGCATTGGGACTGAGAAGACTGTTGAGGGGAGATAGTCTGTATGAAAAGCTGAGGTAGGAACTGAACAGCAATACATCGATTTTGGTGAGGAGGGTTTGAAAGACAGAAAAAGTCAGGTGGGCTATGGGAGGGGGTGGAAAGCACAACTTTGGCTGAGAGTTCAAGCAAAGCAAGAGTGCGACTATAAAGTGCAACTAAGGGTTTCTTTCTTTCCTAGGTCAATTCACATAAAATACACTTGCTATGGATCCCTCATTTTCTCTTTGCTTAACTTTAAGATATTGACTGGCATGAAACAACTTGATATTCAAGATATTGATGCAAACTGCTGTAAATGTGTAGACTGGAAAGTTTAGAGTTTCCATCATCCTCCTGACATGAATTGGCAGAAAATTCATAGAAATTAATTTTCCTCACAAAAATAAGTATAATGACTTACTCTCACTTGTTACTACCACCCCCGACGGTCCATTTCCTACAAGCCTAGTGGACCTTCTGAAGGGAAAAGCTGCAGCTGGAATTTTTGGGATTTGTGAGTTACATGAGACACTCATAAATATGTCTAGACTGACTTGATTCCCTTACAATGTCACTTCAATTTCTGAATGCATATACTAAAAAAAGTGCTTGGGCCAGCAACTCTATCTGAAAAAATTCTCAGCCAAGGTGAATTAGAGCATGAATGAAAGTTGATTCTTCATGTTTCAGATGAAGAATCAAACAGTTGACATGATCATGTTTCGTTTTTAACCACTCCATCTCCTTCCTCCTTTTCAAGCAAAAGAAATATTTGCACAGAGACGTGACTCATTTTGGTCTCCCATGCTAAATATTGACTGTGTCCAAGAGGATAAAATCGAAACGAAGTTCAAGTTTAAGTATTATTCAACCATACATGAATATAGCAAAATGAAAGAGTGTTCCTCCGTGACCAAGATGCAAAACGCATTACCAACAGCTCACTGCATATAGGACATAGCACAAATAGCACATGTAGATATGATTTTAGAAAAAAAATAGAGTCACAGAGAGAAAAAAATATAGCCCAAGTCCTTGACTAGCATGACTATAGAATTGATGGTAAGTTGTTCTGATCCAGCTAGTTCTTCCACCAATTGAACATTGCAGGGCAGCACTGAGCAAACACTGGAGGGTAGCACTGAGTGAATTCTGGAGAGTAACACCAATGGATGGGGCCAGTTCCCAACCCACATTCAGGTTCCAGTATACTCCACAGAGGTTCTTCCACACTGCCTTGGCGTCTCCTCTCCTAGTCGGCTGCAAAAAAGCTACCCTCCAACATGGACCTTGTCCTCACAACAACTGAGGCAACACAGCTCCCCTGGCATCAGTCTCACCAATGAACCAGCAATCTGGACTTGCAGATGTTACCATGTTACCAATGTCCAACAGGGTCTTGCAATCTCAGTAAAAATGTCCAAGAGAATGTCACTTGCACTGTGCACCATCCAACAGTACGTGATAAGTCCAGGGGAGAATGATATGCAAAGAGTCCAGCAACTCACTGATGGGATAGTCCTGTAGTAATTGATGTTCTTAGTATCCAGCAGTGACTTACAATCATAAAAAAGACATAAAAGATGAACAAATACATCTTTGATTGGACGTGGAATGGCCACTGTATCTGATCACTCTGACATCTCACCAGTTCCTTTTATTCTTCAAATAATGCCCAACTATCATCTTCTCTGTGCATGGTCACTTGTAGAATTTTAATAAAACTGACCAATGTAAATCCTATGGTATTAAAAGCAATTGGTTCACCTCCTGGCTCAATAAACATTTATTCATGTCAAGCTGAGCTCACATTTTAGCTAACGTTCATAATTCTATTCAACTGGACTATCATTAAACTCCATCTGTAATGGTATTGGTGCATTATTTAATTGCCATATCTGTATTCATAGAGAAATACCTCTTGCTTCTCTGTACTTTTACCTTGAGTCACACTTTATTTTATTGCACACACAAAATGCTAGAAGAACTTAGCAGGTCAGGCAGCATTTATGGAAATAAATAAAGTCACATTTCAGGCAGAGACCCTTCATTGTACTTTCTTTTGCTTTCTTGGGTGGAGCAATAGTGTAACTCTCCTTTATTTGTCATGAACGTTTTGCTAGAACTGCAACAGATGACCCCTATTCCTCTAAATCTGTGACCTCATGTCTTTTGGTGTCTTTCATATCTACCTCACCAGTTCCCTTAAAGAAACAATGGTCCCTGGATTTCTTTACAACCCAATCCATGACCCTTGTCTATCTGTCAGCTTAAGTATCTCCACAATCAATGCCCATCAACTCTGGTCCATATTCATGAAAAATAACTGGACCATCCGTTTCTACTGGTAACTAGAAGTTTATCTCCTCCATAATTATAGTTTTTTAAAGTATAATATCCAAACCTTGTTTGGGACAGTGGTTAGCATAATTCTTTACAGTACCAGTGACCCGGGTTCAATTCCCGCCGCTGCCTGCAAGTGATTTGTACATTCTCCCTATGACCGTGTGGGTTTCCTCTGGGTTCTCCGGTTTCTTTCCACATTCCAAAGATGTACCAGTTGGTAGGTGAATTGGTCATTGAAAATTGTTGTGTGATGAAGCTAGGATTAAATTGGGGAATTGTTGGGCGGTGTGGCTCGAAGGGTCAGAAGGTCAAATTCCACACTGTATGTCAATAAATATATAAATAAACAAATATATAAATTATAAATTCATGGCAATGTATTTGAGAGACTTCAAATACATAGTCAGATATATACCAGACAACATGCAACAATATTGGCATGCATATTTCTCATACAATGAGATGGCTTTGAATACAATGTTGATATCTGCCTTTCCAGGTGTGCAATAAGTGCCATTCAACACAAACATTTCCATTTTTAAATCAGCTGAGGCCAGCATGCAAAAGTTATCCTGGGGGCTCTCTAGTAAACTAGAGCGCTGCCACCTTTAGAACTTGCTAACCCCGCAAAGGACCCTATTCTGCTGCAGTTATAGAATCAGACTCACAATGAACCAGACGATATCTCCCATCCCTTCACTTCCAGGGTTCATGCCTTTGGCACTCACACGGCCCACAGGTTTTCCACTGAACCACTTCCGATATCTATGTAACTCAGTCACAAGGAAGGCCATGATCAAAGTGGTCATAGTGTTGCTGTACTGTGGTGAAGAATTGTATCAGATGTTTCAAGAACTAAATGGTTGAAGGGAACTGGGTGTTCTTGAGCCTGGTGTTATGGTAGTTTAGGCTCCTGGATCTCCCTTCCATTGGTAACTGTGATAAGATGGCATGGCCTGGGGATGGGGAACTTTGAAGATGGATGTTGCTCGCATTTATTTGCAGGAACCGCTTTGTTGATTCTACATTCAGTACAAATGACTGAAACCTTTACGATTTCTTAAGCTCGCCAACATGATTACTACATCCTTTGCCTACCCTGGCCATTGCTTTCCCAAAAGTGCCCTGCCTACACTGATGATTGTCCTGACAGTCCCTCAGGCTAATGCATGTTAAACTCACTACCAGTATAACATCCACAGGTTCTTTGATGTTGCTGTCCCCTTAAGACAGAGCCACCAACCTTTATTGGAAACAGTCAATATCCAACCAACACCAGTAACTGGCAGAACAATATATCAAAAGTCATGGCACAGAGAATACACAGTCTCTAAAGTCTCTAAAGGCACACTCGTATGTACTAACCCTAGCTTTTAAAGTCAAAGAGAACCACTGTACATGGAAGGCTGTTAGTTCCGATTTAATTTCAGATTTTCAGCATCTGCAGGATTTTACTTTTGAAATGTAACTAACAAATGAATGGTACAGGAAGTGTTAACTAGCTTAGTACACAGAAAAAAAAAACTGAAGTCAGTTCAAAAATTCAGTCAAAGCAAATCTAAGTATGCCCAAGGACAATACTAACAAACATAATCAGATCTGTTGAAGAAGTTTATTTGGTCTTTCAGTGAACTGTATATTAAATCACTGAGTATTTAGATCATTTGCAACATGCACAGAATGCTATTGCATGCTTGGTGGGTGGAGGGTGCTGATACTTTTTTGCAGAAATAGGTGGGGGTGGGGGAGGATCATTGGTTTGCTGCTGCTTGAGCATGGGAGGGGGAGTTGGGGGGGCTTTGGGGTTCTAACATTTTAACTGTCTCTCATTCATTGAGGCACTTTTCTGTTTTTGTGGATGTCTGCGAAGAAGAAGAATTTTAGGATGTATTTCTCTGATATTAAGTTGAACTATTGAACTATTGAAACTGCTGGAGGAACTCAGTAGGTCAGGCAGCATTGATAGAAAGGAACAAAGTTCCTTCTCAACCTGAAATCTCGACTGTTCATTTCCATAGATGTTGCCTGACCTGCTGAGTTCCTCCAGCATTTTGTGTGTGTTGCTTTGGATTTCCAGTATCTGTGAAGAATTTCTTATATCATCTGCAGTGATTGCATGAAATTTGCTGAGTGACATGTGAAGTGCGATAGAGTAGCTAGTTGATTTTGGTGCACTGGTTAGACCCTAATGGTATACAAGGAATACTTTTGCAGAATGAAGTCAGAAGTCTTTCAACTGCTGGGTGGTTTAATTCAGATAAACATGAAACCAAAGGATTTGAATGATCATCATACAACTGAGTGCAGCATTTTCCTCCACTCAAATCAACAATAAGAGGGCGAATAGAGTTGAAAAGTAATGAAAGGCCAACATGCCTGACATTTTTTAAGCTTTTTATTTGTAGTTCACAAAGTTTATGTCAATGAAGGATCAACAAAAATTTCCAGAAAGGAAGCACTTGTAGTTTATTAGTGGATGAGAAGGTACACCTGCTGATCTGATATTATAAAAATAATGACAATCAACCAAAACCTAAAAAAAATCTCTTGAATTTTGTCTGAATTTTGCAATGGTAAAAGTATTCAGAATCAGAATCAGGTTTGCTATCACTGACAGGTCGCGAAATTCGCTATTTTGCAGCAACATTACAGTACAGTCCATAAACATATAAATTACAATAGAAAATACACTAAAAAATAAATAAGTAGTAGAAAAAAGAGCAAAAATAGTGAGGTAGTGTTAATGGATTGACCTGCCTGCTCAGAAATCTGATGGCAGAAGGGAATAAGCTTTTCCTAAAACTTTGGGTATGTATCTTCAGGCAGTTATCAGGGATCATAACTGCAATTGATTCTTTTACTTGTTAACATGCTTACTTTGCATCTAAACTTTAAAACAAATATTTTCTATGCTATAGATGTAAAGTAAACAAGTAAAATATGGGCAGATATCAGGTGAAAGCACCATGCCCACTAAACAACCCTATCAGACTTTTTGGGGCCTTGAAGATCATAAAATCATGAAAAATAGCAACAGATGCTACTTTCTAAAGTCCCCTTTCCTGCCATATTACCATAACCCTTTGCAGATGAAAAATCTCTCACTCTCAGCTTTGAAAATTTTCAAGGATTCAGTCTGCATAGCCTTCAGGGATGAGGACTTCTAAAGACCCACACATCTCCAAAAACAAGGAATTATTCCTCCTCTTAGTATTAATTAGGCTCCCACATATTCTGAAACGATTCGACCTTAGGCTCTCCCAGAGAGAAAAAAGAAGATGCTCCCAGTATTTACTTTGTCAAGCTCTGTATGGATGGTGTAGATAAGAATGTCCCTTATTGATTTGACCTCCACTGAGTTCAAACTGCTTGAACCCAATTGCTTGAAACTTCCTTCATTAAATAATCACTCCATGCCAAGGATCACCTTCCTAAATCTGTTTCCATTAATAATACATATTCTTAATTTGAAGGGACCAATATTGTACATAGTACTCCAGCTGTGCACTAAGACTTACCTACTTGGATTGGACAGCGGCACTGATGCAATAGAGGTGTTTCCGCATAGGTTCGGAGTGGAGCTTGACAAAGCAGCCAGTTCTCAGCAGGAGTCTTTGACTGGATAGCAGCATAGAACCAGTAGACGTGTTCCCGCACAGGTCTAGAGCAGAGCTCGAAAGACCCACTCTCCATTAAAGCGAGGTATCGTCTAGCGGAGTGGTAACCATCAGGGCTGTCATTGTGGGAGTGGTCTGAGTCAGAGTGGTAAGGCTTTGGCTTAACAGGCTTCAACAAGAACAGGCAGAGGCGAGGTAAGTGGGCAAGTTTATTTCTTATTTAACTGTTGAAAGAATAGCGGTATGTCTGCAAGGTCAGTGTTCTGTTCTGGGTGTCAGATATGGGATTTCCAGGAGACTCCCAGTCTTCCTGATGGCCACATCTGCACCAGGTGCATTGAGATGCAGCTCCTTAGAGACTGTGTTAGGGAACTGAACTGCAGCTTGATGACCTTCAGCTTGTTAGGGAAAGTGAGGAGGTGATAGACAGGAGCTACAGGGAGGCGGTCACCCAAGGCTACAGGAGCCAGACAAATGGGCGACTGTCAAGAAGACAAAGGGAGATCATCAGATAGTGGAAAGCACCTCTGTAGCCATTCCCCTCAACAAAACATACTCCATTTTGACTACTGTTGAGGCAGTGGGGGAACCTACCTGGGGGAAGCAACAGCAGCTGTGCCTCTGGCACTGAGTCTGGCCCTGTGGCACAGAAAGGGAGGGAAATGAAAAGGATGGCAGCAACATGTGGAACTCTATAATTAGAGGGACAGATAGGCAATTCTGTGGTTCACAATATCCTGAAAAGGGAGAGTGAGCAGCCAGAGGTTGTGGTACATATTGGTACCAATGACAAAGGCAGAAAAAGGGAAGAGGTCCTGAAAGCAGAAAACAGGGAGTTAGGAAGGAAGCTGACGAGCAGGACCTCAAGGGTAGTAACCTTGGGATTGCTGCCTGTGCCGTGTGACAGTGAGGATAGGAATAGAATGAGGTGGCAGATGAATGGGTGGCTGATGAATTGGAGCAGGAGGCAAAGCAACAGATTTCTGGATAATTAGTACCTCTTCTGTGGCAGATGAGACTTGTACAAAAGGGATGGGTGCACTTGAATCTGAGGGGGACCAATATCCTTCTGATCAGGTTTGCTAAAGCTGTTAGGAGTGGTTTAAACTAATATGGCAGTGTATGGGACCCAGTATGATAGAGCTGAGGTTGAGCCAGCAGGTTTACAAGGGTGTAAACCTTGTGATGGGTGTACTATGAATGAAAAAATGACAAGCCAATAACTGGGTGCGAATGCAGACAGTGCAAAGCGTTAAATTATACCACAGAGGCAAACTTCAAGAATGCACATGCAGTTCAACTCTTTGAGTGATTATGCAGAAAGTTTGAAGTTAATAACTCATCAGTTAATAACTCATCAGAGGTGATTGATAAGTTCGTGGCTTAAGGTAGAAGGAGATGAGTTATTAACTTCAAACTTTCTGCATAATCACTCAAAGAGTTGACCTGCATGTGATGTGAAGAGCTGTACAACTCATCTCCTTCTACCTTAGGCCACAAACTTACCAATCACCCCTCGTACATTTTGGTAAAAAGTGCAGAATATTATCTAAACGGGGAGAAGGTTCAAACATCATTCAAAACTTCCTAGGAGGTTAATTTATAGGCTGAGTCTGTGGTAACGAAAGCCAATGCAATATTGGCACTTATTTGAAGGGAAATAAAATATAAAAGCAAGGGGATAATGCTGAGTCTTTATAAGACACTAGTCAGGCTGCACTTGGAGTACTGTCAACAGTTTTGGGCCCCATGAGCATGATTCCAGGAATGAACGGATTAATATATGAGGAGAGTTTGGCAGCCTTGGGCCTGTATTCACTGGAATTTAGAAGAAAGCTTGCAATCTCATTGAAACCTACCAAATGTTGAAAGGACTCGATAAGGTGGGTGTGAAGAGGATGTTCCCTGTGGTGGGGCTATCCAGAACTAGAGGGCACAGCCTGAAAATTGAGTGATGACCCTTTAGAACAGAGGTAAGGAGGGTTTTTTTTTGCTAGAGAACAGTGAATCTGTGGAATGCTCTGCCACAGACAATTGAGGAGACCAAGGCCACAGATATATTTAAAGCAAAAATTGATAGTTCCTGAACAGTTAGGACATTAAAGATTATGGCGAGAAGGCAGGTGTATGGTGTTAAGTGGGATCTGGCATCAGCCATGATAGAATGGAGAGCAGATTTAATGGGCAGAATGTCCTAATTCTGCTTCTATGTTGTATGGTCTTATGGTCTACTTTAATACTCCAATCACCTTGAAATAGAAGCTAATATTGGGAGGTCCTTCCTCATTACCAAATGCAAGCACATGCATAAAGTTGAACAAATAGCATGGGTTCCTTACATTGAAAATGTAAGAAAAACTGCACAGGCTAGAAACTCAAAATACAAAAGAGATTACTTATTGTTTTATTTCTTGAGATAGAGTGTAGAACAGGCCTTACTGACACTATGAGCCACACCATCCAGAAACCCCTGATTTAGTCTTAGCTCAATCATGTGACAATTTACAATGATCAATTAACCTATCAAATGGCACACACAAAATGCTGGTGGAACACAGCAGGCCAGGCAGCATCTATAGGAAGAAGCACTGTCGACGTTTCGGGCCGAGACCCTTTGTCAGGACTCAGATTTCCTCGTGTAACCTATCAAATGGTACGTCTTTGGACTGTGGGAAAAAACCGGAGCACCTGGAGGAAACCCATGCTGTCATGAGGAGAACGTACAAATTCCTTACAGGCAGCAGCAGGTATTGAACCCAGGTCGCTGGTACTGTAAAGTGTTGTGCTAACCACTATGCTACTGTGCAAACCCATCAGTTTGCCTGGTAGTATCCGTGGAGAAAAGAGTGTGTTTACATTTCAGATCAAATAAAGTCCCTTTAAACCTGCAAATGTGTGAGGCGGCATGTTTTATGTAGCGGGGAGATGGAGAGAGAATATCTGTGACTGGTTGTGACATAATTTCCATCAATGCCATCAGAAAGAGGGATATGAATACTTGTTAATCCTGCTGACCTGGATGAAAGAGTGCATTAAAAATTCCTTTACATGTTCTTGGGATGTTTCAAAATTCTTCATTACAAAATAACTGTAGAAAAAAAGGCACAACGAATGCTGGAAATGTTTTGCAGGCAAACAATATTGCTGGAAAGAACCGAGTTAATATTTTAGACTGAGGAGTTTTCTGTCTAGATGATTATCTCTGTGAAATGGACTCTGAAGTTGGAAATAAAATAAGCAGATTTGTAGATCAGGTGAGGAGGGGTGGGGAGACTGAACAAGCAGACTGGTGCTAGGGTGGAGAGCAACAGTGATGATGCCAACTGAAAGAGACTGGTAAAGGTCATTGAATAACTGCAGAAGGATCTTGGAGGAGTGTGTAAACAGAAAGAGATGAAAGAAAAGTTGTAGAGAGTAGTGGTTGGTGCCAGCTGTGAGATCAGAGTTCCATTCCTGTCACCATCTGCAAAGTGTCTGTACTTTCTTCTGGTGATCTCATGGGTTTCGTCTGGGTGCTTCGGTTTCCTCCCACATTCCAAAGCCATATAGATTAGGATTAGTGAGCTGTGGACATATTATATTGGCATCAGAATTTTGGCAACTCTTGCGGGCTGCCCAGCACAATCCTCGCTGATTTGATTTGACGCAGATGGCACATTTCACTGGACGTTTCACTGTATGAGTGACAAATAAAGTTAATCTCTTGTTTATATAAAAAACTTATTGTGGTGAACTACATATACCTGTCTGGACACGCCCCCCCCCCCCCCCCCCCGCTGACTGCTCCTGTGGCTCCTCCCCCTGACCGTGGCTCCTCCCACAGACCCTGGTATAAAGGCGATTGGAGGCACAGACCCTTCCTCTGTCTCCAGGATGTTGTGTGGTGGTCATTTGCTGCTTGTGCTTTCTTCCAGCCAATAAAAGCCTACCTTAACCCACGTCTCAGAGTTATTGATGGTGCATCACTTACGAAATGACCAGAACAGAAGAAACAAATGTATCAAAAACTGTAGGTGTGTGAGTTTAGTCTTAAGTCCTGAAGGTTGACTGAAAATAAAATGAGCTTGCAGTAGAACAGTGTAGATGACAAATGGACCTGCTGTTGTACAGCTCCTTTGGAAGACACCTCGGTCCAGTACACACAAATGATTGAGGCTTTTCAGTTCACATAATTCTTCACTCCTCTCACACACTGATCTCTCTGTGTTTTATCTTCTAGTTTTTTAGTGGCATTAATAGAGTGATACATATTGGTTGAACTCACCTGCTCTTCGTACATAAACATCATCATGAGTTTGGAACACAGAAGTAGACTATATAGCCTCTTAAGATTGCTCTATTGATCAATTCAGTTCCACTGACCTCAGATACCTCAGATTTCAGGTCCATTTTTTTATTTTAGCCATATTTGCCAGCCTATCACAGGAAAAGCCCTCCCCATCATCAGGCAGATTCACAAGGAACGCTGCCGTAAGAAAGCGACATCCATCATCGAGGACTCCCATCATGCAGGCCATGGTCTCCTCAAGCTGCTACTGTTGGGCAGGAGGTATAGGAGATATGGGCCCCATATCGTTATGTTCAGAAACAGTTATTGCCTCAGAACTATCATGTTCCTGAAATGATGCAGATAACTTCATTCACCTCATTACTGATTTCACAACCTATGGAGTCACTTTCAAGGACTCTACAGTTCAGTGTTATCTATTTACTTTTTTATTGTTTGCATAATTTGTCTTCTTTTGCATCTTGGCTGTTTGTCAATCTTCATAATCTATTGTTTTTCATGAATTCTGTTGTATTTCTTTATTTTCCTATTAATGCCTGCATGAAAATGAATCTCTCGGTCGAATACGGTGAAATATTTGTACTTTGATAATAAATTTACTTTGACCTTTGATGAATTTAAGGTCTGAAGCAGTTTATCCCTTCAGCCACGTGTCAAAGACACCTCAGCCACCAGTGAGGGATGATTGCACCATCTGACCAGGCCAGGCACAGCAATCTCTTAATAAGTTTTGGCAATTTCTTTTCTTCAAAATCTGTTTCAAATTTTACACTTCCTCTTCATCAATTGTGTCCCTTTGTTGCACTGAATTAGTAACCCTGGAGTAACACTTTGAGTTTACTTACCAATGTAAATGAATACTTTGCCCAGTTCAGTAAGCTGAACTTCAACCTTTTTTTTCTCATTACAATATGTAACTTTATCACATTCGTCATTATTTCATTTCCTATCGCCTCATACTTTCCTGTATAGTATTTGATTCGGTCAGTGAATTTCACCACTGTCTTTGAATGTATAAATTTTAGCAGTGGGCACCAACCCCATGCACACTGCTGATCGGATTGTCAACATCACTAAGGATAGATTGAGAAGTAGGTATGATGGAAGTAACCAACTATCCAACCAAATAAATATTGCCTTTATAATGGAGCTGGAACCTTCGGCTTCCCTAGGGAAGTTGCATCTTATGTTACAATAGAATAGAAACAGATGTCAGCCATCTAGTTTTAATTACTTAAATATTTATTTCCATGGAAAAGAGAGAAAATTAAAGAAGAAACTGGCTAAAACTTTCAGCTTGAAAGAGTGAAGATTGATCTTATTTACTGATTAATGAAACAGAAACAAAAATGCCTGAACTCTGTATCAGTACAAGGAGCCAGAACTTTTCTTTCAATGGAACACCATAAGAACATCAGAAATAGTAAGGGTAAGCTATCTGGTCCGTTGAACCTGCTCCATGGTTTATCAAGATTATGGGTGATTTTTGCACCTCAACATCATTTCCTGCACTTTGCAAATACCCTTTAATATTCAGAAATCTGTGGACCTTTGTCTCTCGTGGGCTCGAGAGCCCTTCAGGGTAGAGAATTTAAACATTCACAAACATCCAAGTCATTTAATTCTTAAATGGTTTATCTCCTTTCTGAGACTGTGACCTTGAGCTTAGACTCATCATTCTTCCTGCTTTCACCATGGCAGAAATTTGCAAGTTTAAATTAAATCACTTTTCGTTCTTCACAAGTCAAGAATACACAGGTTTGGTAAACTCAGACTCCCCTTATGTAGCATACACAGCATTGTGGCCTTTCCACAGTAGGCACATTCTTTTAGGTTAAGGAAACTGAAGATTGAACAGAATATTCCCAGTTTGGGCTCATAAGGCCCGATGTAATTGAAATAAAAAACCCTCCATTTTGACAAAGAGTTGCAGACCAAAAACACGGACATTTTCACTTTCCACTGATGTTTCCTGACCTGTGAGCATTTCCAGCATTCAATAAGTTATGACTATATCGAAGGGCAGAATAGGTTTAAAGAATATGGTTGAACTAGAATGCTTATCTTACAAAAATGTAGTTGTTCTGGTAAATTGGATTATTATTTCTTGGCGCGTTAGATGCGTCCTCCACCATTCAGACCAACGCATAATCGTCATGCAACGCCTCGGCCATTTCCTCATTACCCAATATCAATTCCCCTTTCTATCCTCCAAGGGATCTACATTCACTTTAGCCACCATTTTCCATTTCATATAATTATAAAAACATTTACTATCCATTTTTATATTTTATGCTAGTTTCTTTTCATAATCTAGCTTCCCGTTTTCATTGCTTGCTTAGTGGTACTTTGTTGCTTTTTACAGTTCTCCCAACCTTCCAGTTTCCCACTACTCTTTGTGACTTTGTATGCACGAGCTTTTAGTTTGATGCCTTCTTTTATTTTCTTAATTATCCAAGGCTGGCTCTCACCATCATTACTGTCCTTGTTTTTAACTGGAATATACTTTAATTGAGCACCATGAAAAATCTCCTTGAAAGTCTTCCACTGTTCCTCAACTGTCCCACCATATAGCCTGTGTTTCCAGTCTACACTAGCCAGATCCTCTCTCATCCCATTGTAGTCTCATGGACCAAGGAACAGTAAAAAAAACTTTCTTCGTTATGCCCTTCTGCTTCTGGTCAAGATGACGCCAGCAAATGACGATTCTTCAGGCAACATCTACTAGATGCCAATCTCTGCAGTTATTTCATTTTCTCGATTTCTTCTTGTTCTTTTTGTTTTGATTGTGTTATGGAAACTGCTGGAGCCTGTGATGTGCGGTTTGGAAGTTGATCGAATGATTTAGTGCTCTGCTGTGTCCAGCGAGGACGGAGAGCATGAGCACGAGCTGCCTCGTGGAATGACCAGAGACGGGGCATGGGGTCATGAATGACTCCATCTCTAAGTGCCAAAGAAGAAAGAAACATCAAGGCAAATGTGGAGGAGGTCTGTGGTCGCTCTCAATGGAGGCCAGGGGTCAACGGCGGTCAGTAACCGGGTTGGCAGCATTTGGACCCAGCATGGCCGTTGCTCATCACAGAAGGACAGAGTTTGTGGGGCCATTCTCCTCAAATACTGACGGGAAGGTGCTTCGATATTCCGAGATTTATGTGATTATTGGACTGTATATTGGTCTCCTTCAGTTTACGGTGTTTGCCAAATAGCAAGTGAGCAATATGTTACATTTGTGAGAGGGAGGAGTTGGGGATTTGGGGTCTGATGTTCTTGTTGGTGCTTTTCTGTGAGGGCGATCTGTTAGTATTTAGTGTGTGAGGAGGGTGTTGGGGGATTTGATGTTATTGTCACTGATTTTTTATCGGGATGGGGGGTTGGAGGCTTGGGATATTTGATGGTCCCAACTGCTGCTTTCCATGTACTGATCTGTTAGTTTTTTTGTGCAAGGGAGGGGGTGGGTTTTTGGGTTCTTTTGTGCTAGCGGGGAAGGAGTTGATGTCTTTTCTTTCAACAACCTCCATGTTTTTTTTCTGTAATTCATAGCTGTCAGAATCCGGTTTATTATCACCAGCGTGTGTTATAAATTTTTTTAACTTAGCAGCAGCAGTTCAATGCAATACATAATATAGAAAAAAAACCAAAATAAACTCATAATGATAATAAATAAATAAGTAAGTCAATTATGGTTTATGTATATTGAATAGATTAAAAATCACGCAGAAAACAGAAATAATATATATATAAAAAAGTGAGGTAGTGTTCAAGGGTTCAATGTCCATTTAGGAAGCGGATGGCAGAGGGGAAGAAGCTGTTCTTGAATCACTGAGTGTGTGCCTTCAGGCTTCCGTATCTCCTACTTGATGGTAACAGTGAGAAAAGGGCATGTCCTAGGTGCTGGAGGTGCTTAATAATGGACACTGCCTTTCTGAGACACTGCTCCTTGAAGATGTCCTGTGTACTTTGTAGGCTAGTACCCAAGGCAGGCCCTCTGGAGCTTCTTTTGGTCCTGTGCATTAGTACCTCAATACCAGACAGTGATGCAGTCTGTCAGAATGCTCTCCATAGTAAATCCACAGAAGTTTTTGAGTGCGTTTGTTGACATACGAAATCTCTTAAAACTCCAAATGAAGTATAGCTGCTGATTTGCCTTCTTTATAACTACATCGATATGTTGGCACCAGGTTAGATCCTCAAAGATCTTGACACCCAGGAACTTGAAACTGCTCACTCTCTCCACTTCTGATCCCTCTATGAAGATTGGTTTGTGTTCCTTTGTCTTCCCCTTCTTGAAGTCCACAATCAGCTCTTCTGTCTTACTGACGTTGAGTCTACCTGGAGAAGACGAATATCAGGGTTGTATTGTACATGCAACCTTGACAAGAAATGAACCTTTGATCCTTTGAACCTTGTTAATTTACTCCCCTTTCCACAGATGCAGCCTGACCTTTCGAGTGCTTCCAGCGTTTTTGTTTGAAGGACTAATGTTTAGCCACTGTAATAAGAGTAGATTTTGATAGTACAATAGTATAAATTATGTCAGCATGACTTAGCAGCATTATACTGAGTAGGCTACGGTCAATTATGGAAAACTCTGAACATCCTCTACATAGCACCATCCAGAGACAGAGAAGCAGTTTCAGTGACAGGTTACTATCAATGCAATGCTCCTCAGACAGGATGAAGAGGTCAATACTCCCCAATGCCATTAGGCTTTACAATTCTACCTCCAGGACTTAAGAACTTTTTAAAAGCTATTAATGCTTTTTGAGACGGTGATTTAGATGCATATCATATTTTTTTACTGAGTTAAGTATTGTATGTAATTAGTTTTGCTACAGCAAGTGTATGGGACATTGGAAAAAAGTTGAATTTCCCCATGGGGATGAATAAAGTATCTATCTATCTATCTATCTATCTATCTATCTATCTATCTATCTATATATATTTCTATTTCCAATTCAATTACTACAATTAAGCATGGGCTGATTGCAAAATCATGCTCAGACGTCAGCGAGTGTGGAGGTAGAAGCCCAAAGGTTAAAGACCAAAGTTGGCAAATCTGGAGGTAGAGGCCTGAATGCCAAAGCATCTGAAAGTCAGAAGTCCAATGTCTGTGAGTCCGAGTCTAGGGCCAAGGACTACTTGTGTGGAAGTGGCCTTTCCTGGCGTTGGAGACCTATCTGTGTGTATAAAGGCTGATTTATACTTGTGCGTCGCATCTACGCCATAGGCACCACGTACCCTACGCTGTACCATATGCCGTAGGGTGACGGGCACCTCCCCAAAAAAGTAACTCATGCACTGCGTGTGACACAGACCGCAACAACTGTGATTGGTCCGCTTGGTAGCATCGCATTTCCTCTACGCGTTTCCAGTTGATTCTTCTCCACCATGTCTGTACACCGATGCGAAATAGATGAACCAAATCATCAAATCTACCTGCCGACATGCGAAAATGTTTGAAATACATTTCCTCGTCCATGTCTCTCACGAAGAAACTCAACACAGTGGCACAGAAACCCCACCGCCAACGAGTGTTTTGGCGCACACCAATGCATGCTCGCTATGGCGTAGAGTGACACAGAAGTGAAAATCAGGGCTACGGCGTAGCCTGTACGCACAAGTATAAATCAGCCTCAAGTGGGAGGATAGGAAAGGAGCTTGCTTTGCTGTTGTCTCGTTTTGTTGCTGTTGCTGCTGCTGTTGTTGTTTTGCTAAACATTTACATTGGTGGCAGAATGAGTGACACTAGTGGGCTTCCCTCAAAAACATCTTTGTGTGTGTTGGTTGTTAACACGAGTGACACATTTCACAGCATGTTTCAATGTAATGTACATGTGATAAATAAATCTGAATTGAAATGTCTTTGTCTATTAAGATAAATGCTTAGAAATTTATCCACAACCAAAAGAACTGAACGTACTCTCTAGCCATGTGCTAGTACCTCAGTCCGCCTCTAAATCAACTGCATAAATCTATATAATGCTCAAAAGATTCCAAATACATTCATTATCAAAGTATGTTTGCAATACACAATCCTGAGATTCACCTTCTCACACTCTGTTGACCAGAATGAATTCCAAGGTACCTGGTAAGTTGTCACACTGGTGTTACCAGTGCTTTTGCTGAGTGAATACCTTGTTCACCTATATACCAGTGACTGGACGTTGAACCTACATAGCCAGGAAACAAGCCTGAGGTCCGGAAATCTGAATGCAGAGGGGAAGAAGCTAGTATGTTTGTGCAATTCAAGTTCAGTGCAAATTCATTGGAATAAAACACACTTTGTGACATTGTGGATGACTCTTTGGCATTCATTTCCTCAGAGTCACGGCGACAATCACACTGCAATCTTTGGAGGAATGGAGGGTAGATTAATTACACAATAATAACATTTGTTTCAAAGCCAAGACTTTGCACTGAACTGTTGAACCACTGGAGATCTTTTTCCACTAGCAAGATAAGATATAAAAAGGAAATCAAGAATGGCAGAAGAGCCCAGATCACACTGAAGTAATTCATTTGATTCCATAGAACCATAGAACACTACAGCACAGTACAGGCCCTTCAGCCCTCCATGTTGTGCTGACCCCTATAATCCTTAAAAAAAGTACTAAGCCCACACTGCCCCATAACCCTCCATTTTTCTTTCATCCATGTGCCTGTCCAAGAGGCTCTTAAATACCCCTAATGTTTTAGCCTCCACCACCATCCCTGGCAAGTCATTCCAAGCACTCACAACCCTCTGTGTAAAAAACTTACCCCTGATGTCTCCCCTAAACTTCCCTCCCTTAATTTTGTACATATGCCCTCTGGTGCCCTGGGAAACAGGTAGTGGCTATCCACCCTATCTATACCTCTCATAATCTTGTAGACCTCTATCAAGTCCTCTCTCATTCTTCTACGCTCCAAATTTCAGATTCATCTGACTATTGACAGTGACACAATAACTACCTCAATGAATATGGCGGATAATCATCAGAACCTTTCCCAAATCAGCAAGTTTTCTTCTTTCAAGGCCTTCTCATCTTAGAGTCAGTGCAGAGTAGGTTCACAGATCCATGAGTATGAATCCTGAGTATTCAGGCTAGTACACTAGTGATGGAGTAGTACACCCTCTGAGGTGCTGCTCTTCCACAGATGTGATGTTAAACTGGAGACATGGAGACTGTCTGGTGCGAAGAACAATCTGCTGGAGGAACTTAGTGGGTTGAGCAGTGTCTGTGGGGGTGGGGGAGAATGTCGATACCTCATGTTAAAAACCCTGCACCTGGACTATGATGTTAAATTTCCCCACGTGGACAGATATTAGTTACCCCGTTTGGAAGTAGAGAACAGGATAATTTTGACCATTGCCTATCTGATGAAGATCTCTCAGTTAGTACCATGAGAAACAGATAAATGGCTGCTTGTGGGTCCTTGCTACACAGGAATTGAATGCAGTGTTTCTTGTGTGGTAACAGCACCTCGAAGCAAACTTCCATGGAGCTCAGCAGTTTTTTGCTGGAGTGGCCCCCACCAGAGAGAATTGTGCTTGGATTCTACCAATTTGCCTATCGCCACAATAGATCAACGGCAGATGCAATCTCAACACGGCTTTAGACCACCTGGACAACACAAACACCTACATCAGGATGCTGTGCATCGACTTTAGCTCAGCATTTAATACCATCATTCCCACAATCCTGATTGAGAAGTTTCAGAATCTGGTCCTCTGTACCTCCCTCTGCAATTGGATCCTTGATTTCCTAAACGGAAGATCACAATCTGTGTGGATTGGTGATAACATATCCTCTTCGCTGACAATCAACACTGGCGCACCTCAGGGGTGTGTGCTTAGCCCACTGTCCTACTCTGTATACACATGACTGTGTGGCTAAGCATAGCTCAAACACCACCTATAAATTTGCTGATGATACAACCATTGTTGGTAGAATCTCAGGTGGTGACAAGAGGGCATACAGGAGTGAGATATGCTAACTAGTGGAATGGTGCCGCACAAAATCCTAGCACTCAACGTCAGTAAGACGAAAGAGCTGATTGTGGACTTCAGGAAGGGTAAGACGAAGGAACACATACCAATCCTCATAGAAGGGTCAGAAGTGGAGAGAGTGAGCAGCTTCAAGTTCCTGTGTGTCAAGATCTCTGAAGATCTAACCTGGTCCCAACATATCGATGTAGTCATAAAGAAGGCAAGGCAGTGGCTATACTTTATTAGGAGTTTTAAGAGATATGATAAGTCAATAAATACTTGTACACTCAAAAACTTCTATAGTTGTACCATGGAGAGCATTCTGACAGGCTGCATCATTGTCTGGTATGGAGGGGCTACTGCACAGGACCGAAAGAAGCTGCAGAAGGTTGTAAATCTAGTCAGCTCCATCTTGAGCACTGGCCTACAAAACACCCAGGACATCTTTGGTGAGCGGTATCTCAGAAAGGCAGCGTCCATTATTAAGCACCTCCAGCACCCAGGGCATGCCCTTTTCTCACTGTTACCATCAGGCAGGAGATACAAAGCCTAAAGGTTCATTCTCCGCAATTCAGAAATGGCTTCTTCCCCTCTGCCATCTGATTCCTAAGTGGACATTGAAGCTTTGGACAGTATCTCACTTTTTTAATATACAGTATTTCTGTTTTTGCACATTAAAAAAAATCTATTCAATATCATCCTGTGTCCAGGATGGATTCCTGTCACAGTATGTTGACAGGCCGACTAGGGGGAATGCCATATTAGATCTAGTATTAGGTAACAAACCGGGTCAGGTCACAGATCTGTCAGTGGGTGAGTATCTGGGGGACAGTGATCACCGCTCCCTGACCTTTAGCATTATCATGGAGAAGGATAGAATCAGAGAGGACAGGAAAATTTTTAATTGGGGAAGGGCAAATTATGAGGCTATAAGGCTAGAACTTGCGGGTGTGAATTGGGATGATGTTTTCGCAGGGAAATTTACTATGGAGATGTGGTCGATGTTTAGGGATCTCTTGCAGGATGTTAGGGATAAATTTGTCCCGGTGAAGAAGATAAAGAATGGTAGGATGAAGGAACCATGGGTGACAAGTGAAGTGGAAAATCTAGTAAGGTGGAAGAAAGCAGCATTCATGAGGTTTAGGAAGCAAGGATCAGATGGGTCTATTGAGGAATATAAGTTAGCAAGAAAGGAGCTTCACTTCGGTATTCACCAATGAGAGGGAACTTGATGATGGTGAGGACAATATGAGTGAGGTTGATGTTCTGGAACATGTTGATATTAAGGGAGAGGAGGTGTTGGAGTTGTTTAAATACATTAGGACGGATAAGTCCCCGGGGCCTGACGGAATATTCCCCAGGCTGCTCCACGAGGCAAGGGAAGAGATTGCTGAGCCTCTGGCTAGGATCTTTATGTCCTCGCTGTCCACAGGAGTGGTACCGGAGGATTGGAGGGAGGCGAATGCTGTCCCCTTGTTCAAAAAAAGTAGTAGGGATAGTCCGGGTAATTATAGACCAGTGAACCTTGCATCTGTGGTGGGAAAGCTGTTGTAAAAGATTCTTAGAGATAGGATCTATGGGCATTTAGAGAATCATGGTCTGATCAGGGACAGTCAGCATGGCTTTGTGAAGGGCAGATCGTGCCTAACAAGCCTAATAGAGTTCTTTGAGGAGGTGACCAGGCATATAGATGAGGATAGTGCAGTAGATGTGATCTATATGGATTTTAGTAAGGCATTTGACAAGGTTCCACATGGTAGGCTTATTCAGAAAGTCAGAAAGCACGGGATCCAGGGAAGTTTGGCCAGGTGGATTCAGAATTGGCTTGCCTGCAGAAGGCAGAGGGTTGTGGTGGAATGAGTACATTCAGATTGGAGGGTTGTGACTAGTGGTGTCCCACAAGGATCTGTTTTGGGGCCTCTACTTTTCGTGAATTTTATTAACGACCTGGATGTGGGGGTAGAAGGGTGGGTTGGCAAGTTTGCAGATGACACAAAGGTTGGTGGTGTTGTAGATAGTGTAGAGGATTGTCGAAGATTGCAGAGAGACATTGATAGGATGCAGAAGTGGGCTGAGAAGTGGCAGATGGAGTTCAACCCGGAGAAGTGTGAGGTGGTATACTTTGGAAGGACAAACTCCAAGGCAGAGTACAAAGTAAATGGCAGGATACTTGGGAGTGTGGAGGAGCAGAGGGATCTGGGGGTACATGTCCACAGATCCCTGAAAGTTGCCTCACAGGTAGATAGGGTAGTTAAGAAAGCTTATGGGGTGTTAGCTTTCATAAGTCGAGGGATAGAGTTTAAGAGATGCGATGTAATGATGCAGGTCTATAAAACTCTAGTTAGGCCACACTTGGAGTACTGTGTCCAGTTCTGGTCGCCTCACTATAGGAAGGATGTGGAAGCATTGGAAAGGGTACAGAGGAGATTTACCAGGATGCTGCCTGGTTTAGAGAGTATGAATTATGAGGGAGCTAGGGCTTTACTCTTTGGAGAGAAGGAGGATGAGAGGAGCTATGATAGAGGTGTACAAGATATTATGAGGAATAGACAGAGTGGACAGCCAGTGCCTCTTCTCCAGGGCACCACTGCTCAGTACAAGAGGACATGGCATTAAGTTAAGGGGAGGGAAGTTCAAGGGGGATATTAGAGGAATGTTTTTTACTCAGAGAGTGGTTGGTGCGTGGAATACACTGCCTGAGTTAGTGGTGGAGGCAGACACACTAGTGAAGTTTAAGAGACTACTAGACAGGTATATGGAGGAATTTAAGGTGGGGGGTTATATGTGAGGCAGGGTTTGAGGGTCAGCACAATATTGTGGGCTGAAGGGCCTGTAATGTGCTGTACTATTCTATGTTCTATGTTCTATACATAATTGATATACTTGTTTATTTATTATGATGCTTTATTTTATTTATTTATTTCTCTCTCTCTCTCTCTCTCTCTCTCTCTCTCTCTCTGCTAGATTATTTATTGCATTGAACTGCTGCTACTAAGTTAACAAATTTCACGTCACATGTCGGTGATAATAAACCTGATTCTGATTCTGATCTACAGATTTTAATTTCTCCACATTGTCAGATTTACTAATGAGGACTGTCCGGATGTTTTTGATAATGAAAAGTAATCTACCAACCTTCACCCAGCATATTGATGGCCATTTTCCAGACCTCAGCTAAATCTGTACCATCCAGTTTGTAGCAGTATTTCAGTGTAATGGAAATTACTGTGATATGAGAGAAGAGTTGACCAAAGTAAATTGGAAGGAGATGCTGGCAGGGATGACAGCAAAAAAACAATGGCATGAGTTTCTGGGGAAAAAAATGAGAAAGGTGTAGGTTAGAAGTATTGGAAAAATTGTTGTTTTTTTAATGTAGTTCAGTCTAGTTTTTGGACTGTGTCATGTAACACCATGGTCCTGAAAAACATTGTCTCATTTTTACTATGCACTGTACCAGCAGTTATGGTCGAAATGACAACAAAAGTGACTTGACTTGACAAAGAAATACTCAAATGGCAAAATAATACAATCACGGCTGACAAGCGAAGTCAAAGCCAATGTAAAAGCAAAAGAGAAGGCACACAACAAAGCAAAAAATAGTGAGACAACAGAGGACTGGGAAGCTTTTAAAAACCTACAAAGAGCAACTAAAAGAAGCTTTAGAAGGGAAAAGATGAACGATGAAAGCAAGCTAACAAATAATACCAAAGTGGATAGTAAAAGATTTTTCAAGTATGTAAAAAATAAAAGAGATGAGAGTGGATATTGGACCGCTAGAAAATGAGGCTGGAGAAATAATAACAGGGGACAAGGAGATGTCAGATGAACTAAATGAGTATTTTGCATCAGTCTTCACTGTGGAAGACACTGGCAGTATGCCAGATGTTGAAGGATGCAAGGGAAGTGAAGTGAGTGCAGTTACAATTACAAGGGAGAAAGTCAGAATCAGGTTTATTATCACTGGCATGTGACGTGAAATTTGTTAACTTAGCAGCAGTAGTTTAATGCAATACATAATATAGAAGAAAAGCAAACACAAAATAAAACAAAATAATAGTACTACTAATAATAAAAATTACATAAATAAATAAACAAACAAACAAACAAACATATCTGAATAGATTAAAAATTGTGCAAAAACCAGAAATACTATATATTAAAAAAGTGAGGTAGTGTCCAAAGGTTCACTGTCCATTTAGGAATCGGATAGCAGAGGGGAAGAAGCTGTTCCTGAATCGCTGAGTGTGGGCCTTCAGGCTTCTGTATCTCCTACCCGATAGCAACAGTAAGAAAAGGGCTTGCCGTAAGTGCTGGAGGTCCTTAAAACTAAGCACTGCCTTTCTGAGACACCATTCCTTGATGATGGAGCTGACTAGATTTACAACCCTCTGCAGTTTCTTTTGCTCCTGTGCAGTAGCCCCCCCCATACTAGACAGTGATGCAGCCTGTCAGAATGCTCTCCACGGTACATCTATAGAAAGTTTTGAGTGTATTTGTTGATACACCAAATCTCTTCAAACTTCCAATGAAGTATAGCCGCTGTCGCGCCTTCTTTATAACTACATACATATGTTGGGACCAGGTTAGATCCTCAGAGATATTGACACCTAGGAACTTGAAATTGCTCACTCTTTTCACTTCTGATCCCACTATGAGGATTGGTATGCGTTCCTTTGTCTTACCCTTCTGAAAGTCCACAATCAGCTCTTCCGTATTACTGATGTTGAGTGCCAGGTTATTGCTGCAGCACCATTCCACTAGTTGGCATATCTCACTCCTGTATGCCCTCTCATCACCACCTGAGATTCTACCAACAATGGTTGTATCATCAACAAATTTATAGATGGTATTTGAGCTATGCCTAGCCACACAGTCGTGGGTATGTAAAGAGTAGAGCAGTGGGCTAAGCACACACACCCTTGAGATGTGCCAGTATTGATCGTCAGTGAGGAAGAGATGTTATCACCAATCTGCACAGATTGTGGTCTTTCGGTTGGAAGTCCAGGATCCAATTGCAGAGGGAGGTACAGAGGCCCAGGTTCTGCAACTTCTCAATCAGGATTGTGGGAAGACTGTGTTAAATGCTGAGCTATAGTCGTTGAACAGCATCCTGACATAGGTGTTTGTGTTGTCGAGGTGGTCTAAAGCCGTATGAAGATCCAGTGAGATTGAGTCTGCTGTTGACCTATTGTGGCGATAGGCAAATTGCAATGGGTCCAGGTCCTTGCTGAGGCAGGAGCTCGTTCTGGTTATGACTAAGATCTCAAAGCATTTTAGCACTGTAGATGTGAGTGCTACTGGGCGATATTCATTAAGGCAGCTCACATTATTCTTCTCAGGCACTTGTATAATTGTTGCCTTTCTGAAGAAATAGGAACTTCCGCCCGTAGCAGTGAGAGGTTGAAAATGTTCTTGAATACTCCTACCAGTTGGTTGGCCCAGGTTTTCAGAGCCTTACCAGCCACTCCATTGGGACCTTCTGTCTTGCGAGGGTTCACTCTCTTTAAAGAGGGTCTAAAATTGGCTTCTGAGACAGAGATTACAGGGTCATCAGGTACAGCAGGGATCTTCACAGCTGTAGTTGTGTTCTCCCTTTCAAAGTGGGCATAGATGCTGTTGAGTTCATCTGGTAGTGAAGCATCGCTGCCATTCATGCTATTGGGGTTTGCTTTCTAGGAAGTAATGTCTTGCAAACCTTGCCAGAGTTGTTGTGCGTCCGATGTCACCTCCAAGCTCGTTCAAAATTGTCTCTTTGCCCTTGAAACAGCCCTCCGCAAATCATACCTGGTTTTCTGGTACAGGCCTGGGTTGCCAGACTTAAATGGCACAGATCTACCCTTCAGCAGATGATGTACCTCCTGGTTCATCCATGGTTTTTGGTTTGGGAATGTGCAGTAAGTCTTTGTGGGCACGCACTCATCCACACAGCTTCTAATGAAGTTGGTAACAACTGCAGCATATTCATCCAGGTTCGAAGATTAATCCTGAATACAGTCCATTCCACCAATTCAAAGCAGTCCTGTAGGTGCTCCTGTGCTTCCCTTGTCCATACCTCCTTGGTCCTCACTACTGGCGCTGCAGTCTTCAGTCTCTGCCTATACTCAGGGAGTAGTAGTACAGCCAGGTGATCAGACTTCCCAAAGTGAGGGCGTGGAATAGCACGGTAGGCATTCTTGATGGTGGTGTAGCAATGGTGCAGTATGTTGTTTCCTCTGGTTTTGCAAGCGATTTGTTGATGGTAATTGCTTAGTGATTTTTTTTCCGACTGGCTTGGTTAGAATCTCCCAAAACGATGGTGAAGGCATTAGAATGCACTGTTTTGTACATATTGATCCCATTGCTCAGATCATCTAAAGCCTGCTTGACATTGGTCTGAGGTGGAATGTAAACTGCTACCAAAATGACCCCAGGGAACTCCCATTGTAGGTAAAAAGGACGACACTTTACTGCTAGGTCTGATGAGCAGAATTGTGACAGCACTAGTATACTTGTGCACTAAGAAGACTTGATCATGAGGCATTCTCCTCCACTTCTGCTTTTGAGAGACTCTATAGATCTATCCTGCTGGTGTATAGTAAACCCGTTGATCTGAATCTCAACATCCGTTACGGAAGGGGTAAACCAGGATTCCGTGAAACAAACAACACACGCGGTCCTAATGTCCCTCTGATTCAGCACCCTAGCTTTGAGATCATCGATTTTATTCACCAGAGACTGCACGTTTGTCAGCAAGATAGTCAGCATTGAGAGTTTAAAACCCCGTTTCCTTAAAAACATTTTTATCCCCGACCTGCAACCACATTTCCTAGGTGGACCCTTCCATCCACAATCAGTGCTGACTCTGTTGGTTTTAAGCAACAATTGCTCATTTAAACACATTGACATTGTTGTTACCTGTACTGACCTTGGAAGCAGTTGTGCTTTTCAGCTGTATCAAGCTGAAATGTGAATATTTAATCGTATCCATTGAGAGTACTGCTGGTACTCGAGTCACCCCTATGCATCCCGGATGTTGAATGATCAAAAAGCTGAAAGTCTTAAACATACATCAGTCACCCGGACCAGACGAACTGCACCCTAGGGTTCTGAGAGAGGTAGCAGTAGAGATTGTGGAGGCATTAGCAATGATCTTTTGAAAATCATTGGACTCTGGCATGGTGCCAGAGGACTGGAAAGTTACAAATGTCACTCCACTCTTTAAGAACGGAGGAAGGCAGCAGAATGGAAACTATAGACCAGTTAGACTGACCTCAGCAGTTGGAAAGATGTTGGAGTCAATTATTAGGGATAAGGTTCTGGAGCACTTGGCAAAAACAGGACAAAGTCAGCATGGTTTCCTTAAGGGAATACCTTGCCTGACGAACCTGTTGCAATTCTTTGAGGAGATTACAAGTAGGATAGATAAAGGGGATGTAGTGGATGTTGTATATTTGGACTTTCAGAAGGTGCCACAAATGATGCTGCTTACCAAGTTAAGAGCCCATGGTATTACAGGAGAGGCTTTGGCATGATTAGATCATTAGCTGATTGGTAGGAGGCAGCGAGTGGGAATAAAAGAATCCTTTTATGGTTGGCTGCCTGTGACTAGTGGTGTTCCGCAGGAGTTGGTGTTGGCACCACTTCTTTTTATGCTGTAGATCAATGATTTAGATGATGAAATAGATGGCTTTGCTGCCAAGTTTGCAGATGATATGAAAATTGACGGATGGGCAGGTAATGTTGAGGAAACAGGTAGGCTGCAGAAAAACTTAGACAGATTAGAAGAATGGGCAAGAAAGTGGCAAATAAAATACAATGTTGGAAAATGCATTGTCATGCACTTTGGTAGAAGTAATAAATGTGCGGGCTACTTTCTAAACAGAGAGAAAATCCAGCAATCTGAGCTGCAGAAGGACTTGTGAGTGCTTGGGCAGAACACCCTGAAGGTTAACTTGCAGGTTGAGTTGGTGGTGAGGAAGGCAAATGCAATGTTAGTATTCATTTCAAGAGGTCTAGAATACAAGAGCAGGGATGTGATGCTGGGGATTTGTAAGACACTGGTGAGGTCTCACCTTGAGTATTGTGAACAGTTTTGTGTTCCTCATTAAAGGAAAGATGTGCTGCATTGGAGAGGGTTCAGAGGAGGTTCACAAGGATGTTTCCGGGATTGAAAAGGTTATCACATGAGGAATGTTTGATAACTTGGGGCCTGTAATAGCTGGAATTTAGAAGGATGGGGGAAATCTCATTGAAACCTTTTGAATGTTGAAAGGCTTAGACAGAGTAGATGTGGAAATGATGTTTCCTATTGTGGGGAAGCCTAGCACAAGAGGGCACAGCCTCAGGATAGAGGGGGAGCCATTTAAAACAGATGCGGAGAAATTTCTTTAGCCAGAGGGTGGTGAATTTATGGAATTTATTACTATAAGCAGCTGTGGAGACCATGTCATTGGGTGTATTTCAGGCAGAGCTTGACAGGTTCTTGATTGGACACGACGTCAAAGGTTACAGGGAGAAGGCTGAGGAATGGGGCTGAGGAGGGAGGAGAAAGGATCTGCCACGACTGAATGGTGGAGCAGGGTCAATGGGCCAAATGGCCTAATTCTACTCCTATGTCTAACAGTCTTATGCTCTAAATCAGGAGAATGGGATTGGAAGAACAACACCATAAATGAATGACAGGGAGAATCAAAGGGGAGAATAATCTAATTTTGCTTTTATGCCGTGGTCTTATATCAGACTTTAACTTCCATGATGTTACTTATTGGCTACTAACCGCACAAATATTTAACAATAATATCATAATTCTTTACAAATACTTGAAATATCATTGCTAAAATGTTTAAATTATTTTGATTTTTGAAGTGATATAACTGAGCTATGTTGTTTACAGATGCCCTGCTGGAATGCTTTATGGACATTTATCTGAATTATTTTGACACTTTGTGATTTAAACATTCCTGCCTGCATGTTTCTTGCCTATTTACCATGCTTTCTCCAGCTCTCAGATTAGATCGTTGACTTTAACTCAACCGCTACATTTGCAAGGAGCTGGTCCTGCCGAGATAGTGGGTGATCGGGGAATGCAGATAGTGCTCCTGTAGGCAATTTGGAATAGAATTAGTAATCCTTCAGCTGAGGTGGAAATCAATGTGCCACAATTCTGATAGCAGCTTGATGAGTTAAGTTTTAAGAACTTGTTGAACATTAACTTTACTTGTCGTGTTTATCCAGGCCTGGCCCAAGGAGATACTCTATTTTCACATGAGACTGACAAGAATCCATTTGGAGGACTCTCAGGGAATGTCACATCCTGCCTAGTCATCTGATACCCTTGATTAGTTCTGTGTGATCCTTTTTATCTGCAAGGATGGATAGATAAAACCAAAGCTTAACTGCTCACCGTGAGGGTTATGCCTCAAACTCGTATGTTTCCCGCAACTCTTATCCAGAGTAGGAATGATCAGCTACATGCACAGGTCTGCCAGGTGATGTTGGAATTCACAGTTTGTGATCTAAGATGCATATTGACAAGTTTATCCTGCGTTCTCATCATCGCTGCCCTTGCATTGATGACTCTCCGTGTAAAAAAAATCTGTCTTTGACTCCCTCCCTATAGTTTTCTGCAATCACCTTAAAATTACATCCTCTTGTATTATCTGCCCTAGGAAAAGAGTCGTTATTGATACATATGCACTCCGTTCTTGAAATATTGCTCTGCCATGGGGCCTGAATTGGATGGCTGCATGATAAGCTCAACCAGTAACTGAAAACAAAATTGCTAAAACAAAAAGGACCTTCCAGTGTGTCTATATGAGAGGCCCAGCAGTTCACAGTCTGTATACTTTGTCCATTAAACGTCAACTCCTAGCTCTGATATCTGATGGAAAGCCCACTGAGAAGATTTTTACTGGTGTTAGACAACTTAAATAATGTTATGTGTTACAAGTGGATCTCAAAGTTCGAAGTAAATTTATTATCGAAGTACATATGTGTAACTATATACAACCCTGAGATTCATTTTATTGTAGGCATATCCAGTAACTCCATAATAGATTCAGTGAAATACTCTACACCCAACATGACGGACAATCAATCAGTGTGCTAAAACAACAAACTGTGCAAATTCAAATGAAAGTAATAATAATAATTAAAAAATAAGAGTAAGCAATTAATATCAAGTTGTGGCGACCCACTTTCTTCGCAGGTGAACCGGCTCACAAAATGGCACGCGTCAGCAGAGAGGCCAGCCCCAAAATGACGCTGGGCCTTCTTCCTCAGCAGCAAGGGGAGAAAGCCTGCGCGCAGGAAGAGATTTTTGTAATGCACCTCTGATGTCATTTCCGCCCGGAGAGGGCGGGAATGGAACTGCATAAAAGCCCGTTCCGTGCAGTTTGAATAAACTAGTCTGGAGTGCAAGTTACAGACTGCGTGTCGTTATTTCTAGCACTGTGTGTAGCACATCGTTACGTTGGTGACCCCGACAGTCCAAACGGGATTTGGACCAAAGATAATCAACTTTTCATCTGTTCACGCAGATTTGCTAAAACTGCCAACTTTCTGGACGCTGCGACCACACGTGTTGTTTAACCAAGCAGAAGCCCAGTTCCAGATTTGGCAGATATTTTCTGATTCCACGCGTTACTACCACGTGGTGAGCTCCCCTGACCAGGAGACAGCCGCCCAGTTTGAGGATTTCATACCGTCACCCCCACAAGAAGGCAAATATGCAGCATTCAAAGTGCTGCTCATAGGGACATTTGGCCTCTCACGGCGTGAGCGAGGTGCCCACTTGCTGCACTGGATGGTTTGGGAGACAGGTCGCCATCAGCATTCATGAACGAGATGCTGGCTCTGGCTGAAGGACACAAGCCCTGCCTCATGTTTGAGCAGGTGTTCCCAGAGCAACTGCCGGAGGACATACATCTGCTACTGGCCGATGCAGATTTCAGTGACCCCCGGAAGGTGGCGGCCCGGGCAGATGTGCTGTGGAAAGCCAAGAGGGAGAGCGCGGGGTCCATCGGACAGATTACCAAGCCACGCGCCTAACAGCAGGCCAGACCAGGCCAAGCAGGGGGGCACACACAACACAGAGGCAGGAGTGAGGAGGACAGTGAACAGTGGTGTTTCTACCACCAACAGTGGGGCACAGAAGTTTGCCATTGTCGCCTGCCCTGCAAGTTCCCGGGAAACGCCAGGGCCAGCCGCCGCTAATGACTATGGCAGCTGGCCACCAGGACAGCCTCTTGTATGTCTGGGACAAACAGTCGGGACGCCACTTCTTGGTCGACACCGGAGCGGAAATCAGCGTCTTGCCCCCGACAGGGTACGACACCCACAACAGGGAGCCGGGACCCACCCTGAGGGCCGCGAACGTCAGCACGATACGGACCTACGGCACCCGCGCAGAACAGTTGCAGTTCGGCGCCAGCCGGTTCACGTGGGACTTCACACTGGCCGCCGTGGCCCAACCACTCCTGGGGGAGGACTTCTTGCGAGCTCACAGCCTGCTGGTCGACTTGCAAGGGAAAAGACTGGTACATGCCGAGACTTTCCAGACGTTCTCCCTGTGTGAAGCCAAGTTACCAGCCCCACACCTGGACTCCATCACGCTGTCTGACAATGAATTCACCAGAATCCTGGTGGACTTTCCATCGGTTCTGGCACCACAGTTCACGGCAGCCATGCCCGGACATGGGGTTCAGCACCACATCCCGACCCAGGGACCACCCCTCCACGCCCGCACATGAAGGCTCCCCCCGGACAAGCTCCACCTGGCGAAGGAGGAGTTCAAGAGGATGGAGGAATTGGGGATCGTACGGCGGTCCGACAGCCCATGGGCCTCCCCGCTGCACATGGTGCCCAAAGCAGCTGGGGGCTGGAGCCCATGCGGCGACTACTGCAGACTGAACGAAGCTACAACTCCAGACCGCTACCCCATGCCGCACATACAGGACTTTGCAGCAAACCTGCACGGGGCAAGCATCTTTTCCAAAGTAGACCTCGTCCGGGGATACCATCAAATCCCAGTGCACCCTGAAGACATCCCCAAAACAGCACTCATCACCCCGTTCGGCCTGTCTGAATTCCTCCAAATGCCATTCAGCCTGAAGAATGGCGCACAGATGTTCCAGCGGCTAATGGACGTGGTGGGACGCAACCTGGACTTTGTGTTCACCTATTTGGATGACATCCTCATAGCCTGCAGTAGTCGTCAGGAGCATCTGTCACACCTCCGCCAGCTCTACTCCCGCCTGAGTGATTTTGGCCTCACAATCAACCCGGCCAAATGCCAGTTCGGTCTCGATACCATCGACTTCCTGGGCCACAGGATTACCAAAGACGGGGCAACACCTCTGCCCGCCAAGGTAGACGCGATCCGCCACTTTGCCCAGCCCAACACAGTCAAAGGCATGCAGGAGTTCGTTGGTATGGTGAACTTCTACCACCGTTTCCTCCCCTCAGCAGCCCGTATCATGTGCCCTTTGTACACCCTGATGTCGGGTAAAGGCAAGGACATAACTTGGGATGAAGAGGCCACGGCCGCTTTCGTTAAAGCCAAGGAAGCCTTGGCTGACACTGCAATGCTGGTGTACCCCAGAACGGACGTTCTAACCGCCCTCACAGTGGACGTATCCGACACAGCAGTCGGTGGGGTGCTGGAGCAGCTCATCAAGGGGCGCTGGCAACCCCTGGCTTTCTTCAGCAAGCACCTATGACCACCCGAGCTCAAATACAGTGCCTTCAACTGGGAGCTGTTGGCACTATATCTGGCAATCCGGCATTTCAGGTACTTCTCAGAAGGCAGGCCGTTCACCGCGTTCACGGACCACAAACCTTTGGCCTTCACATTCACGAAGGTGTCCGATCCCTGGTCAGCCCACCAGCAGCGACATCTGTCCTACATCTAAGAGTACACCACGGACATCCAGCATGTCTCGGGAAAGGACAACGTCGTGGCGGACGCACCCTCCAGACCAGCTGTCCAGGCACTGTCCCTGGGGGTGGACTATGCAGCACTGGCAGAGGCACAGCAGGCAGACGACAAGATGCCCAGCTACAGGACCACAGTCTCGGGTTTGCAACTGCAAGACTTCCTCGTAGGCCCAGGTGAGAGGACCCTCCTGTGTGACGTGGCTACCGGCCAACCTCGCCCCATCGT
Organism: Hemitrygon akajei; assembly: GCF_048418815.1. NCBI lineage: Eukaryota > Metazoa > Chordata > Chondrichthyes > Myliobatiformes > Dasyatidae > Hemitrygon > Hemitrygon akajei. Next base: position 29,687,164 of record NC_133129.1, read on the forward strand.
CCCGGCAGTCTGCGGCGGTGAGTTTTCAACTCCATACATGTCTTGGCGCACCCATCTATCAGGACAACCGCCCCTCTGCTGACTGCTCCTGTGGCTCCTCCCACAGACCCTGGTATAAAGGCGATTGGGGCACTGCTCCTCCCTCAGTCTTCAACATGGCCGTGCTCCCCTTTTTTGCTGTTAATAAAAGCCTATCGTTCACTTCCAATTTGAAGTGAATAAACTTTGTGTTTATTCACAAAGTGAATAAACAAAGTGAATATCCACTTTGAATAAACTAGTCTGGAGTGCAACTTACAGAGTGCATGTCATTATTTCTAGCTCTGTGTGTAGCACATCGCTACAAAGTATCAAATATCAATGAACTAAATATTAGAGGAAGAGTCCTTGAAAGTGATTCCATAGGTTGTAGGAATAATTTAGTGAGGTTGAGTGAAGTTATTTCCACTGGTTCAAGAGCCTAATGATTGAGGGGTAATAACCGTACCTGAGCTGGTGCTATGTGTCTTGTGTCTCCTGTACATCCTGTGTTTCCTGATGGCGTCAATGAGAAAAAAAGCATGTCCTTGGTTGTGGGATGTCCTTGCTGATTAATGTTGCTTTCCTGTGACAGTTCTCTGTGTAGATATGCTTAATGGTGGGGAGACCTTTACCTGTGATGGACTGCGTCATATCTACTACTCCTTTTTAGGATTTTCCCTTCTCATTGGTCAATTAATATCGAGCCAATTCTCAGCTTTTGGAAGGTCCATCCAGCTTTTGGATTAGCATAATATTATGCAAAGTAGCATAAACAATGTCACTGCAATAGTGTCGATCAAACCTATTTTTTTTTAAAACAAGATGGCCTCATCAAAAACTCAAGGGATTCTGAAGGTGCTGGAAATCCTATCTTGATGAAGCGTCTCGGCTGAAATGTCGACTGTTGTTCCTTTCCATAACTGCTGCCTGACCTGCTGAGCTTTTTATGCATGTTATCCTGGCTTTATTATGTGCCAGCCATAACCTCAGTAGAAATACGAAGCACAGTGACAATCTATGAAAAGCTTTCCCTGGCATCACGTTCAAAGAATTTTTCCTGCCAAAATAGTTCCACTTAAGGAATTACTGAAATAGGTGTGTAAGTTTTGAAATATTATCTGTGTAGAGAGAATATCTGATGAATTAGTTGCTTGTGGGGAAAATAATAAGCATTTTGTTTGTATTAGTCCCCCTTGCTTTTTTTTCCAAAAATGCATGTTCCAAAAAGTGTTTTTAAATGCATTAGTGCATTTGAAAGCTTTATAACAATCATCCTTTGTGTACCAAAAATATCATGAATAGTCATGTACTGTGTTTCACTGTGGAATTTTAGATTTGGCACAACTAGCGAGAACCAGAGTACATGGATGTGAAGTAACTGCTGTGCTTGCTTCACTTCTCTTACATTAGCCCAGAGAAGATATTAATGTCAACAACATTTTTTCTTAGCTTTGATCTTTAATTCTTTAGGGTGTTCAAACCCCTTTTGATCTCACTGATCTTACATCATTATTAAGATATGGAATTACTGGCCAGCTCAGTCATTAAGAACAGCTCATTATCGGGTGAGTCTCTGGAATGCAATCTCATTGGCCAAATAATATCTAACCACGTTCAGTCTTTGGGAAGGTCTAACCAGTATAATTAACATAAAATTATGCATAAAATAGCTTGCTGCCTGGGGCCAGATTGTCTAATGTAGGTGGATGAGCTGATAACTTTCTTTAAACATTGACGGTAAATCAGGTGACAAGGTTGACTGGTTAGAATTCATTCATCCATACGTCAGCTTGATTGATAATCTAAAATTATTGCACTACATATCATGTCCTCTATGTGTACTTTTGTTAATCTTGTGCCATAGAGCCAGTCTGGTTTAATCAAGAACTGTAGGCATTCAGTTGAAAATGTTTCATTTATTGCTAAACTAGGTTGATTTGTCAATATGGTAGTAAATGTTCCAAATCAGAATCAGGTTTAGTATCACTGGCATATGTCCTGAAATGTGTTGTTTATGTATAAATACTAATTAAATTTAAATAATGCAAAATGAGAGCAAAAGAATAGAAAATGAATACAGAGGTAGTGTTCATGGGCTCATTCTCAATTCTGAAAACTGATGGCAGAGGGAAAGAGATGTTCCTAAAATGCTGAGTGTGAATCATCAGGCTCCTGTACCTCATCCTCGATGGTAGCAATGACAGGAGGGCATGTCCTCTGTGATGATGGTACTTATTGATGGATGCTGACTTTTCGATGCATTGCCTTTTGAAGGTGTCCTCAATGCTGGGGAAGCTAGAGCCCGTGATGGAGCTGACTGAGTTTACGACTTACTGCAGCTTTTCCCAGTCCTGTGCAGTGGACTTGCTAAATGCTAAACAGAGATGCAACGAGTTAGAATGCTCACCGTGGTACATGTGTAGAAATTTGCAAGAGCCTTTGGCTACATAGCAAGTTTTCTCAAACTCCTGATGAAATATAGCCGTTGCTGTGCCTTCATTGTAATTGCTTCAATATGTTGGCCCCAGGATAGATCTTCAGAGACAACCAGGAACGTGAAACTGTTCACCCTTTCCACTGCTGATCCCTTGATGATGCCTGATGTGTGCTCCCTTGACTTCCCTTGAAGTTCATGATCAATTCATTGGTCTTACTGACGTTGAGTACAAGGTCTTTGTTGTGGCGCAACTCAATCAGCTGATCTACCTCATGCTGTAAGCCTTCCTGTCACCATCTGAAATTCCGTCAGCAATAGATGTGTCATCAGAAAATTTATAGATGGTGTTTGAGCTTGTCGAGCCACACTGTCGTGGGGAGAGAGAGAGAAGAGCAGTGCACAAAGCTTGCATCCTTAAGGTGCACCAGTATTGATTGTCAGAAGAGATGTAACTTCTGGTCCACACAGATTGTGGTCTCCCAGTGAGAAAATCAAAGATCCAGTTGCAGCGGGAGATACAGAGGTCCATGTTTTGGTACTTGTTGAGCAGAACTGAGGGTACGATTTTGTTGAAGGCTAAGCTGTAATCAATAAACAGCAGTCTGATGTACTATAGCTATTGTCTAGCTCATTCAAAGCCGAGTGGAGAGCCAGTGTGATTGCTGTAGACCTATTGTGGCAATAGGCAAATTGCAATGGGTCCAGGTCCTTGCTTAGACAGAAGTTGATCCCAGCCATGACACAGGTGATGTGAATGCAACTGGGCAATAGTCATTGAGGCAGCTCAACCTGCTCTTCTTGGGCACTAGTACGATTGTCACTCTTTTGAAGCAGATGAGAGCCTCTGACTGCTCCGACTGCAGCACTGAATGATTGAAGATGTTCTTGAACTCACCTGCCAGTTGGTGGCCAGGTTTTCAATGCCTACCAGATACACCATCAGGGCCTGATGCCTTGCAAGAGTTCACCCTCTTGAAATATATTCTGAGGTTGGCCTCCAAGATGGAGATCACAGGGTCACCAGATGCGCAGGGATTCGTACAGGTGTAGTTTCAAAATGTTAAGCTCATCTGGGAGTGAACTATCAAAGCCATTCCTGATGTTAGGTTTTACCTTGGAGGAAGTAACAACCTGAAAGCCCTGCCAGAACTGATGTGCACCCAATTCTGTCTCTAAATTTAACTGGAATCATTTACTCACTCGTAAATTAGCTTTCTGTAGGGCGTAACTGGATTTCCTGTATAGTTCTGGATCACTGATCTTGAATGGCACAGATCTAGCCCTCAGCAGACCTCATGGTTCATCCATGGTTTTTGGTTCGGGCATGTCCGATATGTTCTCAAAGTCACACTGTCATTCACACGGGCGTTCATGAAGTTGGTGATAGCTGTAGCATATTCATTCATATTTGAAGATGGATCCCTGAATATAATCCAGTCAATTGACTCAAAGTAGCCCTGTAGCATTCCTCCACCTCCTTTGACCTTTTTGGTCCTCACCACTGGTGCTGCTGTCTTTAGTGTCGGCGTATACTCGGGGAGTAGATATACAGCCAGGTGAATGGACTTTGCGAAGTGTGGGCGAGTATGGCACAGTCAGCATTCTTGATGGTGATATAACAGAGGTTGAGTGTGTTGGCTCCTCTGGATGCACACGTGACATGTTGGTGGTGGTTGTTCAGAGACTTCTTCAACTTGGCCTGGTTGAAATCTCCCACAATCTCCCTGGTTGAAAGCATCCACGTGTGCCATTTCATTTGCTGCTGATCACAGTGCTCTGCCCCTCCAGTGCCTGCCTAACTTTGGCCTGGGTTGGAAAGCACACCACACCTCCTCCTCTACTTTTGAAATTCTGAGCTGTCCTGTCTTTGTGGAGAATAGTGAAGCCGTCAGGCTGCAACGCTGCCTCACAAATAGTGGGAAGTAAATACACAGCAGTCCCTGATGTTCAAGCAACACACACAAAATGCTGGTGGAACACAGCAGGCCAGGCAGCATCTATAGGGAGAAGGGCTGTCGACGTTTCGGGCCGAGACCCTTCATCAGGACGAACTGAAAGGAAGGATAGTAAGAGATTTGAAAGTAGGAGGGGGAGGGGGAAATGCGAAATGATAGGAGAAGACTGGAGGGAGTGGGGTGAAGCTGAGAGCCAGAAAGGTGATTGGCGAAAGTGATACAGAGCTGGCGAAGGGCAAGGATCATGGGACGGGAGGCCTAGGGAGAAAGAAAGGAAGGGGGAGCACCAAAGGGAGATGGAGAACAGGCAGAGGAGGCCATGGATAAACATATCAGAATGGGAATGGGACATGGAATTAAAATGTGTGGCCACTGGGAGATCCTGCTTTCTCTGGCAGACAGAGCGTAGGTGTTCAGCGAAATGGTCTCCCAGTCTGCGTCAGGTCTCACCAATATATAGAAGGCTGCACCGGGAGCACCGGACGCAGTATACCACACCAGCCGACTCACAGGTGAAGTGTCGCCTCACCTGGAAGGACTGTCTGGGGCCCTGAATGGTGGTGAGGGAGGAAGTGTAAGGGCAGGTGTAGCACTTGTTCCGCTTACAAGGATAAGTGCCAGGAGGGAGATCGGATGGGGGGGAACGAGTGAACAAGGGAGTCACGTAGGGAGCAATCCCTGCAGAAAGCAGAAAGAGACAGGGAAGGAAAGATGTGCTTGGTAGTGGGATCCCGTTGGGGTGGCGGAGGTTACGGAGAATTATACATTGGACCTGGAGGCTGGTGGGGTGGTAGGTGAGGACAAGGGGAACCCTATCCCGAGGGGGGTGGTGGGCGGATGGGGTGAGGGCAGACGTGCGGGAAATGGGAGAGATACATTTGAGAGCAGAGTTGATGGTGGAAGATGGGAAGCCGCTTTGTTTAAAAAAGGAAGACATCTCCTTCGTCCTGGAATGAAAAGCCTCATCCTGAGAGCAGATGCGGCGGAGACTGAGGAATTGTGAGAAGGGGATAGCATTTTTGAAAGAGACAGGGTGGGAAGAGGAATAGACCAGGTAGCTGTGAGCGTCTGTAGGATTTTCGGAGATATCAGTAGATAGGCCGTCTCCAGAGATGGAGACAGAAAGATCAAGAAAGGGGAGGGAGGTGTCAGAAATAGACCAGGTAAATTTGAGGACAGGGTGAAAGTTGGAGGCAAAGTTAATGAAGTCAATGAGCTCAGCATGTGTGCGGGAGGCAGCTCCAATGCAGTTGTCGATGTAGCGAAGGAAAAGAGGAGGACTGGTACCCGTATAAGCTTGGAACATGGACTGTTCCACAAAGCCAACTAAAAGGCAGGCATAACTGGGACCCATGCGGGTGCCCATGGCTACACCTTTGGTTTGGAGGAAGTGGGAGGAGCCAAGGAGAAATTAATGAGAGTAAGAACTAATTCGGCTAGACGGAGGAGTGTGGTGGTAGAGGGGAATTGGTTAGGTCTGGAATCCAAAAAGAAGCGAAGAGCTTTGAGACCTTCCTGGTGGGGGATGGAGGTATATAGGGACTGGACATCCATGGTGAAAATAAGGCGGTGGGGGCCAGGGAACTTAAAATCATTGAAAAAATTTAAAGCGTGAGAATTGTCATGAACATAGGTGGGAAGTGATTGAACAAGGGGGGATAAGACAGTGTCAAGGTATGCAGAAATGAGTTCAGTGGGGCAGGAGCAAGCTGAGACAATGGGTCTACCTGGACAGGCAAGTTTATGGATCTTGGGTAGGAGGTAGAAACGGGAAGTGTGGGGTGTGGGAACTATGAGGATGGTGGCAGTGAATGGGAGATCCCCAGAGCTGATAAGGTTGGTGATGGTATAAGAGACAGTGTCCTGGTGCTCCTTAGTGGGGTCATGATCAAGGGGTAAATAAGAGGAGGTATCAGAGAGTTGTCGCTGTGCCTCAGCCCGGTAGAGGTCAGTACGCCAGACAACAACAGCTCCCCCCTTATCAGTGGGTTTTATAGTAAGGTTGGGATTGGTTCGGAGGGAGTAGAGAGCAGAGTGTTTGGAAGGAGTGAGGTTGGAATTGGAACAGGGTGTGGTGAAGTCGAGACGGTTGATGTCCCATTGGCAATTAGCAATAAAGAGATCCAGAGCAGGCAAAAGACCAGAGCGGGGTGTCCATGAAGAGGAGGAGTGTTGAAGACAGGAGAAGGGGTCATCGTTGGGGCTAGGAGAGTCCTTGCCAAAGAAGTAAGCTCGGAGACGGAGCCGGCTGAAGAAGAGTTCAGCGTCATGGCGTACGTGGAACTCGCTGAGGTATGGGCGAAGGGCGACAAAGGTGAGGCCCTTACTGAGAACAGAGCTCTCTGCCTCAGAGAGTTGAAGGTCGGAGGGAATGGTAAAGACCTGGCACGGATGAGAGATGGGATCAGAGGGGGGAGGGAGGCTGGTAGTGTCAGTGGAGAGGGGAGGGTTGGGGTGAGAGGAAGATGGAGCCTCTGAGGGCCCAGGAGCTGACGGTGAGATCTGGGAGAGGGGATTGCAGAGTGGTGGTGGGGGAAGGGGAGACAGGAGTCACAATGGCAGCATGTGAAGACCCGGCCTGGAGTTCAAGGCTGGAGTCCCTGATGTTCCTCTGGCAATCATACTCTGATGTCTTCAATTTTTGTTTTCCAGATATTGTACATTCTCCATCAAGGTAGTCGACAGTCAGATATGGTCTTTGTGTTTCGATCATAACTGTAGACCAGCTTGTCTTCCACACTTCTGTTTCCTTAAAGGGGAAAGGCAATCACGACCCAAGTCCACTGTCTGTTATCTGCTAATATTGCTAGATTTGAGTATTGATAGATTTTTGAAAAATTCTGAAAGCAATGTTACTTTCTGAAGTGTCCATGGCTCAATGTGGAATTCAGCTTAAGGAGTCCTAAGTGGGAATAGCTGATAATTCCCTTTCTTTTTAAATCTTTTTATTAATTTTTAATCAAACATAAATGAAACATGAATACAGAGAGTTTGAGAGTACATAGTTAATAGTTTAAATAAACATTCAAATAGATGATAATCAATATATAATAACCTCCCAAACTCATGGTAATTACGAACAAAAGAAGTAAAAAAAAAACCCAAAAAAGAGGGGAAAAAACTAACCAACATGGGCCATTGCATTATGTCAAATATATACAGTAGTGCCAATAACTCCGTACCTCCATCCAAAAAATTAAGGATAATAAAAGTGAGGTTTAGGAAAAGACAATTTACCGTAGATTTCGCACTACAGAGCGCACCTGATTAAAAGCCGCTGGCTCTAATTTTAGAAATAAAATCAATTTTGTACTTGTACAAGCCGCACCGGATTTTAGGCCGCACCGGATTTTCGGCCGCAGGTGTCCCACGTTGTAATATGAGATATTTACACAGAAAGATATTACACGTGAGGATTTTTAAACTTTTAATTAAATCCATATGGTAACATAAACAAATACATATTTGCAAATGCTTTTTTCGAACCGTGCCTGTAACGCGGCTACTTTTAAATATACGTTGCGTATACTTTTTTACTGAACAACATTCCAATATCTCCTAACGACTGGTAAAAAATATATATACTGCAGCCTACCAGGAAAAGTTATTGATTGCCTTTAACTTAAAAGCAGCGTTTTGGCTCCGCCGCTCGCCCCCCGCCTTCCCGTTTATCGCAAACCGGTATTTCCCACAAGACGCGGCGAAACCGGATGTGACGTCATAGCATCCCGGGATGTAGTACAGAAAACAAATATAGTTAAAACACTTCTAACTTTAACTAACAAATGAATTACTAAGCAAAAATATTATAAACTAAATAACTGCCATAAAGGCAGCACAATGCTTTTCTTCGAGTGTTTTCCATGTTGATGAGGGTGAGTACAAATGACTGATTTACAATAATTTAATTGTGAAAGTGCGCTTGATTTATCGTACAATTTCATTGGACCTCTGTGAACTACTCATCAATTTTATTGGTCTACTGTTACAAGGCAAAATGTTTTTGGCGGCATGAAAAAAAATCATGCATTAGCCGCACCGTAGTAAAGGCCGCAGTGTTCAAAGCTGTTCAAAATGTGGGAAAAAAGTAGCGGCTTATAATCCGACATCTACGGTAACTGATATGAAAATGTTGAATAAATGGTCTCCAAGTTTCTTCAAATTTAACTGAAGGATCAAAGACAACACTTCTAATTTTTTCTAAGCTCAAACAAGAGATAGTTTGAGAAAACCACTGAAATATAGTTGGAGGATTAATTTCTTTCCAATTCAATAGAATAGATCTTCTAGCCATTAATGTAACAAATGCAATCATCCGTCGAGCTGAGAGGGATAAACGACTATTATCCGCCATTGGTAAACCGAAAATTGTAGTAATAGGATGCGGTTGGAAATTGATATTCAGAACTGTTGAAATAATACCGAAAATATCTTTCCAATAATTTTGCAAACAAGGGCAAGACCAAAACATGTGGGTCAATGAAGCAACTTCAGAATGACATCTGTCACAGGTTGGATTAACATAAGAATAAAATCGAGCAAGTTTATCCTTAGACATATGAGCTCTATGTACAACCTTAAATTGTATTAGGGCATGTTTAGCACAAATAGAAGAAGAATTGACTAATTGTAAAATTTTCTCCCACTGCTCAGTGGGTATAAGACAATGAAGTTCTTTTTCCCATTCCTTCTTAATTTTTTCTGATACTTCTGGCTGTATTTTCATGATCATATTATAAATGATGGCTACTAAACCCTTCTGACAAGGATTCAGAGCTAAAAAAATTTCCGTAATGTCCGATGGACATAATTTCGGAAAAGACTGTAACTCATTATTCAAAAAATTTCTAACTTGCAAATATCTAAAAAAATTAGTCTTAGGTAAATTATATTTATTAGATAGCTGTTCAAAGGACTTAAAACTATTATCTAAAAATAGATCACGAAAACATGTTATACCTTTTGTTTTCCATAAAACAAAGGCTTGATCCATAAAAGAGGGCCGAAAAAGAAAGTTAGATATTATAGGGCTTGATAAGATAAACTTATTCAAGCCAAAAAATTTACGAAATTTAAACCATATTCGCAATGTATGTTTAACTATAGGATTAGTTATTTGTTTATTCAATTTAGATAAAGAAAAAGGAAGTGAAAATCCTAAAATTGAAAACAATGAAAAGTCTTGTACAGATTTACATTCCAAATTTACCCATTGTTGGCAAGCTGCTATAGTCGATTCTTGTGTCCAAAATATTAAACATCGTATATTAACTGCCCAATAGTTAATATTTAGCCAAACCAACCTCCTTCTTAGGCTTCTGTAAATATTTTTTGCTTAGTCTAGGATTTTTATTCTGCCACAGATAGGAAGATATTTTGGAGTCAATAATATCAAAAAAAGATTTAGGAATAAAAATTGGTAATGCTTGAAATAAATATAAGAATTTGGGTAATACCATCATCTTAATAGCATTAATTCGACCAACCAATGACAAAGATAATGGAGACCACCTGGTAGATAATTCCCATTTGAGCTGTACGTAAATAGTCTTCACATAGCTCTGCCATTTTCTAAGACCATAAGACTATAAGATACTGGAGCAGAATTAGGCCATTTGGCCCATCAAGTCTGATCCACCATTTCATCATGGCTGATCCAATTTTCCTTTCAGCCCCAATCTCCCACCTTTTCCCTATATCCCTTTCTACCCTGACCAACCAAGAATCTATCAACCTCTGCCTTAAAAGTCCTGGCCTCCACAGCTGCATGTGGCAAAGAATTCCACAGATTCACCACTCTCTGCCTAAAGAAATTCCTCCTCATCTCCATTCTAAAAGGACATCCCTCTATTCTGAGGCTATGTCCTCTAGTCCTAGACCCTACCACCATAGGAAACATCCTCTCCACATCCACTCTATCAAGGCCTTTCACAATTCGATAGGGTTCAATGAGGTCACCCTTAATTCTTCTGAATTCTACTGAATACAGGCCCAGAGCCATCAGGTGCTCTTCATATGACAAGCTATTCAATCCTGAAATTATTTTTGTGACTCTCCTTTGAACACTTTCCAGTTCCAATACATCCTTTCTAAGATAAGGGGGCCAATCCTGCTCACAATATTCCAAGTGAGACCTCACCAATGCTTTATAAATCTCAAAATTACATCCTTGCTTTTATATTCTGGTCTTCTTGAAAAGAATGTTAATTGCAGTTGCCTTCCTCACCACAGACTCAACCTGCAAATTAACCTTTAGGGAATCCTACACAAGGACTCCCAAATCCCTTTACACCTCAGTTTTTTGTATTTTCTCTGCACTTACATTTCTTCTACCAAAGTGTATGACCATGTACTTCCCAACACTATATTCTATCTGCCATTTATTTACCCATTCGCCTAATATCTCTAAGTCCTTTTAGCCTCTCTACTTCCTCAAAACTACCTGCCACTGAAGATGGCATATGAAGATATCTTCATATTGTCTACAAACTTTGCAACAAAGCCATCAATTACATCATCCAAATCATTAACGTATGTAGTAACGTAAAGAGAATCGAACCCAAGCAGATCCCTGTGGAACACTTCTAGTCACTGGTAGCTAGTCTGAAAAAGTTCCCTTTATTCCCTCTCTTTGCCTCCCGCCAGTTAGTCACTGCTTTATCCATGCTAGAATCTTTCCTGTAATACCATGGGCTCGTAGCTTGTTAAGCAGCTTCATGTATGGCACTTTGTCAAGTACACAACATCAACTGATTTTCCTTTGCCTATCCTGCTTGTTACTACCTCAAAGAATTCCAACAGATCTGTCAGGCAAGATTTTCCAATGAGGAAACTATGCTGCCTATTTGATCATGTGCCTCCATCGACTCTCCTTTGGTTGTCTTGCCTGTAACTTCTTCAAAGAATTCCAACATGCTTGACAGTGGAGATTTCTCCTTAAAGAGATGATGAATTTGATCTATTTTATGTGCTTCTAAGTACCCTGAAACCTCATTCTTAATAGTTGACTCCAACATTTTCCTAACCACTGAGGACAGTCTAACTGGCCTATACTTTCCTTTCTTCTTCCTCTCTCCCTTCTTGAAGAGTGGAGTGAAATTTTCAATTTCCAGTCTTCTGGGCCCATTGCAGAATCTAGTGAAAGATCATTACTAATGCCTCCATAATCTCTTCAGCCACCTCTTTCAGAACTCTGTAGCGCACATCATCTACCTTCAGAACTTTCAGTTTCCCAAGAACATTCTCTCTAGTTCTGGGAATTTCACACACTTCATGCCCCCCGACAGCTGGAACTTCCACCATACTGCTAGTGTCTTCCACAGTGAAGACTAATGTAAAATACTTACTCAATTCATCCACTATTTTGTTGTCCCCGTTACTACCTCTCCAGCACTGTTTTCCAGTGATCAGATATACACACTCTACTCTCTGCTACACTTTATGAATCTAAAGAAACTTTTGTATCCTCTTTAACATTTTTCCAAGCTTATTTTCATATTTCAGCTTTACCTTCTTAATGACTTTTTAAATTTGTACAACAACACACACAAAATGCTGGTGGAACACAGCAGGCCAGACAGCATCTAAAGAGAGAAGCGCTGTCGACTTTTCGGCCTGAGACCCTTTGTCTCTTTGTTTTCTGTTGGTTTCTAAAAGCTTTCAAATCCTCTAACTTCCCACTAATCTTTGCTCTATTATATGCCATCTCTTTGGCTTTTATGTTGGCTTTGACTTCTCTTGTCAGCTATGGTTGTGTCATCTTTCCTTTAGAAAATTTCTTCTTCTTTGGATTGCATATATCCTGTGCCTTCTGAATTGCTTCCAAAAATTCCAGCCATTGATGCCCTGTCATCATCCCTGGCAATGTTCTTTTCTAATATATCCTGGCTAACTCCTCTCTCATGCCTCTGTAATTCCCTTTACCCCACTGTAATATTGATACATCTGACTTTAGCTCCTCCTTCTCAAAAATCAGGGTGAATTCAATTATATAGTGATCACTTGCCCCTAAGGGTTCTTTTACCTTAAGATCTCTAATCAATTCTGGTTCATTGCACAAAACCAATACAGAATAGCTGATCTTCTAGTGGGCTCAACTATGAGCTGCTGTAAAATGACATCTTGTATGCATTCTAGAAATTCCCCTCCTGTTATCCAGCAGCAACCTGATTGTACCAATCTACTTGCACATGGAATTCCTCCATGACTATTGCAACATTGCCCTTTTGGCATGCATTACCTATCTCCTGTTGTAATCTGCAGGCCACATTCTTACTACTGTTTGGGCGTCTGTATAAAATTCCCATCAGGGTCTTTTTACCCTTGCAGATCCTTAGCTCTAACCACAATGATTCAACAACTTCCAATCCTATGTTACCTCTTTCTAATGATTTGATTTCATTTTTTACCAACAGAGCAATGCTGCCTTCTCTGCCTTCCTGCCTATCCTTTCGATACAATGTGTATCCCTGGACATTAATCTCCCAGCTATAATCTTTCAGCCATGATTCTGTGATGCCTACAACATCATACCTGCCAATCTACAACTGTATTGCAATTTCATCTACCTTATTCCATATACTGCGTGCATTCAAATATAACACCTATGTTCACCCTTTTCGATTTTGTCGCAGCATTGTCAACCATTTGATTCCTAACATTGTCTGAGGTCTTCCCAACATCTGCCTTCACAACACTTCCACTAACTGTTCTGGCACTCTGGATCCCATCCCCCTGCAACTCTAGTTTAAACACCACCGTGCAACATTAACAAACCTTCCCTCCAGAGTATTAGTCCCCCTCCAGTTCAGGTGCAATCTGTCTCTTCTGTACAGGTCCCACCTTCCCTGGAAGAGAGACCAATGATCCAAACATCTTAAGCCCTCCCTCCTTAGCAACATTTTAAACTGTATAATCTTCCTAGTTCTAGCCTCACTAGCATGTTGCATGGGTAGCAATCCTGAGATCACAACCTGCGAGGTCCTGCCCTTTGAAATAGCACCTAACTCCCTGAACTCCCTATGCAGAACCTCGTCACTCGTCCTACCCATATCATTGGAACCTACATGGACCACGACTTCTGCCTATTCACACTCCCATTTTAAGAATGCTGAGGACTCATCTGAGATATTCCAGACCCTGGCACCCAGGAAGCAACATACAATCCGGGCATCTCATTCTCGCCCACAGAACCTCCTGTCCATTCCCTTAACTAACAAATCCCTTATCACCAAGCATGTCTCTCCTTCCCCCTTTCCCTTCTGAGTCACAGAGGCAGACTGAGTGCCAGAGACCTGACTACTGTGACTTTCCTCTCTTAGGTCATCTCTCCCGATAGTATCCAAAGTGATATACCTGTTGTTGAGGAGGATGGCCACTGGGGTGCTCTGCACTGGCTTCTTAATCTCTTTCTCCTTCCTGACTGTCACCCAGTTTCCTGTGTCTCTATAATGTCCTATCCATCACCCCTTCAGCATCCTGAACAATCTGGAGTTAATCCAGTTCCAGCTCACAAAGGGCTTTATCTCTATAATAGACTTATTTGTCGAATAGCATCTGTACCTGCATTCTGACAGAAAGCTATGGAGCAAGTGATGAAAGGCTGCCCAGACACTCAGTGTTACTTGGCTGATATTGTTGTTACTGCTGAGGGTGACAAGGAACATTTCCAAAATCTCAAGACAGTGTTAAAAAAAATTAGAAGATTATGGGCTCAGATCATGACGTGACAAGTGTGAACCAAACATTGTATACAAGGTACAGTGATCATAGCATTACACACAAATACTGATGAGAAACCAATAAGCAAAAGAAGACCAATTGTGCAAATACAAAGAGTTATAATATTAAGTAAGCAAATAAATAATACTAAGAACATGATTATAAACACAAGAAATTCTGCTGATGCTGGAAATCAAGAGCAATGCACACTAAATACTGGAGGTACTCAGCAGGTCAAGCAGCATCTATAGAAATGAATAAATGGTTGATGTTTTGAGCCAAGACCCTTCTTCGGGACTGGAAAGGAAGGGGAAAGACACCAGACTAAAAAGTTGAAGGGAGGGAAGGAGGGCAAGCTAGAAGCCATGTGAATGGGAAAGGTAAAGGGCTGGAGAAACAGGAATCTGATAGGAGAGAAGATTGGACCATGAGAGAAAGGGAAGAAGGAGGGGCACAGGGCGGAAGTGATAGGCAGATGTGGAGAAGAGGTAAGAGGTCAGAGTGGGGAATAGAAAAATGGGAAAGAGAGAGGGGAAAAGTTCTTCCTAAAGAGAGAATGGAGTTCTTGTCATCAGGTTGGAGGCTCCCTAGGTGGAATGTGAGGTGTTGCTCCTGCACCTGAAAGTGGCTCATTGTGGCAAAAGAGGAGGCCATGGACCAACATGTTAGAATGCGAATGGAGATAGGAATTAAACTGGTTGTCCTCCAGAAAATTCCTCTTTTGGTGGATGGAGTGGAGGTGCTCAACAACACAGTCCCTCGATTTACGTCGGGCCTCACCTGATGAAGAGGAAGTCACATCAGGAGAACCAGATACAATAGACAACCCCAACAAATTCAAAAGTGAAGTGTTGCCTCACTTGGAAGGACTGGTTGGGACCCTGAATGGAGTTGAGGGAGGAGGTGAAAGGGCAGCACTTCTTTCACTTGCAGGTGTAAGTCCCAGGAGGAAGGTTATTGGGGAAGGACAAATGGAAAAGGGAATCATGAAGAGAGTGATTCCTGTGGAAAGTGGAGTGTGGGGGATGAGAGTTAAAGATATATTTGGTGGCAGGGTCCCATTGAAGATGGCTGAAGTTGTGAATAATAATGTGCTGGATATGGAAGCTCATGGGATGAACATTAGCTGTAGGGTCCTAGGTTATGTTCAGCGGGTGGCATGGTAGCATATGGGTTGGTGTAAAGCTATTACAGCTCAGGGCAGCAGAGTTTAGAGTTCAATTCCAACATCGTCTGTAAGAAGTTTGTATGTTCTTCCCACCTGAATAAGTGGGTTTCCTCCAGGTGCTCCAGTTTCTTCCCACATTCCAACAGATGATTAGTAGGTTAAATGGTCATTGTAAATTGTCCTGTGATTAAGCTAGTATTAACAAGTAGGTTGCTGGGTGGGCAGCTCGTTGGGGCTTCACACCTATTGTCTGCATTTTCTCTGTATCTTTAACACATTATTCTGCATTCTGTTATTGTTTTCATTTATGTTTCAATATCTATTGTCTTCACTAACTCAATGCACTGTGCAATGAAATTACTTGCCTGGATGACATGTGAAACAAGGTTTTTCACTCTACTTTGGTAATAAACCAATCTTTCAATTTGCCAATTTACCAATATCATCAATGCTATATTTCTAAAATCCTTCATATTAACTGGAAACAAAACAGTACTAATGTGAATGTCCTCTTTCATGCCATCATTCCCCACTGCATTGAAACACTTATTCAAAGCTCTGGCAGGAAAAGAGTTCACCAAGTGGTCAGAGATCCCTTCAAGGTTATGCTCCGAGTCCCTCTTAAAAATATTGTAGCATCCCCTTTTTGAGTCTTGGGAATCCCTGGCTCATGGTCATTCCAAGTGAAGAAGGGGCATTCTGGAAGACATTGGGCAGAGGTCCAGCATAAACTATAGAGATGTGCATCACCTCAGCAAATGCCCACTCACCCATTTAGGCACCTCCTATCCCATCTGTAAGAGTGTGTCATTCTCACTTTGACCTCATTGTTCACCTCACGACTCACATAGCCAGAATAGAGGGAAATTATCCCTGAACAGGAAGAACTGATGAATATGAAGAATTATGAAGAAGAAGATGGATAATGAGCTGCCTTATAAATACGACCGACTATCCTGTATTTTATGCAAATTAGTGCTAATAGATGTCACTGCATACGTAAATCAATAAGTTCCCATTAAAACTATCTACTCTATTTTTTCATTTTAATTCCAAGTCATCTTTCCAATTTGATCCATCTTCTATAATAATATTTCACTTCCAAAGCACTCAGTTAAAGAAACCTCTTCAACCTAAATTCTGATTGTATTCCTTAATGACCTCTTTCTGAGTTAACAAATTGTGATACTTTGCAAAATTACAGCCATGGCAGGTAGGATTAATTCAGTTCCTGTTCTCCGGGTCACAAAATCCAGTATTTGTGCAGAATGTTCCAGTAAATGTTAAGTGGCTTTCAGAATCAAAAGAGCATTTAATTTTCCATCTGAGAACATTTTTAGTAGAGCTCCTGGCTTATTCTTTCCACAGAAACCAATGATCCAGAGCAAAACAGATTGTTGGAAAATTGTTCACCTCTGCAAAAATGTAAACAAACCACTTGTAGCAAGAGAAACTGCTGCCATAATGACAAATCATATTAGTCAACTGATATGTTGGATTTGGCAAGTAGGGCACCTACCAAGAGTATAAATTATTTTTCATTCTCTATTTATGAAGAAGCCACCCCCTCTCTCTAGTACTACCAACACCCATTAAGTTTTGACAGCAACTGAACACATGGTTTATTGAATGTAATTAATAAACATAGGCATGGATTTTTAAATATAGTTCATGGAAAACAACTTGGTAAGGGTTGCAACAATAAATTTTTCATTACAAACAGGTAGAATTGTTCTGCAATTTACTGTTCCACATCAGAGTTTACTTCATTTGTATCAGTTGATTCATTCATGTGACCAGGGAGAAGGTTATATGAATGAACCTTACAACACATTCAGGTGGATAAGTTGCCAGGAACTGATTGAATGAGAAGGTAAAGGGAAAAAATCGCAGAAGCTCTTTTGGAGCTAATTGTTTCATCGATGGCTTCCCAAAGACTGGAAGCTGGCTAATCTTGTCCCATTGTTTAGGAAGTGTAGCATAGATAAGACAAGGAATTACAGAACCATCAGCCTGACAACAGTAGTGGGGAAGTTACTGGAGGGAATTTTGAGGGATAGGATTTATCAGGAGCTGGACAGATTAGGATGAGTCAACATGGCCTTATGCGTACAAAGTTGTGCTTGATGAAAATTTTCAATTTTTTTGAAGAAGTAACCAAAAGGGCAAGTGAGTGAAGGCAGTGGATATACCCTATTTGGACCTTAACAAGACCTTAGACAAGATCCCCCATGGTAGGCTAATCTGGAAAGTTAGATCTTCTTGAATCCAGGGAGCAATAGTTAGGTAGATTTAAAATTGGCTTTGAGGAAGCAGAATCGATGGGCACCCTGGATGCCATGGACTGGTTGGGCCAATGTATCTGTGCTGTATGGCTCTATGGTTAGGGATTGTGCCATTTGGTCCAAGAACTGAATAGTTGAAAGGAAGAAGCTGTTCTTGAACCTGGTGGCATGGGTCTTCAGGACTCGGTATCTTCTGTTCAGTGGTATCTGCAAGATTATGGCATTCCAATGAATTTATTTCTGTGGCTTCCATTGTGTAAAATTTTAGGGCTTTCTAGTATTTGTCCAATCAGTTACACTGAATCCAATTTAATTATTCCCTCTAATACTCATGATATGGTTTCCTTTACGCAATATGTATTTGGTTTCTCCTTTGTATTTACCTCGCAAAGCATTACTGTGCAATACATAAGTCTGAACCTAAGCTTTTGATTACCAGTTACATTAGTTTTCTACCATACTGCCATTCTGTCTTTGGCACCCAACACTTTTCCAGTAAAGCCCACTGTAAGATCGTAGGAACACAACCGCATCTTCCTTATCAATTTATTGTAGCCCTTGAACACAATATTGAATTCAATACTTTTAAATAATTGGTTCTTAGTGTCTGAATCAGAACTGTCCAATTTTATTTGTTAAGAAATCCAGCCTGGTAAGAGACTCTTCTAGGCCAAGGAGCCCATGCCACCCAATTACACCCACGTGACCAATTAACCTGCTAACTAGTATGTCTTTGGACTGTGGGAGGAAACTGAAGCAGCCAGAGGAAACCTACGTGGTCATGGGGAGAACGTACACATTTCTTCAAGACAGCAGCAGAACTGAACCCAGGTTGGAAGCATTTTTATAGTGTTATAACTGCAGCTCGACCATGCCACCCGAATGTCGTTGTAAGTTGTTTGACGCAACTCTTGTCTCCACAGATGCTGCCTGACTATCTCCAGCATTCTCTTATTTTCCTGTTTTCCTGCAAACATTGTATTCTGCCTTTTACAATTTTGGCATATTATATAGAACATGGAACATTTGGAGTATGTAGGCCTCTCCTTCACATGTTCTACCAGTCTGTTGTCACCAGTACAATCTTCTATGCAGTGGTGTGCTGGGACAATGGCATCAACACAGGTAATGCCAACAGGCTCAATAAACTGATTAGAAAGGCTGGCTCTATTACAAGAGTCAAACTGGACACGCAGGAGGCTGTGGTAGAACAAAGGACCCTATGGAAAATCCTGGCAATTCTGAACTATGTTTCTCAACCTCCTTGGCTGAAAAGAAGAACACTTCTAGTAGTAGACTAAGACATCTGCACTGCTCCAAAGAATGCTATATGAGGTCATTCTTACCCTTGGCCAATAGGCTCTATAATGAGTCAGCCAAAAGCCAGGGAAGTAATGAACCCCTTCTGTTAACCTACTGTTTGAAGTAACTTACTTAATATTCTTTCTAACTTCCCTTCTAGTAGTTGTATATTTGTATATCTGTGCACATGTAATGCTACTGTGACACTGTAATTTCCAGTGGAATTAATAAAGTGTCTATTTATCTATTACGGCACAGTATAGGCCCTTTGCTCCAGAATGCTGTGTTGCCATTAAACCTACCCTTCTCACCTACATAATCCTACATATCATTCAAGTGCCTATCTAAGAGTTTCTTAAAAACTCCTAATGTATCTGCCTCTAGCATCACCCTGACAGGGCCTTCTATGCACTCATCACTCTCCATGAAAAGAACTAACCTCTAACATACCCTCTAAGCTTTCCTCTAATCACTGTAAAATTATACCCCCCACATTATCCATTTCCATCTTGGGGAAGTGTCTCTGGCTGCCCACTCTATTTGTACCTCTTACCATCTTGTACACCTGCATCAGGTCACTTCCCATCCTGATTCGCTCCAAAGAGAAAAGTCCTAACTCACTCAACTTATCCTCATAAAGAATGTCTCTAATCCAAGCACCATCTGATAAATCTGCTCTTCACCCTCTCTAAAGCTTCCACATACTTCCCGTAATGAGGTGACAAGAACCAAGTGTCATCTAACCAGAGGTTGTTAGAGCTGCAACATTACCTTGTGGCTCTTGAGCTCAATCTCCCACCTAATGAAGACCAACATACCATACATCTTCTTAACCACCCTATCAACATGCACAGCAACTTAGAGAGATCTATAGACATGGACCCAAGGCCCCTCTGCTCCTCCACAGTGCTAATAATTCTACCATTAACATTGTATTCTGCCATCAAGCTTGATCTTCCAGAGTGAATCACTTCACACATTTTTGGATTGAATTATTATTACATAAACCTCTATTTTAATGGCCACTTTTGGTCATCATTCTTTAAAGAGCAACTGAATGTCCCTGCACCCTCTTTACATCCTTCCTACAATAAGCTAACTAGAATTGAGCACAATCATCTTTTTATTTTACTATTCTCTCTCTCTGAGTTCTCTCATTCATCTGTTAACTGGACAGCTCTAAAGGTATTTTTGTCACCCGGGCAAACTTAGCATCAACCCATCTGTGCTCTCCACCCCTCCCTGTTTCTGTAACTTAAAGCTGCTTGATTTCTCCCTTATCCAATTTGTTCATCCAAAATATTAACTCTTTTTCTTGCTACAGCTGGTTGCCCAAGCTGTGGAATATTTCCAGCACTTTCAACTTCTATTTCTGACTTGACTCTAAATAGTTAAAACAATCGTGTTACCTGAAGGTCACTGCCACTTTCTCTGTTATTTTGGTCATGGGTTATCTTGTTGTTAGGGTTTCCCGTAATCCATTAATGGATGTTAAACTAAAAGTAAATATAATGTCAGTGGTTACATATTTAGTACTTTCAGCCACTTACAGCTGGGTTATAAACTCCAGCTTACACAATGACCACATTCTTGAGTTAAACCATAGCAAAAAAAACCCCAAAATGTATAGTTTATTTTATATATCAGATTGTTTCATGTAACAAAGCTGACATCTTCCTGCATAGAATAGAAGCATAATTATGAACGTCTGTTTCAATTCAGTCTTCATGAGCGAATCAAGAACCTAATGACCAACACCACTTCATGAAACTCACAAACTGTGAGTGGTCAAAGCATAAAAACAAAAAAAAAATGAGAAGGAATACAGTACTGTGCTAAAGTATAGATATATATAGTTAGGGTGTTTAAGAGTTTTGCACAGTACTGTAGTAACTTTATGTATTGCTCTGTACTGCTGCCGCAAAAAAAAAACCAAATTTCATGACATATGTGAGTGATGATAAACCTGATTCTGCTATGGGTCTCTGTTGTGGTCTGAGAGTGGGAAGAGTGCAGGGTGAAGGAAATCATGGTTGGGAAAAGATGAAGGGAGAGGTGAGGGAGCAGGAAGCACCAGAGAGACATTCTGTAGTGATCAATAAACCAATTGCATGGAATCAAATGACCTTGCCTGGTTTCTCAGGGGTGGGTGTGTCTGCACCCACTCCACCTCCTACCCCAGCACTCCTTCTGTGCCCCTTGCCCCACACATTACTCAATCCTCACCATTTCCAACATTCTTTGCTCCTGCCACATTCATGAACTCACTTACGCCAAACGAAGCATTTAGTCTGAAGGCCAAAAAGCTCAATTTGATTTAATCAGGGCGTAGAACCTTCTTTCTGTTGACCTCAGAGTCTCCCACATGCCTTCTGGCAAACTCAGATTGAGATTTCATGTGATTTTTTTATTTTAACAGTGGCCTTCTCTTTGCCACTCTCCCAGAAAGCTGCGGCTGGTGAAACTGCAGGGCAACTGTTTTTGTATACAAAGTCTCTCCCATCTCAGCCACTGAAGCTTTTAACTCCTCTAGAGTTGTCATGGGTCTCTTGGTGGCCTCCCTCACTAGTCCCCTTCTTGCACAGTCACTCAGTTTTTGAGGAGCGCCTACTCTAGGCAGATTTACAGCTGTGTCATATTCTTTCCATTTCTTAATGATTGACTTAACTGTACTCCAAAGGATATTCAGTGACTTGAAAATTTTCTTGTATCCATTTCCTGATGTGTTTTTCAATAACCTTCTTGCTGAGTTGTTCAGAGTGTTCTTTTGTCTTGATAGTGTAGTTTTTGCCAGGATACTGACTGACCAGCAGTTGGATTTTCCAGATGCAGGTGTATTTTTACTACAATCAATTGAAACACCTTGACTGCACATCAGTGATCTCCATTTAAGTAATTATGTGACTTCTAAAACCAATTGGCTGCATCAGTGATGATTTGGTGTGTCATATTAAAAAGGGTGAATTCTTATGCAATCAATTATTTTGAGTTTTATATTTGTCATTAATTCAGATCACTTTGTAGAGATCTGTTTTCACTTTGACGCAAAACAGTATTTTTCTGTTGATCAGTGTCATAAAAGCCAAATTAAATTCATTGTGTTTCAATATTGTAGAACAATAAAACATGAAAACTTCCAAGGGTGGGGGTGGGGTGAATGAATACATTTTATAGGCACTGTATCTGCAGAAGCCCTTAAGATTCTCCTTCACATTGTCTGCTAGGGCAAACTTATGCCTTCTTTTAGCCCTCCTGATTTCTTTTTGAAGTGTTCTTTTGCATTTCCTAGACTCCTTGAGAACCTCATTTGTACCTATCTGTTTATACCTGCTCTGCACCTCCTTCTTCTTCTCAACCAGGTCCTTAATTTCTCTTGGAAACCAAGGATCATTAAACCTGTTATCTGAGCATTTTATTCTGATAGGTGCATATAAACTCTATAGTCTCAAAATTTCACCTTGAAGACCTTCCACTTGCTAAGTACACATCTGCCAGAAAACAACCTGTCCCAATCCACACTTGCTTGATCCTTTCTAAACCATCAAAATTGGCCTTTCTTCAATATAGAATCTCAGCCCAAAGACCAAACCTATCCTTTTCCATAATTACCTTGAACTAATGGCATTATGCAAAGTATTCCCCTACAAGAACTTTTGTCACCTGCCCTGTCTCATTTCCTAATAGCAAATCTAGTATTGCTGTCTCTAGTTGGGACTTCTATGTACTGATTAAGAAAATTTTCCTGAACACGTTTGACATACTCTTTTCCATCCCACTCTTTTACGGTATGGGAGCCCCAGTCAATACGTGGAAAGTTAAAATCACCTACTATCACAACATTATGTTTCTTGCAACAGTCTGTGACCTCTCTACAAATTTGCTTCTCTAAATCCTGCAGACTGTCGGGTGGTCTATAATATAATCCTATTAACATGGTCATACATTTCTTCTTCCTCAGTTCTACCCATTAAGCCTTACTAGATGAGCTCTGCAGTCTGTCCTGACTGAGCACACCATGACATTTTCCCTGAATAGTAATGTCACCCTTCTTTCTTTAATCCCTACCGCACTTTCATGCCTAAAACAATGGAAACCCGGAACATTGAACTGCCAGTCCCGCCCTTCTGCAAACAAGTCTCTGTGGTGAACTACATATACCTGTCTGGACTGCTCCTGTGGCTCCTCCCACAGACCCCTGCTGACTGCTCCTGTGGCTCCTCCCACAGACCCCTGTATAAAGGCGATTGAGGCCTGAGCCCGGCCTCATTCTTCAGGATGTAGTGTTGTTCATTCTTCCAGTCAATAAAAGCCGATATCTCACTTCTTACGTCTCAGAGTGAGTTATTGATGGTGCATCAGTCTCACTAATGGCTACAATGCCATAATTCCACGTGCCGATCCATGCCCTAAGCTCATCCTCCTTTTGATTCCTGAGTTTGTATGTAGTCTTAACAACATCTTTCTCCACAACCACTCCACTATCTGTTCCTACACATGAACAAGAATATCATCGCTGATGATCAGTCACATTAGAGGAAAGTAAACCAAAGGTGTAGATAAAACATCTTACATTTTAAAACTTGTACTGTACTTGTTCAGTTTAACTACAAACCTGGTAGTTATAATACTTCAATGCATCTATTCTGAAGGCTTCCTATTTGGATTAGCATATTTGTACTATCAGGTAACTATTACCAGAATAGTATACAACATATTTTTTCTTCTTTATTTCAAACTACTTTGTGGATTTAACATATAAAATGGAAACAGAAGTAAGTCATGTCCTCCCTTGAATAAGAAATTAAACTAGTATAAATACTCAGCAATACACACAGAATACTGGAGGAACTCAGCAGACCAGGCAGCATCTACGGAAAAGAGTAAACGGTCAGTGCTTCAGGACGAGACCCTTCATCAGGCCTGCTGAGTTCCTTTAGCATTTTATGTGTGTTGCTTTGGATTTCCTGCATCTGCAGATATTCTTGTGCTGCAGGTACTCAGTAGGTCAGACAGCATCTGTGGAAAGAGAAACAGAGTCACCATTCTGGTCTAAGACCTTTTACCAAAAAATTAATTCTATATCTTTGCCCTCAGATGCTGTGTGGTTCCTGCATTTTCTATTTTTATTTCAGGTTCCCTCTGGGAATTTTCAAGCCTACTTCACCATTCAATAAGATCATGTGCATCAGATCCACTTTCCCATCTGATTCCCAGATCCTCTAGGTGTCCATATTCCCCTCCACTCTTCCCAAACCTTACTGGTGTTTGATTTTCTATATTTTTGAGCTCAGAAATTATGTGGCTGTTTGTTATAGCAATCGGGGGAACATAATGTTCCCGAGTCAGAAATAAAAAGATTCCACATGTCATATTAATTTGGTTCTTGTTAACATTTCAGTTTCCATCTCCAGCTATTTCTCAGTTTGTTGCCTCTCACAGCTTCTTATATCAGGTTCAGTTGAGCTACTGATCCACATTATAATCCCCAATGATTTACTTCTAAATGTTCCCAGTGTACTTTCAGAATGACTGCTCCAGATCCTTGCACCTGATGCTGAATGTGCCATAGTTTAAATCTATTTTCTGCACCTGCCCTTACAAGGTTAGCCTGTCGATGAAAGGCCTTTGAAACTGCAGCTGAACTCTATGATAATGTCATGTGAATTTACTCGCAATGGGTGAGTGGCATTTTATCCTGCTTTTAGTGCACTTTCTATAATAAATGAGCGACAAGTTGTGGGCACAACACACTGGAGTATTGTTTAGCTGAAGGATACTTCACCTTATGGGAAGGAAGCACAGGTGAAATCTTCCATGACCATTGAACTCAACCACACCATTCAAGTGTGTTTTCTTTGATAAGTCATTTGCTGGCAGGAATCTTCTTATTTCTAGTTCAGGAAACATCATGTTCTCTGATTGTTATAAACGGCCACACAGATGAAGTAATTTCCTACATCAAAATATAGAAAATCAAAATCCAGTAAGGTTTGGGAAGAGTAGAGGCGAGTACACTTAGCAGCCACTTTATTAGGTACCTCCTGTATACCTGCTTGTTAAGGCAAAATTTAATCAGCCAATCACGGGGCAACAACTCATTGCATAATGAGCCTGTCAGGAAGTGGCCTGGTTGAGGGAAGTGCCTGGTGTGAAAAGTGCTAGTCTTTGGCTCGAGAGTCTTCAGCGAGGAGGCTGAAGGAAGAGACTACGCCAGGCACAATTGCAGAGGGTGAAGACATGACTGCTAAGCTGATTCAGTGTGCTACGTGCATGATGTGGGAGGTCAGGGGCACTGATGGTGCCCCCGGCTGCTACAGCTGTGGAAAGTGTGTCCAGATTCAGCTTCTGAAGGAGCATGTTGCAGCACTGAAGAAAAAACCGGATGACCTCAGGTTTATCCGAGAAAACGAGAGTTTTCTAGACAGGACCTACAGTGAGGTCGTTACACCGAGGATACCGGAAGAGAGAAAGGGGGTAACGATGAGGAAGGAAAGGGTGCTTGAAGTACAGGAGACCCCGGGGGATGTACCTCTCATAAACAGGTTCACGCTCTTGGAAGCTGTCAGGACAGAAGATACTGCCAGTCTGAGAGGCAGACAGGTCTGCGAGCCGAAAATTGGTGCAGAAGGAGAGCCGAGGAGTCAGACATCAGGAAGAGCCGTGGTAGTAGGGGACTCCATAGTAAGAGGTATGGAAAGGGGTTTCTGTGGCAACAGGCGAGATTTAAGGATGGTGTGTTGCCTCCCTGGTGCAAGGATCCAGGACATCACGGACCGATTGCAGGGAATCCTCAAGGGTGAAGGTGAACAGCCGGAAGTGGTAGTGCATGTCGGCACAAATGACATCGGGAAGAAGAGGAAGGACATTCTGCAGCGGGACTTCAAAGAACTCGGAAGAAGGCTGAAAAGCAGGACTTCCAGGGTGGTTATCTCTGGTTTGCTTCCAGTTCCTCGTGCTGGAGAGGGCAGGAACAGGGAGATAATAGATCTGAATGTGTGGCTGAGGAACTGGTGCAGGAAGCAAGGATTTACATTCTTGAACCACTGGGATCTGTTTTGGGGTAGGGATGAATTGTACAAAAGGGACCAGTTGCACCTTAATAGACAGGGGACCAGCATTCTGGCAGACAGGTTTGCCACTGCAACACGGATGTGTTTAAATTAAGTAGTGGGGGGAGGGGATGAACTGGAAGTATAAGGATGGAGTTAAAGGGAAAGTGAAAATAAGAAAAGTTAAAAAGGACAACAGAATCAATGGAGTAGAAAGCTCAAGAAGAGATCAAACAGTATGGCCAAGTGAAATAGGAATTGATATGAAAGGAGAGGGGAGTAACGAATTAAAAGTATTATATATGAATGCACAAAGTATAAGGAATAAAGTAGATGAGCTTGAGACTCAGTTGGAAATTGGCAAGTATGATGTTGTGGGAATAACAGAGACATGGCTTCAAGCGGACAGGGCCTGGGAAATTAATATTCAAGGATATACATCTTATCAAAAGGACAGACTGACTGGCTGAGGGGGTGGGGTGGCTCTGTTGGTGAGGAATGATATTCAGTCCCTTGCGAGGGGGGACATAGAATCAGGGGATGTAGAGTCAGTATGGATAGAACTGAGAAATTCTAAGGGTAGAAAGACCCTAATGGGAGTTATCTACAGGCCCCCAAACAGCAGTCTGGATGTAGGGTGTAAGTTGAATGAAGAGTTAAAATTGGCATGTCGCAAAGGTAATGATACAGTTGTCATGGGGGATTTCAACATGCAGGTAGACTGGGAGAATCAGAATGGTACTGGACCCCAAGAAAGGGAGTTTGTGGAGTGCCTCCGAGATGGATTCTTAGAACAGCTGGTACTGGAGCCTACCGGGGAGAAGGCAATTCTAGATTTAGTGTTGTGCAATGAACCGGATTTGATCAGGGACCTCAAGGTAAAGGAACCATTAGGAGGTAGTGACCATGATATGATATGTTTTAACCTACAATTTGAGAAGGAGAAGGGAAAATCGGATGTGTCAGTATTACAGTAGAACAAAGGGAACTATGGAGCTATGAGGGAGGAGCTGGCCAAAGTTCAATGGAACAATACCCTAGCAGGGAAGACAGTGGAACAACAATGGC
Source organism: Hemitrygon akajei (assembly GCF_048418815.1). NCBI lineage: Eukaryota > Metazoa > Chordata > Chondrichthyes > Myliobatiformes > Dasyatidae > Hemitrygon > Hemitrygon akajei. The sequence goes on from NC_133129.1 coordinate 29,714,169, forward strand.
AGGTATTTCTGGGAATAATGCAGAAGGTGCAGGATCGGTTCATTCCAAAGAGGAAGAAAGATCCTAAGGGGAGTAAGGGGTGGCCGTGGCTGATGAGGGAAGTAAAGGGCAGTATAAAAATAAAAGAGACGTATAACATAGCAAAGATGAGTGGGAAACCGGAGGACTGGGAAGCTTTTAAAGAGCAACCGAAGATAACAAAAAAGGAAATACGCCAAGAAAAAATGAGGTACGAAGGTAAACTAGCCAAGAATATAAAGGAGGATAGTAAAAGCTTCTTTAGGTATGTGAATAGCAAAAAAATAGTTAAGATCAAAATTTGTCCATTGAAGACAGAAACGGATGAATTTATTATGGGGAAGAAGGAAATGGCAGACGAGTTGAACAGGTACTTTGGATCTTTCTTCACTAGGGAAGACACAAACAATCTCCCAGATGTAATAGTGGCCAAAGGAACTAGGGTAAAGGATGAACTGAAGGAAATTTATATTAGGCAAGAAACGGTGTTGGATAGACTGTTGAGTCTGAAGGCTGATAAGTCCCCGGGACCTGATGATCTGCATCCCAGAGTACTTAAAAAGGTGGCTCTAGAAATCGTGGATGCATTGGTAATCATTTTCCAATGTTCTATAGATTCAGGAACAGTCCCTGCTGATTGGAGGGTGGCTAATGTTGTTCCACTTTTCAAGAAAGGAGGGAGAGAGAAAACAAGGAATTATAGACCGGTTAGCCTGACGTCAGTGGTGGGAAAGATGCTGGAGTCAATTATAAAAGAGGAAATTATGACACATTTGGATAGCAGTAGAAGGATCAGTCTGAGTCAGCATGGATTTATGAAGGGAAAATCATGCTTGACTAATCTTCTGGAGATTTTTGAGGATGTAACTATGAAAATGGACAAGGGAGATCCAGTGGATGTAGTGTACCTGGACTTCCAGAAAGCTTTTGATAAAGACCCTCATAGGAGATTAGTGGGCAAAATTAGGGCACATGGTATTGGGGGCAAAGTACTGACATGGATTGAAAATTGGCTGGCTGACAGGAAACAAAGAGTAGCGATTAATGGGTCCCTTTCGGAATGGCAGGCTGTGACCAATTGGGTACCGCAAGGTTCGGTGCTGGGACCGCAGCTGTTTACAATATACATTAATGATTTAGATGAAGGGATTAAAAGTAACATTAGCAAATTTGCTGATGACACAAAGCTGGGTGGCAGTGTGAAATGTCAGGAGGATGTTATGAGAATGCAGGGTGACTTGGACAGGTTGGGTGAGTGGGCAAATGTATGGCAGATGCAGTTTAATATGGATAAATGTGAGGTTATCCACTTTGGTGGCAAGAACAGGAAGGCAGATTACTATCTAAATGGAGTCAAGTTAGGAAAAGGGGAAGTACAATGAGATCTAGGTGTTCTTGTACATCAATCAATGAAAGCAAGCATGCAGGTACAGCAGGCAGAGAAGAAAGCTAATGGCATGCTGGCCTTTATAACAAGAGGAATTGAGTATAGGAATAAAGAGGTCCTTCTGCAGCTGTACAGGGCCCTGGTGATACCCCACCTGGAGTATTGTGTGCAGTTTTGGTCTCCAAATTTGAGGAAGGACATACTTGCTATTGAGGGAGGGCAGCATAGGTTCACAAGGTTAATTCCCGGAATGGCGGGACTGTCATATGTTGAAAGATTGGAGCGACTGGGCTTGTATACACTGGAATTTAGAAGGATGAGAGGGAATCTGATTGAAACATATAATATTATTAAGGGATTGGACACGCTGGAGGCAGGAAGCATGTTCCCGCTGATGGGTGAGTCCAGAAGTTGAGGCCACAGTTTAAGAATAAGGGATAGGCCATTTAGAACAGAGATGCGGAAAAACTTTTTCACCCAGAGAGTGGTGGATATGTGGAATGCTCTGCTCCAGAAGGCAGTGGAGCCCAAGTCTCTGGATGCATTCAAGAGAGAGTTAGATAGAGCTCTTATAGATAGCGGGGTCAAGGGATATGGGGAGAGGGCAGGAACAGGGTACTGATTGTGTATGATCAGCCATGATCACAGTGAATGGTGGTGCTGGCTAGAAGGGCCGAATGGCCTACTCCTGCACCTACTGTCTATTGTCTATTGTCATAAAAGCATGCAGATATGGTCAAGAGTTGTTGTTCGGACCCAACATCAGAATGGGGGAGTAATGTGACCTAAGTGACTTTGACCATGGAATGATTGTTGGTGCAAAGATGTGGTGATTTGTGTATCTCAGAAACTGCTGATCTTCTGGGATTTTCACACACAACAATCTCTAGACTTTACAGAGACTGGTGCAAAAAGTAAAAAAAAAAATCCAGTGAGTAGCAGTTCAGTGGGTGAAAATGCCTTGTTTATGAGAGGGGTGAGAGGAGAATGACCAGGCTGGTTCAAGCTGACAGGAAGGCAACAGTAACTCAAACAACCACACCTTACAACAGTGGTGCACAGAAGACAGACAGACAGACATACTTTATTGATCCCGAGGGAAATTGGGTTTCGTTACAGTCGCACCAACCAAGAATAGTGTAGAAATATAGCAATATAAAACCATAAATAATTAAATAATAATAAGAGCATTTCTGAACACACTACATGTTGAACCTTGAAGTGGATAGCCTACAGCAGCAGAAGACCATGAACATACACTCTGTAGTCAGTTTACTAGATACAGGAGGTACCTAATAAAGTGGCCATGAGTTTATTTTGGTATTGGTTTATTCTGATTTATTTATCACATGTACATGGAAACATAGTGTGTAATTGCCATTTGCATTCACAGCTAACACAACTAGGGATGTGCTGGGGGCAGTCCACAAGAGTCACCACAGACTCCTGCACCAGCCTAATGTGCCCAAATGTTTGGGAGCACGGCATCGAAAGGAACAAGCAACACAACAACAGCAAAATAAGCCTTTCTCCTCCCTCTCACTCACCTACACACACAGAGAGCCCTCCAACTTTAGGACTGGCATCTGCAGCTGGAGTGGAGCCCATATCACTGATTCTCAAGTGCAGAGCACAGGTCTGTACCACAGATGTCCTTTGTCCTTTGTACAATGTATATGCACATTGTAATTGTGGTGGCATAGTGACGTGTGCCATTCACATACTTTTACATATAACCAATAATGATTTATGGAAATAAACAAAGAATGCTTAGTCAAACAATATATTTATAATGTTACTTAAATATTACTGTAATATTAAATACACAACGCTATCCCTTGTTAGCTTTAAACTCAACTCATATGGAATGCATCTCAACTATATGCACATTGTAATATATGGATCTATTTCTTTCAGAGCAATGACTCCCCTAGCGCACATATTGATCTGTTGTCTAAACGTGTGCATTGTTTGCTCTCTCTCTTGCTTGTGCAATGTGAATACACCAGTAAAATCATACATGTATGCTTTTCTTTCATTGATATGCAGTTGCACAGACACAACAAATTGGCGATGATACAAACCTGAGTGCCAGAGAATATCATGAACTGCACTGCCAGTTATGGGACAAAACAGCAAGAGGGAAGAGGTAAACAGTTCAGAGAAGGCTGTTAGCTAACAAAGGGATGTGTGGGTACACTGTATAGTACACAGTGAAAGACGTACAACTAGCAAATTTAACGTGAAAATAACATGTCTCTGGCTTTAGTGGGGAAAGCTGATGAACTCACTAGTGCTAATGAAGACAGTGAGTCATATATCGAGAAGGCGAACTGTATGGTAACGCAAACAGTGTGTGGAGCAAAAGGAAGCCCCACACTTCTTAGCTTAATGGGTGAAAGAACATACAGTCTCTTAAGCAACTTAATAACCACTAAAAGCCAGCAAGTAAGAAGTTCGACAAGGCGTTATGATTTTATAAAATCACTTGAGCCCTAAACTGCTGGTAACAGTTCAGAGATTTAGACTTTACAAAAGGAACCAATCAAAGGACAAAAGCAGAATTACATAAACTTTCCCAGTACTGTGAATGTAGAGGTGGACTTTTGATGCATTAAGGCACAGGCTTCTATGTGGCAGGCACTCAAAGTACTCAGAAGAGACTCCAGCCAGAAAGAGACTTCACCTTACAATGGGCTTTGACCATGGCAATATCATTAGAAACTGCAGCAAAGGATGTAGCAGAACTACAGAAAAAGAGGTTAGAATGTGAAATGCACAAAATGTCCCTGAATGGTGCAAATAACCAACAATGTTATTGATGTAGCATGTACTCCCATAATGCAAATGACTGTTGGTTTAAAGAAGAAGTTTGCAGAATATCACAGACAAGTCACATAGAGTGTGCAAAACAGACAAAAAGCACAACTGAGTGAAAATTCTCAGGCACAAAACTAAGCAAATGTTTAAAGTGAAAGAATGTAAAACAGAATCAGACAGCATAGAGTCTGACAAAGGTGAACTGTCATGCCTAGAATTGCGTAGTATTACTGAAGCAGATTACAATATATTATGGATCACAATAAATGTGTCTGGTGTAAAACTGAAAATGGAGCAGCGTACAGGGTCAGATTGTTTATAACTTCAGTGGCTGACTACAACAGACAGTTTTCTAAGCTACCATTAGAGAAGACCTCAGTGATGCTAAAGACTTACAAAGGCAAAAATGTGTCTCCCAAAGGCAACTGAAAGTAAATGTAATGTATGGAGGCCAAACAAACAGTTAGAGCTTTATATGTTGAAAAGTGAAGGGCCAGCAATTTTTGGATATGAATGGTTGAGAAAAATCCAACTAGTCTGGAACTCAATTAAAGCTGTCAGTGTGGCATCAACAGGTAAAAGCAGCCCAAATGGTCACACTAATCAGGGGTAGCACAGTACTGGAAACTAAAGAAGAGAAGACGTCATACTGTGACCCAACCGAAGTGTCCCACACAGAATTAGTGAACCAACTGCCAGTAATAAATTCTGAAATACAAAAGGAAACAAGGAATGACCCAACGTTGTCAAATGTCTATGACATCACCACGCAAGGATATGAAGCTCATGGTATCCCTACGTTTCCAGAGTTCTCAGTAAGATGAGACCTACTGTTGGTATTGTGGTGAACTAGATATACCTGTCTGACTGCTCCTGTGGCTCCTCCCACAGACCCCTGTATAAAGGTGACTGTGGGCTGCTGCTCTCCCTCATTTTCCCCAGGATGTAGTGTTGTTTATTCTTCCAGTCAATAAAAGCCGATATCTCGTTTCCTACGTCTCAGCGTGAGTTATTGATGGTGCATCAGGTATGTCAAAGAACATTGATGTTTGGATGTTGTGTTGTGGTTCCCTCTAAACTGTGCCCCTGAGTGTTGGAAAATCTGCATGAAGGAAACTTGGGTATAGTCAAGATGAAGAATCTCATTCGGAGCTACGTGTGGTGGCTGAGAATAGATAAACAGATTGAACAGTTGACTAAAAGCTGTTTGGGAAGCCATAAAGTTCAAAATGCACCCCCACAGGTACCGTTACACCCGTGGAAGTGGCCATCTTCATCATGGCAAAGAACACATATTGACTTTGCTGGGCCATTCACGGACTCCATGTTTCCGAATGAGGAGGCCCATTCGAAGTGGCCAGAGGTTATACCAATGAAGTCAGCCACCTCAGGAAAGACTGTCTCCGCGCTGAGGACTATATTCACCAGAAGTGGCTTACCTGAGCAAACTGAGTGACAACAGACCACAATACAGGTCCAAAGAATTCTGACTGTTCATGAAGAAAAATGGCATCAGACATTTCATGTCAGCTCCTCACCGCCCAGCAATGAATGAGTTAGCTGAAAGGTTTACCTAAATCTTCAAATAGTCTATTAAAGCTAAGGACAAGGAAGACATTTCTCTACAGCACAAGGTGGACAATTTCCTTTTTGTGTATCAGAACTCTATTCATGCGACAATAAATCAAACACCTGTAATGCTGTTCATGAGCAGGAATCTGAGATCTCGCACAGACCTCCTGAAGCCAGATCTACAGAGGGAAGTGCAGAATAAACAGTTCAGCCAGTTGCCAAGTGAATCAGCAAGGAGCTTTGAGATTGGATAGGAAGTCCTAGTGTGAGATTACCGAGAAAACAATTGGACACCTGATAGGATAGCGACCAGAGTGGGACCGCTGATGTACACAGTGGATTTTGGAGCACATACATGGAGACATCATGTGGACTAGATACTGGATGCACAACTAAAGAACACACCTGAGTCAATTGCATCCAACAAGAATGACACATTATAATTACTGGACTCACCTCTCAGTGATGATCATGTCACTGACAGCAAAGTGACACCGGGAACTGAGAATGCTGTCTTAGACAAGACACCTACCAAGCCTGATGCCACTTCTCAGGTCCAGAGGTGCTACGACAACATTATCATTGATAAGACACCTGCCAAACCTGAAAGCAAAGGAGTGCACCCTGAAAGACTGAGCCTTTAGAACAGTGGAATTAGTTATGGACTGTTCTTGTGAAAGCATGTTGATTTGGAATATGGTTTCTGAAAGGGATATTGAATGCTTTGAACATATAGTTTTATGTTGCATTAATCTAAAGGAGGAGGAAATATATTGTATTGATCTTTTTCTTTTAGTGCAATGGCTCCCTCGGTACTATGTAATGATCTGTTGTCTACGCATACACATTGTTCTCTCTCTCTCTCTCACTGCAATGTGAATACACCAGTTAAAGCCATCTCCTGTATGCATGCTTCTGTTTCATTGATATGTAATTGCACAGACACAACACACAGTATACTGTACAATACAACCACTGTGTAGACTTCCAGAGCATTATAAATTTTAAATTGGCCCATTCAGTCCTAAAGACTTCATTGCTGTGGAAGATTTCCTGTTGTTGTGGGCCAATGTCTTTCCTGACAAAGGTGGGGAGGGGGGCATCACTGCTTAGCAGGTGAGAATTGTGGTGGTGAAACAATCTCAGGTTTTGGGGTTTCCTCCATGGTGGTTGTAGGAGTTGACCCTGGGACTGCAGGAACAGGAACTGACAGCTCTGTACACCCAATCTCCCACTTTCGATCACCTCTGTAGTTTCTCAGCGGTACTGCTTGTGTGAAGCGAAACATCGAACCTCCCTGTTTGAGGAGTCTTCAATATATCTTAGCTGTTGTCCTGCATACTCCTACTGAGACTGGATTGGAGGAATTCCAAGTGGGAATGCAAGGGATGAACCAGGAACAGCATAGCTGTTGGCTGTGCAGCAAGCTGTTTTGTAATATACAAGGAGGAAAATGCCAAGCTTCTGATTCAATGTCAGCCCCGTGTATTCTGCAGACATTGCTTGCAGTGCATTCTTTTAACATTTGGAGAAATCTTTCCGCCAAGCCATTTTATCAATGGCTGGTATGGTGCAGATGTAATGTCTTATTCCACTCATTTTCAGGAATGACTAAGGCTGTTCCAGAACAAATTGTGATCCATTGTCACTGACTAAGTGTTCCAGAACACCAGCCCTTGAGAAGAAGCTTCTCAACACATCAACAGTGTGCGAAGCTGTAGTGGAGGCTACTGGGAACACTTCTGGTCACTTTATAGCTGCATGCACTACTACCAAGAGATTTGTGCCCAAGAATTGTCCGGCAAAATCCATGTGAATCCTTTGGCAGGGCAATGTACATATAGTATGCCATTCCCAGGAATGGAGATGCTCTTGGCATGTTCTGGATGTGTTGGCAAGCTGCTCGATCTGTTGATCGATCCCAGGCCACCAGACAAAGCATCAAGCCAACACTTTCATTTTGATCATGCCTAGATATTCGGCATATAGCTCCTCCAACACTTCAGCTCTCTGTTTGGATAGTATAACTCTCATTGCCCACATAAGACGACCTATGTCCAGAGCAAGTTCATCGCAGCGCTGGTAAAAGTGGGGGAACTTGAATTTCTGTTGCACATTCCAGCCATTTTGTGTTGCCATGTAGATGTGAGACAGTGTGGAGTCTTTTCTGGTTTCCCTTTGGAGCATCTCTGCAATAACAGGGAGACATTCGATTTGCATTAGGGAGAATAAATTTTTCAGGTATTTCCTTTTCCAAAGGTAAACAGGACATTTAATTCATCTTGAATTTGATCTTGTAATTGTGCCCTCAAAGAAACCGAGCCCATCATTGCATTTGTGCTTTATGGAACACCCTTCTGTGGATTGAAAATGGACACTATGTGGTTGATGATCAGTAATAAGGGTAAACTCATAGAAACATAGAAACATGGAAAACCTACAGCACAATACTGGTCTTTCTGCCCACAACGCTGTGCCGAACATATACTTACTTTAGAAATTACCGAGGATTACCCATAGCAGTCTCTCTCCCATGCAAGTACTGGTTGAAATGTTTACACCTCAAACAACTTAAGGCCACTTTGTCAGTCTGTGCTTGACTTTACTCTGCAGTGGTAAAGGAATGTGATGCAAAGGCAGTGGGGTATTCTTTTCAATCACTCATAACAAATGACCATAAGGTCATAAAACATAGGAGCAGAATTAGGCCATTCATCCCATCAAGACTGTTCCACCATTTCATCATGGCTTATCCCAGATCCCCTTTGACCCCATACACTTGATCCCTCACCATTTCCCTTGATGACATGACTGCACCTATAGCATATGGTGAAGCATCACCGGCAAGCTTCACTAGCCAATGTGGATTATAATGTGTGAGTACAGTGTCTGATATCACCACTTCCATTGTCCTTTCTTTGCCCATTGCCATTTTTCCCTGATCTGTATTAATGAATTCATGGGGTGGAGGACAGTAACCAGATTTAGCTGGATCCTGTTGCAGTAGTTGACAAATCCCAGAAAAGACTGTAGTGTGACACATCCTTTGATCTTCGGACACCCAATGATGATTGAATTTTCTCAGCACACTTGTGTAAACTTGTACGTTGATGGTATGACCATAGTAAGTGATGCTTCGTTTAAAGAATTCACACTTATTGCGCTATGCTCTGAGCCCATAAACTTCTAATCTTCTTAACACTGTCCTGAGTTTTTGGAGAAGTTTCTTGTCATTCTTACCAGTAACTGTGATGACATCCGGGTAACACTGAGTGCCTGGTTAGTCTTGCAGCACATGGTCCATAGCTTTCTGCCAGTCCAGGTGCAAATGCTACTCCAAAAATAAGCCTATAATAGTGCTAAAACCCTTTGTGAGTGTTTATAGTGAAAAACACTTTGGACTCTTCTTCTATTTCCATCTGTAGGTAGGCCTCAGCTAAGTTCACTTTACAGAAGAATTTTCCTCCAAAAAGGTTTGCAAAGATAACTTCAATCCTGGGCAGAGGATGTTGATTTGATTTCAGTCCTGGGTTGATGGTAACCTTAAAATCACCACAGATCCATTCATCTTGGCTACTGGGACCACTGGTGTTGCCCACGTGCTCCACTCAGACTTGGAAAGAATGCCTCCATGCAATCTAGCTCATTGGCTACTTTATCATAGATGGTATAAAGAACTAGACGGGCTTTGTAAAACTTGGGTGTGGCATTTTCTTTTAACATTATTTTACCCTTGATATGTTTGAGTGTTCCAATGCCATCCTTGAACACTGCTGTGGCATCACCCAGGACCTTTCGTTTTTTGCTCTCATTTGATTCTGTTGCAGGGGATGTGGCATGCAAATAGTGGATGGATTTTTAATCAAGTTGTTGGCTCAGCCACTCACAGCCCCACAATGTTGGCCTCCTGTGTTTACCACATACAAGTCCAATGTGCCTTGTTGGTTCACAAACAAGAGAGAATCTGCAGATGTTGGAAATCAAAAGCAACACACACACAAAATGCTGGAGGAATTTTCAGCAGGCCTGGCAGCATCCATGGAAAAATGTAAACAGTAGACATTTCGGGCCAAGATACTTCGCCAGGACTGGAAAGAAAGAGTCAGTGTAAGAAGGTGCAGGGAGGGGAGAAAGAATAACAGGATGGGAGATGATAGGTGAAGCCAGGAGAGTGGAAGGTCATGAAGCAATGAGCTGGGAAATTGATTGGTGAAGGAGATAAAGGGCTGGAGAAGAGGGAAGCTGATAGGGGAGGATAGAAGACCGTGGAAGAAAGGGAAGGAGCAGCACCAGAGGGAGGTGATGGGCAAGTAGGGAGATCAGGTGAGAAAGGGAAACAGGAATGGGGAATGGTAATGGATAGGGGAGGAGTGGCAGTTACTGGAAGTTCAAGAAATCGATATTCGTACCATCCGATTGGAAGCTACCCAGACAGAATATAAGACCATAAGACCATAAGACAAAGAAGCAGAAGTCAGCCATTCGGCCCATCAAGTCTGCTCCGCCATTTCATCATGAGCTGATCCTATCTCCCCTTTAGTCCCATTCCCCTGCCTTCTCACCATAACCTTTGATGCCCTGACTACTCAGATACCTACCAATATCAACACCTATTAATAAGGTGTTGCTCCTCATGTGTGTTCTCATCGCGGCAGTAAAGGAGTCCATGGATTGACATGTTGGAATGGGAGTGGGAAGTAGAATTGAAATGGGTGAATACTGGGAGATCTTGCTTTTTCTAGTGGGTGGAATGCAAGTGCTCAGCAAAGCAGTCTCCTAGTCTATGTGTACTCTCACAAATATACAGGAGACCCCAACAGACTCAGAAGCGAAGTGTCGCCTTACACTGAACGGTAGTGCGGGAGAAGGTGAAGAGGCAAGTGTGACACTTGTTTCGCTTGCAAGGATAAGTACCAGGAGGGATGTGGACGAGGGAGCAGCCTACGGAGTGATGCTTGTGGAAATTGGAAAGTGAGGTGGTGGGGGTGGGGTAAGAGGAAAAGATATGCCTGGTAGTGGGATCCTGTTGGACATGGAGAATTATGTGCTGGACATAGAGGCTGGTGAGGTAGTAGGTGAGGTGAAGAGGAACCTTAGCCCTGGTGCGGCAGTGGAAGGATGGGGTGAGGGCAGATGTGCACAACACAGAAGGGATGCTGGTGAGGGCAGTGTTGATGGCAGAGGAAGGGAAGCCCCTTTTTTTGAAGGAGGAGCACTTCTTAGTAGTTTTGGAATGAGAAGCTACTTCCTGAGAGCAGATGTGGTGGAGACGGAGGAACTGAGAGAACGGGATGGCATTTTTAGAAGTGAAAGGGTGGGAAGAGCTATAGTACAGGTAGATGTGCGAATCAGTGGGTTTATAAAAGATATCAGTAGATAGACAATCTCCAGAGATAGAGGCAGAGAGATTGAGAAAGGGGAGTGATGCACCATCAATAACTCACGCTGAGACTTAGGAAGTGAGATATCGGCTTTTATTGACTGGAAGAATAAACAGCACTACATCCTGGGGAAAATGAGGGAGAGCAGCAGCCCACAGTCGCCTTTATACAGGGGTCTGTGGGAGGAGCCACAGGAGCAGTCAGCAGGGTCTGTGGGAGGAGCCACAGGAGCAGTCAGACAGGTATATCTAGTTCACCACAGGGAGGGAGTGATGGAAATGGACCAGGTAAATTTGAGGACATAGTGGAAGTTGGAAGCAAAGTTGATGAAGTCAACAAGCTCAGAATGGGTGCAGGAAGCAGCACCAATGCAGTTGTCGATGTAGTGTAAGAAGAGTTGGGAGCGATACCGTAGGCTTAGAATGTGGACTGTTCCACATAGCTGACAAAAGGTAGGCTTAGCTGGAACCTATGCGAGTGCCCATGGCATCACCTTTGGTTTGGAGTGTGAGGAACCAAAGGAGAATTTATTGAGAGTGAGGACCAATTCCACTAGACGGAGAGTGGTGGTGGAGGGTATCTAGCTGGGTCTGTTGTCCAGTAATTATGTGTGTGTGTGGTTTGTTGGCTGTTGTATTTCACAGTTATGAATGTCATTCCCACAGTAGTTATCTTTTCTCCAGTATAAATTCTTCGATGAATATCTGCAGCTTACAGTTAATATCTTTGAAATGTCTATCTTTCTGATATAACCAGCCACTTCTGTCATTTATTTATTTATTTTTTATTATCACTGTTTATGAACCCTTGAATTTCATCCATTTTCTGCCCCTATTTTTAACTCACGCATCTCACTCAAATACCTAATTGCTTTTCAACAGGTTAGGGAATTGCCTCTGTTTGGTTTTAAATTTTCTTTATTGCCACTGTTACGTTTTGTAACTCCAAACCCTAAAACTAATTGAAAGGTAAAGATGTGAGCCTGAGAGAACATGTATGTTCCGGTTTTACTTTAGTGGTGACGCACACGTATGACATGGTCGCATAATGAGGTGTGCCATTCACGTACATTTACATATAACCTGTAATGAATTATGCAAACAAACAAAGAATGCTTAATCAAACAATATACTGTATGTACAATATTAGTCAAATATTACAGAACTATTAAATACACAACAACAAGGGCTACATTGAGAGAGAAGATACTCCAAATGCCAAAACACATCTAATAGCCATTAAAAGTGCAATATAAATTCTGGAGAATCAATGTGTGTCAGCAACCAGAAAAATGTGGAATTTGATGCAGTGGGAGATAGCAAGGCGATCTGAAGAAAAGCTGTTGGATCTGTGGTTAGGTGTGGAAGAAGATCATGAAATTCTAGTATGAACTGTTGGACAGAATGTCTGCTGCTGTGCTATAGAACTCTCACAATTCAACTCAAATGTAGTCACAGAGTCTTATAACATAGAAGCAGGCCCTTTGGGTGGAACTCATTGAGTGACTCAAGAGGAAGATACAATTTTAAGTTTCTTTCAACCATTACACATATCGTAACTTTCCAGAATCACAGAATCAAAGAAACATACGTCACAGGAATAGGTTCATCCCAGCCTACCTTGTCCATTCAACCATGATGCCAATGCATACAGATTCCATTGGCTTACATTCGGCCCAGACGTCTCTACTTCTTTCTTACCCAAGTCCCTGCTTAAATACTTTTTAAATGTTGTCATTTTAAATGTTCTGCCAACTCCACCTCATCTGGCCGCTCATTTTTGTGTTTCACCACACTCTGTGTGAAAAATTTTATTTTCAAATCTACTTTAAATATCTCCCTTCAGAGGTGTATACAGAATAAAGTTGATGATCTAGTGGTACAGTTATTGATAGGCAGCTATGATGTGGGCATCTCTGAGTCATGGTTGAAGGAAGATCATAGTTGCGTGCTTAACATCTAAGGATACACATTGTATCGAAAGGATAGGCAAGTAGGCAGAAGGGGTGTTTCTGTTGGTAAAAAGTGAAATCAAATCCTTAGAAAGAGGCGACATAGGATTGGAAGATACAGAATCCTTGTGGGTAGAGTTAGCAAACTGCAAGGGTAAAACGATTCTGAAGAGCGTTATATCCATGCCTCTGAAAAGTAGCCAGGATGTGGGTTACAAATTACAATGGGAGATTAAAAAAAAGGCCAGTAAAAAGGGTAATATGATAATCATGGGGCATTTCAATATGCAGGTCGATTGGGAAGATCTGCTTGGCGCTGGATCTCAAGGGAAAGAGTTTGTAGAATGTGTATGAAATGGCTTTTTTTGAGCAGCCTGTGACTGAGCCCACGAGAGGAACTGCAATTCTAAATTGGATGTTGTGAAATGATACAGATTTGATTAGGCAGTTTAAGATAAATAAACCCTTTCGAGTCAGTGATCATAATATGATAGAATTCACCCTGCAGGCTGAAAGGGAAAAGATAAAGTCAGATGTATCAATATTACAGTGGAGCAAAGGGACAAAAGGGGCATGAAAAAAGAGCTGACCAAAGTTAATTGAAAAGAAACACTATATGGGATGACAGCAGAACAGCAATGGCTGGCGATTCTGGGGGCAATTCAGAAGGCACATGATAGATAAATCCCTAGCTGAAAAAGTATTCTAAAGGAAAGATGAGATGAAACAACCATGGCTGGCAAAGGAAGTCCAAGACAGCATAAAAGCAAAAGCAAGGGCTTGTAATACAGAATAAAATAGTGGGAAGGTAGAGCTTTTAAAAACCAACAGAAGGCAACAAAAATAGTCACAGAAAGAGAAAAGATGAAATATGAAGGGAAGCTGACTAGTTATATAAAAAAAGGATACAAAAAGTTTTTTCAGATAAAAAAGAGATGAGAGTGGATATCGAACCACTCTAATTACGATGGAGAGGTAGTAATGGGGGACAAAGAAATGGTGGATGAACTTCAGTATTCTGTGTCAGTCTTCACTGTGGAAGACTGTAGCAGAATGCCAAAAATGAGAGAGTGTCATTGAGCAGAAGTGAGTGTCATTGCTATTATGAGGGAGGAAGTATTCGGGAAGTTGAAAAGCCGGGAGATAGATAAGTCACCTGGACCTGATGGACTACAACCCAGGGTTCTGAAAGAGGTGGCTGAAGAGACTGCGGAGGCATTAGAAATGATCTTTCAAGGATCACTAGATTCTGAAATGATTGCTGAGGACTGAAAAATTACAACTGTCATTTCACTCTTTATGAAGGGAGGAAGGCTGAAGAAAGGAAATTATAGGCCAGTTAGCCTGACTTCAGTGGTTGGAAGGATGTTGGAGTCTATTATTAAGAATGAAGTTTTTGGGTACTTGAAGGCACATGATAAAATAGACCAAGTCAGCATCATTTTCTAAAGGGGAAATCTTCCCGGACAAATCTGTTGGAATTCTTTCTGGAAATAACAAGTAGGATAGACAAAGTAGAGTTAGTGAATTTTCAGAAGGCCTATGACAGGGTTCCGCACATGAGGCTGTTTAACGCTGGACTTCACCTTCTAAACTTGACCTGCGAATCTTCCATTCCTCCTTTAAGAAGCTTCTTAACACCTCCTCTTTGACCAAGCTGTAGTCAAACACTCTCATATCCCTTTAGGTACTCATGTCTGTGACTAATGTAGGTATAGAAATGGAATATGATCTTGCAGAGGATAATATGTATTATGTTGATGAACAGAAAATGTCAGGGTCTGGCAAGAGAGCAGGGTGAGGTGAAGTGGGATATAGTGGGATTTTCCCTGTTTGGGGTTAAAATGCACTGCGGAGACCATGTGGCCTTCTTCTGCTTTGCAGTGAATCTGTGATTCTGTAATATAGTCATAGACATAAGAGACAAGACTGCAAATCTTCTGTGAACTGTCTCCAACATTCTCAGCACATGCTCCACAATGTAACTCATGGTGAGATACACTTCAAATTTCTGCCAGGTCAGGGTTACACTTGATAAAAGTCTTGCTGCAGTCCAGACAGTGTGAAGTTGGGAGAGGCTTTGTGGAGAAATCCCACCACCTGTTTAAAAGAATAGCATTGTATTTATTATACGTCATCATCATAAAACAAATGGAAGCTGGGGGGGGGGTGGAATGGAAGAGAAATGAAAGTGAAGGCTGGAAAACAGAAGATGCAGCTTTAATACCAAAAAAACACTCTTTTACATTTTTGTGGGAATCATTGCTTTGTCACTACTGTTTTATTAATGAAAGAGAGTTAGGAAATGGTTGTGCAATTGACCAAAAAATTTGGTTGAATCAGAAATTGGCTAATCACATTCCTAATGAAAGTGAATGCACTGTCTGTCTTTACAGCTCACTGGGGCAATGGGGTTCATGTAAAATGGTGGCACATTTTATTTTTGAATGTCCTTTGATACAGCAATATTTTCTTGGCAGTAACGCTTTCCAATCCTAATGAACTGGGTAGCATAGACAGAGTGGACAGTCAGTGGAACACACTGCCGGGGTGGCGGTGAGAGGCAAATACATCAGGGACATTTAAGAGAATTAAATATTAAATAGGCACATGGCTTTAAGAAAATTGGAGCCGGGGGCGTCACGTGATGACGTAGGATCAAGACGTTGGGAATCCAGCTCCCTCGTAAAAAGTAATGAAATAGGGTTTAAATGAAGAAGATTTAACAAATATCTACTAGAAACTATTTATAAGTAACTCAGGATTATCTTTTGATATGGCTCCTAAACCGAAACAGAAGAAAGCTACTACTTCGAAGACTGCGCAAATTGGCGGGGAAAATGGCCTAACCATCTCGGCGAAGCCTCGGACTCAAGTTGGATCTCCTCCCGGCGAAGTGCATGGCACTTCTGATGATGCGGGATAGGAAGTTGCAGCAATGTCGGCGGTCTCTAAGAAGAAACGGCAAGAACAACGCACGCGCGAAGAAACAAGTATGCATGAACAGATATTAACAAAACTACAAATCCCAACTATGGCTGGAAGTCAAATTGGAAGTGAATCAGAAGTGGAATCAGACTCTTTGGGAAATTCAGAGGAAGAAAAAGAGGAAAAGAAGGAGGAGATTAAAGGAGACATAAAAGATATCCTGTTATATATAATGAATGAATTAAAAGCTATAAGAAGGATGCAGAATACACTCGATAATGTGGTGGAAAAACAAAAGAAGATGGATAATAAAGTGAAAGAGATGGAAGTAAAAGTGGAAGAAAACACTGAAAGAAAAGATAAGATAGAAGACAATAATCTTGCCTGGACAATAGAAAGAAAACGGATGTTGGAAAAAATAGATGCGCTTGAAAACTCTAGTAGACAAAATAATATTAAAATTGTTGGTCTTATGGAAGGTACAGAGGGAGAAAATCCAATAAAATTCTTCCAAGAATGGATTCCGAAAATTTTGGAAATGAAAGAAGGAAGCCAAGTAATTGAAATTGAAAGAGCACACAGAGCTTTAAGACCAAGACCTCAACAAGATCAAAATCCAAGATCAATTTTGATAAAATATTTAAGGTACCAAGATAAAGAAATGATCTTGAAGGCAGCTACTCAAGGTGCTAAAAAGAGAAATGGGCCATTGATAATAGAAGGGAAAAGAGTTTTTTTTTTATCCAAACATAAGTTACAATCTTCTGAAGAGGTGGAAGGAATTTAATCCAGTGAAAAAATCTTCATGGGAAAAGGGCTATAAATTTTTATTGAGCTACCCAGCAAAATTGATAATTTTCCTGGATAATGAAGAAAGAAGATTTTTCGTTGACTACCAGAAAGCGGAAAAATTTGTACAAGAATTACCTGATGTCCATGAAGAGGAGTAAAGAATTATAGAAATGAAATGGACTAATGATGAAGACTGAAACAAGGTTGGACTTGACGGACATTTATAAGGAAAAAAAATAGTTGAAGAGTATTAATTGGGAGTAGAGACATCAATTATTTTCTTTTTTTTCTTCAATAATAAATTTTCTTTTTTTTTGCGGGGGAGCTGGAGGAGCTCCTGATCGATGGCTGCGAGTTTCACGTGTACAATCATGGCGATTGCCATGACCCGTAAAATGGGGGAGGGGTAATGTTGTGTTCTTTTTATTTGCAACATTAGTGGGGGGATACTTTGTTTTTTTTCCCTTATATATTAGTTATCTTTCTTCGATTTTTCTTCTTTTTTGCCTGGATGGTTGGGGAGAAACTCATAGCAACATGGAGAATTTTAAAGAGTTCCCAAGGTATTATGAATGATTAATTTACTTAATTTTTTAAGTTTTAATGTTAATGGAATTAATGGACCTGTGAAAAGAAAAAGAGTTTTAACATATATTAAGAAAATGAAAGGAGGTATAGCTTTTTTACAAGAAACACATTTAACAGAAACAGAACATAAGAAATTAAAGAGGGATTGGGTTGGAAATGTCATTGCAGCTTCATTTAATTCAAAATCGAGAGGAGTTGCAATTTTGGTTAATAAATCTTTACCAATTAAAATACAAAATGTAATAATTGATTCTGTGGGGAGATATGTGATTATACATTGTCAAATTTTTTCAGAATTATGGACTTTTATGAACATTTATGCACCAAATGAAAATGATGTAAAATTCATACAAGTTTTTTTGAACTTGGCTGATGCACATGATAAATTATTAATAGGTGGAGATTTTATTTTTTGTTTAGATCCAGTTTTGGATAGGTCAACTAAAGTTGCTACAAAATCAAAAGTAATAAAACTAACTTTATCAATAATGAAAGATTTAAACCTGATTGATATATGGAGAAAAATTAATCCAAGAGAAAGAGATTATTCATTTTATTCAAATAGACATAAAACTTACCCAAGGATTGTTTTTTTTATTATCAAAAAATATTCAAGATAGAGTGAAAAGTGTG
Organism: Hemitrygon akajei; assembly: GCF_048418815.1. NCBI lineage: Eukaryota > Metazoa > Chordata > Chondrichthyes > Myliobatiformes > Dasyatidae > Hemitrygon > Hemitrygon akajei. The sequence goes on from NC_133129.1 coordinate 29,732,239, forward strand.
GAATATAAAACAAGAATACTGTCAGATCATTCCCCCTTGATAATGACAATGATAATGATGGATAAGGAGGAATCGATTTATAGATGGAGATTTAATTCAATTTTATTAAAATGTCAAGATTTTTGTGATTTTATGAAAAAACAGATTCAATTTTTTTTGGATACAAATTTACATTCAGTTGAGGATAAAATTGTATTATGGGAAGCGATGAAAGCATATTTAAGGGGTCAGATTATAAGTTATACATCTAAAATTAAGAAAGAATACATGGCAGAAATAGATCAATTGGAAAAAGATATCATAAAGTTAGAAAAAGAATCTCAAAGATATATGACAGAGGAAAAACGAAGACAACTTGTTAATAAAAAACTACAATTTAATACATTCCAGACATATCGTACAGAAAAGTAATTATGAGAACTAAACAGAAATATTACGAATTAGGTGAAAGATCACATAAAATTCTTGCTTGGCAGTTGAAAACAGAACAGGCTTCTAAAACAATAAATGCAATTAGAACAAGTGTAAATAAGGTTACTTATAAACCTTTAGAAATTAATGAAACTTTTAAAAAAATATAATACTGAACTATATCAATCAGAATCACAAAATAAGATTGCTGAGATAGATAAATTTTTATCACAAATAACCCTTCCAAAATTAAATTTGGAAGAACAGAAAGGATTAGATATGCCCTTTACATTAAAAGAGGTTGAAGAAGCCTTAGGATCACTTCAGAGTAATAAATCCCCAGGAGAAGATAGTTTTCCTCCTGAATTTTATAAAAAATTTAAAGATTTATTAATTCCTCCTTTTATAGAATTAATATACCAAGTGGAAAGAATGCATAAACTCCTACAATCTTTTTTAACAGCGATCATAACTGTATTGCCAAAAAAAGATAGAGATCCTTTAAAACCAACATCATATAGGCCTATTTCTTTGTTGAATACAGATTATAAAATAATAGCAAAAATTTTATCTAATAGAATATCTAAATATTTACCAAAATTAATACATATGGATCAAACAGGTTTTATTAAAAACAGACAATCAATGGATAATATAACCCGGTTACTTAGTATAATTCATTTGGCACAAAAAAGAGAGGAAATGAGTGTGGCAGTTGCTTTGGATGCAGAAAAAGCATTTGATAGATTGGAATGGGATTTTTTATTTAAGGTATTGGAAAAATATGAGTTAGGAAAATCTTTTATACAATGGATTAAAACCTTAAATACTAATCCTCAAGCTAAAGTAGTTACAAATGGTCAGATTTCAACACCATTTTGCTTAACGAGGTCAACTAGACAAGGCTGCCCATTATCACCTGCTTTATTTGTATTGGCAATAGAACCATTAGCTGAATTAATTAGAACAGATTCAGACATTGGGGGCTTTAGAGTTAATCAAGAAGAATATAAGATTAATTTATTTGCTGATGATGTTTTGATTTATTTAACAAACCCATTGCAATCTTTGCAAAGATTATCGTTTAGATGGGAAGAATATGGGAAAGTATCAGGGTATAAAGTAAATTGGGATAAAAGTGAAATTTTACCCCTTACCAAAGGAAATTATAATCAATGTTGATTAGTAACTCAATTTCGATGGTCAATAAATGGGATAAAATATTTAGGTATTAGAATTGATAATGATGTAAAAAATTTATATAAACAAAATTATTTGCCATTATTAAAAAAATAAAAGAGGATCTTGATAAATGGATGATGTTACCAATAACATTAATAGGTAGAGTTAATGCTGTAAAAATGAATATATTTCCTAGATTGCAATATTTATTCCAAACTTTACCAATACATTTACCTCAGAAGTTTTTTCAAGAACTGAATAAATGTGTAAGGAAATTTCTTTGGAAAGGAAAGATGTCAAGAATATCATTGGAAAAATTGACATGTAAATTTGATTTAGGAGGGTTACAACTTCCAAATTTTAAGAATTATTATAAAGCAAATCAACTTAGATTTATTGCGTCTTTTTTTGATGAAGAAAAACCGGCATGGAGTAGAATAGAATTAGATAAGATAGGAGAAAACATACCAGAAGATTTTATATATAAATGGGAATCCAAATGGATATGGGAAAAAAAGAATCTCCTATATTAAGACACTTGATTGACTTATGGAATAAGGTAAATATGGACGATGAGATAAAGAAATCTTTATTAGCAAAAAGAACTTTAATTCAAAATAGGCTTATTCCTTTTACAATGGATAATAAACTTTTACATAATTGGTTCCAAAAGGAGATTAAATATATAGGTGATTGTTTTGAAGGAGGTATATTGATGTCGTTTGATCAATTAAAAAATAAATATAAAATATCAAATAACACTCTTTTCTGTTATTTTCAATTAAAGGCTTATTTACGAGAAAAGCTGGGACAAACAATGTTGATGCCAAAACCTAGTGAAATAGAAATATTAATTCAAAAAGGAAAAATTAAAAAGTTTACATCTTGTATGCATAATTTGATTCAAAAACAGACAATTAAATCAGGAATTCATAAATCAAGACAAAAATGGGAATCTGATTTGAATGTTAAAATTGATGGAAAAAACTGGTCAAGATTATGTTCTGATAGTATGAGAAATACAATAAATGTTCGACAGATTAATACAATATAATTTTTACATCAATTATATATAACACCATAGAAAATAAATAGATTAAATTCAAATATGTCTGACCAATGTTTTCGATGTAATCAAGAAATTGGTACTTTTTTACATTCTACTTGGTCTTGTTTTAAAATTCAACCATTTTGGATAAATCTAAGACTTTTATTGGAACAAATTACTGGAGTACAACTCCCACATAGTCCAGTATTATTTTTATTAGGAGACATTGAAGGGACAATACCAAAACTTAAATTGAATAAGTATCAGAAAAAATTTATAAAAATTGCATTGGCAGTAGCCAAAAAAGTTATCGCAGTTACTTGGAAATCTGATTTATATTTAATTATGGATTGTTGGAATAATGTTGTATTCCACTTGAAAAAATTACATACAATCTAAGAAATGAATATGATATATTTTTGAAAATTTGGCTCCCATACTTACAAGAGATAGGATTAAATACATAGGTCCTTTGAAGATAAAATTATAAAGTAATTGGGGAAAGTAAAAATAAATATTAAAATTATTTTGAACTCCATGGAGCATGTGGGGATCCTCCGATAGCCAGGCAATCTTTCTCTTCTTTTTTTTCTTTCTTTAGATAAGGGTTAAGGGGGGGGGGAGAGTTAAGGGGAAGGGGGAGGGTTAATATTATTTTTCTCACTATTTTATCATCACATTTATTCTTTGTAATTTTCTAAAATTTAATAAATAAATAAAAAGAAAAAAAAGAAAATTGGAGGCTTATGTGCAGTGTAGAGAAAAGAGTTAAATCGATCATGGAGTAGGGTTGTATAGGTCTGTGCAATGTTTTGGGCCGAAGGGCCTGTACTGTGCTGTAATATTCTATGTTCCATGTTTGACAGACATTTTTCTTCTTTCTCTGTTCATTTACAGCTTTGAGCTTTGATCACTTGCTGTATTCATGGCATGGCATGGTTACAGCACGGAAGAAGGCCGTATGACTCATTGTGCCCACACAGGTTCTCTACCAGAGCAGCTCACTAGATACTGTACAATCCCAAGCCCCTGGTCTGTAACAGTGTTATATTCCTCACCATGTATCTATAGCAACCTACTGAGATACACGTCCTTTGGCCACCAGAGTCCACCCAGACCCTGAACCACCCATTTCAACTAATCCTACACAACAAATAATCTGCTGAGGAACAAAGTCGAGCAACATCGGTGACTGAGGCAGGGTTTTGGTTCAAGTGATCAACAATTCATTTCTTCCCACAGATGCTGCTCAACCCATTGCGTTCCTGCAGTAGATGATTTGTCACTCCAGATTCCAGCTCATGTGGTCTTACATGCCTGCACTATTTCTATATACATCCACATTTTTATTCTCCCTACATTCTCTCAAAGTGCCCTGGTCCAAATACATTGATGTTACAGGCAAGAAAGCTCACCAACCTCTGCAGGAGGCTAAAGAAATACAGTGGGTGCCCGTAGACACTTACCAGTTTTTATCAATGTCCCACAGAAAGCATTCTGTCCGGATGCATAATAGCTTGGCATGGCAACTCCTCCACACATGACCACAAGAAACTTCACATCACAGGAACCAGCCTTCTCTCTTTGGACTTTGTCTATATTTCTCGCTGTCTGAGTAAAGCAGCCAGCATAGACCCTGCTCACCCCAGACAGTCTCTCTTCTCCCCTCTGCAATCGGGCAGAGATACAAAACCCCTGAAAGCATGTACAGCTAGGCTCGACTCAGCTTCTATCCCACCACGATCAGACTCTTGAATGGATCTCTGGTGTGATACGATGGGCTCTTGTTCTCACAATCTACCCCGTTATGATCTTGCACTTTATTGTTTCCTTGCAGCTCCCTTCTGCTGCTTTTACATTTTATTCTGCATTGTTATTGATTTACCTTAGTCCAGCTCAAAGTGCTGTGTCATGATTTGATCTGTATGCACGACAGACTTCTCACTGTATCTGAGGACATGTGGCCACAATAAATCAATGCCCGTACCTCCCATCAGATTTCACTGCACATCTACATACTAGAAGCAATTTTGCAGTGGCCAACCCGTGCACCTTTGCATGTAGGACCTGGAGGGAAACTGCAGCATCTTGAGGAAGCCCGTGTGGCCATGGTGAGAATGTGTGAACTTCACACAGATATTGAACCTGGTCTCATGAGCTGTAAAACAACTGCTTTACCTGTGCTGTCCAGAATCCCCTTCCCTTCAGAAGGCCACGCTGGAGCTGCCTCCTCTAAATCTGCAGAAATTCTTTATGGATTCTAGTTTAGAATCATGTTCTACAAAATAATACAGGCCCCTTGGCCCACAATACTGCGCTAAACATGTACTTACTTTAGAAATTACCTAGGGTTACCTACAACCCTCTATTTTTCTAAGCTCCATGTACCTATCCAGGAGTCTCTTAAAAGACCCTATCGTATCTGCCTCCACTACTGTCACCAGCAGCCCATTCCATGCACTCACCACTCTCTGCGTAAAAAATTTACCCCTGACATCTCCTCTGTACCTTCTATTGGTGAGTTAATTCTGACAGATGCAGCCTGACCTGCTGAATATTCCTGGAATTCTCTGTTTTTGTTTCATATCTCCACCATTTGCAGATTTTTGGATATGTGTGTATAATCCATGTTTATTTTTGTCTTTGTGGGTGCTTCTTATATGATATGAAGCTGCTGCGAGTAAGGTTTTCATTGCATCTGTTCATACATGTACTCATACATATTATAATAAACTTGACTTTTGGATTAGATTTTGATATTCAAATACAAATGCAAATTCAAATTCTGCCAAAATTGATCATGTGATCATGGAATAGTATCAAAAGTCATTACTGCTCCGAAATTGGTCATTCTCGTCCATGACAAATTCTTATGAAGTGGTATCATTATTCCCATTTCCCTGACTTTTCCATGGAGCCCTGCAAATTATTTTCCCTCAATGTCTACCAAATTCATTTTTAAATCCCTGATAGACTGATTAGTTAAAACAACTTTCTTTTACCCTTTAGGGTTTTTTCCTTCCTTGCTGATGTTCTAATACTCTGTTCTAATACAGTATCAGAAATCCTTGCTAACTTCGCTCTTTATTTCCCATGAGGCAAGGGACCTCAATCTCTTCTCATCAATAAATCCTCATCAGTATGACCTTTACTTTGTAGAACTACTTTACAAATAGAAGTCTATACTGCTGTCAGTACATTTATTGTAACCTTTTTCCTCAATGTGCTGAAACTTCTAATTACTCAGTGTGACTAAGTATTAGTTAACTTCACCTTCAACCCTTCCAGTACTACAGTTAATTCCATTTCACCAGCCCTAACTATTGCAATTGTGGTTAATAGGAACTGCAGTTTTGCTCTGAAATGTGTGAGATTTATTGTATATTTTTATTGCAGAGGATTGATGTTTATTGATTGTTAAATTTACACCGCAGTCTGTAATTATATATCACTATTGCCATCTGGAGGTAATTTCAAAGCAATGGACCGATGTACAGTCATATGCATTTATTTATATAAATGTACATTTGACAAGATGGAACATCATTAGTGCCTGTAAAGGCTTACAACACATTCCTTTTCACTAACCTCCATTTCGCAATGTAAGCTGTGGCATCTGTTTTATCTGTTCAGCCTCAAGTTTTATAGCGTGTGCTAATTGTATCTTTTAATCCTGTTTACTCCTAAGCATAACTTTCCGTCAAGTCCCACGCCAGTTGCAACATTCCCCTGCCAGACAGTGTGAGGAACAGGTTAGGTAGAGAAAGGTTGGCTGGTTGATTAATGTTCACCTTCACAATAATAAGAGTCAAAAGGTGGTTACGTTGGGAAGATATTTACTGGGGATTCCAAGACTCACAAACCGAGGAATGGAAGCACAACACTAGTGATTTATAAGGGATCAGCTTGGCTCTGAGGGAACTGTGTAACATAACAACATCATTTTACTGACCGTTCCAGTGGAATTGGCAGGAAATACAGCACTGGTAAGTCCTCCTCTCTTTAAAGTGAATGAAATCTTAAATTCACTTCAAAGAGTATTTTGCATGGCCAAAACCCAACCACCACACTTCATTCAGCAGGCACTGGAAATGTTTTCACTGAGAGAATGAGGAGAATATAAACTTTGCAGAGGAAGATGCCCCTGGCAATGGCCTTAATGAGAGTCTGAAAGAGAAAGAAGTGCATGAGGTGTAGAGGAATGAAGGGCTTCCTTGATAGGATGAGATCAAGTAGAATGGAAGAGAGAGGTGGATCCATGCCAACTTTTATGACTTTGTTCAAAGTACATTTATTATCGAAATACATATATGCTATCCAATCTTGAGATTTGTCTTCTTGCAGACAGCCACTAAGCATAGAAGCACAATAGAGCCCATTAAAAAAGCACTCAACAATGATAATCAAGCACTCAATGCAAAGAGAAAATCATGCAAACAATTAAGAAAACAAATAACACACAAAACATTAACTGCAGAATCCCCAAAAGTGACTCTATTCTGTATTCAGCTCTGTAAAATAATATTTGTGAGCATTATACTGTTATAGCTTCAGTAATCCAGATTTGGATTTACTAACAAATCCCTTAGCTCATATCCCAGACAACAGCTCAGTCCTGATAGCATGCACCTTCTTGTGCCCTTGCTATTAGACACCCAGTTCCACTTTGGTTCTTGTAGTCCTCTCTTTCATTCTTCATCATGAATCGTTGCGGCTAGTTGTGAGATCATTCTCAGTTTATAATGTCTTACTCTAGGTCAGAACGTGGTGGTGGGATGTTCGGATAAAGTCAAGCCATGCTCCATTAACTGAGCACATAATTCATAGGTTGATCTAATAGCCATGGGAGAACTATGTTGCAGTTAAATTGGTGCCTTATCTTGTCAGTAGTTATCCTGAGACCTCTGATTCCTACTAATGGAAGCATCCTCTCTATCTCCACTCTATCCAGGCCACAAACTGCATCTACAGTTTTTGATTGTATTTCTGTGGCACAAGTTAAATAGCCCAAATTTTCTGGAATGTACCATAACCCATAAGATGTGGATGATATTGTTTTGCATAAAGAAAACGAGAAATATTCGCCATGCAGAAACAATTGATGTTTCAGTTTCTGAGTTCAATAAATGTTGCTTTATGTTGAACCAAATAGAGTCTTAGAGCACTACAGCATAGAAATAAGCCCTCCCACCCATGTACTTATCCAGATTTATCTTAAATGTTGAATTCAAGCCCACATCCAACACTTCCACTGGCAGAGCCCTGCCAGTCCACTCTGCAATAGAGTCATAGAGTCCCAGAATAATACAGCTGTACACCATGTAAAATAGGCTCTTAGTTCCAATTTGTCCCTGCTGCCCAAATAACCTAACTGTGCAAACCTATTTGCTTGAAGTTTGCAAAATGACTCTAAATCTTTTTTATCCACTGCAGATACTTCATATCTTTAAGGTGGTTTTGAGCTCAACCTTGATTTTTTTTCCTTCCGTCCACTCCCTTCAAACTCTTTCTTAGATAGAACTCAAAACAGTGTTTTTTTTCCCGGTCAACAATTTGCCTGATGCAAGTAAATAAGTGTAACTTGGGCCTCATCACTGAGAATGTTAGCCTAGGAGAGGGCACAGGGGTTGGTTTGTTAATCTTTCCAATGAATCTGGAGAAATTTGCGGTAGGTGCTATGTATCTTTCCAATGTCTTGACATGCTTGCTGCAGGGATCCCAGGTCTCAGAAATATGCAAGAGGGCAAGACTGACTGCTTGCAAGAGTTTTGTACCAGATCTGAGGTCTTGATTTTCCAACGCAATGAATTCTGTCATCACAGTCTGCCTTCCTCCAAGAGGAAATTTACAAGATATGAGAGATGGTCTGTGCTTTTAAGGATCTTGGAGTGATCCTTTATTGGCAGAAGGCAATTTCTTTGAATAGGGGAAGATTAGTAGAGGACTTTTACCTTACAGATATCCTCTGCCCAACCTCTTCGCTATGAATGAATAGTTGATAATTCCTTAGAGCAACATGAGTAAAAATGTCATCTGCTCAATCATTGTCTTTCAGATGCTCTTGGTGTTGGAATGGAATCAACAGATGATTGAATAGTTTACCATTAGTCCTGAAGATTAGGTCCAGTCCCATGTGAAGATTTTTGGAGGTGTGGGACTAACCTTTTATAAACCTATCGACTCCCACAGCTATCTTAACTATACCTCTTCCCACCCATCTCCTGTAAAAATGTCACTCCCTTTTCTAACTTTCTTCACTTCCACCAAATCTGTTCCCAAGATGAGGCTTTTCTTTCCAGACTTCAGAGATATCTTCCTTCTTCAAGGAAAGATGTTTCTCTTCCTCTACCATTGATGCTGCCCTCACCTGCATCTCCTCGACTTCATAGACATCCTCCCGCTCCCCGTCTCCCCACTGCCTTAACAGGGATAGAGTTCCTTTTTTCTTCAACTACCACCCAAGAGTTTCTGCATCCAGCACATCATTCTCCACAACTTCCACCATCTTCAACATGACACTACTGCCAAACATGTCTTTACCTCCCAACAACTCTGCGCTTTCTGCAAGCATCATTCCCTCTGTGATTCTCTTGTCCATTCATCTCCATCATGGCACTTTTCCCTGTAAGTGGCAGAAGTGGTATCCCTGGAATTCACCTCCTCGCTTACCTCCTTTCTGGTCCCCAAACAGTCCTTTCAGGTGAGGCTACACTTCACCTGGGGTTGTCAACTGTATCTGGTGCTCCTGACGCAGCCTCCTCTACATTGGTGAGACCCTACATAGAATGAGGAGCTGATTTGTCGAGGACCTTTACTCCATCTGCAAAGAGCAGTAATTCCCGGTAGCCAACCATTTTAATTCTAGCCCTCATTCCCATTTCGATATGTTGGTCCATGGTCTTCTCTACTACTTCGATAAGGCCACTCTCAGGTTGGAGGAGCAGCACCTCATATTTGGATAACATCCAACCTAACGCCATGAACATCATTGACTCCAACTTCTGGTAATTTTCCCCATCCCCCTTCCCTCTCCTTCCATTCCCCACTCTGGCTTCCCTCTTATCTCTTCTCTTTTTCTCACCTGCTTATCACATCCCCCTGGAGCTCCTTCTCCTTCCCTTTCTCCCATGGTCCAGCCCTTTACCTTTTCTGCCTATCACCTCCCAGGTTCTTACTCCACTCCCTCTTCCCCACTGATGTGGCTTCACCTACCATCTACTATCTACTAGGTTGAACTCCTTCCCCTCCCCTCCCTTCTTATTCCAGCTTCTTCCCCATTCTTTTCCAGTCCTGATGAAGGGTCTCAGCCTGAAATGTTGACTGTATCTTCCTTTCCATGCCTGACCTGTTGAATTCCTCCAACATTTTGTGTGTGTTTGCATCGAGCACTGGGGCAAAGCATGTCTTGGTTTGAACCCAGTCTTCACTGAGAATGACTCTTTTGTGGATTTGTTCTATATTAACTGCCTGACATGTTGCCTACTTAAACTGTTAACTGCTTTACTGCAGGTTTCAGCACCTGTCAGAATAATCAGAACGTTGAGCATTATACTATTTTTAATCAAATCTCATGAACACCATGGTTTATGCATGGTGAACATTCAAATTACAAAAGAAAGATAAACGGACAGCTGCATAGATGGTAAATGGAAAATGTGATTCACCTTTAATATCATCCAGACAATAGTAACTGCAATCAAAATCTTTGCAATATTTTTTAAAACTACATCATGAGCAAATTGGTGACAGATGGTTTAATTTGACAATAGGACAGAAAAGCAGAGTAGGGAGCAGTCTCACTGAACCATATGATTTAATCACTCTAGAACTAACGTCAAGACAATAGGAAGCTGTTAAAGAAGTGTAAAATCAGCTAGCAATTTTCTTCAAACTGTTCTCACTCCTATGCCAGCTCATCGTGTTTTATTTGTAACTAAGCTGTGGATGGCAATGATAAGAGCAGAATTTACTTTCTGATTAGTCCTTGAAATGAGGTGAACTCCTAGCTCTTTAACGGGAAGAGTTAACCACACCGCTGTTGGTTTGAGAGGTCACAAAGACAACCAAGGAAGGCAGATTTCCTGATACAGCAGATCAATTGCATGTTTAGTTACTCAGAATATTTAAAGATATTCTGTTATTTCTGACACAATGAATGAGCTCACACTTCTGCCACATTGTCCTCTGTCTCCCACCTTCTCACCCACGCACTTTCCAACCCATACATTCTTGCAAATAGATGATTCAGAAGCAGGAAAATGCCAGGCAGTGCCTTGAGCCAGATCGACCATTCACACATACCTCAAATTCTATCAGTGGAACCAGATAAGGGCAGGACGTCAGGTAAATGGAGCCAGGTGGGGGAGGGTTACAAATCTAAGTATCTAGGAGGCAGGAGGAGCTGGAAAAGATGAACAAAAGGGAAGAGACTTTAATGAACTGGTGCAAAACACACAAAATGCTGGAGGAACTCAGCAGGTCAGACATCATCTATGGAGGGGAAAAGAAAACAATGCCATATGTTTGAAGAATCAAACATAATACTTTCACATTCTTCATCAGAACATGAAAGGAATGGGGCAAAAGCCAGAATAAAAGCACTCAAAATACATTTATTATCAAGATATGTATAAATTATACAACGTTGAGATATGTCTTCTTACAGGCAGCCACAAAACAGAAACCCAAAATAACCCATTAAAAAAAGACCAATAAACACATAATGTGTACAGAGAGAATAAAAACACACAAATCCTACAAACAATAAGAGCAAGCAACAGCATTCAGAACGAGACTGAGTGCATAGACACAAAGCCCAGAGCAGGCCCGGAGCCTCAGCCTCAGTTCACCACAGAGCAGAGCCAAATGGGTGAGGGGTGGGTGTGGGGAAGGAGTACGAGCTGGCTTATAATAGATGAGACCGGGGAGGGAGGATGTGGGTGGATGAGGGAGGAGGGGAGTGAAGTAAGAAGCTGGGAGAGGATTGTTGGAAGAGAGAAAGGGCCACAGAAGAAGGAATCTAATAAGAGAGTCCAGCAGATTTCACAACATATGCTGGTCATGGCTATCAGTGAAAGTTCACACTTACTTCAAAAAAGCAACAATTATACCAATGCCTAAGAAGAATAATGTGAACTGCCCTAATGACTATCGCCCAGTAGCACTCACATTGACAGTGATGAAATGCTTTGAGAGGTTGGTCAAGACCAGACTGAACTCCTGCCTCAGCAAGGACCTGGACCCACTGTCATTTGCATAGCGCCACAATAGACAATGGCAGATGCAATCTCAATGGCTCTTCACACGGCCTTAGACCACTTGGACAACACAAACATCTGTTCATTGACTATAGCTCAGCATTTAACACCATCATTCCCACAATCCTGATTGATAAGTTACAGAACTTGGGCCTCTGTACCTCCCTCTGCAATCGGATCCACGACTTCCTAACTGGAAGACCACAATCTGTGCGGATTGGTGACAACATCTCCTCCTCGCTGATGATCAACACTGGTGCACCTCAGGGGTGTACGCTTAGCCCACTGCTCTACTCTCTCTATACCCATGACTGTGTGGTTAGGCATAGCTCAATTACCATCTATAAATTTGCTCATGATACAACCATTGTTAGTAGAATCTCAGATGGAAATGAGAGTGCGTACAGGGGCGAGATATGCCAACCAGTAGAGTGGTGCTGCAGCAACAACCTTGCACTCAACGTCAGTAAGACAAAAGAGCTGGTTGTGGACTTCAGAAAGGGTAAGATAAAGGAACACATACCAGTCTCATAGAGGGATCAGAAGTGGAGAGAGTGAGCAGTTTCATCTTCCTGGATGTCGAGATCTCTGATGTCCTAACCTGGTCCCAACATATTGATGCAGCCATAAAGAAGGTAAGACAGTGACTATACTTCATTCAGAGTTTGAAGAGATTTGGTATGCAACAAAAACACTCAAAAACATCTATAGATGTTACTGAACAGGACAGAAAGAAGCTGCAGCGTCATAAATTTAATTGGCTCCATCTTGGGTACTAGCCTACAATGTGTCCAGGTCATCCCCAAGGAGCAGTGTCTCAGAAAGGCAGCGTCCATTGTTAAGGACCCCTAGCTCCCAGGGCAAGCCCTTTTCTCACTGTGACCATCAGGTAGGAGGTACGGAAGCTTGAAAGCACACACTCAGCGATTCAGGAACAGCTTCTTCCCCTCTGCCATCCGAATCCTAAATGAACATTGAACCCATGAACACTACCTCACCTTTTTTAGTATATATTATTTCTGCTTTTGCACTAGTTTAATCTATTCAATATACATATACTGTAATTGATTGATTGATTGATTTTCTTCTCTATTATGTATTGCATTGAACTTTCGCCCTACGATCAAAAGTGCACTGTGGTGGGTAAGGAAAAACATTTTTTTATGTAGGGTGGTGGTGATTTAGTGCCTATTAAGTGTATTAGAAACACAGCTAGCCTAAGCTTCTGAGAGTTGATTGAGTAGGCACAAGCATGGAGAAAAATACTGTATGAATTTCTGTACATGGAGTTAAGCTGGATGATATCCACTGCTTAATGATTGTATGATTCAAGAGTTTTTCTTGAATGAAATCTATTATTCATCATGCTTTTCCTCTAATCTTCCAATATGTCAAAATCAAAATCTGAAATAAATAAATCGATCTATACATTACACTTCTTCCCCCCCCCCCCCATTTGCCACACTGTTTTGTACCATAACTCATTTTGAGAAATGTGGAAGTACAGCCTGCAGTGTATTTTCCACATTTCTAATCTTGGCTCCTGTGGCACCTTTGCAATGCTTCCAGACCTAACGCAGCATCCTATACCACATTCTGCAGCGGTTGTTCAAATTGCTTCAATCCTACACTCAAAACTTGGTCCTCTATCCCTTCCTAATCCACTCCATGCATTACAATGCCTCTTCAAAGCACAGCACTTTGAGCTCATCTCTGATCACTCCTCCAGTATCATAGCTAGGGTTTGGTAAATGCCTTGCTTGGTTTTCATCATTTCTTTGGGACGCTCAGAAAAGTGATACCACCGACTCGTGGGAGATATAGACACCTTCAATAGATGCAATAGAAGAGATCTTATGAGCATATGTTTTGAACCTACTGTAGAAAATAGCAACTGTTGGAAGTTTAAACCTAGATTATGTGTTACTGGGAGGAATGATTTGCCAAGCATAAAATGTTACATTCCACAGTGCTGATACCTCTTATCTGTTAAGTATATTAATTTATCAGCCCAAATGCCAAGCGGTGTAATCCAGAATACTTTCAGCTGGAAAGACACAATTTAGTGCCACTGTAGGGTACCGTAATGGGTGGAAACATATGTATGATCCACAATCATCGACATTAAGTTGGGGTTCACTTTACGTCACGTGACGACATAATGATGTGAAGTTTTTAACTACACGTTATGTTCTGTCTTTGGTTGACAGTAAAAGAATTGCTATGGTTTCCCTTAAACTTTAATCACTTCTGCCATTTTACTTATGGAAACCTACACCACAACATGTCTGTAGAGTGAGGAATAATGCAGTACGAAAGATAAAATTACTGGAACGTGGGATAATTCTACTTCAACAATCTTTGACTTGGATTTGCAACACAACATTGCAGATATGAGGCTGCCCTTCTGACAGAAGGGAACATGAAACATTGCATGTCTATCAGTTTTCTCCACTTTGGTGTGCTCTGTATCCTGCATTACCTTTGAGTCTTCACAGAGGAAATACGCTCTTTATATTCTCCAATAAAAATTTCCTTTAGTCCACCAGTTTTATAAACTTCTGCATTATTTTCACACTACATTGATATATCTAAAATATTTGTCTTTTTTAATGAGGCTGACAAGCTTAGCTTTTATTAGGTCTCTACAACTCATGCTCTCAGTATTATTTTTTAGTTGCACAATTTGTCTGCTTTTGCACATTGGTGTTTTGTCAGTCTTTGTTTATGTACAGTTTTTCGTAAGTTCTATTGTATTTCCTTATTTTCCTATAAATGCCTAGAAGAAAATGAATCTCAAGGTAAAGCACGAGGCCTGAGAGTGAAAAATGAATGTGTTTAACTCCACTGTTCTATGCCAGTTAAAGCACTGAGTCAGACTGAAACATCGATGCCCAGGAGTGGAAACAGCCTGAGAGCAGAAAACGAATAGACATTTAGCCTCGTTGCTCTGTGCCATTTAAAGCATCAAGGCCCAAGAGAGGAAAATGACATGGTCTTCTCTAAGCCAGACAGGGTCCCCCACTGAGCCTGTTCCTTCTACCTGTGTTTGATCCATCTCCCTCTCTTCTCGCTACTACCATCAGGCAGGAGGTGCAGGAATCTTGAGTCCCATACCGCCAGCTTCGAGAGCAGTCACTGGGCTCCTGGACTGGCTTCTCGCGCCTCAGTGCTGAACCGACTCTGCAGCCTGTGCACTCACTTTGTGGAACTCTGCAGTTCAAGTTCGATGTATTATTTGTTTACTTTTTAATTATTTACACAATGTGTTCACACATTGGATGCTTGTCAGCCTTTGCTTTGTGGTGCTTTAATGGATTCTATTGTTTATTTTTTAATTGAAGTTCATCATCAAACAAACATTTCCATAAGATGTATTTCAGACATTGTACCTATATATCATCTGTGGCATTCGTCGGTCTCGAGAGACCATGGATCTGCGCCTGGAGTTTCCAGGGCGCAGGCCTGGGCAGGGTTGTATGGGAGACTGGCAGTTGCCCAAGCTGCAGGCCTTCCCCTCTCCACGCCACCGATGTTGTCCAAGGGAAGGGCACTAGAACCCATGCAGCTTGGCACCAGTGACGTCGCAGAGCAATGTGTTGTTAAGTGCCTTGCTCAAGGACACAAACTTGCTGCCTCAGCTGAGGCTCGAACCAGCGACTTTCAGGTAACTAGTCTGATGCCTTGCCCACTAGGCCACGCGCCAACAAATCAACAGTTCCCTCCATACATATCATACAATCATATATATCACAAATCTCCACAAAGTATTTATCTGAGGTATACACTTAAAGAAAAGAGCGGAAAGAAAAAACAAGCCAAAGGAAAGAACTAAATGGATTCTATCATGTTTCTTTGTTTTCTGGATGTCTGCAAGAAAATGAATCTCAAGGTTGTAAAGATATACATACTTAGATAATAAATTTACTTTGAACTTTGAACTTTTTATGTGGTAAAATATGTGTACGTTGATAATAAATTTTACTTTGAACTGTGAAATGTGAACTTTATTAATTGGCAATACTAAGTTAGCCAAAGGTTTCATCCTTGTTTATGTTATCAACTTCAATGTTATGTGAATTGTCATCCATTCATTTAAAAAGTGCACCCGTTTACATTTCACTTCATGTACCTCCAATTTCAGGATTTACAATTTCTGTTCAGTCATGTCAAGCTCTTATTCTTGTGGACTTTGTGGTCCTTCACGTAAGTAAAGAATAGTTCATCTGGAAGTCAGGAATGAGGTGAAATATTTAGACTTTCCATAGATGACTCATTCACCACAGCATGTGTACACAGGGTATAAATGTGGCTAGTCTAGTTAAACTTCTTGTTAAAACTGATCACCCTTGACTACCTCCTCCTGGATACCAGTGCTAGGACCATAATGTAGTAGAATGGCTAGCGTAGGTGACACAAGAGATACTGCAGATGGTGAAGATCTTGAGCAATGTACACAACATGCTGGAGGAACTCAGTGTGTCAGGCAGAGTGTATGGAGGGAAATAAACAGTTGTTGTTTCGAGCTGAGACCCTTCAACAGATTTGAGTAAATAAGAGAGGGGTGGAAAGGGAGAGAAATGGTTGTGTAACAGAGAGAAAGGTGTGTGTGTGAGTGAGAGAGAGAGAGCGAGAGAGAAAAAGGGAGGCAGATGAGAGAGAACAGTCATAGATTATTCTCTCACCCTAATACCTCCATCTTACACCGTCTTTGTGACATATCTCACCTGTCTTGAGATATGGATATGTCATTTAGGATGGAAAAAAATTCAAAGGTGTAAGTTCAAAGTAAATTTATTATCAAAGTACCTATATGTCACCATATACATACGGATAGATACCTGAAATGCACCAGATGAAGAAAACAGAATTAGCAGTTCAGAAACAATGAAAAAGGTAATTGAAACTAAAGGACATTGAAACCAAAGGATATTAAAACTAAATTTGACGCAACAAAGTGTCATGAACCCCAGCACAGAATTACCGACAAACAGATAATTAAATTTTGGTCTAATATCTGGTCAAACAGGGTGACGCACAATCAAGAAGCAAACTAGATTAGGAAGGTAAAGGAACACACACACACTAGAGTGGAGAAATGCAAATACCTGGAGTTACAGTGGATATGCTGAAAGAGGTTATAAAACAACACCCACAACGGGAATAGTACTGGAAGTGATAATACTTATTGATATAAAAAGTCCACTTGCCTTCGTCTATTAATGCTTATCAACAATTTTCTTAAATATCATGAAAAAGTGCCTGAATTTTTGACAGAGGTACAACATATCTTTTACCTAATAGGGAAATCACAAAAAAATCCACCAAAATATCGTCCAATCACTTGTTTAC
This sequence comes from Hemitrygon akajei, assembly GCF_048418815.1. Taxonomy (NCBI): domain Eukaryota; kingdom Metazoa; phylum Chordata; class Chondrichthyes; order Myliobatiformes; family Dasyatidae; genus Hemitrygon; species Hemitrygon akajei. Next base: position 29,749,489 of record NC_133129.1, read on the forward strand.
AAACTATATATAAAATTGTAACATCATGTATCTCACAACTGAACACACTCACTTAAATAACCTCAATCTAGTTACAGAAGTGCAGAAAGGGTATAAAGGTACGAAGGGCGTAAAGAACAACTGATAATAGATTTCATAATTCTAAATCAAACCTGGTGGAAAAGCAGAAATCATTCATACTGCTATATTGACTATCCAAAGGCATTTGACTCTGTCCCACACTCATGGTTAATAGAAGTTACACTGCATCCAATAATTGTGAAATTCTTACAGCATCTGATGAAGCATTGGCGTACTGTAATCACCCTATCAACTAACAACTGAAAAAGAATATCCACTGTCATCAAAGTAAACCAAAGCATTTTCCAAGTTGACTGTCTAAGTCCATTATGGTTCAGTCTAGCTTTAAACATGCTCTCTAATTTACTGAATTGATGAATATTGGATATCAAATCAGAAACAATGAAATCAGCTATACCTTAACAGTCTTTTCATTCACAGGTGATTTAAAATTATATGTTCCTTCAGCAGTTAAGTTAGAACAGTTAATTCAAATAGTAGAACTATTATTGAAAGATGTAAACATGAACTTTGGACTGGATAAATGCAGAACATTAAATGTAAAGAAAGGTACAATAGAACTAATAGAATACAAAACACAGCAGCAGGATACAATACAACCGATGGATAAATATAACCATGTAACTATATAAACATATAACAATTACAGCATGGAAACAGGCCATCTCGGCCCTTCTAGTCCATGCCAAACGCTTATTCTCACCTAATCCCACTGACCCACACTCAACCCATAACCCTCCATTCCTTTCCTGTCCATATACCTATCCAATTTTGCTTTAAATGACAATACTGAACCTGCCTCTACCACTTCTAATGGAAGCTCGTTCCAACAGCTACCACTCTCTGAGTAAAGAAATTCCCTCTTGTGTTACCCTTAAACTTTTGCGCCCTAAGTCTCAACTCATGTCCTCTTGTTTGAATCTCCCCTACTCTCAATGGAAAAAGCCAATCCACATCAACACTATCTATCCCCCTCATAATTTTAAGTACCTCTGTCAGGTCCCCCCACTCAAACCTCTACGATCCAAAGAATAAAGACCTAACTTGTTCAATCTTTCCCTGTAACTTAGGCGCTGAAACCCAGGTAACATTCTAGTAAATATTCTCTGTACTCTCTCTATTTTGTTGACATCTTTCCTATAATTCGGTGACCAGAACTGTACACTATACTCCAAATTCAGCCTTACCAATGCCTTGTACAATTTTAACATTACATCCCAACTCTATACTCAGTGCTCTGATTTATAAAGGCCAACATACCAAAAGCTTTCTTTACCACCCTGTCCACATGAGATTCCACCTTCAGGGAACTATGCACCATTATTCCTAGATCACTCTGTTCTACTGCATTCTTCAATGCCCTACCATTTACCATGTATGTCCTATTTGGATTAGTCCTACCAAAATGTAGCACCTCACACTTATCAGCATTAAACTCCATCTGCCATCGCTCAGCCCACACTTCTAACTGGCCTAAATCTCTCTTAAACTTTGAAAACCTACTTCATTATCCACAACGCCACCTACCTTAGTATCATCTGCATACTTACTAATCCAATTTACCACCCCATCATCCAGATCATTAATGTATATGACAAACAATGTTGGACCCAGTACAGATCCCTGAGGCACACCACTAGTCACCGGCCTCCAACCTGACAAATAGTTATCCACCACTACTCTCTGGCATCTCCCATCCAGCCACTGTTGAATCCATTTTACTACTTCAATATTAATAACTAATGACTGAACCTTCCTAACTAACCTTCGGTGCGGAACCTTGTCAAAGGCCTTACTGAAGTCCATATAGGCAACATCCACTGCTTTACCCTCATCAACTTTCCTTGTAACCTCTTCAAAAAATTCAATGATTTGTCCAATATGACCTTCCACACACAAATCCATGTTGACTGTTCCTAATCAGACCCTGTCTATCCAGATTATACCATTTATGCCATTTATACCATTTCTAAGAATACTTTCCATTAATCCACCACTGACGTCAAACTGACAGGCCTATAATTGCTAGGTTTACTCTTAGAACCCTATTTAAACAATGGAACCACATGAGCAATACACCAATCCTCCGGCACCATCCCCATTTCTAATGACATTTGAAATATTTCTGTCAGAGCCCGGCTATTTCTACATTAACCTCCCTCAAGGTCCTAGGGAATATCCTGTCAGGACCTGGAGATTTATCCACTTTTATATTCCATAAAAGCGCCAGCACTTCCTCCTCTTTAATCGTCATGGTTTCCATAACTACCCTACTTGTTTCCCTTACCTTACACAATTCAATATCCTTCTCCTTAGTGAATACCGAAGAAAAGAAATTGTTCAAAATCTCCCCCATCTCTTTCGGCTCCACACATAGCTGTCCACTCTGATTCTCTAAGGGACCAATTTTATCCCTCACTATCCTTTTGCTATTAATATAACCGTAGAAACCCTTTGGATTTATTTTCACTTTATTTGCCAAAGCAACCTCGTATCTTCTTTTAGCTTTTCTAATTTCTTTCTTAAGATTCTTCTTACATTCTTTATATTCCTCAAGCACCTCATTTACTCCATGTTGCCTATTTTTATTGTAGATCTCTCTCTTTTTCCTAACCAAGTTTCCAATATCCCTTGAAAACCATGGCGCTCTCAAACTTTTAAACTTTCCTTTCAACCCAACAGGAACATAATGATTCTGTACCCTCAAAATTTCACCTTTAAATGACCTCCATTTCTCTATTACATCCTTCCCATAAAACAAATTGTCCCAATCCACTCCTTCTAAATCCTTTTGCATCGCCTCAAAGTTATCCTTTCTCCAATCAAAAATCTCAACCTGGGTCCAGTCCTATCCTTCTCCATAATTATATTGAAACTAATGGTATTGTGATCACTGGACCTGTAGTGCTCCCCAGCAAATACCTCCATTACCTGACCTATTTCATTCCCTAACAGAAGATCCAACACTGCCCCTTCTCTAGTTGGTACCTCTATGTATTGCTGCAAAAAACTATCCTGCACACATTTTACAAACATGAAACATATAATTACAAATATGAAACATATAATTATCTGGGATATCAACAAGCAAAGAAAATAGATCAGAGTGTGATGAAGGAAAAAACTTTTGACGGAATTTATTTCAAGGCTAAAGAAAATCTGCCAAATAGAGCTCAACAGTAAGATTATAACTAAGGCAATATACACTTTCACTGTACCTATATTAATTTATTCTTTTGGCATTATATCTTGGCCAAACTGATCTGGAAAATTTACAAAGAAAAATAAGAACTGAAATGACAAACTTCAAAAGACATTATGTACAATTGAATGCACGAGATTAACACTACCTAGGACAGAAGGTGGAAGGGGAGTAACAGACACTAAGTATCTACATAACAGTCAGATAAAAAGTCTAAGCATATACTTTCATCAACGAAAACAGGATTCAGCAATCCACACAGGCGTATGCAATTCCCATAAGAAGTACACAACATTAAACTGAAATGACAGCACAATCCAGAAAAATGAAGACGTTGTCACTATTGAAGAAAATGTTAACCACTAAACAGCAGAACAGTCCTAAAGTTCCTAGCAATTGACAAACGTTTGGCTATGCCCTTACCTCAGGTTTTACCAGATTGAGCTGATACATAAAAAAATAATAATACTGACATTTTCACCCTCTCACTGCTACAGCTAGAAGTTTCCACCTACTTCAAAAAGGCAATAATTGTACCAGTGTCCAAGAAGAACAGGGTGAGCTGCCTTAACGATTATCATCCAGTAGCCCCCACATCTGCAGTGATGAAGTGGTTTGAGAGGTTGGCCATAGGTAGAATCAGCTCCTGTCTCAGTAAGGACCTGGACCCTCTGCAATTTCCCTATCGCCACAATAGGTCTGCGGCAATCAATGGCTCCCCACATTGCCTTGGATCACTGGACAATAGAAATTCCTATATCAGGATGCAGTTTATTTACTATAGCTCAACTTTCAACACCATCATTCCCACAGTACTGATCAAAAAGCTACAGCACCTGGGCCGCTGTACCTGCCTCTGCAATTGGATCCTCGACTTCCTAACCGGAAGACCACAATCAGTGGAAATTGGAAATAACATCCACCTCACTGGCAATCAAAACTGGCACACCTCAGTGCTTTGCCCACTGCTTCACTCTCTCTATGCCCACGACTGTGCGGCTAGGTATAGCTCTATAAATTTGCTGATGATACAATCGGTGTTGGCCCAATCTCAGATGGTGATGAGAGGGTGTATAGCAATGCGATATACCTGCTGGTTGTGTGATGTCACATCAACAACCTTGCACTCAACGTTAGTAAGTCCAAAGAGCTGACTGTGAAGTTCAGAAAGAGTAGAACAAGGGAACACAAACCAATCCTTATAGTGAGATCAGAAGGGGAGGGAGTGACTAATTTTAAGTTCCTGGGTGTCAGAGATATATCTCTGAGGACCTAGCCTGGTCACAACATATTGATGCAGCTTCATTAGAAGTTTGAAGAATACTCACATTCTCAAAATTCTCAAAAACTTCTACAGATGTACTGTAGAGAGCATTCTCACTGACTGCATCACTCACCTAGGATGGGCGCAACTATACAGGATGAAAGTAAGTTGCAGAAAGTTATAAAATTAATCTGCTCAATCGTGGGTACTGTTTTTTACACTCTCTATTTTAACTGAGCTATTTGATATGTATATATATAATAACTGTAATTCAGTTTCTTCTATGATTATCATGTATTACATTGTATTGCTGCTGCAAAGTTAACAAATTTCACAACATATGCCGATGATATTAAAACTGATTCTGATTCTGATACATAAGCAATTATCATTGAGGATTTGAGATGAAGAGTCCACGAAAGTGAATCCTTAGACTGCGGGAACAGTTCAATGATGGGGCACGTGAAGATGAATGAAGTTATCCCCACTCATTCAAAAGCCTGATGGTTGAGGGGCAATAACTATTCCTGAATCTAGAAGTGTATGCCCTGAGACTCCTGTACCTTCATCCTGATGGCAGCAATGAGAAGAGAACATGAGCAGGGTGGTAGGGTCCCTAATGATAGATGCTGCTTTCCTGTGACAGTGTTCCATGTAAATGTGCGCAATGGAGGGGAGGGCATTATCCGTGATGGACTGGGCCGTAATCACTACCTTTTTAGGATTTTGTATTCAAGGAGAAGCTTCTTCTGTCAGATGGTGGTGAATCTTTAGAAATCACTTTCCTGAAGGTCTGAGAACACTCAGTCATTGACTGCACTAAGGTACGAAATCAACTGATTCCTGGATATTTCAGAATCAGAATGAGGTTTATTATTACTGTCATAAGTACGTCACGAAGTTTCTTGTTTCTTGAACCACCAGGTTCAGGAATAGTTATTTCCCTTCAGGTTCTTGAACCAGAGTGGATAAATTCACTCACTTCAACACTGAGCTGACTCCACAGACTCTGGTCTGACTTTCAAGGACTATGCAACACATGTTCTCATTATTAATTATTTACTATTTATTTATTATTATTACTTGTTTTTCTTTTAATTTACAGTTTGTCTTCTTTCATATATTGGTTGTTTGGCAGTCTTTGTTCTACTATGAATGCCCGCAAGAAAATGAATCACCAGGTAGCATATGATGACATGTGCAGAACGTACTTTGAAAATACATTTATTTTGAACTTTTAAATGTTGAACTTTGTGGCAGTAGTACAGTTGAAGACATGAATAAGTAACAGGATAAATAAATAGTGCAAAGTATGAAAAACAAAATAATGTTCATGATTTCATGGTCCTTTCAGAAATTTGATGGTGGAGGGGAAGAAGCTGTTATTAAAAGGTGGAATCTGAGTCTTCAGGCTCCGGTACCTCCTTCCTAATGGCAGTGATGCAGAATGTATATCCCAGGTGGTGAGGATCTTTAATGATAAATGCCACCTTCTTTGAGGTACTGTTTCTTGAAGATGTCCTATATGGCGGGGAGCATTGTGACCATGATGGAATTGGCTAGGTCAACAGCCTCAAGTCAACATTGTTTGTTGATTGTCAGAGCAGAGTGAAGAGGATATATAGGCCTGCTCTGCTAATGTCTCTCATGAGGTAGTGGATAGAGAGGAACATGATGAAATGGTTAAGAACTAGAGACACAGAATGAAGGTGATTAATAACCGTTTCGCTGAACACCTACGCTCGGTCTGCCAGAAAAAGCAGAATCTCCCAGTGGCCACACATTTTAATTCCATGTCCCATTCCCATTCTGATTTGTCTATCCATGGCCTCCTCTACTGTCAAAATGAATCCAAACTCAGGTTGGAGGAACAACACCTTATATACCGGCTGGGTAGCCTCCAACCTGATGGCATGAACATTGACTTCTCTAACTTCCGTTAATGCCCCTCCTCCCCTTCTTACCCCATCCCTGACATATTTAGTTGTTTGCCTGTTCTCCATCTCCCTCTGGTGCTCCCCCCCCCCTTTCTTTCTCCTGAGGCCTCCCGTCCCATGATCCTTTCCCTTCTCCAGCTCTGTATCACTTTCGCCAATCACCTTTCCAGCTCTTAGCTTCATCCCACCCCCTCCGGTCTTCTCCTATCATTTCGCATTTCCCCCTCCCCCCACTACTTTCAAATCTCTTACTATCTTTCCTTTCGGTTAGTCCTGACGAAGGGTCTCGGCCCGAAACGTCGACAGCGCTTCTCCCTATAGATGCTGCCTGGCCTGCTGTGTTCCACCAGCATTTTCTGTGTGTTGTTGTTTGAATTTCCAGCATCTGCAGATTTCCTCGTGCACATCTAATGGGTGAAGGCAGGGAAGTGGAACTAACTTGATTAATCTTATACTGAGTCATGACAAATTTGTTGGGCCAAATGGCCCCCCTTCTTGTTGCAATGCTCTGTGATCAGTAATTGGATATTATTAAGTCATTGCTCTCAAATATGCATTGAATTTTGTTTTAAATTTCATTCATACCTTGTTCCATGTTGTTTTATTACAAGTAAACATGCTGGGGAATTGTTAACAAAGCAACATAAATAGGTTTGACAGATGAATGGATAAACAGTAGTTGCAAATAGTGCTAACTTCCTTTTTTGCACATCCACTTCTCCTTTAGGAATGCATTCTTAACTATTTGGTTACCTTTTCAAAAGCCTAGATTGTATTGAAAACCTTTTGCACCCCAGATGGGTTCTGTTCAGAGGAATGCCAACACAAGAAAGTGATGTCTCTCACTTCAGTAACATCAGTGGCTTGAGAAAAAGTCAAAGTTGAAACCAGCTGTAGCAATATAAGAAGTTATGTAAATATAAACACTGCCTTCATAATATTGCATTGTTTAAGTGCAGTGCAGGATATTGTCAACGTGATCCAAATGACTACCTCAGTCCTTGGACACCATTAGTTAACTTTTATGCCTTTCAAAAGATAAAACAGTTTGAAAGCACATCTAATCAACAATTTAAGCTTGTGTGCTGGATAAATAACTCAAACTGAACTAAATTATTTGCTTTACATCGGGGTCTAGCTAAAGGGTCTTGGCCCAAAACGTCAACTGTCCTCTTTCCCATAGATGATGCCTGGCCTGCTGAGTTCCTCCAGCATTTATCCTATCAAGCCATGATGCATCCAGACAGATGCTTTCGGTCGTGAGTTTATAAAGGTTGGTGAGAGTCAATGGGGCACGACAGATTTCATTAGACCTGTCTGGTAGGTGATGTTCCCACATTCTCAATGCAAGGATTTCCTCTGGGTGCTCAAAATTCATCCCAAACTACTGGTCTATATGTTAATATTAATTAACCCTTGTGCAGAAGATCACAGGGTCAGAGGACAGTGCAGGCAAGAGAAACAAAGGCCAGTGGGTCTGGAGTTTGAATCCTGGAGTTCAGCTCCCATCATTGGAGAGTCCTGGATTCTATAATGAAGATCGAAGCCCAAAGGTTGATTGGAAGTCCAGAAGTCGATGCTCGATAGCTGAAGTCCTGGGTTGGCAAGTTTCTGAGTCCACTGGGGAAGTTTGTGGCCCGATGCCTGTGAGTCCATAAATCCAGAGGAGGTTGGAGTACTATCCTGGGGTTCGAGTACTGTCCTGGGGTTGGAGTACTGTCCTGGAGGTTGGAGTACTGTCCTGGGGTTGGAGTACTGTCCTGGGGTTGGAGTACTATCCTGGGGTTGGAGTACTGTCCTGGGGTTGGAGTACTGTCCTGAGGTTGGAGTACTGTCCTGGAGGTTGGAGTACTATCCTGGGGTTGGAGTACTGTCCTGGGGTTGGAGTACTGTCCTGGAGGTTGGAGTACTGTCCTGGGGTTGGAGTACTGTCCTGAGGTTGGAGTACTGTCCTGGAGGTTGGAGTACTATCCTGGGGTTGGAGTACTGTCCTGGGGTTGGAGTACTGTCCTGAGGTTGGAGTACTGTCCTGGGGTTGGAGTACTGTCCTGGGGTTGGAGTACTGTCCTGGAGGTTGGAGTACTGTCCTGGGGTTGGAGTACTGTCGGCATGTGTGAATGGGTGGGTGGGTGAGTGGGAGGAAAGCAGCTCATTTTGCTGTTGCTGATATGTTGTTGTTGTTCTGTTCTTGTCATTGTCGCTTGTTTTGCTCTGCTGAACATTGTGGGTGTGCTATATTGGCGTCAGAATATGTGGTGACACTTGCAGGGCACCCCAGAATGACTTTAGGGTGTACGCACACGATGCATTTCACTGTATGTTTCAATGCCTATGTGATAAATAGATGAATCTGAAGATGCAGCAGGATTGGGAGGAGGAATTGATAGAGATGTGAGAGAGAGCAGATTGCACAGAAATAAGTGGTGGTGTGGGATTGACGGAAACGTTCTGAGAGCTACTGTAGCCTTGATTATAAAGGACTCCAGGCAGCTCATCTCTTTAGCATGTTTCATGGTTCTAAATTATTGTCAACCATAAGAATATCAAAGTGGAAATAGCTCCCAATGAGTGCTCCTTATTTGTAGTTTGTTCAGGATCTCAGTCAGAACAGAGAGGATAAAGGTGTGAGTCTCCAGTAGAAAGTGACCAAGTATCCATTTGCTCACCAGGAGAAAATAGAGCAAAGACACTAGGCATCTTGGCACCTGATAAGCTCTCTGCCTCTTCAGGTGTGGTGACATGAGCTGACGGGAGTTGGAGGATTTGATAAGCATGAGAAAGGGAAGTTGACGTGGGCATGCTTTTCTCTACAGAGAGCTTAGCAATGCAACACAAGGACTTTGTTGTTGTCATCCAGCAGATCAGAAGCTCAACATTCAGGTGTATCTCCTGTCTAAGCTGGAGTACTGAACTCCGAAATGGAAAAGTCAGGAAGATTAATAAGGAATAATGTTCAGTCTGGCTTTAGGAGACTTGTTCCATCCTCTGTTGCCACGACTTCAACATTATCCACATGTAACAGGGCTCTGAACTTGGCATTGATAGATTCTCCATCAGCTTTCCAGCACTGTTTACCACAGCAGTTCAAGCCTTTTTATCCCAAGTATTCTTCAGCATGCTTCCCAACTGAACTTCTGAACTCAGAGCCTTTATGTTTCTCATCGCGCAATGAAGATCTTCATATTTAGCAAGATTTTGGATGCTTGTTTAGATATCTTATGGAAGCGCTTACATTCCGAAAAGATTGACCAGATTAAAGCACTTTTAACCTCTTGTGGACTTGGGTTTAAAAATGAAATACATCACTTTCCTTTTTAAGTATGATCTGGAGTTATTAAAAGAACAGAAATTAATACAAGGAAAAGAAGGCAGTATAAATCATCGTGAATTTTAATTTTAATTCTGTACAAGCTGTGAAAGGATTTGGGCTCATGTTCACAGTGGTGATCTTATTTCTTTTAAATCAAGGCTTCTCACTATTGTTTCTGTTCCAATTCATTTTCAATTCCTGTCTTCATCCTCTTCTTCCAATCCACCGAGGTGTCTGCTGATGAGATATCTATTCTCACTCAATCAAGAAAGGATTGCAGCTTTTTTTTTTGGTTTCTTAAATTCACATGGTGTCTACTAGGAATTAGGGTGACAGAGAAATTTTCAGTCATAGGTCTTCTATACATTTTTGCTACTCATTAACTCTGTATTTTTTTTTATCCAGCCTTACAGCTATTGGATTCAAATTCAGATGATTTGCTTTTCTGTGTTTGTATCAGAACAGGGCAGTTCACAAGCTATCCAAGTGTAAAATTAACTCTACTTTCAAGTTATGGAGTCATACAGCATGAAAGCAGGTCCTTTGGTGCAACTGTTCCATATCAACCAAGATGGCCTTCCATGTTAGTCCTGTTTGTCCACGTTTGGCCCACATTCCTCTAAACACTTATCTATGTACCTGTCTGAGTACACAGTCATCTCCATCATGGGTACCAGCTTCCTCAGCACGAAGGCCACTTCAAAAGGTGATGCCTCAAGTAGGCGGAATTCATCATCAATGACCCACTTCATGCAGGACATACTCTATTACCACTATCAGAGAGGAGGTACAGGAGCCTGAAGACACACGCTCAATGATTTAGGAATAGCTTCTCCTCTCCCAATCTCACCATCAGATTTCTGAACACTAACTCACTATTTTTGCCCTCTTTTGCACTACTTATTTAATATATATATATATATATATATATATACACACACACACATGTCTTATTGTAACTTGTAACATTTTTATGAATTGCTTTGCACTGCTGCCACAAAACAACAAATTTTATGACATACTGTATGTCAGTGATATTAAACCTGACTGTGATTTTAATTCTGATTCTTATTCATCTAAAGGTTGTTAAATACCCACCTCAACCACTTCCTCGGGCGCTTTCTCTGCTGATATTGCCTGAACTTCTGGGCATTTCCCACAGGTGTCCTCTCTCTTTAACTACCTACATTAACCCATCAACCATAAGAATTCATCAACACCTTATCTTCTTCAAATCACTTTATTTTACGTGAGGAACTTTAATTGCACAGTTGTAAGGACACATCACATAACTTTAGATACACAACACCACGCTACATATAGTTAAATACAATATAAAACACTCACAATAAATAATAAATACTAAAAATTAGTACATGCAAATTAAAAAAAAACAAATACAGATAATATAACTGACTGTTTTTACTGTCAAAGGTGCTATGCATACTATATATTCAAAATTGGGTGTTAAGGAGGCAGATGAAGGAAGGCACAAAACTGGATAAGGCTCTTCTGGTGCTGATGGGCAGGGCTCTGTAGCGGCATCCAGATGGCATGAAAGGTGTGTGTGTGTGTGTGTGTGAGTGTGTGTGTGTGTGTGTGTGTGTGTGTGTGTGTGTGTGTGTGTGTGTGTGTGTGTGTGTGTGTGTGTGTGTGTGTGTGTGTGTGTGTGTGTGTTACGTCCTCTACTATTTGTTGAGCTTTCTTTACTGTCCGTCTCTTATGGATGCTGCTGAGTGATTCTTGTTCCCGGCCAATGATTTCACTACTTATTCTAACAATTCTGATCAGTGGGCTGAGTTTGATAGTGCTCATTGCTCTGAACCATGCCATGATGTTGCAGGTTAATATTGATTCAATGAAGCATTTATAAAGTATCTGAAGAATTGATGGCTGGAGCTGAAGTTTCCGCACCTTCCTTCAGAAAAATAGCTGTTGTTGGCACTTATCAACCCACCATTGGTCTTAAAGGTGATATTGTTATCTATAGTTGTGCAAAGATACTTGTATTCTCTAACACGCTCTATCGAATGGCTGCTTATTTCCAGGGTTTCCACAATGTATTGGTATCTTCTAAAGTCCACTACCATTTCCTTAATTTTACTGGGGTTCAGGTCCAGATAGTGGTTTGTGGATTATCCAGCAAATGTATTCATTTCCTCATTGATACAGTCATCAGAGTTGATAGTGTCAATGTTGACTGTGTCATCTGAGAACTTGATGCACTGCATGCCTAGGTGTGAGCTTCTGCAGCCGTCTGTGTACAGTGTGAACCAGATCAGTGCGATAACCGAGACCTCTGGTGCTCCAGTTGATTTTTGCCTGCAGGTGTTCATGTAACCATTATATCTCACTTTTTGAGGAAGGAGAGGATGAAGAGTATGAGGTGGGGGTTTACCTTCATTCACTGGAGTTTGTGCCCCATGAGATGGGGTTTCACGTTGTTAAATGCACTGGAGAGGTCCACAAACAACATCCTAAGCAATGATCCAGGCCTCTCCAAATGTGCGTAACATTAGTACTACATTATTTACGCCTCCTTTTGGCCAATAAGCTAACTGGAGTAGGTCAGTGAGCCCACTTACCATCACCTGGAGCTGTGGTAGGAGGAGCCTTTCATAGGACTTCATTACCAGCAATGTTAGAACTAAAGGACAGTGGTCATTATTGCAGGTGGGATTGCTCTTCTTGGCAATTGGGCATATGATGGTGGTTTTCCTGATGGTTGGTATGGAATGTTCAGACAGAGAGCGATAGAAGAGAAGACAGATGGTTGTCTACAGCAGAGTTTCAGTAACCATCCACTGATGTTATCTGGTCCCGGTTCTTCACTGGGGTTTGCTCTCTTGAGTACTCTCGCCACCTCTCTCGGATGTTGCCTTCACCTCCTACCCTTCTGGTGACTGAAAACTTGTTAACTCTCATTGACAGTTCTAACAAAGAAAGAACTCTATTCCTCTTTCCACAGGTGCTGCCCAAACCTGTACTGAGCATTCTGTTTTTATTTAGACAGCCAAAGTCTTTGTCTCTGCATAGTTATGGTTTCTTGCACACCTGCACTATTGATGGTTGCACTTCAGCTTTTCATTCAAGAGTCAAGGTTCATGGATCAACTTGATTTGCCATTGACATTTATATGTATTAGGAATCTGCCTTCCTGTTCTTGCCACCAAAGCGGATAACCTCACATTTATCCACATTAAACTGCATCTGCCATGCATCTGCCCACTCACCCAAACTGTCCAAGTCACTCTGCATTTTCCTAACATCCTCCTCATATTTCACACTGCCACCCAACTTTGTGTCATCTGCAAATTTGCTAATGTTACTTTTAATCTCTTCATCTAAATCATTAATGTATGTTGTAAATAGCTGCGGTCCTAGCACCGAGCCTTGCGGTACCCCACTAGTCACAGCCTGAAAGGGACCCGTTAATCCCTACTCTTTGTTTCCCATCTGCCAACCAATTTTCTATCCATGTCAGTACCCTACCCCCAATACCATGTGCTCTAATTTTGCCCACTAATCTCCTATGTGAGACCTTATCAAAAGCTTTCTGAAAGTCCAGGTACACTACGTCCACTGGCTCTCTCTTGTCCATTTTCATAGTTACATCCTCAAAAAATTCCAGAAGATTAGTCAAGCATGTTTTCCCCTTCGAAAATCCATGCTGACCCAGACCGATCCTGTTACTGCTATCCAAATGTGCCACTATTTCATCTTTTATAATTGACTTTTCAACATTAATTATATTTTCAACATAGGTAGCATTACAAAGGTGGTTTAAAGTGTTTACAGTGCAAGACAGTGCGGGGTAATAGATAGATGGGGGTGGGGTTGTCTAACTAGAATGGTTGATCAGGTTAACTGCCTTGGTGAAGAAACTTTTAAGATGGCATAAAATGTTTATTTTTATAGCCCAATAGCACTTTGTAGAAGGGTGCTTTTGGAAAAGGCAGCCTGCTGGGTGGGTAGTTTCCTCCGTGATTTTTCCTGCCTGATTCTTTGTCCTGGGCCCATAGAAGACCTGCAGTGACTGACCTTTTCAGCTAATCTGACAGTTCACAGTAGATTTCATATGAGAGGACGCTGCACCAAACCAGACAGTAAAGGCTTGTAGTCTCTGGACACCTTACAATAAACCATTCCATTGCACTAACTCTCTGTCGTCCTTGAACACATTCCTTGTGTCTTGATATCTCCTTATGCATCTTGGAGCCATAGCCTATTTATCAAGGCTTCCGAGAATATTTTAAACAAATTGTACTTATTAGTGAATTCCACATCCTATTTCAGGTTGTGCCGAAGTATTTTATGATCAATGAAGCATTTTAGTGGTGAGTCACTGTTATACTGCAGGAATGTTAAGGTCATAATAGTAGTTTTGAATATGAAAACAGTTTAATAGGACATTTTCCGAACTTCATTGCACATGGTTTCTTACTTTCTTTGTTCTTTTGCCAAAATACACTGCATTATAATTCCTTGCAATGAAATAAATTCAACTTTTCTTCGTAGTCTCCCTGCAGTCTCTTGATTCCTCTTCACAAGTGTCCTAGTCTAGTCATCATCAATGGTATTCCAATTCATAAATTCCTGTTAATGGAAAGATCCAATGCAAAAAAAGTTCCATGTGGAATCAAACCATTAAAAATTTAATTTTAAAAACTTTGATGAGTTCAATCAACTAGCATTCATTAAACCATTTGGAATCAGAATCAGGATTAATATTACCGATACGTGTCATGAATTTTGTTGTTTTGTGGTAACAGTACAATCAGCTTCATGCCTCAGAGGGCATATGATGTTTACAGAGAGGGTAGTATTCTTTCCAGTTGATTGCTTATCTGATGATAATATCGCATACTTTAATTTCAATCTGTGCTCTGTCGAGGTTGTGGCTCAGTTGTTTTTTAGGTAAATAGGGATGGTTTTGGGGATAGATCGGAGAGTTAGAGATCAGCTGGAGCCCAGGGCAGAATGCTCAAAGGCCACTGATCCCCGTGGATGGATTTTGGCCAGGCACAGTGGATGAAAGCCAGCAAGGACAAGGGCCGGTGGCCCCCAGGTCAGCAAGTTCCCCCAGTGTCAGTGGATGCATGCAGACGGAGAGGCACAAGAGCCAGAAATTCCCTAGGTCAGTGAGTCGGAGAGTCCAGAGTTCAAGACTTGGAGTTTGTGATCCCATCATCAATGAACCCTGGGGCCGATTAACAAAGACCAAAGTTTCAAAGTCAAAAATTAAATTCAGCAAGTCTGGGAGATGAGGCACAAGGGTGAAAGCTCCAGATCTGTGAGCATGCAAGTCCACTGGGGAAGTCGGAGGCCTGATGTCTGCAAAGACGTGAGTTCACTGGAGGCTGGAGGCTTGGATGTGGCCTGTCCTGGGGGGGGGGGGGGGGGGTGGGGGGAGAGAGAGAGAGAGAGAGAGAGTGTGTGTGTGTGTGGTGGATGTGAGAGAGGAATGTGGCTTATTTTGCTGTTTTTGTTTCATTAACATTATTGATGCATGTGTTCTTCTGCTGAACATCATGGGCATGCTATGGTGGTGTTAGAATGTGTGATACGCGCAAAATGCTGGAGTAACTCAGCAGGCCAGGCTGCATCTATGGAAAAATGTACAGTCGACGTTTTGGCCCCAGCTGCCTAGCCTGCTGAGTTCATTCAGCAATTTATGTGCTCGGATATTTAGCAATTTTGTATGCTTGGATTTCCAACATCTGCAGATTTTTTCTTGTTTGTGGTTATAATGTGTGATTATCCTTGCGGTCTGCCTTCAGAAACATAGAAAACCTACAGCACATTACAGACCCTTTGGCCCACAATACTATGCCAAACAAGTACTTACTTTAGAAATTACCTAGGGTTTACCCATAGCCCTCTATTTTTCTAAGCTCCATGTACCTATCCAGGAGTCTCTTAATAGACCCTATTGTATCCGCCTCCAACACCGCCGCCAGCAGCCCATTCCATACACTCACCACTCTCTGCGTAAAAACTTACCACTGACATCTCTTCTGTATCTACTTCCAAGCACCTTAAAACTGTGCCCTCTCGCATTAGCCATTTCAGCCCTGGGAAAAAGCCTCTGACTATCCACACAATTGATGCCTCTCACCATTTATACACCTCTATCAGGTCACCTCTCATTCTCCATCGCTCCAAGGAGAAAAGGCCAAGTTCATTCATCCTTAGCTTGTGTTGGTTGTTATTGTGAATGTTGCATTTCATTATATTTTTCGATGTACATGTGATAAATAAACAAATCTGAATCTGACTGTTCTTGGAGGAGAACGAGGGGGTATTTGCAGGTGGTAATGTTCTCTTGTGCCTGCTGCCCTTGTCCTTAATGGGTAGCAAGGATCAAGGATCAAATTCATTCACCATATACACACTCACAAATGAGGAATTTGGTGTGGTGTATTGGTCAGGGTGCAACCTGCAACAATAAAAGCAATGTTCAACAATTATAAAGAATAAAGAATTATATAAAAATACATTTAGAAGTTAAAGTATGGATATGGAATAAAATGTGCATAAATACATAAATACCAGTCTGTACTCACAATGCAAACATAATTATAAAAATTGTTTAAAATGTGTTTACAGTGCATTGCAATGATGAGAGTAATAGCTAGAGGGACTGGGAATGTAACTAGCATACTTGAGCAGATGAACAGCCTAAGGGAAGAAACTATTAAGATGGTGCGAAGTTTTTGTTTTCATAGCCCCATGATAAATCCTGCATTGATGAGGTGCTGTTGGAATAGCCATGAAAGTAATAAAAATGTAGCACATGAATGCAGTACACTGTAGACACAGTCAGAGAAACAAATGAATGAAATGAGGTGGTGCTTGGCTGTCAGTTCAAGATTCGTCCTGTTGTGCGTTAGTGTATTTGGAGTACTCTTCAGGGCAAGAGGATTGCGTTCCATCACACTTCTCCCTTGTGCTTTGTTGATATGCCAGGTGAGTGCTCTCCAACTGGTAAAATGGTTTATTGTTGTTAGAGAAAATACAGTACTGTTCATTCAAGACTGTACTTACCCCAAGGCGACACTTGACACACACACTCTTTCTCCACACAAGATCTTCCCCCACTAATGCTGACTACCACACACCCAGCCCTGACTACGACTCTCATCCCCCACTGAAACATAGCCCGTCCCAGATCCAGTCCTCACAGTTCAACCTCAAACACCTTCTGTCCAAAGGTTTTCAGTCTAATATATATATATATATATATATATATATATACTTATTTCTCACTTAGTCACAACTCACTGACCTTAAGCGTACATCTTTGGAATATGGGAGGAAAGTAGAGCGCCCATAATCACGGGGAGAATACACAAAACTTCCCACATAGACTGTATTATGCAATACAGCACAGAGTAGGCCTTCCAGCCCTTTGTGGTATGGTCCCCCAGCAACCCCCGATAACCCTGATTAGCCATAATCTATTTATGGGACAATTTACAATGACTGATTAACCGACACAGTAGGTCTTTGGACAGTAGGACTGGGGAAGACCCATGCATTCCACTGGGTGGAAGTAAAGAAACTCCTAACAGACGGTGCTGGAATTGAACTCCGAAATCCGATGCCCCTGAGCTGTAATAACGTCGCGCTAACTGCTACGCTACCATAGCAACTTGCCTAGTACACATTCGCTTTCTGCCTACATTCTTTATTTGTTTATTTAGATATACAGCACAGTAACAGGACCTTCCAGTCCAGCAAGCTCACACTGCCCAACAACACCCTACAAACCCATGTATCTTTGGAATGTGGGACGAAACTTGTAATAATGCTGAGCTAACTGTTAAGCGACTGCATTGCCCTGATAGATATCTATCACTGCTCTGATAGATAGATAGATAGATAGATAGATAGATAGATAGATATATATATATCTATATATACTTTGTCTCCCCATACGCACTCACCCCATACAGATTTACTGCACAAAACCTCAGGCTTATCCCCTCAGACACAAGTCCCCATACGCACACTCCAGAGTTCATGCGTCTGAGGCATGTGCAGAATTCAATTTAATGAAGAAATTAACGTTGTAAAAATAAGCTCCTCAATAGTGTTATAATGCTGCCATGTAAGTTTGTTAGTGAAAGTTGATTTCTTGGACATAGATCACTCAAGGTTTATTATTGTTCAGCTTTTTATCAGTACAAAAGCAGCCAATTAATTTAGATCAAAGGAGACATTGCAGATTGACTCTCAAATTAACACAAACACATATACTCTTCCCTTCGTGACCCTTTGATGACTTTATCAAGTTACATTTAAATTGCTAATTCAATATTTCATTGGCAATATTCCCCTGTTCCATATTTGCTATTGGAGCCAGATGTTCTGCAGTTTGAACTAGCAAACTTATTTGTGTTGAACATTCTCTTCAGACGGCCGTGTTTTCCCAATGATGTAATATTTAGCTCTAGGAGTGCTATCTTTTCTATGTAAATTCATGCCTTTGGCTTTATTTCTTCCAGTCTCTGTTAAATCCTTGCTGTCTCCTTTCTAACTCTCTGCAATTGTGCAAGGCAGCATTTGTAATACTTTATCCTTTCTAATTACATTTCAATCCAGTGAAAGTTTCTCATTTGTCAAAGCAGTTTCCCCGGTTGTATTTGGTTTTCAATGTTCACGCAGGTTTGCTGAAATGAAAAGTAAAGTGGATTATTAGATCCGATTTCACCCAAGCAGTACATCTCCACCACATCTGCTGCAAGTTAGACTTCACAAGTTTCGATTTTATTTCATTGCTCAACATTGTAAGTGTCAACATCATTGCAATGAGAAAAGATACCTGGAACTTACCTGTGCCTCCTTATCCAGCCAGATCAAGGGACTGTCAATTCGATATTGCACTGCCTGAAGAAAAATTGTACCATGGGTGAATTTAATGTCATCAGGTATATAGAGAGAAACAATTCATCAAGAGGAAGATAAACAAGGAAGGACAAATGAAAAGTTAAAGGAAAAAATAAATTTTACTTAAAATTTTCCCGTAACAGATTATGAGGGAGGTGATTGTAATTGATTGAAGCCCATGCCTAAGAGATTAATTATTCTTAGTTATTGTGATCTTGTGTGTGCTTACTGTGTGTGATTGTTGGTGATGTGTTTGCACCTTGACCCCATAGTAACAGTCTCATTTGGCTGTATTCATGACTATTCATAGATGGTTAAATGATAATTGAACTTCAATTGAATTGAATTCATATTTATCCAATTGTTAAAAGCCTACAAGTTTGACTTTAAATCAAAGTCTCACTAATGTGAGGCCGCAAGGGGCATAAATATTATACAGGTATGTACAATCTGCAATGATCTACTCACTCAATTTATAGTGTAATGGATATTTACTTTCCAGGGCCCAAGAGGCTTATTGCTAACCTCAGCTTTCCAGCGCAGCATGATATTTCAAAAGTTAAACTTCTAACAAATATTTCTTGCTCAGCTTTGTGTTGTAAACAAACCAGTCTTCAGTTCTAAATGTAAATTGCAGGCAGTAGTCTGTTTGAAGTTAAAAGGACACCTGAGCAGGCTGCTGAGAGATGAGGTTGACAAGGTGACATGACCATGAGATTTCTTGTCTGCATTAGCTAAACCCTAGACATAGAAACACAGCAACATAGAAAACCTACGGCACAATACAGGCCCTTTGGCCCACAAAGCTGTGCCGAACATGCCCTTACCTTAGAATGACCTAGGTTTACCCATAGCCCTCTATTTTTCTAAGCTCCATGTATCCATCCAGGAGTCTCTTAAAGACCCTATCGTGTCTGCCTCCACCACTGCCACTGGCAGTCTATTCCATGCATTAACTACTCTGCGTAAAAAACTTACCCCTGACATCTCCTCTGTACCTACTTCCAAGCACCTTAAAAATATGTCCTCTCGTGCTAGCCATTTCAGCCCTGGGAAAAAGCCTCTCACTATCCACATGATCAATGCTTCTCATTATCCTGTACACCTCTATCAGGTCACCTCTCATCCTCCTTCACTCCAAGGAGAAAAGGCCGAGTTCACTCAACCTGTTCTCATAAGGCACACTCCCCAATCCAGGCAACATCTTTGTAATTCTCTTCTGCACCCTTCCTATGGTTTCCACATCCTTCCAGTAGTGAGGCAACCAGAATTGAGCACAGTACTCCAAGTGGAGTCTGACCAGGGTCCTATAAGAGCTGCAACATTACCTTTCAGCTCTTAAACTCAATGCCACGGTTGATGAAGGCCAATGCACCATACACCTTCTTAACCACAGAGTCAGCCTGCGTAGCAGCTTTGAGTGTCCTATGGACTCGGACCCCAAGATCCCTCTGATCCTCCACACTGCCAAGAGTCTTACCATTAATACTATATTCTGCCATCATATTTGACCAACCAAAATGAACCACCTCACACTTATCTGGGTTGAACTCCATCTGCCACTTCTCAGCCCAGTTTTGCATCCTATCAATGTTCCGCTGAAACCTCTGACAGCCCTCCACACTATCCACGACAGCTCCAACCTTTGTGTCATCATCAAATTTATTAACCCATCTCTCCACTTCCTCATTCAGGTCATTTATAAAAATCACAAAGAGTAGAGGTCCCTGAGGCACACCACTGGTCACCAGCCTCCATGCAGAATATGACCTGTCTACAACCACTTTTTGCTTTCTGTGAGCAAGCCAGTTCTGGATCCACATGCCGCCTTACTTTCTTAATAAGCCTTGCATGGGGTACCTTATCAAATGCCTTGCTGAAATCCATATAAACAACATCTACGGCTCTACTTTCATCAATGTGTTTAGTCACATCCTCAAAAAATCAATCAGGCTCATAAGGCATGACCTGCCTTTGACAAAGCCATGCTGACTATTCCTAATCATTCATAAGACAACCTCCTTGAGAAACGGGAGTCTTATGAACAGATTAGTCCAATATTCATTAGAGTTTAGAAGAATAAGAAGGAATTTTAATAAAACATGTAGTATGAAAGTAGGTTATTGACAGGGTAGATACAGAAATAGTGCTTCCTCACTATTTAGGGAGCAGAAGAGATCACCTACTTAAGACTGATATCTTCAGGGAGCAGTGTCTCAGAAAGGCAGCGTCTATTATTAAGGACCTCCAGCACCCAGGGCATGCCCTTTTCTCACTGTTACCATCAGGTAGGAGTTACAGAAGCCTGAAGGCACACTCAGTGATTCAGGAACAGCTTCTTCCCTTTTGCCATCCAATTGCTAAATGGACATTGAAGCTTTGGACACTACCTCACTTTATTTTTAATATACAGTATTTCTGTTTTTTTCATTTTTAAAAATCTATTCAATATACATATACACATTTTTAATCTATTCAATATACGCATACAGTACTGTAATTGATTGCTTGAGTTATTTATTTATTTGTTTTTTTTCTCTCTTCTATATTACGTATTGCATTGAACTGTTGCTCCAAGTTAACAAATTTCACATCACATGCCGGTGATAATAAACCTGATTCTGATTCTGAAATGAGGACAAATTCCTTTTCTTACAGAGTATGGAATCTTTGGAAGTCTATAGCCTAGAGATCTACAAAGGTAAAGTCACATAAAATTCTGGGGTGGATTTTTGAACTACAGAGGTATCAATGGCTATGGATACCTAGCCAGAAATTAGAAATAAGACCAAGAATGGATCAGATCAACACACACAAAATGCTGAACTCAGCAAGTCAGGCAAGTCTATGAAAATGGATAAAGAGTCAACCTTTGGGGCTCTGATGAAGGGTGTTGGGCCAAAACATTGACCGTTAATTCACTTTTAGAGATGCTGTCTGATCTGCTGAGTTCCTGCAGCATTTTGTGTGTGTTGCTCTGGATTTCCAGCATCTACAGAATCTCTTGTGTTTGGCATTAGATCAGACTTTATGACATAAGAAGATGTTATGGCAGACCCCTGCTCTTGATATTTTATGGTAGCATGTTTATAGTGTAACGCGCTGTAAGGTTTCATTGCTAATGTAATGGGCTCTCTGTAATGTTTCACTGCTAAGGTAATGGTTTCTCTGCAGCAATGTTTGTAGAAATAACAGGGCTTTGGAATGTGTGCTAGACAATGAGAGGCTTGTTGTTCTTTCTTGTGGGTCTGGGAGCAGTGATTTCAGAATCTTTTGTCAGTGAGAGATGAAGAGAGGAGATGCAAGTGGAGAGAGTTGGTAGACCGCTGGATGGGGTGGCCTAGGAGCGAGGGTCCAAAGGTCAGCGACGCTCGGAGGAGGTCGATGGGGGTTGAATGGATGAATCTGTGAGCTCCAACATGCACATTAGGCTGTTTCATTAAAAAGGGCCCCTTTTCTTTTTATTTTCTTTACTAACTCTATTGTCAGATTACAATTTATAAAGTTCCATCATTTAATTGCATATGGTGTACTGTCTGATATTGTAACCAGGCAACACATTACGTAGCATCCACACAAACGAGATTTCTCAGCTGGGCCAGAGGTTGCTTTCCCTTAGACAACCATGTGCTAGCTGAACCTAAGGGTTACAACAGTAAAGTAGTTCTGTGAATTGCAAACTACCTTTCAGATTCAGGATCAGAATCAGGTTTATTGTCAAAGGCATTAGTCATGAAATTTGTTATTTTGTGGCAGCAGTACAGTGCAGGCATAACAATTTGGTATAAGTTTCAATAATAATAAATAAGTAAATATTCCAAAAGAGGAATTGTGAAGTAGTGTTCATGGGTTCATGGACAGTTCAGATATCTGATGGTGGAGGGGAATAAGGTCGATCTCTCTCTCTCTCTCTCTCTCTCTCTCCATTCCTTCCCTCCCTCTCCTTCTCTCCTTCACCCCCAAATTTTTTAAATAATTGAAAATAAATTTTGTATTCCTGTAAAGTAAGTGCTGAAGGTAGGAATAATTTTAATCCTCAGCTTTTGAAAACTTCTCATTTTTCCTACAAACTATTTAATGCTGCCATTCCCGCCACCAGCCTCTTTTTCTTTACCTCTATAAACTTCTCCTCACTATTCATAAGGAACCTGCATTCCTTCTATTTTGGCCACCTGAAAATGCCAAATCACTCTGCTTTTCTATTGACCATCACATCTTCAGCACACTGCAACCCTCTTTCCCCTTCCACCGCATGTCCTTTCAGAATGCCTGAAAAGCCACCATTTTTTTAAGTGCTTGTTCTACGGTCCTAATGCCAATGATCCTTGGTGTCATGATTTTGGGTAGAATCCTGAGAAGTCCCTTTGGTTTGTTACACTACAGACAGTAAGTATATGCCCTCCAAGAGGAACAGAACCTTGTCATGGTTCGGAGGCTTATATGCCTCAATAACTGAGAGGGGTACATTGCCTAGAATTAAGGCCTTGTTCTTTGGCTCTTGGTAGGGTCACCCATGCCAAACAGGTCAAAGGGTAGAGGCCAGACTAAGAGTGGTCCACTAATCCTTCAGGTCAGATGGTTCAGCTCAGAGCTAATAACCCTGACTGGTAAAACAAAATTATTATGGAAACAGCAATGGAGAATCTTTCTATGCCTGAGTGCAAAGGTATTCCTGAATCTCCACCCAGGACAAGCATGACTGACAAGTGTGAAAACCAAGAGGAAGTTACTAACATGGTAAAGGAAGCTGCGAACACTGCCAGAGATGAAGCATATCTTTCACTGCCCTAAACACCAGAGGTGTAATGGACAAAGGGGAGGGGGGAGGGGAAGGGAGAGAGAGAGAGAGAGAGAGAGAGAGAGAGAGAGAGAGAGAGAGAGAGAGAGAGTGTCCATATATGCAGGTTTATTTTTTAAAGCTAACTAATGCATTTTTTCAAGGGATGGAATATCACTCTCAGATATGCATGTTGCAGGAGTTGTATTCTGATCCCAAGGTTCAGTTCTAGTGAAGACTATAGAACCAAATTTCAAACTAAAATGTATGTGCCCAGTCACATGCACCCACCACCAACACAATCTGGTTCCTTTAGCATAATGTCATACAGCACAGAAACAGCCCTTGAGCCCAACTGGACCATGCTAACCAAGACAGCTATCTAAGCCATTTGTCACGAGCTCTACGGCTTGCCATAGAGAGTTGCGCTTCTTGGGTTCTTGAAAACCTCTATTTACTAATCATCATCTTAACTAGAGTCATGTAGCCCTTGTGGTTTTGGTTTAATCTTGTCTAGTTAATTGTAGCTGGCACATGTTTCCTGCATTCTATGATTATTTAAAGAGGTCTCTTGTTTAATGCCTCTCATTGTGTTGGAGAGAATGAATTCTCTCGCGGTGTTGCTCAGTCGCTCCTTGGGGAGGCTCTGTTGGTATTCCTACAACTAACCTCTTGTTTTCATCTCCTCCTGAGAATCCTGCTGTTCCTCCACTCCTGGGTCGAGTCGTGAGCCTGCTGTCCACAGCTCCTGTGTTGAGTCAGTGCCAGCAACCTCTGTGACTGAGACAGTTTGTCATTCCTCTGCACCTGGGTCTTGTCCTCCAAGAGAATATCGTAACACCATTCCCAGTTGCTTACATTTGGTCCATATCCCTCTGTAACTTCCTCTCTGTCTACCTGTCTAACCATCTTTTACATGTTGTTCGTCTACCTGCCTTAACCATTTTCTCTGGTGGCTCTTTCCCTATATGGACCACCCTTTGACTGAAATAGTTATCAATCTGATCCCTATTAAATCTCTTCCCCTCACCTTCCAGGCAAGAAGGTGCCAGCATACAATGCTTCCTCAGTCAACAACTTTCAGATAGTCCACAAATCTCTTTATTTATTTTACATCTGCTTTTTAAACATTTCTGTAACTGTTAGAGCCTGTGATTTACAATTTGGAGATCGATTGAGTGATCTAGCGCTTTGCTGTCTCCGAGAAGATCCCAAAGCTTCCAATAATCACCGACTGAGGCTTTGAAGAAGAGTGAAACTTTGAGGCAAATGCGGAAGATGAATGAGGGTTCAGTACCGACTAACTGTGTCTCGATTGCTGCTGTGATGGGTCTCTCCTTGCTTTCGGAGAAGGAGTCTATCCAGTAACAGCGAGTGCAGCCTATTACTCACTGTTGCCGGAGGGGAAAGCCTCTGTGTCTGAGTGGTCACTATCACTCTTGATGCTCCCGAAGTTCAGTGACTTATGGATTAGACAATGGACCGTGGACTCTTTCGGTTTTATGGTTTTTGTATTCTGTGTTTTCTCCTATTCTTTCTGTTTGCTCTTTGGCAAGTTTGTGTGCAGGGGTGTTGGAGTTGATGTTCTTGTTGCCATTTGGTAAGTTTGTTGTTTCTTTTGTGTGGGAGAGGGTGGGTTTGGAGTTTGATGGTCATGTTGCTGTTCTTTTTTTGTAGGGGGGAATAAGTTTGATATTTTTCTTGAATGACCTCCATGGCTTTCTTTGCTTCATTGGCTATCTGAAGAAGACTAATCTCGGAATTGTATACTGCATACATTCTTTGATAATAAACCTTTATATCTAAGCCCTCTAGTTCCTGATTCCTCAACCATTCACCACACAACTATGCCCCTCTTGATGTTCTACACCTCTGAAAGATTACTCCTCATTCTCCTACACTCCAATCAATAAAATAAAGATAAATATTAGCTTTATTTGTAATATATGCATTGAAACATTGAAACATGCAGTGAATTGATAAGCACAGGAGATTCTGGAGATTGCGCATACAATGAAATGCATCATTTTGCTTCAACCAGTCTGAGGATTGTGCTGGAGCAGCTCCAAGTGTCGCTACGCTTATGGCACCAAGATATCATGCCCGTAACTCACTAACTGTATGCCTTTGGACTGCCGGGGGGTGGGGGGGGGGGTACAGGAGCACCTGGAGAAAACCCACGTGGTCACAGGGAGTACGTACAAACTCTTTACAAACAGCTGCAGGAATTGGAGGCCAATTGGTAATCATTGATGCTGTATATCACTTGCACTTACTGCTACACTACCATGCTGCCCACAAAAACATTTAGACTGCTCACCCGGTCTCCATAACTCAGTCACTCAAGCCCCAGCAATGTTCTAATAAATCTTCTCTGCGTGCTTTCCAGTATATTGGCCGCGTGACTAAAAGTGAATACAATATTCCAAATGTAACTTGGCTAATATCTTGTACAAAGATGATGTACGACTTAACCATTTCAGCAGAACCAGACTTTGGAACCAGAATACCTTGTGCAGCTGCATCTACAGTGTAACATAAACATGAGAAAGTCTGCGGATGCAGGAAATCCAAAGCAACACACACAAAATGCTGCAGGAACTCAGCAGGTCAGGCAGCATCCATGGGATGAATAAACATTTGACGTATCTGCCCAAGACCCTTCTTCAGGACTGGAAAGGAAGGGGGGGAAGACACCAGAGTAAAAAGGTGGGGAGAGAGGTAGGAGGAGAGTTAGAAGATGATAGGTGAGGCCAGGTGGATAGGAAAGATACAGGGCTGGAGGAGAAGGAATCTGCAGTATTTTGTGTAGGGCAAGTAACTGTGACACGGTGGTCAGCAGCACAGGGGCGCCGCAGGGAACCGTACTCTCTCCGGTCCTGTTCACCCTGTACACATCAGACTTCCAATATAACTCGGAGTCCTGCCATGTGCAGAAGTTCGCTGATGACACGGCCATAGTGGGGTGTGTCAGGAATGGACAGGAGGAGGAGTATAGGAAACTGATACAGGACTTTGTGATATGGTGCAACTCAAACTACCTGCGTCTCAATATCACCAAGACCAAGGAGATGGTGGTGGACTTTAGGAGATCTAGGCCTCATATGGAGCCAGTGATCATTAATGGAGAATGTGTGGAGCAGGTTAAGACCTACAAGTATCTGGGAGTACAGTTAGACGAGAAGCTAGACTGGACTGCCAACACAGATGCCTTGTGCAGGAAGGCACAGAGTCGACTGTACTTCCTAAGAAGGTTGGCGTCATTCAATGTCTGTAGTGAGATGCTGAAGATGTTCTATAGGTCAGTTGTGGAGAGCGCCCTCTTCTTTGTGGTGGCGTGTTGGGGAGGAAGCATTAAGAAGAGGGACGCCTCACGTCTTAATAAGCTGGTAAGGAAGGCGGGCTCTGTCGTGGGCAAAGTACTGGAGAGTTTAACATCGGTAGCTGAGCGAAGGGCGCTGAGTAGGCTACGGTCAATTATGGATAACTCTGAACATCCTCTACATAGCACCATCCAGAGACAGTTTCAGTGACAGGTTACTATCGATGCAATGCTCCTCAGACAGGATGAAGAGGTCAATTCTCCCCAATGCCATTAGGCTTTACAATTCAACCACCAGGACTTAAGAACTTTTTAAAGCTATTATTAATGCTTTTTGAGATAGTGATTTAGATGCATATCATATTTTTTACTGAGTTAAGTATTGTATGTAATTAGTTTTGCTACAACAAGTGTATGGGACATTGGAAAAAAGTTGAATTTCCCCATGGGGATGAATAAAGTATCTATCTATCTATCTAACTGAGAGCAAACTTCTACAAAGCTGGTTTAATAGATTAATAGTTTTTCCTATCAAGTGGTTTCCTGCAACCCAAAAAATAAACTGCATTAAATTGTCAAATAGACTGCAACATGGTCCTTCCTACATTGCAAAGTAGCTATGTTGAGATTGTTGTGAGTGTAGCAAGTCCTCAACACTTCCGCACCCCTTTCATTTACCCTCTAAGCTGTGGAAATGTAACACAATAATTTACTTAGAGGTACAGTGTAGAACAGGCCCTTCCGGCCCAATGAGCAGCACTGCACAACAGCCCACCTACCCAATCGGAGGACAAATTACAATGACCACTTAACCTACCAGTCGTTCTGCGGGAGGAAACCGGAATACCTGATGGAAACCCAAGCAGACATGGGCAGAACGTTTAAACTTAGAGGATGCCGGAATTGAACCCCGAACGTGGAAGACCCTGCGCTGTAACAGCATCATGCTGACCACTACGCTACTGTGGCATCCCACGTAAAACCTAAAGGGAAGCAGGAAATAAAATTTCTGTGGCGGCAATGCAAGCAATTGGAAGTCTGAGTTAGTGTGCTCCAGGGTTAAAAAGAAAACACAGTCAAATTAAAACTGTGGCTCATCTAAAAGATCATGGCCTATTTGTTCTTGTTTATGTCTGACTGTAGGATGCCGTTTGCAGAAGTTGCTCTTTCTATATACAGACCACCCACTGCTTCACAATTAGTGTTACTGTCCAACCATGCGGACTTCTTCAAACGGAGAACAATGTGCGAAGTGGAACAAATGGAATTCCTCAACACGTTGACTTCCATTCCGGTTTTTAAATGAAATTTTAAATGTGTGTAGCAATGTTCATTGGTGTTTAACACCATCACTTAGGGGCACTCTTATCAAAGGTTATTTCATCTAAGGAGTACTGTGCCATGAAATAAAAGCAGGAAGTGCCGGAAACACTCAGCCAGTCAGACAACACCTGGGTAATGATAAACATTTGGCATTTCAGATCCAAGACCCTTCAAGAAAGAGAGGCCAGGTATGAACTGCGTCAGAACTCTCAGCTCAGGAACCTAAAGAACACCCACAGACTCATCATTGAATGCAGAGGTACTGCAAGAGATCCAACGTGTTCTTTCCCTACTCTTAGACCTGAAACATTCCGTTTCTCTTTAAAACATGATTAAAAATGAATGTAGCTGTCAGACAAGAGCAACGACAGCTATGCCCCTGGTCCAGAAGAAATAGTGTGCATGTCATTTACATAAATTTTTGAATTTAGTATGTTTACTTTTTTTGGAGTTACATAATGCAGACATAAACTTGATCCCAATTATATTGTATGAACCCAGAGCCAAATTCATTTTGGAAATGAAATCTTGGCTTTTCCTAATAGCATGGGCTGTTGACATGGCGCTGAGCAGAGAAAGCTGCCTTTCTCAAAGCTGACAGAAATAATTGTAATTGCCAAGTTTATTTAGCTTGCCATTCCCTTTCTGCTACTTTCATGCCTGCATTTAGGATTCCACATAACTGGTCATGATCTTCAAGGGCTTGGAGACAATTCAAGCAAGTGACATGTTCAAGGGCAGTTTCCAAAATTCAGGGAAATGTGCGGAGGATAATATATTTGTCCTTATCAAAGTGGTGAGCTGGAAATTGTCATGTATGTGTAAAAGTCATATTAAAGTTGGTTTAGTGTGAGCATCTGTGTTCCATATTGCAAAGGCTGCAAATTGCGTTGTGATGGAGCATGAGCCTAAAATATACACGACGACATAGAGTTCTCTCTTCTGCAACTGGATAGAGTGGAGAAAACAGAAAAGGCAAACAGGAACAGTGGACTGCCAGTGCCATCAATCTGTCAGTAATGAATGGGGAGAAGTAGGTGGAGAGGCTTTCATGCTGAGTATAAGGGATTAACAGGATGAGTGAAGAAGATGGCAGTGGTAATTTGAGGTGCAGTAAGTCAAGTCAAGTCACTGTTGATTGTATTTCGACCATAACTGTTGGTACAGTACACAGTAAAAACGAGATAATGTTTTTCAGGACCATGGTGCTACATGAAACAATACAAAAACTACACTGAACTACGTAAAACAACACAAAAACTACACTAGACTACAGACCTACCCAGGACTGCATAAAGTGCACAAAACAGTGCAGGCATTACAATAAATAATAAACAAGACAATAGGCACAGTAGAGGGCAGTAAGTTGGTGTCAGTCCAGACTCTGGGTATTGAGCAGTAGGGGGAACACTGGGAATTTTATCTGGAAGGTTGCAAGACAGACTGATTTAGTTGATTGTGCAAGGACTTCCAGTGTGATGGCAGAGGCGTTGAATGTGGCAGATCCGCCGCTGCAGCAATCTGAGGTGCTGAGGGGGGCAAATGGAGTAGGTAAGAATGTGCTGGTGCCTTTATAACCATATAACAATTACAGCACAGAAACAGGCCATCTCGGCCCTTCTAGTCTGTGCTGATGCTTACACTCACCTAGTCCCACTGGCCCGCACTCAGCCCATAACCCTCCATTCCTTTCCTATCCATACGTGTTCCAGGGCGGCACAGTAGCATAATGATTAGCACAACACTTTGCAATGCCAGTGACATGAGTTAGTTCCTGTCCTTTCCTACAAGGAGTTTGTCCACTCTCTCTGTGACCACATGGGTTTCCTCCAGCTGCTCCGGTTTCTTCCCACAGTCCAAAGACAAACCAGTTGGTAGGTTAATTGGTCATTGTAAATTGTCCAGTGATTAGGCTAGGGTTAAATTGGGGGTTGCCAAGCAGTGCGACTCTAAGGGCCGGAAGGGCCTATTCTGTACTGTATCTCAATACATAAATAAATGATTAGGGAGGGGTTCAGGAGATATTGGGATGTCAGGAAAACAGAAAATCTGGCAAAACTGAGAAATAATCATGTGGGAATGCAGGGAGACCTCCAGTGTCCCTGACGATGACACGTGCAAGAAGTGCAGTCAGCTGCAGCTTCTAACAGACTGAGGTAAGGATTTGGAGTGGAAACTCTCTTTGCTTTTCCTTGGTGCTTTACTTTCCGCTCTGAAGTTCAAATTCAAGTTTATTGTCATCTGGCAAACAAAACAACGTTCTTCTGGACTACGGTGCACTCACAAAACACATATCACATAAAATAAAATATCACCATAAATAAAGTATAATTCAAAGTGCATGTAGTGTGCAGTGCAGGTAAACAGTAAACAGCTCACTGTGCTAGTGATGAGACCTCAGTGGTATTCATTAGTCATATCTACAATGATATAACATTGGCAATCGTATACACAAAATGCTGGAGGAACTCAGCAGGCCAGGCAGTATCTATGGAAAAGAGAAAACAGTCAATATTTTTGGGTCATATCCTTCATCAGGATAGGAAAAAAAAAGAGGTCAGCGTAAGAAGGTGGGGGAGGGGAGGAAACATTTTCTTGCTTTTAAACGCTAAAAAGGCATCTTCAAGGTAGATGACTTTTATGAAAAGAAACAGTTTTTGCTTACAGGAATCTATACAAACCTTAAATGTAAACTACACACAACTAAAATTTCAGTTCACTTTATTCCCACTAGCTCACACAAGCTACTTACCAGTCTCATAGCTTGTAGAAGCGTTGATATCCAAATAGGCCATGTAAATTTGAACAAGTTGTATGACTTTGAATGTATATGTACTGTTATTAATACTGTTTACTTTTTATTTCAAAGATATCACAGATACATATCTTGAAAAGCTGTTTAAATTTAACCATTCCAACATGTGTTAATCACAAACGAAAAACAATGAAAAAAGTAAAGCAAAAATTTTAAAAGCTGAGCAATTAGAGCACTAAATTGAAGCGAGCCTTAAGTAATCTTGAAAACTAGAACAGTTTTCTGCTGAATGTGAGCCAGACTGGTGAATTAGATTCAACAAACCATCTAGTCGAGCAGCTTCTGTGAGGAGAAGGGAATTATCGGCGATTTGGGTCAAAGCTTTGCATCATTCCTGACAATTCCTGCACCCAATAATGTTGCCTGACCTGCTGAGTTCCTCTGACAGACTGTTTGCTGAGCCACGTTCTGGCCTCTGCAATCCCTTGTGTCTCCATATCTGAATGTCTTCCTCATACAAATAGCTGATAGGACTATTATTACACACCAAGCCTGTTATGTTTTGTAACTCCAAGACATAAAATCGAATTGAACTAAAAACAAAGGAGCCAGAATAATGTATCTAACTTCGTGTTTACTTGAAGTCAGGCACGCATGCAGGATATCACATGGCAGTGTGATGACATATGCAATTCACTTATTTATTTATATAACCCATAATGAATTATTTAAATGAACAAGAATCAAACAATATATTTACAACATTACTCAAACACCACTGAAATATTAAATACACATCAAAGCCAATTTAGGACTTAAGGTCACATTTCCTCTTCTTTTCCAATCTCAATGAAGGACCTCAGCCCAAAGCACTAACTTCCATAGATACTGCCTGGCCTGCTGAGTTCCTCCAGCATTTCGTGTGTGTTGCTCTGGATTCCCAACATCTGCAGAATTTCTTGCATTTAAGGGATTGATTAGGGAGGTGGCACAAAGCTTCCACTTTCCACTCTTTGGAAATAGACAGGCAAACTCCATAGGAAATAGTAAACATGAGAAATTCAGCAGATGCTGGAATCCAAAGCAACACACACAAAATGCTGGAGGAGCTCAGCAGGCAAATGAATAAACAGTGAAAGTTTCAGGCCGAGACCCTTCCTCAGAACTGGAAAAAAACTGGGGAAGATGCTAGAATAAAAAGGTAGGGAGAGGGGAGGGAGGATAGCTAGAGTGTACCACCAGGAGAAAGGGAAGGTGGAGGGGACCGGGGGAGGTGTTGCGGTTGATTGGCTGATAGGCAGGTGAGAAAAGGTAAGAGGCCAGAGTGGGGAATGAGGAAGAGTGGAAGGGCCAAAATGAATGGGAAGGTGGAGCACTTTGGTCAATGGCAGAGATAAGGGCCAACAGGGAGATTAGCAGGAAGGGATGATTGGATAAGGGAACAACACAGGGTGCAATCCATACGAAAAGTGGAGGGAGAGGGGTAGGTAAAGATATGTTTTGTAGTAGGCCTTCTCCCCATAACCTTTGATGCTATGTCCAATCAAGAACCTATCAAGCTCTGTCTTAAATACACCCAATGACCTGGCCTCCACAGCTCCCTGTGGTACAAATTCCACAAATTTACCCCTCTGGCTAAAGAAATTTCTCTGCATCTCTGTTTTAAATAAATGCCCCTCTGTCCTGAGGCTGTTCCCTCCTGTCCTAGACTCTCCCACCATGGGAAATATCCATTCCATATCTACTCTGTCTAAACCTTTCAACATTTGAATGGTTTTAATGAGATCCCCCCCTCATCCTTTTTAATTTCAGTGAGTACAGACCCAGAGCCATCAAAGTTCCTTGTATGATAACCCTTTCATTCCAAGAATCATTCTTGTAAGCTTCCTCTGAACCCTCTCCAATGCCAGCACATCTTTTCTTAGATGAGGAGCCCAAAACTCAAGGTGATGCCTCACGAGTGCCTTATAAAACCTTAGCATGACATCCCTGCTTTTGTATTCTAGACCTCTTGAAATGAATGCTAACATGGCATTTGCCTTCCTCACTGCCAACTCAACCTGCAACCTTTAGGGTGTTCTGCACAAGGACGCCCAAGTCCCTTTATATCTCAGATTGTTGGATTTTCTCCCCATTTAGAAAATAATCTGCACATTCATTTCTACTACCAAAATGCATTTTTCAGCAATTGTATTTTATTTGCCACTTTCTTGCCCATACTCCTAATCTGTCTAAGTTCTTCTGCAGCCTACCTGTTTCTTCAACTATCTATTTCCTATTGTGGTGATGGGCAAATTGCAGTGGATCCAGGTCCTTGCTGAGACAGGAGTTAACTCTAGCCTTAGCCAACCTCTCAATGCATTTCATCACCAAAGATGTGAGTGCTACTGGAAGATAATTGCATTTATATTGTACTTTCTACGAAGTTCCAGAGTACATTACAGCTGTGTTACAATGCAACACGATGTGTTAGAACATAGAACAGTACAACACATACTGGGCCCTTTGGCCCACAATGTTGTGCTGACTTTTTAAAGATAAGCCATCCCTTTTCAGTGCTGTTGAGAAACAAACACAAGATGAAACTCCCCTGCATCTCAGTGAATTTTTAAAAAGTGTTATGGATCACAGAGAATCTAAAGAGCATGGACAGTGAGTGGGCACTGTAACACCCGGGTACAATGGTGCTGCCGTACTTGACTAGTAATTAATCCAGAGAGTTGGATTAACAATGGAGAGACCTGAGTTCCAGTACTCAGTAGCATCTGTGGAATATAGTAACCTGGAATTCGTGGGGAAAACAGAACAGAGCAACACATAAATATTACTATAAGTCACAATTTATAAGTAAATAGTTAGATTGGTAGGTAGATAGATAGATAGAACATAGAACAATACAGCACAGTACCAACCCTTAAACCCTGCCTCCCATTTAAACCCCCACCTTACATTCCTCCATATACCTGTCTAGCAGTGTCTTAAATTTCACTAGCGTATTTGCCTCCACCACTGACTCAGGCAGCGCATTCCACACACCAACTACTTTTTGAGTAAAAAACCTTCCTCTAATATCCCCCTTGAACTTCCCACCCCTTACCTTAAAGCCATGTCCTCTTGTACTGAGCAGTGGTGCCCTGGGAAAGAGGTGCTGGCTGTCCACTCTGTCCATTCCTCTTAATATCTTGTACACCTCTATCATGTCTCCTCTCATCCTCCTTCTCTCCAAAGAGTAAAGCCCTAGCTCCCTTAATCTCTGATCATAATCCATACTCTCTAAACCAGGCAGCATCTTGGTAGATCTCCTCTGTACCCTTTCCAATGCTTCCACATCCTTCCTATAGTAAGGCGACCAGAACTGGACACAATACTCCAAGTGTGGCCCAACCAGAGTTTTATAGAGCTGCATCATTACTCCGCGACTCTTAAACTCTATCCCTCGACTTATGAAAGCTAATGCCCCATAAGCTTTCTTAACTACCCCATCTACCTGTGAGGCAACTTTCAGGGATCTGTGGACATGTACCCCCAGATCCCTCTGCTCCTGCACACTCCCTAGATAGATAGATAAATAGATAGAGCAAAAGCGGAATAACAACATAGTGTCTGTGGGTTCATGAACTGTTCAGAAATCTGATCACAGAGGAGAAGTTGCTAAGAACAAAATCTGGATGCTGATGTCATCTTCTCTGCCAACTATGTTTGGAACACTGGACTCATCACTGAGTTCAGTTCAAGAGCACCACTTTAACTCCAATGCTCTATCCTGGTTCTCCAGACTTACGCAGGACTCCAGTGCCAGGTCAAAGGAGAAATTAATATTTTTTAAAATGTTGTCTAACTGGAAGGGCTATAAAAGATTTGGACAAATGTGTATTGACATAAGAAGATTTAGATGTAGACTTTTAATACAATAGCTTCCAAAAATAAATAGCAATTGTTATAACAAATCCCTAGTGGATTGTTAATTGTATTTTTCTAATGATGTAAACTATTTAGAAATACTGTCTTTTGCTTTGGAATGTTTCAGTTTGAAGTCTTTCAGCTTTTCCTGAATTGTTTGAGAATTTTGAACATTTTGGAATGTCTGAGCAGTATCTTAGAAAAATTTAGAGCATTTTCAGTATTGATTATCGTTGGCAGGACTGGCTCTGGGGCAGTGATGGGATATTGTTAGTGGCAGAGCTTGGCTGGTTGTGGAACTGGAACTGGTTTATACTGCGGTAGATACAGAGAAATGCTTTGGTTTATGCACCATCCAGGCAGATCATTTCATACGTGAGTACATCAAGGTAAAGCAGGATGCAGAATATAGCGTTGCAGTTACAGAAGAGGTGCACGCAGGTAGATAAATGAAGTCCAAGTGCCATGATGAGATAGATTGAAAAGCCAAGAGTTAATTTCTCGAGTATAGGAAGACCATTCAAAGATCAGATAATTAATTCATTAATTAATTTTTGATCTATAGCAGGGAGCAGACTCACCTGGCACTTTGAGCTGCGCCGCCCAGCAGCCCCTGATTCAACCTGAGCCGGGAGGAAACCGGAGCACCCGGAGGAAACCCAAACTGTCACAAGTAGAATGTAGAAGCCCCTTACAGACAGTGGTGGGAACTGGACTGAAGTCGCTGGTACTGTAAAGCATTGTGCTAGCCACTATGCTACTGCGTCACCCCATAACGGCTCAGTCCAGCTTCCCCTCCATCAACTCCGTCTACAGTTTCCATTGCCTTGTGAATGGAGCTGGCTTATTCAAAGAGCCCTTCCACCAATCAGGGGAATCTTCAAGAGGTGGTGCCTCAAGAGGGTGCCATCCATCACTAAAGACCCTTACCACCCAGGACATGCTCACCTCTTGTCATTAGGGAGGAGGCACAGGAGTCTGAAGATCCAAAGTAAATGATTTACAAACAGCTGCTTCTCTTTCCTATTATATTTCTAAACAGTCCATAAACTCATGAACACTAACTTATTATTCCTTTTTTTTGCATGATTTATTAGTTTCTCATTTAGATCCCCTGGGTCCCCTCCTTCCCTTTCTCCTATGGTCCACTCTCCTCTCCTATCAGATTCTGTCTTCTCCAGCCCTTGACCTTCCCCACCCACCTGTCTTCACCCATCACCTTCCAGCTAGCTTATTTCCCCTTCCCCCACCTTTTCATTCTGGCATCTTCCCCTTCCTTAGTCCCAAAGAAGGGTCTTGGCCCAAAACATCAACTATCTATTCATTTCCATAGACACTGCTGACCTGCTGAGTTCCTCCAGCATTTTGTGTGTGTCGCTCTGGATTTCCAACATCAGCAGACTTTCTCATGCTTGTGATCTATCTTTGCATTTTGTAACAACTTTATGTCATTCCACTGTACTGCTGCTGATGCAAAGCAGCAGATTTCACATCCTATAAGTTGATGATATTAAGAATGATTCTGATCCTGATGTTCCTTCATCTCCTCTATTTCATCAGACAGAAGATATTAAAGCTTGAAAAATGCACCACCAAGTTTAAGGACATCTTCTTTTCGCTGTTGTACTAAGACTCTTGAAAGAACCTGTTGTCTTATCATAGCCCTTGCTTTTCATGTGTCTACCCACTCTGCGCTTTCTCTCCCTCTGCATTCTATTTTTGCTCACCCTTTGGTACTACGTCAATAAACCTACGTATGGGAATGAGCTGACTGAATGGCATACAAAACACATTGTATCTCACTGGGTCTTATTTCTAGTGGTGACGAGACAGCCTACATGACACAGTGGTGCCAAGATTACAACCCCTCCCTCAATGTCCAAAAACCGAAAGAACAGATTGAGGATTACAGGAGGAATGGAGACAGGCTCGCCCCGATCAACATCAATGGGACTGTAGTTGAGAGGGTGAGTAGTTTCAAGTTCCTCGGTATACACATCACTGAAGATTTCGCCTGGACTGTACACACTGGCTGTGTGGCGATAAATCCACAACAGCGTCTCTTCCACCTCAGGCAACTGAAGAAGTTTGGCATGAGCCCTCAAAATCCTTAAGACTTTCCACAGGGGCACTATTAAGAGCATCCTGACTGGCTGTATCACTGCCTGGTGTGGGAACTGCACCAACCTTGATCGCTGGGCACTGCAGAGAGTGGTACGCACATCGCATTTGTGGACGTGAACTTCCCTTCATTGAGGACATTTACAACAGCAGGTGCGTAAAGAAGGCCTGGAAGATCATCAGGGATACCAGTCACCTAAAACATAAACTGTTCCACTGCTTCCATCTGGCAAACGGTAATGCAGCATTAAAGCCAGGACCAACAGGCTACGGTACAACTTCTTTCTACAAGCCATTAGACTTATAAATTCACTTGGATGTACATTGTGACGGAATCATAACGCAAAGATATTTACTCGCTCAAGTTGTGGGATGAATGTAAGATTTGAATAAATTCAAATTCAATTCAATAGTTACAGAATTCTGCAAATATCTTAGGCACATATATATAGTTAGGGTGCCGAAGACTTTTGCACAGTACTGTAGTTACTTCACTGTACTGCTGCCACAAAAAGAAACAATCTTTCAAGAATTGATAGATTCTGGCATTGTACCGGATGACTGGAAAGTTGCAAATGTTACTCCACTATTTAAGAAGGGTGGGAGGCAGCAGAAAGGAAACTATAGACCTGTTAGCCTGACATCAGTTGTTGGGAAGTTGTTTGAATCGATTGTTAAGGATGAGATTACGGAGTACCTGGAGGCACATGACAAGATAGGCCAAAGCCAGCATGGTTTCCTGAAAGGAAAATCCTGCCTGAGTGACCTACTGCAATTTTTTGAGGAAATTACAAGCAGGGTAGACAAAGGAGATGCAGTAGATGTGGTGCACTTGGATTTTCAGAAGGCCTTTGACAAGGTGCCGCACATGAGGCTGCTTAGCAAGATAAGAGCCCATGGAATTACAGAAAAGTTACTGGCATGGGTGAGGTATTGGCTGATCGGCAGAAAACAGAGAGTGGGAATAAAGGGATCCTATTCTGGCCGGCTGCCAGTTACCAATTGATGTTGGGACCGTTGTTTTTTACGATGACCAATAATTTGGTCAATGGGATAAATGGATTTGTGGCTAATTTTGCCGATGATACAAAGATAGGTGGAGGAACGGATTGTGTTGAGGAAACAGAGAGCCTGCAGAGAGACTTAGATAGTTTAGGGGAATGGGCAAAGAAGTGGCAAATGAAATACTATGTTGGAAAGAGTATGGTCATGCACTTTGGTGGAAGAGAATTCAAAATTCAGAGATGCAAAGGGACTTGGGAGTCCTAGTGCAGGATAACCTAAAGGTTAACCTCTAGGTTGAGTCGGTGGTGCAGAAGGCAAATGCAATGTTCGCATTCATTTCTAGAAGTAGAGAATATAAGAGGAAAGATGTGATGTTGAGGGTCTATAAGGCAATTGTGAGACCATACTTGGAGTATTCAGTGCAGTTTTGAGCTCCTTATTTTAGAAAGGATATACTGACATTGGAGAGGGTTTAGAGAAGATTCACAAGAATTATTCCTAGAATGAAAGGGTTACTGTATGATGAACGTCTGGCAGCTCTTGGGCTGTATTCTCTGGGGTTCAAGAGAATGGGGGTGATCTCAGAGAAACATTCTGAATGTTAAAAGGCCTGAACAGATTAGATATGGCAAGGTTATTTCCCATGGTAGGGGAGTCTAGGAGAAGAGGGCACAACCTCAGGATTGAAGGGCATCCATTTAGAACTGAGATGAAGGGAAATTACTTTATACAGAGGGTGGTAAATCTGTGGAATTTGTTGCCACAAGCAGCTGTGAAGGCCAGGTCATTGCGTGCATTTAAGGCAGAGATAGATAGATTCCTGATTAGCCAGGGCATCAAAGGGTATGGGTGAAAGCAGGGGAGTGGGGATGACTGGAAGAATTGGATCAGCCCATGACTGAATGGCGGAGCAGACTCCATATTCAAATGGCCTGCTTCTGCTCCTATATCTTATGGCCTTATGTGAGTGATGATAAACCCAATTCTGATATGGGTTTCTATTGTGGACTGAGAGTGGGAAGGGAGAGGGGAATCATGGTTGGGAAAAGGGGGAGGGAGAATGAAGGGAGCAGGAAGCACCAGCGAGACATTCTGTAATGATTAATAAACCAATTGCTTGGACCTTGACTGGTTTCTCAGGGCTGAGTGTGTCTGCATTTACGCGACCCCTACCCCCACTCCTGACATTTCTTCTCTGCCACCTGACCCACACCCTTCCTGCAGTGCTCCCCTCCCACCATTCTCAATGTCCTTTTTCTTCCAGTCATCCCCACTGCCACTCCCCTGCTTTCTCCCCATACCCTTTGATGCCCTGGCTAATCAAGAACCTATCTATCTCTGTCTTAAATACATCAGAAATGTTGGAAATACTCAAGGGGTTGCTCAGCAGTTGTTGAAAAAGAATCACGGCTAATATTGTGAGTCAGGATTTAGATAGGAAAACCGCTTTTAATTACCTGGACAATGGTACATGTATCCTCCAGGGAACATAGCCTCAAAACTGACCCAATGCTTATCTTCCTTTATTTTCTGTAAAATTCTGATTTTGTGCATATTGGTAGTTTATAGTACTTATCAGGTCTCAGGAGAAGCTGGTGTAAACCCTGGGTCATAGAAACTTGAAGATCCGCCCATAAAGATACCCTAATTGTAGCTTTTGTCTCGTAAAAGAAAACATGAAACTCAAAAAGTCAGTCAAGCAAGTTTAATGGAATTTTTGCCTTTCTGGTAAGGAGCATATAGAATAAAATTTGTAAGTTTTAATATAAATTAGCAGAGTGCTTGCATGAAGTGCACCTGGAGTATTAAGAACAACTTTGAACACCAAACTTAATGTAGGAAATACGTGCATTGTAAGCAGTGGTGAGAATGATTTCTGCATTGCTACCTGAGAGAAGTGGATAACTGAGCAGGTCAGACTTATACTACTCAGTGGAGTAGATAGGAATGAGAGAGGATCTTATTGAAGACTACAATATCCTGAGGGGAATTTAATTGATAGATGGTAAGAGTATGTTTCCTCTGGTAGGGATACCTCAAACTAAAGGGCATCTTACCGGAATAAGAGACATCACATTTAAGAAGAAGGTAGTGAAAAGTCTTCTCTCAGAGGGTAGTGATTCTTTGAATTTTCTGCCTTGACAGTGGAGTTGCTGAATGTGTATGGCATTCAGGGGTGTATGGCAAATGTTTTGGGAATGGAGATAACATGAAATAGAAAACAGAGAAATGATGCATTCAAGATTGGATCAGTTACAACCTCATTGAAAGAACAATCTCAGGAGGCAAACTAGCATAATCGTAAACATGAGAAAATCTGCAGATGCTGGAAATTCAAGCAACACACACAAAATGCTGGTGGAACGCAGCGGGCCAGGCAGCATCTATAGGAAGAAGTACAGTCGACGTTTCGGGCCGAGACCCTGGAACGCAGCAGGCCAGGCAGCATCTATAGGATGAATTACAGTTGACATTTCGGGCTGAGACCCTTCGTCAGGAAGGTCTCGGCCTGAAACATCGACTGTACTTCTTCCTGTAGATGCTGCCTGGCCTGCTGCATTCCACCAGCATTTTGTGTGTGTTGCTAGCATAATTGTGCTTTTGTTTCTCATGGTACTGAGTTTATACAAGTTCTTATGATTCACTACATGCCAAGCCTCCCAAGTGTACTCAGTGTGCCTGACCACAGTGCCACAGTGTGCAACATTAAAACAGGGAACTGTTGGTCTCCCCTCTCACTGTGGCATGAGTGATACCTCTCTCTCTCTCACTAGTGAGAGGGAGAGCCTATGACATGTTGAACTGTTGGGATGAACAGTGCTTTTTGATAGACTCTAGGTCATGGTTTCTTTAGGGCTTTGCTATTGCTTGCAAGCCAAAGGTGGGGTACTAATGCCTTTTGCTGAGGCTGGGGGGTGGGGGAAGGTGAAGGGGGAGGGTTGATGCTTTGCTACTGCTTGTGCATGTAACCTGCCACGCACCATTCTGTCAATGGGGTCATTCTGGTAGCAGTTTTCATTCCACCTCAGGCCAATGTAAAGCAGGCTTTAGATGCACATAGAACATAGAACATAGGATAGTACAGCACATTACAGGTCCTTCGGCCCACAATGTTGTGCCGACCCTCAAACCCTGCCTCCATATAACCCCCCCACCTCAAATTCCTCCATATACCTGTCTAGTAGTCTCTTAAACTTCACTAGTGTATCTGCCTCCACCACTGACTCAGGACGTGCATTCCACGCACCAACCACTTTCTGAGTGAAAAACCTTCCTCTAATATCCCCCTTGAACTTCCCGCCCCTTACCTTAAAGCCATGTCCTCTTGTACTGAGCAGTGGTGCCCTGGGGAAGAGGCGCTGGCTGTCCACTCTGTCCATTCCTCTTAATATCTTGTACACCTCTATCATGTCTCCTCTCATCCTCCTTCTCTCCAAAGAGTAAAGCCCTAGCTCCCTTAATCTCTGATCATAATCCGTACTCTCTAAACCAGGCAGCATCCTGATAAATCTCCTCTGTACCCTTTCCAATGTTTCCACATCCTTCCTATAATGAGGCAACCAGAACTGGACACAGTACTCCAAGTGTGGCCTAACCAGAATTTTATAGAGCTGCATCATTACATCGCGTCTCTTAAACTCTATCCCTCGACTTATGAAAGCTAACACCCCATAAGCTTTCTTAACTACCCTATCTACCTGTGAGGCAACTTTCAGGGATCTGTGGACATGTACCCCCAGATCCCTCTGCTCTTCCACACTACCAAGTATCCTATCATTTACTTTGTACTCTGTCTTGAAGTTTGTCCTTCCAAAGTGTACCACCTCACACTTCTCCGGATTGAACTCCATCTGCCACTTCTCAGCCCACTTCTGCATCCTATCAATGTCTCCCTGCAACCTTTGACAATCC
The DNA here is from genome assembly GCF_048418815.1 of Hemitrygon akajei. Classification (NCBI taxonomy): domain Eukaryota; kingdom Metazoa; phylum Chordata; class Chondrichthyes; order Myliobatiformes; family Dasyatidae; genus Hemitrygon; species Hemitrygon akajei. The sequence goes on from NC_133129.1 coordinate 29,791,290, forward strand.
TCTACACTATCTACAACACCACCAACCTTTGTGTCGTCTGCAAACTTGCCAACCCACCCTTCTACCCCCACATCCAGATCATTAATAAAAATCATGAAAAGTAGAGGTCCCAGAACAGATCCTTGTGGGACACCACTAGTCACAACCCTCCAATCTGATTGTACTCCCTCCACCACAACCCTCTGCCTTCTGCAGGCAAGCCAATTCTGAATCCACCTGGCCAAACTTCCCTGGATCCCATGCCTTCTGACTTTCTGAATAAGCCTACCATGTGGAACTTTGTCAAATGCCTGAATGATCTGAGCAATGGGATCAACATACACGAAACAACGCACACTGATGCCTTCACCATCATTTTGGGAGATTTTAACAAGGTCAGTCTGAAAAAAATCACCAAGCAACTACCATCAACAGATCACTTGCAATACCAGAGGAAACAATACACTGGACAATTGCTACACTACCAACAAGAATGCCTACTGTGCTATTCCACACCCTCACTTTGGGAAGTCTGATCACTTCTACTCCCTGAGTATAGGCAGAAACTGAAGACTGCAGCACCAGCATTGAGGACCAAAAAGGTATGGACAAGGGAAACACAGGCGTGCCTACAGGACTGCTTTGAATCGGTGGACTGGACTGTATTCAGGAATTCATCTTTGAATCTGGATGAGTATGCTGCAGTTCTTACTGACTTCATTCAAACCTGTGTGGATGAGTGTGTGTCCACAAAGACTTGCTGTACATTCCCAAACCAAAAGCCGTGGATGAACCAGGAGGTACGTCATCTGTTGATGGCTAGATCTGTGGCATTTAAGTCTGGCAACCCAGGCCTGTACCAGAAAACCAGGTATGATTTGCAGAGGGCTATTTCAAGGGCGAAGACACAATTTTGAATGAGGTTGAAGGCGACACCAGACTCACGGCAACTCCGGCAGAGTCTACAGGACATTACTCCCTACAAGCAAAACCCAATAGCATGAATAGCAGCGATGCTTCACTACCGGATGAACTCATTCTATGCCCACTTTGAAAGGGAGAACACAACTACAGCTGTGAAGATCCCTGCTGCACCCGATGACCCTGTGATCTCCATCTCAGAGGCCGATGGCAGACTGTCTTTAAAGAGAGCGAATCCTCACAAGGCAGAAGGTCCCAATGGAGTTCCGGGTAAGGCTCTGAAAACCTGTGCCAATCAACTAGCTGGAGTATTCAAGGACATTTTCAAACTCTCACTGCTACAGGTGGAAGTTCCCACCTGCTTCAAAAAGGCAACAATTATACCAGTGCCTAAGAAGAATAATGTGGGCTGCCTTAATGACTATCGCCCAGTAGCACTCACATCTCCAGTGATGAAATGCTTTGAAAGGTTCGTTATGACTAGTCTGAACTCTTGCCTCAGCAAGGACCTGGACCCATTGCAATTTGCCTATTGCCACAATAGGTCAATGGCAGACGTAATCTCAATGGCTCTTCACATGGCTTTAGAGCACTTGGACACCACAAACACTTATGTCGGGATGCTGTTCATCAACTGTAGCTCAGCATTTAATACCATCATTCCCACAATCCTGATTCAGAAGTTGCAGAACTTGGGCCTCTGTACCTCCCTCTGTAATTGGATCCTCGACTTCCTAACCGGAAGACCACAGTCTGTGCGGATTGGTGATAGCATATCCTCTTTGCTGATGATCCACACTGGCGCACCTCAGGGGTGTGTGCTTAGCCCACTGCTCTACTCTCTATATACGCATGACTGTGTGGCTAGGGATAGCTAAAATACTATCTATAAATTTGCTGACGATACAACCATTGTTGGTAGAATCTCAGGCAGTCACGAGAGGGTGTACAGGAGTGAGAGGAGTGAGATTTGCCAACTAGTGGAGTGGTGCCACAGCAACAACCTGGCACTCAACGTCAGTAAGACAAAAGAGTTGATTGTGGACTTCATGAAGGGTAAAATGAAGGAACACAATCCAATCCTCTTAGAGGGATCAGAAGTGGAGAGAGTGAGCAGCTTCAGGTTCCTGGGTGTCAAGATGTTTGAGGATCTAATCCAGTCCCCACATATCTATGTAGTTGTAAAGAAGGCAAGACAGCAGCTTTACTTTTTTTGGAGTTTGAAACGATTTGGCATGTCAATAAATATGCTCAAAAACTTCTATAGTTGTACCGTGGAGAGCATTCTGACAGGCTGCATTACTGTCTGGTATGGAGGGGCTACTGCACAGGACCAAAAGAAGCTGCAGAAGGTTATAAATCTAGTCAACTCCATCTTGGGTACTAGCCTAGAAAGTACCCAGGACATCTTCAAGGAGCAGTGTCTCAGAAAGGCAGTGTCTATTATTAAGGACCTCCAGCACCCAGGACATGCCCTTTTCTCACTGTTACCATCAGGTAGGAGGTACAGAAGCCTAAAGGCACACACTCAGTGATTCAGGAACAGCTTCTTCCCCTCTGCCATCTGATTCCTAAATGGACATTGAACCCTTGAACACTACCTCACTTTTTTTTGCTATACAGTATTTCTGTTTTTGCACATTTTTAAAAAATCTATTCAATATATGTAATTGATTTACTTGTTTATTTATTATTATGTTTTATTTATTATTTTTTTCACTCTGCTAGATTATCAATTGCATTGAACTGCTGCTGCTAAGTTAACAGATTTCACATCACATGCCAGTGATAATAAATCTGATTCTGATTCTGATCCTGAAGGGGCCGAGAGGTGCTTTGGAGTTCTGATATTTTCCTGTCATCCATTCTTTGGGGGTTTTATTCTGTTTCATGGATGTCTGTGGAGAGTAGGAATTTCACGTTGCAAACTGCATACATTCTCTGATATGAAATGGAACCATTGAACCATTGAGTCAGAATCATCCCATGGGTCTTCTGGCCTCTCTGCTCACTCCAGATATTCCTGTTGGGTTATTGTTGGTTTATTATTGTCACAAGTTCCAAGCTACATGAGACAATATTCCAAGTGACAAGCTTTTGTTTTGCATGCTATCCATACAGATCATTTCATACATAATTAGATTAAGGTAGTTAGATTGAAACAAATAAATAATTAGATAATTAGATTGAAACAAACAAAATGCAGTGTCACAGTTATGGAGAAAATGCACTTTAGGTAGACAAGTCAAGTGCAAGAGCTATGATAATGTAAACTGGAAGATCAAGAGTACAAAGGTTCACCTTTTATCTTGTGAGAGATCCATTCAAAAGTCTGATAACAGTGGCATAGAAGTTTTCCTTGCATCTGGAGCTTCATGCTCATTGGCGTTCATATCTTCTGCCTGATGGGAGAGGGTAGACAACAGAACCCATTAAGTAGGAGGGTCTTAAATTATGTTAGCTTCTTTCCCAAGGCAGTGGGAAGTGTAGTTAGAGTCCATGGAGGGAGGATGGTTTGTGTGACAGATTGAGCTGTGTTCACAACTCTGCATCTTTTTGCGGTCATGGATAAACAACTGCCACAATAAGTTGTGATGCATCCAAATAGGATGCTCTGAGGCACATCTGTGAACATTTGTAAAAGCTGCCTGGGAGATGATGAACTTCCTTCTAAAGAAGGTGCTGGTCAGACAAGAGGAAAAAATGTTTGTGATGTTGAAGCTCTGAATCATCTCCACCCAATAAAGCTCTGAAACCTTCACTGTGGTCAGTATACCAGTCCAAACTGGAACTGTTCCCTTCCATGTTACAGCATTCTGGCAGAAAATGGAGTCTGACTCACTCCCCCTGAATTTGCTTTCATAATATTTACATGATCTGAATTGATAGTAACGTGTCAAGCATCAAGCTCTCAACATGATTACAGACAGCATCAATATTTAAAAAGAATCAGGCAAATGTAATAAGATATGTTACAGAAACATTTTTTAAAAATTTTTCATCTGGGACCCAATTCTGCTTTATAGTTGGGAATGGCAAGATAAGTGAGGACGAAAACTACTGCTCAGGAAGCTTCTAGAAAAGATGGCAGGCTTGCTGTTTCCTCAGCTCAAACCATGTCATGAGTTGGAGCACAGAAAGAAAATGAAACATCGAGGTGACTGGTGTGAGAACAACAACCTAAGTTTGAACATGGAGAAGACCAGGGAAATGACTGTGGACTTTAGGAAGGAGCAGATGAACCATTCCCTTCTGCTCACACATGGATCCTCCATAGAAGAGTTAACTGCAACAAGGTCCTGGGAGTTCACATCATGGATGACATCACCTGGTCCGTCAACATCACCTCCCCGAACAAGAAGACACAATAGCGCCTCCACTTCCTGAGGAGATTGAGACAAGTGAGGCTGACCCACCTACCCCAAACCTCAACCACCAATCTTAACTGAATTTTACAGGAGGATCACACGAGGAAATCTGCAGATGCTGGAAATTCAAGCAACACACACAAAATGCTGGTGGAACACAGCAGGCCAGGCAACATCTATAGGGAGAAGTGCTGTCAACGTTTCTGATGCACCATCAATAACTCTCTCTGAGACGTGAAGGTGAGATATCGGCTTTTATTGACTGGAAGAAAGAACAAGCAGTAGTTGACCACCATACTACATCCTGGAGACTGAGGGCCAGGCTCAGGCTTCAATCGCCTTTATACCGGGGTCTGTGGGAGGAGCCACGGTCAGTGGGAGGAGCCACAGGAGCAGTCAGCAGGGGCGGCGTGTCCAGACAGGTATATGTAGTTCACCACATTCACCCCCCCTTTGTTTTAAAAGAGAGTCCCCATGGAGCGAAGTTTCTTACAAAGATATTTACAGGTTAAGTCTATCAGGTGGTCGAATCTGTCGCTGCGATCTACGTAGCACCGGCTGTGATTGCACAGGTGCCGGTGGTGATTGCACCGGAGACGGTGGTTGTGCTGGTTCCGGCCTAACTGGAGGTGTCAGCCCACTAGACGTCAGTGATCCCTCATGCGTGTGCGAGGCGCCTGGTATATGCACGTACGAGACGCCTGGTATAGGAGTGTCGTGAGGAGTCTGTGTAGGGTTCAGTGTGCGCGGTGTCATCTCGGGTACAGGGTTCATAGTTACCGTGGAGTGTTTGGGGTAGTGTTTGGCGTGTCCTCCCGCCCATCAGGTAAGACCACGTAAGCATGCTGGGGGTTCGCATGTAGAAGGTGAACCCTCTCGACCAGCGGGGTGTATTTATTGCTCCTCACATGTTTCCGGAGCAGCACTGGCCCTGGGGACGTCAGCCAAGCTGGTAGGGTGGTCCCAGTGGCAGACTTCCTGGGAAAAGAGAATAGTTGCTCATGAGGGATGGCATTGGTGGACGTACATAACAGGGAGCGGATAGAGTGGAGTGCCTCAGGGAGGACCTCCTGCCATCGAGAGACCGGCAACCCTTTTGACTTAAGGGCAAAAAGTGTGGCCTTCCACACTGTGGCATTCTCCCTCTCCACCTGTCCATTTCCCCGGGGATTATAACTCGTGGTCCTACTAGTAGCAATGCCCCTAGCCAGCAGGTACTCGCGCAGCTCGTCACTCATAAAGGAGGACCCTCTATCACTGTGGATGTAGCAGGGATATCCGAACAGAGTGAAGAGCTGGCGCAGGGCTTTTATGACGGACGTGGTAGTGGTGTCGGGGCAGGGGATGGCAAAGGGGAACCGCGAGTACTCGTCGATAATGTTGAGAAAGTAGACATTGCGGTCGGTGGAGGGAAGGGGGCCCTTAAAGTCAACACTCAGTCGCTCAAAAGGGCGGGTGGCCTTGATAAGTTGCGCCTTTTCAGGACGGTAGAAGTGCGGTTTGCACTCAGCGCAGACTTGGCAGCCCCTGGTCATCGTCCTGATGTCCTCAAGGGAGTACGGCAGGTTCCGGGCTTTCACGAAATGGTAAAATTGGGTGACCCCCGGGTGGCAAAGATGTGCATGGAGGGCGTATAGCTGGTCAAGCTGTGCGCTGGCACACGCTCCCCAGGTTAGGGCATCGGGGGCTCATTGAGCCTTCCAGGCCGGTACAGGATATCATAGTTGTAGGTGGAGAGTTCTATTCTCCACCACAAAATTTTATCATTTTTGATTTTGCCCCACTGTTGGATGCTGAACATAAACGCAACCGAGCGCTGGTCGGTCAGCAAGGTGAACCTTTTGCCGGCAAGATAGTGCCTCCAGTGCCTAATAGCTTCCACTATGGCCTGGGCTTCTTTCTCCACTGCGGAGTGCCAAATTTCTTGAAGAGTACAAGAAAAGAATGCTACTGGCCTGCCTTCCTGATTGAGGGTAGCGGCAAGCGCGAAATCGGAGGCGTCACTCTCTACTTGGAAGGGAATGGTCTCGTCCACCGCATGTATCGTTGCTTTGGCAATGTCCCCTTTAATGCAGCTGAAGGCCGCACAGGCCTCGGCAGAGAGGGGAAAAGTGGTAGACTTGACCAGGGGGTGGGCCCTGTCTGCATAATGGGGGACCCATTGGGCGTAATAGGAAAAGAAGCCCAGGCACAGTCTGAGGGCTTTGAGGGTGGTGGGAAGAGGGAGTTCTAACAGGGGGCGCATACGGTCGGGATCAGGGCCAATGACCCCGTTTTCCACGACATACCCAAGGATAGCGAGTCAGGTGGTTCCGAACACACACTTGTCCCTATTATAAGTAAGGTTCAGGGCTTTGGCCACTTGGAAAAATCGTTGGAGGTTGGCGTTGTGATCCGGCCAATCGTGACCACAGATGGTGATGTTATCCAGATAGGGAAATGTGGCCTTCAGTTGGCACTGGTCCACCATCTGGTCCATTTCCCTCTGGAAGACCGAGACACCATTTGTGACACCGAATGGGACGCGCAGGAAGTGATAGAGCCTGCCGCCCACCTCGAAGGCGGTGTAGGGGCGGTCCTCTGTGTGGATGGGGAGCTGGTGATAAGCGGTTTTCAGATCTATTGTTGAGTACACCTTGTACTGAGCTATCTGATTGACCATATCCGCGATGCGGGGTAGGGGTCACACGTCAAGCTGCGTGAACCTATTGATGGTTTGACTATAGTCCACGACCATCCTATTTTTCTGCCCTGTCTGAACAACAACCACTTGGGCCCTCCAAGGGCTTGTGCTTGGCTCAATGATCCCCTCCCTGAGCAGCCGCTGCACCTCCAACTGAATGAAGGCCCTGTCCCCCGCGCTGTACCTCCTGCTTTTAGTTGCCACAGGTTTACAGTCGGGGGTCAGGTTGGCAAACAGCAGTGGGGGAGGGATCTTGAGGGTGGAGAGGCTGCAAGTGGTGTCAGTAGCGCAGCTGTCGGCATGGTGCTGGGTGGGATGTATGGGTCGGTGTGTGTGTGTGGTCAGTAGCGGGGTATATGGCGAAGTCCCACAAAACTGAGGATTCCTGACAGTGAGTGGTGGGAGGGGCCCGTCATATGCCATAGTCACACTTTCGAGGTGGCTCTGGAAGTCCAGCCCCAATAGCACAGGCGCGCACAGTTGAGGCATGTCTAGTAGCGCAAAGTTCCGATATTCTGTGCCCTGCACCACCAATGTCGCTACACAACCCACCCGGATGTCTGTGGAATGCGACCCAGAAGCCAAGGTGACCCTCTGGCTTACCAGCCGTGTCACGAGTCCGCAGCGTTGCACTGTGTCCGGGTCAATAAAACTGTCAGTGCTGCCCGTGTCAAACAGTTAGCTAGTCCTGTGACCCTCCACCAGGATGTCCATCTTTGACCTTGCAAGCTGGTGTGGGGTGCTTTGGTCGAGGGTTACGGAGGCCAGCGTTGAACGGGGCGTTGAACCTCCTCCAAATATGATTGGAAGCATGCAAGCCAGAGTTCAAAGGCAAGAGCTGCTTCAGGGGCTTGGGGGTCCAAATCCAATTTTTCCGGACATAAAATACTTTCCATGTTTTAAAACTTCCAGTCAATAAAATTGATGCACCATCAATAACTCTCTCTGAGACGTGAAGATGAGATATCGGCTTTTATTGACTGGAAGAAAGAACAAGCAGTAGTTGACCACCATACTACATCCTGGAGACTGAGGGCCGGGCTCAGGCCTCAATCGCCTTTATACCGGGGTCTGTGGGAGGAACCATGGTCAGTGGGAGGGGCCACAGTAGCAGTCAGCGGGGGGGCGTGTCCAGACAGGTATATGTAGTTCACCACAGTTTCAGGCCGAGACCCTTCACCAGGACTAACTGAAAGGAAAGATAGTAAGAGATTTGAAAGTAGGAGGGGGAGGGGAAAATACAAAATGATAGGAGAAGACCAGAGGGGGTGGGGTGAAGCTGAGAGCCAGACAGGTGATTGGCAAAAGGGATACAGAGCTAGAGAAGGGAAAGGATCATGGGACGGGAGGCCTAGGGAGAAAGAAAGCGATCATTGAGACTGCCCTGACAAGCTGCATTTGAATTGAATTGAATTGACTTTATTTCTTACATCCTTCACAGCATGAGTAAAAATCTTTACATTACGTCATCTCCTTCTAATTGTGCAATGTGCAATCATCGTTATTTATAATATTTTATAAGAAATAGAACAGTCAATGTAATATAGAAATACACACAAATCAGCGTGAGCTAATCAGTCTGATGGCCTGGGGGAAGAAGCTGGCTTTTAAGCAGCAGTACCGTTTCCCGGACGGCAGCAGATGAAATAGATTGTGGTTGGGGTAACTCGGGTCACCAATGATCCTTTGGGCCTTTTTTTCACACCTGTCTTTGTAAATGTCCTAAATAGTGGGAAGTTCGCATCTACAGATGCACTGGGCTGTCTGCACCACACTCTGCAGAATCCTGCGATTAAGGGAGGTACGGTTCCCATACCAGGCAGTGATGCAACCAGTCAGTATGCTCTTAATTGTACCCCTGTAGAAAGTTCTTAGGATTTGGGGGCCCGTACCAAACTTCCTCAACCATCTGAGGTTAAAAAGGCGCTGTTGTGCCTTTTTCACCACATAGCTGGTGTGCAAAGTTCATGTGAAGTCCTCGGTGATGCGGATGCCGAGGAACTTAAAGCTGTTTACTCTCTCAACCCCAAATCCATTGATGTCAATAAGGGTTAGCCCGTCTCCATTCCTCCTGTAATCCACAGCCAGCTCCTTTATTTTGCGACATTGAGGGAGAGGTTGTTTTCTTGACACCACATTGTCAGAGAGATGATTTTTTCTCTGTAGGCCACCTCGTTATTGTTTGAGATTAGGCCAATCAATGTAGTGTCATTGGCAAATTTAATTAGCAGATTAGAGCTGTGGGTGGCGACAGTCATGGATACACAGTCCTGACGAAGGGTCTCGGCCCGAAACGTCGACAGTGCTTCTCCTTATAGATGCTGCCTGGCCTGCTGTATTCCACCAGCATTTAGTGTGTGTTGCCGTAAAGGAGGGGACTTAGTACACAGCCCTAAGGGCTCCTGTATTGAGAGTCAGAGGGGTGGAGATGAGGGAGCCTGCTCTTACCACCTGCTGGTGATCTGACAGGAAGTCCAGGATCCAGCTGCACAAGGGAGGGTCATGGCTGAGGTTTCTGAGCTTCCTGTTGAGCCTGGATGGAAATATGGTGTTCAATGCTGAACTGTAGTCCAAGGCCAGCATTCTCACATAATTATCCTTCTTCTCCAGATGTGTAAGGACAGTATATAGAGCAGTGACTATTGTATCATCTCTCGATTGGTTGGGTCAGTAGGCGAATTGTAGGGGGTCCAGTTTGGGTGGTAGCAAGCTGCAGACATAATCCTTGACCAGACTCACAAAGCATTTGCTTATTATTGAAGTGAGTGCGACAGGATGCCAGTCATTCAGGCATGTTACCTTGGTCTTTTTTGGTACAGGGACAATGGTGGATAACTTGAAGCAGGAGGGCACACTACACTGGGAGAGGGAGAGATGAAAAATGTCTGTAAACACACCTGCCAGTTGTGCTGCGCACATCCTGAGTACTCACCCTGGGACGCCGTCCGGTCCTGCAGCCTTGCAATTGTCCACCTGTGGGAAATGTCTGCGTACCTCAGCCTCAGAGGTGACCAGGTTACAGGTTGAAGTGGTGACTTTCCTCGGAAGCTCAGAGCTAGCGACATCGAACCGAGCATAAAAGCGATTGAGCTCGTCTGGGACAGAGGCCGGAATGTTGTTGGCACCATTACGTTTGGTTTTGAAGTCTGTGATAATTTCAACCGTCACCACAATTCATGTGAGCTATTCGTTGTAAATCTTGACTCAATCCTGTCCCTGTATTGTTGTTTCACAGCCTTGATAACTTTGTGCAGATTGTAGCTGCTTTTCTTGAGCTTCTGCTGATTGCCGGCAATATAAGCTCTATGCCATGCAGTAAGTGCTGCTCGCACGGAACTGTTGATCCAGGGTTTCTGGACTCTGGCACGTGACTCCATCCATGAACTTGGAGACATCCTCATTCAGTCGACGTCATCAAAACAGTCCTGCAGCATGGAGACCGATTGGTCGGACCAACAGTGGACGGTTTTACTATGGTCACCTCTTGTTTCATCTTCTGCCTTTACGTCAGCAAAAGCAGGATCGAAAAGTGTTCTGATTTTCCAAAAGCAGGAGAGCTTTGTAACCACTGCGGAAGGCAGTGTAACAGTGGTCAAGTGTCTTATCTCTACGAGTGCTCACCTGGATGTGCAGACAAAATTTGGGAGAGACTTTCGTCAGCGACGCTCGATTAAAGTCACTGACAATGATGAAGGCAGCCTCTCATACAGTTCCTTGAGAGCCAGGTCAGTATCAGCCTGCGGCCGAATGTACACCGCTGTGATGATAACAGCTGTGAACTCCCTAGGCAGCCAGTAGGGCCTGCACAGCAGCACTGGGTATTCCAGGTCTGGGGAACAAAAGCATTTGAGTGCATGCACATTCCGGGGGTTGCACAAAGCATTGTTGACCATGAAGCATACCCCTCCTCCTTTACTCTTCACAGAGAGGTTTTTTGACCTGTCCGCCCAGAACTGGGAGAACCCAGAGGGCTCGATAGCATGGTTTTGTATCTCCTCCATCAGCCAGATCTCTATAAAACACAAAACGTTACATTCCTTTGTTTCCCGCTAGCTTGTTGTCCAGGGTCTGAACGTTAGCCAGGAGCATGCTGAGTGGCAGCCAATTAGCACACCGTCTCAGCCTCACCATGCCGCTGACCCTTCTCCCTCATCTCCGGTGCTTCTTCTGAAGTAGTGGCGATGTAAGAGATGAGTCTCCCATGGATTGTGCAAGCAGGGGTTCCCAGTGTAGGAAAGACGGCACATCATGGGTAAATGCCGTCTTTCCGATGTTCAGAAGGGTCTCAGTCTTTCATATCTGGTGTGACTCAGCTACTTGAACAGAAAAAGCTAAGAAAGTTGTGGAAATTAGTAGTATACAAGAGATTTGGAATGGAGTTCATACCACAGCCACCGTGCGTGGCACCATCTGGTATGGGAGCAGAGAGCATCAGACCGGAAGCCCCTACAAAGAGTGGCCTAGAGGATCATAGAGGCCTCCTTACCATCTATCAGAGACATTTATCAGGAGTATTGTGTACACAGGGCCCTCAGTATTATCGAGAATCCCACCCATCCATCCAGCATCCTCTTTGATTTTCTAGCATCAGGCAGGAGACTCTGATGTATATAGATAAGAACAGTCAGCATAGGAAACAGCTTCTTTCTTCAGACCATTAAGATAAGATGTGAAAGAATTGGACCTATCAAGTGTGACGGTGGGAAAGTGTGAATGAAACCGGAGGAAATAGCAGAGGTATTTAATGAATACTTTACTTCAGTATTCACTATAGATAAGGATCTTGGTGATTGTACTGATGACTTGAAGTGGACTGAAAAGCTTGAGCATGTAGATATTAAGGAAGAGGATGTGCTGGAGATTTTGGAAAGCATCAAGTTGGATATGTCACCAGGACCGGATGAGATGTACCCCAGGCTACTGTGGGAGGCAAGGGAGGAGATTGCTGAGCCTTGGATGATGATCATTGCATCATCAATAGGGATGGGAGAGGTTCCGGAGGATTGGAGGGTTGCGGATGTTTTTTTAAAATTCAAGAATGGGAGTAGAGATAGCCCAGGAAAGTGAGTCTGACTTCAGTGGTTGATAAGTTGATGGAGAAGATCCTGAGAGGCAGGATTTCTGAACATCTGGAGAGGTGTAGTATGATTAGGAATAGTCAGCCTGGCTTTGTGAAGGGCAGGTCATGCCTTACGAGCCTGATTGAATTTTTTGTGACTAAACACATTGATGAAGGAAGAGCAGTGGGAAAGTAAGGAGCCATGGGATCCAAGGGGACATTGCTTTGTGGATGCAGAACTGGCTTGCCCACGGAAGGCAAAGAGTGGCTGCAGATGGGTCATATTCTTCATGGAGGTCGGTGACCAGTGGTGTGCCTCAGGGATCTGTTTTGGGACCCTTAATCTTCATGATTTTTATAAATGACCTGCATGAGGAAGTGGAGGGATGGGTTAGTAAGTTTGCTGATGACACAAAGGTTGGGGGTGTTGTGGATAGGGTGGAGGGTTGTCAGAGGTTACAGCGGGATATTGATAGGATGCAAAACTGGGCTGAGAAGTGGCAGATGGAGTTCAACCCAGATAAGTATGAAGTGGTTCATGTTGGTATGTCAAATATGATGGCAGAATATACTATTAATGGTAAGACTCTTGGCAGTGTGGAGGATCAGAGGGATCTTGGGGTCCAAGTCCATAGGATACTCAAAGCAACTGCCCAAGTTGAATCTGTGGTTAAGAAGGCATATGGCTTCATCAGTCATGGAATTGAATTTAGGAACTGAGAGGTAATGTTACAGCTAATTAGGACCCTGGTCAGACCCCACTTGGAGTACTGCGCTCAGTTCTGGTCACCTCACTACGGGAAGGATGTGGAAGCCATAGAAAGGGTGCAGAGGAAATTTACAAGGATGTTGCCTGGATTGGGGAGCATGCCTTATGAAAACAGGTTGAGTGAACTCAGCCTTTCCTCCTTGGAGTGACGGAGGATGAGAGGTGACCTGATAGAGGTGTATAAGATGATGAGAGGCATTGATCGTGTGGCTAGTCAGAGGCTTTTTCCCAGGGCTGAAATGGCTGCCACGAGAGGACACAGGTTTAAGGTGCTGTGGAGTAGGTACAGAGGAGATGTCAGGGATAAGTTTTTTATGCAGAGAGTGGTGAGTGTGTGGAATGGGCTGCCGGCGATGGTGGTGGAGGCGGATACGATAGGGTCTTTTAAGAGACTTTTGGATAGGTACATGGAGCTTGGAAAAGTAGAGGGCTATGGGTAAGCCTAGTAATTTCTAAGTTAGGGACATGTTTGGCACAACTTTGTGGGCCGAAGGGCCTGTATTGTGCTGTACGTTTTCTAGGTTTCTGAACTACCTGCTGCATCACATTCGATGTGTCACTGGATACTTTGTTCTGTAACCTACAAAATTTAATTTATGCACTTTACTTTGTTTATCTGTGCATAATTCATTTGTAGATTTAATACTTTCCTAAGCTATTGCCTGTTAAATGTGTGTTCTGTGTACAACTGTGTTTTACACCCTAGTCTGGAGAAACATCATCTTGTTTGACGGTGTACATGCATATAGTTAAATGACAAAAGACTTGACTTTATTCTTTGCTGAATTTTAATTGCTATGATACTTTGACAAGTCAATGGCTTTATCCAGAGACAAGGACCAGTGATCGTTGTTGTTCGCAGTGGGGTTGAGGGTAGGGAGGTGATCGTCAGAGTGAGCCAATAAGAACCAACTATAATCAGCTGGGGATTAGCAGTGAATCAGTACAGGTCATGTGTTTTTGGTTATCTGTTTGTTAGCTTTACTTAATGCAGTCGCTTACTGCCCCTCCCCAGTTGTCTGGGCTGTAAAGAATCAGCCATATTTGAATAGTAGGTTAATTAGCCACTATAAATGAGTGAGCGGATCTGGAGGGAGTTGATGAACAGGGAGGTGGTATTATAAATTGGTTCCATCAGTTTAGGGAGGCAGTATTATAAATTGGTTCCATCAGTTCAGGGAGGTGCCTTTTGGGAAGGAGTAAATGGGTGAGATTGAGATTAGGACATGTGGGTTTGCACTGTCCTTTGGTACCTGTTGGTAAACATGGGAATAGGTGGTGTGACTTTTGTAAGGTATCAGACACAGTGGAATGTGTGATCATGGTGTGCCACAGATAGTCAATAGAACATAGGAAGCTATTTAGGCAATTATTGGGTAGATCTGTGGTGCTTAGGTTGCTGAATGTTCTGGCTCCTAAAGAGTGTTGATTAAGTAATGTAGGACCCTGGTGAATTCATCGATTAAAATAGATTTGGGAGGCAGGATCTGATCCCTGTCAGGGCTCCTGTCATACTCCATTCCAGTAGGTGGCGGTAATGCGCCTTCCTGATAGGTGCCAACACCATTAGCTCCGAAGAAGAGAGAGTTAATGAGAATCTGGGCAGAGTAAAGTGGGTGAGGGTCGAGTTATGGGTGCTTGTTGGTGGGTGCGGATGCAGTGAGCATAGATTCATACTGTACAACTCTGACACATTAGTAAGTCTGAGTCAGGTACAGGCATTCCAAGTTATGATAGAGTTCCATTCCTGAGAATTGTTCAGAGATGAATACAAATTTGTAAAGAACAAAAACTGTGTTGAGAGAGGATTGGACTGGTACAGGAAAAGAGGTTGCCTGCTGTCCTCACTGACTCAGCAGGCCAACTCTGCTCAGCTTGACCCAGCCAAAAATTACAATCTTACCACATGGAAACAGGCCCTTTGGCCCATTATGCTGATCTGCATTTGGCCCATATCCCTCTAATCCTTTCTTATCCATGTGCATGTCTTTTAAATCTTTTAAATGTTGTAAATGTACTTCCTTCAACTATTTCCTCTGGCTGCTGGTTCTATATGCTAGCCACCCTGTAAGTAAAAATAATTCTCCTCATGCTTCTTCCTCACAGTTGTGCTGTGAGGATTACATTCCTTGACTTCTCTAGTGCCTTTAACACCATCCAGCCCAAGATCTTAAAGCACAAACTAACGGAGATGGGAGTAGACTCTCACATGGTGGATTGGATAGTAGACTACTTGACAGATAGACCTCAGTATGTGCGGTTGGGAGACTGTAGGTCTGACACAGTGGTCAGCAGCACAGGAGCGCCACAGGGAACCGTACTCTCTCCGGTCCTGTTCACCCTGTACACATCTGACTTCCAATATAACTCGGAGTCCTGCCATGTGCAGAAGTTCGCTGATGACACGGCCATAGTGGGGTGTGTCAGGAATGGACAGGAGGAGGAGTATAGGAAACTGATACAGGACTTTGTGATATGGTGCAACTCAAACTACCTGCGTCTCAATGTCACCAAGACCAAGGAGATGGTGGTGGACTTTAGGAGATCTAGGCCTCATATGGAGCCAGTGATCATTAATGGAGAATGTGTGGAGCAGGTTAAGACCTACAAGTATCTGGGAGTACAGTTGGACGAGAAGCTAGACTGGACTGCCAACACAGATGCCTTGTGCAGGAAGGCACAGAGTCGACTGTACTTCCTTAGAAGGTTGGCGTCATTCAATGTCTGCAGTGAGATGCTGAAGATGTTCTATAGGTCAGTTGTTGAGAGCGCCCTCTTCTTTGTGGTGGCGTGTTGGGGAGGAAGCATTAAGAAGAAGGACGCCTCACGTCTTAATAAGCTGATAAGGAAGGCGGGCTCTGTCGTGGGCAAAGTACTGGAGAGTTTAACATCGGTAGCTGAGCGAAGGGCGCTGAGTAGGCTACGGTCAATTATGGAAAACCCTGAACATCCTCTACATAGCACCATCCAGAGACAGAGAAGCAGTTTCAGCGACAGGTTACTGTCGATGCAATGCTCCTCAGACAGGATGAAGAGGTCAATACTCCCCAATGCCATTAGGCTTTACAATTCAACTGCCAGGACTTAAGAACTTTTTTAAAGCTATTATTAATGCTTTTTGAGTTAGTGATTTAGATGCATATCATATTATTACTGAGTTAAGTATTGTATGTAATGAGTTTTTGCTACAACAAGTGTATGGGACATTGGAAAAAATGTTGAATTTCCCCATGGGGATGAATAAAGTATCTATCTATCTATCTATTAAATCTCTTCCTTTCCATCCTAAACCTACGGTCTATTGCATTACGATAGAGAGCTGGCTCAAATATCCCCCAGTTCTATTACTCACAAGCGAAAAGTTTGCACATGTTTAGAACTTGAAATTAAAAGAAAAGTTCAAATGAATGAATTTCAAAGAAATATAACAAGCAAATTATCTCATTATAACTGCAATTTACTACGTTTCAATGCAGGAATATAGTTGCAAAGTGACTTTGTTACCAGGACCAAACATCTAGAAGCTTGGACTAATAATCTAGAAAACAGAGGTGAGGAGGAATTTCTTTAACCAGAGGGTGTTTGTTGCTACAAGCGACCATGGATGCCAGGTCACTGAGTGCACTTAAGGCGAAGCTTCATAGGTTCCTGATTAGACAGGCTGTGAAAGGTTTTGGGGAGAACGCAGGAGAATGGGGTTGAGAGGGAAATGGATCAGCCATGATGAAATGGCGGAACAGGCTCAATGGGCCAAATGGCCTAATTCTGCTACTATGCCTTTTGATCTAAAACATGATTTCCATTATATGAGCATTAGAAATGGACTTCATTGACACAGCCTGATATAGAGCTTTCAAAGAACAGCATTGCAAGAGTGTTATAGAAACAGGCAGCACCATCACAGGCACAACACTCCACGCCATCGAGAACACTTTCAGGAAGGCAGCATCCTTCAGTAAGGACCTTCACCATCTGAAAAATGTTTCTTCACATTTCTACCATCGGGAAGGAAGTACAGGAGCCTCAGGACTCACCCCAGCAAGTTCATTTACAGTTATTACCCCTCAACCATTAGGCTCTTGAACTAAACTGGATAACTTCACTCAACTTCACTTGACTATCACTTAACTCTTCCCACATTCTGGGGACTCATTTTCAAGGACTCTTCATCTATTGTTCTTGATATTTATTATTTATTGATTTGTTATTATTCTTTTCCTTTTGTATTTGGACAGTTCTTTTGTCTTTTGCACATTGACTGTTAGTCTGCCCTGTTGCTTACAATCTTTTGTCGATTCTACTATGGTTCTTTGATTTACTGAATACACTGCAAGAAAATGAATCTCAGGGTTGTATATGGTGAGATACATTTACTTTGATAATAAAGTTACTTTGAACTTGAACGTTTTAAGAATAGATTCTTCCAGTCCACAATCAAATTCCGGAACAGTCCGTGAACTCACAAACTCGCCTCCTGAGTCTTTTGTACTTTTATATTTATTTTTGTAACTTACAGCAAAGCTTATGTCTTGCATTGTATTGCTGCAGCAAAACCGCAAATTTCATTTTATGATTGGGCAGCACAGTTATATAGTAATTAGCACAATGCTCTACAGTCCCAACAATCCAGGTCAATTCCCACCACTGCCCGTAAGAAGTTTGTACGTTCTACCCATGGCCATGTGAATTTCCTCCAGCTGAGACACCGAGAACCTCTGGTCTCTTCATTGACATGAAGCAGAAACCCACAGTACAAATGGTGGAAGAACAATGTCACTTCCTAAACTATCCATATGCCCACCCCATCAATCACCTCTTTCCCCATCTATAACAGAGCCTTCAGGCTCTGCACTGGCCTCGTAAACCTCCTCAAAAACTTCCTGGAGCGTAAGCAAGTCGTCCTTGACCACAAGTGACTGTCAAAGAAGAAATAAGTGAACAGATTTTATTTATGGCTTAAGCAATTTTATTAAGAGATCAATGTTAACAAGGACTCAACAGAGGGCTTAGCTCCATATTCCAGTATCTGCGGTCTTTAATGTCTCTGAGACGCCATGCATCTTCCTAATTGTTTTCTGTTCCAGCATGTTAACTTTCAGTGGTTTTTACACGGGCATCTACATCAACATTACCCAAAATGTCACCATTATAAAGTAAACTGCTTTGGTATTTTGTACATCAAGATGGATATCATCATATATTAAAGTTATAAAGTCATAATACACCACAGCAGAGAGGGAGGCCATTCAGCCCATCTAGTCTGTGGCAAACTATTAATCTGCCGAGTCCCATCGACTCGGATCTGGACCATAGCCCCCCCATACCCCTCCCATCCATGCAGCTATCCAAATTTCTCTTAAATGTTGAAATTCAACCTGCATCTACCACTGCTGTTTTACACTCTAACCACCCTCTGAGTGAAGAAGCTCTCCCTCAAGTTCCCCTTAAACATTTCACATTTCACCATTAACCCTTGACCTCTAGTTCTAGTTTAACCCAATTCTAATGACCATGCTCCTACCTGCCCTCTTAGCTCAACTTCACAGGCCGAGATGTTCAAAGTTCAAAGAAAATTTTATTATCAGAGCACATACATGTCACCACATACTGTCCTGAGATTGTTTCTTTCTGCAGCCTAACTAGCAAATCTATAGAACAGTAACTGAAAACTGTAAACAAGCTGTGCAAATGCAGATATAAATAAAAAGCTATAAGTAACGAGCAAGAAATAACAATATAATAGCGTACTTAAATGAGTGTAGCTATCCCCTTTGGAATCAAGTTATAACAGAGCACTGAACCAGGATATTATCATATTGTGTAAGGTCTGGGACACACCACCCTAGCATCCTGAGCAACAGAAACAGGGAAGTTGTGGCATATATAGTCAAAGGCATTGCTCAATGGATAAACCTAAAGAAATCACCTTCATTATATTTTGACAGGGAAGAGATTAATTTTTCTTTTGACATGCAATCAAAACTGTATTCATGAGGAAGGATCGAGGTTGAAAGTCATAAGCAGCTATTTAACAATGGAAGCAAAATGAGAGGGAGCCAATGAGATATAGAAGACTTAATGGGCTGAATGGCATAATTCTGCTAAAATACCTTACGTTGTTCCAGTGATTCAAACCTGAATCTGCCTGATTAACCTTCTGCAATTCAGTTTTTCCTCAGGAAACAAAGGCAAGTCTACATTGAAGCAATAGGTAAAAAAAGTATCCATTACTATTAAATTTAGTAATAAAGGTGATCCACATTATAGCAGGTTGTACTCCGAGAAAATGGACCTTTACACAGATCTAGTTCACCTGTGCATTCGTCAAGAAATGTAAGTTAAGAAGTTAGATTTACTGTTTACCTTTTTTCACATAAATTTTCTAGAAATGAAATTTTATTCTGTAACCCAGATTCTTTGACAAGACAAGTGAGGTTTATAATGTAACTTCTATATACATTATATAACATATACAATGTAAATAGAAATGAGACAATGTTTCTCCAAACCAGGATATAAGGCGCAGTAGTATACATAACAGAGATACAACAGAGTAACTTATGAAGGTGGGGATAAAATCTACAGATGAATCACACATAATTAACAAACTAAAGTGCATTAATATTAAATATTGTAAGGTACAGAACAGACTAACCTATGATGTAGCCAGGAATTAAGAAACCTAATGGTCTGAGGGAAGAAGTTGTTTTCCACCCTGACCGTTCTTGCTTTTATGCATCGGAGTCTCCTGCCTGATGGTAGAAAGTCAAAGAGGATGCTGGACGGTGTTTGAGAATTCCATGAGCGTGTATTTCTGTTACCCACACAGGATCACCCTGCATATGGAATGTGATCATTATTCTACCAAAAAGATGGGAGGTGTCCTTTGACAATTTGACCTGATACGAATGATATACTGAACATAATTTTGAATACACAGTCAACGTTTCAGGCCAAGATCTTTCATTGGAACTGGAAAAGTGAATTGCAGAAGGGGGAGAAGCTAGAATTAAAAGGGTGGGGGGTGGTGGAGTACAACCTGGCAGGTGATAAGTGAGAACAGATGAGGGGGAAACTAACAGTTGGGGGAGACGGAATGAAGTAAGAAGCTGAGAGGTAATAGGTGGAGGAGACAAAAAGCTGCAGAAGAAGGAACCTAATAGGTGAGGACAGTGAACTATCGAAAAAAGGAAAGGAGGAGGTTACCAGAAAGGGGAATGGAAAAAGAGGGAAGGGTGGGAAAGGAGTTATTACTGGAAGTTAGAGAAACAGGTGTTCTCTAGGCCATCAGATTAGAGGATACCCAGACGGAACATGATGTGTTGCTTCTCCAGCCTGAGTTTGGCCTCATCATGGCAGAGAAGGAAGCCGTGGACAGACATGACAGAATGGGAATGGGAATTTGAACTGAAGGCTGCCACTGGAAGATCCCTGCCTTTTGTGAAAGACACATCAAAGGTGCTCGGTGAAGTGTCCCTATATGTCTTAAATCAGTGATTCTTCCATGATTTGCTCTGATTGACTGGACTCACAGAAGCTAAAAGTGGTGAAGTAAATGAGAACAAACTGGCCCAGGGAACTGGTAAAGATTACAGGTATTTCCACTGTCAGCTTCTGTGATAATTGACAATGGGTGTGATAACACCAGAAGACTGATAGACGACTATAAAACAGTGAAGCTGGCTCAAAAGAGACATAGTGATTCAAATTGGCAAGGAGTTCAGATTGCCTTGTCTTTCTCCCAGGTAAGTTAACTAGCAGTACAAACCTGTCAGGAACTGTGACTTGTTTCCAAAACACAATATGAAATTACTGATTTTATAAGATAGTTTACAACATAGGCTGAGAGTTGTTTCTAACTCAGAGGAAGTCCTTTGTTTGCATTTCCTGAAATCCTCCTACCAAGATGTGGAATGGAGATATCATTCTGGCCCCATCACTCAAGAATGCTTATCAGATTCTTCAATGTGTAAGCTTATTGTTTCTGCTTTTATCTGGTAAAGAAACTCTGCAAGTTAAGACAGCAGTTTGGTATCAACAAGCACACAAGCAGGAACATTTTCACTGTGCTTGTGGGCTCAAACACATTATTAAAGAATATATTACTCTCAATATTTTAGGAACAGCTTCTTCTCCCTCGCCATCGGATTTCTGAATGAGCAATGAACCCATATACACTACCTCACTATAGAAATTACTGTAGTAATTTTATATACTGCTGCCACAAAAACAAAGAAGTTTCAGGACATTTGTGAGTGATGATAAACCTGATTGTGATATGTGTCTGTAATGTGGATTGAGAGTGGGAAGGGGACAGAGCAAGGGGAATCATGGTTAGGGAAATAGGGAAAGGAGAAGGAAGGGACTGGGAAGCACCAGAGAGACATTCTATAATGATCAATAAGTCAATTATTTACAATCGAATGACCTTGTCTGTTGTCTCAGGGCTGGATGTGTCCACACCCCTCCCATGACACTCCACCCTCATCATTCTCAGTATCCTTTGCTCCTGCCAGATTTACAAACTCGTTCTCCACTCCACATTGACAAATATAGTACAGTGCAAAAGTCTAAGGCACCCTAGCTATAGATATATATATATATATATGTGTGTGTGTGTGTGTGTGTGTGTGTGTGTGTGTGTGTGTGTGTGTGTGTGTGTGTGTGTGTGTGTGTGTGTGTGTGTAAGACTTTTGCATAGCACTGAATATTCTTATAAATGTAAATATATATATATTTCTTATTATAATTTATAGTTTGTTTATTACATATTGCAATGTACTGCTGCTGCAAAACAAAATCTCACAACATAGGCCAGTGATATTAAACATGATTTTGATTCTGAATATTGAACTTAGAGAATTATTGCCTCTTCTCCAGGAGTAAAAGAACGCCTGATTCAACACAGAAAATGCAAGTCTGATTCCACCAATTGGCAAGACACACCAAGACATTCTACTGACAAATTTTGTCTAATAGAATAACTGATCCGGTTATACAGAGACATATATCTTTTCCTTATAATGCCAGACTAAAGTCAAAGCTAGACTAGATCAGTAGCAGGGTGCAGTAGCGTTTTGTTTGTGCTACTGACTGAATAGCCTAGAGGTTCATTGAGATTCATAGAGTTATACAATATGAAATAAGCCCTTCAGCTCAATGTCCATGTTGACCAAGATGCCTATATAAACTAATCCCATTTACCTGAACTTGGTTCATATCTTTCTAAACACAAGAGATACTGGAGGTGCTGATAGGCTTCAGCAACACATAATATGCTGGAAGAACTCAGTAATAAACAGTTGAGGTTTCCGGCTGAGATTCTTCATCAGGTGCTAATGAAGAATCTCAACCCAAAGTGTCAGCTGTTTATTCCCCTCCATAGATGCTGCCTGACCTGCTGAGTTCTTCCAGCACTTTGTGTGCATTGCCCATCCCTTCTAATTCTTCCTTATCCAAGTACGTAGTGAGTGCGTGGAATGGGCTGCCGGCAACGGTGGTGGAGGCAGATACAATAGGGACTTTTGGATAGGTACATGGAGCTTAGAAAAATAGAGGGCAATGGTTAAGCCTAGTAATTTCTAAGGTAGGGACATGTTTGGCACAACTTTGTGGGCTGAAGGGCCTGTATTGAGCTGTAGGTTTTCTATGTTTCTATTATGTTTCTATACATCCATATGTCTTAAACATTGTAATTATTTTCATGCCCCTACCAATTTCTCTAGCTGTTCATTCATACGTACACCACCTTCTGTGTGGAAAAACCTGCCTCTTACAGCTTAAACCCATGTCATTTTGTTTTAGACTTCCCTAATCCAGGAAAAAGACTGTGACTTTCTACCTTATCTATGCTCTTTGTGATTTATAAAACTCTCGGTCCACAGAATACAGTCCCATCTATCCAATCGCATGCTATAACACGAGCTCTCCCTTGCTGGCAATATCTTTGTCAAACTCTTCTAGTTTAATCACAATCTTAATAGAGGCTTGAATTAATGAGTGGTTGGGCTCTTGGGAGGATTTAGGAACCTGGGGTACAAAGCCCCAGGATTCTTAAACATGGTAGTATAGCTCAATATGTTGGTGAGGAAGGGTATTCATCTTCATGAAGGCTGCTCTTGCCTTTGATGCTTACATTCTCTGAATGATTTAAGAACCTTGAAAGCTAAGCATTGGCAAAGATGCAGACCGATATAGTAGTGGAACTATAGGCAGCCAGTGGCATAGCTACTGGAGCTCCTGTCTTACAACAATAAAAAGGTCGGTACACTCCTGATCTTGGACAATCCTGATTGAGAAGTTGCAGAAACTGGACCTCTGTACCGCCCTCTGCAATTCTATCTGCAATTTCCTAACCGTAAGACCACAATCTGTGCAGATTGGTGATATCTCCTCCTCGTGTCAGGTCTGTCACTGTATAACACTGGGGTACAGTACTGGTTGGGACATCTACTACAACTGCATGATACTCATTGTCCTGATTGATGAATAACTTTCCAATTCTTATATCTAATGCCCTGACTGCCCACAACTCTCTGCTTCATATGGGAACACTTAGAGCTCTCCTCCCATTTATTCAGCCAAAAGACCATAAATGTAGGCCATACAGTCTATTGGGTCTGCTCCACCATGCGATAGACTGACATGTCGGAACTGGAATGGGAATTGGAATTAAAATGTTTGGTCAGCAGGAAGTTCCACATCTGCTGGATAGAGTAGAGATACTTGACGATGTCTCACCAATGTAGAGAAGGATGCAATAGACAACCCTAGCAGATTCACAGATGAAGTGTTGTCTTACCTGGAAAGATTGTTTAGGGCCCTAAATGGATGTGATGGAAGAGGTGAATGGGCAGGTGTAGCACTTAGGCCATTTTCAGGAATAACTGTCGGAAGGGAGATTAATGGATAGGGATGAATGGATCAGGGAATCAAGGATGGATGCTGCTTTAATGCAACAGCACTCCGTGTAAATATGCTGAATGGTGGGTAGGGTTTTACACATGATTGGCTGGGCTATATCCACTATTTTGTATTCTTTTCCATTCAATGCATTTGTTTTTTCCATAACAGACAATGATGCAACCAGTCAGTATACTCTCCATCACACGTCTATAGAAGTTTGTCAAGGTTTTAGATGACATGCCACATCTTCTCAAACTTCTAAGAAAGTAGAGGCTCTGCTGTGCCTGCTTCATAATGGCACTTCCATGCTGGACCCAGAGCAGATGCTCTGAAATGATAACACTGAGGAATTTAAAGTTGCTGCCCTCTACACCTCTGATACCCTGATAAGAACTGGCTCATCGTCCTCCAGTTCCCTCCTCCTGCAGTCAATAATCACCTCCTTAGTCTTGTTAACATTGAGCGAGAGGTTGTCATTGTGGCACCACTCAGCCAGATTCTCCTGCCTTCTCCCTGTAGCCTCTGATGTCCTACCTGATCAAGAACGTATCTAGCTCAGATTTAAATATACCCAATGACCTTGTCACTATAGGTATCTGTGCCAATGAATCCTACAGATTCACCACCCTCTGGCTTCACAGGTAGCATGGTAACGCAGTGGTTATCACAATGCTCAACAGTACCAGTGACCTGGGTTCAATTCCTGTTGCTGCCTGTAAGGAGTTTATATGTTTTCCCCATGAGTACGTGGGTTGCCTCCAGTTTCCTCCCACAGTCCAAAGACATACCGGTTGGTAGGTTAATTGATCAGTGTAAATTGTCGCATGATTAGGCCAAGGTTAAATCAAGGGTTGGTGGGCAGTTTGTCTTGAAGGGCCAGAAGGGCCTGGTCTGCTCTCTGCCTCAATAAATAAATAAATACATAAACAGATAGGTAAATAAATTTTTCATCTGTTCTAAAGAAACATCCTATTCTGACCCTGCCCTCTAGTCCAAGACTCCCCCAGTATAGGAAACATCTTTTAGCATGTCCAAAATATATACATTCAAAGTTACTAGAAAAGTGCTGCACATACTGTGACGTGCCCCTTTAAGGTATAGTTGGAAACACCACTCCTGCTAAATACCATCAACTGCAAGAACTCATCAGTAGTGGATGCTACCCTGGTTCATCATTGTGTTATACAGAAAATCTTGATAATGATGCATAAATAGCACAGGAAGTTTTGGTCTTTATGCAAATTTTACAAACAGTGTTGGATGCCTCACACTACAGCTTTAACATTATTTAAAGATAGTAATCAATGTTTAAGGCCCTATACATTTAATTAATAAATCATTCATACTGGTGTCTCCTAAAGTGACTACAGTATTTGCAAATGCAATGATTGCCTTTTCCTTCAGTTTATTTGGTCTTTTCTATTCCATGCTCAGCCATACTACTCCCCATCCATCTTACATGTCCAGCAACCTTATTGGACTGATTGGCACAAGACAACCACCAGCACACATTTGGAAAATAAAATTAATGTTATGCCCAGAAAGCATTCTCATGAAACACACAAAGCCCAATGGAGAAGTACACATTGGATTGCTTCCACACATTTAACATACACTAACTCTAACCATGCTCAGGCTTGAACTCAGCTGGTTCTCTGTGACATAGTGTTAAATTGAAGATGTTACCACAAAGAAACCAAATTGTTTCTGAGCAAGATTGTGCAATGGTATTAATTATACTGGATTAGCTCAGTTCTTTAATTACATCCAGGTTTTTTTTTGTTGGCAACTGGGACAATTTTGGATCTGTCTTAATTTAAGTTTATAACATTACTCATTATCCCATTCTTCCCAACTACTTGATGTGAACAAAATAAGCATTGTTGGAAAACTGGAAAAAGCTCCATTGTGTGGGCCCTTCACCTGTCCACACACCCTGTGTTCAGTCAGCAGGATGCATATCTCGTTGGCAGTTTCCTGAATTGCTGCCACTTCCCTGTTATTCTGCTTCCCACTGATCCAGAGAAAGAGACAAAAAGTGCCACGGAACTGAGCAGATGAAAGAAGAATTTCTACAACTGCTCTGCTAAAGCCAGAAGATTAAAACCTCTTCCTGATAAGTTTTGACCAGTTTAATTATATCTCTGCTGCTATTTCTATTTGCCTTTTGACATTCTCCAAAGTACCATGCTTTGGATAAGGTTACAACAGTATGCAGTTTCACAGTCTGGGTAACTGCAAAATAAGTGGATCTATTTTATTAATTTTCTAAGCCATTTGCACTTTATCCCGTTCTAAAGCACTTTGAACTACATCACCTGTATGAAAAGTGTTCTTTAAATAAATTAATATGTTTATTATTGTTATGGTTTAGTAAAGTCATCAGGCATGAGGTACAGGAGCCTTACGTTCTGCATTACCAGGTTCTGGAACAGTTATAACCCTTCAACCATCAGGCTCCTGAACTGGAGTTGTTAACTTCACTCACCTCAACACTGAATTGATCCCACAACTACAAACTCACTTTCAAGGACTCTTCAACTCATGCTCCCAGTATTATTTATGATTCTTTATTTTCACAATTTAATTTCTTTTTCACAGTGGTTGTCACTTCGTTTCGGTACAGTTTTCCACAAATTCTATTGCATTACTTTATTTTCCTGTAAAAGCCCGCAAGAAAATGAACCTCAAGGTAGTAAACAGTATATTGACATACAATATATGTACTTTGATAACAAATTTACTTTGACTTCGAAGGTTTCATTTAAATTTCCCCTTTAAAGTAGACATGGAAGAATGCATGTTGCTCCTTCAGAGGACACTATCCTCAGTGTACTGGGCAATATTTATTCATCAGTCAGTGCTGCCTTATTTCCACATTTTCATATTTCATATAATATAGAAGAAAACTGTTCTGCCCATCAAGTTCATTTTGGCGATCAGAGATTTTGGCTATTACAGATGCACTATGAAGAGTATCCTGATGGACTGAGATTCAGCCTGGGTTGGCAGCTGCTGTGCTGTGGACCACTGCAACCTGCAGAAGGTGGTAAACACAGCCCAGTCCATCACAGGCTCATTAGGTCCATCAGTAGTATGATACTCACCAGTACGATGCTTCAGGAAGGCAAACAGCTTGGTCATGTATCGCTACCACACTGGCCATTTGCTTTTCTTGCTTCTGCCTTCTGGGAGAAGATACAGATTCAACGTTCAAAGTAATTTTTTTTAATGAAGCTACGTATATGTCATAATATAATCCCTGAGATTCGTTTGCTTGCTGGCATTCACAGTTGAGAAAAGAAATACATTGGAATAGATTAAAAACTACACACGAAGGCTGACAATCACTGTGCAAAAGAAGAAAGAGTGTGAAAATACAGAAAAACAACAATAATAATAAATAAATCATATGGAGAACATGAGTTCTAAAGTCCTTGAATATCAGTGCATAGGTTGTGGAGTCAGTTCGTGTTGAGGTGAGTGAAGTCATCTACACGAGTTCAGGAGCCTAATGTTTGAAGAGTCACAACTGTTCCAGAACCTGGTGGTGCGGAACCTAAGGCTCGTGTACCTGCTTCCAAGTTGCAACTCAAAAGGAGAGCATGACCTGGATGGTGGGGGTCCTTGTAGATGGGTGCTGCTTCAGAATCGGAGTCAGACTCAGGTTTATTATTATTGAGATGCTGCACCTCGTGAATTCTGTTGGTTTGTGGCAGCAGTACTGTGCAAGACATCAAACATTACTATAGTACATTAAAATAAAAGATAAAATAAATAAACAAACAGTGCTAAAGAGGAATAGTCAGCTATGCTCATGAGTGCATGGACCATTCATATAATCTGATGGCGGAGGAGAAGAAGCTGTTCCTAAAACATGAGTCTTCGGGCTCCTGTACCTCCTACTTGATGGGAATAAAGAGAAGAGGGCATGTCCTGGGTGGTGCCCAGATGACCAGACACATACAGCTTCTTCCTCCTCTTTTACTTGCTATACATAAGGAACATTTCAAAACATAAGCATACTGAAGTAGTACACAGGGAAGACTGAAAACAGAATGCAGAATATAGTATTACAGTTAGAGAGAAAATGAATTGCAAGCAGGCAATAAGCTGCAAGAGCCACGGCAAGATAGATTGTCAGGTCAAGTGTTAACCTTTATAAAAAGGATTGGGGATTTCTGAATACATACAAGATCCTGTTTAGACCACATCTGTAGTATTAAATACCACCGTGGTACCGCAGGTCAGAAAATATTTTTACTGACCTTGGAAGGGATGCAGTGCAGTCTCACTAATGACCAGGACTTCAAGGGGCAGACTATGAAGTGAGAGTATGTTATCCAGGCTTGTCTCCCCTGGAAAAAGGGTTAAGGGGAATTAGAATGAAGTATTTGTCTTTTAAAAGGAAGAGCGATTTTTTTTTTCTCATTTGTTCGGAGTCTCTGGGATGAGGAGAACCAAGGTATTCAGCAGGGAAATACTGAAAACATTAATTCACTCAACAGATTAGGTTTGGAAACTCACTTTAAATTTGAGATCAATAGAATTTTATTAACCAATGACATTAACATATATGGAGACAGGTCTGGATGCAGTTAAGGTACAGATCATCTATAATGTCCACTGGGAAAACAAGCTTGAGGAACTAATTAGCTCTTTTTTATTGTCCTGCCTGAATGCATGCAATTTTGAGTTGCTAATAGGCAAGGATATATGTCTAACGGCAACAGGGGAAAATGAATTAGGGCCTCTGTTAAATCAGTTTAAAGTTAGGAGGAGTGACACTCACTGAAATTTCTGGTGAAGGCTCTTCAAACCACAACTGTGCCAAGGGATAGTCTTGTCACAGAGTCATAGAGTACTGCAGCACAAAAACAAGCTGTTTCGCCCACCGGGTCCATTCCAAACTATAAACCTGTCTAGTCCCATCAGCCTGCATCCAGGGCATAGCTCTCCATACCCCTGCTATCTATCTATCTATCTATCTAAATGTTGAAATCAACCTCACACCCACCTGTTCCGCTGGCAGCTATTTCCACACTCTTAGCACCCTCTGAGTGAAGTTCCCCCTCATGTTCCCCTTAAACATTTCACCTTTCACCCTAACCCAAGAACTTTAGCTCCAGTCTTAACCAAGTACAGTGGAAAAAGTCTGCTTGCATTTACCCTATCTATCACCCTCATATTTATGTCTACAAATATCCAGTAGCACTCACATTCACAGTGATGCATTGCTTTGAGAGGTTGCTTGTGGCTAGAATCAACTCCAGCCTAAGCAAGGAACTGGACCCCCTGCAATTTGCCTATTTTATTGCAGGAAAAGGGATTGGACTGGTTTCCTTTCTAAGTCAATTATGGATTCGATGATATCATAAATAATTCAGCAAATTAAACAATGAACAGGACTAACTCTAATTTTAATATGGTCCATCTTTGATTCTTTCTCGACTTCTCCACTGCCCTTTTGCATCATGGCAAAGCTTGCAAGTCACTGCCTTACAGCACCAGAGATGTGGGTTCAGTCCTGACCACAGGTGCCATCTGAGTGGCGTTTGCACGTTCTCCAAATGGATTTCTTCTTGGTGCTCTGGTGTCCTCCCACATACCAAAGATGTCAGGGTGAGTAGGAAAATTGTCAAACTGTAACTTGTCTCTTGCTTGTACCTGAGTGGTAAGATGAGAGGAGTTTGATGAGTATGAGGGGGGAATAATAAGAGAGGAATTAGTGTGGCATTCCTATGAATGATATATACAATGGATTGGTGTCTTGGATCCATCAGCTTGAAGGGCTTGTTATAGCTCCAGACAACTGTTTGATGAAGAAAGTTTTAAAGGCTGTTAATACATTGGCAGAGAAAAATACTTCATCTCTCTAAGTGGGTGCCTGCACTTGATTTATTTAACTCACTCCCATTCTGACCTCTCGAGCTTTGGCGTTGTATACTGCAGCATGAGTAGCATCCGATCATCCAACCAAACACCCTAAAGCTCTTAGAGCTTAACAGTGAATTCAACAATATGAGATAAACAGACTGTCTGTTTTATACTAGGATTATGTACCTCTGTTAACTTGTAAAGTTGATTCTACATTTTGCTCTCCACAGATGCTGCCTGATCTGTTGAGTATTTCCATCATTTACTGCCTTTATTTCAGATTTCCAACTTTTGATGTAATTTTGATTTATTTTCATGAAAGCCACTTTGTTCCTTGGTTGTTCCCATGGGAAAGTCACTTTGCAAAGAAAACTCAGTCTTATATGCCGTCAGTGCATGTTTCAGCTCATAGTCTGATGTTTCTATGGTTCTGTGGAAGATTAAACAGAGGCAAAGAATAAATCACCAGCAATTATGTGAGCAATCACTGAGTTCCCTTGTGTGCAATGTAGTAAAAGCATAAATATGCCAACAATTTAGAATGAACAAAGACTCGTAGAAATTACTATAGAAAAGTATATTTCAATCATCTTATGGATATGAATTATGTTACCAAGGTTCTAACATAACTTAAACACAAGAGATTCTGCAGATGTTGGAAATCCAGAGGAACACAGGCAATTGCTGGAGAAACTCAGCAAGTCAGGGAGCATCTATAGAATTGAACAAGCAGTCAATGATTCGGGCCGTGACCCTTCATCAAGTTCTAACATAGCTTGAAATGATTTGATTCAAAATTCAAGATTCAAGATTGCTTAACGTCATTTCCAGTACACAAGTGTAAAGAAGAACAATATAATTGTTACTTCAGATCTGATGCAGCATGTAAAAAGCACACTGAGATAAAGAACACAATATTTTTAAAAAACACAATACATATAAATATTGTATTTATTGTAAATATAACTGATTAGAGTTACAAATACATATGTCTTATTTCTGAACTTGATGTCTATGTTTTCCAGGAACCTGCTGTGAACAATAGTTGCCAGAAGGTGGCTGTTTGAGGACCTTATTCTTGTGGATGTTGAGCATAAGGCCCAGACTTTAATATCCTTCAGGCAATGATGGCTTGGCGCTGAGCCTCCAAGTGTGCACAGGCACATGTTTTGTGAGTGGACGGTGAAAAAAAATGTGATGGAGAGCCACCCTGTGGTCGGCTTTGTTTTTGAGTGTTTGACATCATTTGGACAAATTTGATGACTGAGATGCATCATTAGTGAACACTAAATGATCACCCAGAAAGAACATATAATACTGAGGATTTATGCAGAGACACTTCAAAGCATGCACAAAATTGCTTCATAGCAAAATAAAATTCAACCATGCTAACTATACTGTTGTGAAAATAATTTCTAGCTCAATGAATAATTTAGTAATCATCTCTAGTCACAACTTGCTGTTCTGATTACTTGTGCATTATCCTTTTATCTGCTTCATACTGCCTAGCCTATTTTCTAACCAGGTCAACAAATTCTCTTTGATTCTCCAATCTTCTACTTTATTTAACAACCTTCACTCACCTCATTGCAGAACTGACTCCACAACCTATAGACTCACTTTCAAGTACTCAGTATTAACTATTTACTTTGTTTTATTATTTCCATGATTTGCCTTCTTTTGCACATTGGTTGTTTCTCAGTCTTTTCTATTTATAGTTTTTCATAAATTCTATTGTATTTCTTTATGTTCAATAGTTCAATGGTTCCATTTAATATCAGAGAATGTATACAGTATACAACCTGAAACTCTTATTCGTCACAGACATCCACGAAACAGACGAAAACCCTAAAGAGTGAATGATAGAACAAACGTTAGAACCTCAAAGGGATGACTTCCTTGTAAATGCCTGCAAGAAAACAAATCTCAAGGTAGTATATGGTGACATATACCTACTTTGATAATAAATTTACTTTGAGTTTTGAATTCTCATCTACTTTCTATTGGAAAGCCATATAAATAAAATAGCTTGACATTTTTTCTTGCCACTACTGTAGCCACCATTCAAGTTTCAATCAGCTTCATCAGGCCTAATATTTTCTGACCAAATGATAACTTTCAGGACGTTAAATCGTTCTGTCTACTAATGTAGATTCTAGTATCCAACTAATAATACACGCTGCACTAGCTTAACAATTCTCTGGTTTCTTTCTATAGTGGTTACTTGAAAGCAAACCAAAACCACTCAAAAACAGAGCATGGGGAGTTGACACTGTATGATGTGTTATCCACAATAACAAAGTTCTAAAGTCATACAAAATCCGTACAATGGTTCAATGGTTCAAGATAATATCAGAGAATCTGTACACTATGCAACCTGAATCCTTTCTCTTCACAGAAACCAAAGAATGAATGATAGAAAAAGTTAGAACCCCAAAGCCCCCCTTCCCCTCCTATGCAGAAGCAGCAGCAAAGCATGGACCCTCCCTCCACTTGTTCCAGCAGAAAGCGTCAGCACCCCACACACTACCCACCAAGCAACAGAAAACCCCCAGAGATCATTATTTACAGTCCATCAAAAATTACTGTTTATCCCGGCAACTCAACATCCCATAGGCCCTCTCTCTCACTTACAAGGGAGAGAGAGATATCACTCCTGTAACAGGAACAGGAAAGGCCAAAATCTCACTGTTTCAATGTTACAGTCTTCAACATCGCTTATTTTGAGTTCCCCTGACTTGAGAATCAGCAGCAAGCATTCAATACTTTATTATGAAACTGGCAAAGATGGACAATTGTTGTTGATTAAAAATCTAATGAAGCTATAACTACTAATATCATGAAATAAGTAGGCATTGGTGGTCAACAAAAAATATAATTCCTCTGATTTACCTCTTGCACTTACCTAGACTAAACTGAACTGAAGACACATCATGAATACGTAACTAAACTCTTCGCTTCTACTATGTCCCAACCCACGTGACAAATTACCCATAATAAATACACAACATAAAATACAATATAGATGGATAGAAAATAGATACATGGCTCATACACCTTCTATGATCTTTATTGATTAGCAGGAAGTCATGTACCGTTTTCCTATCTGAATCAAAATCCTTGACTCTTCCATCTGGTGAATTTCCTTATGTAAACGAAATGCAGTCTGGGATTACATCTCTGTGCTATTTCAAAAACAATTCTGATTTAATGAGATCCCTCAAATAATTAAAATCCATTACGAGTAGCCATTATAAGCTTCATATCAGATACTGAAGAAATTAGATCCAGTGTTTTGCTGTTTGAGGTGTAAGTATCTTAAACCTTGAACCATCTCTTATGTTAGACTGTAAGTTAAGAAGCTGCTTTGTGCACAACAATGCAATAAATCGCTTAGCAACATTGGCAGAGTCACGGAACAATTAGTTAGTAATGTTTCTTACAGTAAATATTGGTATTCTGGGAAACTGCATATGCCTGGATTCAATTTGTTTTTCCATTTTTTTTATGTGGGCATGGGTGGGATTCAATTGGAGATTACACAAGTGTTCGCCATGTGTTATTTTGAGATTTATTAATCATGCTCTTTGGATCACCTCATTTAGGAGGTGATGACTTTATCCATTATATGGGGGAGAAGGAAGGAGCCATATTCAATCCCGGAATCTGGTGGACTTGGCAGAACATCAGTGGACATAAGGGATTTATACTGAGAAAGGAGGAAATTACCCTCCCACTCCTGATCAAGCTGGAAAATGCTCAGATTGGAAGCAAGTCAGTTACAATGCTCCCCATCAGTTTTAAACTTCAGCCACCAATCAAGGAGCTGTCAACAATAACTCCTGAGAATGAGTTACTCACCCGTTGTACTAACGGTCACTTGTGTTTACCAGCCGCACCCCAATACCAGAAGATAACCTGGAAAATAAGACTGACAGTCAGAACCAGCAAGCAAGGTGCATCAATGATCTCATTAAATTTTAACTGCTACAGCTATTTTGACCAATTCAAGTACAGGAGTTGAGTTATTGGATAACATTTAAGCAAATATTTCTAATCATAAAGACGCCAATAAATAAAACCCACCTAGAAATATACCGTGTAACAGGAAAATAACTAACACTAGAACACTAGTTAGGCTATAAGCAAATACTATTTTCATTTCTTAATCCATTATTCCAATTGATCTTTTTTTTAACTCAGATCACTAGTTTCTAACTGATATTACACCACTCACAACTCAGATCTATTCTGAATGACATGCACGTTCAATCTGTTTAGTGTAGTGGTGTCAAACCTTTTTGAGATAGTGTACCCAAATTGGAGGCAATCATCCAAAAATGTCTCTTCCATACTAGTAAAGTAGAGATGATTATTGCATAATGAATAAGTAACAATAACCATGGACTTATTTTTCCTTTTAATGCAGGGAGGGTTGATATCTTTCCGTTCAACAACATCCATGCTTTTTCTATATTTCACAGCTATCTGGAGAAGGCGAATCTCAGAGCTATATTCTGCATACATACTTCGATAATAATAAAATTAACCTTTAAACCTTTGAACCTCTGAGTCATTTTGCTTATTTATGTCCATTGATTGTTTTACTATTAATAAAAGAAAAACTGAAATAAACTGAAATAAACTGAAATAAATGAAACATTTTTGAAAAGCTGATCAAAATTATTAATAGTAATATTTTAAAATAAGTATAGAAAATTAACCTAATTTCTAAGTAGTATTATTCTACCTCATATAAAGCGCAATAAATGTGAACATGAAATAAAAAGCATTGGTGCATATACATAAAAGATGAAGGAAAGGAAAGTAAATACAGTTTACTCTCAGTGAGATCTTTATTGCTGCAGTAACTATGACAAACGTTGTACATCAGATTGTATTTAGTTGTTCTGAGAGATATGCACATAGCACTAGTTTAATCGCTTGTGCAAACAAAAATTTTATGCATGTCATCTTGGGCATATGTGCCACACATTCACCAACACTGGCAATGTTTCTTGAGGTAATGTTCTCATCACAAGATCCCACAGGATCACAGAATGCATGCTGTTTCAATGATAATACTGATTCACTCTATATCCTTGTCTACATTTCCATTTTATCCTTGTTGAATTTGGCGTGCAAGATTGCTTCCTTAACAAGGTTCCACCGTCCACAAATGTTCCTTCCATCCAAGGAATCCCGAAGGGACCATACTCTTTGTGACTTCATGGTACATTCTTCCATCTGCACCAAAAACTCCTATTCACATGGTACTTTCCCACACAGCTGCAGGGTTCAAGGGTCCAGATGAAGCAGGAATTCATTTGCATTTCTGCTAGTCAAGGTTCATGAATTTGATGTTCACAAATGGTCTTGTCTACTTTGCATAAACTAGATTGGATGTTAGATTTGGGAAAATCTGTGTGAAACCTCAGGAGCTGAACCTGAACTTGTCACTGTAATTCCCTTTGTTACTCCCTCTCTGATTTATTTATGGTGTTCTACACTGTTACAATGTAGCCCAACACTAATTCTAGGAATAGCAGCACATCTGGGGACCTTATGGACTCAATATTGACTTCAACAATTTCACATAATGGGTCATTTCTGTGGTAAGCTTATCCATCTGTAATATAATTTCAGTATGATTTCACTCTACAGACATTGCCTGATCTTCTGAGTACTGCCAACATTCTCCTTTATGTTTTCTGCCCCAGTAACTGCTCTGACCTGCATTTCCATAAGATACAGGAGCAGAGTTAGGCCATTCAAAGACTGAGTCTGCTCTGTTATTTGATCATGGTTGATTTATTTTCTCTCTCAAACCCTTTCTCTTGCCTTCCCCCTGTAATATTTGACACCCTTGCTAATCAAGAATCTATTGACCTCTGCTTTAAATAAACCCAATGACTTGGCCTCCACAGCTGTCTATGGCAATGAATTTCATTGTCTGGCTAAATAAATTCCTCCTCATCTCTGTTCTAAAGGATTGTCCATTTATTCTGAGGCTATGTCCTCTGTTTCTGGACTCTCCCAGTATTTTAAACATCTGTTGAACTTTCACTCTATTCAGGCCTTTCAATGACTTTTATAAGTCACTTAATTTCTTTTCTTTATCTCTAACTTCTCTCCTTCACCTATGAACCCACACAGTTATACAAACAGCAAAATCAATTTGACAAGTTCAGTCTCATCATATCAATGATATTGTTTGCCACCTCTCCCTCTGCAACTTTAATCTGGCTTGTTTTCCCACTTATCAGTTCTGATAAAAGTTCTCGGACTTGAAAATTTAACTGTTTTTTTCCCCACAGATGCTGTCTGACCCACTGTAAGTGTCTTTACTAAAAAAGTAAAGTGTGTTTACTTTCCTTTCCTTGATCTTTTACGTATATGCACCAAAGCTTTTTATTTCATGTTCACATTTATTGCGCTGTACATGAGTGTTTCCAGAACTTCCTGTATTTTATTCAGGTTTTTGGCAGTTACAGTTTGTTTGATTTTCAGTGTTGTCCACCATGGGAAAGGCTTACTCTGACTTACAGTAGGTTATGTGCTTTTACTGTATATTCAAGTGTTCTTTGGCCACCTGGGTAGTGTCTACCCCAATGGCATGAACATTGAGTTTCCCAGTGGTGGAAGGGAAAGGGGAAAGGAGGAAAACCTCTCCTCTGATGGGATCTTCATCCTTTTCCCCTTCCCACTACCATTCTCCCCACTCTCCCTCTCATTCCAATCCTCCTCCAATACTTCAATTTTTGCTTCTTTTCCCACAAAATCCCACCTCCTGGTTCATCGCTCATCACCAATCTTCATCCTCCTCCTGCTTCTGTCCATCCACTATGCACTTGCTAGGGCCACAGTCGCACTGTTTCCAACCCCTGCCCACCCCCTCCTCCCCTATCTGATTTGATTTCATTTGCCATTCACTTCTCCTCCAATAACCTCCTTTACGTATCAGTTTGTAGCCCTGTGTGTTCCTGCCCATGACCTCCCAGCACCTATTTCCTTCTTTCACACTCTCCTCCACCTCACTCTACCTTTTTGTGCCTTTGTCTACGCCTATCAATCATCCACCTGCCGCTGCCTCCCCATTCCACCCTGTCTCAGTTCTTCACTAATCATCTCAGTCTCTTGTCTCATCGCTTCCATTCTCCATCTCCTCTTTATCCTGGCCAAATTCTTTCTCCACTCTTTATCCTAATGCAAGATTTTGATCTGAAATATCGACTGCTGCATTCTTCCCAAAGATGCTGCTTGACCCCTGAGTTCTCCCAGCAGATGCTCTCCTGCCTCAGATTTCAGCATCTGCAGTCTCTCATGTCTTTTTGGTTGGCTGTTGCTTGAAAGAGTCATAGTTACTCTGGGAGGTCTAGGTTAGTACTGGAACATTCACAGATGATTGGAAACTGTGGGAAAACAGCTACCAGCCTTTTTCTAAAGGCAGGCAACTGTTTTCTTTTGAAACTACACATATCCCAATTGATTATCTTCAGACTGATCCTCAATGACTAATTCTGTAGTGTTAATCAGCATTGTTATGAAATGAATGGATGTGCATTTGTAGGAGTATGTTTTGGCAGTATTTCTGATAATTGTCAAAATGGCAGAAATGTCTTAGATGACTGCGAATGCCCTGGAGATTCATTTTGTTTCATTCTGGCTGTCTCTTCAACTTACAGTGCTCTCTGTCCAATTTAAAAAAGATTGTAAATCCTCCCTGATACAGAAGAGGTGATGGGGCCTGGGGCAGATCAGCCACAAACATTTTGAATAGTTGGGTATGTTTGAGAGGCCAGCAGGCTTATGCTTGCTCCTTTGCCCCTCTGTTGTTGCCTGCCAGTGGTGATTATATGTTGGGTTGCAAAGCAGACAGGAACACAACATCAGATTGAAGTTCAACTTGCCCTTCAGCTGTAGCTGGATAGAGGTAAGTAATAGGGCAGAGGAGGAATTGAATGAGGCCTAATCAAATAGCAGAGCAGTCTCGATTGGCCAAATGGCCTAATTCTGTCTTATGTTGTTATAGTGGCAGAAAATGGAGTTCAGGGAATGTATTCTCCCCAGGCAATGAAAAAGAGCCTCAAAATGGGCAAGTAACAGGCAACCAGTCTGTTACCACCCATTTTTTTATCATTTCTGGAACAGAAGATCAACACCACAAGATCTAATAGAGCAGAATTATTGTTCTAGCCAAATGAGGCCATTGGTCTTATTAGGTCTTTGCCAGTATGTTAACATCTGTCAGTATTTTATCATCACTCCCGATCTCCTGTGCTTTCCCTAAAGCCCAGTGTTTTATGCATCAAGCACAAAATGCTGAAGGAACTCAGCAGATCAGGTAGCATCTATGGAGAGAAATAAACAGTTGACGTTTTGGGCTGAGACACTTCAACAGATCTGGTCATGGTGAATCCTGATGAAATCCTGTTTGAACCAAATGCTGATGAAGAGCCTTAGCCTGAATTGTTGACTTTCCATTTCCCTCAAGAGATGCTGTCTGACTGGCTGAGGTCTTCCAGCATTCTATGACTGTAGCTCCAGATTTACCAACATCTGCAGTCCCTCATGAGGCACAACACTGTATTTCCCCTCAGATCTGATTGAGTTTTCATTTGAGAGTTGTCTTTTGAGAGTGACTTTTTTCTGCATCCACTACTATACTTCAAGGCAATTAATTTCAGATCATGGTCATTGGTTCTGTCTAATGATTTTCCCTTCATTCATGCCTGGATCCATTACCAAATACTATTCTCAGTAATTTCTGCTTCATTTTGAATGAGGTAAGGCTTTCCAAATGGAAACCTAAGAGACTGCGGATACTGGAATCTGGAGTAACAATCTGCTGAAAAATAAATAAGAAAGGAGTGAGACTGATTGTCCAGAATAAATAAGTAAAGATGACTAAAGCCAATGTAAAGTACTTTCCCATATGCCCGTTCCTGCATTCAAGGACAAATTTTGCACACAAAATTTCATGAGCTACTTTGGCACTGGTAAGACATACCACATTAGCTATTCCTAACTCTTTGGCAATATACACTCAGTGGTCACCTGTACAACTGCTCTTTAATGCAAATATATAATCAGTGAATCTGAGGCGGAGTGGAGAGATGATGGCGCTAAACGGCGACTCCTTTGCTTCCATCTTCAGAAACGGCTCTATTTCCATCTTTAATATCTTTATTTTTCCCTTTCAGGGTTCTTTTGAAGACCCTGATCTGGAGTTACATGCTGACTATGGTTCTTTGTGGGAATGGGACCCGCTCTCAGGGTTTCATAACTGGCCATTGTTCGGCACGCTAGGGGCTCGGCCTAAGAGTCTGGCTCGGTTTTGGAGGCCTAGGATCTCGGGGCAGATCGAAGGTCAGTGTCATGGCAGGAGACCCGTGTGTTGTCGAGAGAGTCGGAATAATTATGGCTGTGTACCCAGATCTTTGGGCACAGAGCAAGAAAAAAGTGACGTAATGGACCTTTAACATCAAAAACCAGTGAATTGTTTGTTACCTCTCCCCGCTCGCTGTCAAAATGGACACATCTCTTTCTTCCTTATAGGGGAGGGAGAGAATGCTGTTCATAGTCTACAGTTCAGCTTTCAACACAATCATCCCTCAGAAACTGATTGGAAAGCTGAGCCTACTAGGCCTGAACACCTCCCTCTGCAACTGGATCCTAGTCTTCCTGACTGGGAGACCTCAGTCAGTCCAGATTGGGAGCAGCATCTCCAACACCATCACACTAAGCACAGGGGCCCCCCAGGGCTGTGTGCTCAGTAACTGCTGTTCACTCTGCTGACCCATGACTGTGCTGCAACACACAGCTCGAACCACATCATCAAGTTTGCCAATGACATGACCATGGTGGGTCTCATCAGCAAGAACGACGAGTCAGTTTACGCAGAGGAGGTGCAGCGGCTAACGGACTGGTGCAAAGCCAACAACCTGTCTCTGAATGTGAGCAGAACTAAAGAGATATTTGTTGACTTCAGAAGAGCACGGAGTGACCACACTCCGCTGAACATCGACGGCTCCTCGGTAGAGATCGTTAAGCGCACCAAATTTCTTGGTGTTCACCTGGTGGAGAATCTCACCTGGTCTCTCAACACTAGCTCCATAGCAAAGAAAACCCAGCAGTGTCTCTACTTTCTGGGAAGGCTGAGGAAAGTCCATCTCCCACCCCCCCCCCCCCCCCCCAATCCTCATCACATTCTACAGGGGTTGTATTGAGAGTATCTTGAGCAGCTGCATCACTGCCTGGTTCTGAAATTGCACCATCTCGGATCGTAAGACTCTGCAGTGGATAGTGAGGTCAGCTGAGAAGATCATCGGGGTCTCTCTTCCAGCCATTACAGATATTTACACTACACGCTGCATCCGCAAAGCAAACAGCATTATGAAGGACCCCACGCACCCCTCATACAAACTCTTCTCCCTCCTGCCGTCTGGGAAAAGGCACCGAAGCATTCAGGCTCTCACGACCAGACTATGTAACAGTTTCTTTCCCCAAGCTATCAGACTCCTCAATGCCCAGAGCCTGGACTGACACCTTACTGCCCTACTGTCTTGTTTATTATTTATTGTAATGCCTGCACTGTTCTGTGCACTTTCTGCAGTCCTGGGTAGGTCTGTAGTCTAGTGTAGTTTTTTTCTGTGTTGTTTTTTACGTAGTTCAGTCTAGTTTTTGTACTGAGTCATGTAACACCATGGTCCTGAAAAAACGTTGTCTCATTTTTACTATGTACTGCACCAGCAGTTATGGTCGAAATGACAATAAAAAGTGACTTGACTTGACTTGACTTGAAGACCCTGTCAGACATTGGTAACATAGACTACTGCAAGTCTGGTTCACTGGTGAGACCAATGGCAAGGGAGCGGCATGGCCTCGGTATGCGAACCAGGTCGTCATTCCACAGGATCGCCTGTTGTAGCCGCCCAGGGAAGGAGACTCCGGTGGCACGGCAGCATCCGTGCCGGGTTGGGGGGCCCGTCCCTCCATCAATGTTGCCCTCCAGTGTTTGCTTAGTGGAAGACAAGCTGGATTGCATTCATCTGTGGCTATATTAGTGCATAATGATCAGACCGCTGCAGGCTTGTTCTTGCCGGCAATATCACATGCAGCATCAGTCTATAGGATATAGCACTCAGGAGCTTGGGCTATTGTTTTTTGTGACTGTATGTTTACTGCTATTGTAACTACCGGTATGTATGCTATATGAGCCTTGTGCTGCATTTAACTGTTGGTAATGTGTTTTTCACCTTGGCACTGGAGTAATGCTGTTTCATTTCGCTGTATTCATGAACATTCATGATGGTTGACTAACAATCTAACTTGAACTTTAACTTGAAAAGCTTGCAGACATGGTCAAAGATTCAGTTGTTGTTCAGACCAACATCAGAATGGGGAAGAAATGTGATCTAGGTGACTTTGACCGTGGTGGCAGGTGAGTGGTTTGAGTATCTCTGAATAATTTCCTGGGATCTTCGTACACACCAGCCTCTAGAATTTACAAGAAATGATGTGAAAAAAAAAATCTGGTAGTTCTTTGGGTGAAAACAAGGGGTTAATAAGAGGGGTCAGGGGAAAATGGCCAGGCTGATTCAATCTGACAAGATGGGGACAGTAACTCAAATAACCACACATTGTAACAGTAGTATGCAGAAGAGGTAAAGCATACTGAATGCACAATATGTCGAACATTCAAGTGGATGGGCTATGGCAGCAGAAGACGACAATCATACATTGAGTGGTCACTTTATTAGGTAGAGGAGATGCCTAATAAAATGGCCACTGAGTGCATTATAATTGTGAATTCCATATCAGCAGATGAGGGCATTACAAATTAGGGAATGAATAATCACAATCAATTTCAACTGGATCGGTCAGACTCGGCTTGGAAGACTTAAAGCCTCTTTTTCTAAAATCCAAAGATACTGTGGGTGCATAAACTCTGAAATAAAAACATAAAATACTCCAGTCATTGAACAAAAATGTTTACTCTGTTTCTAGTTCTGCAATCTCCACAGGGTTTGTATCTGTAAAATCAAGGTGGCAGGGCCCAGGCCCGAGATCGAGGAACAAGCTAACGTTTGGCATTTGCTGGAGCAGATTTGGAGCTGATTCAAAGTGGCTGATCTGAAGCAAGTTGAGGCAGAGTCAAGGCAGCATGACCCAGGCCCAAAAGCAAATAACAAGCCGATGTTTGACGGATTTAAGTGCCAGGCCAAATTGGAAAGGTTGGATACAGGCCAAATTGAAGTGACAGGGCCTGGGCCCAAGAGCGAGGAATGAGCTAGTGTTTGGCTGTAGCTGGGCTGGCCTTGGAGCCTATTCGAAGTGGCAGATCTGAGGTGAGGCAAGGCAGCGGGGCCCGGGCCCGAGAGCAAGGAACAAGCCGATGTTTAACCGATTTAAGCTCCAGGTCTGGGTGTTGGGGCTGGAGGCAAGGGATGGGCCAATGTTCAGCTTGCTACTCAGTAAGGTTAACTTGTCTCTGTGCAAAACTTAGGCTTTGGCCTGCAAATACTGAGCTCTTGGACTGGCTGCAGTGATGATTGGCTTCCTGGCTGTGGATCCTCTTTCGTTATGAATGTTATTCACTTGCTTTTTATTGTTTGAATGATATGTTCTAATTTTTGCACATTGGCTGTTTAATAGTCTTTTTTATGTAGTCTATAGGGTTTCTTTAATTTGTGGTTGTATACAGAATATATACTATGATAAATAACTTCTAAAATTTGAACTTTGAATTGCTCTTTATCTTCCTGAAGCTGAACTTGCTATTTTCCCAGCCAGTGTATCTCATATGTTCTGCACTCTTCAGCCTGCTGAGTATGTCCAGCATTTTCAGTTTTTATTTTAGATTTGTATTGATTGCAGTTAGGTGGTTTTTCTCCCTCCTGCTTCTGATCACAAGGTTTTTTCTCCCGAACTCACAACTTGTATTATATGAGACAATTAGGTTTATGTAGAAATTCCTGAGTCCCTCAGATTCCAGGATAAACATGCCTAGATTTCATTCTCTTTGTGTTATCATTGTTTTTGAGATGCAGGAAGCTACTAATTAAGTATTGATCAATTCAAAGTGCTGGAGGAGCATTAAATGACAGCTACTTTCCAGGCATCCATGCAAAATCATCAGTGTAATTACCTTCCTCTGTTTTCTCTCTGAAGCTGGGATATCCTCAAAAATGTCCAAAGTTTTTCAAGCCCCCTTCATCAAGCTGTTCAAGTGGGCTTTGACACCAGCTTTGCCCCAGAGGATTCTGTACTGTCTAACTCAATTCTCCTTTTCCTGCTTATCTTTAGTTAACACTTGCGAGGGGTCAGAGGTGGTTTACAGGAATGTTTCCTGGAATAGAGAAGTTCAGAGGAAAACTTGACTCTGCCATTTTGCTTTCTTTGGAATGGAGAAGTCTGAGGGGAAAGTTTATCAAAGAGTGCAATTTTTTTTTCATTTTTATGTCTCAGAAACATTAGTCATTGCTCTTTTCTTGACTGAAACTGAACATATTGACACTGCCTCTACTATTTCCCCATTCACCTCCATTTTCCCAACAGAATAAAATCCTAATCTATGCAACGCCTCCTTGTAACTAGGACCCCATCATGATAAATCTTTTCTGCACTCTTTCTAGGTTAATAACATCTTTCCTCTATGAAATTGACCAAACCATATATAATACGTGAAGAGAGGTCACAGAAATGTCTTATGTAACTAATACTTCTGAATACCAGTACATAGAACATTACAGCAAAGAAAATAGGCCGTTTGGTCCACAAATGTGCCAACCTTTCAACCTATTTCAAGGTCAATCTAACTATTCCTCCTACATAGCCCACCATTTTACTTTCATCTATATGTCTTTCTAAGAGTTTCTTCAACGACCCTGATGTATCTGCCTCAACCACTATCCCTAGCAGGGCGTTCTATGCACCCACTAGTGTCTGAGTGTAAAAACAACAAACCTTCAACATTCATCCCCCTATGCTTTCCTCCAATCACCTTAAAAGCATGCTTCCTCATATCAGCCATTCTGCCCTGGGAAAAAGCTATCCTTTCCATCTATGCCTCTTTTCACCTTGTGCATGTTAATCAAATCACCTCACATCTTCCTTCACTCCGAAGAGAAAATCACCAGATCATCATGAGACATGCCCTCTAAGCCAGGCAGCATCCTGATAAATTTCCTCTATAAAGCATTCACGTCCTTCCTATAATAAAACGATCAGAACTGAACACAATTTCCAAAAAGTGGTCTCACAAAGGTTTTACTGTTTGGTAGAGTTTTTCACAGCTTTAACAGCCAGTTCAGCTAAGTATTAGCTGTTATGTGGGCTTTACCATAAGACCATAAAATATAGGAGCAGAATTAGGCCATATGGCCCATCGAGTCTGCATGCCATTTCATTATGGCTGATCCAATTTTCCTTGTTGTCCCAATCCCCTGCCTTCTCCTTGTATCCTTAATGTCCTGACCAATCAAATATCATTCAACGTCTGCCTTTAATATACATAAAGTCCTGGCCTCCACAGCTGCCTGTGGCAAAGAATTCCACAGATTCTCTACTCTCTGGCTAAAGAAATTCTTCCTCTTCTCCATCATAAAAGGACGCCCCTCTATTCTGTGGCTGCATCCCCGGGTCTTAGACTCTCCCACCATAGGAAACAACCTCCCCACATCCACTCTGAAAGCCTTTCACCATTCAATAGGTTTCAGTGAGGTCACCCCTTATTCTTCTGAATGCTAGTGAATACAGGCCCAGAGCCATCAGACACTCTTCATATGACAAGCCATTCAATCCTGGAATCATTTTTGTGAACCTCTTTTGAACCTTCTCCAGTTTCGGTACATCCTTTCTAAGATAAGGAGCCCAG
Source organism: Hemitrygon akajei (assembly GCF_048418815.1). Taxonomy (NCBI): domain Eukaryota; kingdom Metazoa; phylum Chordata; class Chondrichthyes; order Myliobatiformes; family Dasyatidae; genus Hemitrygon; species Hemitrygon akajei. The sequence continues at coordinate 29,835,729 of NC_133129.1, forward strand.
ACCTGCTCACAATACTCCGAGTAAGACCTCACCAGTGCTTTATAAAGTCTCAACATTACATCCTTGCTTTTATGTTCTAGTCCTCTAAAAGTGAATGCGAAAATCTCATCTGCCTTCCTCACCACAGACTCAACCTGCAAATTAACCTTCAGGGAATTCTGCACAAGGACTCCCAAATCCCTTTGTACCTCAGTTTTTGTATTTTCTCTCAATTAGACCATACACTTCCTGGTACTGTATTCTATCTGCCACTTCTGTGCACATTTTTCAAACCTGTCTAAGTCCTTCTGTGCCCTCTCTACTTCCTCAAAACTACCTGCACCTCCACTTATCTTCATATCATTTGAACACTTTGCAACAAAACCATCAATTCCATCATCCAAATCATTGACATGTAATGTAAAAAAAATCGATCCCGATACAGACCCCTGTAGAACTCCACTAGTCACCGGCAGACAAACAGAAAAGGCTCCCTTTATTCCTACACTTTGCCTCCTGCAAATCAGCCACTTTTCTATCCAAGGTCCTAGTGCCTGTAACACCATAGGCGTGTAGCTTAAGTTGCCTTATGTGTGGCACCTTGTGAAAGGCCTTCTGAAAATCCTACACAACATCAATCGATTCTCCATTGTCTATCTTGCTTGTTATTTCTTCAAAGAATTTCAACAGATTTAATTTGTCCTCAGTTTCCTTGTCTCCCATTACTACCTCTCCAGCATCAATTTCCCTTGAGGAAACCATGCTGACTATGGCCTATTTTATCATGTGCCTCTAAATATCCCAAAACCACATGCTTAATAATGGACTCCAACATCTTCCCAACCACTAAAGTCAGAGTAACTGGTCCATAATTTCCTTTCTTCTGCCTCTCTCCTTTCTTGAAGAGTGGAGTAACATTCACAATTCTCCATTTTCCAGAACCATTCCAGAGTCTAGTGATTCTTGAACAATCATTACTAATGCCTCCACATCTTTCAGAACTCTGGGGTGTGCACCATCTGGTCGGGGTGACTTATCTACCTACATCCCGTCAGTTTAAAAATAACTTCTTTCTAGTAACGGTAAATTCACACCCTTCAAGACTCCTGACACCTTGACCTTCTACCATACTGCTTGTGTCTTTTACAGTGAAAACTGTGATTTAGTTTTTTAGTTCGTCCTCAATTTCCTTGCCCCCCCCCCCCACCATTACGACCTCTCCAGCATCAATTTCCAATGGTCTGATATCCACTCACGCTTCTCTTTTACACTTTATGTATCTGAAGAAACTTTTGGTATCCTCTTTAAGATTATTGACTAACTTACTTTCATTTTCCATCATTACCTTCTTAATTACTTTTTTTTGGTTGCTTTCTGTTGGTTGTTAAAAGATTCCCAATCCTCTAATGTCCCACTAACTTTTGCTCAATCATATGCCCTTTCTTTGGCTTTTATGTTGGCTTTAGAATATTTCTTCCTCTTTTGGATGTGCCTTACAAATTACTTCCAAAAATTCCAGCCTTTGCTGTTCCTCACTCATTCCTGACAGTGTTCTTTCCCAATCAATTCTGGCCAACTCCTCTCTCAACTTTACTCCACTGTAATTCTGATACATCTGACTTTAGCTTCTTCTTCTCAAATCTCAGGGTGAATTCAGTCATATTATGATCAGTTTCCTCTTAGAGTTCTTTTACCTTAAGCTCTCTAATTAATTCTGGTTCACTGCACACCATCCAATCCAGAATACTGATCCCCTAGTGGGTTCAATCACCAGTTGTTCATAGGCATTGTAGATATTCCTCTTCTTGGAATCCAGCAACAACCTGATTTTTTCTCAATCTACCCACAGATTGAAATCCTCTATGACTATTGTAACATTGGCCTTTTGGCATGCATTTTCTAGCTCCCATTGTAGTTAGTAGGCCATATCCTTACTACTGTTTGGGGGTCTGTATACAATTCCCATCAGGGTCTTTTTACCCTTGCACTTCTTTACCACTATCTACAATGTTTCAACACCTTCTGACCCTATGTCACCTCTTTCTAATGATTTGATTTTACATTTCACCAACAGAGCAACACTGCCCCCTCTGCCTTCTTGCCTGTCCTTTCAATATAATGAGTATCCCTGGACATTAAGCTCCCAGCTATAATCTTCTTTCAGCCATCATTCAGTGATGGCTACAACATCATACATACCAAACTGTAACTGTACTACAAGTTCCTCTACCTTATTTGTATACTGTGCACATTCAAATATAACACCTTCAGTCTTATATTTACCCTTTTTGATTTTGTCCGCATTTTACTTTGCAGTTCATCCCGTTGACTGCAATTTTACTCTATCAGCAGCTTCTCCTCACTACTCTGTTTGTAAACCAGCTACCTCATTGTGGTGAACTACATATACCAGAGTGGTTTGCTCCCAACAGACCCCTGCTGACTGCTCATGTGGCTCCTCCCACAAACCCCTGTATAAAGGCGAATGAGGCCTGAGGCCGGCCCTCATTCTCCAGGATGTTGGGTTGTTCATTCTTCCAGTCAATAAAAGCCGACAACTCTCTTCTTACATCTCAGAGTGAGTTATTGATGGTGCATCACTCATCTCTAGCACATCACTCCAGTTCCCATCCCACTGCCAAATTATTTTAAACACTCACAAACAACTCTAGCCAACTTTGCCACAAGGACATTGGGCCCACTCTGGTTCAGGTGTAAACCGTCTCTTTTGTAGAGGTCATACCTTCCCCAGAAGGATCCCAATGATCCATTAATCTGAACCCCTGTTCCCTGCATCTTGCACCAGTTCCTCAGCTACGCATTTACCTGCCAACTCATCCTATTCCTACCCTCACAGTCACATGGTACAGGCAGCAATCCAGTGATTAATACACTGGAGGTCCTGTTTCTCAGCTTTCTACCTAGCTCTCTAAAATTACTCTTCAGGAACTCCTCACCTTGTCTACCTATGTCATTGGTGCCAATATGTACCAAGACTTCTGGCTGCTCACCATCTCCCTTGAGAATGCCATGGACCCTATCTGAGACATCTTCTGCTCTAGCAAGGCAACATACCATCCAGGTGTCTTCATCGCACCCACAGAACTTTATCTCTGTTCCTCTGACCAGGGAATCTCCTATCAACATTGCAACCCTCTTCACCTCTCTGCTCTTCTGACCCACAGCACTAGACTCAGTGTCAGAGACGCGGTCATTGTGGGTCCTCTCTGATAGTTCGTTCCCCTCAATAGTATCTAAATTCCTATATGGTTTTATTGAGGGGTATGGCCATAGGGGTATTCGGCACTGCTTTTGTATTTCCCCTCCTTCTCCTGATAGTCACCTAATTACCTATCTCCTGTAACCTAGAGATGACTACCTCCCTGAACCTCCTGTCTATCAGCTCTTTATTCTCCTGTATGAGTTGAAGGTCGTTGTCATCGAGCTGCAGTTCCAGCTTCTTAATTCGTTCTCTCAGGATCTGCAGTCCGGTGCACCTGGTGCAGGTGTGTTTATCTGGGAAACTGGAGGTCTCCCAGAATTCACACAGCCCACACACAGTACAAAATACTGCTCCTGGAGCCATTCTCACTAAACTACTATGCCCTGGCAGATGAGGAATGAACAAGTAAGAATAGAGAGAGAGAGAGAGTAACTTGCAAGATACTTTACCTTACAGGCCTAATCCCGCCTTAGCCTGATGAGCCAAAGCCGCTCTAAAGACTGGCATACTAAAAAGAATGGCTGCCCCGTTTGCACCTGCTATTTTTATTGGCCCTTTCTGATGAATTCTGATTAGTCTCGCCTCAACTCAGAGAAACTGCCGCAAAGCTCTGCCTTTAACATATCGATCACTGTCCTGATTGAAAGCTGTCTCTTTTTACACACTTCCTGACGTTGATTGTGCAACTCAGAGAAAAATGCAGCGAAGCTCTGATTAAATCTTGACCGTGAACCTGACTGAAAGGTAGCGCAATTTACCTTTCAATCAGCCTCTTGCTGATTAGTCCTCAACAATTCAATGAAGCGTCATTTGAGAGTTTCCAGCCAAGGGAGGAGCAGGTTTGAGCTAGGCAAACAGCAAGCTCAAGTGGTTTACCATTCTAATAAAATTCCTGACCATGATCGTAATTCCTCAACCCAAAGGTCAGAATTCCCAACTGTCCATTCACTTCATTAAATCCCTCATGTTCTGCACAATCCTCACGGATTTGATTTGACACAAATAGAGTCATAGAAAAGTACAACACAGAGACAAGCCCTTTGGCCCTTCTAGTCCTGCTGAAACCATTTAAACTGTCTACACCATCGACCTGCCCCTGGACCATAGCCTTCCATACTCCTCCCATCCATATGCCTATCCAAACTTCCCTTAAATGTTGAAAATAAGCTTATATGCTCAAATTGCACTGGCAGCTCATTCCACACTCACTCAATCCTTCTGAGAGAAAAAATTTCCCCTTATGTTTTCCCTTAAACTTGTCACCTTTCACCCTTAACCCATGACCTCTAGTTGTTGTCCCTCCTCAGTGGAAAGAGCCTGCTTGCATTTACCCTATCTATACCACTCATAATTTTATATTCCTCTATCAAATCTCCTCTCAGTTTTCTATGTTCCAATGGAAAAAGTCCTAGCCTAGTCAATCCTTCCACATACTATAACACAGGTAATCCAGAACCAATATCAGTGAAATGACGCATTTCACCGTAGCTTCAATGTACATGTGACAACTGAAGCTAATCTTGTCTTAATGTGAATGCAAAATGTGTCAGTCCTGTGTACTTACTTTGGAGGAAGCAAATGGGAAGGTAGAGAATAAAGATGACAGCTTGGTAACAACAAAGCCTTCTATTATGCCGCATAATATCTACAGTGATGAAATTATCTGAATGGTTGGTCATGACTAGATTGAACTCCTGCCTCAGCAAGGACCTAGAGCCATGGCAATTTGCCTATTGCCACAATAGGTGAACTGCAGGTGCAATCTCAATGGCTCCTCACACTGCTGTAGACCACCTGGACAACACAAATATCTATGTCGGGATGCTGTTCATCGACTATAGCTCCTGATTGAGAAGTTACAGAACCTGGGCCTCTGTACCTCCCTCTGCAAGTGGATCCTTGACTTACTAATCGGAAGACCACAAACTGTGTAGTTAGGAGGTACAGAAGTCTGAAGGCAGATGAGTGATTCAGGAACAGCTTCTTCCCTTCTGCCATCCAATTCCTAAATGGGCATTGAAACCTAGAACACTACTTCACTTTTTAAATATATATTATTTCTGTTTTTTGCATGATTTTTAATCTATTCAATACCATATATGTATACTGTAATTGATTTACTTATTTATTTATTTATTGTTTTTTTTTTCTATATTATGTATTGCATTGAACGGCTGCTGCAAAATTAACAAATTTCATGACACATGCTGGTGATAATAAACCTGAATTCTGAATAATATTAAATAATAAAGTATAGAAAATGAGAATTGAAAGAGATATGATTTGGAGGAAGTTAGAAATAGGACAAGGGTCCTCTTTTAGCAGAATGCCTTGTTAATCCACCATTGCTAGAAGAGCTCAGAAGAGATAATTGAAATCAACAAGCAGTCATTTGAAATGCCCCTCAACCAGAAGCATTGAACCATGTAAGCTGATGAATGTGAGAAGAAGAAACACTGACAACGAATGCAAAATTATATATTTGACACAGAATATGAGGCCATAAAAGACCACCGCCCAGTGATTAACAGAACACAGTTTAGTATGCTGCTCTTCTTTTGTTATGCTGCTAATATGTCCAGACTGGTATTAAATCCAAGAAACACAAGGCACAAAGCCACATGTTGCTTATCAGTCCTCATTTGAAAATTGGACCCACAGTTGCAGTAATGTTTTTTTTGGAAGCTGTGAACGACTATGTGAAAATCCAGGGCATTTTGTTTTGACCTGACTAAGGGGGTCATAACATTAATAATCCATAACATACATAATTATTCAATTTTTAATGATTAATTATTTGCTCAAACTTGTTGCAATTAATTAATCCATTATTAATCTATTTTTCAGAAAATTGTTTTGAATTTTTTGTCAAATTTGTTTTCATTAAGCTGAGAAAAGCTTGCTTTGAAAATAGATTGTTTTCTGTCCAAGCACCAAGTGTCACTGTTAAGCACTCTTATGGTTAGCTGCAGGATTTTAGATACAGGGTAATATTTTTTCTACCTTTTCCACTTGGTATGCTTTCTCCTCACTTTCAAGTATGTGACCTTCATCATTCCTTTTCCTTCTTCTCCTATGTGCAAGATTGATGCAAAGTGACCCATTCTAGGATCTGTAGTCTTGGCACATGGCAAAAGCATGGCTCACTCCTGACTGCAAGAGGACCACATAGCCCAGAATCGGGAATGAAATGTAAATGGGGAAAAAGCCAAATAAACATAAGCTCCCTTTTCAACAGAAAGTGATGCACCTGGAGTAAAATGTAATAAAGTCAGGTGGCAGATACTTCAGATTCCAGTGCATGGCTTCTCCACAGCTTTACGCTTTCTTTTAAATTCTTCATTTAGGACCAGGGAAGGCAGTAGTATATATGGTGGCGATCTGTCGTCTTGAACACTGCAAGTCCTCTTGCTGAATATCTTCCCACAGGAGTGAGGGATTTCCAGGACTTAGACCCAGTGATAGTGAAGGAACATGTCTCAGTTTGCAGATCAGGATGATGTATGGCTTTAAAGGCAATAGTGTTCCATGTACCTGCTCCCTTTATCCTTCCTGGCAGAGGGAAGTACTGGGCTTGGGAGGTGCTGATGGAGCAGCTTGGATGAGTAAGTACAGAATCAGACTCAGGTTTATTATCACTGATATACCTTGCAATACATACAAAAATACAGTGCAATACATACAAAAATACCTCAAATTCCGAAGAGAAATATATATATATATATATATATATATATATATATATATATATATATCTATTAAATAAATCGTGCATAAGGAGCTCAAAATTAATGAGGTAATGTTTATGGGTTCATTATCTGTTCAGAAATCTGATGGCAGAGTGATAAAGGCAGTTCCTAAAACCATATATAACCATATAACAATTACAGTACGGAAATAGGCCATCTCAGCCCTTCTAGTCCGTGCTGAACGCTTACTTTCACCTAATCCCACTGACCCACACTCAGCCCATAACCCTCCATTCCTTTCCTGTCCATATACCTATCCAATTTTGCTTTAAATTACAATACTGAACCTGCCTCTACCACTTCTACTGGAAGCTCGTTCCACACAGCTACCACTCTCTGAGTAAAGAAATTCCCCCTCATGTTACCCTTAAACTTTTGCCCCCCAAGTCTCAACTCATGTCCTTTTGTTTGAATCTCCCCTACTCTCAATGGGAAAAGCCTATCCACGTCAACTCTATCTATCCCCATCATAATTTTAAATACCTCTGTCAAGTTCCACCTCAACCTTCTAATCTCCAAAGAATAAAGACCTAACTTGCTCAATCTTTCCCTGTAATTTAGGTGTTGAAACCCAGGTAACATTCTAGTAAATCTTCTCTGTACTTTCTCTATTTTGTTGACATCTTTCCTATAATTCGGTGACCAGAACTGTAAACAATACTCCAAATTCGGCCTTACCAATGCCTTGTACGATTTTAACATTACATCCCAACTCCTATACTCAATGCTCTGATTTATAAAGGCCAACATACCAAAAGCTTTCTTCACCACCCTATCCACATGAGATTCCACCTTCAGGGAACTATGCACCATTATTCCTAGATCACTCTGTTCTACTGCATTCTTCAATGCCCTACCATTTACCATGTATGTCCTATTTGGATTATTCCTACCAAAATGTAGCACCTCACACTTATCAGCATTAAACTCCATCTGCCATCACTTAGCCCACTCTTCTAACTGGCCTAAATCTCTCTGCAAACTTTGAAAACCTACTTCATTATCCACAACGCCACCTACCTTAATATCATCTGCATACTTACTAATCCAATTTACCATCCCATCATCCAGATCATTAATTTATATGACAAACAACATTGGACCCAGTACAGATCCCTGAGGCACACCACTAGTCACCAGCCTCCAACCTGACAAGCAGTTATCCACCACTACTCTCTGGCATCTCCCATCCAGCCACTGTTGAATCTATTTTACTACTTCAATATTAATAACTAATGATTGAACCTTCCTAACTAACCTTCCATGCGAAACCTTGTCAAAGGCCTTACTGAATTCCATATAGACAACATCCACTGCTTTACCCTCATCAACTTTCCTCGTAACTTCTTCAAAAAATTCAGTAAGATTTGTCAAACATGACCTTCCACGCACAAATCCATGTTGGCTGTTCCTAATCAGACCCTGTCTATCCAGATAGTTATATATACCATCTCTAAGAATACTTTCCATTAATTTACCCACCAGTGACGTCAAACTGACAGGCCTATAATTGCTAGGTTTACTCTTAGAACCCTTTTTAAACAATGGAACCACATGAGCAATATGCCAATCCTCCGGCACCATCCCCATTTCTAATGACATTTGAAATATTTCTGTCAGAGCCCCTGCTATTTCTACACTAACCTCCCTCAAGGTCCTAGGGAATATCCTGTCAGGACCCAGAGATTTATCCACATTTATATTTCTTAAAAACACCAGTACTTCCTCCTGTTTAATCGTCATAGATTCCATAACTTCCCTACTTGTTTCCCTTACCTTACACAATTCAATATCCTTCTCCTTAGTGAATACCGAAGAAAAGAAATTGTTCAAAATCTCCCCTATCTCTTTCGGCTCCACACATAGCTCTCCTCTCTGATTCTCTAAGGGACTAATTTTATCCCTCACTATCCTTTTGCTATTAATATAACTGTAGAAACCTTTTGGATTTATTTTCACCTTACTTGCCAAAGCAACCTCGTATCTTCTTTTAGCTTTTCTAATTTCTTTCTTAAGATTCTTCTTACATTCTTTATATTCCTCAAGCACCTCATTTACTCCATGCTGCCTATATTTATTGTAGATATCTCTCTTTTTCCTAACTAAGTTTCCAATATCCCTTGAAAACCATGGCTCTCTCAAACTTTTAACCTTTCCTTTCAACCTAACAGGAACATAAAGATTCTGTACTCTCAAAATTTCACCTTTAAATGACCGCCATTTCTCTATTACATCCTTCCCATAAAACAAATTGTCCCAATCCACTCCTTCTAAATCCTTTCACATCGCCTCGAAGTTAGCCTTTCTCCAATCAAAAATCTCTACCCTGGGTCCAGTCCTATTCTTCTCCATAATTATATTGAAACTAATGGCATTGTGATCACTGGACCCGAAGTGCTCCCCAACACATACCTCTGTCACCTGACCTATTTCATTCCCTAACAGAAGATCCAACACTGCCTTTCTCTAGTTGATACCTCTATGTATTGCTGCAAAAAACTATCCTGCACACATTTTACAAACTCCAAACCATCCATCCCTTTTACAGTATAGGCTTCCCAGTCTATGTTTGGAAAATTAAAATCTCCCACAATCACAACCCTGTGCTTATTACAAATATCTGCTATCTCCATGCAAATTTGCTCCTCCAATTCTCGCTCCCCATTAGCTGGTCTATAATACACCCCTATAAGTGTTACTACACCTTTCTCATTCCTCTATTCCACCCAAATAGTCTCCCTAGACGAGCCCTCTAATCTATCCTGCCAGAGCACCACTGTAATATTTTCTCTGACAAGCAACGCAACGCCACTCCCTCTTGACCCTCCGATTCTATCACACCTAAAGCAACAAAATCAAGGAATATTTAGTTACCAATCACACCCCTCCTGCAACCATAGCTACAACGTCATATTTCCAGATATCAATCCATGCTCTAAGCTCATCCACATTTCTTACAATGCTCCTAGGATTAAAATAAATGCATTTCAGAAATTCTCCACCTCTTCCTCTCTGTTTATCTCTAATAGTACAAAGAACTTTACTGTCTTCTTTTTTTCCTTCTCCCATACATCTGTTCCTACACTCTGGTTCCCCTACCCCCTCATATCTAGTTTAAATCCACTGGAGCCTCTCTAGCAAACCTACCTGCAAGAACATGTGTCCCCCTCCAGTTCAGATGTAAACCGTCTCACCGGAAGAGGTCCCACATTCCCTGGAAAACTGCCCAATTATCTATAAATCTGAAGCCCTCCCTCCTGCACTATGTCTTCAGCCACGTGTTGAAAACATTGAGGAAAGTATGTCTTCAGCCCCTGTATCTCTTCACTGAAGGTAGTAATGAGAAGAGAGCATGTCCTGGATGGTGGGGGTCCACAATGATGAATTCCACTGTTTTAGGCATTACCTTTTGAAGATGTCCTCAGCTGGGAAGGTGAGAGCCCATGATGGGCTTAACAGATGCCGAATTTTGCTTTTCTTCCTTTGCTGGGGGAGATCAGTTTTTGTGCCTCCAATACTCAGTATTAGCTGGAAAAGAACACATTTTTCCACAATTTATTATCAGGGAATTCTTCCCTAATAAAATTACAAGGCTATAAGTAAAACAAATTGTACTTATTACAGAAACTTATTTCACCCATGGGGCAAGCTTACATAACTCAGCCTGAAAGAAGTAGCCCTGGCCCTGACTGATGCTTTACTTTTTTCTAATGCTGGAACTATAAATCTCTGAGATGCTTCATTTGTCAGGGTTTCACAGTTACTTTCGTTCACTTGAAGGATCTGAGTTAATGCAGAGTTTTTGTGTTTCTCTGTGACTTGTTTGGGCAGCCTCTTCCTGGAATCTAAAGTAATGGCTGGTATTGAATGTGTTTTAACTTGTCCTTCTGCTACCTAGAAGAGTTCCTCTTGCCAAGAGCCACTTGGTTGCTTTGTTATTTCCTGCCAAAGTCACCTTATGTGCAAATACTCCAGCACTTAGCATTACTGTATGCACAGTACTGTGCAAGGCGCATACAAGGCCTATAAAACATATCCCCCCCCCCCAGAAGTTTTCATGATTTATTGTTTACAACATTGAATCACAGTAGATTTAACTTGGGGTTTTTGACACTGATCAACAGAGAAAGACTCTTCCCTATCAAATTGAAAACAGATTTCTCCAAAGTGATTTAAATTAATTACAAATGTAAAACAGAAAATAATTGATTGCATAAGTATTCACTCCCTTAAAGTCAGTATTTAGTAGATGCACCTTTGGCAGCGATTAGAGCCTTGAGTCTGTGTGGATAGGACTCTATATCAGCTTTGCACATTTGGACCCTGCAATTTTTCCTCATTCATCTTTACAAATTGCTCAAGCTCTATCAGATTGCATGGGAATCCTGAGTGAACAGCCCTTTTCAAGTCCAGCCACAAATTCTTAATTGGATTGAGACCTGGACTCTGACTTGACCTCTCCAGGACATTAACTATGTTGTTTTTATGCCATTCCTGTGTAACTTTGGCTTTATGCTTGGGGTCATTGTCTTGCCGGAAAACAAATTTTCTCACAAGTCGCAGTTCTCTTGCAGACTGCATCAGATTTTCCTCCAGGATTTGTCTGTATTTGCTGAATTCCTTTTACCCTGTACCTTCACCAGCCTTCCAGGGCCTGCTGCAGTGAAGCATGATGCAGCCACTACCATGCTTCGCATGTTTCTGATGATGTGCGATCTTTGGCTTACACTAAACATAATGTTTAGTCTAAGGACAAAAAACTCAATTTCAGTTTCATTAGATAATAGAACCTTCTTCCAGCTGACTTCAGAGTCTTCCACATGCCTTCTGGCACTCTCTAGCCAAGATTTCATGCAAGTTTTTTTCAAAAGTGGCTTTCTCTTTGCCACTCTCCCATAAAGCTGTGACTGGTGAGGCAGCTGGTCGACACTTGCTGTATGCGCATTCTCTTCCATCTCAGCTGCTGAAGCTTGTAACTTCTACAGAGTTGTCATAGGTCTCTTGGTGGCCTCCATCACTAGTCCCCTTCTTGCACTCACTCAGTTTCTGAGAACAGCCTGCTCTAGGCAGATTTACAGCTAGGCAATAGTCTTCCCACTTATTGATGATTGACTTAACTGTACTCCAAGGGATCTTCAGTGACATGGAAATTTTCTTGTATCCATCTTCAGGCTTGTGCTTTTCGATAACCTTTTTGTGGAATTGCTTGGAAAGTTCTTTTGTCTTGATGGTGTAGTTTTTGCCAGGATATTTACTCACCAGCAGATACAGGTGTACTAAACACCCTAACTGGGCACAGGTCTCCAAAACATATCTACATTTAACTAATTATGTGACTTCTAAAACAAATTGGCTGCACCACTGACAATTAGGTTGTGTCATTTTATGTAATTGTGTTTTATATTTGTAATTAATTTAGATCACTTTGTAGAGATCTGCTTTCACTTTGACAATAAAGAGTCTTTTTCTGTTGATCAGTGTCAAAAAGGCCAAATTAAATCCATTGTGATTCAACGTTGTAAAACAATAAAACGTGAAAATTTCCAAGGGTGGTGAATACTTTTTATAGGCAGTGTATATATAGCTAGGGTGCCTAAGAATTTTGCACAGTATTGTAGTAGTTTAATGTATTGCACTGTACTGTTGCCACAAAAAATACAAAACAAATTTCATGACATATATGAGTAATGATAAGCCTGATTCTGATATGGTCTCTGTTGTGGACTGAGAATGGGAAGGAGACAGGGAGAGGGGAATCATGGTTGGGAAAAAGGGGACGGATTGGGAAGCACCAGAAGGACGTTCTGTAATGATCAATAAACCAATTATTTGGAATGAAATGACCTTGCCTGGTGTCTCAGGGCCAAGTGTGAAACATCTTTGTTGCCACTCCTCTAGCTCTTGGCACTCTTCCTCTGTCAGCAGTCCCACATCCCTCACCATTCCCAACATCCTTTGCTCCCACCAGATTTGACAAATGTAATACACCCGAGCTACTTAATATGTATATGTGCTAAGACTATTGAACAGTAATGTATATACAATCATTTTATATAAACAGTCTAATCATATGTATTTATGGCCATACTCAAATAATTCCTTGTACGTTGTGTTTTATAAGATTGCTTTTACATTTCAGATCTGGAGTAATAATCATTTTGTTCTCTTTTACACTTGTGTACTGAAGAATGACAATGAACAATATTGAATATTGAATTTTGTAGACTGTTTAAAGGGCAGCGAAGTTTTAAATCAAGTCAATTTTTCTTTCTAAACTTATGACCTGTCAGAATCAAAATCAGGCTTAATGTCACTGGCATATGTTGAGTGCTTGTCCTAGGTGATGGTGGTCCTTCATGATAGATGCTTCCTTCTTGAGGCATCAACTTTGGAAGGTGTCTTCGATGCTTGGGAGGTGAGTATCCAGGATGGAGCTAGAAGAATTTGCCACTTTCTGTAGCTGTTTTGAATGCTATGCAGAGGCCCCGCTACAGCTGATAGAATGCTCTCCACAGTACATCTCTAGAAGTTTGTGAACTCCACCATCCTCACCATCGAGGCCATGCCATCTTCTTGAGGCTATTATCAGGTAGGAGGCACAGAAGCTAATGGTTCCACACCACCACTTTCAAGAACAGTTATATCTCTTCGTTTGGTTCTTGAACCTTCTTGCACAATCACAAAGCGCAAGAAACATGAATCACTACCTCATATACCAACACATGACCACTTTACACTACAATGGACATTTATTGTTCTACTTGTGTTGGTTCTTGTAAAGTTTTGTATAATTTATGTTTTACTTATAAATGTTGTGCCTCTAATGCTCTGAGGCTGTGAAGCTGCTCAGATAGGATCCTCATTCCATCTCTGCACACATGATAAGAGGCGTTGATCGAGTGCATGGCCAGAGACTATTTCCAGGGCAGAAAAAGCTAATACCAAGGAGCCTAATTTTAAGGTGATTGGAGGAATGTACGGGGGAAATGTCAGAGTTTCGTTCTTTACACAGAGAGTGGTGAGTGCATGGAATGCCCTGCCTGGGGTGGTGGTAGAGTCAGATACATTAGGGGCATAGAGAAATGTAGGAGAGAAGGGTTAGATTGATTTTAGAATTAGTTAAAAGGTCAGCACAACATTGTGGGCTGAACAGCCTGTATTGTGCTATGTTCTAAGTTCTATGTACTTCTGTATTTAATTATTAACTCAACTTTAACTTTCATTTTACAATATGACCTGATGGATGAAGCTGAAGACCTTGCTGAACTTAATGTCCCAGCAGTTAATGTGATTGCACTTCAAATGTATTTTCTTCTAAGAAAGACATAAATTAAACCTAAATAATACATAATTTTCAAAAGGAAACTCAGTTAAAACAAAGCCATTGTGGTGGTCAAAGTAGTCGCAGTGTTCCTAAACTGTAGTGATTAAGGTTTTTCCATTTGGTTCAGGAATCAAATGGTTGAACCAATCATGGATGACCTCATCTGGTGTCTTAATATCACCTCACTGAACGAGAAGGCACAGTCACACGTCAGACCAGAAGTCCCTACAAAGGACTGTGAGAACAGCTGAGAGGATCACAGGGGTCTCCCTAACATCCATTGTGGACATTTATCAGTAGCGCTGCATTTACAGGGACTTTAGTACTATTAAGTATTTCACCCATCCATCCAGCATCCTCTTTGACTTTCTACCATCAGGCAGGAGACTCCGATGCATAAAAGAAAGAACAGTCAGAATGAGAAACAGTTTCTTCCCCCAGGCCATTAGGCTTCTGAAATCCCTGCCACATTATATTCGGTATCACTGGTTAATATAGACAATAGACAATAGGTGCAGGAGTAGACCATTTGGCCCTTCGAGCCAGCACCGCCATTCAATGTAATCAAGGCTGATCATCCACAATCAGTACCCCGTTCCTGCCTTCTCCCCATATCCCTTGACTCCGCAATCTTTAAGAGCTCTATCTAACTCTTTCTTGAAAGCATCCAGAGAATTGGTCTCCACTGTCTTCTGAGGCAGAGCATTCCATAGATCCACAACTCTCTGGGTGAAAAAGTTTTTCCTGAACTCCGTTCTAAATGGCCTACCCCTTATTCTTAAACTGTGGCCTCTGATTCTGGTCCAATCCCTTAATAATCTTATATGTTTCAATCAGATCCCCTCTCATCCTTCTAAATTCCAGTGTATACAAGCCCAGTTGCTCCAATCTTTCAACATATGACAGTCCCGCCATCCCGGGAATCAACCTCGTGAACCTACGCTGCATTCCCTCAATAGCCAGAATGTCCTTCCTCAAATTTGGAGACCAAAACTGAACACAATACTCCAGGTGTGGTCTCACCAGGGCCCTGTACAACTGCAGAAGGACCTCTTTGCTCCTATACTCAACTCCCCTTGTTATGAAGGCCAACATGCCATTAGTTTTCTTCACTGCCTGCTGTACCTGCATGCTTACTTTCAGTGACTGATGTACAAGAACACCTAGATCTTGTTGTACTTCCCCTTTTCCTAACTTGACACCATTCAGATAGTAACCTGCCTTCCTGTTCTTGCCACCAAAGTGGATAACCTCACATTTATCCACATTAAACTGCATCTGCCATGCATCTGCCCACTCACCCAACCTGTCCAAGTCACTCTGCATTCTCCTAACATCCTCCTCATATTTCACACTGCCACCTAGCTTTGTGTCATCTGCAAATTTGCTAATGTTACTTTTAATCCCTTCATCTAAATCATTCATGTATATTGTAAATAGCTGCGGTCCCAGCACCGAGCCTTGTGGTATCCCACTAGTCACTGCCTGCCATTCTGAAAAGGACCCGTTAATCCCTACCCTTTGTTTCCTGTCTGCCAACTAATTTTCTATCCATATTAGTACCCTGCCCCCAATACTATGTGCTCTAATTTTGCCCACTAATCTCTTATGCGGGACCTTATCAAAGGCTTTCTGAAAGTCCAGGTACACTACATCCACTGGCTCTCCCTTGTCCATTTATATAGTTACATCCTCAAAAAATTCTAGATGATTAGTCAAACATGATTTCCCCTTCATAAATCCATGCTGACTCGGACCGATCCTGTTACTGCTGACCAAATGTGTCACTATTTCATCTTTTATAATTGACTCCAGCATCTTCTCCACCACTGATGTCAGGCTAACTGGTCTATAATTCCCTGTTTTCTCTCTCCCTCCTTTCTTAAAAAGTGGGATAGCATTAGCTACCCTCCAATCCTCAGAACTGATCCTGAATCTATAGAACATTGGAAAATAATTACCAATGTGTCTACGATTTCTAGAGCCACCTCCTTAAGTACCCTGGGATGCAGACCACAGGCCCTGGTGATTTATCAGCCTTCAGTCCCATCAGTCTACCCAACACCATTTTCTGCCTAATGTGAATTTCCTTCAGTTTCTCCGTTACCCTAGGTCCTCTGGCCACTGTTACATCTGGGAGATTGTCTATGTCTTCCCTTGTGAAGACAGATCCAAAGTACCTGTTCAACTCATCTGCCATTTCCTTGTTCCCCATAATAAATTCACCCGTTTCTGCCGTCAAGGGCCCAACTTTGGTCTTAACTAATTTTTTCCTCTTCACATACCTAAAGAAGCTTTTACTATCCTCCTTTATATTCTTGGCTAGTTTACCTTCATACCTCATCTTTTCTCCCTGTATTGCCTTTTTAGTTATCTTCTGTTGCTCTTTAAAAGTTTTCCAATCCTCTGGCTTCCTGCTCATCTTTGCTATGTTATACTTCTTCTCTTTTATTTTTAAACTGTCCTTGACTTCCCTTGTTAGCCACGGTCACCTCCAACTCCCAGTAGAATCTTTCTTCCTCTTTGGAATGAACTGATCCTGCACCTTCTGTATTATTCCCAGAAATACCTGCCATTGTTGTTCCACTGTCATCCCTGCTAGGGTATCCTTCCAGTCAACTTTGGCTAGTTCCTCCCTCATGGCTCCATAGTCCCCTTTGTTCAACTGTGATACTGACACTTCCGATTTTCCCTTCTCCCTCTCAAATTGTAGATTAAAACTTATCATATTATGGTCACTACCTCCTAATGGCTCCTTTACCTCATTCCCTTATCAAATCCAGTTAATTACACAACACTAGATCCAGAATTGCCTTCTCCCTGGTAGGCTCCAGTACAAGCTGCTCTAAGAATCCATCTCAGAGTCTCTCCACAAACTCCCTTTCTTGGGGTCCAGTACCAACCTGATTTTTTCAGCCTACCTGCATGTTGAAATCCCCCATTACAACTGTAGCATTACCTTCGCAACATGCTAATTTTAGCTTTTGATTCAACTTGCACCCTATATCCAGGCTACTACTTTGGGGCCTGTAGATAACTCCCATTAGGGTTTTTTTTGCCCTTACAATTTCTCAGTTCTATCCATACTGACTCTACATCTCCTGATTCTATGTCACCCCTCGCAAGGGACTGAATTTCATTCCTCAACAGCAGAGCCACCCCACCCCCTCTGCCTATCTGTCTGTCCTTTCGATAGGACATATACCCTTGAATATTCATTTCCCAGCCCTGGTCTTCTTGCAGCCATGTCCCTGTTATTCCTACAACGTCGTACTTGCCAATTTCCAACTGAGCCTCAAGCTCATCCACTTTATTTCTTATACTTCATGCATTCATGTATAATACTTTTAATCTATTAATCCCCTCGCTTCTCACATCGATCCCTATTGCACTTGGCCATACTCTCTGATCCCTTCCTGAGCTTTCTGCCCCTATAATTCTGATGTCTTTCTTAACTTTTCTTATTCTCTCTTTCCCTTTAACTCCATTCTTATATTTCCAGTTTGTCTCATCCCCCCCCCCCCAACTTATTAGTTCAAACACAGCCGTGTAGCAGTGGCAAACCTGCCTGCCAGAATGCTGGTCCCCCACCTGTTAAGGTGCAAACCGTCTCCTTTGTACAATTCATCCTTACCCCAAAACAGATCCGAGTGGTCTAACAATCTAAAACCCTGCCTCCTGCACCAGCTCCTCAGCCACACATTGAGATCCCATATCTCCCTGTTCCTGCCCTCACCAGTATGAGGAACTGGAAGCAAACTGGAGATAAGCACCCTGGAGGTCCTGCTTTTCAGACTTTTTCCGAGTTCTCTAAAGTGACGCTGCAGAATTTCTTTCCTCTTCTTCCCGACGTCATTTGTGCCGACATACACTACCACTTCCGGCTGTTCATCTTCACCCTTGAGGATGTCCATGACATCTTGGATCCTGGCACCAGGGAGGCAACACACCATCCTTAAATCCCACCTGTTGCCACAGAAACCCCTTTCTGTACCTCTCACTATGGAGTCCCCTACTACCACGGCTCTGCCTGACATCTGTCTCTTTGTCTTTGCTTCAGTGCCAATTTTTGCCTCGCAGACCTGTCCGCCTCTCAGACTGACGGTGTCTTCTGTCCCTACAGCTTCCAAGAGGGTGAACCTGTTTTCAAGAGGCACATTCCCCAGGGACTCCTGTACTCCAAGCATCCATCCCTTCCTCATCATCGTCCCCCCGCCGCCTTCCGGTATCTTCGATGTAACAATCTCACTGTAGGTCCTGTCCAGAAAACTCTCGTTTTCCCGGATGAACCTGAGTTCATCCAGTTGCCTCTCCAGTGTCCCAACACGGTCCTTCAGGAGCTGACCCTGGACATACTTCTCACAGTTGTAGTAGCCGGAGGCACCATCACTGTCGCTGACCTCCCACATCAGGCAAGCATCACACTGAATCATTTTACCTGTCATCTCTTCACCATCTCTCACCCTCTCCAACTGTGGCGTAGTCTCCTCCCTCAGCCTCCTCGCCTAATCTGTTCCATAAATTACAAAATTTAATATTGATGTACTAAGTTTGTTATTTATGTGTGATTCATCAGTAGATTTTATCCTTACCTTCATAAGTTATGTGTGTTATGTGTACTACTGTGCTTTACACCCTGATTCAGAGAAACTTTGTCTCATTTTTCTGGTTATATACATTACATACATGTATATAGTTCAGTGACAATAAACTTGAATTGACTTGAAGGGTTCTTGAACCTGGTGGTGCAGAACTTCAGGATTCTGTACCTTCTGCCTGACAGTAGCTGTGAAAAGATGGCACAGCCCAGAAGGTGGGGATCATCGATGAAAGATATTACCTTCCTGAAGCAGCGTCTCTTGTAGATCAGAATAAGAGTCAAAATGAGATTTATTATCGATGACTTCATATGGCATGAAATTTAATGCTTTATAGGAGCAGTACAGTGCAAAGTCACAAAAATCTTTAAAGCTACAAAAATAAATCATCAAAACACACAGGAATAGTAAGGTAGTGTTTGTGAGTTCATAAACCATTCAGAAATCTGTGGTGGAGGGAAAAAAACTGTTCCTAAATTGTTCAGTGTGGGTCTTCAGGCTCCTGCCCCTTTAATGGCTGCAACAGGAAAGGGGAATATCACAGATGGCAAGGATCCTTAATGATGAATGCAATTTTCTAAAGGCGATTCTCAAGGGTGAGGAGGGTTGTGTCCATGATGGAAATGGCCAAGGCTACAACCCACTGCAGCTTCTTGTGATCCAATGCATTGGAGGTTCCATACCAGGCTGTGATCCAACCAGTCAGAACGCTCTTCATTGTACATCTGTAGAAATTTGTAGGAGTCTTTGGTGACGTACCAAATCTCCTCAAACTCCTCACAAAGTAGAACTGCTGGTTTCTTCATGATTGCATCAATGCCTTGGACCCAGGATAAAGAATGATGCCCAGGAACTTGAAGATGGTCACCCTTTTGTACTGCTGACTGAGGACTAGTGTTAGTTCGCCCAAACTTTCCTTCTTGAAGCCCATAAGCAATTCCTTGGTATTGCTAATACTGTGTGAAGTTGTTGTTGAGACATCATTCAGCCAGCCAATCTATCTCACTCACTCCTGTATGTTCCTTTGTTGTCATCTGAGATTCTACCAACAACAGTGGTGCAATTGCCAAATTTATAAATGGCATTTGTGCCACCCAGTCATGTGTGCAGAGAGAGCACAGCAGTGGGGTAAGCATGCATACTTAATTTGCATTGACAATTGGTGCAGAGGAGATCCACACTGACAGTGATCTCCCAATAAGGATCCAGTTACAGAGGAAGGTGCAGAGGCCAAAGTTTTGAAGCCTGGTTATTAGTACTGAGGAACTGATGGTGTTGAATTCAGGGCTAGAATCAATACATAGTAAACTGACATATGTCTTGCAGTTGACTAGGTGTTCCAAAACAGAGTAGAGAGCCAAAATGTTAGAGGAACTCAGCAGGTCAGGCAGCATCTATGGAAAAGATTAAACAGTTGATTTTTTTGGGCTGAGACCCTACTCTCTTCCAGTTAGCTTCTAGTAAGATAGTGGCAGAGCAAGTATGTTTCTTTCTTTATAAAATATGTTTCTTTATGATCCAAAGGCAATTCTACTCCCAGAAACTTGAGTACTGCAGGGCTACTCCATCAGTGAGCTGCTCATTGATCAAGTAACTGGATTGGTGTCGAAAGGGCCAGCTGGGACATCAGAGAAGGAGCCAGTCAGGGTATCAGGGAAGGAGACGGTTGAGATATCGGAGGAGCCCACCAGGATGTCGGAGGAGCTGGTTTGGGTATGGAGAAACTGACCTGGTTGCAGACCAAATTTCTGCCTGCTACTTGGAAGCATCAAAGTTGGTGCACTTAAAACCATGGGAGATTGCCTTAGACAATTCACTTGCGGTCACGAGGCTCTGTTGGATAATAATAATGTAAGTTGCCACAGGCCTGTCACCCTTGTCTGCTAGACATTGAGGTAGCTCACCCTAATCTTATTGGGCACACAAATGATTGCTGCCCTACTGAGGCAATTATTACCTCAATGTGCCCATGATGTATTATCTGCCAATAAACCCATTAATCACAGATCACCTAGACCCCCAATGTTGCCCAAATGCACTGCCCTTATCAGTGATCACTAGCACCAAAAGCAATTGCACTAACCACTATGTTACCATGCCACTCTGGTTACATACACTTGCACTTTCCTTCTCCACAATGTGTGGATCATTTTTAATGCGTTCCTGGATTAAAGCTAAGGATTGAGTTTTTAAGTGCATCCAGTCCTTCTTTTCAGCACTTGACCACTCCATCACTGGATTCAAATGTGAATCCATGGTATTTCACCTTCAGTGTGACTTGGACATTGGGTCCTATATATATGTATGACCAAAATATCTTGAAGGGCAATGATTA
Organism: Hemitrygon akajei; assembly: GCF_048418815.1. Taxonomy (NCBI): domain Eukaryota; kingdom Metazoa; phylum Chordata; class Chondrichthyes; order Myliobatiformes; family Dasyatidae; genus Hemitrygon; species Hemitrygon akajei. The sequence goes on from NC_133129.1 coordinate 29,856,937, forward strand.
ATAGCAGGGAACTGCCACCAATCAACCACCCCAGTGAATTTACAGTCTCAATAAGTGTGATAACATTTCAGTGAAAGGTCTAGTTTTATTTCAAAGGATGTGGTTTAAGATGACTTGGATAAACAAATGAATATCACTGTACAATCAGCAGTGAACAAACACAGTTAAGTTGTACTCTGATCCACAGCCTTGGCCTAGAAAGGAACTTCAACAAGTGTTTCCTTCTCTAATTGCCATAATGGGTTCTCAACAGAAATATTTGTGTTGGATGATACCAGGAGTTTTTATGGCTTCTGCGGTGGGTAATTTCCTCTTCACATTGCTGCTCAAGTAAGTTCATTTGGATCGTTCTTAACTGAGTCAAATGCAGGCAGAGTAATTTATCCCAAAATGGCTTTCACCCTTCCTCTTAAAATTGGCTTCCATCATTGTGCAAAATAAAAGGAGTGCATCAACTCTAGCTGAGACATGGGGGAATGTGGAAACAGTGGAGTGAAAAGAGTTAAGATACAGGATAACCATGATCTGGTTAAATGGTCGAGCACCTCTGAGGATATGGACAGTCTGTACTTGTCCTTACATTGATCCTAGCTATTTAAAATCAAATGAGAATAATCCATTCAAGGCAGGGCACACCAATGGTTCTTTGGCGAGGATGTTCCAGGATGTTTTGCATTAGGAACGATGAAGGAACGGAATATTAATATGATTCATTGTGGTTTTACAGTAAGTGAATAAACAACAGACCTTCAGGAAAGATTAATGTTATTGTTAACCCAGCCTTAACTCATGCTTTCCTTCATCACAGAATTTAATAAACATGTTTTCAAACTTACTACCAAACTAAAACCATTTTCCACCTGCAGGAATGTGGTTTTGTAGCAAAAGTAGGATTTGGACAAACAAGGAAATATAGCTCCTTTACTGACAGATGAATTAATAAAAGTCTTGATCTGGGTAAAAAAAATCATGTTCTTTTTGATGAGATTTTAAACTGAATTCCCCTCTGAAGTGAATGTATAAGATTCCATGCCAGAGTTCTCGTCACTGTCCTGGACAATGTCTGTACAACAAACCAACAATGCAGATTATCTGGTATTAATCTTGCCACAGCATGTGAGATCTCGTTGTTCTCCATACACCAATAGATATATTAATGAAATAATCTTTGATGAAAAATACTAACCCATGTTATGGAATCCTTCTTGAATCTTTCTATTTCTCTCAATCCCTTTCCTCTGTAAACTGTTCTTTTAAACCAATCACATGATATTGTCTTCATTACTTCACACCATCAACATGAACAAAGAGGTGACAACTCATAAGTTACTTACAGTACTGTGCTAAAGTCTCAGGTACATATTTATAGCTCAAGTGCCCAAGACATTTGCACAGTATTGTAATAATTCTATGTATTGCACTGTAATGCTACCAAATTTCATGACATCATGACATATGTGATTGACGATAGACTAACTTGGGTCCGTTTTGTGGTCTGAGAGTGGGAAGGGGGCAAGGAGAGAGGAATCATGGCTGGGAAAAGGGGAAGGGAGAGGGAGAGGGAACAGGAAGTACCAGAGAGACATTCAGCAATGATCAATAAGCCAATTGTTTGGAATCAAATTGCCCTGCCTGGGGTCTCAAGGCTGGGTGTGTCCCCCCACTCTTAGCTCTCCTTCTCTGTCACCCATCCCACACCACTCCAGTGGTGCTCCACCTTTGTCATTCCCAACATCCATTGCTCCTGCCAGATTTACAAACTCGCTCTAAGACTTTTGGACAGTAATATACATGTTGCATCTCTGAGACTTTAGTGCCACCTCAGTGTCTGTGACAATGTTCCACTTTTGTGAGGGTAGCAGACCACATGACTCTTTTGTCCAATAGGATTACAATATAAACACATGGGCAGATACAGAAAGACCATCATGTGACAAAAAGATTTACCACACTGATCACCTTACCTAATTCTTTCCATTTTGGCTTGATGTTCTTATTAACAGAATCTAAATCAGAACCAGATTTATTATCACTGTCTTATATGATGTGAAATCTGTTGTTTTGTGGCAGCAGTACAGTGCAAAGACATCAAACGACTAAAAATTACAAAATAAACAAATAGTAGAAGAGAAAGAAATAATGAGGTAATGTCCATGGCTTCATTACCACACAGAAATCTGATGTCAAAGGGGAAGGTGATGTTCCTAAATCATTTAGTGTATGTTTTCAGTCTCAGTTTCAACATGCCACTAGTGAATATATTTCATTAAGAGTTAGAGGAGATTTAGTATGTTACCAAATGTGAGGTTATCCACTTTGGTGGCAAGAACAGGAAGGCAGATTACTATCTGAATGGTGTCAAGTTAGGAAAAGGGGAAGTACAACGAGATCTAGGTGTTCTTGTACATCAGTCACTGAAAGTAAGCATGCAGGTACAGCAGGCAGTGAAAAAAGCTAATGGCATGTTGGCCTTCATAACAAGGGGAGTTGAGTATAGGAGCAAAGAGTTCCTTCTGCAGTTGTATAGGGCCCTGGTAAGACCACACCTGGAATACTGTGTTCAGTTTTGGTCTCCAAATTTGAGGAAGGACATTCTTGCTATTGAGGGAGTGCAGCGTGAGTTCACGAGGTTGATTCCTGGGATGACGGGACTGTTATATGTTGAAAGATTGGAGCGACTGGGCTTGTATACACTGGTATTTAGAAGGATGAGAGGGGATCTTATTGAAACATATAAGATTATTAAGGGATTGGACATGTTAGAGGCAGGAAAAATGTTCCCGATGTTGGGGGAGTCCAGAACCAGAGGCCACAGTTTAAGAATAAGGGGTAGGCCATTTAGAACGGAGTTGAGGAAAAACTTTTTCACCCAGAGAGTTGTGGATCTATGGAATGCTCTGCCTCAGAAGACAGTGGAGGCCAATTCTCTGGATGCTTTCAAGAAAGAGTTAGATAGGGCTCTTAAAGTTCATGAGTTCACTGTCTATTCACAAATCTGATGGCAGAAGAGGATGAAGCTGTTCCTGAAACATTTTCTCTTCAGGCTTCTGTATGTCCTCCTTGATGGTAGCAATGAAAAGAAGGCATGTCCTGAGTGATGGGGATCCTTAATGATACGGGTCCTTAACCATAAGACCTTAAGATATAGGAGCATAAGTAGGCTATTTGAATATTGAGTCTGCTCCACCATTCAATCATGGGCTGATCCAATTCTTCCAGTCATCCCCATACCCTATGATGCCCTGGCTAATCAAAAACCTATCTATCACTGCCTTAAATACACACAATGACCTGGCCTCCACAGCTCCTCGTGGCAATAAATTCCACAGATTTATCACCCTCTGACTAAAGTAATTTCTCCGCATCTCTGTTCTAAATGGACATCCTTCAATCCTGAAGTTGTGCCCTTTTGTCCTAGACTCCTCTACCATGGGAAATAACTTTGCCATATCTACTCTGTTCAGGCCTCTTAACATTTGGAATGTTTCTATGAGATCCCCCCTCATTCTCCTGAACTCCAGAGAATACAGCCCAAGAGCTGCCAGACGTTCCTCATACTCCGCATTTCTGAAATCATTCTCGTGAATCTTCTCTGAACCCTCTCCAATGTCAATATATCTTTTCTAAAATAAGGAGCCCAAAACTGCACACAATACTCCAACTGTAGTCTCACGAGTGCCTTATAGAGCTTCATCATCACATCCTTGCTCTTATCTTCTATACTTCTAGAAATGAATGCCAACATTGCATTTGCCTTCTTAACCACTGACTCTACCTAGAGGTTAACCTTTAGGATATCCTGCATTAGGACTCCCAAGTCCCTTTACATCTCTGCACTTTGCATTCTCTCCCCTTCTAAATAATAGTCTACACATTTATTTCTTCCACTAAAGTGCATGACCATACACTTTCCAACATTGCATTTCATTTGCCACTTCTTTGCCCATTCCCCTAAACCACTTAAGTCACTCTGCAGGCTTCTGTTTCCTCAACACTACCCGCTCCTCCACCTATCTTTGTATCATCGGCAAATTCAGCCACAAATCCATTAATCCCATTGTCCAAATCATTTACATACATTGTAAAAAGCAGTGGTCCCAACAGCACCCACTGTGGAACTCCACTGGTAACCGGCAGTCAGCCAGAATAGAATCCTTTTTTTCTCACACTCTGTTTTCTGCTGATTAACCAATGCTCCACCCATGCAATTAACTCCCCTATCATTCCATGGGCTCTTATCTTGCTAAGGAGCTTCATGTATGGCACCTTGACAAAGGCCTTCTGAAAATCTAAGTATACCACATCTAGTACATCTCCTTTAACTATGCTGCTTGTAATTTCCTCAAAAAATTGCAGTAGGTTACTCAGGCAGGATTTTCCTTTCAGGAAACCATGCTGGCTTTGGCCTATCTTGTCATGTGCCTCTGCATATTCTGTAATCTCATTCCTGACAATCGATTCCAACAACTTCCCAACCACTGATGTCAGGCTAACAGGTCTATAGTTTCCTTTCTGCTGCCTCCCACCCTTCTTAAAGATGGATGCTGACTTTTTGAGGAGTCACCTTTTGAGTGTGTCCCCAGTGCTGTGGAGGCCAGTGCCTATGATAGAGCTGGCTAAGTTTAAAACTTCCTGCTGCTTTTTCCAATCCTGTGCAGCAGGATTCCAAGCAGTGATTCAGCCAGTTAGAATGCTCTCCACGGTTCACCTGTTGAAATTTTGAGACTGTTTGTTGAAATATCAATTCTCCTCAAACTCCTAATGAAATAAAGCCATTGTCATGTCTTCATTGTAATTCATAAATATGTTGGACCCAGGATAGATCTTCAGACATGTTGAAACCCAAAAACTTGAAACTGATTCCTCAATGAGGATTTGTGTGTGTTCCTGGACTTCCTCTTCCTGAAGTCCACAATCAATTCCTTGGTCTTACTGATGTTGAGTGCAAGGTTGTTGTATGATGCCACTCAATCAGCTGACCAATCTCACTCTTGTATGCTTCCTCATCAACATCTGACATACTGTCAACAACAGTTGTATCATCCGTAAATTTATAGATTGAACTCGAGCTATGTCGAACAGTGGGCAAAGCATGCTTTCTTGGGGTGCACCAGTGTTCACTTTCAGCAAGGAGGAGGTGTTAACTCTAATCTGCATTGACTGTGGTCTCCCAGTGACAAAATCAAGAATCCAGCTGCAGAGGGAAATACAGAGTCCAGTTTATGAAGCTTGTTGATTAGAACTGAGGGTATGATTGTGTTGAACACTGAGCTGTAATCAATAAACAGCAGCCTGAGGTAGGTATTGCTATTGTCCAGGTGATTTAAGGCAGAGTGAAGACCCAGTGAGACTGCATCTGCTGTAGACTTACCGTGGCGATAGGCAAATTGCAGTGGGCCCAGGTCCTTGCTTAGACATGAGTTGGTTCTGGACATGAACAACCTCTCAAAGCACTTTATCACAGTAAATGTGAGTGCAGCAGAGCGATAGTCATGAAGGCAACTCACTGAAGTCTTGTTGGGCAATTGTCACCCCTCTAAAGTAGGTGTGAACCTCTGAATGCAGCAGTGAGAGATTGAAGATGTCATTGAACACTTCCACCAGTTGGTTGGCGCAGGTTTTCAAGCCCCATCAGGTACACTACCAGGGCTTAATGCCTTGCAGGGGTTCTTCCTCTTGAAACACGTCCTGGCTCCAGCCTCCGAGACAGAGACCACACTGTCACCAGATGCAGCAGAGATTCGCACAAGTGTAGTCATATTCTCCCTTTCAAAGTGTGCATAAAAAGTGTTGAGCTCCTTTGGGAGTGAACCATCGCAGTCGTTCTTGACGTTAGCTTTCATCTTGTAGAAAGCAATGGACCTCAAAACCTGCAAGAGCTGACGTACATCTGATTCAGGCATCTGACATTAACGACCCCCGTTATCCGGGGCATACCCTCTTCTCAGTATGACCATCAGAGAAGAGGTACAGAACGCAAAAGACACACACTCAACATTTTAAGAACAGCTCTTCCCCTCTGCCATAAGATTTCCAAACAGTTGATGAACCCAAAAACAATACCTCACTATTTCACTCTCTTTTTTTGCTATTTTGTTATTTTTTAGCTTTTTTCATTCTTATTGTAACTTGTAGTATTTTTTTTAATGCTTGCATTGTCCTGCTTTCTCAAAAACAATAAATTTCAGGATGCATGTCAGTGATTTTGATTTGACTCAGTGCCCTGTTAGATTAAAATAAGTGTGCTCTATGCCTTCTTTACCACTTTTTCTATCTGCATTGCCACTTTGAGGGAACTATGTGCTTGTCCCCCTAAGTTTCTCTGTTCTACAATTCTTCCCGGAGCCCGCATCGCTGTGGTGAAAGTACAGTAGTCAGTAGACTGATTGGCAGCAGGAAGTACAGGGTCACTTTTGTGGACTGAATGTTGGTATCCCAAGATACTGTAGATCTGATGCTAGTCCCTTGAGGCATAAGAACAGAAGAAGTAGGAGCAGCAGTAGGTCACTTAACCTCTTCAAACAACATCAACAGTGTTTTTCTTCTTGATCTCCAAGATCCCTTGATTCCTCTAATATCTATAGGGCTGTTGAGCTTCATTAAACGAGCTTCCACGGCTTTCAGGGCTTCAGATTTCCAAAGTCAAGTTGCTTATCGTCATGTGCACCCATGCAAGTACTGGAGCAGCTACATTGAAAAACTTAGCTGCAAGCACCACCACAAGCACAGATACAGGCGATACATGGGATATAAGTTTTAAGTTATTCACAGTACTGTGCAAAAGTCTTAGACATATATATATATATATAAATCTGACAGGAGCAAAGGATGTTGAAAATGGTGAAGGTGAAGGTGGAATGCCCCAGGAGGGGTGTGAGACAACTGGCAGAGAAGGAGTGCCAGGGCAACTGGTGGCATAGATGAAGTCCACTCAGCCCTGAGACATCAGGCAAGTTCATTTAAATCTAAACAATTGGTTTATGGATGATTACAGACTATCTTTTTCGTGTTTCCCACTCCCTCCCCTCTCCCTTCCATTTTCCCTACCATGATTTCCCTCTCTCTGCCCCCTTCCCACTTCCGTCCACAATAGAGACCCATATTAAAATCATGTTTAACATCACTCACATATATCATGAAATTTGTTTTTTTTGTGGCAGCAGTACAGTGCAATACATAAAATTACTACAGTGGTCTGCAAAAGTCTTGGGCAGTCTAGCTGTTTCTGCCTAAGAATTTAGCCAGAGTACAAGATTGTGGAGAAAAGAAAGGTTGTTCCAAAAACAAGACCCTGATGAAAAAAAAATCACAAACAGAAACAGATCTACGGTGCTCCATTGCTGAGGTAAGGCTAGGGGTGTGCAGACTGTTTAAGAACACTGATGGTTATTGGAAAGTATTGCTCCTTGTGTGGCACTTTTCTACCCGCCGCCCAACAGTAGCAGAGAAAAAGGGGCATGGTGCAGGTGATGGAGATCCTTGATAATTGATGCCACTGTATTTGTGGAGCCTCCTGTAGGTGCTGTCATTGGTGGAGTAGTGTTGATTAGTAATGTCACCCACTCCTGTTTAATCCCTTCCACTCTATCACTTCTAAAACAATGGAACCTCAGAACTCTAAACAGCCAGATCTGCTCCTCCTGCAATCAAATCTCTAATGGCTACAGTATCATAATTCCACATGTTGACCCATGCCCTAAATTCATCTGCCATTCCATCAGTACGAGAACTGAAATATACACAGCTCAGAACATTGGTCCCACCATGCTCAACCTTTTTGATTTTTGACTTTGTATGTTGGTATAACAACACCTTTTTTCTATAACACTCTGTTGTGTATTTAATATTTCAGTAATATTTAAATAATGTTGTAAATATATTGTTTGATTAAGCATTCTTGGTTTGCTTAAATAATTCATGATGGGTTATGTGTAGAAGTACAGGAATGGCAAGCATCATTATGCCACCACGTCATATGTACACGCTTAGCTAAAAGTAAAAACGAAGTGCACACATTATCCCCGCCTACTGTGTTTTTCTTTCATCTGTTTTGGAGTTACAAAGCACAACAGTGATGACAAAGATGGGAATTAAAACAACCCAAATATGACTATCTACCTGTGGATGCATGGCTCAATTTTATTCTTTGCAAAGGGAAAAGAGACACTCAAGTGTAAAAATGTACAGTGAGTCAATTTAATTTTTAAAAAGTACAGCATGTTTTTTTATTTTGCAAAGGGAAAAGTGATATTTGAATTTAAAACAGAGTACCAGATAAAATTAATCATAAATTTAAGAAAAGAGCAGAAATGGCTGACTATATCAGAAAGTTTGATGAGTTTGATTGCACAAGATATTGTATACTGATCAAATTGATTTGTGTTTTGAAGCAAGTGAATACCTAATGATATCATGAAGGTAATACAGGAACATTTAGAACTGAATCCATTGTTGATTGCAAAATGCTATAGGTTTCATAAGTGGAATCAAAAGGAAGGGGCATCCATTTCAGCTTACATGGCTGAATTGTAGATTGACTGAGCACTGTCAGTTCAATGATGGGCCAAATAATGCACTAAGAGATGTTTAGTTTGTGGAATCTTAGAAGAAAGCATGCAAAAATGGCTCATAACTGAAGCACATGTAAAAGAGCAGTTGAAATCGCTGTATCAATGGAAACAGCAGCCAGGGATGCAACTGAGTTGCAGTCAGGAATGAAAGTAGACATGAACAAATTTGAAATATCTAGAAAGAAACCTGGCTGGATGAACAAAATGTGTACCATTGAGACAGAAACTCATATACACCAGACCAATACAGGTTTAAAGGCAAAACCTGCAGAAAATGCAGCAGAGTAGGACACATACGAAGAGCATGTCAGACAGACAAAACTAAATGGAGAAATATGGGCACATGCAGTTGGTGAAAAATCTGATAATGATGAGAGTGACACAAGGCTGCGTAAGCCTTGCAATCTACAATGTGAAAACTAACAATAGGCAAGCAATGTGAGGTATGCCAGAAGTGATCAGCAAGTTAATTAAAATGGAATTGGACACTGGCTTGGCTGTTTCAGTCATTCCACAAAATGAATTTGAGTTGTATTTTAAAGATACTGAACTAAAGCCTGCAGGTATCCAACTAAGAATTTATATTGGAGAAAAGATAACTCCTGTGGGAATGCCATTTGTAATTATGAAATACAACAACTCAAAAAGCCAGATTGGACTTGTATGTGGTAAAAACAGGAGAACCGGCATTGTGGGAACATGATTGGCTGAGATAACTACAACTTGATTGGAGACCTATCCATAATTTGCATGCTATATCCCCTGCAATAGAGAGAAAGGTACTGAGTGCAGCAGTGTTCAAGGATGGTATTGGAAAACTGAAACATATCAAGGGTAAAATTTTCAGAATCAGTGGTGATTTTAAGGTCACCATCAACCCTTTACTCAACATAGATCAATGCCCTCATCCCAGGATAAAGGATATCTTTGCAAACCTTTCTGGAGAAGAACATTTCGGCATAGTGACGGAAGTGAACACTCTGAGCCTTTGCAGCATGTTCCCCTTCTGCTGCAGAGAAAAATATACACAGACTAGCAGAGAGGTCGTGAGTCTGGTTTGGAGCGTAAACATTTCAACTAGCACTTGTATGGGGGAGAGTTTACCCTCGTTACTGATCATCAACCACCAGTGTCCATTTTCAATCCACAGAAGGGTGGTAGCAGAACAAATGCAGAGATGGGCTCTGTTTGTTGAAGGACACAATTACAAGACTGAATTCAAGATGACAACTAATTGTGGAAATGCTGATGTATTGTTCCATTTACTCTTGGACAAGGAAATACATGGACAATTTACAAAAGAGGACACACTTCTTGATCCATTCTCCCTTGGGCAAATCAAAAGTCTCCCTATTACAGCAGAGATGATTCAAAGGGAAACCAAAAAAAGACCCCATACTGTCTCACATCTGCATGACCCTCCAAAATGGTGGAAGGTGCAGCCGTAATTCTAGTTTCCCCATTTTTATCTGTGCCATGATGAACTTGCTTTCCTGATTGTGTAGAATGTGTTCCAGTACCTTGAGAGGTTGTTGAAGATGTGGACTCCCAGGCATTTGAAACTGCTCGCAGTTTGCACTGCTGTGCCGCTCATGTAAAGAGTCATTGCATCTTTACACTGTAAAGACAATTATAAATCATAATGAATTGTATAAAAAGTAAAGTTAGAGATTAAATTAATGATATGGAATAAAGTGTGCATAAATAAATAAATACCAGAAGTATTTACCATGTTAACAGCTTTATATAAAGTAGTTTAAAGGTTTTACTGTATAGTACACTGCTCTGCAGCCTCTTGTGGCTTGAAATTTCCTTACCAGGCCATTATGCAACCTGTCAGGATACTTTCAACAATGCATTGATTCACCATCACTCAACGAGTGAAGAAGTTCCTCCTCACTTCGGTTGTAAATGGTGTACCTCTGTGACCTCTAGTTTTGGTTCTCTGAACTTATACTAACAGACTTACTAATAACTTTAATGACCCAGGCGCACTTTCTCTGGGGCTTGAGTATGATTCATCTCAGTGCTCTACAAATTCTGCTACAGATGGATTGGAAATGATGAAAGCATAGCTAAGTGCTCACAATCTTCCCTAATACTGAAGAGGCCAGAATTCAAAGTAAGGATTTGCTGGCTGGAATTAAAGTGTGAAGAGTAGCTCATAGCTGATGCCAACCTGAGCACATACTTAGTTTCTTAATCCACTTAATGACATTGTTATTAAAACTAAGGGCCTGATATCCACCAAAGGCCCTGTTGGATCTCTCCTCAACATCTGGAATGTCCACCCACAGCTTCCATATATCCTGGTGTTAGCACTTAAGTGTTTTGTTTGTTCAAGTTTCTGCACCGATTCAATGCCAATTGTAAAGTGGAAGAAAAATGATCCGTCAGAGCAGCTGAAGAGTTTAGAACAAGCTGAAAAAATATAGAACTGATTTTATATGGAAGTAGTTTAAATATTTGGTGGCAACACCAGCTTACAGCCACCATGTTTATCTTTATCAAAAAGGGGCCTTTACAAATATGTGCCAAATCATTAAATGAGAGCTCAGCTGACCCAAAGGAAGCTTGTTAGTCGTGTAAACTGTGCATTGAAGTATGCTTCTTTGATTAGTATGCTGCTTTTCAGCAGCTTGGGGGAAAATGAAATGTAATCATTGCTCAGAAACGTGACAGCCCCATCTGTGCACAGCAAGATCCCACAGCCGCAAAGGGATAACAAATGTTTAAATGAGGATGATTGAGGGATTATCATTGGCCAAGACCCTTGGAGAAAATCTCCCGTGCTCCCATGCTGAGACATTCAGAATCAGAATCAGCTTTATTATCACGTTGTGAAATTTTGTTGCTTTGCAAGAGATAAAAATATTGTACATTACAATGAGAATTATATAAAGAGTAAATACATAGTGCAAAGAGAGAGCTAAGTAGAGAGGTGGTGTTCATAGGTTCATAGACCATTCAGAAATCTGATAGCAGAGGGAAGAAGGCCATGTCCTGGATGGTGAGGGTCCTTAATGATGGGTGGTGCCTTCTTGAGGCACTGCCTGTTGAAGATGCTCTCAATGGTGGGACGGCTAGTGCCCATGATGGAGTTCGATGAGTTTACAACCCTCTGCAGATTTTTACGATCCTATGCAATAGAGCACAGCTGGCTCAGAAGGAAACTTATTAGTAGTGCAAAATATACATTGAAAAAGAAATATTTTAAAATATAAATAAATAGTAGAAAAAGGGAGCAAAATAGTGAGGTAGTGTTCATGGACCGTTCAGAAAGTTGATGGTGGAGGCGAAGAAGTTGTCTTCTTCAAGCTCCTGTACCTCCTCCCTGTTGGTAGTAAGGAGAAGAGGCCATGTCCCTGTTGGTGAGGGTTCTTAATAATGGATGTAACCTTCTTGCGTCACAGCGTTTTGAAGATATCCTGGATGGTGAGGAAGTAAGTGCCCATGATGGAGCTGCTGAGTCAAAAACCCTCTGCAGATCTTTATGATCCTGTGCATTGGATCCTCCAAACTAGGTAGTGATGCAACCACTCAGAATGCTCTTCACTGTACAGTTGTAGAAACTTGCTAGAGTCTTTGATGACATATCAAATATCCTCAATCTCCCCATGAAATGTAGCCATTAGTGTGCTTTTCTTGTGATTACATCGATATGTTGGGCTGAGGATAGCTCCTCTGACATGTTGCACCCAGAAACTTGAAGCCGCTTACCCTTTCTACTGCTGATCCCGCCATGAGGACTGATGTGTTTTCCCAATTTCCTCTTCCCTGAAGTCCACAATCAATTCCTTATTCTTACTGATGTTGACCTCAAAGTTGTTGTTGTGACACTACTTGACCAGCCAATCTATCTCACTCCATATGCCTCCTCGTCACCATCAGATATTCTGCCAACAACAATTTTGTCATTGACAAATTTATAGATGGCATTTGAGCTGTATCTAGCCTCACAATCATAAGTGTAGAGAGAGTAGAGCAGTGGGTAAAGCACACATCTTTGAGATGTGCCCCTAGTTGATTGTCAGCAAGCAGGGAGGAGGAGATTATCTCCATCCTTGATGAGTCCACATCTAAATGATGCATCTGAAAAAGAACATTTCAGCAGTAATTCTCTCAGAATTGGAAAAGGAACATGGGTACAAGAGTATCTGTCTGACTGATCGTTTACCTTTGATACTAGCTCAGTTCATTTGATTTTTTTTCTCTGTAGTAGTGGAGAATATCCCAATCCTGATCCACCAGGCATGTCCTCCCATTTTCCATTTCACAACTCCCACATACTTGCTTCTATGTCCTTTTCAGAATCATAATCAGGTTTAGTATCACTTGCATATGTTGTGAACTTTGTTGTCTTTGTGGTAACAGTACAATGCAATACATAATAATAGAAAAACAGAAACACAGTAAATATATATATTAGATAGTTAAATTAAATAAATAGTGCAAAATAGAAATAAAAAAGTAGTGAGGCAGTGTTCATGGGTTCAATGTCCATTCAGAAATCTGACAGCAGAAGGGAAGAAGCTGTTTCTGAATCACTGAGTGTGTGTCTTCAGACTTCGGTAACTTCTTCCGGATAGTAGCAATGAGAACAAGGTATAACCTGGGTGATAGGGGTCTTTACCTTTTTCAGGCATCGCCTGAATACTACGAAGGCTAGTGCCCATGATGGAGATAATTAAGTTTACAACTCTCTGCAGCTTATTTTGATCCTGCGCAGTAGCCTGCACCCCATCCCAATACTAGACAGTGATTCAGCCAGTTAGAATTCTCTCCACAGAAGAAATGTGTGAGTGTCTTTGGTGACATACCAAATTTCCTCAAACTCCAGCTGAAAAAGAGCCTTCTTTGTACTCTAATGATGTATTGGATCCAGGATAGATGCTCAAGAATATTGACGTCCATGAACTTGAAATTATCACTCCTTCCGCTTCTCATCCTTCTATGAGAACTGTTAAGTATTCCCTTGTCTTAACCCTTTTTGTCTAAATTCTCAATCTCTAACTGCTCCCAATCACTCATTGACCAGTTACAATTGTTTACAGCTTAACCTCATGGTCTTCTCCAACGATTGTCACCGAGAAGCTTGTGAGTTCCAAGAGTGATGAGGTCTTGAGGTGAACTCCTGGTAGGACCACCCATAGTGGTAAGGTCAAGGAGGATGTTTCAAACAAATAATGATCAAATGAAAACCTCAGTGGTGACACATCGCAACAGTGGTGAAGGTGAAGGAAAGTAGTGAAGGGCCCCTAGTTGTCTAGTATTCCATACCACTGAACCCTGACACTTATTTATCAAGGACCATGTGCTGGCTGACTGTGCATTGGTCTCCCCACGTTAAACAAAGTCACACAAGGGTGTACTTCATTAAGGGAATCTACCCTTACGGCCCAGATCAAGCTGCATGGTGATCCCAGGTCAATGAAATTGTATGTTGCAATTATGAAATTAGCAGATAAAACAAAGTGGATGCATTATTTGGATCTCTGCAGCAGGGCAGTTAAGTGCTCTTGTTTCGAGCACTTTAAACAAATTAAGAATATGTGCCCTCTTACTTATGTTAATAACCTAATTCTAACATTCCCTGTCTGTCATGGGATACGACGGGGCTCTAGATGTTTTGCTGAACAAAAGGGTCACTCCATTATAGGAAGGATGACAAGACTTTGGAGTTGGTGCAGGGGAGGTTTACCAGAATGTTGGCTGGATGACAGGACGTGTTATAAGGAGTGGCTGGACAAATTTGGGTTATTTTGTCTGGAGCAGTGAAGGCTGAGAGCAGATCTGATTGTGATTTATAAGGTTGTGAGAGGTGTACATAGAGCAGACACGCAGGATCTTTATCGCAAAGTTGAAATGCCCAACTCTTGAGGGCATACACTTAAGGTGAGAGGGGGTAAGTTTAAAGGAGATGAGGAAGGATTTTTTTTACAGAGTAGTGGGTGCCTGGAAATCACTGCCAGGGGTGTTGGTGGTGGTAAATATGGTGGAGGTTATTAAGTGGCTCTTAGATAGGCATCAATATGCAGAGAATGGAGGGATATAGACATTGTACAGCAGAAGGGCTTAGTTTAGTTAGGCATTTAATTGCCAGTTTAATTAGTATGGCATTGTGGGCTAAAAACCCTGTTCCTTGTGTTGTGATGTAGTATACTCTAAGTAATATTGTGAAGTGGTAGATGGGCTTAATTTGAAAAATAGTAGCTAGAGCAACAGTTGAACTGCCACCACAAAGTTTCAGTTGTGGGATCTCGAGCACAAAATGAAATTGCAGCGGAGATTTCATTGGCAAATACTTACCATTTTATACTGAGCTGCTATCATTTTCCAACTTACCTGTAGTTAAATTTTTGGTATTGCTGCATAATTGCCCTCCTAGACTTTTTGGTTGAGCTCTGCCTGGTATTTCTGAACTGGTGTCCAACATTGGCATTGGAGCCCATATTGCCTTAGAAATTGAAATGAAAATAAATAAGATTTTTTAAAAAGTGATTCACTCATCCAAATGGACTAAAGCAGTAGATTTTCTGTGCACCCAAAATGTGCAGCATGCATATAGTGTTGCTTGCATCCCCTGATATTCATTCAAATTAAAAGTTCACCCAATGTCCACAAAACTTCAATAGATGGTGCTGAAAGGTCATGGTGAGAGTGATTTTGGCCTAATTGCCAAGCCTGAATCCTGAGGAATTTAAGGGCCTCTTCATGTTTATATATTTTAAAACAACTATATTTTTAGACACTTTACATTGTATACCACTACTTTTTCCAAAAGAAGATGCTCCAAAGGACAAAACAAAATTAACTCCAGTAATTTAAATTAACTTATGATTTGCCTTTTGCATTATCAAATGATCAAAGTAAAAAATTGTTTATGGAATTAAAATAGAGCCTTGTTTGGTTATTTATAATCTCAGTTTTATTCTGATTGTTTGGAAGGGCCAGATACTTCAATAAAAACGCATTCAAGATGACGCTGGTTTATATAAACTTTACAATAAACTTTGGAGAAACAAGAATGACTTTCCATTTCAGCCTTTAGCTTTTAAAAGTGGATTTCTTTTCCTGTTTAGGGGTGTTATGACTAGTTGTGCAAATTCTTTGAAAGGTTAATCCATGCAAGAAAAGTGATCAGTGATTACTTTGGCCTGGACCAAGTCTCTGCTTTTACATTTTGTGTTGCAGCTTTGTGAATGAGTGGCCATTAATACAAGCCAGATCTAATGAATGCTATAACTTTGTTTTGCTTCCATTTGAAACAGATGTCAAAATAGAATTGGACGCCGACAGTTAAAATACACAACAAACACTATTTAAATCAAAATTATGCAGCAGGAACCTCCTGAAGGTGTGTTTGGTTTGGCAACCAGGTTAAGAATTCTATCCGGAAAACCACACTATTTGCCTTTGGTGTTTCAATTGTATCCCAAACAGCCTGTCAACATGACTGAATAGATTGCCCTGGCTTACTTTTGATCCTCCTGATATCATGTTAAGAAGTAAGAAAAATGCTCTGCACCATCATCCAATGTACTAACAACCTGGTAACCCTTGGGATGGTGCCAATTTTCTGTGTGTTACATTAGTGGTACATGGGATTGGTTTACTTGCTTTTGTGCCAGGTACAGCATTTAAAATCAAAAAGTTCAGATTCACAGTGGAGTTCAGCATATTTTCACTGCCTTGGAGAACCAATCATCTTCTAAATCTCCATGGTCACTTTACCCACCTGATCCACAACCAATCATCTATCTGGGTTTGAGGATTGTCTCAGACAATCTGCATCCTTTTCCACACACTCTCAAGAGGTTCAATGCACAACATCCAAAATGGGATCTCTCGATGTCTCCCCTACCCTCTACCCTAAGGCCAAATGTAGCACAACTTCTGCTAAAGGTGTAGAAGGATATGGGTCAAATGCAGGCAAAACAAAACAAAAAACAAAAAGCAAATAACAAAATAAGAAAGTCATACAATATAGAAGCAAACCCTCTGACTATAATCAAGCCATGATCAACCAGACCTGGAGAAGGCCGAATATTTGAGCCCGACTCACAGGCTGTGACTTTGATTTGAAAATTTCTTCAGGATTACACTGTTACTCTATCTCCTCTTTTCTTGTACACTTCTTAATTCCATGATGGTGTTTTGAAGTTCTCTCCATTTGTGGAGGGGAAGTTCAGCATGTAAGTGTTTGCAGTGTGACCAGGAACCTTATGTCAATGCAACATATACACAAAGTTCTGGAGGAACTCAGCAGCTCAGTCAGTTTTGTGTTGTTCTGGATTTCCAACATTTGCAACACTTTAGATGTGTTGCTCTGGTTCTCCAGTATCTGCAGAATCTCTTGAGCTTTTATCAATGGCTCTGTCTCTCAGGCAGTTAGTTCCCAAGAATTCTGAGTCTTCAAGTCTTCTGTTAAGGTTCAAAGATGTTCAGTAGCTTCACTGGATTAACTAACGGACAACTTGAATAGAACAGTAACACTCAACTTTTCCACAGTTGTAAGATGGCAACCAACACCCCTCAATCACAGCAAATGATGGCATAGGACTTTAAGATGTTTGAATGAAGTTTGTCTGCATGACAACTGAAATGCTCAGCAGGCCAGGAAATAACCATGGAGACAGAAGCAGAGTTAGTGGTTCAGGTCAATAAACTGTCAGCAGAATGTGCTAGATTTGGTTGTGAGGCACAGAGGTGCTAATCATTGAGAAGCTGTGTGAATAGACGAGGTTACAGAGAAAGGAAATAAGGAAGACAGTGGTGATAGCAACATCTCAACATAAATGCTAACAAGCCCTCTGGGCTTAGAACTGTAACACTACAACATGATTTAATCAATTTAATTCAGTGATTGTGGAAGAAAAACTACTTTTAGAGATCAAACTTCAAGCGATGGTACCTTTATTCAGTATGATATCATGGAGAGCTTGCAGCAGAGTGCAAGGCTCAAAGTTACAGACCAATTTCAATATATATTTATGCTTCTAAACAGGCAAATGTACGTGACTACTGGAATGCAAGTTATTCTGTTACACGTGTAACCAGAAGCAATCATAAGTTACAGCTGTAGCATAAGGTATTTTTAATTATAGAACAGACAGTGACTAAGTCATATGAATACATGTTCCTCTATTCTGCACTCAGTGCTGCATTCTGATTATGAAACACGGTCTGCTATAAATCTAATTTCAGACATTAGGTTTCAAAAGTTCATTAGGTTACAAAGCTCAAATAGAAAAATACAAGTTAGCTACTTAGTTCATTAACCCTTTTGCTGACCCTTCTTCCATATTGATACAACAGAAATACAACCAAAACCCTACCTCAGCAATGGAATACTACTGGCCACCTCTTGTGCTACCACAGACTTGTCTTTGATTGTATCTGTATGTGTTTTTATTGCACTAAGATCTTGTCTTTGCACAGACTTTCTTTTCATTAAGTGGTATAATTTTTGTGTACTGTATAATTTATTCTCTGCATGTTTTCTGTAACTGTGATACTGCTGCAAGTTTTTCATTGTACTGTACCCCACCATATTTCTGCACGTGGTAATAAACTCAACTTACTTGGTCCTCAAATTCTCGGCATTTCCGATCTGATGATTTTCTGGCTGCTACAATTGATTCATTAAAGCTTTTAGAAGAAAACACTTATCATCCTCCCATATTCTGCCCTAGTGTCCAGTCGTAAGATAATTAGTGTCTCTTGCAGGGCTCGGGAAGCAGAAATTTAAAGAACACATCGATCCCATCATACTGACAGAATCAATAGTATATGGTTGAAATAAGCACACAGTTAATTTATCACAGTATTGACAGGTGGAAAGGTGTACAGCTTGGGTATTAATTCAAGCAATCTTCAAGTTTAGTCCTGATGTAACAGTAGTTCAATCAATTTTGCATTCTCCAAAACAGGAACACTCTAAATATAAATCAAGAAATAACAGGCCATGTGTACACTGGAATGTTAACTTTCAACAAGTCTGTAAGATAGTCCAGATGTTCATGGGTAGCATACTCCTAAAACACAAAAAGATTCCTTTCTAAATGCCAGCACAACTTGTTATAACTTCTGCTTTACTCTTGTTGTTACAAGCACTTTGTTTAAAGTAACATCACATGAAGGAAAACTACCTTCTATTTATTTTGGTATATTAACTGGTTCATTTACTAATCGTGTTCACTGATACTCTCAGTATTATCTCATTTAGTAAACATGAGTGCAGCCCGTGCAGCATTGGTGGATATAAGGTGGTCATTTCTTGTTTACACATTGCCACCCCGGAATTTTGACTGACTATTAAAGGTAAACAGTGGAGAAAGATATCCCAATCAGTCATTATTGGAAGATGTGGTACTACATAGTACTGAGGAGGATACATGTGGAGGGAGCTCACCACCCTGGACACACTCTCTTCTCGCTGCTGCGATCAGGAGAAAGGTACAGGAGCCTCAAGACTCACGCTATTAGGTTCAGGAACAGTTATTAAACCCTCAATTATCACGGTCTTGAAGCAGTGGGGATAACTTCATTCATCCTCACTTACCCCATCTGTGAACTGTTTGCACAGTTGATGGAGTCACTTTCAAGGGCTTTTCATTTTATGTTCTCGATATTTATCATTATTATTGTTTTCTTTCTTGTATTTGCACAGTTTGTTGTCTTTTGCACATTAGTTATTGGTTCACTCTGTTGGATGCAGTCTTTCACTGATTTTATTATGGTTCTTGGATTTACTGAGTATGCCCACAAGAAAAGGAATCTCAGGGTTGTATATGGTGACATGTATGTACTTTGTTAATAAATTTAATTGAACTTTGAACTTTGTACTACAATGGTGCAACCAATAGTTAAGGTACACTTCTACACTTAAAATAGGGAGAAGGTCATCAATAAGCTGCTAAGAATAGTTGGCACTTTGATGATGCAGTCTGAGCGTGAAAATTTTGACTGTTTAGTCCCCTCCATAGATGCTGTTCAACTTGCTGAGTTCCTCCAGCATTTTACGTATGTTACTCAAGATTTCCAGCATTTAATGGAAAGCTTTCACTTAATTTCTATTGACTTCCAGTATCTTTTTTTTAAAGTTAATTCTGAGCTACTCACATGTGTTTATTTGGTAATGTTCTTGATTCCCAATCCACCACATTGTGGCCCTTGTACTGTGCTTGTTTACCTGCACTGGACTGCTTTTCAACAGTGACATTATATTCTGCATTCTGTTTTCCACTTTACTACTTCAATGTCATTATGCTTGCAGTGATCTGTCTGGATAGCAAGCAAACAAAAGCTTTGCACTGTACCTTAGTACATGAGATAAAAAATAAGGCAACGCCAATCGAGTTTTAATTGCAAAAATTCTCTGAACTGGAAATATTAGTGATTACATTCCCTGCATTTCCATAGTGTAGCACGAAATGAGAGCATTGCTCTTGCCTCCTTCCCTTTACAGTTGTTTAAGAATATTTTAGTACAATGTTTACTGCAGTAGGGAGTACTGCTCCCAGTGTTACAATAAACCCAGATTAATTTACATGCATTAATGTCATGGCACAAGCAAACATGAGATTTCCTAGAAGCATGGTTTTCAGGAAACAATTCTATAAATAGGCATGTAGAACTCAATCTATATACTACTAAAACTCTCATTCCCTGTTTGTCTGTGACCTCCAATTAGCCCAAATGGTGCATTACAGCGGCATTTTTTTTTTGACTAAATCGATTTAAAATGCACTAACTTACAGAATGCATGCAAAGTTCAGGGTTATATACTCCTATAAAAATGCTCACTCATCAATCAACAGGCCCTGTTTTCCACACTGATCCGATTCCACCTTTCATAGAAACAGTGACGCGACACCACGACGCACGCGCACGGCCAGCCTCAGCAGCACCTCACGATGCTCACAGCAGCCTCACCAACTGGAGCACAAGGGCAGGGCAGCTCTATTTCGAGAGTTCACATTCTGCTAATCACCGTCAGCATGTGCAGGATTGGGACAGATCAAACTGCCATCCATCAATAAGAGATAATTAAATCTTATTGTAATGATGTATTTTGAAACACCCATCAAACCCTTTGCTGCGGTCAAAGGACAGCAGTGACTATATCATGTCCATTTAGGACAGCGCCAATCACATCATCAAGAATAATCAGTGTCCTGGAGGCTTTGCTGTTACTGCTTTGTATCTTCTATCCAGCATTAAGGAAAAAAGAATAGTCAGCCTAATTATGCCGCGTGGAAAAAGAAGGGGGACATTATGGTCAAGAGATGACACCAAACGTCGTCGGGAAGCAGCAAGGAGAGGGAGAGAACAAGAGTCAGATGAGGCCAGGGCCACATGACTCCAGGATCAAAGAGTCAAGACAAAAAAGATGAGAGAAGAAGAGACAGAGGAGGAGAGGCATCCACTACTCCAAAATGACAACAATAGGCACAGAAGGAGGAGAGAACAAGTATCGAATTTGCGCAGGGCACAATGCCAGGATCAGAGAGAAAGAACAAATGGTAGAAGAGATGAAGAGACGGGGGATGAAAGGGCTGCGTGTCTTCAGAATGACAACAACAGGCATAGAAGGAGAAGGGAGGAACAGACAAAGGAGCTGAGAAATGCACGTCTTCAGGATCAGAGAGAAAGAACAAATGGCAGAAGAGATGAAGAGATGGGGGATGAAGGGGCTGCATGCCTCCAGATAGACAAAAACAGGCACAGAAGGAGGAGAAGGGAAGAGACAAAGGAGCAGAGAAATGCACGTCTCCAGGATCAGAGACAAACAACAAACGGCAGAAGAGATGAAGAGATGGTGGATGAAAGGACTGCACATCTCCAGATTGACAACGAAAGGCACAAGGCTGGCAGATCAACCAGAAATGTTGCCATCAAAAGTGTCCTTCATTAAACAAGGAGCTATATTTCCCTTGCTATGCGTCTTTCTTCTTTAATAAACTGAGTTTTTCTTCTTCAATTTCCAAAGCAAAGTGATAGCAATAGCATTCAGGAAAATTTAATGTTCATTCTGGTCACATCAGACTGCACTATCTTTCTCTCAAAGGGTGCCCCAATGGTCACCCGGTTGTCTAGTCCCATTTATAAGCCAATCTAGGCAAAATTCCAGACAATGCAGTGTTCACCAAGCAACCAATCAGCGATGAGACCCCTGCCTACATCACAATTGAGTTTTCTTAATTATGACCAATCAACTGATTGATAAGTATATAAAGGCCGAGCATTCGAAGGACACAAGTGAACAGCGCACTGAAGGTGTCTCTTTGTACGGTAATGAAATGTTTGCAAGTGGATTGCCAAGATCGGAGAACAACTCAACCCAACCAATCAACCACCCAAGCTACACAGTTTCAGAGATATTTCCAACTTAACAATATATTTGTATTTGCCAGGAATCTGAGCTATGACCTGTATGGAATTGACATTTGAGTGTGGACAGAGCAGTGACAATGTACTATAAGTTAATTCCTATTAGCAATTAACTTCAAAGCAATTTGTGGGATGTTGTCTATAACTATCATTTTAAATAGTGGGAAACTGAGCCTTAATCTTGTCAATGATGGCTGAAAATGTTGTTGAATTATAATCCTTTATACTCAAAGGTTCAAGGGTTCCTTTATTATCAAAGTATACAACTTTGAAATTTTTCAGTTCTCCTGGTAGCCGTGAAACCGAGAAAAAGAAAGGCAGCTCAATCATCAACCTCCAAATCACACCATTCTGCAAAAAAAAACTGAACAAAAACAGAACAGGCATATCAATTCCCAAATCCCTCCTTCCGCACAAAAACTGAGCAAAATGGACCAGAAACTTTGACCCCAAATCCTTCCTCCCGCACAAAAAATGAAAAAAAATGGATCAGGCATATTGACCCCGAAGTTCCACTGCTCACACAAAAGAAACCCCTGAGAAGATCGGGGGGAAAATCACAGAATATAAAAACTGTAAGACTGAAAAATAGATTTTATAGACCAAAGTCCAAATCCAAACTGCAGAAAAAACTTGGATAACACTCATAGCAGTGCAATGCTCTCCCCTCTCCAGTACAAAGCAACCAATCAAAAGACAGTCAGCTGGTGCTCACCCTCTGCACTCACTTTGATGCCTCAGTCTCCCTCGTCACTTTAATTGGGGAAGTGGAGCCAGACATCGGCTAGCAGCCTGCCCGCTCTGAGGTTCGTGCTGAGTGCCTCCCGGAATCCTCTCGGAGACTGCAGAGCACTGAAACACCCAAACTATCTCCAAACTTCTGCGCTCACCTTAATGTTTCAATCACCCTCATCGCTTTAATCGACAAACAATGGAAGCCAGAATTGGTGAAATGGGGTCAAACCTCAGACTGCGTGCTAACCTGCAGCCTTCTCACCACAAGGTTTGTTCACATGGCCTCTGCCTCCTAGAATCCTCTCGAAGACTGCAGAGTGCTGAAGCACCCAAATTACCTCCAAGCAGCAAAACACTGGTTCCAACTGTTCCAGAATCACATTCAATATGAGAAACCAATGTAAAAGACATAAAGGAAGTGAAAAAAATGGTTTCATGATCTATCCAGAAGATGTCGACCAATGGAGCGTTGCAAGCAGGAGCCATCTTGACCGAATGTATATCCTCCCATATATGGATGCGTCAGCAAAGGCTTCCAACAGAGACGGTCAGCAGCCAGATCAACGTGTTTGGACCTGGGTCAGTGGTCACTCTTTACGGAAGGACTGAGTTCATGGAGCTGCTCTCCTTGTATATTCTCAGATTTATGTGATTATTGGACTATACTATATATTGGTTTCCTTCAGTTTTTCAGTATTTTCATTCTTGTGGAGAATTGGCAGGTGGGTGATCTGCTAATATTTTTTGTAAGGTGGGCTTGGGGGTTTGGTGCTATTGTTGCTGTTCCTTTCTGTAAGTGAGGGAGTTGGGGATTGATAAGTGTAGAGGGTCGGTGGTTGTTATTGTGGCTGTTCCTTGCTGCTGGAAGGACGTATTTTGGGGTTTGTGAGTTTTATTTCTTCTCTTTTTCGTGCAACAAGCAGTTGATGTCTTCTCTTTCATCAACATCCATGGTCTTTCTGCATTTAATCGCTCTTTGGAGTAGAGAAATATCAGAGTTGTATTGTATGTGCATGTTTTGAGAAAAGAAAATGAACCTTTGAAATTTTGAAGACCACCCCCATTCTCCTGGGTTCCAAACAATAAAGCTTGAGCTTTCCAATCTTTTTTGTCTCTTGACTATTGGTAGCATCATTGTAAATCTTCAAGACTTGCTTCCATGATGTATGACACTGTGACTCTAAATAAAACCATTCTCTGTAAGTTCTTGGCAAATTACATTATAACATTATTTCTGATTTATTCACTTCGGCCAAATCTTCTGACATGGAACTGCTTGCTCGCAGAACTGCTGTATTTCTATCAGATGACATTAAATGGCACTTCATCATCTTCAGGATCTGGCTGTCCATAGACTTCATTGGCAATAACCAATACATTTCAAATTATGTTATTGTAAATTGCTTTTGTGTGGTGGGTGATCATGAAAGCTTGAAAGTTATTACAGAAATACCTCTCATTTCTTTCTCATATTATTACGCTTATAAAATTGTAAATACAGTACTGTGCAGAAGTCTTAGGCATATATATAGCAATATATAGCTAGGGAGCCTAAAACCTGTGCACAATGCTGTAGTAACTTTATGTTTTGCACTGTACTGTTGCCGCAAAAAAGAAATCATGACATATGCCAGTGATGATAAACTTGATTCCGATTTGGGTTTCTTTTGTGGACTGAGAGTGGGAAGGCGGGCAGGCAAAGGGGAATAATGGTTGGGAAAAGGGGAAGAGAGAGGGAGAGAGCATGGGAAGCACCAGAGACATTCTGTAATGACTAATGAACTAATTGTTTAGAACCAAAAGACCGTGCCTGGTGTCTCAGTGCTGGGGGTGTCTGCATCCATGCCACTGCTCTCCCTGGCATTCCTTTTCTACCAGCTGCCCCACGCTCCATCCGCGATGCTCCACCCTCGTCACTCCCAGCATCCCTTATTCCTGGCAGATTTACAAACTCGCTCTCTGATTCATGTTGACAAACACAGTACTGTGCAAAAGTCTTAGGCATTCTAGTTATATTTACACATATGTGCCCCAGACTTTTATACAGTAGTGTAATATCTGGAACTTAGAGTACAAATTTGAGAACAATGCTGAAACTTTCTCGCAAAATGTTTCCGATTTGAAGCCTGGTGTCCTACTGCTTTCGAATCAGAAACTATTCATTTTGATGCCAGAAGTTCTTCTCATTTTTGGTTTCCATCATTTTGCTCTTGTCAGAAGTATAATGATATATCCATATGGCAAGACTCCACTTTATGGATCAGGATGTTTTTAAGCCTGTTGCATGGATGTTTGATTGAGTACAGAAGCTGCACTGTGAAATGACAACATTAATGGGGTCAGTAAATGGTCTGTGAAGTGAAATGTAGGAAAGAGGGAGGAATGGATGGTAGAACGATAATGTAAATAACATATTAGCCTTCCGCTGCTGAGTTCATCCCAGGTCCTTCTCAGTCTCAGGCAAACTTTGAAGTCATGGGTACAACCTCGTTCTTGATTTTCCCACTGGCGGTAGCAATGAGTGATGGCAGCAGCTTCATTTTTCACATGACAGTAGTTAAGAAAAGTTGTGTCTATTCACAATTTCCCTAACTTATGGATACTAACTAGACTATCTTAATTGCTTCTGGTCAGAGGTGATGACTGAGAAGGGGTAACCTCGGGATACTTTGAGATTTGCTGTTTCCAGCTGGATAATTTTCCCCATTTGTTGTGTTGCTGTCCTGTGATTTTTTAAAACTGGTTCTGATATAACTTCCTTCCAGAATAGTTCACCGGGCCAAGATATTCAGAAGGATAAAATTGACCAGTACAGAATGCAATCAATCACTGTCTTTAATCTGTCAGAATAAAGTTGCTGCAATTGCATTTTTATAATTGCATCAGGGCACATTCTATGAAAAACCAATCCACAGCTAGGTATAATAATGAACATTTATTTAGCTCAATGATTGTTAGCTTGTGGCAAGATTAGTTTCCATCTGCTGCATCTGGTCCCTGTGGCCTACTTCACTAACCACATTCATGACCATACTCTTCTGATTACTTACAAGAAGGATAAAATATGATTCACTTCACATGGAGTCTTCTTATTTTATGATCTGCATGATCTATCCTGGTTCTTTAAGTGTAAGTATTTCATAACATTTATTCCTGGCAATTTTATACTGCCTGTCATTCTGATTCAAATGTTAAAATGCAGTTCAGAAGCAGGCCTTAGGAAGCAGAATGAAATGTGATTAGAATCATATACTACGTCACTTATTTTGTTCTCTTTTTGCACTAATTTAATGAAATTTCTATTTCTATATATTTCTTACTGTAACTTATAGTTTTCATTGTTATGTATCGCATTGTATTGCTGTCACAAAATGATAAAGTTCAGAACATATGCCAATGATAGTAAACCTGATTCTGATTCATAGTCATATAGCACAGAAGCAGATTACCATGTCATGATAACCCTCACATGTCTATCTATACTAATCCCATTTGCTCCATAGCCAAATATGCTCTGATGTTTGTTCTGAGGGCACTTCCTTTCACAACTTTCTTAGATAATACGTTCCAGATTGCAACCACCCTCTGGGTGAAAAGGAATTCTTAGAACCATTCCAAACCTCTTACTCATCACCTTAAATCTATGCCCTTTGCATGGAGAAACTGCAGATAGCTGTGGACACATCATGGGAACCAGCCTCTCCTCCATGGACTTTGTCTATACTTCCTGCTGTCTTGGTAAAGCAGCCAATAGAAGCAAAGATGCCAGCCATGACAGAATTTCTCTCTTCTCCCCCTTTCTATCAGCAGAAGATACAAAAGCCTGATGGGAAAGATGGGGGGTGGGGGAGAGGGAAGAGAGACTGCCTGGGGTGGGATGGGTCTTTTGTTATGTTAGCTGATTTACTGAGGCAGTGAGAAATTATGATAATAAACTAATTTACCAATTTCTGATCTTTAACACCAATCAATTTTCAACCTTTATTTCTTTGCACGGTCTCTGTCAATTTGAGCCAGTATCTGGTGTCGTTGCCTCTATTTGGTTCTCGGCCAAGCTATCCTTTCTATACCACACTGTCTTCTAAAAATAAAAATGAAGTCACATCTTCAGAGCCACCTCCTGGCAAAGGCGGAGGCAGACGATGAAATTTATCATTGCCTTCAATGCACTTCGACAATCTCCGGTTGATTGAGGAAAAGTGTATTCGAAGATCAGGAAATCAGGCCTGGCACAGCTTTTGAGTTCTAACAAGCACCAGTCTTCTATACAATTCTCAGCCTTGGACTACTTACATGCAGACCTCACATACACCAACTCTATTTCCTGCAAATTCAACAGAAGGATAGGGAAACAAGTATCAGAGGCTTCTCCCAGATCAACATCCCCAGTACATGGGCTGTAGCTACACTCACACTTGGTCAAGTGACCAGGCCACAGTTTTTGTGCTTGACATCAGATTCCCAGATCAGACATGTTATTCCAAGCTCTGTCATGTGAAGAAGGCATCAGATGAAAAAAAAAAGATTCAAGGCTCAGACTCCTTGTAGAAATGTAACATTTCCATTAAAGCTGGAAGCTCATGAATGGACCTTTTCTCCAATAAAGATGAATTCTTGATCTCCTAGTTGACCTGGTCATGGCCTTTTCTCTTTATTTGTCTACCTGCGCTACACTTTCTATGCAACCGTAACTCCAAATTCTGTTTTTTTTTCCTTTTGTACTACCTCAATGTACTTACGTGTGAAATGACCTCTATGAACGACATGCAAACTAAAGATACTCTCTGTGCCTCAGTACATATGACAATATTAACTCAGTTACCATTTACAAATGTCCATTTGAAGAGGATAAGAAGCATTTGGCACAGTATTGAGAAACTTGAGTTTATGCACTTTGAACACACAGGGGTTCTATGGAAGGAGCAGACCTCCTCACAAACATACACTTCCTTGTCCCACTAGACCACCAGTAGTCCCAGTCATGGAAGGGGCTGCAGTTCCTACATTGGCTTTAGTGGTGACCTCAAAACACACAAAGACCAAATGACAGTAAACCATCCTTAATGCCAAATGACTGTTTAAGACGAAAGAGGATTCCATGCAGACTATTGAAAGTGAAGGTTAGTTGGACTGGATACTTTCTCTCATTCTGCATAAGACCATAAGTTATAGGAGCAGAATTAAGCCATTTGACCCATCGAGTTTGTTCCGCCATTTCATCATGGCTGATCCACTTTTTCTCTCAGCCCCAATCTCCTGCCTTCTCCCAGTATCCCTTGATGCCCTGATCAAATAAGAATATATCGCCCTTTGCATTAAATAAACATAAAGACTTGGTCTCCACAGTTTCCTGTGGCAAATAATTCCATAGATTTACCACTCTCTGACTAAAGAATTTCCTCCTCAACTCCATTCTAAAAGGATACCCCTCTATATTGAGGTTGTGTCCTCTGGTCTTAAACTCTCCCACCATAAGAAACATCCTTTCCATATTCACTCTATCAAAGCCTTTCACCATTTGATAGGTTTCAATGAGGTGACCCCTCATTCTTCTGAAGCGCAGAACCATCAAACACTCTTCATATGATAAACTATTCAATCCTGAATCAATTTTGTGAACTTCCTTTGAACCCTCTTCAGTTTCATCACATCCTTTCTAAGATAAGGGGCCTAAAACTGCTCATAATACTCCAAATGAGGCCTCGGCAGCGAATTATAAAGTCTCAATGTTACATCCTTGCTTTTATATTCTAGTCTTCTTGAAATGAATGCTAACATTGCATTTGTCTTCCACACCACAGAATAAACCTCTAAATTAATGTTAAGGGAATCCTGTACAAGGACTCCCAAGTCCCTTTGCACTTCAATTTTTTGTGTTTTCTCTCCATTTAGAAAATTGTCAACCCTTCCATTTCTTATACCAAAGTGCATGACCATATACTTCCCAACACTGTACTCCATCTGCCTTCTCTTTGCCCATTGTCCTAATGTCTAAGTCCTTCTGTTCATCAACACTACCTGCCCCTCAATCTATCTTCATATCATCTGACGAAGGTCCTCAGCCCGAAACGTCAACTGTACTTCTTCCTATAGATGCTGCCTGGCCTGCTGCGTTCCACCAGCATTTTGTATGTGTTGCTTGAATTTCCAGCATCTGCAGATTTCCTCGTGTTTTCATATCATCCGCAAACTTTGCAAGAAAGTCAACAATTCCATCATCCAAATCATTGATATGCTATGGGCTCATAGCTTGTTAAACAGCCTCAGGTGTGGCAGCTTGTCAAAGGCCTTCTGAAAATCCATGTACACAACATCAACCAACTTTCCTTTTTCTATCTTGCTTATTTTTTCAAAGAATTACAACAGATTTGTTATGCAAGATTTTCACTTGTGAACAATATGCTGACTATGACTTATTTTAACATGTGCCTCCAAGTACCTTGAGACCTCATCCTTAATAATTGACTCCAACATCTTTTCAACCACTGAGGTCAGACTAACTGGCCCCTTTGCCTTCCTGCCTGTCCTTTCAATACAATGTGTATCCTTTGACATTAAGCTTCTAGCTATATTCTTCTTTCAGCCATGATTCAGTGATGCCTACAACATCATACCTGCCAATCTGCAATTGTTCTAAAAGTTCATCTATCTTATTCTGTGTACCACGTGCATTCAACTACCCTGTATTCACCCTTTTTGATTTTATCCACTCTTTACATTTCAACTCACCCTGTTGACTGTAACTTTGCCCCATCAACAGCTTTTCCTCAATACACGTTGCTTCTGTTTATAAACCAGCTCCCTCATCTTCCTAGTTCTAGCCTCACTAGCACAGGGCATGGGTAGAAAGCCTGACATCACAACCTGGAGGTCCTGCACTTTAACTTAGCATCAAACTTCATGAACTCCCTATGCAATACCCTGTCATTTGTTCCAGCCATGTCATTGGACATGGGCCATGACTTCTGGCTGTTCACCTTCCCACTTAAGAATGCTGAAGACTCAGCCCGAGATATCCCAGACCCTGGCACCCAGAAGGCAACATACCATCCGGGAATCTCATTCTCCCCTACACAACCTCCCGTCTGTTCCCTTAACTAACAAATCCCCTATCACCACAGTGTGTCTCTTCTTTCCCCCTTCCCTTCTGAGTCACTAAGCTAGACTCAGTGCCAGAGACCCGACCACTGTGACTTTCCTCTGTAAGGTTATTTCCCCCCCACCCCCTCAACAGTATCCAAAGTGATATACCTGTTGTTGAGGGGATGGATACAGGGGTACTCTGCACTGGCTTCTTAACCCCTTTCCCCTTCCTGACTATAACCCAGTTTCCTGTGTCTAGCACCTTGAGTGTAACTACCGCTCTATCACCCCTTCAGCTTCCAAAATGATCTGGAGTTCATCCAGTACCACCTCCATTTCCTTAACGCAGTTTGTTAGAAGCTGCAGCTGGATGCACTTCTCACAGTTGTAGTCGTCAGGGCAACTACAGGTCTCCCTACTTTCCTACATCCTGCAAGAGGAGCATTTCATTATCCTGTCTGATATATCTACTGTCCTACCTGAGCAGATATAAAGAAAAGAAGTTTTCTCTGAATGAAGCCTCTGTTCTCTGAAGCCTTGAAGAGCTAAAGCCTTAAGATACCACTCTGACTATGTCTAGAACCATATAACCATAGAACACTACAGCACAGTACAGGCCCTTCAGCCCTCCATGTTGTGCCGACCCATATAATCCTTAAAAAAAGTACTAAACCCACACTACCCCATAACCCTCCATTTTTCTTTCATCCATGTGCCTGTCCAAGAGGCTCTTAAATACCCCTAATGTTTTAGCCTCCACCACCATCCCTGGCAAGTCATTCCAGGCACTCACAACCCTCTGTGTAAAAAACTTTCCCCTAAATTTCCCTCCCTTTATTTTGTACATATGTCCTCTGGTGTTTGCTATTGGTGCCCTGGGAAACAGGTACTGACTATCCACCCTATCTATGCCTCTCATACTCTTGTAGAATTCTATCAAGTCCCCTATCGTTCTTCTACGCTCCAAAGAGAAAAGTCCCAGCTCTGCTAACCTTGCTTCATATGACTTGTTCTCCAAACCAGGCAACATCCTGGTAATCTCCTCTGCACCCTCTCCATAGCTCCCACATCCTTCCTATAATGAGGTGACCAGAATTGAACACAATACTCTAAGTGCAGTCTCACCAGAGTCTACTCAGACAACGGCTGCTGTGATTTTGGCCAATGCACTTGCCCTTTCCGTCCTTTAATTTGCTCTTACTAATCAATCTCAAATGCCAACTGGTCACTGCTCAAAGCTCAATTATGCTGCCATGACCCGCTCCTGCCTTTTCTCCTCAGGCAGCAGTCCCCTCCTCTTCAAACTTCTGATATCTAGATGGCCACTGGTCAAAGCTCTATTACGTTGCCACAACAAGCTCCTGCCTTTTAATCTTGGGCAGTGGACCTCAGTCATGTTATTATCCAGGTTAAGTTTTCTATATTGCTTTAGGGTACATTCAAATCTATAAAAGTAATACACAAGAAAAGTCCAGCAAGCCTTCACCCTCAATATGGTGACGAGAGATTACCTATCCTATCTCAAGTCTGTTTTACATGTTTGACAGTCATATAATCCACTGAGTGAGGTAAAATCCCTCTTTGCCAACCATGAGAGTACACAATAAACTAAATCAAACATAGATCCACACGTACTACATTTGTAACAGAATACAGTGGTATGCAAAAGTTTGGGCACCCCTGGTCAAAGTTTCTGTTACTGTGAATATCTAAGCAAGTATAAAATGACCTGATTTCCAAAAGGCATAAAGTTAAAGATGACACATTTCTTTAATATTTTAAGCAAGATTACTTTTTTATTTCCATCTTTTACAGTTTCAAAATAACAAAAATGGAAAAGGGCCCCAAGCAAAAGTTTGGGCACCCTGCATGGTCAGTACTTAGTAACACCCCCTTTGGCAAGTATCACAGCTTGTAAATGCTTTCTGTAGCCAGCTAAGAGTCTTTCAATTCTTGTTTGCGGGATTTTCGCCCATTCTTCCTTGCAAAAGGCTTCTAGTTCTGTGAGATTCTTGGGCTGTCTTGCATGCACTGTTCTTTTAAGGTCTATCCACAGATTTTCGATGATGTTTAGGTTGGGGGACTGTGAGGGCCATGGCAAAACCTTCAGCTTGCACCTCTTGAGGTAGTCCATTGTGGATTTTGAGGTGTGTTTAGGATCATTATCCTATTGTAGAAGCCATCCTCTTTTCATCTTCAGCTTTTTTACAGACGGTGTGATGTTTGCTTCCAGAATTTGCTGGTATTTAATTGAATTCTTCCTTCCCTCTACCAGTGAAATGTTCCCTGTGACACTGGCTGCAACACAAGCCCAAAGCATGATCGATCCACCCCCGTGCTTAACAGTTGGAGAGGTGTTCTTTTCATGAAATTCTGCTGAGGGTTTTCTATGTTTCTATAATGCAGATCATTGGGGAAGGATGAATGGACAAGGGAGTTGCATAGGGAGTGATCCCTGTAGAAAACAGGAAGCAGGGCGAGGGAGGGAAAGATGTGCTTGGAGGTGGGATCCTGCTGGAGATGGCAGAAGTTATAGAGAATTATGTGTTGTACTGGAAGCTAGTGGGGTAGTAGGCCTATTCTTGGTGGGGTGATGACGTAGATAGGAAGACAGCTTCACTGAGCACCTATGCTCCATCTATCAGTAAAATAGGGATCGATCTCCCAGTGGCCACTGATTGTAATTAATTCTACTGGCCATTCCAATTCCAACATGTCCATCCATGGCCTCCTCTACTGTTGTGATGAGGCCACACACAGGTTGGAGAGCAACACCTTACATTTTGTCTGGGTAGCATCCAAACTGATGGCATGAACATCGAATTCTTGATCTTCTGGTAATGCCCCACCTTCTCTATTCTCCATTCCCATTTCCCTCTCTCACCTTATCTCCTTGCTTGCCCATCGTCTTCCTCTGTCTGGTGCTCCTTCCCTTTTCCTCTCTTCCATAGATTAATCCTATCAGATTACCCCTTCCCCAGCCCTGCATCTCTTTCACCAATCAACTTCCCAGTTCTTTATTTCACCCTTCACTCCCCTCCCAGTGTAAGCTATCACCTTGTAGTTCTTCCTCCTCTACCCCACCCCAACTTTCTTATTCTGACTGCTCATCTTCTTTTCCAGTCCTGATGAAGGGTCGTGGCCCAAAATGTCACCTGTACTCTTTTCCATAGATACAGCTTGGCCTGCTGAAATCCTCCTGCATTTTGTGTGCAAGGATTGGGAAGGGACTCCCAGAGTTTAGGGACTTGGCAGATGAAGGCAAGACTGTCAGTAGTTGTGATTATATTTGAGGATTATAAATGACCTGTCCTGGGCCAAGAACATAAACACAATCACAAGGAAGGCATGTCAGCGCTTTTACTTTCTTGGAAGGTTAAGGAGGTTATGTGAGTCACTAAACACTCTTGGCCCAGTCAACTGTTGGTGAGTCAACAGATGTTCTGTTGAAAGTATTGTGACTAGTCCGGTACAGTAATTTCAAAGAACAGGGATGTAAGAAGCTGTAGAAAGGACTCCATCTTTGGTATTATCTGCATGAGACACTGCCTTAAATAACATCTACCATCACAGATCCCCACCATCTAGCCCATGCCATCTTCCTTCTCAGCTATTATTAGGTAGGAAGTACAGAAGCCTGCAATCTCAAACCACTAGGTGAAAAAACAGCTTCTTCCCTTCAACCATTCAGCTCCTAAATCAACCTGCACAAACCTAATCAACACCTCAGTACAGTACCACTCTAACCACTTTATGCACTACAATGCAATGGGATTTGTTATCGATTTGTTCTATTGCGCTGTCTCTTGTATAATTTATGTTAAATTCATGTTCTTCTTGTGAACATTGTCTCTGAAGTTAATTTATTATTTTATTTTTATTGACTTACAGTGTGGAACAAGCCCTACCGGCCCTTCAAGCCGCACCAGCTAATAAGTCCCGATTTACTCCTAAGCCTAATCGTGGGACAATTGACAATGACCAATTAACACCCAGAGGAAACCCACCTGGTCTCAGGGGAAACACACAAACTCCTTATAGAGAGCAGTGGGAATTGAACCCAGGTTGTTGATACTATAAAGCCTTGTGCTAACCAGTACACTACGGTGCTGCCCCAATTGCCTGTGACACTGCTGCAAGTAGGGTTTTCATTGCACCTGCGTATTCATGCTCTTGTGCACATCAAACCTCAAAGTTCAAAGTAAATTTATAATCAAAGTCACTATATACCACCCTGAGGTTCATTTTCTTGTGGGCATTCACAGTAAATACAAAGAAATATAATAGAATCAATGTAAGACTGTACACAAAGATGGACAAACAACCAATGTGCAAAAGACAACAAACTATGAAAATACAAAAAGAAAAAAAGATAATAAATAAACAAACAAACAAATAAATAAATATCAAGAACTTGGGTTGAAGAATCCTTGAAAAGTAAGTCCATAGGGAGTAGGAACAGTTCAGTGTTGGAGCAAGTGAAGTTATCCCCTCTGATGGTTGAGAGATAATAACAGTTCCTGAACCTGCTGGTGTGGGACATGAGGCTTCTGCACCTCCTTCCTGATGGCAGCAGTGAGACGAGAGCATGGACCGGATGACGGGAGTCTTGTCACTACCACAGACTCAGCTGCGCAGCAGATTCAGCAACTGCGCTCGTGAATATGCACATGTCAGCTAATTATTATTTCATTATGGCGGTATTTAACTCACTTTATTCGTTGTAGCGCTTGTTGAGATTTGAGCAAAGCCTAGCAATGTTATGCTGCCTGCTTGCATCGTAGACAGTTGGAGTCAGGTATCTGCAATTTCCACTCCCACAGCCACCATTCACAAACTCGCTGCAGACAGCCAGTGTCAGCCAACAACAAATAGTGCTTTCACCTATGCAATTCAGCAGCCTTTGTCTGTCTCAGTCCCACTCCCAGTATCTCACAAGTCCTCCTTTTCTGCTGCCCTGACAGCTTCTGCCACTACTCCTCACATACCCATGCCAGGTCTCTTTGGTGACACTCTCTTTCGGACGATCACATACTCCTGCGTCTGTACAAGAAAAGAGTATTCCACCACCAAGCAGATCTCTGGTGATCCCGGTGACTGCAGAAGTGTTATTACCCAATGCCAGCCAATATTCCAAGCCCAGCCTGGTCATTTTGGTGATGATGCACGAAAATTGGAGTACATGGTCAGTCTCCTAGATGGACCTCCAATCAGTCTGTTCAGCGCTTTATGGGAACAAGGATACCCTGCAGCCCAGTCGTTCTAGAGCTAAGGAGGGATTTTGACCTTCCAGTATGGGATCAGGAAGCTGTCCACCAACTCCTGGACCTGTGCCAAGGTTGAGCCATGGTGAGGGCCTATAGAGTCAGATTCCAAATGCTTGCAGTAGAGACAGGGATGAGAGATCTCTCATCACTGCCCTCCAGCATGGTTTGAACACAGGGGTCTGGCACAAGATCGCTGTCCGTGATGAGCAGGATAGTCTGGATGATCTGATAAATCTAGCTATTCGAGCTGACGACCGGGTAACAGAGTGGCACAGGGAAAGGGTATCTCAAGCTTCCTCACCATCTTCCTCATCACCCATCATGGACAGGAGGAGGAGTATAGGAAACTGATACAGGACTTTGTGATATGGTGCAACTCAAACTACCTGTGTCTCAATATCACCAAGACCAAGGAGATGGTGGTGGACTTTAGGAGATCTAGGCCTCATATGGAGCCAGTGATCATTAATGGAGAATGTGTGGAGCAGGTTAAGACCTACAAGTATCTGGGAGTACAGTTAGACGAGAAGCTAGACTGGACTGCCAACACAGATGCCTTGTGCAGGAAGGCACAGAGTCGACTGTACTTCCTTAGAAGGTTGGCGTCATTCAATGTCTGTAGTGAGATGCTGAAGATGTTCTATAGGTCAGTTGTGGAGAGCGCCCTCTTCTTTGTGGTGGCGTGTTGGGGAGGAAGCATTAAGAAGAGGGACGCCTCACGTCTTAATAAGCTGGTAAGGAAGGCGGGCTCTGTCGTGGGCAAAGTACTGGAGAGTTTAACATCGGTAGCTGAGCGAAGGGCGCTGAGTAGGCTACGGTCAATTATGGAAAACTCTGAACATCCTCTACATAGCACCATCCAGAGACAGAGAAGCAGTTTCAGCGACAGGTTACTATCGATGCAATGCTCCTCAGACAGGATGAAGAGGTCAATACTCCCCAATGCCATTAGGCTTTACAATTCAACCGCCAGGACTTAAGAACTTTTTAAAAGCTATTATTAATGCTTTTTGAGATAGTGATTTAGATGCATATCATATTTTTTTACTGAGTTAAGTATTGTATGTAATTAGTTTTGCTACAACAAGTGTATGGGACATTGGAAAAAAAAGTTGAATTTCCCCATGGGGATGAATAAAGTATCTATCTATCTATCTATCTATCTATCTATCTATCAGATGGGCCACAGAGGAGCCTATGCAAGTGAGGCAGATGTGCCTGTCTCAGGATCAATGAGAGCAGCACAGGAGAACAGATTCCTGCCTGTATTGTGGTGATCCAGGACCTTTCTGGGTGGCATGTCCCAAGAGTCCAGTAAAAGAGGATACCAGTCAGCAGGGAAAGGAGTTCTGATGGGTTGGTTTGCTTTGCAGTCAGCTACCCTTAGTTGTATTAAGCTCACAGCTTCCTTGTTGTGTGGATTTGAACCCATGCACTTAAAGCATTTATCAACTCTGGTGCAGGTGGGAATCTCATTGACAGCACTCTAGCTCAAAGGTGGAAATTTCCAACTCAGGAATGGAGAGAAAAGATCAACGTCAAGGCCCTAGATGGCTGACCTGTGGACATCGGCCAGATCCACCTTTCCATTGAACTTGTGCTCGAATGCAACCATAGTGAAGAACTCTCCTATCTGGTTGATTCAGCCGAACTGTCACTGGTGCTTGGCTCCCCTGGTTACCCCTACACAACCCACAGATCAATTGGTCTCTGAAAGCACTCCAAGAGTGGTGACCAACAGTCCTGTCTACCTGTCTGGGTCCAGTTCAAGCTCCGTTCTATGAATCCCCTCCTGTGTCAATGAAGGATGTGGATCTGTCGGCGATTCTGGTTGAATATGCTGAGCTTGAGGTTTTCAGTCAAGAAGATCACCTCCCTGCCTCTGCACTGGTCATATGCCTGTGCCCTAGATGTGCCCTATTCCTCCCTAGGGCTAGCTCTTTTCACTCTCTCATCCTGAAATGGTGGCCAGGGAAGAATACCTCAAAGAGGCATTGGTCATGGGGTTTATCCATCCGTCAACCTCTCCGGTAGGAGCAGGCTTCTTTTTTGTGAGCAAGAAAGATGGCAAGCTCCGTCCCTGCATCGATTTATTATTGTTTTGTATGGCAGGTGTTTTTAGAAACATAGAAAATCTACAGCACAATGCAGGTCCTTCAGTCCACAATGCTGTACCAAACATGTACTTACTTCAGAAATTACCTAGGGTTATCCATAGTCACCTATTTCTCTAAGCTCCATGTACCTAGCCAGGAGTCTCTTAAAAGACCCTGTTGTATCTGCCTCTACCAACAATGCTGGCAGCTCATTCCACACACTCACCAATCTCTGCGTAAAAAACTTACCCTTGACATCTCCTCTGTACCTACTTCCAAGCACCTTAAAACTGTGCCCTCTATTGTTAGCCATTTCAGCCCTGGGAAAAAGCCTCTGACTATCCACACAATCAATGCCTCTCATTATCTTGCACACCTCTATCAGGTCACCTCTCATCCTCTGTTGCTCCAAGGAGAAAAGGCTGAGTTCACTCATGTTTTCTCATAAGGTATGCTCCCCAATCCAGGCAACATCCTTGTAAGTCTCCTCTGCACCCTTTCTATAGTTTCCACATTCTGTAGTGGTAGTGAGGTGACCAGAACTGAGCACAGTACTCCAAGTAGGGTCCTGTAGACCAGGGTCCTATAGAGCTGTAACATTACCTCTCGGCTCCTGAACATGGTTGATGAAGGCCAATGCACCATATGCCTTCTTAACCACACAGTCAACCTGCACAGCAGCTTTGAGTGTACTATGGACTGGGACCCCAAGATCCCTCTGATCCTTCACACTGCCAAGAGCCTTACCATTAATACTATATTCTGCCATTATATTTGACCTACCAAAATGAACCACTTCACACTTATCTGGATTACACTCCATCTGCCACTTCTCAGCCAGTTTTGCATCATATCGATGTCCAGCTGTAAACTCTGACAGCCCTCCACACTATCCACAACACCCCCAACTTTTGTGTCATCAGCAAATTTAGCAACTCATCCCTCAACTTCCTCATCCAGGTCATTTATTAAAAAAATGAAAAGAAAGGGTCCCAGAACAGATCCCTCAGGCTCACTGATCACTAACCTTCATGCAGAATATGACCCGTCTACAACCACTCTTTGCCTTCTGTTAGCGAGCCAATTCTGGATCCACAAAGCAAGGTCCCCTTGAATCCCATGCCTCCTTACTTTCTCAATAAGCCTTGCATGGGGTACCTTATGGGGTGC
The DNA here is from genome assembly GCF_048418815.1 of Hemitrygon akajei. Classification (NCBI taxonomy): domain Eukaryota; kingdom Metazoa; phylum Chordata; class Chondrichthyes; order Myliobatiformes; family Dasyatidae; genus Hemitrygon; species Hemitrygon akajei. The sequence continues at coordinate 29,895,253 of NC_133129.1, forward strand.
CTTGCTGAAATTCATATAAACTACTTCTACAGCTCTACTTTCATCAATGTGTTTAGTCACAACCTCTCTCATCCCCATTGATGATGCAAAGATCATTGCCAGAGGCTCAGCAATCTCCTCCTTGATGTCCCACAGTAGCATGGGGTATATCTTGTCCAGTTCCGGTGATTTATCCAACTTGATGTTTTCCAAAGGCTCCAGCACATCCTCTTCCTTAGTGTCTATATGCTCAAGCTTTTCAATCCACTGTAAGTTATCCCTACAATTGCCAAGGTCCTTTTCAGTAGTGAATACTGAAGCAAAGTATTCATTAAGTACCTCCGCTATCTCCTCCGGTTCCATTCACACTTTTCCACTGTCACACTTGATTGGTCCTATTCTCTCATGTCTTATCCTCTTGTTCTTCACATACTTGTAGAATGCCTTGGGGTTTTCCTTAATCCTGCTCACCAAGGCCTTCTCATGGCCCTTTCTGGCTCTCCTAATTTCATTCTTAAGCTCCATCCTGCTAGCCTTATAATTTTCTAGATCTCTATCATAACCTAGTTTTTTGAACCTTTTGTAAGCTTTTCTTTTCTTCTTGACTAGATTTTCTACAGCCTTTGTACACCATGGTTCCAGTACCCTACCATCTTTTCCCTGTCTCATTGGAACATATGTATGCAGAATGCACGCAAATATCCCCTGAACATTTGCCACATTTCTTCCTTACGTTTCCCTGAGAACATCTGTTCCCAATTTATGCTTTCAAGTTCCAGCCTGATAGCCTCATATTTCCCCTTACTCCAATTAAGTGCTTTCCTAACTTGTCTGTTCCTATCCCTCTCCATTGCTATGGTAAAGGAGATAGAATTGTGATCACTGTCTCCAAAATGCTCTCCCACTGAGAGATCTGACACCTGACCAGGTTCATTTCCCAATACCAGATAAAGTATAGTCTCTTAAACACGTACAAACAAGCTGGATGAACTCAGCAGGTCGGGCTGCATCCATTGAAATGAGCAGTCAATGTTTCGGGCCGAGACCCTTTGTCAGGACAGTATAGTCTCTCCTCTGTAGACTTACCTATATATTGTGTCAGGAAACCTTCCTGAACACACCTAACAAACTCCACCCCATCCAAACCCCTTGCTCTAGGGAGATGTCAATCAATATATAGGAAATTAAAATCTCCCACCACAACATCCGTGTTATTATTGCACCTTTTTGTCTCTCTATCTGCTCCTCAATGTCCCTATTACTATTGGGTGGTCTATAAAAAACACACAATAGTTATTGATCCCTTCCTGTTCCTAATCTCCTCCCACAGAGACTCAGTAGACAATCCCTCCATGACTTCCTCCTTTTCTGCAGCCGTGACACTATCTCTGATCAGCAGTGCCACGCCCCCACCTCTTTTGCCTCCCTCCCTGTCCTTTCTGAAACATCTAAAGCCTGGCACTCTAAGTAACCATTCCTGCCCCTGAGACATCCAAATCTCCGTAATGGCTACAGCATCATAGCTCCAAGTACTGATCCACACTCTAAGCTCATCTGCTTTGTTCATGATACTCCTTGCATTAAAATAGACACATCTCAAACCATCAGTCTGAGCACATCCCTTCTCTATCACCTGCCTATCCTCCCTCTCACACTGTCTCCAAGCTTTCTTAATTTCTGAGCCAACCGCCCTTTCCTCCAGTTTGGTTCTCACCCCCCAGCAATTCTAACTGAAACTATCCCCAATAGCCTTAGCAAACCTCCCTGCCAGGGTATTGGTCCCTCTCAGATTCAAGTGCAACCCGTCCTTTTTGTACAGGTCACACTTGCCCCAAAAGAGGTTCCAATGATCCAGAAATCTGAATCTCTGCCCCCTGCTCCAATCCCTCAGCCATACATTTATCCTCCACCTCACTCTATTCCTATACTCACTGTCATGTGGCACAGGTAGTAATCCCGAGTTTACTACCTTTGAGATCCTGACTCTCAACTTTCTTCCTAACTCCCTGTAGTCTGTTTTCAGGACCTCCTCCCTTTTCCTACTTACCTTGTTGGTACCAATATATACTATAACCTCTGGCTGTTCTCCTTCCTACTTCAGGATATCGTGGACACAATCAGAAACATCCCAGACCCTGGCACCTGGGAGGCAAACTACCATCCTTGTTTCTTTCCTGTGTCCACAGAATTACCTGTCTGACTCCCTAACTATAGGGTCCCCTATCACTGCTGCATTCTTCCTTTCCCTACCCTTCTGAGCCACAGGGCCAGTCTCTGTGTCAGAGGCAAATCCACTGTTGCTTCCCCCGGTAGGTTCCCCTCCCCCAACAGTACTCAAACAGGAGTACTTATTGTTAAGGGGGACAACCACAGATGTACTCTCTAGTATCTGACTCTTGCCGTTCCCTCTCCTGACTGTTACCCACTTATCTGTCTCTTGAGGCCCTGGTGTGATTTCTTGTCTATAGCTCCTCTCTATATCACCTCCTCACACTCCCTGACCAAACGAAGGTCATCGAGCTGCATCTCCAGTTCCCTAACCCAGTCCCTAAGGAACTTGCAGCTCCACGCACTTGGCGCAGATGTGGTGTCTGGGAGGCTAGGAGTCTCCCAGATTTCCCACATCTGACACCCAGTACAGAACACCGGCCTCACAGACATACTTCCTATTCCTCACTAGAAAATTACCTTGCTCCGGCCCATTATTGCCTAAGTCCCGTTGAGCCAAAACTCTCCTTCTCTGACTCCCTTTACTCTGTCGCCCACTCCTCTGATGCCTGCTCTATAAAGCTGTCTTCTTTTTAAATTCTTCCCGTCGGTCTAACTCGCTCACATCCACGTGCTTCCACAGTTGTGCCTCTATCAAACCGCTGAAGAAAAAATGGCCTCCGTTTAAATTCTTCCTGCTGGTCTAAGTTGCTGACGTCCTTGCGCCTGCTCAGTTGTGCCTCTTCACACTTCGTATTGGTTTTTGTCAAGCCACTCCTCCAGCTCATTACCACATTGATGGACCATGGCAAAGCCCTCTTGTATCTTGGTGAGAGGGCATGATTGGAGCAGGTGGAGGCGCCCTGCATTGGGGCACCACAGGAGCAAGCGGAGGTTTGCTGGGCACCCCCATTGGTGTTGTGTTTGCACTGCTTTTGGCATGTCAGTGTCTGAGTCGATTTGCTGCTGTCCATTTTTTTCTGGTAGCTGCAGTAAAGCCTGGGAGGAGCAAGGCAGGGTCTCTGATCAGATCTCTGCCAGAGGGTGGGGTTCATGTTAGTGTGCCAGTATTGGCACCATTCAGTGTTTTTGTCACAGGAGTTGAGGTTTTTAAAGTTGCCTAAAGATTTTCAGGATTTGCATCAGGCAGTTGGAGGAGCATTTTCGATTAATTTACGAACTGGAATGTTGGTGGGCACACTTTGGATACGCTTGTAGAATTTTGCTGAAGCTGCTCTTCTCCAGATCTCCAGGGGTGCTATTTCACTCATTTCTGGGAGCCATTGGATTGCTGTGGATTTTAGGGAACCTGAGGTTATTCTCATATGGAGTTAAAGTTGTATTGGAGTTGTGTATTGATGATGTTTGTGTGAGCACTTCTCCCCCAAGTGGGTGTGCAATATTCGGCAACTGAGAAACAGTGTTAGGCTAGATGCTTGTAGGACTGCATCGACTGTCAGCCCCTGAATAAAATCACTGTGAAGAACAGCTACCCTCTTCCCCTGCCGGCATCTACATTCGAACATCTCCAAGGTGCAACCATATTTCCCAAAATTGATCTGCCCAATGCTTACAATCTGGTTTGTATGAGAGAAGGAGATGAGTAGAAGATGGCTTTCATCACCTCTAATAGCAACTATGGGTACATTGTGATGCCCTTTTGTCTTGCCAACACCCCCCCATTGTTTTCCAGGCCTTAGTTAACGATGTGCTCAGGGACACATTCTACCAGTTTGTTTTTGTGTAATTAGACAATATCCTAATCTATTCCTGCTCTCACCAAGAACACATCCAACCTGTCCACAGGGTTCTTGTACGGCTCCTTGAAAATAACCTGGTGTCATTTTTGGGCTATATGCATACCTCATCCACCGTTCAACTGGACCCTAGTAAAGTTCAAGTAGATAAAGAGTGGCCCAAACCATCTACAGTCAAACAGGTACGGCGCTTCATGGGGTTTGCGAACTTTTATTGTCGTTACATCTGGAATTTCAGCTCTACTGCAGCTTCCATACACGTACTCACCAGGAGGACCTCTGCAGGATTCTATTTGACAGATGATGTCAACCAAGCATTCTCGGAGTTAAAGTGACGTTTCACCACTGCCCCACAGCTGCAACACTCAGACCCATCATGGTCGAGGTGGATGCATCGACGTCAGCATTGCAGCTGTCCTCTCTCAGCGCTCTTCAGCAGATAGCTGGCTGGACCCTTGTGCTTTTCTTTCCTGGTGCTTGCCTCTGGCTGGCTGAGAGTAATTATGATGCAGCGAACCGGGAACTTCAGGCTGTCAAGGAGGCCCTGGAGGAAAGGCGACGCTAGCTGAAGGGGGCAGAGCATCCTTCCTTGGTTTGGACAGATCACAAGAACCTCTCCTACATTCAGGATGCAAATAGATTCAAATCCCATCACGCCCAGTGGGCTCTCTTCTTCACCTAGTTTAACTTCATCCTCACCTATCATCCTGGCAGCAAGAATACCAAGGACAATGCTTTCTCCCAGCAATTCGATGGATCTGAGGATAATGCTGACCCCGAGCTCATCGCCCCTTGCTCGTGTATTGCTGCTCCAGTAATCTGGGGAATAGAGGTGGAGGTGAGGGCCACCTAACAATCGGACCCAGACCCAACCTGCTGCTCGACCCTGCCATGGTGCACTCCAAACAGTTTGAATGGGTTACTCCTAACATCTGGCTGGCCATCCAGAAATTCAACGGAACCAGGACTTTATTAAGAGACAATTTTGGTGGCCATCTATGTCCCAGTTCTGCTAGTTCCAACTGCACTCAGAACAAGGCACTGTGCCAGCGTCCTGCAGGTCTGCTATGTCCACTAACTGTGTCACACCAGCCCTGCTTCCACCTCTCAGTAGATTTCATCATTGGGCTGCCTCCATCTAATGGGAACACTATTATTCTTGTCTTCATGGATCGATTCTCCAAGGCTGCCCACTTCATTGTCCTCCCTAAGTTCCACTCGGCTTGGGAGACTGCCACACTGATGGTTCATCATGTGTTCATGCTCCATGGCTTCTTTCAGACATAGTTTCTGATTGTGGACCACAGGTTACTTCCCGCTTTTGGAAGGCTTTCTGCTCCCTTTTAGGAATCATGACCAGCCTCTTGTTTGGTTTCCACCCCCCAATCCAATGGCCAAACTGAGAGAATGAATCAGGAGTTGGAGACAACCCTGCACTGCCTTGCTTCTTCCAACCCCATGTACTGGAGTTCCTAATTGTTTGCGCAGTGATCGTCCACAATAACCTCCAGTCATCCTCCACTGGTATGTCTCCCTTTGAATGCCGGAAGGGATTCCAGCCACTGCTTTTCCCTGATCAGGAGATTGAAGTAGGAGTTCCTGCTGCTGAAGAGTTGATCCAGCACTATAAGCCCTCCTGGAGACGAGCCAGGGCTTCTCTGCTGCGAGCCCAGAAACAACAGGCTGGCAGGCTGATTGGCTCCGCCGTCAGTTGAGGCCTATCAAGCCAGGAGGGAAGGTCTGGTTGGCATCAAGGGATCTTTCCCTGAAAGCCGAGAGCTGCAAATTGGCTCTGCGATATGTGGGACCGTTTGTAATGGAAAAAGCTGTCAACAATGTCTTGTATAGATTGCACCTACCAGTATCAACGAAGATCCACCCAGTGTTCCATGTTTCCCAGCTCAAGCCATTTACTAGTTCTCTCCGGCCCCAGTCACCCCGCCCCTCCCCGCATGATAGATAGTTCCTTGGTCTATACTGTGTGGACCCACCTAGTATCTCACTGGGTATATGGTAAGGTCCAGTACCTTGTGGATTGGGAAGGATATGGTCCTGAAGAACATTCTTGGATCCTGGCAAAGGACATCTTGGACAAGTCACTCATCCAGGACTTCCTGCAAGCACAGATGTGTGGTGCTTCAGGACCTGCCCCTAGGGAAGGGGGCCCAGTCACAACAACAGACTCGGCAGCACAGATTCGGCAATTGTGTTCGTGAATATGCACGTGTCAGCTAATTATTACTTCATTATGGTGGCACTTAATACCCTTCTTTTCATTGTAGAGCTTGTCGCGACTTGAGCAAAGTAGAGCAACGTACACTGCCTGCTTGCATTTGGCCTAGCCTGAGAAAGTGGACTATTGAGTTGGCCGACACTGAAGACTAGCGACATTTGTTTGAAAATTTAGATATTTCTTTCAGCTGTGGTATTGGCATCTAGTCTTCCATTTGAGAGTTTTAGTTAATGCCACTGCTTGTCCCAGCGTTTATTATTTTATTTTCCCTTAAAGTACTGTTCGCATTAAAGTCTGTGAACTATCAATCTGCTTCAGTGTCTCTCTCTCTCCACACACGGGCCATATTTGATCGCACTGTCGAGCCTTTGATGAGAGATGCTGCTTTCCTGCGACAGTGCTCCTTGTAAATGTTCTCAATGGTGAGAACGGCTTTGCCCGTTAAGGACTGAGCTGCATCCACTACTTTTTCCATGAAATGGCATTGGTGCTTCCAAACCAGTCCGTGATGCAACCAGCCAGTCTACTCTCCACCATGCATATATACAATTTTGTCAATGTCTCACATAACATGCCAAAGCTTTGTAAACTTCTAAGAACATAGAGGCACCGCTGTGCCTTCTCACTTGCTGGAGCCAGGACAGATCCTCTGAAATGATAACACCAAGGAATTCACCCTCTTCCCCTCTGATCCCCTGATGAGGACTTGTTCATGGACCTCTGGTTTCCTCCTCCTGTTGTCATAATATATGATAATAATCCCAACTTTGACTCTGGCAAAGAAGCCAGAAGTAAGTGGAGAGGACAGGGATTTGAAAAGAAGTTTGGATATTTTAAGACTGAAGTATTGCTCATTGAGAATCATCTCGAGTCAGTAAGCACGATAATGAATGAATGAGATTTGCAGCAAGTTAAGGCATGCACTGCCGAGTTTTAGTGATCTCTCATTTACAGAGTGAATTCAGACAAATGTCAAATATGAGAGGTAAGTGTACAATAAAAGCAGAACGCTTTGGAGCATTGATCTTTGGATGGACCTTACGGTGCAAGTTGCTAACTCACTGACAGTGGCTGCACAAGTAGAAAGGGTAGTAAAAAAGGTGTGTTGTATACTTGCCTTCAGAAGTCGGGTCACTGAGTACAAAGTTGGCAAGAGCATGTGTTCGAACAGGTATCAGCAGATTGAGGAATTTCACATGCATATAGGAGGAGAACTCGTTTTAGATAATGATAGTAATTTAAAGGAAATATGAGAAATATTCCAGTGAGAAGATATGCATCTAAACAAGGACAGGGACACAGAAACCCAGAGACCCAAATAGATTGTGAATGAAAAAGCAAATGAGTTAAATAAATAGCAACTGCAAAAATCGACCACAACAACATTTGTTTGTCCATCAAGTCAGTGCTAGCCCATTAGATCCTCTTCCCCACATATTTCCCTTTGGACTAATCCATACTTACAAGCCCAAAAGTGGCAAACACGTCAGAGAATCTGGGAGCAAGTTCGCAGATCACTGAATCTGAGACGAGACAAACTCATTAAATAAGTTGTGTTTGAATGTGGCATTGGAAAAACATCATGTGATAGAGATGCGTAGCTATTTACAAAGTTAGAGCTGAGAAATGACAAATAGTATGTTGAATGGGAAAATACCATGAATAACAATATGGCAATGTGCTTCCCTTTCATGAGAAAATATGAAAAGTAGATATGAATTGATGCTAAATATGGCACACATGCAATTTTTAATGGTACAAATATGAACAGAATATGCTGAAAACACTGAGCAAATCAGGCAGCATCTGCAGTTTTTCTATTTTCATTTACAAACTGAGGAATCAGTTAATGTTTTAGATCCAGACCCTTTACCAGAATTGTGATGAAAGGTCCTGGAACCAAATGTCAATTCTTTTCACAGATGCTGACGGACTTGCTCACCACTTCCAGCATTTTCTGTTTATATTACTGTGGCCCTAATATAACTGGGAATGGGTCCCTTTTTTTTAACCCAAAGGCGTTAGAGAAACAACGTGAAATGAGCTGCTGATGTGTAATAATGCTTCTGAAGTTCTTTATCGCTGTTCCCTGAGCTTAAGCAGACCGTCAGAGTGGCGGGGAAGGAATAAAGTCGATTAAAGGACTGATTAAAATTCAGGCAAGAAACGTTGCAGACAATTGAAGCAGCTGGACTTATACCTATGAGCAACTCACCTGCTCATACATTTATGAAAGAGAAGTATGTCAGGTAGAGGGAAAAGTTTACTAGAAACAGGAGACTAAATCAATGAATGAAGATAGTCGGATAAAGGACTAGTTGTTGGCTATCAAGGGAGAGGTAAAGATTGTTCTGAATAAATTAGGGTCTTCATCAGTAACTGATGAATCACCATAATTAAGAGCACAAATAAGCATTCCTTTTCCCAATGTGGTTTTGATATGTTGCTCCTATTTAAATTAATTTTTCAAGGTGTGGCTGCCATTAAAAGCCCAGCATTCATAAGTGCCCTTGAGAAAGAGCAGATGAACTGCCTTCTTGAACTGCTCCAGCCTTTCTGGTAAAGCTATTCCCACAGTATGATTGAACTGCGAGTTCCAAGATTTAGATCCAGCAATTTGAATATTTTTTTAAAAATTTACTTTGTTTATAATTAGTTTATTTCTCCCTCAGGAGAGGTGTGATAAATTACTGCTAGCCCCATCTGTGCTCTTGGAACGAAATTCCTGGCGGTTTCATGATAAACAGACTAAATGAACCAGATGCCAGTTCAGACATTGTCCAGAATATAACTTAGAATTTCAGAGATATAGAAAAAGGTTCGGTAATATGCAAAACCTTTATCTTAGCATTGTTTGAGAGAAATTAAAAGTGGACAAAAGCTGTCGCTCCTATGTGAATTTTCAAAATCTTCTGATTAATAAATTTTTGAAAACCCAAACGCACACAATGGATTTATGTATCACTTTCTGTGTGTTCTGTAATTACTTCAGACCAGTCAAGATCTGTCATCTCTGAAATTGTCTCTGAACCCTTTTTGGTTTACACATCTTAATAAGCTGCGATTACAATTGCAATTCTTTGAAAAGCACACCATTGCTGACTGTTCACATGACTGTAGAAGATAAAGTATGGTGGAAAGAGCCACATATTACTTTTTAAATTCACAGATAAATTATAGAAGCAGTTCCTGTCTATCAATCACGAACAACACAATATTACAGAAGGGATAAGAAATTACCATGATAACATCAACTTCCAGGTACAAAGCAACTTAGGAGTTAAAATAAAACCATAAAACATTTTGTAGTGACACAAAATCACAATAATTCTCCAGGCAGAAAAATGGAAAAAGCAAGTTCAAGTTTAATGTCACTCAACTATATATAAAAAAAACACCAAATAAAACAACAATGTTCCTCCTAAGCATTGTACATACCAGAACATATAACACACACAACCCAAAGGTAATATTACCACAAATAAATTAACAAATAATGGAGTGCATTTACAAAACAGGTCAAAAAGTAAACTATGGTAGATAGACCAAGGCATTTGGGGCCAAGTGCCAGATATTAGGATCTGCCTGGTACCAGTGGTGGGACAAGTAAAATTAGGGATAACTAGGAGGATAGAGATGTAAGAAGAGTCATGAAAGATTGTGGAGCTGAATGAAAATACAAGGGATGGACTTGGAGGGAAATGCGAACAAGAATGAGAATGCAAACAAAAGCAAAAATTATTATTCCCTCTCCATGAAGCGTGATGGCAAGAGAACTTGTGAAATGGTCTCATATTTAATTAAATGTTAATTTAGTGCAAAAGAAAGACTGTGCACCTCAAAATACAATGTAGACTGAAACAAATTCCACTTTGCCACTGACTGCTAATTAAGGTTTGGCATCATTTCACAAGTTTATATGAATAGAGACAATTAAGTTTGAAATTACTTCAGATTTATCCAAAGAATGTGACTCAGTGTGTCTGTGCCTGAATTTATTCAGCTCTGGAATTCTGCTTGTTGCTCAAGGGATGGAGGAACTTGAAAAAATGTCAAGGTGCACATTTGCTCACAGTCATTCCCCTTTACTGTGAGAAAGTTAATACAAGCTGGCTGGCATTTGAAACATGCACCTACAAGATACAGTGCTCAGCCAGGAAGCCAAACCCCAGACAGAGAGTACGTGCGTACTGCTGGTTAGGAGGGGAACCATAACCAATTACCCTTTAAAAGCAAATTAACAGGTAGTATTGATGTTGATAGTCATCATTTGAGAGTGAACATAATTATATAATGGATGCAACAACATTAAGCACAAGTTTGTGAATGGCCTTAGGACATTTCAATTATGCAAAGGGTGTGAAAGGAAGGTCATTGTTGTTGCATGTAAAGAGTTTAAAAAGTTCTTGGAGTGCATAGTTGATCATAGTAATTTGCCTTTACTATGGGAAAACTAAGCAAGCTGACTGGTATTTGAAACATGCACCTGCAAAATACAGTTCTCAGCCAGTAGCAAACCTCAATCAGAATCTTAAAACTGCAGCAGTACCGTAATTTTTTTCTAGGTAGTAATTTTCTTAAAAATGTTATATTCTGTTGTATTAAATGGTAACAGATTTCTGAAAGAAGGATTGAAGCAAAAGATCATATTTCCCTCTACTTCTCAAATGGTTATAGAGTATAAGATCATTACATTCAGAAACAGCTTCAGATGAATATCCCCCCATTTTCCAAAATCATATCTTGTGGTATCTGCAGTTCTTCTGATTATAAAAGAGAATGATAAGAATATTTGCTGTAATTCATTAATTTCTAAGCTATTTGTACAGAAAAATGACTAAGAAAACAATTGCGTAAAATTTCTTAAAACTACTGAAAATGGTTCATGAAAATGTAGGTATAGTTACAGCTGGTATAACTACTGGCCCTCAACTTTGATGATCTTGGTTCAATTCTGACCTCCAGTGCTCTCTGTATAGTATTTACACAACCTCCCTGTAAGGAATTCCTCTGGAAGCTACAGTTCCTAACGTGCCAAAGCTGTGCAATCTGATTGGGCAATTGGCCAGAGTAAATTGTCCATAGTTAAGGTGGTATGGGATGTGTGAGGAATAGATTACTACTAGGAAATGGGATAGCTCTATCAGTTGGCAAAGACTCAAGTGCTGAACAGGCACTGTGGTATCATAGCGGTTAGTGCAAGGCAATTACAGCTTGGGGTGTCCTGGAGTTCAGAATTCAATTCCAGCACCTTTCTCTAAGGAATCTTTTTTTGTCTTTCCCATGGAACGTGTGGGTTTTCTCCGGGTACCCTGGTTTCCTCCCACAGTCCAAAGACATACCAAGTAGGTTAATTGGTCATAATAAATTGTCCTGTGAATAGGTTAGGGTAAATTGGGGTTGTAGGACTGTTGCTGGGGCGGCATTGCTCAAAAGGCCTGAAGGGCCTTCTCCGTGCTGTATCACTAAAATAAAAGATAAAAATAAATAAACTAGTCTCCTTGATGCTCTTTGGAAATATGAAAATCATAATGCATGGGTTCAACTCATAATGTTGACAATTCCTTTCCACCCCACAGATGCTCCCGTCCTAATGAGATCTTCCAGCAGGTTGTTTGCCATTGAATAATGCCTGCATGATAAAGATAGAGGCAGATGTTTAAATTATATGGCCCATAATCTATAATATTTACTTCACACTTAATAAAGCTAGCCACGTGAAAAAAGAGCACATCTCTGTGTCTGAAGGGAGAAGGGAAATCTAATCCTTCTTAAATGTGGCCAATGTGTATGACTTCATTTAATAAATGCTGTTGCTGTTGTCGGTGAGATCACATGAAAGGAGTACTTTATTCACTTTGTTCCATGGAGTTATTGGGCATTCCTTTGTGAAAGCAGCGAACAAAGCAATCAGAAGAATGCCTGTCTCCCTGATTTTTACATCATACTGGAAATAAAAGTTGACTTGTAATGGACTTGAGGAAGATTTTAATTAACGATACACCAAATGAATTTGGCCTCAGTAAACCAACACCTGTCAACTGACTGGACTAGTGGTCCCAAAGCCTAAAGAAATCCAGTAATCCTGATAACCACCCCTTCCCTTCAGCTTGCTTTGGGTCCCCATCCTCTCATGTCTGGTCCCCTCAGGTGATCCAAGGAGATGTTTCTCAGTTCTCATTTGATGGAGAGGGGAGCCCTCTAATACCACATTGATCTCACTGACTAGAGCAAAAGTTCAAAATCTACTGCCATGTAAATTGAATCCATAAGGCAGATTTAAGAAAAAAGTAACATTAGCAATGAAGTTATTAAAAACCCATCTGGTTCACTAATGTCTCTTAGTAGAAGAAGTCCACCACCATTTTACTGTCTATGACTGCAGATACAGCAACGTACTTAACTCTGAACCGCTCTTTGAAATTAAATACCCATAACTTCCAGATCCTGAAAGAAAAAGGACTCCTATTTTACACCGCACTCTTAAGCTTACAAAAGTTCACCATACTGGAATCAAAAGCATGCCTTTTAATGGATTATATAAATGAATACACAAGTTTGATCATGAAAGCATTCTTTGATAAACATAGTATTTAAAATTATTGTATAAAGTTGAAGGACTTAATATGGGTCCAAATGCTCCAAGATGAATTAAACATTTTCAAGGAACTAATGGCCTGCTCTGCAATTCGTTGGAAAATAAGCTTTTGATTCTAGGAAGTATTAACATTTACATGCATGCATCATTGTAGGCAGTTCCAAGCTTGAGTTTGTGATAAAACACTCAAGATCTTACATATTTTGCAACTGACTTCTGAAGGAAACACATTTCATTTATCTTTAAATTTTCCATTTGAGTCTGTTCTCTGCTGACAGCTGACACAAAACATTACAAGTTCTATCCCCACTGCTAAAAGTAACCAAATAAAATAAAACACCTTCCAGATGAAATATCATTTGTACAGGCTTTCCGAATGAGCCTGTCTCTTTGCCGTGGGCTATTCTTTCACTTATAATATTTACTGCACCTGTAAGATCATTAGGGCATCGTGTGCTGTCTGATGAGGCAAATGATTTCTTCTCACTTTCAGGAAACAGGGATCCTCTGTTCAGATGGTATAGCAAAGTAATGCTCTGGCTTCCCCAAGCAGTGTAATAACAGAAATAATTAATACTACGTGCCTTACATGTCTATTTGCAGGGTGCGGTGATCAAGGAGAGCCTGGAGAAAGCAGAATCACACACAGCTTCCCGCCCTCCTATGCTCGTTTCCCTACACTCTCCAAGACAGGAGACTAACTTACTTTGCACTCTATCCTCAAACAAGAGAAAATCTCTAGATGCTGGAAATTGAAGCAACACATGCAAAATGCTGAGGGAGCTCAGCAGGTCAGGCAGCATCTATGGGAAAAAGTACAATCAATGTTTCAGGACAAGATCCCTCATCAGGACTGGAGGAAAAAAGATAAGCAGTAGTTTTAAAAGGTGGGAGAAGGATAGAGAGAAACATAAAGTGATAGGTGAAACCAGGAGGGGGAGGGATGAAGTAAACAGCTGGGAAGTTGATTGATGAATGAGATACAGGGCTGAAGAAGGGGGAGTTTTACAGGAGAGGACAGAAGGCCATGGAAGAAAGAAAAGGGGGGAGGAGCGCCAGAGGGAGGCAATGGGCAGGCAAGGAGATAAGGTGAGAGAGGGAAAAGGGGATAAGTGGAACAAGTGCTACACCTGCCCCTGCACCTTCTCCTTCAGTACCATTGAGGGCCCCAAACAGTCCTTCCAGGTGAGGCGACACACGATCTGTGAGTCTGTTGGGGTCAAACACTGTATCTGATGCTTCCGGTGTGGCCCCTGTAGACCCAACATAGATTGGAAGACTGTTTCATGCAGCACCTATGCTCTGTCTGCCAGAACAAGTGGGATCTCCCAGTGGCCACCCATTTTAATTCCACTTTCAATTTTCATTCCAATATGTCAAACCATGGCCTCCTCTACTGTTGTGATCAGGCCACACTCAGGTTGGAGGAACAGAACCTTATATTCCGCGTGGGTAGCCTCCAACCTGATGGCATGAACATCAATTTCTCGACCTTCTGGTAATGCTCCCCCTCCCCGCCCTCTCCTTCTGTACCTCCCTCTGCAATTGGATCCTCAAATTCCTAACAGGAAGACCACAACATGTGCGGATTGGTGATAACATCTCTTCCTCGCTGATAATCAACACTGGAGCACCTCAAGAGTGTGTGCTTAGTCCACTGCTCTACAGTCTATACATACATGGCTGTGTGGCTAGGCATAGCTTAAATACCATCTATAAATTTGCTGGTAGGATCCCAAGTTGTCGAGTATTTTTTTTGTAAAGTAGACAAGTGACAAGAGGGCATACAGGAGTGAGATATGCCAACTAGTGGAGTGGTGCCGCAGCAACAAACTGGCACTCAACGGCACTAATACAAAAGCGCTGATTGTGGTCTTCAGAAAGGATAAGATGAAGGAACACATACTAATCATCATAGAGGGATCAGAAGTGGAGAGAGTGAACAGTTTCAAGTTCTTGGGTGTCGAGATCTCTGAGGACCTAACCTGGTCCCAACATATTGATGCAGTTATAAAGAAGGCAAGACAGTGGTTATACTTCATTAGGAGTTTGAAGAGATTGGTAATGTCTATAGTCGTACCGTGGAGAGCATTCTGACAGGGCTGGTATGGGGGGTGCTACTGCACAGGACCGAAAGAAGCTGCAGAGGGTTATAAATCTAGTCAGCCCCATCTCGGATACTAGTCTACAAAGTTCCCAGAACATCTTTGAGGAGCGGTGTCTCAGAAAGGCTGAACCAATTATTAAGGACCTCCAGCACCCAGGGTGTTGTAATGTGAGTATTATTAAAAGTAAGTTAATACTAATCGGGAAGCTGTTGGTAGCAAGAGGCGGGATCTGGGGTTGGCGGGGTTTTTACTTCCGCTCTTTTTACTTCCAGTATGCACTGTATATAGTTCATCCACCCAGGCCGCACGAGGTACCTGGAAGCCTCTGTATTGTAAGTACCATTTGCCGTCCCAGATAAAGATGCTCTTTTGGCCATCAAGTTGTCGAGTATTTTTTTTGTAAAGTAGAAGTTACCACATAGGGCATGCCTTTTTCTCACTGTTACCACCATGTAGGAGGTACAGAAGCCTGAAGGCACACGCTCAGCAATTTAGGAACAGCTTCCTCCCCTCTGTCATCTGATTCCTAAATGGACATTGAACCTTTGGACACTACCTCACTTTTTTAAATATACAGTATTTCTGTTTTTGCACGATTTTTAATCTATTCAATATATGTATATTGCAATTTATTTATTTATTCTTCTTCTATATTATGTATTGCATTGAACTGCTGTTGCTAAGTTAACAGACTTCATGTCACATGCCAGTGATAATAAACCTGAGTCTGATTCATCTCCTTGCCTGCCTCCTTCTGGTGCTACTCCTCCCTTTTCTTTCTTCTGTGGCCTCTGTTCTCTCCTGTCAGACACCCCCTTCTCCAGCCTTGAATCTCTTTCACCAATCAAGTTCCTAGCTCTTTACTTCATCCCTCTCCCTCCTAGTTTCACCTAGCACCTTAAGTTTCTTTCTGCCCTCCCCCACCTTTTAAATCTACTCCTCAGCGTTTTTTCTCCAGTCCTGCCGAAGGGTTTCAGTCCAAAATGTCTACGGTACTCTTTTCCATAGATGCTACCTGGCCTGCTGAGTTCCTCCAGCATTTTGAGTGTGTTGCTTGCACTCTATCCTACTAGTTTGTTCACCCCCTTCTCTGAAATATCTATTTCCCATTCCAGCATCCAAATAAATTTTGATAAAGTCTGGAACCTGGGACAAAAACATAGGCATAAATTCAGTCTTCATTTAACATGTTACACTCAGTATTATTTAGATCAAGGAACAGAATGTGGACTTCAGGAAGGGAAAGTCATAAAAACACATCCCAGTTGGCATCAAGCACTCAGCAGTGGAAAGGGTGAGCACCTTCAAGTTCCTGGGTGTCAATTTCTCTGAAGATCTATCCTGGACCCAACATATTGATGTAGTTATGAAGAAGGCATCACAGCACTATATTTCAGTAGGAGTTTGAAGAGATTTGGTAGTTCATCAAATACTCTATGAAATTTTTACAAGTGTACCGAGGAGATCATTCTGACTGGTTACCTCACTGTCTGGTAGGAAGATGCAAATGCACAGGACGTGAGAACGATGCAGAGGGTCGTAAACTCGGTTAGCTCCATCACGGACACTAGAATGAACCATGAATCCATGAACACTACCTCACTTTTTTCTCTCTTTTAGCACTACTTATATATTTTTTATATATTTATCATTGCAACTTATAGTATTTTTATTGTGTTGCGGAGTATGGCTAAATTTAATGACAGAGCAACAGTGTAATTCCCAGTCAGTGCAGAGATGACCAGGCAGAAATACTTCACCTTTGGTAACATCCTTGTGGTTTTTCCTTGCCCGTCTCTGGTTTTCCAATTATGGTTGCTCCTTATTACCAGATTATACAACCCTGATATATTCACGCAAGTGCAGAAGAGCTTACTATCTAAATCACAGGATGATCAATCCAGATATCAAATCACTGATGCAGAAAATATGCTCAAATCCTGTCTCTGGGACTGTGGAAATTATACTCAAGTACTTTATTGAATCAATATTAAAAATCACCATGAATCACAATGATCAAGAAATGACTGGATTGGCATTAAAATGCATTCACTTCATTACCGTTCTTCAGAGATGGAAATGTATTGTCATTGACTTTAGCTTACTGTTATAGCTGTCTCTCCAGTTGACTGCCAGTTAGCGACAGACAAAATATGTTGGCATCAGCAGTGAAGTACGTGTGTTGTGAAAAATATCAAAAACTTTTAATGTTATTATTAGGAGATTATGGAAAACGAGGGACTAGAAGGGCCGAGATGGCCTGTTCCCGTGCTGTAATTGTTATATGGTTACATGGAAAAGTGTGAAACATTGACCTACAAGCACTTCTCCCTATAGACACTGCCTGGCCTGCTGTATTCCACCAGCATTTTGTGTGTGTTGTTGTTCCTACAAGCATTACATTAGGTACAAAGCAAGTCTACATGTTGGTTCTCTCCAACACCCCGCCACTCCAACAATTTTAGTATCATTGCTCTGTGTAGGCAGCAATTTACTGATTTTACTGGGTTGTACATATCTTCATACTCAAGGCACAGTCAACGGTCCTTCAGTTTTGGTCTTCTCAAGCTTTGCAGTGGCTTTTGGTAAAATGTGTTGCAAAGTCTTCGCTGTATGTATAGCAGGGAGGATTTTCAAGATGGCACTGAGCTGCGTTGTCCATTGGGTTTCTGACACAGACTTTGTGTATTAGGTTTGTAGGAATGGTTTTTGCGAACAGCATTCAAATAAAGGTGTCATGATGAGCTGAGTGAAAGGTCAGGGACAATAAATGAATTGGTGGAAGGACCTGTGGTAAAACTCAGGTCAGTGCTGAGGATGGAGGCCAGTGGTCCCCAAAGACAGAGGTCTGAGGTCTGATGACCCTAAGAATATCGACTGATAATCCCAAGGTGAGATTTGTCAGCAAATTTCAGGGACTGGAACCCCAAGGTGAGTTGGCAGGTCCTGAGATCAGAAGCTCATGATTGGTAAGTCCTGGAGTCAAAGCTTGAGGTTCACGAGTTCAGAGGTTGAAGCCTGAAGGTCAAAGCCACTAGGTTGGCAAGTTGGGTGGCATGAAGCCTGATGTCAAAGAGTTTGAGGCCACGGTCTGGAAGTCAAAGGCCAAAAGTGGCTTATCCTGGGGTTGGAGGTCCATCTGCTTGTGTGGGTAGGAAAGGGTTTGTACTGTTGCTGTTGCTTGTTGTACGTTGATTACATGTTGTTCTGCTGAACATTGTGGGCACCAGAATGTATGCCAACATCTGCAGGCTGCCCCCAGCACATTCCCAGATTGTTTTATTTTTCAACACAAGTGACACTTTTCAGTGTATTTTTTGATGTACATGTAATTAATAAATAAAATCTGAAATGCGTGGCATTTAACAATGTAAGTTATCTTCCGTGTGATCTATCGGATAAGCGGTTAAGTTACAGGACCAGCATCTATGAAGCCTGGAAAATTGATCCAGGGATGAGTTCAAACCTTACTATGTAAGGTGGGGAATTTAAATTCAAATAATTAAGTATCAATTTGGTGACATTACACTACTGTATTGTCAAAAATAACTGGCTCATTAATGTTCTCGGAGCTGTGACATTCTTATTCAAACTGCTCCATCTGTGAGTCTAAGCCTACTGATGTGGTTCACTGTTTAATCCTTCCTCATTTGAAAATTAGAGATGGACAATATGAACAAATAAAAATAAGTCAGTTAACTTAGCATATTCATAATTTCTTCCTAAAGCTATAGCATAAAATTTAACAATTTGTGATATCCTTATATTTTCTGTGCAAAGGGTGAAGCATCAGTTTAAAAACAGAGACACAACCAAATTCTATTATTTTCTTTGAATAGCTAATCTTGCTATCAGTTCTGAGTTATTTTTAAATTATGACCATAAATGAATGCTGATAACTGTGGACTACTACTTTGCTTAACCTTTCCAGATACCAGGTGTTTTATCTGAAAAGTATCACAGCAGCACAGATTAACAAGGGAAGTATGACTGAGAGCAAGTTTAACAAAAACTGCAACATGAAAGTCATAGTTCGCCTGAGAGCATCGTGTTTTTGTACTTAATCATGTTACGAATCTTCTGTTTTAATGCTCAGTTAATACAATGCTATAGGTACAAGCCAAGTGAGTGCCAAATCCATTGTGAATGATCAAATTGTCTGCCTTCTGTCTTATGCAGCTGATGGCCTGTTTTGATTTGGAGTTATTATGAATTTTATACTTCATGTTTATCATTTATAGAAAAATAGAGGCAGAGTACTGTATTGAAGAAGGGCCTTAGTGTATAAACCAGATATACACTGGGAATGCCTTCATGTGAAAGAGTTAGAGAGGCTAAAATTTTCAAAGTGCATTCAAAAAGGCTTTTTGAAGCAGAATATGAACACTCCTACTAGAGAAGAGGCAGTACAGTACTGAATCTACTCATGGGAAAGTATCCATGCAAGTGGTTGGAGTGTTAGCATAAAAACATTTCAGCAATGGTAACAAAGATTCTAGGTAGTTAAAAAAAGGGACTAATATAGGCCAGAAACTAAGATAATGAAATGAGGGACATTTTCAGTAAGACCTAGCTGGGTGTAGCTACTTGCAAATAAATCATAAACAAGAGATTTTGCAGATTAACACATACAACATGCTAGAGGAACTCCGGAGGTTAGGCAGCATCATGGAGAGGAATAAACAGCCTATATCTTTAATGGGATCCTACAACCAATCATATCTTAGCCTTAACCCCCCTTGCACCTCTCTGCTTTTAACCCTCCCCACTAATCTCCCTTCTGGCACTTATCTTTGCAAGTGAAAGAAGTGCTACACGTGCCTATTCACTTCCTCCCTCAACTCCTTTCAGAGCCCCAAACAGTCCTTCCAGGTGAGGTAAAACTTCACCTGCAAATCTGTTGGGGTTGTCTACTATACCTGGTGCTCCTGATGCAGTCTCCTCTACATTCATGGGACCTAGCATACATTGGGGGACCACCTTGTCGAGCACCTTCCTTCCATTCACAATCATTTGAATTATAATCCCCATTCCCATTCCGAGACGTTGGTCCATGGACTCGTCTATTGCCACAATGAAGCCAGACTTGGAGCGAAGGAGGAACACCTCACATTCTGTCTGGGCAGCCTTCAACCTGATGGCATGAACATTGATTTCTCTAATGTCTACAATTTTTCTACCTCCTCCTTCCCTCTTCTTCCGTTCCCAACTATGGCTCCCCTCTTACCTCTTCTCTTTTTCTTCACCTGCTTATCACCTTCCCTTTCTCCACGATCCACTCTCCTTTCCTATCAGATTCTTTCTTACTTAGCCCTTTACCTTTTCCACCTACCACCTTGCAGTTTCTCACTTCAACCTCCTCTCTCCACCCACCTAACTTCATCTGTCAGCTTCTAGCTTGTACGCCTCCCCCTCTCTACATCTTCTTATTCTGTCTTCTTCCTCCTTCATTTCCTGTCACGATGAAAGGTTTCAGCCAGAAACATCAACTGTTTAATCCTTTACTTACAAGCTGCCTGATCTGCTGACTTCCTCCAGCATGTTGTATGTGCCACTTGCAAGTAAATCCACATCTGACCTGTATGAGTCATTTAAAAATGAAGCAGTGACTGTTTTGAGTCAAAGTTTTAGATTCTCCTACACTGGGAAGAAGACTCTTACTGATAATCTTATCTCATCGTTCCTTTCTTTTACACTATTTACTTAATTTATAATCATTTTAAATCATTTCACTGTACTGGTTCTTTCAGGCTGTTGTAGCCAGGGGTGTAAGGGGGATGAGCTCCCACCACCTATTAAATTGCCCCTATGGTGTGCCTCTCAAATAGCCTCTGATAACCAAGTTCAACTCCTGGACTTCACTAATGACTTAGTTACTAAGCCCTGCGGTACTGTTTCTATTGACTGGAGAAGGGGCAAAGACAGATGACTGGCACTTTAAAACCAGTCATTCTGGGCAGATGGGGCCTAGCAGCCGTGGTTTGTAGCTCATCTAAGAGAAGGAAATCTCTGATCTCAATCCTCCACTGCCTTTTGACTATATTCACTCATGGGGAAGGCTTCAGGAGTAAACCCCAAGGAAACATCTGGAGCTGGAATCTCCTAGGCAGTCCTGCAACTTCTGAATGGCAATTCCTTCAACAATGCTGGTACCAAATTATATCAGTCTCTCTCATTTCTTTGGATTCACCAGCTCCATGGAAATGGGCAGCCTGCTGCATGGATAAGTTTGCTCTCCATATCATACTGTCCTGGCTTACATATTGACTTTGACAGCTAGGACGCAACATCCACAGTCAACCCTGATCAACAAAGGGGTATCATCACCACTGCAAAGCAACAAACTTCATGATAAATAAGTCAGCGATAATAAATCCAATCTCGATGTTCCTCATGATTTGATAACGGTTACCCCTCAGCTTCCTACACTCACACATACAACACATAAAGTAGAGGACCAAATGAAACAACATTCCTCCGGACCAAGTTGCACAACACAGTACATATAACTCACACACAACACATAAAGTATACCACCAAATGAAGCAAAGTTCCTCCAGACCAAGGTGCACCACACAGTATATATAACTCACACACACAACACATAAAGTATAGCACCAAACAGCTCTAGTCTATCCGATCTCTGCTTATAAATCAAGCCCTCCAGTCCCAGTAACTTCTTTGTGAATGAGGCCACAAGATATAGGAGCAGAATTAAACTATTTGGCACATTGAGTATGCTGCGCAATATATCTTTCACACTGCAATCTACCCTGCACTAACTTAGTGGCCCTCAGAGTTGCTGTTGCTTATGACAATTATACTCTTTAGTACCTTGTTAAGGACAGATAAAACACCTTTGTGTTGTGCAAGCTGCCACCTTAATCAAATTCTAATTCAATTTATCCATCATATTTCCTTACTTCTTATTGCCATTTAGCAACCTCAATTATGGAACCTCATTTAGTTTCCCAGTTATCCTCTAGCTTTAGCAGAGTCTTGGAGGGATGAAGCTCCATGCTGTTGTTGTTATTAATGCAAAGAAGTGCTTCAGTTTGAAGATGGAAGCAGCTGCACCCTGTTATTGTTGGAAAAATGCAGCCTGCAACTCTGGTCCAACTATTCCACAGTAGAGTGCTAATATGCTGCTGTGTTTTACATCCAAACAAGTTTCCCTGCCCTTTACAATTAACAGAGAATCTGCTTAATTCCAATTTGCAAAATTCTGGGTAAAATTTAAGTTCCTTGCCAAGGCCCTCTTCTGGCTTCCAAGAGCAGCAGTAAAAGAAAAATATAACTCATAGTGGGAAAGGGTCTGTTCGTTTGTTATCAAACAGATGGTGGGAAAAGACAGGTCAGGAATCAGATTGCTCTTACACACATAATTTTCAACCGCACTTGTATTTGAGAAAAAGTAATGTTCTCCCCTCAAAAAGTATTTCAAAGTATACAAGCGGATACTGTTTGGTATCTTGTCTGAAATCAAAGTGGGGTGGCACGGTAGTGTAGTGATTAGCGCAATGCTTTACAGTAGCAGCAACCCAGGCTCATTTCCCACTGATGCCTGTAAGGAGTTTGTACGTTCTCCCCATTACTGTATGGGCTTCCTCTGGGTGTTCCGGTTATCTCCTACAATCCAAAGGGGTAGCAGTTAGTAGGTTAATTGGTCTTTGTACATTTTCCCATGATTAGTCAAGTCAAGTCAACTTTTATCGTCATTTTGACCATAACTGCTGGTACAGTGCATAGTAAAAATGAGACAACGTTTTTCAGGACCATGGTATTACACGACACAGTACAAAAAATTAGACTGAACTACGTAATTTAAAAAAACAGAGAAAGCTACACCAGACTACAGACCTACACTGGACTGCATAAAGTGCACAAAAACAGTGCAGGCATTACAATAAATAATAAACAGGACAGTAGGGTAAGGTGTCAGTCCAGGCTTCGGGTGTTGAGGAGTCTGATAGCTTGGGGGAAGAAACTGTTACATAGTCTGGTCGTGACAGCACAAATGCTTCGGAGCCTTTTCCCAGATGGCAGGAGGAAGAAGAGATTGTATGAGGGGTGCATAGAGTCCTTCATAATGCTGTTTCCTCTGTGGATGCAGCGTGTAGTGTAAATGTCCATGATGGCAGGAAGAGAGACCCCGATGATCTTCTCAGCTGACCTCACTATCCGCTGCAGGGTCTTGCGATCCAAGATGGTGCAATTTCCGAACCAGGCAGTGATGCAGTTGCTCAGTATGCTCTCAATACAACCCCTGTAGAATGTGATGAGGATGGGGGGTGGGAGGCTAGGATTAAATCAGTGGTTTGCTGAATGGTGCTGAAAGGGCATATTCCATGTTCTATAGCAATAACTTAATAAAAATAAATAAATAAATAAATAAATAAATAAATAAATAGGTAGATAAATAAATAAATAAATAAATAAATAAATAAATAAATAAATAAATAAATAAATAATCTGATGTCCTGATTTGTCACATTAAAAATAGACTTAAATTAGTAGAATGGTTCATTATTGTCACATGTGAAGAGTTAGTAAAAACTTTATTTAGTGTGCCATTTATATAGATGATTTCATTGCATCAGTACATTGAGGTAGCAGAAAGGAAAACAATTAAAAATGCAAAATGCAGCACAGGTATTAGTTACAGGGAAAGTGCAGTGCAGGCACACAAGGTGCAAGTCCATAATGAAGTCAATTGCGAAGTCATGAGACCATCTGATTGTGAATGAAGTTTGTTCAATAGTCTAGTAGCAATGAGATAGAAGTTGCCCTTCAACCTAATAGTAACTGATTTCAGCATTTGCACCTTACGGGGAGAAGATCACCAGAGGGAGATGGAGTACAGGCAGAGTGATGGGCAGAGAGAGAGAAAAAAAACAATCAACTAAATATGTCAGGGATGAGGTAAGAAGGGGAGGAGGGGCATTAACGGAAGTTGGAGAAGTCAATGTTCATGCCATCAGGTTGGAGGCTACCCAGTTGGCATATAAGATTTTGTTCCTCCAACCTGAGTGCGACTTCATCTTGACAGTAGAGGAGGCCATGAATAGACATATCAGAATGGGAATGGGACGTGGAATTAAAATGTGTGGCCACTGGGAGGTCCTGCTTTCTCTGACGGACCGAGTGTAGGTGTTCAGCGAAACGGTCTCCCAGTCTGCATCGGGTCTCACCAATATATAAAAGGCCACACCGGGAGCACCGGACGCAGTATACCACATCAGCCGACTCACAGGTGAAGTGTCGCCTCACCTGGAAGGACTGTCTTTTTAAACTTGAAGTGAGTAACTAGTGGAGTATCCGAAGAGATGGTTCTGGGCCCTTAGTTATTTATTATCTATAAGACCATAAGATATAGGAGCAGAAGTAGGCCATTTGGCCCATCGAGTCTGCTTTGCCATTCAATCATGGGTTGATCCAATTCTTCCAGTCATCCCCACTCCCTGGCTTCACCCCATACCCTTTGATGCCCTGGCTAATCAAGAACTTATCTATCTCTGGCTTAAATGCACCCAATGACTTGGTCTTCACAGCCACTCGTGGCAACAAATTCCAAAGATTTACCACACTCTGACTAAAGTACATCTCTCTACATCTCAGTTCTAATGGACGTCCTTCAATCCTGAAGTCTTGCCCTCTTGTCCTAGGATCCCCTATCATGGGGAATAACTTTGCCATATCTAATCTGTTCAGGCCTTTTAACATTCAGGATGTTTCTATGAGATCCACTCTCATTCTCCTGAACTCCAGGGAATACAGCCCAAGAGCTGCGAGATGTTCCTTATACGGTAACCTTTCCATTCCTAGAATCATTCTTGTGAATCTTCTCTGAATCCTCTCCAATGTCAGTATATCCTTTCTAAAATAAGGAGCCCAAAACTGCACACAATACTCCAAGCGTGATCTCACGAGTGCCTTATAGAGCCTCAACATCACATCCCTGCTCTTATATTCTACACCTCTAGTAATGAATGTCAAATGATGGAGGTTAACCTTTAGGGTATCTTGCACAAGGACTCCCAAGACCCTTTGCATCTCTGCATTTTGAATTCTCTCCCCATCTAAATAACAGTCTGCACATTTATTTCTTCCACCAAAGTGCATGACCATACATTTTCCAACATTGTATTTCATTTGCCACTTCTTTGCCCATTCCCCTAAACTATCTAAGTCTCTCTGCAGGCTCTCTGTTTCCTCAACAATACCCACTCCTCCACCTATCTTTGTATCATCGGCAAATTTAGCCACAAATCCATTAATACCACAGTCCAAATCATTGACATACATCATAAAAAGCAGTGGTCTCAACACTGCCCGCCATGGAACTCCTGGTAACCAGCAGCCGGCCGGAATAGGATCCCTTTATTCCCACTCTCTGTTTTCTGCCAACCAGCCAATACTCTACCCATGCTCGTAACTTCCCTGTAATTCCATGGGTTCTTATCTTGCTAAGCAGCCTCATGTGTGGCACCTTGTCGAAGCACACCATGCGTACTGCATCTCCTTTGTCTACCCTGCTTGTAATTTCCTCAAAGAATTACAGTAGGTTTGTCAGGCAGGATTTTCCTTTCAGGAAATCATGCTAGCTTTGGCCTATCTTGTTATGTGCCTCCAGGTATTCTGTAATCTCATTCCTAACAATCGATTCCAACAACTTCCCAACCACTGATGTCAGGCTAACTGGCCTATAGTTTCCTTTCTGCTGCCTCCCATCCTTCTTAAATATCGGATTAACATTTGCAATTTTCCAGTCATCCAGTACAATGCCAGAATCTATCAATTTTTGAAAGATCATTAATGTCTCCGCAAATCTCTCCAACTACTTCCTTCAGAACCCGAGGGCGCAGTCGATCAAGCCCAGGAGATTTATCCACCCTCAGACCACTAAGCTTCCAGAGAGCCTTCTCAGTCGTAATTTTCACTGTACAAACTTCACTTTCCCTGATACTCTTGAATGTCCGGTATACTGCAGATGTCTTCCACTGTGAAGACTGATGCAAAATACGCATTCAGTTCCACTGCCATCTCTGTGTCTCTCATTACAATGTCTCCAGCATCATTTTGTATTGGTCCTTTGGCTACCCTTGACTCTCATTTACCCTTTATATACTTTCAAAAAGCTTTTAGTATCTTCTCTGATATTAGTTGCCAGCTTTCTTTCATAATTAATCTTTTCCTTCCTAATGCAAGTTTTTAAAAGCTTCCCAATCCTCCAGCTTCCCACTAGCTCTGGCTTCCTTGTATGCCCTCTCTGTTGCTTTTACTTTGGCTCTGACTTCACTTGTCAGCCATGGTAGTGTCCTTCGTCCGTTTGAAGATTTCTTCTTATTTGGAATATAACTGTCTTGCACTTCCCTCAGAAGCCTGAAAGGATGTATCACCATGCTCAAGGACAGCTTCTACCCTGTTGTTATAAGTCTATTAAATAGTACCTAGTACAATGAGCTGGACTCTTGACCTCACAAGCTACCTCATTATGATCTCGTACCTCAATTTTTTATCCGTACTGGACTTCCTCTGTACCTACTCCACTTTATTCTGCAATGTATTGTTTTATCTTGCTCTACATTTCTCTGAAGTTGTGAATCAGAGAGCAACATCATAGCAGGCAAGAGCTATTTGAAAGGCAAGTCTCATGGGGTGTGACTCATTCTTTAAGTAGTGCGTGAGAGAGCAGGACAGAAGCAATTTGAAATGAACAAGTTTCATTAGAAGTGAGTTTAATTTAAGCTAATGAAAAAAGAAGTGTAATCAGAGCAGCAGTTGTGGGAATAGACATTGTTGGAGTGGGCCAGTGTTAGAGTGGTCAGGCTTTGGCTAGTACAGGTGGAAGCTAAGGGGGCTGAGTTGTTATCATTTATTATTTTTTTGATTGTGGAACTTGGACTTGAGAACATGGAGCCAAAGGTATAAGAATTGTGGGGAAAAGAGGCTGAGTAAGTGACTTAGGTGAGTGTGAAACTCAAGGTTTCAGACAGAAGGCACAGGTGAGAGCAGATAAGCTTTTTTTGAATTGCTTGTAAATCCTTAGTCATTAGTTCCATGTAGGGAGGATGGTTAAGGCAGTAGAATGCTCCTCCTATGAGATGTGGGTTTTCAAGGTACCTAACAGTGTCCCTGATGACATTTCTAGGAGATGCACCAAACTTCAGTTCCTGACTGATAAGGTCAGGGAACTAGAGCTGGCGCTGAATGTACTCAGGACCATTCGGAATGCTGAAAAACTCACAGGCGTACAGCACTCAGAGCAGACATAATGTAAGGCCCATCCACTGAATCTATATATATAGGTAGAGCTCAAAGATAGGAAGGGTGCAATCACTCTGATGGGATTGTACTACAGATCCCCCAATCACCACTGAGACATTGAGAAACAGTTATGCAGGCAGATTAAGGAAAGGTATAAAAGCAACAGGGTTGTTGTCATTGGTGTCTTCAACTTCCCCAATATACTGTATGTACATTAAATAGTTACACTAAAAATAGGGCAAGAACAGAAATAATAAAAGTGAGGTAGTGTTCATGGGTTCAATCTCCATTTAGGAATCGTATGGCAGAGGAGGAAGAAACTGTTCCTGAATCACTGAATATGTGCCTTCAGGCTTCTGTACCTCCTTCCCGATGGTCATAATGAGGGCATGTCCTGGGTGATTGGGGTCCTTAATGATGGATGCCACCTTTCTAAGGCACCGCTCCTTGGATACTGTGGAGGCTAGTACCAAAGATGGAGCCAACTAATTTTACAACTTTCGGTAGCTTCTTTTAATCCTGTCCAGAACTCAACCCCCCATACCAGACAGTGATGCAACCTGTCAGAACGGTCTCCATGGTACATCTGTAGAAGTTTGAGTGTCTTAGGTGACAAACCAAATTTCATCATACTGCTAATGAAATATAGCTACTGTCTTGCCTTCTTTATAGCTGCATTAATATGTTGGGACCAGGTTAGATCCTCAGAGATCTTGACACCAAGGAACTTGAAATTGCTCACTCTCTCCACTCTTGATCCCTCTATAAGGATTGGTGTGTGTTCCTATCCTTTTTGCAGTCCACAATCAGCCCTTTGGTCATACTGATGTTGAGTGCAACATTGTTGCTGCAACACTACCCAACTATCTGGTATATCTCGCTCCTTTACATCCATCTCATCTCCATCTGAAATTCTGCCAACAATGGTTGTATCATCATCAAGTTTATAGATGGCATTTGAGCTATGCCCAGCCACACAGTCATACATGTAGAGAGAGTAGAGTAGTGGGCTAATCACACATCCCTGAAGTGCACCAGTGTTGATTGTTAGCAAGGAGATATTAATACCAATCCACACAGATTGTGTTTTCCGATTAAGATCCCATTGCAGAAGGAGGTACAGAAGCCCAGGGTCCGTAGCTTGTCGATCAGGACTGTAGGAATGATAGTGTTAGATGCTGAGCTATAGTCAATGAACAGCATCCTGATATAGGTGTTTGTATCGTTCAGATGATCTAAGGCCACGTGAAGAGCCATTGAGAATGTGTCTGTCGTAGACCTATTGTGACAATAGGCACATTGGAGTGGGTCCAGGTTTTTGCTGAGGCAGGAGTTTATTCTGGCCATGACCAATCTCTCAAAGTATTTCATCATTGTACATGTGAATGCTACTGGATGATAATTGTTAAGGCAGCTCACACTACTCTTCTTGGCACGGGGTAATTGTTGCCCTTTTGAAGCAGGTGGAAACGTCCAACTGTAGCAATGAGAGGTTGAAGATGATCTTGAATGCACACACCAGTTGACTGGCACAAATTTTCAGAGCCTTACCAGGGTAGAGCTCGTCTGGTAGTGAAACTGCTGCCATTCATGCTATTGGTTTTAATCTGTGTTTTAAACAGCTGTGTGGCATTTTTTTATTCATATAGCTAAAAATAATTAGCATCATAAAATTACCTAACACAGAAACAGGTCCTATGGCCCATCTTATCCATACCGACCATTGAAATTGATGCAAAAAATTTTTAAAAACCTTGAGAAAAAATATAAAATGAAAACACGCTGATTCTTGCAAATTAGAGTAAATTTTAAATAAAATTAAATAATTTGTAAATTAAGTACATGCATTTCTTAATCATCATGGGAAAAAGGCCATTGAACTGAAATGAGTTTCCAATTCCCTGTCTTGTCTGACTGGTTTAGGACTGGAGACTTGTAATTCATAATAATGGGAAATCTGTCACAAGTTAGCTTTCTTATTGGAGTCCATGCAAGGTCCAGCAATAGCTCCAGTGACCGATGCTTTCTGTCACATGTTAAGAATTAGACCTAGAATGGGTCAGAATCTTTAAACCACCACTGTGCCCAGATGACAGAGGATAGACATCTAGATGATCCTGTTTGAGGGCAAGTGGGAAAATGAATGAATGTTAACAGCTCCCTTCAGAACTTTTGATCACAACTAGCACAATTTAGACTAATATGCCTCTAGAGATTTGTATGGAGGGAAAGGGTGAATAATGAGATAAGTAAATGGCCTGCTATGTTGTCAGAGGTGAGCGAACTACATGACATTGTACTTCTCTGGCGCCTCTTGTCTTACAGCTGGTCTTGTGTAATGAATTTAGTGTGCATGAGTAACATTCTACCTTAAACAGCTATTCAGTCTTATGAGAAATAAGAATACATGGAAATATTGGGAAAAAGGAAAAGGTGGAGGTTTCCACAAATCCAATGAACCGCTTTATTTTAGAATGTGCATTCCATGAATTTTAGGGGAGTGAATAATGATTATGGTTATTTCTTCCTGATGTTGTGCCAAATGCTGAATGCTGACACACCCTTCTCTGTCGGTCCCAAATTTAATGATATTGATTGTGTCTTTTAACTGTTAAAGTTTCTTGATCCTGTATTGATAACACAGTTGGTATTTATGATGACAAGTCTCGTTGCAGTTATAATGCTGAAATACAAAAATCAAATTATGTAGATGAATTTAACTCCACACTGAAACTAAAGAAATAACCAGAGCATATCCCTAAATATTGGCTGAAGAATAAGTGTTAGTCAGAATATCATAAGACATATAAGCAGAATTAGTCCATCTGGCTCATTAAATCTGCTCCTTCTTACCATCATTGCTAATCCATTTTCCCTCTCAACTGCATTCTCCTGCCTCTCCCTATAACCTTTTGTTCCTTGACTAATCCAGAACCAATCAATCTCTGCCTTAAATACACACAAAGACCTGGCCTCCACAGTCGCATATGGCAACGTATTCCACAGATTCACCACACTCTGACGAAATAATTTTCTCATCACCTCCTTTCTAAATGAACGTCCCTCTATTCTGAGGATGTGCCCTCTGGTCCTAGACTCACCCACTATAAGAAACATCCTCTTCACATCCACTCTTTCTAGGCCTTTCAATATTTGATAGATTTTAATGAGATCCTCCCATGAATACTGCAAGACCTGCCACACTCTTATTTAAAAATCACATCTCTTAAAACTGTCATAGCAGATACTAGAAGTGGCACTAGTGAAAGATGGCAACATTGATATTGTAGCATCAATCAAATAACTCACAATCATCAATGAATTACTCAGGTTTTATGGATGGGACTTAAACCCTTGCCAACTTTGAGCCTAAACAAAATCCATAGAATAAATAAGAGCAATAATTCAAAACGAAGAATCTGGATAGTGAGATTTCTGTGCACCAGCAGCATGCATTGCAGATCTTAAAGACTTGTGTGAATTTGTTTCTGGGACAAGATATGTGGCAATGCTTAAAATTTGCCCTAGTGCATTATTAGGCCCTACTCTGTGACTGTGTTATTGGGTATGTTGCTCATCTGAAAACAAACGCTTGCATTTGCAACCTTATAAAGTCATTAAACTTTAGGAAAAGCTCCTGTAGAAGCCCTAGTCATGGTCAGTTAAGTCCTTCCATCTAGTATGTGATAAATTTTCTAACTTCTTGATTATAAATTTAAGCCCTTTCTTCAACTTTAGTCATCTCTCAGCCTTTGGAATTTATGATCCTTGTTCTTTCCCTTATTCTCTCATCCGCTCTTCCATGTCAACAATATTTGAATGAGCTGCCCTTGATTTTTACAGCAGTGTCCTTCTCGGATGTGACCAGGTACAATGCACCCTATCCTACTTATACAGGAAGATTAGGTATCCCTGAATTAATAGGCTCATAAAGATAATCATCTAGATAGTAATAAACCCAATACAATTTTTTAAAGTTTTATCTGCTGTTAGAATATGCAACAGTTTCAGGTTGCAGGAAGCAGAATCCATAATGGCTTTTAATTAGGAAATGGACATATATTTGGAAATGAAAACATTGCAATGCTATTGGAAAAACAAAGAATTAAAACTTACTTGTTTCTAGGTATCTACAATTTATCAGCTGGATATTACACTTCATTGAGAAATATCCTGTAGAGAAGTATTTTCAGGAAATAGTGGGTTTTCTTATAAATTGTGAGGATTTTTCCAAATTACGTCAATATTATTTCCAATCTATCTGAAAACTTTACAAGTCTTTGTAAAACCTCCAAACATTTTGACATTATTCAATTCCTGCTGATGTTTTTAATTGGAAATAAAACTGAATCCATCAAAGTACATAGAAGTGGTTATTCACAACTTTGCTAGGCAAAAGTTGCACTCCACGCCCTGAGTGCACACTATATATTTTATTTCTTTTCAAGTTAATTTTGCTGTGGGAATGTAAAAATTGTTAATAATTATGTTAACCTTAATAGCAAAACAGGATCTTAAAATTTGTCATAACTCCGAAAGCATTTCCTTCAATTCATTGGATTGACTGTTAAAACCAAGATAAGAAAGGAACTTAAACAGTAGTTCTGTATTCACACAGAATGCTTATTTGTCTTTCTTATAGGAGTTGATGATATTCTGGTGAAGTTCAAAGTGAGAAT
Organism: Hemitrygon akajei; assembly: GCF_048418815.1. Lineage (NCBI taxonomy): Eukaryota > Metazoa > Chordata > Chondrichthyes > Myliobatiformes > Dasyatidae > Hemitrygon > Hemitrygon akajei. The sequence goes on from NC_133129.1 coordinate 29,927,082, forward strand.
GCATGAACTTTGTTATTATCTGTTTTTATACGTTCAGAATCCAACCTATTCAGGCTGTACATAGAGTCATAGAAAAGTACAGCACAGAAACAGGTCCTTGGACCCATCTCATCCATGCCGAACCATTTAAATTGCCTATTCTCATCAACCTGCACCGGGACCATTGCCCTTCATACCCCTACCATCCATGTACCTATCTAAACTTCTCTTAAATGTTGAAATTGAGCTTGCATGCATCACTTGCACTGGCAGGTTGTTCCATGCTCACAACTCTCTGAGTGAAGAAGTTTCCCCATTTTCCCCTTAAACTTTTTACACTTAACCTATGACCTCTAGTTGTCGTCCCACCCAATGTCAGTGGGAAAAGCCTGCTTGCATTTACCTTAACTGTACCCCTCATAATTTTGTATACCCTTGTCAAATCTCCCCTCAATTGTCTACATTCCAAGAAATAAAGTCTGGACCTATTCAATCTTTCTTTGTAATACAGGTCCTCTAGTTCCAGCAATATCCATGTAAATTTCCTCTGTACCCTTTCAATCTTAGTTACATCTTTCCTGGATGTGGGTGACCAAAACTGCACATAGCTCTCCAGATTAGGCCTCACCAACATTTTATACAATTTCAATATAACATCCTATCTCCTGCACTCAATTTGTTGATTTACAGAAATCTTGGATAAGATTGACTTTTCCAGACTCCATTACAAGCCTAAGATATTTTCTCTCTCTATCCCTCTCATATTCTGTATATAAAATATGAATCCTCCTCAACGGAACACAGAAATTCAAAGTGAAGCCCCAAAAGCACCAGATTAACCAGAGGTTTGCTCCAAGAGTAAAAATCAGAAATCAGTAAAAATTCACAAAGAGCAATTCAGTACTTAATAACCAAAAAGGCCTGCCACCTTTTTTGAACTGCTGCAGTACTTGTGAGGAAGGGACTTTTATAATGTTTATTGAACACCAATGAAAAAGTAAGGATGAGGTGCAAGGATGGGAATTTACAAGTCATGATGTTCCCTGTTCTTGTCCTTTCTACCATCGAGGTGGTAAGTTCACAGGTTAGGCAAAAAGGGGTTATCAAAGTACATATTTGTCACCATATACAACCATAAGATTCATTTTCATGTGGGCATACTCAATAAATCCATGTTAGAATAATAACCATCATAGAATCAATGAAAGACTGCACCAACTAAGTGTTCCACCAATGTGCAAAAAACAAACTTGTGCAAATACAAAAAGAAAGAAATAATAAAAAATAAATCATCAATAAATATTGTGAACAAGAGGTATAAAGTCCCTGAAAGTGAATGCATAGGTTGTGGGGTCAGCTCAATGATGGGGCAAATTAAGCTGAGTAAAGTTATCCCCTCTAGTTCAAGAATTATGGTTGAGGGGTAGTAACTGTTCCTAAACTGGTGGTGTGAGTCCTTCTTCCTGATGGCAGCTGCAAGAAGAGAACATGGTCTGGATAGTGGGAGATCCCTGATGATCGATGCTGTTTTCCTGTACATGTGTTCAATGGTGGGGAAGGCTTTACCCCCCGATGGTCTGAGATGCATCCACTACCTTTTCAAGGAGTTTCCATTCAAGAGCATTGGTGTTTCCATGCCAGGCTGTGATGCAGCAGATCAGTAGCCTCTCCACCACACACTGACTGAAGTTTGTCAAAGTTTTAGATGTCATGCTGAATCACACAATTTCCTAAGGAAGTAGAGGCACTACATGGCTAAAGCAGTGACTCAACACAAACACCATTCTGCAATGTATAAAGGGAGCTGGATAAGCAACGCACCTCACTCAAGTACATATGGTCACTAAAATAAATCAACCAAAAGGATCAGCAAAGATGCCACTTACTTCCCTTTCTGGACTAAACAATGGTCTAAGCACAAGTGCACGTATGCTTTTAAGACCACCTGGGGAGGATGTTCCTGTGCTATTTTCCATCCTGCCGGAAACAACAGTCACAATTCTCTGCTCCACCTGGCTACATTATGACACCACTCTACACTAAAATTTGACTAATAAAGATTACTGCAACTGTTGACCAGAGGAAATTTAACAGGTGGTTTGATATTAAATCATACGACAAAATAAATGAATTTCTGAATATTTCTGGCTAGGAGCAAATATTTAGTGATAAAATATGTGTTGTGGTGAAGGTAAGGGAGCAGTAGGGGGTTAACTGTTATCAAATATATTTTATGGAAAGTTTCAGTCTGAGAAGGATAAAGGAAAATGTGAATACTCTGTTAGTTGCATTCTATCTTCCAACTATCATGTTAATCTTGCCTTCCAAGACTTTAAAAAGTAGAAACAATTTTTGTTAGGAAGCTGATAAGCTCTTATGCAATGTAAAGTTCATTGCTCTGCTTAATAGTTTCCTCCTTGGGATACTAATGAAAAGATATAAAGAAATGCCAGCTGGCTTGTAGACTAGTAAACTAACACTGAAGCAATGACAGATAACAAGTTGTCAATGGTCTTTCCTTTCTTGCCTCAGGACCTTGCAATATAGCACCCCTTCAAGTTATATGACACATAGTTCAAAACATTTTAAAAATGCTGAATATTTGATAGAGCAGTTAAACTGTAATGTGTGCATTGATTTATATACTAGGTGTAACTATCTGGAAGGCAAAAAGAGAAAGAACTCAATATTTTAACCATGAGAGAAATCGAGACAGACAGGGAGTTTGAAGCATTACCTGCTCCTAATGTGGCCCCCTCTACATCAGCAAGACCGAGCACAAACTTGGTAATCAGTTGGCAACGCAGGCCTGAGCTCCTAGTTGCATGCCATGTCAAATCCACTTCTCATTCCCACACTGACCTCTCTATCCTCAGTTAACTCTACAACCAACATGAGACACAAAGCACATTAGAAGCGTGACACATTATGTTCCACCTGAGTAGTGGCACGAACGTCACATTTTACAATTTCTGTAATTCTCCTACGTTCTCCTGACTCTCTCCTTCCAATCCATCTGTGGTCCTCTGATTTTTGCTCCTTTGCAATACTCCCACCTCACACCCCAAAAGCTCACCATCACAATTTTTGTCCCTTTTGATTCCTGCTTCCATCTACCTACTACCCACACACTTTATGCACCAGATCACCCAACCCCCTCCCTTAAGCATTGATTCATTTTGATTCTTTTCATTATTTTATTATGGTTATTATTCTAATATGGATTAATTGAGGATGCCTGAGAAAAAATGACTGAGTTAAGTTCCCCTAGCAGTTTGTTTTTTTCACTCAATCCTATTTTTTAGTCCCCTGCCACTCTGAGATGCTGGGTTTACAATCTAAGCCTAAACAGAGGTTATTTGTACAAGTCATGAGTTTAAATAGGAGAGTTTTGTAGTAGATAAAACTAGGGCTGGAGATACAGAAACATTTTGGACAAAATACACAGTAAACATAAGGGCACAGCTTATTTTGTGATACCATTATTTTATTTCCTGCTAAAAAAAATACATGATCTCAGCTTATAACAATAAACACAAATTTACTTCATTCAATAACTCAAAATCCTATTCTAAGATCCCAAAAAATCTCGCACCATGAGCGACACAAGTGCATTTTGTGATTGACTCTGGAGTTACAAATGTCTTTAACTATTTTTAAGACAGTGAAATTTAAGGCAGTATACACTTTCTTTAAAATATGACCTTTCAAATTTTTCTAAATTTAATTTAATTGAATATACACATTATATATTCAAAGATATGCTAAAATCTCAAAAATTCAGAATTAGAATACTTGAATAATAATTAAGTTAAGAGGACAACTCTTCCAACCTCCAAAGTTGGAAATAGACCATCAAAAGACTCATAACACATTACTGGGTTAATAGAATCTTCTTGTAGATAAGGTAAGGTTAAAATATATAATGTATATTTGATAGGTATTGATGCAGCACACCTATTCAAATGAATTTCCACCAAGATTGACTGATGGTTGAGCACTCAGGTCAGGTTTGCCTGGAAACATGATGGCATGGTCAATGCTACATCCTCAGCAACAGAAAGAGGAATAGCATAGCATGAGGCAAAACATATTGGATTATTGAGTTTGTGATACATTAGAAGAAAACCTGCTTTTGTAGTTTTTAACATTTTGAAGAAGGCTTCTTAAAAGAAGTATGTGGAGCTTAGAAAAATAGAGGGCTATGTGGTAGGGAAATTCTAGGCAGCTTCTAGAGTAGGTTACATATTGGTACAACATTGAGGGCCAAAGGGCCTGTAATGTGCTGTAGATTTTCTGTGCTTGGGATTTTCAAAGTGTTCTTCACTCTTCTTCCTTCCAGTTAAATCAATACACATTGGTAAAATTAATCATATTTCCCATCTGTGCTGGATGTGGTACAGGATCAAAGCCATTATGAGTTGATCCACATTAATGATGTATTATTCCATGTTAGGAAACACAATGAGGACAAAAAATGTGGAAAAGTATGTCTGTAGCTCCCTCTACAGTCACAATTCAGCCTTTTTACCAGGACAATCCTCTGTTTTTGTAGGTCAATATCAACTTTCATCATTTAGTATTTGTTGTATAGGCAATCCCCTGTATAGTAGATACAATGGATTACAGAAATATTGATGAATTTCAACCATACCATCGACTTTGGACAATGGAGATGGGAGGTCATCAATGGCCTATGCTCCATTGGGAGCTAAGGGTCCAACAAGAAGTATTTAGTATTTATACTCTTTCAATTCACACCATAATACCTGGAATTAATTTTTCACACAGTGGTGCAGTTAGCAGAACAATTGTCTCATAGCTCAAGTTGCCCAGGTTCAATCCTAACCTCTGCTGCTGTCCATGAGAAATTTGTACATTGGTATTGATTATTGTCACAAGTATTGAAATGTAGTGAAAAGCTTTTGCTTGCATACCATCCAGTCAGATTATGCCATAAATAAGTACATCAAGGAATTTTAAAATACGTAGAATATAGTGTAGTTAATGAGAAAATGTTGCACAGATAAGGATATAAAGCGCAAAGGCTCATATTATTGCTGGACACATTGGTTTCCATTGATATCCAAAAACTCTGCAGACCTGTAAGTTAATTTGACACTGTAAAATATCCCAACTGTGCAGATAAGAGGTAGAATATGAGCAGTGAGGTAGGAGTTGATAGAAATATGAGATGGGTAAAATGGGTTAGAGTAGTATTATTGTAATAAGGATCAATATGGATCTTCTGGGCAGAGGGTCTGTTTCTGTGCTGTTTTAAAGTTATACAAATTTTATTTGGAGGAAAGAAAAATTACAAAGCTATTGGATTTTGATGCATTTTCTCAGAATGCAATGAATTTATTTAACCTATATCTACTGTCATGGTAAGCAGAAGGAACATTCTCTAAGAGATGCATCACTAATAAACATTTGAATCTTTAATATTATAAGGACGTTTGAAACTGGAACAGAAAATTTCAAAAATGATCAGATCATGCGATATCTGTGGAGAGAGAGCAGTTCCTACTTCAGGTTGATGATCTGAATGATCATTTTCTTATTACCTGCTCCGCAAATATTGAGTGGCCTGTTGTTTTCAACATTCTCTTTATTTTAGGTTTCCAGTATCAACAGCATTTTGTTTCTAAATTAATGCTCAAGATTTATTTATTGATAGGATTGGCTGGACTACAGTGAAAAATAAGGTAGTTATTCGGTACTTTTTGAATTATTTGTAGCTTTCTTTATTTTATTACTTTGTGGAAAACCTTGTGTGTTTCTGAAACTTTCTATTGAAGACGTTAGGTTTAAGAAAAAACTGTAATTGTCTCAAATTTATTGAATGTTGCCAATTTTTATGGAAATTGGGCCTAAATATTAAGACAGAAGACTGGCAACTGTCTGCGCAATCTGCATGCATGAATTTATCTTAGCTAAATTTGAAAGCTAGTCTCGCCTGATCAGGTGGTACCAGATTAGGATAACAAGAACAATAACAACATTTAAAAGATTTTTGAACAGGGGCATCGATAGGAAGGGTTTAGAGAGATATGTCTCAAACCCGGGCAAATATGAGTAACTTAGATGGGATTCTTGAAGGACATGGGCGATTTGAGCTGTAAGACCTGTTTCCACCTTATGGGACACCAGGACTCTATAACTTAAGTGACAGCAAGGACTCGAGTGTCAGAGCAAGTTATCTTATAACCATAGAATAGTACAAAAGGAGACCATTCAGCCCATTACATTTACACTAGCCCAAGACTTGTGAGTATTGAGTTCATGTGTTTTAAAGCATGTCAAAACACTTTGATTAAAATAATAAAACAAGTATTTCAAAAAGCAGTTATTACCTTATTTTTCACTGTAGCACAACAATCCCTATTGAAATCAATGATCCCAAGGAAACTGACAGATCTTCTTGGCAATTACCAAGCTGCACGCTCGCTGGCAAATCTCAGCCAGTAAATTTGGAATTTATTAGAAATATTGGTAGCTGTGTATGGAATAATTAACATTTGTTAATAAAGTCCTGCACACTCTTTGTCTTTACCTTTTAATAATTTAAAATCAGAAAATAATGCAGCATTGTGAGGAAAGAAGGAACAAATCGGTGATGCAAAAATTAGACTCCAAAACCAAAGAATATATTTAAAGTCACCTTCATTTTGAACATTGTTTAAACTCTTAAAAGCAAACAATGAACTTTAAATAGACAGTCAGGCTAAATGCTAAATACAATGGCTTATACAAGTCTAGATTTATTAGGACACTGCCTGGATTAGAGGGCATGTGCTATGAGGAGAAGTTGGACAAACTTGCAATACGTACAACATCTGCAGTGTACTTTGTGTGGACAAACTTGGGTTGTCTTCTCTGAAGTGACAGAGGCTGAGGGGAGATCAGACAGGAGTTCATAAAATTATGAGAGGCATGAACAGATAGCCAAAAGAAACAACCTTCCCTGGTAATGCTCCCCAACTCTTCCTGTGTTACATTGGCAACTGCATTGATGTTGCTTTATGCATCCATGCTGATCTCATCAATTTAATCAAAGATGCCTCCTACTTCCACCCTGCCCTTAAATTCACTTGGTCCATTTCTGATACCTCTCTCCTTTTTCTCGATCTCTCTATCTCTATCTCTGAAGACAAACTGTCTACCAACATCTTTTATTAACTACTGACTCCCAAGCTATCTTGATTATACCTCTTCCCATCCTGTCTCCTGTAAAATTGCTATTCACTTTTCTCAGTTTCCTTGTCTGCACTGCATGTGATCCCAGGATGAATCTTTCCTTTACAGGACATCGGAGATGTTTTGCTTCTATGAAGAACAGGTTTTCCCTTCCTCCACCATTGATGCTGCCCTCAAAGCATCTCTTTCATTTCCCAGACATCCGTGTTCACCCCATCTTCCCGCCACGTTAACAGGGATAGAGTTTCTCTTGTCCTCACATACCATACCATGAGTCTCTGCATCAAACACGTCTTTCGCCATCTTCAATGGAGTCTTACTACCAAACACATCTTTATCTCCTACCTCCCTCCCTTTATCTCCTACCCCCCACTCTCCGCATTCTGCAGGAATCGCTCCTTTTGTGATTCCCTTGTTCATTCATCCCTCCCCACCAATCTCCCTTCTGGCAAATATCCCTGTAAGTGACAGTAGTGCTACTCTTACCCATCCACCTCCTCCCTCAACTCCATTCAGAGCCCCAAACAGTGCTCCTCTGCATCCTCATTAGTACTGCCATGTTTCCACTAATGCAGTGCCATGAATTGTTACACATGTGTAACTATGGTGTAACTGATGTATTACATGATTATTGCATTATATTCTTGTTTCCAGTCCTTGTCCAGCAAATAAAAGCAAGTGTTCAGAGGTCTTAATCATTTTTTGCACTGTCTTCAGTGGTCTTGTAGAAATGCATGCTAAAAATCCAATGTTCTTGTACACTTGGTAATCTACCATTTATTATCTATTTATTATCTGGGCTGGCAATTAAATGAGGTACAGTTCCCATAGCAGACAGTGATGCAGCCAGTCAGAATGCTCTCAATTTTGCCCCTTTAGAAAGTTCTTAGGATTTGGGGGCCCATATCAAACTTCCTCAACCATTTGAGGTGAAAGAGGCACTGTTGTGCCTTCTTCACCACACAGCTAGTGTGTACAGACCACGTGAGGTCCTCGGTGATGTGGATGCAGAGGAGCGTAAAGCTGTTTACTCTCTCAACCCCAGATCCACTGATGTCAATAAGGGTTAGCCCATCTCCTTTCCTCCTGTAATCCACAACCAGCTCCTTTGTTTTTGAGACATTGAGGGATTGTTTTCTTGACACCACTGTGTCAGAAAGATGACTTCTTCCCCGTAGGCCACCTAGTTATTGTTTGAGATAAGACCAATTAACGTAGTGTCACTGGCAAATTTAATTAGCAGATTAGAGCTGTGGGTGGCAACACAGTCATGGGTATACAGGGAGTAAAGGAGGAGACTTCGTACACAGCCTTGAGAGCTCCTGTATTGAGAGTCAGATAGGTGGAGGTGAGTGAGCCCACTCTTACCACCTGCCAGCGATCTGACGGGAAGTCCAGGATCCATCTGCACAAAGCAGAGTCAAGACCGAGGTCTCTGAGCTTCTTGTCAAGCCTGGATGGAACTGTAGTCCAAGAACAGCATTCTCACATAAGCATCCTTCTTTTCCAGATGTGTAAGGACAGTATGTAGAGCAGAAGCTATTGTGTCATTTGTTGATCGGTTGTGATGAAAGCAAAGTGATGGAAGATGTGATGACAATGCTTTTAAGGAGAAATAACTCACTATATCAATGAGTAATTTCTCCTTGAAAACATTATCTTGGCCTATTTTGGGTTAGGACTACTTGGCTTCAAATTTTATCTCTGCTTTGATCCAAAAAAAGACCAAGGAACTGAATTCTAGATCCTTGACATCAACAAATCTTTTGACTGAATGCATCAACATGGATCAGACTAAAACTAAAACCATTGGGCAACAAGATGAAAATATTCCAAGAACTGAAGTCATATCCCACACAAAAGAAAATGTTTGTGAACATTGAGGGTAGATCATCACAGCCACAGTTTACCACAGGAGGAGATCTCTTGTTCAGCATCCAAGACCAAACCATCTTAAGCTGCTTCATAATGATCTTAATTCAGTCAGAAGTGGGAGTGGTTTATGCTGGTTGCACAGTACTCTATTTTATCTGCAAATCTTCACTATAAGAACTGGTCAATGCAAGAATACAGCAACACCTAGGCAACATTTAGACATGGTAAATAACATCTTCACAAAAGTGTTGGGGTGACCATTCCCAACAAGTTTACCTTTGCATTCAATGATATTATTCATCATTGGCTTCACCACCATCAACTACCATTAAACAGAAATTCATTTGGTGCAACCACACAAATGCCCTGTAAGAGCAGAGGCTCATACAGTCACAGGATACTGTTCCCATGAATGACTCAATTTAGACACCTCAAAACCTTTCCAACATCTACAACCATGTTAGATTTATGACAGAACATTTTTCATTTGCCTGGATTGATGTAGCTCTAACAACTTTCCACAAGCTCAATATTATCCCGTATAAAGCAGCACATTTGATAGCATTCCACCCACCATTCTAATCATTGATTATTTCCACCACCAATGTGCTTTGGCATCACAGTATGCCATCTAGAAAAGGCAGTGTGGTTGCTCTCCTAGACTACTCCAGCATCACCTCCCAAGCTCCAATATCAAAACCTCTAATAGCAAAAAATTATCTAAAGCAGCAAGCACATGGGAAAGCCAATATTTGCTTTTTACTGCTCCAAGTCATACAGTATATTGATTTGAAAGTTTATTTCTGGCCCACACATTGTAGAAATCATGGAGCTCCCTCACTACTGGGAGAGCCATGAACAAGGATCACAAAATAAGGAGCTAATCATTTAAAACTGATGTATGTAGTAATCTGTTCTTTAAGAGGTAGTCAGTCTCTGGAAATTCTCTGCATCCAAGGCTGTTAAAGGTCTGATCATTACTTTAGGTGGAGATAGATAAATATTCAAGATAAATACCTGTAGAGGTATTGATGATTATGGGGAATTGGTATGGAAGAGAAATTGAGGCCAGCATTAATCAGCCATGTTCAATGAATGTTGCTACTGTTTTTTTTAGTTTTTGACAGTACTATAGTATTCAGCAGCAAACTAGACTAATTCAAGAAACAGCATATCACTCAAGGACAATTAGGAATGACAAGAAACATTGGTCTTACTAAAGACACAGAGATCCTGATGGATAATCGAGTAAAATATTCTCCATAAAATCTGCACATCAATAAATATCAATCTCCAGTTACATTCATTTTCTGACATTTGATTTCATTGCCTTCAGGGAGCCAAATGATGTTCTGGCCCACAGTTTGGGGATGGAGGACATAAATAATCATTTTCTCTTTACCCTTTCCACACACAGGATGGCCAGTCTGGAAAATGTAATGTTATTCCAATATTTTGAACAGAGCTGAGACAAAACTGCTGGTATATTGGCTCTGGATTCATTCCAGCTTGACCTGATGTTCATGTTGGGTTCCGACAATCACACATTTTCCAGAATCAAACATCCTCTCTTTAATTAAGCATTTTGTCACAGAAAGTACAGAAATGGTTCCAATTATGCTCCAGTAAAACATATTCAGTCAAAACATTGATGCAGAACTGAGAAAAACACTGATGTAGTACAGAATGAAGTGGAAAGAAGCCAGTTTGATATTAAGCAATATGGGAAATGTTTTAAACAATTGATATAAACAACACTAATTGAAAGTAAATTACTGGAAATATAATATTTTAAAATATAATCTTAATTTATGAAACAGCAATAGAAGCATAGATTCCAAAGCAGATAATTTTGTTACCAACTGAAAGACCTACATCCTAATGCATGGACAATGTTATCCTCAAATTGACAACAACTATTTAATATATTTTAATTTATTTTGTTTGCTGTGAGGTAACTTTAGCTAAGTTCCTGAAAAAAAACTTAGTAACACATATTGAGGGTCAAAAATGGAGAAAAATAAAAAAAGAATTAATTGGCATATATATAATTTGCCAGATTTTGCAGTAAAATTAAAAATGTAGCTAAAACACTTGCAATTTACATAAAGTAAGACAACAAAGACATAAGACTAACGTGAGCCAAACAGTTTTTAATTGGACACAATTTTAGTTCCTAATGACTAGAATATTTTTTAAAAAGCAAAAAACTACTTAATTTCCATATAAAATTACAAAAAATACATAACAAGTGCTTTGAAAATGATTCTAATGCATTCTAAATATTTCAGAGTTTGAATATAAATTTGTTAAGATACAATAGTGCAGATAAAATACTCAAAAACATTATTTAGGGATTTAACATATCTTGTTCACTTTGCTGCAAGTGTCCTAATTGTTACCAAGGCAGTTTTGCCCTTGTGCTCATTGATCTACTTTGAACCTTAATCCTGCCGTAACTCAAATTTAAAAATTGTTATCCTTGCCTTCAACTCATCAAAGGCCCTGTTTCACCTTTGCCCCACATGACAATTTGCAATTCTCCTGAATCTCACATTTCATTCAATTCTGTACGCTTATTTCCAAATGTAATTGCTCCATTATTAATAGCTACACCTTGAGCTGGCAAGTGCCCAAGTACGGAAATTCCCTTCCTAACCAACACCAAAGCCATCACATAAAGATCTCTGCCAAGGCCCCAGAAACCTCTCTTGTCCCTTTAAGTAATCTGTGATAAATCCCATCAGACCCTTGGGAATGAATCCACCTTAATATTCTTCAGAAATTCAACCTTTCCTCCTTGGCTTAAGGTATCAGCATACCTCTCCCTGATGTCACTATCTCTATGTCCTTCTCCTAAGTGAATATTTATGCAAAGTACTCATTTAGTATCTCACCCTCCTTCTTTGGCTCCAGCCAAATTCTCTCCTTTGTCTTTGTGATCAAAATCAGAATTATTATCAGATTTATTGTCACTAACTTCTATTATGTGAAATTCGTTGTTTTGCAGCAGCAGTACAATGCAGTCATAAAAATACGATAAATTATAAAAATGTGTTTAAAAAAGGAGAAAGGTAGTGTTCATGGACCATTCAGAAATCTGATGGCAGAGAGGAAGGGGTTGTTTCTGTATCATTATGGGTCTTTAGTGCGCTACTCTCTCCCTGGCTATCCTGTTGTGTTTTGCATATGTGTAAAATGCCTGCGAGTCTCCTTAATCCCAACAACTAATGATATTTCATAGCCCCTTTTAAAAACTTCCAGCTTGGTTTGGCAACAACATCTCCTCCATCAGCACAGGTGCAGCACGTGGACGTGTGCTTAACCCTCTGCTCTACTTGTTTTACAGTTACGATTGTGTGGCTAAGCACAGCTCCAATGCCATATTCAAGTTTACTGATGACACAACAGTCATAGGTCAAATCAATGTTAGTGACCAATTAGCATATTAAAAATCTGGCTGAGCGGTGCCATAACCTCTTACTCATCTCAGCAAGACCAAGGAGCTAATTATTAACTTCAGAAGGAGGAAACCAAAGGTTCATGACAGTCCTCATCAGAGGATCAGAGGTGGAGAGGGTCAGCAACTTTAAATTCCTCGATGTTATTATTTTGGAGGACCTGTCCTAGGCCCGGCACATCAGTGCAATTACGAAGAGAGCATGGCAGATTCAACATGACAACTAAAACTCTGACAAACTTCTAGAGCTGTAGTGGAGAACATATTGACCTGTGGCAACACAGCCTGGTATGGAAACACCAATGCCCTTGAACAGGAAATCCAGGACAAAGTAGTGGATACAGCCCAGTCCATCATGGGTAATGGCCTCACCACCATTGAGCACATCTACACAAAACATTGTCATAGGAAAACAACATATATCATCAGGGACCCTCACCACATGCTCTCTTCTTGCTGCTGCCTTCAGGAAGAAGCTACATGAGCTCAGGACTCACACTACCAGGTTCAGGAACAGTTGTTAACCCTCAACCATCAAGCCCTTGAACAAAAGGGGATAACATCACTCAACTTCACTTGCCCCATCATTGAAATGTTCCCATAATCTACAGACTCTCTTTCAAGGGCTCATCATCTTATGTTCTCAATATTTATTGTTTGTTTGTTTGTTTGTTTGTTTGTTTGTTTATTTATTTATTTATTTATTTATTTATTATTTTTTCATTTTGTATAACCACATACAGTTTGTTGTCTTTGGCACACTGGTTGAATGCTCAAATGGATGCAGTCTCTCATTGATTCTATCATGGATGTTTTGAGTTATGTTCACAAGAAGATGAACATAGAACATAGAAATCCACAGTAAATTACAGGCCCTTCAGCCTACAATGTTGTGCTGACCATGTAACCTACTCCAGAACCTGTCTAGAATTATCCTGCTGCATAGCCCTCTACTTTTCTAAACTCCATGTACCTGTGTAAGAGTCTCTTAGAGGACCCTATTGTATCCGCTTCTACCACAATTGCTGGCAGTGCATTTCACACACCCAACACTTACCCCCTTGTACATACCTGCAAGCACCTTAAAACTATGCCCCCTCATGTTAGCCATTTCAGCCCTGGGAAAAAGCCTCTGGTTATCCACACAACCAATGCATCTTACACACCTCGATCAGGTCACCTCATCCTCTATTGTTCCAAGGAGAAAAGGCTAAGTTCACTAAACCTATTCTCATATGCCATGCTCTCCAATCCAGACAACATCCTTGTAAACATCCTCTACACTCTTTCTATAGTATCCACATCCTTCCTGTAGTAAGGTGACCAGAAATGAATATAGTACTCCAAGTGGGGTCTGACCAATGTCTTATATTGCTGTAACATTACCTCATGGCTCTTGAATTCAATCCCATGGTTGATGAATGCCAACATACCATAGACCCTCTTAGCAACACCGTCAACCTGCACAGCAGCTTTGACTATCTTATGGATACAGACCCCAAAATCTCTCTGATCCTCCACACTGCCAAGAGACTTACCATTAATACTACATTGTCTTCAAATTTGACCTACCAAAATGAACCACTTTACAATTATCTAGGCTGAACTCCATCTGCCACTTCTCAGCCCAGTTCTGTATCCTATTGATGTCCCTGTTGTAACCTGCGACAACCCTCCACCCACAACACCCCCAACCTTCTTGTCATTAGCGAACTTATTAACCCAGCCTTCTACTTCTTCATCCAGGTCATTTATAAAAATCACAAAGAGGGGTCCCAGAACAGATCCCTGCAGAACACCACTGGCCAACGTCCTCCATGCAGAATACAAACTATCTACCACCACCCTTTGCCTTCTGTGGGCAAGCCAATTCTGGATCAATAAAGTAAGGTCTCCTTGGATCTCATGCCTCCTTACTTTCTGTATTAGCCTTGCATGGGGAACCTTATTGTAAGACTCACTGGTCTATAATGTCTTGGTTTATCTCTATTCCCTTTCTTGAACAAGGGAGCAACATTTGCGCCCCTCCAATCATCTGGTACTTCTCCCATCTCTACTGATGATGCAAAGATCATCGCCAGGGGCTCAACAATCTCTCCCTCGCTTCCCACAGCAGGCTGGGGTATATCTCGTCTGGTCCCAAAGACTTATGTAACTTAATGCTTTTCAAAAACTCCAGCACATCCTCTTTCTTAATGTCTATATGCACAAGCATTTCAGTCTGCTGTAAGTCATCCTCACAACTGCCAAGGTCCTTTTCCCTGGTGAATACTGAAGCAAAGTATTCATTAAGTATCTCTGCTTCCTCCTCTGATTCCATGCCACGTTTCCACTATCGCACCTGATTTGCCCTATTCTCACACGGCTCATCCTCTTTCTCGTCACATACTTGCAGAATGCCTTATGATTTTCCTCAATCATGCTTGCCAAGGCCTTCTCATGGCCTCTTCTAACTCTCCTAATTTCATTCTTAAGCTCCTTCCTGGCAACCTTGTAATTTTCTAGAACTCTATCAGTATCTAGTTTCTTGAACCTTTTGTAAGCTTTTCTGTTCTTAACTAGATTTTCCACATCCTTTGTACACCATGGTTCTTTTGTTATACCATCCCTTCCCTGCCTCAATGGATCATACCTATGCAGAATGCATGTAAATGTACCCTGAACATTTGCCACATTTCTGCCATGCATTTCCCTGAAAACATCTGCTTTCAATTTATGTTCCCAAGTTCCTGCCTAATAGTATCATATTTCCCCCTATCCCAATTAAATGTTTTCCCAAATTGTCTGCTCCTACCTCCAGTGCTATGGTAAAGGAGACAGAGTTGTGATCACTAACTCCAAAATGCTCTCCCACCAAGAGATCTCACACCTAACCAGTTTCATTTCCTAATACCAGATCAAGTACAGCCTCTCCTCCAGTTGGTTATCTACATATTGCATCATGAAACCTTCCTGAATACACCTAACAAACCTCACCCCATCTAAACCTCTTGCTGCAAGATGCCAGTCAATATTAGGAAAGTTAAAATCTCCCATCACAACAACCCTACTATCATTTTGCTGTCCCAGAATCTGCCTCCTTATCTGCTCCTCGATGTCCATTACTACTGGGGGGGGGGGGTGTCTATAAAAACACCCAGTAGTGTTATTCTCCCTTTCTTGTCTCTGACTTCCACCCACACTGACTCAATAGGTAATCCTTCCATGACTTTCTCCTTCTCTGCAGCGATGACACTATCCCTGATTAGCAATATCATGCCCCTACCTCTTTTGCCTCCCTCCCTGTCCTTTTTGAAACATCTAAAGCATGGCACACTCAACAGCTATTCCTGCCCGAGACAGACAAATCTCTATAATGGCCGCAACGTCATAGTTCCACGTATTGATCCACACTCATCCGCCCTGCTTATGATACTCCTTGCATTAAAATAGACACATCTCAAACTATCAGGCTGAGTGCATCTTTGCTCTATCATCTGCCTATCCTTCCTCAGAAACTCCCTACAAGATGTCTCTACTTGTGTGCCAACCACCCCATGCTCTGCCTCTTCACTTCTCAATAGAACATCCCAATTGAGTCTCAGGATTGCATATGGTGACTTGTGTACTTTGATAATAAATTTACTTTGAACTGACTTGAAACTTACTTTGTTTCCTTGTTTAAGTTTTTTCCTGCTCTTTTTATATCCCTCAAGGCTTTGTCCAATTTCAGCTTTCTTCTGTAATTGAAATAACTCAATTGAAGACATAAACTTGAGGATAAATCTTATCCTGTTACATCACTAACTTGAATCCTAAAAGGAACAAGTGAATTTAAGGGCAGGGTGGAAGTTGGAGGCAAAGTTGATTAAATATTAACCCATACTGAATTTGCTAATTTCATCAAATTTGCCTCCAACTTCTACCCCTTAAATTCACTTGGTCCATTTCTGAATATGTCTACCGATAGATTTTTGATATTTATTCCCATGGCTATTCTGACTATAACTCTTCCCAACCTGTCTTGTGTAAAAATATCATTCCATTTTCTCTGATCCTTTGCCTCCACCATATCTGTTCCCAGGTTGAGGCTTTCCTTTTCAGGACATTCTTTGTCCTTCTTCAAAGACCTTCCTGCACCACTGATCCTGCCTTCACCCTCATCCCAGACATCCACACTCACCCCATCTTCCTGATATCTTTATAGAGATAGCATTCTTTTCCTCACCACATCCAACACATCAATCTCCACAACATCCTCCATCTTCAACAGAACCTACCACCAAAACACATCTTCACCTACTCCCCTTCCTCTCTCCACTTTCCACAGGGATCATTCCCTCCGTGATTCCCTTGTCCATTTGTCCCTCCCTACTATCTCCCTCCTGGCACATCCTTCCTCACCTCCATTCAAGACCCCAAAAACTCTGTCCTGGTGAGGCAGCATTTTACTTGTGAATCTGTTGGAGTCATTTACTGTAGCCAGTGCATTGGTAAACACCAATGTAGAATGGGGGTCTGCTTTGTCAAGCATCTTTGCTCCATCCTTATCAAGCAGGATTTCCAGGTGATGAACCATTTCTATTTCAATTCCCATTCCAACAATTCTGCCACAACGAGGCAACTCTCAGAAGGAGCAATACCTTATATTTCATAGGTAATAATGATAAGAACATCCATTTCTCCAACTTCCATTAATTCCTATATAACAATTACAGCACAGAAACAGGCCATCTTGGCCCTTCTAGTCTCTGCTGAATGCTTACTCTAACCTAGTTCCACCAACCTGCACTCAACCCATAACCTTCCATTCCTTTCCTGTCCATATACCTATCCAATTTTTTTTAAGTGACAATATGGAACCTGCCTCCACCACTTCTACTGGAAGCTCATCCCACACAGCTACCACTCTCCGAGTAAAGAAGTTCGCCCTCGTGTTACCCCTAAACTTCTGCCCCTTAACTCTCTACTCATGTCCTCTTGTTTGAATCCCCCCTACTCTCAATGGAAAAAGCCTATCCACGTCAACTCTATCTATCCCCCTCATAATTTTAAATACCTCCATCAAGTCCCCCCTTCAACCTTCTGCGCTCCAAAGAATAAAGACCTAACTTGTTCAACCTTTCTCTGTAACTTAGGTGCTGAAACCCAGGTAACATTCTAGTAAATCTCCTCTGTACTCTCTCTGTTTTGTTGACATCTTTCCTATAATTCGGTGACTAGAACTGTACACAAAACTCAAAATTTGGCCTCCATTCCTTCTTCTCTTATTCCCCATTCTCTTCTCAGCTGTCTCTTCTGGTGCCTTAACGTCTTCCTTTTCTCCCATAGTCCACTTTCCTCTCCGATCAGATTCCTTCTTCTTTGCTTTTTATCTCTTCTGCTTATCGCCACCCAATTTCTCACCTTCCCCATCACCTGGACTCACCCCCCGCCTGCCAGCTTGTACCCCTTCCCCTCCACCACATTCCTATTTTGCCTTCTTCAGCCGATGACGGGATTCGGCCCCATACGTTGACTGTTTATTTCTCTCCATAGATTCTGCTGAGACCCTTCAGCATTGTGTGTGTGTGTGTTAACAGCCGAGAGTCTCGGTTGTCGGTTCCGCCGCCGGCTCTTCCGACCGTGACTGCGCCTGCGCAGCGGTTCAAATAATTTGGCGGGTTCTGTTCCCGCTCCGTCTCCGTCTCCGTCCGGTTGTTCCGCCGACATCGCCATGGTGGAGGGGCCCGGGTGCGCGCTGAATGGGGAGAGGATCCGGAGCCGTGTCCGGACGGGGCAGCGGCTGGTGGGGCTGCGAGGGAGCGCGGTGAGTGGCCGTCCGGCAAGGCCCGGGCTTTCACAGTCGGTCGAGTGCTGTAAAGGGAGGCTGGAAACGGGAGCGCCGGCGGCAAGTGGGCACCGGGGAATGGCAGGAGGCAAAACAGGCAGAGAATGGTGACTGGAAGTTAGAGAAGTCGGCGTTCATGCTCTCACGTTGGAGGTCCAGGTCGCATCGATTCTCTTGGTGCTGGCCACTTGTTCATGGCTGGTCTGCCTTAAATAGAGAAAGAGACAAAACATTTCCCTTCCCCTGGCAGCTCAATTTTTTTTTACAAAACTTAACATTTCTAGCTTTTTAGAGGGTTATCAATCTGAAATGTTAATTCAGTTTCTCCCAAACAGGCAGTGGGTAATGACAAGAGGCAGGTCCATAGAGAGTTTTGACAGCAGGTACAGGCGGAGCATAAGATAATGAAGATGTACATAGAGTGGTTAGCTACTTTTGCAAAAAAAAATCATGAATGTCCCACAAGTACATTGCTATGAGCAGACAATTGCTAATATCGTAACGTAAGTAGAGAAAGTTATATTTTGGCTGTGTGCTTTATAGAGTGAAGACAATGCAATCTAAGAAATGGAGTACTGCTGTATTAGCATTTAGAATATTGCAGTAAAGTGAGTTCATTTTATTTATTGCGCCTTTGATTTCACTTACACCATTGACAAAACCAACATGTATTAGCCTTTATTTTCACCTGATAAATCCTGTCTTCCCATGTGTACAATGACTGGAATGGTTGGCCCTTAGAGAGTATTGAAGAACTACTGGTGTGCCAGTCCAAGGGTCCCTGAAGGCAATAGCATTACTAGGTGGTGAAGGAGATATATGGGATAATTGCATTATGTAGATACGGCATAGTATATAATAACAAGAAGGTTGTGGTTCAACTTTATTGAAACATTGCTCAGGGCACAGCTGGAGTATTATATACGTTCTGCTGGCTATACTTAGAAGAATCCCTTAGAAAGAATGCAGTAATTATTCACTGAGATGTTGCTTGAAATGGAGTGTTTGAGTTAAGAAGAGAGACTAAATTAGGTGGTTTTATTTTCCTTAGAGTGCAGGAACTGAGAGGGACCTGATAGAGGTACCTAAGCTTTGGACTTGGGTTTGATAGTAGGAAACTTTCCCCTATATCAGAGAGTACATGTTTCAAATGCAGCCTTAGAGGTTTAGGGGAGACCTGAGGAAGAATTTCTTAATCCAGAGGGTGGTTGAAATCTGAGCTCTTAATTTGTGTGGGTACTGGAAACAAGTATGCTAACAATATTTAAAAAGTATCTGGATGATAACTTGAAACTGTTGGGACATTGACGGCTATGGCCCAAAGGCCGTTAAATAGGATTAAATTGAGTGAGAAGTTGCTTTCTTGACACCACTGTGCCAGGGTGATGATTTCTTCTTTGTCGGCTGCCTCATTATTATTTGAGATAAGGCTAATCAATGTAGTACCATCTGCAAATTTAATTAGCAAATTGGAGCTGTGGGTGTACACACAGTAAAGGAGGGGGCTTAGGACACAGCCCTGGGGGGCTCCTGTGTTGAAGGTTAGAAAAGCAGAGGTGAGGGAACCCACTCTTACCACCTGCTGGCGATCTGACAGCAGGTCCAGGATCCAGTTGCACAAGGCAGGGTGAAGGCTGAGGACTCTAAGCTTGTCACATCTGGAGGGAATTATGGTGTTGAATGCTGAACGTAGAATGTTGAATGTCCAAGGCCAGCATTCTAACATAAACATCCCTCCTCTCCAGGTGTACAAGGACGGTGTTTAGACCTGTGGCTGTTGCAACATCTGTCAATCGGTTGTGTCGGTAGGCAAATTGCAGGGGATCTAGTGTGGGTGGTAGCATGCTGCAGATGTAGTCCTTGTACAGCCTCTCAAAGAAATTGATTATTATTAAGGTGAGTGCGACAGGACGCCAGTCATTCAGGCATGTTACCTTGGACTTTGGTCTTTTTTAGGTACAAGGACAATGGTGGATGTTTTGAAGCAGGAGGGCACTCTACACTGGGAGAGGGAGAGAATAAAAATGTCTGCAAACACACCAGCCAGCTGTGCTGTGCACACTTTGAGTACTCACCTGGGATGCCGTCCAGTCCCACAATCTTGTGGCTGTTCACTCATTGGAAACACTTGTGTATCTCAGCTTCAGAGATGACCAAGGTGCAGGTCACATCGGTGGCTCTCCTTAGGGGCTCAGTGTTGGCAACATCAAACTGAGTGTATAAAAAAAAAAGACTTCTCTCATATGTGAGGCAGAGATGTTGGAAACACCACTGCACTTAGCTTTGAAGTGTGTGATGGTATGCAGACCTTGTCATAGGCTGCGTGTGTTGATGCTGGAGAGTTGTATCTGGATCTTGTCCCTTTGTCATTTCACTGCATTGATGACTACATAGTTCGTAGCTGCATTTCTTGAGTTCCCAGTAGTTACTGGTGGTGAAAGCTGTCTCACACAGTGAGTGCAGCCTGCATGGAACTATTGATCCAGGGTTTCTGGTTTGGATAGACCTTGACTGACTTCTGGGGGGGACAATGTCCTCGATGCACTTCTGGATGAAGCTCGTCACCCCTTCAGCTTATCGTGTAGGAGGTCCATTCAATAGTCTTATAACTGAGGTAGAAGCTGTCCTTGAGCCTGGTGGTACGTACTATTAGGTTTTTGTATCTTCTGCCCGATGGGTGAGTGTGAAGAGAGAATGTCGGGGGGCGTCACGTGATGACGTAGGATCGAGACGTTGGGAATCCAGCTCCCTCGTAAAAAGTAATGAAATAGGGTTTAAATGAAGAAGAGTTAACAAATACCTACTAGAAACTATTTATAAGCAACTCAGGATTATTTTTTGATATGGCTCCTAAACCGAAACAGAAGAAAGCTACTATTTCAAAGACTGCGCAAATTGGCGGAGAAAAAGGCCTAACCATCTTGGCGAAGCCTCGGACTCAAGTTGGATCTCCTCCCGGCGAAGTGCATGGCACTTCTGATGATGCGGGACAGGAAGTTGCAGCAATGTCGGCGGTCTCTAAGAAGAAACGGCAAGAATAACGCATGCACGAAGAAACAAGTATGCATGAACAGATATTAACAAAACTACAAATCCCAACTATGGCTGGAAGTGAAATTGGAAGCGAATCGGAAGTGGAATCAGACTCTTTGGGAAATTCAGTGGAGGAAGAAGAAGAGGAAAAGAAGGAGGAGATTAAAGGAGACATAAGAGATATCCTGATATATATGATGAATGAATTAAAAGCTATAAGAACAGATATAAGAAGGTTGCAGAATACACTCGATAATGTGGTGGAAAAACAAAAGAAGATGGATAATAAAGAGATGGAAGTAAAAGTGGAAGAAAACACTGAAAGAATAGGTAAGATAGAAGACAATAATCTTGCCTGGACAATAGAAAGAAAACGGATGTTGGAAAAAATAGATGCGCTTGAAAACTCTAGTAGACGAAATAATATTAAAATTGTTGGTCTTGTGGAAGGTACAGAGGGAGAAAATCCAATAAAATTCTTTCAAGAATGGATTCCGAAAATTTTGGAAATGAAAGAAGGAAGCCAAGTAATTGAAATTGAAAGAGCACACAGAGCTTTAAGACCAAGACCTTAAAAAGATCAAAATCCAAGATCAATTTTGATAAAATGCTTAAGCTACCAAGATAAAGAAATGATCTTGAAGGCAGCTACTCAAGGTGCTAAAAAGAGAAATGGGCCATTGATAATAGAAGGGAAAAGAGCTTTTTTTATCCAGACATAAGTTACGATCTTCTGAAGAGGCGGAAGGAATTTAATCCAGTGAAAAAATCTTTATGGGAAAAGGGCTATAAATTTTTATTGAGCTACCCAGCAAAATTGATAATTTTCCTGGATAACGAAGAAAGAAGATTTTTCGTTGACTACCGGAAAGCAAAGAAATTTGTACAAGAATTACCTGATGTCCACGAAGAGGAGTAAAGAATTATAGAAATGAAGTGGACTAATGATGAAGACCGAAACAAGGTTGGACTTGACGGACATTTATAAGGAAAGAAAATAGTTGAGTATTAATTGGGAGTAGAGACATTAATTATTTTCCTTTTTCTTTCACTAATATATTTTCTTTTTTTTTTGCGGGAGAGCTGGAGGAGCTCCTGGTCAATGGCTGCGAGTTTCACATGTACAATCATGGCGATTGCCATGACCCGTAAAATTGGGGGGGGGGGGTAATGTGTTCTTTTTATTCGCAACATTAGTGGGGGGGTATTTTGTTTTTTTTTCTTGTATATTAGTTAACTTTCTTCTATTTTTCTTCTTTTTTGCCTGGATGGTTGGGGAGAGACTCATAGCAACATGGAGAATTTTAGAGTTCCCAAGGTATTATGAATGATTAATTTACTTAATTTTTTAAGTTTTAATGTTAATGGACTTAATGGACCTGTGAAAAGAAAGAGTATATTAACATATATTAAGAAAATGAAAGGAGATATAGCTTTTTTACAAGAAGCACATTTAACAGAAACAGAACATAAGAAATTAAAGAGAGATTGGGTTGGAAATGTCATTGCAGCTTCATTTAATTCAAAATCGAGAGGAGTTGCAATTTTGGTTAATAAAACTTTACCAATTAAAATACAAAATGTAGTAATTGATTCTGTGGGGAGATATGTGATTATACATTGTCAAATTTTTTCAGAATTATGGACTTTTACGAACATTTATGCACCAAATGAAAATGATGCAAAATTCATACAAGAAGTTTTTTTTGAACTTGGCTGATGCACATGATAAAATATTAATAGGTGGAGACTTTAATTTTTGTTTAGATCCAGTTTTGGATAGGTCAACTAAAGTTGCTACAAAATCAAAAGTAATAAAACTAACTTTATCATTAATGAAAGATTTAAACCTGATTGATATATGGAGAAAAATTAATCCAAGAGAAAGAGATTATTCATTTTATTCAAATAGACATAAAACTTACTCAAGGATTGATTTTTTTTATTATCAAAAAGTATTCAAGATAGAGTGAAAAGTGTGGAATATAAAGCAAGAATACTGTCAGATCATTCCCCCTTGATAATGACAATGATAATGATGGATAAGGAGGAATCAATCTATAGATGGAGATTTAATTCAATTTTATTAAAACATCAAGATTTTTGTGATTTTATGAAAAAACAGATTCAATTTTTTTTGGATACAAATTTACATTCAGTTGAGGATAAAATTGTATTATGGGAAGCGATGAAAGCATATTTAAGGGGTCAGATTATAAGTTATACATCTAAAATTAAGAAGGAATACATGGCAGAAATAGATCAATTGGAAAAAGATATCATAAAGTTAGAAAAAGAATCTCAAAGATATATGACAGAAGAAAAACGAAGACAACTTGTTAATAAAAAACTACAATGTAATACACTCCAGACATAGCGTACAGAAAAAGTAATTATGAGTACTAAACAGAAATATTACAAATTAGGTGAAAGATCACATAAGATTCTTGCTTGGCAGTTGAAAACAGAACAGGCTTCTAAAACAATAAATGCAATTAGAACAAGTGTAAATAAGGTTACTTATAAACCTTTAGAAATTAATGAAACTTTAAAAAAATTTATACTGAACTATATCAATCAGAATCACAAAATAAGATTGCTGAGATAGATAAATTTTTATCACAAATAACCCTTCCAAAATTAAATTTGGAAGAACAGAAAGGATTAGATATGCCCTTTACATTAAAAGAGGTTGAAGAAGCTTTAGGATCACTTCAGAGTAATAAATCCCCAGGAAAAGATGGTTTTCCTCCTGAATTTTATAAACAATTTAAAGATTTATTAATTCCTCCTTTTATGGAATTAATATACCAAGTGGAAAGAATGCATAAACTCCCACAATCTTTTTTAACAGCGATCATAACTGTATTGCCAAAAAAAGATAGAGATCCTTTAAAATCAACATCATATAGGCCTATTTCTTTGTTGAATACAGATTATAAAATAATAGCAAACATTTTATCTAATAGAATATCTAAATATTTACCAAAATTAATACATATGGATCAAACAGGTTTTACTAAAAACAATCGATGGATAATATAACCCGGTTACTTAGTATAATTCATTTGGCACAAAAAAGAGAGGAAATGAGTGTAGCAGTTGCTTTGGATGCAGAAAAAGCATTTGATAGATTGGAATGGGATTTTTTTATTTAAGGTATTGGAAAAATGAGTTAGGAAGATCTTTTATACAATGGATTAAAACCTTAAATACTAATCCTCAAGCTAAAGTAGTTACAAATGGTCAGATTTCAACACCATTTTGCTTAACGAGGTCAACTAGACAAGGCTGCCCATTATCACCTGCTTTATTTGTATTGGCAATAGAACCATTAGCTGAATTAATTAGAACAGATTCAGACATTGGGGGCTTTAGAGTTAATCAAGAAGAATATAAGATTAATTTATTTGCTGATGATGTTTTGATTTATTTAACAAACCCATTGCAATCTTTGCAAAGATTATCTTTTAGATTGGAGGAATATGGGAAAGTATCAGGGTATAAAGTAAATTGGGGTAAAAGTGAAATTTTACCCCTTACCAAAGGAAATTATAATCAATGTCGATTAGTAACTCAATTTCGATGGTCAATAAATGGGATAAAATATTTAGGTATTAGAATTGATAATGATGTAAAAAATTTATATAAACAACATTATTTGCCATTATTGAAAAAATTAAAAGAGGATCTTGATAAATGGATGATGTTACCAATAACATTAATAGGTAGAGTTAATGCTGTAAAAATGAATATATTTCCTAGATTGCAATATTTATTCCAAACTTTACCAATACATTTACCTCAGAAGTTTTTTCAAGAACTGAATAAATATGTAAGGAAATTTCTTTGGAAAGGAAAGATGTCAAGAATATCATTGGAAAAATTGACATGTAAATTTGATTTAGGAGGGTTACAACTTCCAAATTTTAAGAATTATTATAAAGCAAATCAACTTAGATTTATTGCGTCTTTTTTTGATGAAGAAAAACCGGCATGGAGTAGAATAGAATTAGATAAGATAGGAGAAAACATACCAGAAGATTTTATATATAAATGGGAATCCAAATGGATACGGGAAAAAAAAAGAATCTCCTATATTAAGACACTTGATTGACTTATGGAATAAGGTAAATATGGACGATGAGATAAAGAAATCTTTATTAGCAAAAAGAACTTTAATTAAAAACTTTAATTCCTTTTACAATGGATAATAAACTTTTACATAATTGTTTCCAAAAGGGGATAAATATATAGGTGATTGTTTTGAAGGAGGTATATTGATGTTGTTTGATAAATTAAAAAATATAAAATATCAAATAACACTCTTTTCTGTTATTTTCAATTAAAGGCTTATTTACGAGAAAAGCTGGGACAAACAATGTTGATGCCAAAACCTAGTGAAATAGAAATATTAATTCAAAAAGGAAAAATTAAAAAGTTTACATCTTGTATGCATAATTTGATTCAAAAACAGACAATTAAATCAGGAATTCATAAATCAAGACAAAAATGGGAATCTGATTTGAATGTTAAAATTGATGGAAAAAACTGGTCAAGATTATGTTCTGATAGTATGAGAAATACAATAAATGTTCGACTTAGATTAATACAATATAATTTTTTACATCAATTATGTATAACACCACAGAAAATAAATAGATTAAATTCAAATATGTCTGACCAATGTTTTCGATGTAATCAAGAAATTGGTACTTTTTTACATTCTACTTGGTCTTGTTTTAAAATTCAACCATTTTGGATAAATCTAAGACTTTTATTGGAACAAATTACTGGAGTACAACTCCCACATAGTCCAGTATTATTTTTATTAGGAGACATTGAAGGGACAATACCGAAACTTAAATTGAATAAGTATCAGAAAAAAATTATAAAAATTGCATTGGCAGTAGCCAAAAAAGTTATCGCAGTTACTTGGAAATCTGATTTATATTTAACTATGGATCATTGGAATAATGAAATACATAGTTGTATTCCACTTGAAAAAATTACATACAATCTAAGAAATGAATATGATATATTTTTGAAAATTTGGCTCCCATACTTACAAGAGATAGGATTAAATACATAGGTCCTTTGAAGATAAAATTATAAAGTAATTGGGGAAAGTAAAAATAAATATTAAAATTATTTTGAACTCCATGGAGCATGTGGGGATCCTCCGATATCCAGGCAATCTTTCTCTTTTTTTCTTTTTTTTTCTTTAGATAAGGGTTAAGGGGGGGAGGGGGAAGGGTTAATATTATTTTTCTTTTTCTTACTATTTTTCACATTTTACTATTTACACTATTTACTATTTCACTATTTACACATTTATTCTTTGTAATTTTCTAAAAAAATTAATAAATAAATAATAATTTTGAAAAAGAGAGAGAATGTCTGGGTTGGGTATATGGCCTGCTTTTATGAGGCAGTGAGGAGTGTAAACAAAATCCATGGGATGAAGGCTGTAGTTTTGTGATGTACATAGATGTGTAGCAATTAGTATGCATGTGTACATGATTTACATGGACATGATAGATTTTTGTTATATTACTCTGTTGCTGAAGCAATTGGATGACTTGCTAGATCACTTTGAGAGATTCACTCAGTCAACTGTACTTCTGTGGGTCTGGGGTCATATATTGGGAGCACCAAGCAAGTGTGGCAGTTTAGTAAACCAAACAGTTTTTTAATAACATCCTGAGAGTTCCATGGTCAAAATTATTATTTTTCTTTAATACCATTTGACTTGAAGTACTAACCTGCTGTTTGGCTGGTGTGATAGAGATGTGTCTCTGCCAAGAAGATGTAAGGCGCTCCTACTCTTTGCTAGTCTGCAAGTCACCCGTGGGCAAGGTGTAGCAACTGCTTCGCCCCCTGATAAAGGTTGTGAGCAAGTGGTAGATGCTGGTATGAGCTGCTGGTGCATATCACAAGTCCTAGTTATATGACCACTGATACCAGGCAGATAATCTCTGAAGAGTATTGATAATGGTTGAGAGGTCATCTGTCTTGTAAATACATGAACCAGAAGATGGCAATGGCAAACCACTTCTGTAGAAACATTTGCCAAGAACTATCAGGGTCATTGAAAAACCATGATCATCGAATTCATATGACATGAATGTAGCAAACGACCCTGCCGCAGTAGTATTTAAATTCATGTCTCTAGAGATCTGTTGTCCAACCCTCAGCATTACTGGTACAATAATTTAGCCAAGATGCATTGGTTTCTAGTGCTGGGATTAATTAGGATTAACAATATCAGACTTACTCCTCTTTTGCCTCCTCAGCTTGTCGCTACTTAGTCAAGCTTGGGCTAAGGAATAGAGTGTTTCATATCAAGACTGCAAATTAGCTGGCATAGTAATCATTTTAGATGGCAGTACATAACTTCAGGCAGCAGAAAGGTTAAGTGATGTGTTAACTGGTTTACTGTGTTTGTACATCTCCAAATTTGATATTTGGCTTCAAGTTATTTGTGGTTAAAATGAGAAATGATATGTGGTTTGTGGGATAGTTCATGCCTTTTAACCACCACATTGAATATAAAAAATGTTTGCTCTGAAAAACAAACAACAAACGCTAGAAATATTCCACAGGCAGTATTTCAAAGTTCAAAGTAAAATTTATTATCAGACTACGTACATGTAACCACATACAACCCAGAGATTCTTTTTCTGCAGGCATATTTGTAGAGCAGTAACTGTAAAAAAAAAAAGGATCAATGGGACAACAAATTGTAGCAAGAGAAAGTTTCCTTTTGTTGCCCTTCATCAGAACTGAAAAAGACCCCCCCTTACCCCTTCTTTCCCCTCCCCAACCTTTTACTTTCCTTCCTCTGGTACCGCACCTCCACCCTTTATTCCATGGTCTACTGTCCTCTGGCAGATTCCTCCTTCTTCAGCCTTTTGCCTCTTTTCCCAGCTTCTCAATTTCTTCCCTTTTAGTATCCCTTCCTCCACACACCACTTGTACCCCCCTCACCTCGATTCACCTATCATCTGCCGGCTTCTGGTCTCTTCCTTTCAATCCTGATGAAAGGTGTTGGCCCAAAATGTTGACTGTTCATTTCCTGCAGTAGATGCTACTTGACCCTCTGAGTTCCTTCAGCATTTTGTGTGTGGTGCATTACCTTTATTGTTTCTTTCAGGTTACTCAGCTAAGTGGACGGAATGATTCTTGTTTGCAAGCAATCGAATTGCTGAAAGGCAAGATTTACACGGGTGTGAAGACATTGGGAAAGGAACTGTTCATATATTTTGAGAAAACTGAATTAAGGTTGTGTATCTTGCAATTTTCTTCCACCAAATGGGTGGGGGGGGCGGGGGAGATCTGAACTTTTGATTGTAATCTTGGACAGATTTGAAATGTAGATTATCTACATCAGTGTTTCCCAACCTTTTTTGGTTCAGCGCCCCCCAAAAACGCTTTCATACTTGCCAACGCCCCACTAAAGCACAATCATATTTGTCATCACTTCTCAGACAGACATACTTTATTGATCCCGAGGGAAATTGGGTTTTGTTACAGTCGCACCAACCGAGAATAGTGTAGAAATATAAAACCATAAATCATTAAATAATAATAAGTAAATTATTCCAAGTGGAAATAAGTCCAGGACCAGCCTATTGGCTCAGAGTGTCTGACCCTCCGAGGGAGGAGTTGTAAAGTTTGATGGCCACAGGCAGGAATAACTTCCTATGATGCTCAGTATTGCATCACGGTGGAATGAGTCTCTGGCTGAACGTACTCCTGTGCCTAACCAGTACATTATGGAGTGGATGGGAGACATTGTCCAAGATGGCATGCAACTTGGACAGCATCCTCTTTTCAGACACTACTGTCAGAGAGTCCAGTTCCACCTTCACGACATCACTGGCCTTACGAATGAATTTGTTGATTCTGTTGGTGTCCGCTACGCTCAGCCTGCTGCCCCAGCACACAACAGCAAACATGATAGCACTGGCCACCACAGACTCGTAGAACATCCTCAGCATCGTCCGGCAGATGTTAAAGGACCTCAGTCTCCTCAGGAAGTACAGATGGCTCTGACCCTTCTTGTAGACTGCCTTAGTGTTCTTTGACCAGTGCAGTTTATTGTCAATTCATATCCCCAGGTATTGTAATCCTCCACCATGTCCACACTGACCCCTTGGATGGAAACGGGTCACCGGTGCCTTAGCCCTCCTCAGGTCCACCACCAGCTCCTTAGTCTTTTTCACATTAAGCTGCAGATGATTCTGCTCACACCATGTGACAAAGTTTCCCACCGTAGCCCTGTACTCTGCCTCATCTCCCTTGCTGATGCATCCAACTATGGCAGAGTCATCAGAAAACTTCTGAAGATGACAAGACTATGTGCAGTAGTTGAAGTCCGAGGTGTAGATGGTGAAGAGAAAGGGAGACAGGCCAGACTCCTGTGGAGCCCCAGTGCTGCTGACCACTCTGTCTGACTCTCTTCGACACAGTATACTTCCTGGCACCCCCTTAGTGTAACAACAGGTATATCACATGCTAACATGAGAAAAATGATTCTGCTTTAATTTTTTATGTCTTTAAACTTAGCTTACACAGTACCTGTGGTGCTGTACAAATTCATCCTTCAGCTTGATAGTTTTTAGCAAGAGTTGAAATATTTGGTTCAAGTTGTGACCGCAAAGGCCTTGAAGTCCCCATGAGTAACATTGCCCAACCGGTTTCTGTTTTTTGAGAGTATGTGGTTCACTGCACTGAAGCCTCATTCATCAAGGTTGTAGGATGGAAGTGCAATGAAGAGCAGTTTTTCTCTTTTCCAAAGATCAGAAAACTTTGTGTGACAGTGTGGTCACGTACCATTTGTATACCACAAATGCTAACATTTTTGAAAAGCATTTTTACTGCTTTATCATTCTGAATTTTGATCGTTTCTTCTTGCAAGCTCTCTTCCTTCCACCTTGCAAAGAAATGGCTTAATTACATAGTCAGGAATTTCAAGCTCATTCAAATTCTTGAATCTATTCTGAAAATCCTTCTTCATTGACTGCATGTGTAAGCAGTATTCTTGCAAATCATCATCTATGAAAAAATGCCATGCTTTCCATGCAGGGAAACTGAAAACATTCTTCTCCCAATGTTTTGCATATTTCCAATCTTCTGATAAAAGTGGACTCTGCACTTTTTGCCTGGGTTAAATTGAAATTCTCACCTTGTAGTTTCATATTTAGAATATTCATTTTGTCGTACAGATCGGCTTGGTATGCCACATCCATATAGAATTTCAATAATCTTTCCCAAGTTCTTGTCAACTTTGAGGAAAAATTCAACCACGGTGTCAAAAAGACCAAAGAAACATTGTAAGCAGCAGCCTTTTGACAGCCAACACACTTCAATGTGAAGAAGCAAGCATTCAAACTCTTTATTATCTTGGTATAACTGGCAAAATATTCTGCTATTTAATGGCTTTGCCTTAATATTGTTGATAACAGATTACAAGAGTCATGCTTGAAAGAAGTTCCTGGCTGAGGTTTTTGGTTGCGAGATGTTGACAATGAATTTAACAATGGATTGCAAACAGGCTCGGAATACCACTAAACCAGTATGGTGACCTGTGCTCCAAATGTTGCACAACAAATTTGTGTTCCTAATTGGAATACTTTTATCCTTAATATACATTTTGAGCTCATTTTAGATTGATTCTCTGGTGATTTTTTTTTTAGCTTTTTGCAAAAGAGAATCTCTTGATAAACTTTCAAATCTCTTAGTATCTTTCCCTTCAGTTAGTCCTGACAAAGGGTCTCGGCCCGAAACATCGACAGTGCTTCTCCTTATAGATGCTGCCTGGCCTGCTGTGTTCCACCAGCATTTTGTGTGTGTTGTTTGAGTTTCCAGCATCTGCAGATTTCCTCATGTTAGCTGTCGATAAACTTTTCCATTTCTGACAAACCATACATGTCTTTAGTAATGCCTTGTCCCGTACAGTTGACTCATTCAGTTGTTTCCCAAATTTTGTTTTTTGTAGCTCTGTGCATAGTCTTCAACATCTTCACTCATTTTGTCAATACGACGAACTGCAGAGTTATTACTCGGAAATTGATTTTAAAATACTGGTATCCATTTTGAGAACACTTCTGATGCAGCAGGCATTATTAATCTTTTACCAGTTTTATGAGATTTTCCACACATTGCTGTCACTTGGGAAATGTTACAAAAAGCTATGAGACCACTATCAAAGTCATTTTTAGCTTTCTTTGCAAATGACTTGAATATGCAATGCTTTTCAAGTGCTTCTTTTACTGTATCTTCTGAAACTGAGTAATACCATAAGTAGCCTTTACAGGGTGTCTTATACAGAAGTATTCCTGCAATCTTGATGGTTACATGGCTTCATTAGACAGTACAATATCACAAATAAATTACATGGGCATTGCTGATCTGACAGGAATGGAATAAAACCATATTTCAGGTAAGTAACATTGTTTCTGTTTCTTAGCAGGATTAGAATTCAATGATTCACCACTTTCAGACTCATGGAGGTTGCACCGAACATATTTATCCATCATTAAAATAAAAAAAACTAACATAACTGGGAATACCTATGGGATGTTGACTTCAACAGCAAGTTAACACGGAACAATGGTAGTGGAACACAAAAGAATGGCAAGGCAAAAATGAAGATGACCGCAACAGCGAAAATTACATTGACAATGATTCAGATTGGAATCAATGTTAGTTGGGAAAGAGCTGGTGTTCGGCAAGCTACCTTTATACTATTCCTGTTAGTGCGTTTGACTAATCACGCAAGGTCTCGTAATCCCCAAAGATGATTCTTGACTGCATATATGAAGCTAAGGTCGCTTTGAACACCTCAAAGAATCCTCGACTGGCAGGCTCACTGATGGGCTCGATTTCACCATTTGGTTCCTGCCAGTGCTGTATCATTGCACGACCTGTTTTCTATAGATCTGTAGAGTAAGTTGAGATTGTGTACCTGACTTACCATTTGTTAAATTGCATGAACTCATTCCGTGCCATGAGTCAGGGGGAACTGTTGGGCACCCTGGTTGCTAATTCCGATAAACGTCTTTCGGTCGGTATGCATAGTCGGATGAGATTGCCAAGTTTCAGAAGCATTGGTACAACAAGTGCTCACCACCTGCAGAGCAGTAGTTCTTCTTGTGTTCCAGTTGGGCACCACTGATCTACATTCAGACTGACTATATTGATGACATGTTCTGAGATCCCTGAAAACCATTGGTAGCTGTGCCCTGGGGTGTTATTCTTTTATGTCTCCTAATTTTTAAGCGGTGTCACAAATAAAATGTGGACACTTAGAAATTTAAAGACATCTATGGAAATACATTAAAACTATGATAACTTGGCCCCCTCAACTTGGATGCTAGATTGGTAGGCTTTCTGGACTACCAACACACCTTTTGAAATATGTGTCACTGAGTAAAAGTAATTTTCCAGTGAACAAAGTGAATTTAAAGGGAACGTTGAGAAGGAAGCCATGATGAGTTTAAACAGGGCATTGGGAGCAAGTCCCAGTGCATTTAAACAGAGCATAGGGAAGAGGATCCAAGTGTGTTTAAAAGGTGAGTAAGAAATGGGGACTTTGAGTTTCAAGGGACTGCAGGGAATAGAGCCATGGTGAGTTTAAGAATACATGAAACAAGGCCCAGCAAGTGTTGAGAGCAAAACAAGCAAGTCAAATACAGAGCCATTGGGTTTTCCAAACTATAAAATAGGAAATTATGGCTGTTCTACTGTAAATGTTAACTTTTAAAGGAACCTGCATCTTTTTGTAGGTACTGGGTGAGCCAAAGAATTTCTCTTAGATTTTCATCCTTCTGACAAAATTCTCTTTCTTCCACCATCACCCTCTGCTCACTTTCTCTGTTAGTTTGACCAACTTTTTTCCCCATTGGAACTGAGAAAGAAAGAATATTCCCACAGGTTTTGCCTGAGTTTTCCCCACATCTATTTTTGTTTGTGTATTATTCAATTTATGACTTATTATGAGTCATTACGTGTTATGACTCATTCAATATGAACTTTTAGAATAAGCTTTGTCTTTTTTTGTTTTTGGACAAAAAACAGCTTTGTCTTTTGGACACCAAATGCTGTTTTAGATTTCTGAAATACAGGAGTACTCAATCGGCATGCACTCAACCTTCAACTACTTGGGAATCAGACGTCAGTCTTTGATCAGTAGCAGTAACTACGTTGGAGTGCTGGGCTGGGTGGGACAAGACAAGAGGACAAGATTTATAAATCTAATTAATAATCCATTTAATGTTCACTTGAAAATTAAACATTTTATATTGAAGAAAGCACCATTTGCTTAGTGATAGACAATTACTTTATATTTGATTTTAAAACTCAGATATAGTATGCAAGAAGATAGCTGGTGCATTGTTGATTTGAAGTTTCAATTATATATCATTGCAGGATACATTTTGGAATGAATGGTTCAATGCGCATCAATTCATCTGAGAGAAAACACAGCAGTGGAGCCCCAGCAGTCTTAGAGATTCAGCTAACCAGTGATTTTATTTGTTTCTTTGAGTCCACGTTCGATATCAGGTAAGTTATTGGGTATAAGATTTGCGTTTAGGTTTATTTTCATGCTTTTAAATTTTGCTTATTAGAATCTATTTTGCATTGATTGCTGATAGAAGTGAGTTTCATATGTCATTTCCAGATTAGTTAAAACTTAAAAATAGAATTACATTTACTGTGTACATAATGCACATTTTGAAGCTATTTAGGCAATGTAATCTTGTAACTACTAATACAGTGGGCTCTGGTTAATTGGAACATCGGTTAATCAGGGTAGCTGCTTATCTGGGACAACTTTTAAAGACTGAAAACTAATTGAGAAAATAGGAGAGATTCCCTTTGTTTATTTCGGACACTATGCCGTTTAATTGGTCTGGAGACTTGCCAGATGGTTTCTAACTAATGTCAGTCATGTGCACTTGTGTGGCTGTAGACACTGTACCGTGCTTAGAGTGAACAGTTACGAAATGGCATCAGTTACGTATGTTTGTTTTCAAAAAGCAGTGATTTTCACTGATAGTTGGGAAGTAAGCAGCAAGACAATTCAAAACTGTTTTGCTCATTGCGGTTTCAAATATTGAGGCTTGGAGATGCCAGAATTGGCCAGGAGTGAAAAATGAAACTACTTGCACTGCTACAACAAGTGGAACTACAAAGAATTTGAAGGTATCAGCAATCATCTTGTATGTTACAATAAAAATGAATATTTGGAAGACTCAATTGTCAAAAGCAGTCCACGGAAGGCAGTCCATTATCTGCACTAGAAGGGCACTATGAAGGGAGTCCATCACCTGCACTGATTTTGTTCATTTACAGTCAATCAACAGTCATGGCAGCATAACTGGATGAATTCTTCTGTTGATAACTATTAGGAACCAATACACAGTTTTATACCTCAGCAGTATTGGCAATCTTCTAATTTGTTCTGCATTTTATTTTAATTCATTATTTGTAACTCAGTTAAATGGTAGTTTGTCTTTTTTAATGTCTTTATAATTATAGCATTGAAGACTGGCTAATGGGGATTTGTTTAATTGGGCCAAAATGTACTGTTTGTGATGTATCCCAATTAACTGGAAACCACTGTGTTGCATAAATAGAAATGTCATAGGTATTCAGATAAGTTGCTTTTAGGTGTTGGTTAAGGACTATTTGTTGTTCAAGACATGGAAAACTACTTTTTTTTTTGAAAAATGTTCCAAAAGAGTTGTAACTACGTGAACATCTGATTTTTAAGGTAACTGACAACACAGTATTTTTTTCAATGCTGCATGGTATTTGGCCTGAATATTGTCATTAATTCCATAAAATTAATAATCTTTGTAAGATTTAGTTTTAAAATTTGCTTTTCAAAACTGAAATTCTACTATCTTTGTCTTAACAATTTATGTACCTCAAAGGTTGCAAAAATTCAAGTTGTCATTTGTTATTAAAAGCTATTTTTGTTTCCTTGCACTTTAGATTAATTAAGTTTTGAAAGCTGATACAAATCTCTCCCCATTAACAAGGGCAAGGTGGGGAGGGTTAGGTTCCTAGAGAACCCTTGGTTATGCACTAACTTGCGCAGCAGGCAATTAACTTTTGCGGAGGATAGCATTTGCCCAACGTAATAGGTCAGAAATGAGTCAACCTCTCCCACTTCAGATGCAGTAAATCAAACTGCCTTGTTTTGACCAGCTGAAATGTACAAATTGAAACTTCATTCATTCATTCGTCCAGTGACTATTGTTGCTAGATGGAAGATCCCAGTTGTCTCTTTCCCCATTTTAACTAATTTATTTCACATTCTTTCCCATCAAGCAGGTTGAATGTTGGTGCTTTTCATGGATCTCTATTTTATAAGTTTTTTCAAATGTGTTCTTTATGTTGCTATGTTGAAAATATTTGTTATGTAACAACTGAAATGAAATAAAGCCCTTTCTTATACAATTCTTTAAGTGAATGTTTGCTAATTAGAAGAGATAATTTTATTAGGAAATGGTTTGGGGGAAGTAGTCTTTGGATAAAAATAAAAAATGGTTATAAGAATAAATGTGAAGAAAATTTTGAACATCACTGCTGTTATATTTCTGCTCTTAATCTGAATATTGAGAATTACATATTACAGCATTAGTTGCAACCAAATGATCTGTTTTCTCTTAAAGTCATATCCAGTTTCTTAGATAACTTGACTGGTTCAAATAAGTTTCTTCTAGGAGGGTCAGACAAACTTTACAATTAAAACAAAAACCTTGCTGCCTAGCTGGGTTTTAAAATTTTGTAAGATGAATGCTCTATAATAAACATTTTCAACATAATAGGAATATTTTTGTATTACCTGCTAGGAGTACTTCAGAATGTGAGGAGAAAGTAAAAATGATGGAAGAACTGGATATTTGCTCGGTAAAATTTAGTTGCTCCCGAGCTGAGGAAGAGCTAAAGCGACATGGTCCCCGCATGATATGTGACGTTCTGTTGGACCAGGCTGTGCTGCCAGGAGTAGGAAATATCATCAAAAATGAATCAATATTTGACAGTTGCCTTCATCCTGCTATAAAGGTAAAATTCTTGTGTAGTAGATTCCATTTTTTTTTTACTTTTTATTTACTCCTAGCCCAATTTTCCTCCTGATTCTGTCGAAAATTCTTCCGAAGATGCTATACTTCCGCCTCAACTCAGTCCAGCTGTTTAATGAAGAAAGTGAGCAAAAAAGCCATTTGACCAGGTCACTCATGGTAGGCTGATCCACAAGATAAAAATGCATGGTATCTACAAAGACTTGGAAGTGACAGAGGATAATGGTGCAAGAGTGTATTTCTGAGTGGAGGTCCGTGATCTGTGATGTTCTGCAGAGATAGGAGCTATAAGTCATAGAATCCTAGAGCGTTACAGCACAGGAACAAGTCCTTTGGCTCATTGAGTCTGTGCCAATAAATAAATATATAGTAATTACTTGGTGGAAAATATAAACTTTAATAAGTTTGCAAATGAGACAGATGGAGTTGTGGACAGCATAGGGGGCTATCGAAGAATACGACAAGTTGCAGATATGGGCAGAGAAATGACATGGAGTTTAAACTGAACATTGTGAAGTGTTGCATATTGAGGTCAAATATAAGGGGAAAGTACTGTATACAATTAACGGCAGGTCTTTTAACAGCATTTTTGTTCTCTGTAAAGGTGCTGCCTGATCTACTGACTGTTCATACTATTTTAATTTTCTTCAGATTTCCAGTTGCATATGTGATGAATTTTTAGTGTTCCTATTATCCTATTTATACTATTTTACTATTTAGTCAAATTTCACATATCATAACTTCTGTTCCTCATATCTTTTGGCTTGTTTCTTTACTGTGCCGTGATAATATATTTAGAATGTGAAGGGATTTTTTAAAAATAGTGTTTTCCATCTGGTGTGAGGAAAAACAGAATTGGATTAATTTATACAACTGATGTTGAATTGAAGGTTATTCAATAGAGTATATTGTTATGAAATCAATAAATAATAAGTTATTTTGATTTACTATATAAAAATAGAAATAAATACTGATATTTTAGTGACTTCTCATACATTAGAATTGGTCCCTGGCACCAATTATTCAGTGCTTCAAAATCTTTCAAGTACTGATTTATTGTGACCCCTGTTGTATTTTACATTTCAGCTGACGATTGTTATTTCTACTTCTTGTTCAATTTTTATTTTAAGGCTGTGCAGAGACTCTAAAATGGCTACAGCCTCTTGTTTACACTGTGCTAATTTGAGTCGATGTAACAGCACAGCATCTTTGTGCTGTCTACTATTAATTACCTCAGTTTCTTCAGAAGGAATTACTAGAAGGTCTAATAATCAGTTTCTGTGACCACAGCTTAATAGTGTACACCTTTTGAAGGGAAATTCCACAGTGGCTAGAACAGATGCCAGACCGTCTGAGTTGATTTGACCTAGGAAAGTATCAAAATGATTGAAGGTGGGAGAGTGTGAGGACTTCTTATTTCTGATGACACCCTGGTGATTATAAGTCAAAAAAATGGAATCGATTTTTAATTCAACAAGAATTGTAAGTACTTAAATCACAGCATTTCATTAGCAGCTAAAAGGGAGAATTTTGTAGCCAAAGTGTCCATCGTTCATCTTTTTAAATAAAGTGGATTTGAACAGAGTGGAGAATGGACTTCCAAATACGAGATGACTTTTTCTTTTAGTATGCCAACTGACTTTTTATGTCATTTCTATGGCTATCAACTATACTTCAAGTTGAACTGTTTAGTTATTACCAGGTATTATTTTTTTTAAAAATACTTGAATTGTAATGGCATTTAGTGATTTCTAATAAGTTTAACATTAAATATCTGGATTTTATTAAGTAAATCATTAACTGGGATAATTGTTCTTTCTTGCAGATTTGTCAGTTATCAGCTGAGCAAATACGTCACCTTGTAAGAGTAACTCGAGACTTCACAATTCTCTTTTGTACGGTAAGAATATTTTTCAAGAAGTGAATAATATTGTTTTCCAATTATTTGAAAAGGGCATAATATGTAGTTACATAGTTGAGCACTTAATATAGAAGGTGAGGGATGGTTCATATTTACAGCTTTCTATATACAGTCAGCCCTCCTTAGCCGCGAATTCCGCATCCGCGAATTCAACCAACCGTGAATAGCGAAAACCCAGAAGTGCTCTTCCAGCACTTGTTGTTCGAGTACGTACAGACTTTTTTTCTTGTCATTATTCCCTAAACAATGCAGTATAACAAATATTTTACATAGTATTTACATTGTATTAGCTGTTATAAGTAATCTAGAGATGATTTAAAGTATACGGGAGGATGTGCGTGGGTTATCGTTGATCGGGATTGAAAAAAATCGGAAGTTATCTTACTAAGTAAGTCGGAACAGGTACATCCAGTATTATTTAGCGTCAGTAAGTCAAATGTTTGCATTCGTATATAGTATATATTTTACCTTTCTAAAACACTTAAGAACGTATGTTTCAGTGCCGGGCTCGGGAAGTTCCCGAGTTCGATCTAGTGACAGATCACTATCGAATGCACTCTCCACCGTGCCAGGTTGATGTGGAGGATCAAAAACCCAAAACCCAATAATTAAACCACTGCATTGCTCAGTAATAATTGTAGCTTTCATTGGGGCAGGGCCTTTCACATGCTCCATTAAAATTGTTCTGATCGTTGACCGACTGAGCCTAATGCTTTTCCAATGATAGATAGCGTTTCACTTCCTTCTGATCACTTTACTACTTCCACCTTATTTTCAATCGCGATCGTGATTATTTTCGTGAACAGAAACACCGTGGATTCAGAGCTACGCCGGGTCCTAATGCCCACCGCTCTGAACATGTTAAATAAAGTCCTGGGTTCTGCTGGGTCCTAAAGACCACCACACTGATTCAGGTTAAATAAGGGACTTGAGCATCCGCGATTTTTGGTATCCACGGGGGGGGGGGGCGGTGTTCTCGGAACCAATCCCTTGCGGATAAGAAGGGCCGACTGTATTTGCAATCAAAATGCACCATTTTAAAATTATACACTGCATAGAAATTATTTTAACAAAAGGTTTTTTTGGTATTAAAGTACACTTCTGATTTATATTTTTGAAAAATCATTAATTAGATTTCCAGAATAAAATTCACTTTTTTTCCCCTTGACCAGCATTACTGCTCTAATATTCCAGAAATGGTGGAATCAAAACTGTTATTGTTATCTGGGGTAACACACAAAATGCTGGAGGAACTCAGCAAGTCAGACAGTATCCATGAAGGGGTACAAACAGCCAATATTTATTCAGCAGGAATTGCAAGGAAGGAGACAGAAGCCAGATGGAGGGAGGGGAAGGGAAACAAACTGGCAGATAATGGTTGTACTTCTGCTTTAATAAAAAAGCAATATTTTCTCTGAAACCATCATGTGATTCATGACTTGAGAACTATTATTAATATTGATCTTGCACTGAACATATTATGCTTGTCTGCTCTTTTAGAAAAAAAGTCCCAACATGTGCCTCAGTGCCATCTTCTACCATTTAGGCAAAGCTCTGTGCGGGCTCATCATCTTAAGCTCTTTTCAATTCAGTGCAGTGCTGTAGCTAGTGTTTTTCCTTTTGTCTTTTGAAAAAGCCACCAATTCCTTAGATAAAAGTATATCCAGAATGCCTGTATAGCAATAATATCTGAATGTGCCCTTTGTCTTTTTCTTCAGTTTCTTCAAGATCTTGTCCTTGCAGCATTAAATTTCTAACCACATTCAAAGTTCCTTCCAAAGTTTGGAACTCAAAGTTCCAAATGCACACTCCTGCTTGACGTATAAAAACTTTAAGCAGTTTTCATAGTTTTAAACTTATAATAATCTTATATTTAAGCAAGGGTTATGAAAGGCTTTTTAAATATGTCCTATACTCATACAAAAACAATGCATTAAAATTTGCATAAGCCATTGAACATGCACCACCTGCTGTTATCAGAATCTTTGATGGACCTCTCATGCTCCAAAAGATGAGTTCTTGATCTTTCAATCTACCTTCATAATGGCCCTTGCACTTTATTTGTCTACCTGCACCATACTTTCTTTGTAACTAACACTTTCTGTATTGTGTTTTTCACCTTTTGTACTACATCAATGTACTTGAATATGGAACGATCTCTGGAATGCTGTACATTGGTAAATGTGAAAATAAACTAATTACCAATTTATTTAAAATTTGCTAAAGATATTTGCATACTAACAAGTTAAAGCAAAGGTAAGGAAGGTTTGTTGATCACTAAAAATCAGGGCAACTCAGAGTTAGCTATTTAGCTTGGGATATCTTGTTCAGACTCTGGAAAAGCAATGAGCAGATACAAATGTAAGCAGAACTTTTTTTTATATTTGGAGATGCAGCATGCTAACAGGCCATTCCGGCTCAACGAGTCCCCGCTGCCCAGTTACATTAATGTGACCACTTAACCTGCTAACCTGTATATCTTTGGAGTGTGGAGGGTGGTGGGCACGAGGCAGAAACCCATGCAGTGATGGGGAGAAGGTACAAACGCCTTACAGACAGCGGTGGAATTGAACCTGGATTACTGGCGTTGTAAGAGCATATGCTAACTGCTACACAACAATGCTGCCCACCATTCTTGAACTTAATTGGTTAAAATGAACAACAAGCTGTTTTGATTTGAGAGGGCACAGAGGAACTCAAAAATTATGTTTTTAAATTCAAGCAGATATGGTAAGATTGAAAAATATATTGATTGGAGTCAACTTGGCTCAACTGTTATTGTGTGAAACTATAGTGCAGATTAGGAAAAAGACTACAAAGAGAATTGAAAAGGAAGGGTGGTGTTGTTAGTTAAGTGTCCAGGTACAATGCAGAGAAATGATCTATATTCAGGAAATGAGGATTATCATTCTTAATTTTTGGATTTCCTTTTACAAACTTTAGTGGTTTATTATGTTTATATTAGAGTAAAAGTTTAATTAATGTTCTTGTCAGTTTTAGTCTTAACATTTACTTCATGTCTGAAGTCCAACTTTTCCACATGGTATCAAAATTTTCTCTTTGGCACCAGGACAATTATTGAGGGGCAAATCAGAAATCTGCAAGTTATTGGCACAATTTGAGCTCTTATTTTAAACATTGGAAAATATTTGTTTCTCTCAATCAGTCTGACCAATCGTCTGTTATGGTTTATTTCATTTTCTGTTATTTTAGTGTCGGAAGATTGGGTCAGCCTTGTATAAACACTTCAGAGTTTACAAGCGTTCCACGTGCAGACAGTGCAATGGTAAAATTATTGTCTGCCGCCTTGGTGAGAATAATCGAATGACGTATTTCTGCTCGCACTGTCAGACGGAAGATCCCAGCCAAGTTAACAATGGGTATTGCCAATATATATTTTGTAGTAAAATACACCATTTACCAGACTGAGAGTTGAACTGAGCTGATGTGACTTTGTTTTTTTTAATATTCTTTCATCAATTTAATTCTGAGGTACAATTTTTATTTTAACTTGGAATGACTTAAATTTTATTACAAAATTATTTTTCACATGGGATTTTGAATTAAAAACCCCAAAGCAATCTTTTAATTTAGCATCCTTCCATTTGCTTCATCAATATTCTTTTCCTTCCAGTATAAGGTGAGAAGTGAGGATGTTTGCTGATGTTGCATAATGTTTCATTCTACTCGCATCTCCTCAACAGAACTATCTGTCCATTGCTGCATACTGCATGATTTGGACAGCATTCAAACATAAGCCTATATAGCAATGACCCCACCAAAGTGCTAGGCAATAATCATCTCCTCCAACAAAATATTGTAACAGCCTAGTCTTGACACTCAAAGGTTTTCATGACAGAGTCCATCCATCAATATTTGAGGGAGTTACTAGTGAGCAGAGCATTTTCCTCTTATTAGGAAAGTAGCAAGAATGAGTCAGGGTTTGGGTATCCTGCAGCGAGTGACACCCTAAGGTCTCTCTACCATATACAAGGCTCAAGTCAAATGCGTGATCGAACACTGTCCACTTAACTGGTTGAGTTCAGTGTTTCAAGAAGACATCCCATGATAGAGTGGACCACTCCATCAAACTACTTTAAATGTTCGTTCCCTCCAGCACTACTGTACTATGGCTGCCATGTGAACTGTATAGAAGGTTCGCTGCAGTTACTTGTCCAGGCTAGTTTGACAGCATCTCCAAAACCTTTAGTGTACTTCTATCACCAATAAAGGCAAGGACAACAGACGTTGGGAAAATCTGTACTGTCTTGGTCTTGAATTATATATCACTGTTCTTCATAGTTTTCTGGACCTAAATCCTGGAATTCCCTTTCTCAATAACATTGTGGGAACTTCACCTGAGGCTTTGCAGTGATATAGCTCACCATCACTATTCCAACAAAAATAATGGATGGACAGCAATTGGTGGACATAGTCCAATGATGTCCAGATGCCAAAGATGGACATTTAAAAAAAAAAAAAAGTTGTGTAATGGTTTTCAAACTTGTTTCCATCCTTATTTGTT
The DNA here is from genome assembly GCF_048418815.1 of Hemitrygon akajei. NCBI lineage: Eukaryota > Metazoa > Chordata > Chondrichthyes > Myliobatiformes > Dasyatidae > Hemitrygon > Hemitrygon akajei. The sequence goes on from NC_133129.1 coordinate 29,969,985, forward strand.
GTACACACTTTGCTATATTGACTCACCTTGTTTCTGCTAGATGATGTTTCCTGTCACACTTAGTATTGCAGTACTGTAGGCTTAGATCTGAGGAACAAGATGTGACGTTATTGGGCATTTATCTTGGTGGTTTGTGGTTGGTCTGAGTGTTGCAAGTCTCATTTCCTGAACTAAAAATGTGATTGTGATACACCTGCGGAATCAGTTACCTGAAGTCTGACCTAATCATCTTCTGGTCTTTGTCAGTTGCTCTCCCCCCCCCCCCCCCCCCCACCACTTTTCCCCTCAAATTCTTCAAAGCTATTTATTTTATTTATCTTGGTGTTGAACAATATTGAGCCACAGGATCAAGTGCTGCATGTATTTTTGGTTTCATTTTCTAGTTGTGATATGATCAATACATCCATTCCTGAGTTTACTTTAGGAAGGCTCTGAATCATTGCTGTCCACCTGATGAAAATATTCCCTCTGTGAAGGAGTTGTATAATTTGACCCCATGACAATGAAAGCATACTAATATAAATCTAAGTCATGATGGTGTGAACATTGAAGGAAAACTGGCAAATCAGGCCCTGGTTCCTTTTGGCTTTGAAGGAAAGATGGTATTGAAGAGGCCTGGGTGTGTTGCTGTAGTACATCCAGTAGCAAAATATGTCAGCAGTGTTCAGATTAATTGCTTTGACTTGTTTTTCATCTAGATGTTTCCCATCACGCATAGTCCTTAAATTTATGCTTGATTCTGAGGGGCAAGACTCTGGAGCATTTATCTTGGTGCTTTCTGATAGTATTTTATGGTTTGTCCAAGTGTTGAAGTCACAACAAAATAGGAGTAGGACACCAAGCCCCTGAAACGTGCCCTGCCATTCAGTGTGATTATGGTTGATCCACCCAGGTCTCCACAGAAACATAGAAAACCTACAGAACAATATAGCCCCTTTGGCTCACAAAGCTGTGCCAAACATGTCCATACCTTAGAAATTGCCTAGGGTTACCCATAGCCCTCTATTTTTCTGAGCTCCATATACCTGTCCAGGAGTCTCGTAAAAGGCCCTATTGTGTCTGCCTCCACCACCATCACCAGCAGCCCATTCCACACACTCACGGCTCTCTGTGTTTAATAAAATAAAAACTTACCCCTGACATCTCCTCTATATCTACTTCCAAGCACCTTAAAACTGTGCCCTCTCGTGCTAGCCATTTCAGCCCTGGGGAGAAAGCCTCTGACTATCCACATGATCAATGCGTCTCATCATCTTGTACACCTCTATCAGGTCACCTCTCATTCTCTGTTGCTCCAAGGAAAAAAGGCTGGGTTCACTCAACCTATTCTTATAAGGCATGCTCCCCAATCCAAGCAACATCCTTGTAAATCTCCACTGCACCCTTTCTATGGTTTCCACATCCTATAGTGAGGTAACCAGAACTGAGCACAGTACTCCAAGTGTGGTCTGATCAGGGTCCTATATAGCTGCAAAATTACCTCTCGGCTCCTAAACTCATTCCCATGATTGATGAAGGCCAATGTACCGGATGCTTTCTTTTTAAAATATATTTTTATTGAAGGAATGAGACAATACAGAATACATAATGGATTACGTTTTCCTCCATTTTGCTTTTATATCTTGCCCCTAAACAAAATTCCCCTCACCTGCCCTCCCCAAACATACCATGGCAGCTAACGTATTTACAACATTTCATGAATACAAGTACGGGCATTTCACAGCCAAACCCCCCACGCTACTTCAGGATGAAGGCCCACACACATCCACAACATATAACCATATAACAATTACAGTACGAAAACAGGCCATCTGGGCCCTTCTAGTCCGTGCCGAACGCTTACTCTCTCCTAGTCCCACCTATCTGCACTCAGCCCATAACCCCCCATTCCTTTCCTGTCCATATACCTATCCAATTTTACTTTAAATGACAAAATAGAACCTGCCTCTACCACTTCTACTGGAAGCTCATTCCACACAGCTACCACTCTGAGTAAAGAAATTCCCCCTCGTGTTACCCCTAAACTTTTGCCCCCTAACTCTCAACTCATGCCCTCTTGTTTGAATCTCCCCTACTCTCAATGGAAAGAGCCTATCCACGTCAACTCTATCTATCCCCCTCATAATTTTAAATACCTCTGTCAAGTCCCCACTCAACCTTCTACGCTCCAAAGAATAAAGACCTAACTTGTTCAGCCTTTCCCTGTAACTTAGGTGCTGAAACCCAGGTAACATTCTAGTAAATATTCTCTGTACTCTCTCTAATTTGTTGACATCGGTGACCAGAACTGTACACAATATTCCAAATTTGGCCTCACCAATGCCTTGTACAATTTTAACATTACATCCCAACACCTACACTCAATGCTCTGATTTATAAAGGCCAGCATACCAAAAGCTTTCTTCACCACCCTATCCACATGAGATTCCACCTTCAGGGAACTATGCACCATTATTCCTAGATCACTCTGTTCTACTGACAGCCCTCCACACTATCCACAACACCCCCAACCTTTGTGTCTTCAGCAAATTTACCCATCCATCCACTTCCTCATCCAGGTCATTTATAAAAATCACGAAGAGTAAGGGTCCCAGAACAGATCCTTGAGGCACACCAGTGGTCGTTGACCTCCATGCAGAATATGACTTGTCTACAACCACTCTTTGCCTTCTGTGTGCTAGCCAGTTCTGGATCAACAAAGTAATGTCCCCCTGGATCCCATGCCTCCTTACTTTCTCAAGAAGCCTTGCATATGGGGTACACTGTATCCATATACACTACATCTGGTCTACCTTCATCAATATGTTTAGTCACATCCTCAAAAAATTCAAACATGCTTGTAAGGCACAGCCTGCCATGGTTACTATTCCTAATCATATTATGCCTCTCCAAATGTTCATAAATCCTGCCTCTCAGGATCTTTTCCATCAACTTATCAACCACTGAAGTAAGAACTCCACTTTTATTTTATGTGAGTTCCTTGTAACACTTTATCCCTTGAACTCACAATGATATTTCAGTTTCCACTTTATTTACTGTTTATCGATTGATCTGGACTCCGCCACCCCGAAGGTCATAGAATTCCAGATGTTCATTCTCCTCTAAAAGAAGAAATTTCTACACACTTCCATTTTTAAATGACAAGCCCCATTGTTTTAGTTACATCCCCTTTGTTTGTGACTTTTCCGTTGGTGAAAACATTTCAACATCAACCTGTCAATCCCCTTTAGAGCTGGTGAATGGTCTTACCATTCAAAATGACTTTCTTGAATGCTATTTGGTTTCTTGACTATTACAACTGTAGTCATTCAGAGAGATGGAAAGTTCTCATTGTTTCCTCTTCCCATTCTCAGTCTTTGTCTCAGAGATGACGTGATTTATCTCGGAGGCTGACGTTAGAGCATCTTACAAGAGGGTGAACCCTTGCAAGGCATTACCTTTGTACCTTGTAGGGTTCTGAAAACCTGTGCCAAGCAGCTGGCGGGAGTGTTGAAGGACATCTTCAATCGCTCACTGCTGCAATTGGAGGTTCTCATCAGCTTCAAAAGGGCGACAATCTTACCGGTGTCCAAAAAGAGATGGGTGAGCTGCCTCAACAACAATCACCCAGTGGCACTCACATCTACTGTTTTCGTTTGGAGAAGGAAGTCGGAGGATCAGAACGGGAGTGCGGCAGGAGACATCTTTAATTTTTCTTATTCTCATTGGAGTTAAGAGAGGCGGGACTGCGCAGGCATGTGACGGCAGGCAGTGAAGCAGGGAAGATTTAAAAAGGGCAGAAATCCTGAATCGGTTTTCGTTTGGAGAAGGAAATCTGAGGATCAGAACGGGAGTACGGTGGGAGACATCTTGAATTTTTCTTATTCTCATCAGAGTTAAGAGAGGCGGGACTGCGCAGGTGTGTGACGGCGGGCAGTGAAGCAGGGAAGATTTAAAAAGGACACAGCCTTATACAGCGGGCAGCGGAGTGAGCCGGGAGCAGAGTGAAGGCTTAAGGGCTTGGGTTCAACGGGCTTAGGTGGAAGCGGGCAAGGCAAGGTAGGTTTAGGTTTCAGTTTTTCCTGTTATTTGAGGAAAGGGGAAGTATGAATGTGAGGGCAGCTTGTTGTTCTCAGTGTTGAATGTGGGAGGTCCTGGAGTCTCCTAGCCTCCCGGAAGTCCACATCTGTGCCAGGTGCGCCGAGCTGCAGCTCCTACGTGACCATGTTAGGGAACTGGAGCTGCAGCTCGATGACCTTCATCTGGTCAGGGAGAGTGAGGAGTTGATAGAGAGGAGTTACAGGCAGGTGGTCACACCGGGACCACGGGAGTCAGGCAGGTGGGTCACGGTTAGGAGGGGGAAGGGGGAACAGTCAGGTACTAGAGAGTACCCCAGTGGCTGTGCCCCTTGACAATAAGTACTCCTATTTGAATACTGTTGGTGGGAGGGGAGCAGCCTACCTGGGGGAAGCAACAGCAGCCGTGCCTCCGGCACAGAGTCCAGCCCTGTAGCTCAGAAGGGTAGGGAAAGGAAGAGGAAGGCAGTAGTAATAGGGGACTCGATAGGGGCTCAGATAGGTGATTCTGTGGACGTGATCAGGAGACCCGGATGGTAGTTTGCCTCCCTGGTGCCAGGGTTCGGGATGTTTCTGATCGTGTCCAAGATATCCTGAAGTGGGAGGGTGAGGAGCCAGAGGTCGTGGTACATATAGGTACCAATGACATAGGTAGGAAAAGGGAAGAGGTCCTAAAGGAGAATATAGGGAGTTAGGAAGGCAGTTGAGAAGAAGGGCCACAGAGGTAGTAATCTCGGGATTACTGCCTGTGCCACGCGACAGTGACAGTAGGAATGGAATGAGGTGGAGGATAAATGCGTGGCTGAGGGATTGGAGCAGGGGGTAGGGATTCAAGTTTCTGGATCATTGGGACCACTTTTGGGGCAGGTGTGACCTGTACAAAAAGGACAGGTTACACTTGAATCCTAGGGGGACCAATATCCTGGCAGGGAGATTTGCTAAGTCTACTGGGGAGGCTTTAAACTAGAATGGTTGGGGGGTGGGAATCAATTTGAAGAGACTAGGGGAAAGGAGGTTAGTTCACAAATAGAGAAAGCTAGTAGACAGTGTGTGAGGGAGGATAGGCAGGTGATAGAGAAGGGGAGCGCTCAGACCGAAGATGTAGGGGAGAAGGAAGAAAAAGATAATAAAGTTGATCGCTTAGTTAGGGATAAACAGAGAGGAAGAGGTGGAGAGTTTCTTAAATGCACCTATTTTAATGCTAGGAGCATTGTAAGAAAGGTGAATGAGCTTAGAGCATGGATTGATACCTGGAAATATGATGTTGTAGCTATCAGTGAAACATGGTTGCAGGAGGGGTATGATTGGCAATTAAATATTCCTGGATTTTGTTGCTTCAGGTGTGATAGAATCGGAGGGGCAAGAGGAGGAGGTGTTGCATTGCTTGTCTGAGAAAATATTACAGCAGTGCTTTGGCAGGATAGATTAGAGGGCTCATCTAAGGAGACTATTTGGGTGGAATTGAGGAATGGGAAAGGTGTAGTAACACTTATAGGGGTATATTATAAACCACCTAATGAGGAGTGAGAATTGGAGGAGCAAATTTGTAAGGAGATAGCAGATATTTGTAGTAAGCACAAGGTTGTGATTGTGGGAGACTTTAATTTTCCACACATAGACTGGAAAGCCCATTCTGTAAAAGGGCTGGATGGTTTGGAGTTTGTAAAATGTGTGCAGGATAGTTTTTTTGCAGCAATACATAGAGGTACCGACTAGAGAAGGGGCAGTGTTGGATCTCCTGTTAGGGAATGAGATAGGTCAGGTGACGGACGTATGTGTTGGGGAGCACTTCGGGTCCAGTGATCACAATACTATTAGTTTCAATATGGTTACGGAGAAGAATAGGAATGGACCCAGGGTTGAGATGTTTGATTGGAGAAAGGCTAACTTTGAGGAGATGCGAAAAGATTTAGAAGGAGTTGATTGGGATAATTTGTTTTATGGGAAGGATGTAATAAAGAAATGGAGGTCATTTAAAGGTGAAATTTTGAGGGTACAGAATCTATGTTCCTGTTAGGTTGAAAGGAAAGGTTAAAAGTTTGAGAGCGCCATGGTTTTCAAGGGATATTGGAAACTTGGTTTGGAAAAAGAAGTAGAACTACAATAAATGTAGGCAGCATGGAGTAAATAAGGTGCTCGAGGAATGTAAAGAATGTAACAAGAATCTTAAGAAAGAAATTAGAAAAGCTAAAAGAAGATACGAGGTTGCTTTGGCAAGTAAGGTGAAAATAAATCCAAAGGGTTGCTACAGTTATATTAATAGCAAAAGGATAGTGAGGGATAAAATTGGACCCTTAGAGAATCAGAGTGGACAGCTATGTGTGGAGCTGAAAGAGATTGGGGAGATTTTGAACAATTTCTTTTCTTTGGTATTCACTAAGGAGAAAGATATTGAATTGTGTAAGGTAAGGGAAACAAGTAGGGAAGTTATGGGAACTATGACAATTAAAGAGGAGGAAGTACTGGCACTTTTAAGGAATACAAAAGTGGATAAATCTCCGGGTCCTGACAGGATATTCCCTAGGACCTTGAGGGAAGTTGGTGTAGAAATAGTAGGGGCTCTGACAGAAATATTTCAAATGTCATTAGAAACGGGGATGGTGCCAGAGGATTGGCGTATTGCTCATGTGGTTCCATTGTTTAAAAAGGGTTCAGAGAGTAAACCTGAGCGATTATAGGCCTGTCAGTTTGGTGTCAGTGGTGGGTAAATTAATGGAAAGTATTCTTAGAGATGGTATATATTATCTAGATAGACAGGGTCTGATTAGGAATAGTCAGCATGGATTTGTGCGTGGAAGGTCATGTGTGATAAATCTTATTGAATTTTTTGAAGAGATTATGAGGAAAGTTGATGAGGGTAAAGCAGTGGATGTTGTCTATCTGGACTTTAGTAAGGCCTTTGACAAGATTCCGCATGGAAGGTTAGTTAGGAAGGTTCAATCATTAGGTATTAATATTGAAGTAGTAAAATGGATTCAACAGTGGCTGGGTGGGAGATGCCAGAGAGTAGTGGTGGATAACCGTTTGTCAGGTTGGAGGCTGGTGGCTAGTGGTGTGCCTCAGGGATCTGTATTGGGTCCAATGTTGTTTGTCATATGCATTAATGATCTCGAAGATGGGGTGGTAAATTGGATTAGTAAGTATGCAGATGATACTAAGGTAGGTGGTGTTGTGGATAATGAAGTAGGTTTTCAAAGCTTGCAGAGAGATTTAGGCCAGTTAGAAGAGTGGGCTGAACAATGGCAGATGGAGTTTAATGCTGATGGGTGTGAGGTGCTACATTTTGGTAAGAATAATCCAAATAGGACATACATGGTAAATGGTAGGGCATTGAAAAATGCAGTAGAACAGAGTGATCTTGAATAATGGTGTATAATTCCCTGAAGGTGGAATCTCATGTGGATAGGGTGGTGAAGAAAGCTTTTGGTATGCTGGCCTTTATAAATCAGAGCATTGAGTATAGGAGTTGGGATGTAATGTTAAAATTGTACAAGGCATTGGTAAGGCCGAATTTGGAGTATTGTGTACAGTTCTGGTCACCGAATTATAGGAAAGATGGCAACAAAATAGAGAGAGTACAGAGAATATTCACTAGCATGTTACCTGGGTTTCAGCACCTAAGTTACAGGGAAATGCTGAACAAGTTAGGTCCTTATTCTTTGAAGTGTAGAAGGTTGAGGGGGGACTTGATAGAGGTATTTAAAATAATGAGGGGGATAGATCGAGTTGACGTGGATAGGCTTTTTCCATTGAGAGTAGGGGGGATTCAAACAAGAGGACATGATTTGAGAGTTAGGGGGCAAAAGTTTAAAGGTAACACGAGGGGGTATTTCTTTACTCAGAGAGTGGTAGCTGTGTGGAATGAGCTTCCAGTAGAAGTGGTAGAGGCAGGTTCGGTATTGTCATTTAAAGTAAAATTAGATAGGTATATGGACAGGAAAGGAATGGGGGGTTATGGGCTGAGTGCGGGCCAGTGGGACTAGGTGAGTGTGAGTGTCGGCACGGACTAGAAGGGCCGAGATGGCCTGTTTCTGGGCTGTGATTGTTATATGGTTATATGAAGTGCTTTGAGAAGTTGGTCCTGATTAGAATCAACTCTTGCCTAAGCAGGGACCTGGATCCACTGCAATTTGCCTATTGTCACAGTTGGTCTACAGTGAATGCATTCTCACTGGTTTTCCACTCGACCTTCAATCACTTGGACAATAGTAAAACTTGAGTCAGGCTGCTGTTTATTGACTATAACTCTGCATTCAACCTAATCCAAAGGAGTTGAATGACTTCAGACCTGTTGCCTTGACGTCGCACGTGATGAAGACCATGGAGCGGCTGATAATACAGAATCTGAGGCCACAAACCAGGCACGCCCAGGATCCTCTTCAGTTTGCGTATAAGGAGAAGGTGGGAGTGGAGGATGCTATCATGTATTTGCTGCACAAATCACTCTCTCACCTAGATGGGGCCAGTTGTGCTGTGAGGATTACATTCCTTGACTTCTCTAGTGCCTTTAACACCATCCAGCCCAAGATCTTAAGGCACGAACTAACGGAGATGGAAGTAGACTCTCACATGGTGGATTGGATAGTGGACTACTTGACAGATAGACCCCAGTATGTGCGGTTGGGAGACTGTAGGTCTGACACGGTGGTCAGCAGCACAGGAGCGCCGCAGGGAACCGTACTCTCTCCGGTCCTGTTCACCCTGTACACATCAGACTTCCAATATAACTCGGAGTCCTGCCATGTGCAGAAGTTCGCTGATGACACGGCCATAGTGGGATGTGTCAGGAATGGACAGGAGGAGGAGTATAGGAAACTGATACAGGACTTTGTGATATGGTGCAACTCAAACTACCTGCGTCTCAATATCACCAAGACCAAGGAGATGGTGGTGGACTTTAGGAGATCTAGGCCTCATATGGAGCCAGTGATCATTAATGGAGAATGTGTGGAGCAGGTTAAGACCTACAAGTATCTGGGAGTACAGTTAGACGAGAAGCTAGACTGGACTGCCAACACAGATGCCTTGTGCAGGAAGGCACAGAGTCGACTGTACTTCCTTAGAAGGTTGGCGTCATTCAATGTCTGTAGTGAGATGCTGAAGATGTTCTATAGGTCAGTTGTGGAGAGCGCCCTCTTCTTTGTGGTGGCGTGTTGGGGAGGAAGCATTAAGAAGAGGGACGCCTCACGTCTTAATAAGCTGGTAAGGAAGGCGGGCTCTGTCGTGGGCAAAGTACTGGAGAGTTTAACATCGGTAGCTGAGCGAAGGGTGCTGAGTAGGCTACGGTCAATTATGGAAAACTCTGAACATCCTCTACATAGCACCATCCAGAGACAGAGAAGCAGTTTCAGCGACAGGTTACTATCGATGCAATGCTCCTCAGACAGGATGAAGAGGTCAATACTCCCCAATGCCATTAGGCTTTACAATTCAACCGCCAGGACTTAAGAACTTTTTAAAAGCTATTATTAATGCTTTTTGAGATAGTGATTTAGATGCATATCATATTTTTTACTGAATTAAGTATTGTATGTTATTAGTTTTGCTACAACAAGTGTATGGGACATTGGAAAAAAAAGTTGAATTTCCCCATGGGGATGAATAAAGTATCTATCTATCTATCTATCTAATCATCCCCTCAGTTCTAATCAAAAAACTCTAAAACCTAGACCACTTGAACCTCACTCTGTCATTGGGTCCTTGACTTGCTCACCTGGAGAGCATAGTCTGCAATAAAAAATAACATCTTGCTGACAGTCAACACTGGCACACCTCAAGCATGTGTGCTTAGCCCATTGCTCTACTCTCTCTAAGTCCATGACCATTTGCTTAGGCACAGCTCAGACACCACGTATAGATTTGCTGTTGACACAACTATTGTTGGCAGAATTTCAGATGGTGATGAGGAAGCGTACAGGAGTGAGATAGATCAGCTGGTTGAGTGTTGTTTTACAAACAACCTTGCACTCAAAATCAGTAAGGCCAAGGATTTGATTGTGGAGTTAAGGAAGGGTAAGTCGAGAGAACACAAAACAGTCCTCATCAAGGGATCAGAAGTAGAAGGGGTGAACAAGTTCCTGTTAACATCTCTGCGGAACTATCCTGGGTTCAACATATTGGTGGAATTACAAAGAAGGTATGACTGCAGCTATATTTCATCAGGAGTTTCAGGAGAATTGGTATGTCATCAAAGACAAATTTCTACACGTGTACTATAGACAGCCTTCTAACAAGTTGCATCACTGTCTCGTGTGGTGGGGCCCACTGTACAGGATCTGAAAAAAGCTGCAGAAAGTTCTAAACTCAGTCAGCTCTACCATGGGCACTAGCCTCCCCTTTCCCCTCACCCCACCCACAACCATTCAAGACACCCTCAAAAGACTATGCCTCAAAAAGGTGACATCTATTGTTAAGGACCTCCATCACTCAGGACATAACCTCCTATTGCTACCATCAAGAAAGAGATACAGGAGCCTGAAGACACACTCTCAGCATTTCAGAAATAGTTTCTTCCCCTCAGCCATCAGATTTTTGAATGGAGAATAAACCCAGGAACACTTCCCTAGTACTTTTCTCTCTTTTTGCACTAATTTTTAATATAATTTTTATATTTTATATTGTAAATTTATATTTTGTCAATATATATTGCTACTGCAAAACAACAAATTTCACGACATATGCCAGTGATAGTAAATTTGATTCAATTTGATGTATGAAGAGCTTCACTAAATCTTGGCTGGAGCACAGACCATTACACTTATAGATCTTTATTTTAAACTCTTTATTAATTGCTTTGTTTGTAAATTTGATATGCATTAAATACAATCTGCTAGTGGAGCAGCATTGAGTGGCAGGTAAGGAACTGTTGAAATTTCATTTTGAAACTCTTCATTTTTCATCCCTCAATCCAGCAATCACCTTGGATTAGTGCCTCATTACTGTCCTCCTTGTAGCGATCTTATAGTGACCATCTTGCTTCTCCGATCTCAAAGCTAATGCAAAGTTTTGAACTAAAATGTCAACAATTCCTTTTCTTCCACAGATGCTGCTCAACACGCTAAGTTCCTCCAGCTCCAGTTACTAACATCTGCAGTCTCTTGTATATACATTAAGCGCATTGCATTTGTTAAAGAAAATTGTAGTTCTGACATTTTTTCCAATAAAGGGGTGGGGTGTGGGCAATACTTTATTCAGAATAGATTTATTTTAATAACAATGACACTATTTGGATTTTGGATATCTGTTTTTAAACAGTAATTTCCCTAAACGGAATAGCCTGATGAGTTGGACCCAGGGCTCTCGAGATCAGTCTATTGATGATACCATTGCCAAGAAAGAAGAAGAGGAATGGACATGTCCACTTTGCACTTTAGTAAATGCACCATCATCCAAATCATGCGATGCCTGTTTGACACAGAGGCTTGTCAGTAAGTACATGCTTTATTGTGGGCTAAAACGATTTTAGTCATTATTATTGATTTAACTTCAGTAAATTTTATTTAATGTCTTACCATTCTGTGGCTTTTAGAGAGGATTTACTGCTAAGAATGTAACAATATTGGAAATTTCAAGTGAAGTTTCAATTATAGTTTTCATGTTGGATTTTATGTTGCACTATTGATATGGAGAGTGAGGTATTAATGATTATCTGATTATGACAATTTCAATATTTCACCCATAATAGTTTGTAGAGATTATGATAGTTTTAACATTAGTTTCAGCAGATTGTTCGGGGAGAAAAGATTTTTTTACGTGAAATTGACTTCTGTTATTACATTTTTATTGAGCAGTTGAGTCGCTGAACTTTCAGTTTGCAGTGTTTCTTGGTACAACAATAAACAATCTGTTGGTGGAACTGGTTCGAGCAGTATCTGTGGACATGAGGGGGGGATTGTTGACATTTCGAATAGAAACCTTGCATTGGACTGCTTGTTAAACAGCCTACAGCAGCTAAATCAATTAAAATATTTTAAAATGTCCATAAGAAAATTAAAGTTTTACATCATGTAGGAATAGTAATATCTTGCTTCATAGTGGCTTTGCAAATGAATTATATCGAGTAATATTAACTGTTTTCTACTTCTAGAGGCAGCATCACCTCAGAAGTCTGGTTTTGATACTAATCTCATAAAGTACCAATGTAATAGTTTTGGTAAACCCCTAATAGAATGGAAGCTCAATCGGAAAGCAGCATTTGGTACAACTACGCTGGTTCTCACGTCACAAAGGAGTTCTCAAAAGAGTCCTACATTCAGTTTCTCTGCAGACAATGAAGTGAAAGGGAACCCCTTATTAACAGATGGGAATCCTTCTCCAGCCTTATTTAAGAAATGTCCTGCAAGTGCATTGAACTCTAACATTTTGATAAAAAGCAGCTTTAATAATTATGTAGATCAACCAACCAATAACTCAACGTTATTTAGTTACACCAACCAAAGTTTATTTTGTCACCCTCCTAAAAGACTGAAGAAGGACCATAGTTCTTTTGATTCCAACACAAATACTGCAGTTTCTGTCTTCAGGTATGTCCATTATTCTAACTTTTAAAGTTAAACCTTATGTGTATGAAAACATCTTAGCAATGTCAGTATTGAAGTTAATTGCTTTAAAAAAATGTGGAATGGTATTTAATATATTTGCAATTTTTTGAAGACAATCCCATCTTTCCTAATATAACTTGTCGTCTTAAGCTCCTCTGAATGCATTATTACATTCATCATTTCACAACCTTATTTTTGGGGATTGCTAATCTATTTAATGTTCTTAATCAGTGTACTGCTTAATTGACCTCTAAGTAGCTCTTAATTTAAATAGCAAGCAATTTTTCTATGGAAGATAAAGTCTACACAAATTGTAATTGGTTTGTATTATACAAATAGATGTTGATGTAGTTTTAATTGTGGACTTGGTATTTTATATGCTGGCATTCAGGTGAGGAATATTTAAAGAATTATTAGAACATGACAGTTTAAAAGATGATGAATGAAATAGTAGAATCTGAAACTAGGTGATGGATCTGACCAAGAATTGGAGAAATTTACTAATTGGCTAATATTTAAAGAGTGTGTCATAACACTGAAACCTTCAAACCTAGCACATAATTAAGCTGGGAAAGAAATCTCAACCATTAGGTGTACAAAGAATATTAGGTGCAGTGTTAGATCCATAGAGGAGACTTGTACAATTGCCAGTAAGAGGAGCAGGCCTGAAAGTTGAAAACAGTTGGTAATTAAGCAAGTGAGAGCAAGTAAACTTGTTGAGTGAGTTTATGGAGAATATATTTAAAAAAAAAAGAAACACAAGAGCATCTATTAATACTTAAGGAAAAAGATTAGTGAATTCCATTCCCATTAGGATCAAGCCAGATTATAATTTGAAATGAAGACATGGCAGAATGATTGAAAAGGTCAATAGAGACAAGCCTGACATTAAAGGATGATGAGTGGTAGTGACATTGGTGAAGATTCTTGGGATTAGGATTTACTTACAACTGGAAAAGCATGGACATTAGGGATAGTTGAGCATGGCTTTGTGTGGGGAAGTCATGTTTTACAAATATGATTGGATTTCTTGAGGGATGACAAAGGTGATTGGTAAGAATAGGCTAATGAATATTGTCTACACAGATTTAAACAAAACTTTTGACAAGGTCTCTCATGGTAGGCTGATCCAGAATATTAAGGTACATGGATCCATTGGGACTTGATAGATTGGATTCAAAATTGGTTTGGTGATAGAAAACAGAGGGCAATGGTAGAGGTATGTTGCTCTAGGTGGAGTTCTCTGCTCAGTAGTCTTCCACAGAGAGCAGTGTTCATAATATGTAAACATTATTTAGATAGAAATGTAGTTAGGCTGATAGTGAGTTTGAGGAGGGCACAAAAATTGGTAGTTAGGAAGGTTGTCAAGATTCAGCAGGATATACACCTGTTGATAGTATGGGTAGAGAAATGGCAGACACTTCAATCTGGGGAAGTGTGTGGTGTTGAACTTTTATAGGACAAATGTAAGAGGAAATAGCAGGACCATAAGGTGCACTGGTGCAGAGTGGATCTTGGATGGAAGTGTATAATTCCCTGAAAATTGCAACATGAGTACATAGATAAGGATGATTTGCATGAAAGTCAGGAAGCTGCCTTTCAGCTGTTTAAAGCTCTGGTTAAACTATGTTTGCAGTCTGGCTGCAGCTTTATGGGAAGCATATGGAGGCTTAGGAGAGGGTGCAGAAGAGATTCACTGGGATATTATCTGATTTAGAATTGGCTACAAGGTTGGACAACCACATCTTTTCCTCCGCCCCACTGATCTCCTTTCTGGCACTTATCCTTGCAAGCAGAACAAGTGCAACACCTGGCCCAACACCTCCTACTTTTCTATCACTCAGGGCCCCATACAGTCCTTCCAGGTGAGACGACACTTCACCTGTGGCTCTGCTGGGGTCATCTATTGTACCCGGTGCTCCCAGTGTGGCCTTCTGTATATTTTGTATATCAGTGGGATCTAATGTAGATTGGGAGTCCATCAGAAAAAGCAGGATCTGCCAGTGGCCATCAATTTTAATTCCACTTCCCAGTCCAATTCTGACATGTTAGTCCATAGCCTCCATCCGGATGGCATGAACATCGATTTCTCAAACTTCTGGTAATGGGACGCCCTCCCACACTGAACTCCCCATCCCCTTTTCCCTCTTACCTGCTCATTGCCTCCCTCTTTTTACTATGTCTCCCTCTTGGCACACCTCCCCCTTTTTCTTCCATGGCCTTCTGTCCTCTCCTATTAGATTCCCCCTTCTCCAGCCCTGTATTTCTTTACTTCAGCCCTCCCCAGCCCCAGTTTCACCTATCACCTTGTGTTTCTCCCTCCCCTCACTCCACCCTCAAACTCTGACTTCTCATCTCTTCTCCAGTCCTGCTGAAGGGTCTCGATTTGAAATGTTAACTGTAATCTTTTCCATAGATGTTGCCTAGCCTGCTGAGTTCCTCCAGCATTTTGTGTGTGTTGCTTGGATTGTTTTCTCTTGTGTTAGAGACTGACTGACCTTGTGTAGAAGTACATCAAATTATAACGGGCAGATATACAGTCTTTTAACAAGGGTGGAAATGGTCACATACTTTAGGGCATAGTTTTAAGATGAGAGATAGAATGTTTAAAGGAGATTCATGAAGCAGTTTTTCTTTACACAGTGTGAGGTGCTCCCAGAGAAAGTAATAAAATTTCTGAGTTGTCTGAGTTTGGGAGATTGTAGAATCTCTGTCGAGGAGAACAATGGAGGCAAAGTCTTTTAAATGCATTCAAGGAAGAGGTAGATATATTTCCTAATGCTAATAGGATATGGGGAGAAAACAGCAACAAAGTGCTGATGTGAATGTTTGATCATGGTCATATTGTGTTTTAGAGAAGAGCCAATTGGCCTATTGTTTTCTATGTTAAGAACAATTATTCTCAATTGTACTTTTGTCGTAGCAATGTATTCAAACACACTTATAATAGATTGTTCTGGTAGAATTGTTGGATAAATGATCTTTTATGGTTGACTGACTGACATAAGTTTATTTTCACAATCTTGGAGTGTTCCAAGTATTTCACGGAATATGAAGTTAAATTAGTTTAAAACCTCAGCTGCTGTTGGTTAATTTGGCAAAGGTTTGCTAAACAACTTCCATCATACAAATTTGCACTTGTAGACACAGCAGATCATCTTTTTGTCTGGGTATCTGATATCATTGTGCAGAAATCAAAAAGAGCTTTGACCTGGATAATCTGGAGAAAAACATAATGAAAAAGTGTGAAATCTGGCAGATGGAAGGTTGATATGGATGTGTTATGCATAATATATCTGAGTTTGCGTTGATGGGTCAAGAAAACTTGATGGGTTTCAAAATATCAGGCAATCTTTTGACCATTAGTGGGATTTTAAAAAGAGGATTGCTTACTAGGTCCATTGGCCACTGAGCCACTTGGTGTATAAAAATTGAGTTCCAGCTTTTGATTACTATGTTTTGATCTCTTGATGTATGTAGTCATTGATTACTTATATATTAAGTTCATATTTGAGGCTCTAATGGTGGAAACTTTTTGAAATTTATTATTGATTTACTGATCTAAAACAGTAAAATTTCTACTCCTATAAAGATGAAAGTCTACATCACTTTAGAATCATTTGTAATCCAGGCACTTCTTGCTGCAAAATGGTGATTATCTCTTGCTCTTCAGTCCTACTGTCTGGTTGATATGCAGGCACTACAGTTCCTTAGGTCTAGCTTTATTTCATGGTTTTGATTAAAAAAGTAAATTGATATTTAAAAAATCTTTTGTTCCTAGGGACTCTAATAATGTCGATGGTGATAATAGTCCTCCTTCAAGTCCTAAATTCCCATGTTGTCAAAAACACGGCCGTCCCTGTACACTGAGAGTAGTCAAAAAAGAAGGTAACAACAAGGGGAGGCAATTCTATGCTTGCTCAATGGCTCAAGCTCAACAGTGTGATTACTTTCAGGTGTGTATACTTGTGCACTCAAAACAAATCTAAAGTACCTGCCATCATGAAAGTGTTGTGGCAGTTCGATAACCATAAATATACTGCTTATGCTATGGTCTGTATGAAATCTGCAGTCATTATTCAATTTTGCATCCATGTCCTGTTTACAAAAATGTTGAATCAAAGCTTCCCACATATCTGTTTTTTGTTTGCTGGTCTTGCTATTGATGAATTGAATGAAGGCCGAACTGGTTTACACAATAACAATAGCAAGACCTGTAATTTCAAAGTGTACTGAATGTGTTGTATTTCCAGATATATATTCATTTTCAGTATTTGGTTGTTGCCTGCAAGCCAAGAATTTATTGCCTATACCTAATTGTCCTTGACAAAGTGATAACAGACACAAAAGAGACTGCAGATGCTGAAATCTGAAGGTGCATTACTTGCTTCAACAACTCATCCCTCACAATATCTGAGGACCTATACAGACTTTTAAGTTGAGGCAAAGCTTCACGTGCACCTCCTTTAACAGTCAGTGCTTCCAATGTGGTCTCTACTACATCAGTGAGACCCAGTGTAGACTAGGCAACTGATTTTCAAAGCACCAGTGCTTTGTCTGTCATGAATATCTCAATCTCCCAGTTGCATGCCACTTCAACACTTCCCATTCTCACATTGACCCATCTATCCTCAGCCTTTCCCACTGCGAGGGTGAGGCCAAACGCAAGCTTAAAGAACAACAACTTGTCTTCTGCCTTGATAGTTAATAACCCAATATAATGAATGTAGAATTTTCAAGTTAAACTTTCCTTCCTTCCTTCTCTTTCTGACCCATCTCTGATCTTTCCATTTTTCCTCCCTTTCCCATACCACAACCCACACTTGCCAGGTTCCCCATTACCCATTTTCATCCCCCTCCTCCTAGTTCCATCAATCACACTTGCCTCGCCTCTGAAATTCGGCTGTTTGATTCGTATTTGAACCAAGGCTGTGAATGGATCTGGACTTGAGTGATCCTGACAAAATTCACACTAGCCATCAGTGAGTAAATCATGGGTGAGTTAGATGTCACTGCCAATAATGGAATCTATCACATTGCTAATTGGGAAATAATTAGCTGACCTGAAATTTGTCCTGTTTCTGATGAGTGGACATACCTGGGCAATGTTGCACTTTGGTAGATGCCAAGGTTGAAGCTGCATAGCTTTGATTAGAGGCGTATTTAGTCTGGAGCATAGAACTTCACTAAAACTACTGAGATGCTTTTGGGTCCTGTTGCTTTTTAGCCTTTTCCTATTGCCTGCAGAATAAATCAAATTGGCTGGACTGGTTACGTGATGAAGGGATATCTGGAAGTAGAAGAGATAGATCATCTATTGACAATCTTTGGCTGTACATCAGGCTTTACTTGTATGACCACTAAGGACTGTAGATCTTCTCTGAAGGACATTAATGAAACAAAGTCGGCTGATTAATTGATTTTCAGGTTAGCAGTTCCACTAAGACGTATACTGCAGAGGCTGCCCAAAAGATTCCCGAAATTAATGTGCATCTCATTAGTGAACAACTGCTAAACTGGTCATCTCTCTTTGGGGTTATATTTTAACAGCAAAATACAGTACTGATGGTCTTGAATTCTACTGGATACCAGTTCCTACAAAAGTTCTCATAGATAGTCAAGTAAACCAAAAGAAAATCAACGTGATCCCTCCTTTAGTTGCGCTATCTACATACTGATTTAAGAAACCCTCCTAGATGCAACTAACAAAATCTTCTTGAATTGATAATGAAATAAAGCACAAGTCCGGTCTGCCCAGCTGATTGACCTTTAATTGGGAAAACATTTCAGGCCTGTTTATAAGTATGGATCTTGTGGGAGAGTATTAGTGGGGCAAATTATAAGAGTGTTGGGCAGGAAACTAGAGAGAGTTAATTGGAAACCTCTTTTTCTGGGTAAGTTCACATCTGATGGTGAAGTTTTTTTAAAACCAAATGTACAGAGTACAGAATGGGTACAGTATGTTCCAGTAAAAAGGAAGGACAAGAATGAGAAAGTAAGAGAACCTTGGATGATAAGTGAGGGGGTAAATTTAGTCAGGAGGAAAAGTGTATATAATGTTTAGGGAGCTAAGGTCAAAAAGCCCTCGAAGATTATAAAGAAACTAGAAAAGAAATCTAGAAGGGTATTACGAGACCCTGCAGGGACAATGAAAGATTAAAAAGAATCATTGGTAGGTAGCTAATGTTCCATTATTCAAGAAGAGAAATGGGTATACTCCGTAAACAATAGACAGGTGAGTCTTGCATCAGTGGCAGGGCGGCCACTCATCAGGATTCTTAGGAATAGGATGTTTGATTGTTTGTTAAACCATGGCCTAATTAGGAACAGTTTTTTGTTTGTGTGGGGAAATTTGTTTATTGAGGTTACAAAGGTCATTGGTGAAAGTGGACCTGTGGATCCCTCATATTAGCCTCATGTAGAAGATTAAGATGGTGGCAACTGTGAATAGTTAAGTGAGTAGAAGATGAACTGAGTTAAAGTTAAAGATGAAACATTCTTTTCAACATCTTAAGCAATATTAATATTACTTTTGCTTTGTACAATTTTAGAGTGGGGGAAAAAAAGGAAAGTTGCACCGTGCAAAAGTTTGGGCACCCCAAGAGATTTGAGCTCTCAAATAACTTTTACCAAGGTCTCAGACCTTAATTAGCTTGTAGGGCTATGGCTTGTTCACAGTCATCATTAGGAAAGGCCAGGTGATGCAAATTTCAAAGCTTTATAAATACCCTGACTTCTCAAACCTTGTCCCAGCAATCAGCAGCCATGGGCTCATCTGAGCATCTGCCTAGCACTCTGAAAATTAAAATAAATGGTGCCCACAAAGCAGGAGAAGGCTAGCAAAGTGTTTTCAGGTAGCCGCTCCCTCAGTTCGTAATGTAATTAAGAAATGGCAGTTAACAGGTCAAGTTGAGGTCTGGAAGACCAAGAAAACTTTCCGAGATAACTGCTCATAGGATTGCTAGAAAGGCAAATCAAAACCCTCATTTGACTGCAAAAGACCTTCAGGAAGATTTAGCAGACTCTGGAGTGGTGGTGCCCTGTCCTACTGTGTAGCGACACCTGCAGAAGTATGATCTTCATGGAAAAGTCATCAGAAGACAACCTTTCCTGCGTCCTCTCCACAAAATTCAGTGTCAGAAGTTTGCAAAGGAATGTCTAAACAAGCCTGATGCATTTTGGAAACAAGTCCTGTGGACTGATGAAGTTAAAATAGAACTTTTTGCCTGCAATAAGCAAAGGTATGTTTGGAGAAAAAAGGGTGCAGAATTTCATGAAAAGAACACCTCTCCAACTGTTAAGCACAGGGTTGGATTGCACACACACATCAAATGAAAAGTCCTCAGAAGAGCCCAAGCAGTTAGATCACTCATACCAACAATAAGAGAAAGACAACTCAGATTCCTAGGATACATCATGCAGAAAGATGAACTAGAAAAACTCATACTCTCTGGAAAGATCGAGCGGAGCAAACCTAGAGGAAGACCTTGGCTTATGTACATCAAAAGCCTGGCCAGGTGGCTTCACATCGAGGAAATGGAAGTCATCCAAAGAACGAGGAATAGGTCTGTACGGAAAACCATGGTCACCAATGTCTGCATCGGATACAGTACCTAGACAGACAGATCTAAAACCCTTTTAAATGCGTCTATCATGTGTCTTCTAGGACTAACACCCCGGCACCATATTCCAGCACCCACCTGTGTATAAAACTTGCACATCCTCTTTGAACTTAACCCCTCTCACCTTAAATTCGTGCCCTCTAGTATTAGACATAATTCAGCTGCTTCTAGTCTCTTTTCTATTGCTGGGGAAATGGTCCAGCATTCACTTCCATGGGTCAGGATAAAATAAATGTGGCACTGCAGTATTCTGTTTTTAGTGTACATGCTCATCTTTCTGATTTTTAGATAGACATATGAATATGTATATAAAGTGGACATTATGTAGGCAGAAAGGATTAGTTTAGTTTGCCATTTAATGAAATCGGCTAAACATCTGTCAGTGCTG
Source organism: Hemitrygon akajei (assembly GCF_048418815.1). NCBI lineage: Eukaryota > Metazoa > Chordata > Chondrichthyes > Myliobatiformes > Dasyatidae > Hemitrygon > Hemitrygon akajei. The sequence continues at coordinate 29,990,590 of NC_133129.1, forward strand.
CTCTATATCCTAAAGTCTAATCATCTAATATAGTTAACAATGTAACTATAAAATGCCAAGAATTTCTAAATTACCAATTTTGTTTTATTATAGTAAAGTTGTTCAATCTATTTATTTTAAACAAGATCGCATACTGAAGAAAATTATGTTCATCTGTGTTTATTGTAAATTAAGCTTTGTCATTACACCAAATGATCTGAAGAGGGCACTTCAGTACCATTCAAAAATTTGAGGTACCACACAACACCAGATCAAACCTCCAGCAGCCCCTTTGCAAGTCTGATTTTCTGCACAATTTGTGTTAAACTTCAGCTGTACTTTGAATATTTGAATAGTTCCAAATGACATTGAAATTATAATAATTTTTTTTAACTTGTTAATAAATTTCATTCCATAATGGATTGGAGTATATTGTTTAGAGCAGTATTTGACTGTACACAATATAACAGACTAGCAAATCTAAAGGTGGTTAACAGGCTGAGGACATTAACTAAAATTATATTGTGAACAACACTTGTATATCAAAAGTAGTAAATTAGATGTCTATAATGGTCATATAATTTTTTTCCAATATATTAAATTGTAAGTTCAACATGGGGAAAGTGATTTTTTTTAAAGAGAAGTTCTCCTTCAAGCTATTCCAAAAAGATCATGGGACGTTTAATTTAAAAAAAAATAAGTCCATAAGCAAGTTCTGAAAGCATTTGCCTTGTAGTGGCAAATATGCTATTAGCACCTTATGCTTAGTTTGCAACTTTAATTGAATCAAATATGCAAATTGACATCATCAGAACATTAAAACATGATATGCAGTCATAAAAATGGAATTTGAAATACAGGTAGGTCCAGAGTGATGTAAGGATTACTCTCCTAAGAATGTCAATTAGTTGATTTTGACCTGTCAAAGACATTTTTTCTGTAGCTATTTTGCATATAGTTCATATAAATATTTCATTGAATATTCACCCTAGTGCTACCCATTAATAAACTAATGGAAAATATACTGTATCTAGTTGTTATGCTGCAAAACTTATCATTTCTTGCTATCTTGAAAAGTTAAGTTTATGGGAACATTTATGTAAAGTTTGATGTTTGGGTAATTCATTGAGCAATGCATCGCTAGGGGCTCCATGAGGTTTCTTAGGGACAAGCAGAGTAATTTAGTGATCTTAAGACAAAAGATGATGAACGCTTCTCTGTAATGAAGCAATGAAGTGATGTTCAGGGGTCCAAATTGGAAAATAGCTGAGATGTCAAAGGATTATAAAAAAAAAAATTATGTCAAATAATACACCTTTTTCCCCAGAATGGCAATGGCTAATAGAAGGCATACTTTTAAGGGGAATGGTGAAAAGTATAGGGGTGATGACAGAATTAAGTTTTCTTACGTCATGGTAAGTGCATAAAATGCACTGTTGGGGGGGGGGCGCTGCAGATGTAGATACCTTAGGGACATTTAAGAGTCTCTTAGATTGGCACATGGATTAAAGAAAAATGGAAGGCTATTCAGAAGATGTATAGATCGGTGATTGGCCTTCATATACTTTTCAATCAACTGATTGGGCACCAACCATTTGAAGGATACACCACAATCAACAATGCACTGACAGTGTCTCGTCACATGATGATGGAATGCTTGTTTGTAAATTGCCAAGATTGGAGAACAACTCAACCCAACCATGGAGGGCTATGTGGGATGAAAAGGATTAGATTAATCTTGGTATACGTTCTTTTTAAAAAAGCATAACATTGTGGGCCAAAGGGCCTGTACTATGCTGTACTGTTCGATTAATTTGAAGTAATTTGGATAATTCATGGAAGGATTTGCAATAAAAATGAGCAATTTATAGTGAGATGTGTTTTTAAAATGGGTGATGGATACTAGTATAGACAAGCAAACTTGCTTGTCTCTGTGGTAATAATAAGCATCATAGATGCCTTGATACTGCTGGCATTGACATATAGTAGCTTTTTTCCATGGCAAAGGATTTGCCATTCTTGCTACCCTGCCTCAACAGTTTTTGTAGAAGTAACTAGAATTTCAGCAAGCACTCTTGTAAACTCAGTTTACAACTTTCAGAATATATTTAGAAATTGATGTATGTTTCAAATTTATTGTAAATGCTGATGTACTTAAGAAGTCAATTAATGCAACTAAGCACTTTTTTTTTCCCCCAGTGGGCTGATTTGCATTTTCCAATCTGCAATCATGGAAGGCGATGTATCATGAGGACAGTACTGAAACTTGGTCCTAATAATGGACGCAACTTTTACGTGTGTTCACAAAGCATGGACAAACAGTGTAATTTCTTTCAATGGGCAGAGAGTGGACCAGGTATTAAGAGCACTCCAGACTACTGAACCTTAAGTTGCTGAGTACAAAATTTAACTTGAGGTCATAATGGTGAAAGAGACTTTATAAATTGGCATTGCAAAGCCAAAAGCTGCATTGACAGTAGATGATTGCCATCTGTGGTTATGTTCAATCCACACAGATGTGTATTTGATACAGATGATATACAAAATAAAAAAGCCATAGTTTTATGAAATTTATTGATTTGGTATATCGAAAGAATTTCACAAAGCCCTTACAATACAACAATGATAGGGAAGAAAAGTGTGTTTCAGTACCTTTTGTCCCTGATTCTTTGTCAATCTATTGCAAGTAGCTATTAATACATTTAAACATCATCAGTTTTAAATGTCTGACAATATTACTAGCTTTCTTTATAATACATTTAAAAGTATAAATGGTTACTTGATATGTACTCTGTATATTATGAATTTGATTTTTTTTTGGTGTTGTAACAATTGAACTCCAGTCTGATATGTCCAATTAATATCCTATTTCCACTTGCTCATCACAGAGTAGAATTGTTTGGGACCAGCTGTGTACTTGAAGCTGTAGCCCCAATAGAGGACTTTCATGGATTTGGTGTGGGGTGATTACTGATGAGCACTGAAGACAGTTATAGGAATAATACTACTTCCAGGTTCCCTTCCAAAATACACATTCTAGCTTGGGAATATTTCAGTAGACTTTGACCTAGAACCCTCCTCCTACAGCATCATAAGAGTTCCTTCCTTCACCAGAGAGCTGCAGTGTTTTACCAATTAGGAGTAGGCAATAAATACTAGCCCTGCCAGTGATACCCAGATGAATGAACTTTTAAAAGTTGTTGGCTAATCTATAGAGTACCAAAACAATGCTTAACAACTGCATTCTTCAACTACTTCATCAATTGCCTCACTCCATTACATCAGAAGCAGACAGAAGGCAGTTTCGGTGGTGCAACGCGATGATAATGTAACAAAACCATGATGATAATTAGTTTAGACAATAATTAGCAAGTAACATTACTCCCACAAGCTTGCCAGGAAATGATAACTTCCAGCAGGTGAGATACTAATTGATGCACCATCAATAACTCTTGGAGATGTGAGGTGAGATGTAGGCTTTTATTGGCTGGAAGAAAGAACAAGCAGCAATTGACCACCACACTACATCCTGGAGACTGAGGCTGGGGCTCAGGCTCCAATCGCCTTTATACTGGGGTCCGTGGGAGGAGCCATGGTCAGTGGGAGCAGTCAGCAGCTTGGGGGGGGGGGGGGGGGGGGGCGTGTCCAGACAGTTCTATGTAGTTCACCACACTAATCAAAGTTGTCAGGACAATCCCCACTGTCCCTTACTCATGTGACATTAACTCTAACCCAAGGGTCCCAGTTGGTCAGAAACCAGCCACATTGCTTAGATGCTGTTTATGATTGAAAATATTCTTGCCACAAAATGAAACACCATAACAATCATTCTTATTGTACCGGATGTTTAAAACTCACTTCCTGGGATGACTTAAGAGTGCAAGTGATATAATTCCCACAAAGGCACAGTATCTTGATTAGAATGAATTGGGGGAACCTAGTTTACTGAGAAGTAAGGACATGCAGTAAGATGAGGGCACTAAGCATATTTACAAATATGCCACCTTGGTCAAACTGCAACACAGCAGCACATGTGATGAACAACAAATACAACATGCAATGGACACAAGCTTCATAAAAGGCTCTAAAATCTTATAAGTTTAATCTGCATGCACATAGAACTCTGTAGGAACATTAGCAGATTTTTAAAAAAATTGGCATTTATATTCAAAAGATGATTTGAGTTTCACAAGTTGTAGAATCCTTTAGAAAATGACAAATGGATGACAGCAACTTTAAATGCAGTTCACTATCTTTTCTGAAGCTGTTGAGGGATTGTATATCATAAAATGAAACTGATCTAATGTTGAAGATTTGCTGCATGCAACACCTAAAAGAAAGAAGAAAAATTTCAGAAAAACTCATTTGCAGATAATTTACTGCATCTAAATCAGGCTTGAATCACTCTTTTTTAAAAAAAAAGTCAAATGACCTTGAACTGTATATATTTCTAAATTAGTAGAATGAACTGTTCTCAGTTTTGTGTCACACTATAAGTAAAATCATGAAATAAAATATCCAGCAGCTCAATCAGTGTCAAGAGGAAGGAGAGAAGCAGAGTTACTGTTTCAGATCAATGATTTTACTTCAGTGTCAATAACTCCAAAGTTTCCATCTAGGAGTGTACATTGTGTACACGTACACTTCTCACAATGTTTTTAATGTTCCTTTTCATTACCTTTGAAATTTCACAAGACAATACTAAGCTTCCACCAATAACATTGGTCCCAAATTCAAAGAAGCATTCACCTTGTAAATGGCAATTGCTGAACCAATTGGCTCATGTTTCAATAGCCCATATTTTTGCTTACATTCTTAGTTCAGCCTTCATCTGTGGTATGCAACTACTGTTGGGTTAGTTTTTAAATTACTCAAGGTCTGAACACTCATTTGTTCAAATAATTAGCTGCAAAGGAGATACAAAAATCCTGCTTAAACTAATACTGTAGTGTCCCTGGTTGCCTAAATTTAAGTATGTTCTTGCTGTCCTATCGTGTTGCCAACCAATTTTCAATGTAAACACTGGTGAAAACTTTAATTATTGTATCATATTTCACCGTGTAATAATAGATTCATGTATTTATGATCAGCCAGTAGACAAATTACTGAACACATTATTCAGAAATAAGTTGTCACCATGCTTTAATAAAACATCAAGGTGCTTCACATTAGAATTCCTAAATAAACTTTGACACTGAATCACATACAAGAAAATGGGCCAGTGGTTACTGGAATGTATTGGCAGTTCAGAGTCAAACTAGGTTTCCCACATGAACACTGGTCCAGAACATGGTGGCCATTATACAGTAGGACTCAGACTAGGACTAAAGACCTTATTGTATCAGATTGGACTCTACACAAGAATAACATTCTTTGATTTCAATGGAGATGCAAGGAAGGTAGGCAAGCATCAACACAAAAAATGTAAACTTGCTATTATAAGCCATATCTGGGTACAAATGAGTTCTATTTTTATAGATGTATGTGTGTGCGCCCTTAACACTTGGTGGAGTCATGACAAGCTTTTTGCACCGATCTTTTTGGTGATTGCTCATCACACAGCATGTCTTGGACATCTGAAACCTGATGGAGCCCATCCCTCTCCAGGTATTTTTATAGATATCCATTATTTTATTTTGTCAAGTAAGTACACACAAAAAAATTGCTCAATCTAACAATTATACCTCCACAATATTGTAATGAATGGCACCAAAGGCATACAAGACTGATATAAAAGAAAAGTCAGTGTCGAGATGGAAGGAAGAGAGTTCCTGCCATTCATAGGAATGGACATATATTGAACAGAACGAATTTGAATGCCAGAACAGTTTACTCATGGTTATTTAATTTCTATATGGCTTTAGCATTTCTTCATAATACAACAATTTCAGATTAACACTATTTCAAAGACTTACCATAATTCCCTTCTGCATTAGCACAAATTAATGCCCCAAAAAAATTTGGGTAGTGCTTTTGGATTCTTCTAATAACTCTCTGACAAGCCGTGAGTGGGTCCATCCCCATTCTCATATATTCAACTGCCTGGTAGCTTATTTGTAGGACAAAGAAAAAGAATCAAATTAAGATCGAGTGAAAGTAGGAAGAAACCATGAAAGTATTTTCAAACACTGATTTTTTTTCCCAGAACAAGCTTACCAAGTTTATTTTCTGCAAAATCAGCAGCATTTAGTATAACTAAAGACATATTAGTTAATTAAACATTAAAAAAAAAATCACTCCAAAAGTTTGATCTTTGGTGGTGGTGTACTGCGGGAAGATCTACTGGAGATTTGGACCTAGCAGAAACCAATACCTGCTGACATTAACAGTGAGGTTTTATAATATTTAATCAAATAACTCATTCTCTATTAATGCCATTGCCTGTCAAAGGGTGAGATACAATTCGTAAATACTGTATACTCAAAAAACTTAAATTCTGTTCCCTCTGCCTTTCATTCCAGAACAAACATTTTTACTATTTTCTTGTTCTAAGCCTAGACTTTCAATCCCAATTTTTTCAATGTTGAAGTCAACATTTTGCTGTTCTTTCTTCCCCCCAAGGAATTTCAAAATAAAATTGTTTGACTTCCTCACTGATTGCTGCAGTTCTACCTTCTTCCCTACAATTTCAACGAGCATCTTAAACCCAAAATCTATTTATAAACAATTAGGTATCTTGGCTCTTTTAAGAGTTCCTGCTTTTTAACTACCATTTATTAACTAATCTGCTTTCTTGTGTATGGTTAGATGTCAAATATGGAAAGGTTCAGATCCAGCTGTGATGCACTCATCATCTAGACTCAAAGGGAGGTGATCAGTGCCAATGGAAGTAAAAGACATGAGTTTTTTTACATTGACACACGGGCAAGAGAACCTGCATTTTGGCATACTTGAAGAAGTCTATTGAGACTTTAGGGTACTGCAAATAAATTTTATGCTATAATTAATATTTAGAACTTAAGCATGCATTTGATTAAATATATTTATGTAATCCATCAAGGAATCAAAGTGGTTTCTTTGTAAAGCTGTCCTTTGTGCTAGAGAAAACAGAGTTTACAGATAAGACCCATCCCTGCCTCCCAATCCCAGGCTGGCACTGCCCACAAACACCAAGCCAGATTCCCCTCTTAGGTCAGCTGGATGGAAAAATACAAGGAAAAGTAAACAGAGCTCCTTGGCATCATTATCATTTGCATATGATATCGGAGTTCCAAGAAGTTACAGCACATGAAGTCAACGATATTGCTACATAAAGAAAACTAGCAAAAATGATTATTAAACTGCAAAGAGATAAAATTAAGTGTAATTGCCACCCCACCCATCCAAAACTTTCACTGATCCATTGCAAACATTCGAAGTGAGTAAGATGGTATGATTTATCTCTTATGCTTGTATTAATATTTCCAGCTCTTGCCTTCATGTAATTCATGATAAGTATAATAAAAAGCATTAAAATCTGTTATTCACGCTGTCCTTTGATTAAGTAGCAGTCTTTTCTTCCCATGCTGATCTTTGTGCAGAAAGATGGACACATAATTTTAGATAAAGACTGCCTCTGAGGTAGCTACAGGTCACGTTTTCAAAATCAAAATTAAGTATTTCAGCTTAACTAATAGTTCACAATCAATAAACCATATTTTACCAAATGCAAGTATAGACAAAAGTGATACTTACCTTGGAAGGAATCGCATCATAACATCACCATTTCCAGTTGCCGCTGCAGCTCCTGCTGTGCTATCGGCGTAAGCACCTGCTCCAGCTATTGGTGAATCCCCTACACGGCTGGGAGAAGTACAAATAGAACATCTAATAGTTGTCATTTTGCACAAATTATTGTTTCTAGATATTAGATTGCATTGTTGTAAGTGGTAGAGATAGTATCCAGGTTCAACTACACAAGCAATATTAAATTAGGACCAGAATTAGGCTATTTGGCCCATTGAGTCTATTTCAATATTCCATCAAGGCTGGTTTATTACCTCTCTTAACCCTATTCTCCTGCTTTCCCCTTGTAAACTTTGACACCCTTCCTAATCAAGAGCCTGTCAGCCTCCATTTTAAATATACCCAATGACTTGGGCTCCACAGCCATCTGTGACAATGAATTCCACAGATTCACAACCCTCTAACTAAAGCAATTCCTCCTCATCAGGGCTGATTTAGGAATGAATATGCACCTAGATCAAGATCACCACCACCCAGGTTATGCTCTCTTCTCGCTACTGCCATTAGGTAGAAGGTACCAGTGCCTCAGGACTCACACCACCAGGTTCAAGAACAGTTACTACCCCTCAGCCATCAGGCTCTTGAACAAAAGGGGGTAACATCACTCAATTTCACACTCCATCATTGAAATGTTCCCACAACCAATAGACTGATTTTCAAGTCTCGCCATCTCATGTTCTCATTATTTATATTTATATTTGCATAGGTTGTTGGCTTCTGCACTCTGGTTAAACACCCTAGTTGGATGGTCTTTCACTAATCCTGTTATAGTTACTATAATATAGATTTGTTGAGAATGCCCACAAGAAGATAAATCCCAGGGTTGTACATGTTGACATATGTACTTTGTTAATAAAATTAACTTTGAACAGTTAAATTATGACTATAAATTATGGACTATCAATTTAGTAATGCATTTTAGATATACAATCCTTAATATAAAAAGTTGGTCTTGAACTTGGGATGCTCATGACAACTGCTAAGTGCTCGGGTAAATTTAACACTGCCTCAAAGCAACCTTTATCAATTAATTTAAAAGGCAATGGATCTCATCTAATTGTCCTGTAAATTTGCCATAAAGTTCCTATTTGGTGCAGGATCATACCAATTCAGTTTTCTCTCAAAACAGCATTATAGATAGGGTTTGAATCCATTTACTCATTAATCAAAGGGATCTTCATGTATGCACTGGGTACATTTGAGGGTATCAAAGCACTCGAGTGTCATCCTGTTCTATAAGTATGTTGAATGAGGCTGCTGCAGCCGGCACCAAGAGCAGGCAGCAGGCAGGAAGAGTGCAGAAGTTTGAAATTGCTCTGCTCCACTGAGTTTTATCAGGAGTTCAGTATTCCAGCAGTGATAGACTCTCAGCACAGAGACCAAACACACCAGCAAAAAGGGTGCTTGCAAAGCAGTGTCAAAACTGCAAATGGGAAAAAAAAACCTTACGTACCAGTAATGCAATTCCAGCTTGGCACTGCAAGCTCTGGTTCTGTATTAATATAGACAAGCATAGCCAAAGATAGTGCAAGGAAGATTAAAAATAGTATTTGGACCAGCAGCTCTAGCTATCATAAGACCATAACATGCAGTAAGAGAAGTTGTTTACTTGTCACAAGTCATAAATACGTACCCTGGGATTTTATGGATGAGACCATTAGTCGATGTCCCTGCAGCAATAGTTCCATTGCTCTGAATCACAATCATACCTAAATTCAAAATATAGATTAAAGTGAAATCATGGATAAATTCCCCTTTTTTTAAAAGATCTATACTATACCTTTAAGTTAAAAATACCAATCATTTTTATATCCACAAAAATAAGAAAAGGAATAAGTAAAATTGAAGTAAAAGGAGATCAGTTGAGAAACTTTCCATTAGGTCGAATAATATCCTACACAAATAAAGACGGTTGCATTAACTGGAGGCCAAATCATCTTAGACCCAAGACACTCGTGCGAAAGTTCTTCAAGGCAGTGTCCTATTCCATTGGCTCTGCTTACTTTTCCACCCATTCATTATAATTCCGGAAGTGAGGAAATTCACTGATGATCTCAGGTAAAATTGCATGAATCAGGAAGCAGTTTACGTCCAGGTGTAGCAAGGAAATGGGTATCATTCAGTCTTATTCTGATACATGGGAAGTAAAAATACCTGGTAAACAAAGGTCACACAATACTGGCATCCTTTAGCTATCCTTGATCATGCATGTCAGCACCCTATCATCTGCATCATGATTAGGAGAGTGGTGGTGGGGTTTGATTACAAGAGAAAGTTGGAGGCCAAGTATTCTGCAGAGTAACTCTGCAGAGCTTGAAGGGCTTGCTACCAACTTGAAAGGTAGAAGTTAGGAGTGCCATGGAATGTTTCCCGCTTAACACAAAATACTAGCAGAATTCAACAGGTCAGGCAGCATATTTCTGTTACTCTGGATGTCCAGCATCTGCAGAATCTTGAGCTTATTAATGCTTTCAACAAAGCTCAAAATCACCAACAGCTTTCATATGAAGCAACCCGTTTGATTGGCACTCCATCCACTGGACTATATAATAACGCACACTACCAGTGACTAAATAACACGATTCTATTGCGTACCATGTGCAAAACATTGCATTGGCTCACAGCTTTGACATTCAGCAGGAACTATACGAGGATCACATTCTCCTGGCTTGGAATTGTATCACTGTTTCAGCATCACGCCTGTGTCAAGATCCTGTTACTCCTTCATTGTGGAAATGGACAAATAACTAAATCACACAGACTGCAATGGGGGCTTACCACTATCTTCCCAAAGGAAATCAGACATAAAAAGCTAGTCATGCCAGTGATAGCTAGATACCATTCAATATAGAATAATAAGAATAAATTACCAATGGTGTCATGGCTCTGAAATTTTACATGCGGTGCTAACTTTACAGGTCGTTCTGGTCCCAGATCCTTCACTGGTTTGTAGGGGCCACACAAAGTTTCAGACTGTGGCGAGACATTCTGTGAAAGTCAATCATTTTCATACAGCAGGTTAGCCGTCAACAGTAGGGATGGACACAATTTAACTTCAAAGCTGGCTTCCCATTTTAAGTTTGTCTAAAATATCAAGCAGCAGTTATCTTTCAAGGAAAGGGCACTTACCTTCCTGAAGTTGGGTTGGCAGTTTTGATTCAACCAGGTTGAGAACAGGGACAAAGACCGATTTGTTTTCAGATCCTCGCTGAGAAAACCCATATTTTCAGCAAAAATTGATGCTGTCAGAAAAATATTATACTTATATTAGACCTGATTTGGTTTATATGGAGTGAGGGAAAAAAAAGAGGGTTGACCTGATGATGAGGGAAACAAATAGGATAGATAGTGAGAATTTATTTTCCCATTAGCATAGATGTTTATAGCGGAGGATCTAGCTTTAAAGATCTTGAGATTTAGAGAGTCTGAGAAAGCACTTTTTCACCTAAAGGGTGACTGAACCCTGGAATACACAGTTGAGGGAACGTGGAGCAGAGGTACTCTCATATTTAAGAAGTATTTAGATGAGCACTTGAACTTTCATGGTAAAGACAACTGTGGGACAAGTACTATAAATTAATAGCGTAGCCAGGGAGCCACAGTAGCATGGTGGTTAATGCGACACTATTACAGCTCAAGATGTTGGAGTTCAGAGTTCAGTTCAGGTATCCACTGTAGGAAGTTTATACATCCTTCCAGTGAACATGTCAGTCTAAAGGTGTACCAGTTAGTAGGTTAATTGGTCATTGTAAATTGTCCTGTGATTAGGCTAAGCTTAAATAGGTGGGCTGATGTGCTGCAGGGCTCATTAGCTTGGAATGGCCTGTTCTGCGCTGTAGCTCTAAATAAACTAAAGGAGATCGATGGTCAGCAGGTCAAGTGGGCTGAAGGGCCCGATTATACTGTTACAAGTGCACGTTATTGTTTGAACATTTCAAATTCACTTAAAATATGATTTTACAAATACAGAAAAGAATTGAAGATTCTGGTTGTTTGAGAGTACTTCCCCACATAGAATAATAAAGTCTACAGCACAGAAACGGGCCCTTTGGTCCACCTTGTTCATGCCAACCATGCTGCCTACCTTGGCTAATCCTATTAACCAAGATGGGTATTAAGCCCATATCCCTCTTTCCTTTTTCTGTCTAAGTATCTGTCATGTGGCAATGGTTTCAGCAACAATTGCTGTGATACACTAACTGTTACAGATTTCTAGTTCACCACCTCTACCAACTCTCACACAGCCAATTTTGCATCCAATTTACCAATACAACTCAGATCCCTTGTGCCTGAACCATCTGGACCAGGTACTATGTTAAACCTTGTGAAAAACCTTACAGGAGTTCACATCTACTGCCTCAAGAATTCAATCAGATTTGGGAAGATAGGTTCTTCCCTACCAAAAAAGAATGTTGACTCCTCCTAATCAGTCACAACTCTTCCAACTGAACATAAATCTTGTGCTTTAGAATCTTCTCCAACAATTTCCCTACCACTGGCTCATCAGCCACTAATTTTCAAGTTTTACATCTCTGCTCCTTTTGAACAAGGGGATTACACTGCCTATCTCCAGTTTTCTAGTGCTCTTATATGTGACTAATGAAGATATTAGAACCCCAGCTATCTCCTCCCTTAACATCCTTGGGTGTATCCAATCAGGTCCTGGGGATGTATCCATAAATGTGTGTGAATATTTTGTCATTCCTGGTACTGAAATAATAGAATACTCCTCCTTTAACTCTCCAACCTCAACATCCTCCTCCCTGGTGAATAAGAAGTCCTCATTTAGGACCTCACTTGTATCACCTTGTTCCATACATGGGTTACCCTCTTTGATTCCTGAGAAGACCTACACAGCCCTTAGCTTTCCTTGTCATATAAGCTCAGTGGGCACTTTATTAAATACACCTGCTCATTAATGCAAATATCCAATCAGCCACTCCTGTAGCAGCAACTCAATGCTTAAAAACATGTAGACATGGTCAAGAGGTTCAGTTGTTGTTCAGAGCAAACATTCAAATGGGGAAGAATGATTACTGGTGCCAGACGGGATGGTTTCAGCATCTCAGAAACTGTTGATCTCCTGGGATTTTTATGTAAAACTGTCTCTAGAGTAGTAATTACTAAACTTTTTATATGCTGTGGACACCTACCATTAACCAAGGGGTCCATGAACCCCAGGTTGGGAACCCCTGCATTAGAGTTTACAGAGAATGATGCAAAAAGCAAAATCATTCAGTGAGTTGCAGTTCTGTGGGCAAAAACACCTTGGTAATAAGAGAGGTCAGAGAATGGCCACACCAGTTCAAGCTGACAAGACGATAACAGTAACTCAAAAAACCAGATGTTACAATGGTGGTATGCAGAAGAGCATCTCTGAACACAAAACACATTGAACCTCAAAGAGAATGGGCTACAGCAGCAGAAGATCATGAACATACACAGAATGGCCACTTTATTAGATACAGGAGGTAACACTGAGTATATTCACAAAATATTTTAGGATTTTCCTTAATCCAACCTGCTTGTCCCCTAACTCCACCCCTACCGCTCCCCTACCTGGTTCCATCTGCCCATCATTCATCAACATTCCTCCTCCACTATCACCAGCTGGCCCTTGCCTCACACCTCCCACTCTTTTCTTTATAGTGGCCATCTCCCCTTCCCACTCTCATTCGTGATGCAGGCTGTCAACCAGAAATGTCGACAATTCTTTTCCTTCCCATATATGCTGCTCGATCTGCTGAGGTACTCTAATAGTTTACATTTACCTCCTGAATCATATTTGCTAAAGTTACTTTATGACTCCTTTCTACCTTCCTTATTTTTTTTTTTTGCTTTTAAACACCTCCCTCTCGTCAGATTTGTTTTCCTCTTTATTCATTATTTATCATGTGTACATCAAGACACACAATGAAAGTCTGCCTTTGCTGTCACTTTGCTGCACACTTGAGTGCTCGGGGTGGGTGCTGATGCTTTTTGTTTTGCTGGTGTGGTAGGGGGATTGCTGCTTGCTGCCGCTTACATGTGGGATGGAGGGGAGCTGGGGGGGGGAATGTCATTCATTCTAGGAGGGCACTCATGTTTTTCATGGACAGGTGCAAAGAAAAAGCATTTCAGGATGTATATTGTATACATTTCGCTGACATTAAATGTACCTCTGAAACCTTTGAAATGCACTGCTTGTGTAAACAACCAGAATAATCTAAGGATACAATAATATGCCCACGATGTTCAGCAGAACAACGACGACGACGACAAAACAAGCCCCTTTCCTCCCTCCCAGACAGACAGACACACACTCATACACACCTGGAATAGCTGCTTCCAATCTACCTCTCCCAGGTCTTGTCCTATACCATTAAAATCCACCTTCCCTCAGATTGGGGCCCTAATTCAAGGGCTAACTTTATCGTTCCAAATGACTGTTTTGAACTTGATCACACAATGGTCATTGTACACAAATACACTTCAATCACTTGCCCATTTTCATTCCCTAATATAAAGTCAAGCCACTGCCCTAGTATGTCTCTACATATTATTTAGCATGAACTAGATGGGCTGAATGGCCTGATTCTGAGCTATAGTACTCAATGACACCGAAGCAGGACCTTTAGCTTATCAGTCCATGCCAAACCATTGCTCTGCCTTAGTGCCATTGACCCACAGTTGGATTATAGTTCTCCATACCCTAGAAACAGGACTGATGAAGGGTCTTGGTCTGAAACATCCACCGTTTACACTTTTCCATAGACGCTGCCTGACCTGCTGAGTTCCTCCAGCATTTTCTGTGTGTGTTGGGTGCAGTCTTTCATTGATTCTATGGTGTTTCTTGTATTTACCGTGAATGCCCAAAAGAAAACGAATCTCAGAATTGTATAGAGTGACATAGATGTACTTTGATAATAAATTTACTTTGAACTTTGAAGTTGGTTATACATCATCACTAAACGAGTCTTGTCCAAAGAAAGCTCAACCCGAAGTTGCTGCCAATGAGCAGCAGCTGTGGGGAGAAAGGAATTCCTATTGTTTCAGGTTGAAACCCAAGATCAGGTCACTCTGCCTCTCACAGAACTATTTATTACTAGTTAAGTTACAATTCATCTCCTTACAATACTGCTTATTTTTAGAGTGGACTCCCAGACATTAATTAATTCTGGGAACTTTAAAAAAATCTAAATCCCTTTATAACCAGAAAAATGAAGTTCCTGGTCCCAGTGCTTCAATACTAAAAACCAATGTAGTTTAATAAACTGGGTCAAAGAAATTTAAAAAACACTTCTTATTTTTAATGCAGACAATTCATCGCTTTAGAGACTAAAAGGATATTAAGTAATTTTTGATTTGAATATATCTATTTCTGAATTTATCATTTTAAGCACCTTTCAAGGTGTCAGCCATGGTTAATAAGCAGCACTCACACTGAGCTAGAGGTCTGAATATAATTCCTAGTTGGGACAGTACAGTGCAATACTTAGCCTGCACAGAATAGAAGAAGTGTTGGTATGTTGGAGTGTCTATTAGAATCAAGGTTCAATCAGGAAAGCTTAAAAGATCCCAAGGCACTATTTCAGTGAAAAGTTATTAAGAGTATCAAGCCCTGTCTAACTTTAAAATCCTCAATAAACATTACAGGCAAATTATAAAGTCTTGCTACATGCATATTCCACCCACTTTACCCAAGAGCAATGTGAATCAATAACAGCAAGGGATTACCTGACTCCCCTACCAACAGTGAATGAGTGGTATGCTCCATCACTGCCCGAGCTACGCTAATCGCACTCTTAATCCTTCGAAGGTTTCCAACTCCGCCAACCTCAATCGTGTCACTGGGGATGCAAAATGAAGATGAATCATGATGATGAGTCGGAGGATGAACTTGTGTGGCCTGACCTTCCCTCTGTGGTCAAGCTTGGCTATTGTCCTCCCATTCTTAGCTTCCAAACTTCAAAATGGAGACAGAGACAAGAAGATGGTGTAGAAACACAAGAGGCTGCAGATGCTGGAACCTGATAAGAAAGGAAGGTGATAAATGGATCCAGATCCTGGAGGGATGATGGACAGATGGACCCAGTTGAGGAAGTGGTTAGGAGACCCAGTAGGTTAAGTTTGTGGGTGATAGGCAGTTGGAACCAGGTGGAGGAAGGGAATAAGACTGAGTAATGAGGAGTGGCAGGTTTACGGTAAGAGGTCCAAGTCTTAATGTATTAACCAATCAGGGAGTGATTGGTTTCTGGAATAAACTGCCAGAGGAAGTAGTGTAATCAGATACAATTACCTGCTTTCAGAGACATTTAGACATACATTAAACATTGTGATCTCCAAATCTGGCAAATGGAATTAGTGCAGTTGGGTGTAAAGATCAGCATGCCATGGTGGTGCCAATTCAGTGCTTTATGTCTCTAATACAGGGTTTCCCAACCTGGGGTCCATGGCATAAAAAAAAAACATTGGGAGCCCCTGATCTATAACAACGACCAAGCTCCACAGCCATCTGGGACAGAAAACTCCAAATATGGCCTGCTCTCCTCACTTCCAAGTCCGACCCCTTTTTTGTGCTTCTGTACTCCCTGGTCCTTGATTCCTCAGTCGGGGGAAGTATCCTTCTCACTCCTTAAAGGTCTTGACCGGCTGAAACTGAGAGCTCTCTACATTTGGATAAGGCAAGTATAAAGTGAACTGAATTACTAAATTCTTCCAGCAAACCTGAGGAATTAAATGGTTAAATAATCTGAAGACTAATAAGCAAGTCACTAATAGATGGTAGCTGAAATTACTAGATGTACTGTAGATTAGACACGTCTTTCATGGAAGAAATCTGATATTCTGTTCCATCGAGCTCTAATCATGGCTCCATACTCACAAACAGGGCTGATTATTAACTGAAATTATCTGGTAGCCAAACAATTTCAACAGTAAACTCATGGATAGGTAATGAAAGATATATTATTTCTCAATGAGGTCCAAATCCTGCACAATTGGGAATGACAGCAACCTCTTGGACCTACTGGGCCTGTTGGAAATCAGTAAAGTTTGGTGGATTGGACTCATGGTTATGGGTATTCCATTGGGGTGATTAAGTTAGATCCTGTCGAGATCCAACCAAAGATTTTTATTTTGAAATCTTATTTTACCTTTCACATACACATTTGTAGGAAGTTGATGGATTCCTATAAATACCTTTTAAGTAGGACAATTTGTAGACTTTGAGGGATTGCTGACAAAAGCTTACATAAGAAAAGATATCACTTGACAAAAAGTGGGGACTCAATCAATCTGACATTATTTCCAGGCGAAATTAAGTGGTTTGAGGACCTCATGGAGACAAGGAATGTACTCCCTGGGAATTTAAAAATGAAAGGCCAAAGAACAGAGTAAAAAGCCATCTTTGCAGAAGGTGACAAAACAAGATTTGGAAAGATAGCAAAATCAGGTCACGTCTTGAAACTAGCAACGAAAGACAAATATTTCGCTCCCCATAATCCCATTAAATGGAAATGGATAAAATACAGACCACCGTGATCTAGTAATAACCGTGCACAGGCAAAAGACCAAATGACTGTTTAAAGTGAGGGCGCAGAGTGATCATTTTATTACCTACCTCAAAATAAAGAGTGACATTCCTACTGCACCTTTCACATCCCTCTCAGAATAAATGCAAAACATATGGGGCAGCACGGGAGCATATTCGTTAGCACAACACTTTACAGTACAGGTGACCCAGGTTCAATTCCCGCCGCTGCCTATAAGGAACTTGAATATTCTCCCCATAACCACATGGATTTCCTCTGGGTGATCCGGTTTCCTCTCACAACCCAGATCCTGTTGGTGGGTTAATCGATCATTGTAAATTGTCCCATGATTAGGCTAGGATTAAATCAGGGAATTGCTGGGTGGTGCAGCTCGAGAGGTCGGAAGGGCCTATAATCTCTCTATCTTAATAAATAAATCAATAAACATTCGACAGGGCTTTACAACATTATTAGCCATAAGAACAAGTAAATGTGCTTCACTCTATGCATAACTGCAAGTTCCATTTCTTACCCATTCATTATCAGTGCGTCCAACGTTGTCTCACCGATTTCATCGGGACTTCCTCCATATCCTACAGTGCCACGGCACTGGTCAATCTCACATTGGCTGCAACCTTTCTCCACTGCATCCAGTGCCGATCCACCACTCATAAGAGTCTGCCATGCTAATTGCAATAAACACGCAAATTATTTTAACCTCTCTAACGAGCAGTGATGACATAAACCAAATTATTATTAACATTTACACTTGGAGGTGAGGTTTAGTTGTTTTATGAGAATGTGTGTATTCTTTATAATATTAAGGTAGAAATAAATTTTTAAAAATCTGAACAATAAAGAACATGCTGAATATCACTGAAAAAGTACTTCTAGCTCTAGCAGAGCAGATTCAATGGGCCAAATGGCTTAATTATGCTGCTGTTGCACAGTTGTATGGTTAGGAAGAAATTAATTTCTAGTCAGTAACATTATACAACAACATCAGTGTGCTGTACTCGATCCAAAAGTCCTATTCAGGTCAATGGAAACAATTTAAGGCAGAGTACAACACCCAACTATGCAGCACATTGAACGGGGGTGATGTTTTCTACAAGAGAAACTGATGAGTTGACAAGTTCCTTTCATTCTCCTCCTGATATTCCATCCAGTATGGTATTGCAAACAAGAGAATGTCAGAGAGGAGGGTAGGGAACACAGTGACTGGCAGACACCAACATTTTAGCAAGGAATTGGGAACAGCAGGTTTGCAACACCTGTTACGTTTTGTTTAGAAAAAGCCATGGATAATATTTAGCTGTCTTTTTATTTTAAACTCAGGTAGTCAGTCTAGAATATAAAGGCAAGGATGCAATGCTGAGGCTTCAGGAGATATCTACCAGGCTGCACTTGGAGACTGAGAGTAGTTTTAGAGTACTTATCTAAGAAAGGCTGTGCTGGTATTGGACATGGTCCAGAGGAGGGTCACAAGAATTCTCCTAGAAATTAAAAGGCTAATATATAAGGAGCATCTGGTAGCTCTGCGCCTGTACTCTCCGGGATTTAGAAGGAGGAGGAAGGATCTCATTGAAACTTATTGAATATTGAGAGACCGAAATAGAATGGATGTGGAGAGGATGGGGGAGTCTAGGACCAGAGGGCACAGCCACAGAATAGAAGGTGTCCCTTTAGAACAAAGATGAAGAGGAATTTCTTCAGCCAGATTGTGGTGAATCTGTGGAATTAATTGCAACAGACAGCTGAGGAGGCTAAGTCATTGGGCATATTTAAAGCAGAAGTTGATAGGTTTTGATTAGTAAAGCCGTCAAAGATTATGGAGAGAAGACAGGGGAATGAGGTTGAGAGGGGTAATAAATCAGCCATGTACACTCCCTTACTATTTTTTTGACTTCTTTTGCACTTAGTTTTATATATATTTCTTACTGTAACTCATGTTCTTTTAAATTATGTATTGCCATGTACTGTTGCACCAAAACAGCAAATTTCACAACATATGCAAGTGATATTAATCCTGGTTCTGATTGAGTGGAATTCTCTGCCCTAGAAGATTCCTTGCCTGTTCTTAAACTGGTTAGTTGAAGTTACTGAAGGTCCTGAAAGCTGTTCTTCATCTTGAACTGGGCTTCAATGGAAGGCACCGACGGGGATGCTGATAGAAGCCATGAGCAAATGCATGCTGACAAGTCACCCTTGCACACTGAAGAGTTGTGCTCCGCAAGTCCTCAGGAGAAACAGAGTAGACACTGGAACTGTGAACCAAGATGTCCCAGATAATGAAATGGCAAGAGGTTTCCAGAAATGCCATAGCACTGAATTTGGCAGATGATCTGCTGAACATACAGCCAAGAACAAATAGAAACCTGTCTTGGGTGGGGGAAGAGGGCACAAGTCACATGAAGTGGAAGAGATGAAATCGTCAACTGCAGTTTCAGAAAAAAATTCAAATGATTTACGAGAATATTGTCAGGACCTGAGTTAGAGGGGTTGGGCAGGCTGAGACTTCAGTCACTGGAATGTAGAAGTCTAAGTGGTGACCTTATGGAGGTGCTTAAAACCACAAGGTATGTAGATATGGTGAATGCACACAGTCTTATATGGAATCAAAAGCTAGTGGGCAGAGGTGTAAGGTAAAGGTGGTAACAGAGGCCACTGTGTATATGGAATAAGCTGTCAGAGGAAGTGTTGAGGCAGCTACAATAGGGTAATAGTCATAGAATATCCTTTGGCCCATCTAATCTCAGCCAAACAGTAACAACTTCTATAAAATATCTTAAGTAGTACATGGAAAGGAAAGGTTTCAGAGGGATAAGGATATCAACCAAACACAGGCAAACAGGACTAACTTAGGTCAGCATGCACGAGTTGGGTCAAAGGGCCTGTTTCTGTCTTGCATTAACTAGTAACATCTGAAGCACTGTTGTGGAAAGTCTAAAAACAAAGCAGATAAGATGGAGAGAAAAAAAGCTTGGAAAGTGGATTGAAATCCTTTAAGAAGTATCCTAAGCACAGTTGACCTGTCCACAATGGGAATCAGTAGACTTGGAATAGATAATGGTCTCTGACTTATGCCAAGAAAAGAGCCAAATATGGACCATGTATTTAGCAAATCAGACTGAAGATTGACACCAAAGATATTGGCATCTTCTCTTCTTTTCCAGTCCTGAGGAAGGGTCTCGGTCCAAGGCATCAACTGTTTATTCATTTCTATTGATGCTGCCTGACCTGGTGAGTTCCTCTAGTATTTTGCTAAAGATAATGATTGTTCAGTTAATGGGGACAAATAAAGATTGTGCAAATGAACAAAAAGGTTATTGTGGTCCCGGGCCAGTATTTGTGCTGTGGGACTCGTGATTTTGTTTTTGGCTCTGTGTAAAATCAGAAAAAAGAACAAATGTCACCAAACAAAAAGAATAAAAACTGCGCAATGTGCTGGTTTGCAATCATTACTCCGTTAAAGGTAAACAATCCAAAATAACTGCACAAAGGACACAAGTTTCTAATGATTAAACACAGAGATGCACATCCTGCTTATTATCTTTTGTAACTTCAAAACACTAAGCTTATTCAAAGGAAGACACAGGAGTCCAAAATGTGAATACAACTTTGTGTTTTACTTCAAGTGCATGTATTGCATATGTAATTCACATATTATACATATAACCTGTAATAAATTTAAAGAACAAGACTGCTTACTCAAACGCTACTGAAATATTAAAAACACAACACTCCTCCGTGCTTAGTTATAAACTCCAGCTCAATATAGAATACATCTCAACTATATACACTGTATACTATATAATACAACTACCATATACAAACATCCACAGCATAGTATATTTTAAATTGTCCTGTTCAGGCCTAAAGGTTTAATCGCCGTGCAGGCTTTCTTACTTTTGTGAGATATAGTCTTTCCTGACTCTACTTAGCAGGTGAGACTTGTGGCTGCGAAACAATCTTAGGTTCTGGGGCCAATCCATGGTGGTTGTAGGAGTTGATTCTGGGACTGCAGGAAGTGGTTCTGACAGCAAAAGCCACCTTTCTTCTCTAAGAATTGACTCTGTTCTCCTCAACTGATTGAGGTGTTGCCTCCAGATGATATCAGACACAATCTCCACTGTGTATGAGAGTAGACTAGTTCAGTCCTTAATCTTTCTAAGTACCTACTGTTGGTCACCACTGTAGTCCCTCGCCAGAACTGCTTGTCCTGGAGTGAAACATTGAGCTTCCGAGCTGGAGTAGTCTTCGGCTTGTCTCTGCTGTATGTCCCGCGTACTCCGTCTGAGATTAGACTTGAGGAAACCCAAGCTTGAACACGTGGGGCGACCCAGGAACAGCAGAGCTGATGAGTTGTTGGTTATGGAGTGTGCTGCATTATGATATGCAAGGAGGGAATCGGCGAGCTTCCGGTTCAGTGTTAGTGAAGTGTGTTCTGCTGACATTGCTCACAGTGCATTCTTCAGACTCTGAACAAACCTTTCCACCAAATCATTTGTAGCTGGGTGGTATAGTGCAGATGTAATATGTCTTATTTCATCACATCAGCAGTTTTCAAGGCTGTAGTGGAGGCTACCAGGAATACTGGCCACTTTGTAGCTGCACCTACTACTACGAAGAAATATGTATCCAGGATTGTTCCAGCAAAATCAACATGGATCCTCTGCCAGGGCAATGCAGAACATTCCCAGGGATAGAAAGGCTCTGTTCTTGGAAACTTGTGCACATTTGGCATCCCATACGGTGCATTGAAAGCTGCTCAATCCGCTGATTTACCCCAGACCACCAGACAAAGCTTTCATTTTAACCATGACCAGCACGTAGCTCCTCCAGCACTATCTCTTGGCTTGGATGGTACAATAGCTCTCAATCCCCAAAGGAGGCAACCACCATCAAGGGCCAGTTCAAAAAAAAAGGGGGGGATCTTGAGTTTCTGCTGGAAATTCCAACCACTTTGGGTGACCATGTAGATCTGAGAGTGTGAGGTCTTTATTGGTTTCCCTCTGGATTATCTCTACCATAATAAGGCGGCTTTTGATTTGCGTTGGGGAGAATATGTCAAGAGGAGTATTTTGTAAATTTTTCAAGTATTCTCTTTTCCAACGGACAGTCAATCAGCATTTCCACAGTTAGTTGTCCTCTAGATTTCAATCCTGCAATAGTGTCCTCCAAAAAACAGAGCCCATTTCTGCACTTGTGCTGCTGCTGTTAGAGGAACACATTTCTGCAGATTGAAAATGGACACTAGTGGTTGATGAGCAGAAATGAAGGTGAACACTCTCTCATACAAGTACTGGTTTAAAAGGTTTTACACCCCAAACCAGACTCAAGCCTTGTCTGTCAATCTGTATGTAACTTTTCTCAACAGTGGTAAGGGAACTTGATGCAAAGGGTATGGGACGTTCACTTCCATCACTCATTAAATGTGACATGACTATGTAGGTTTTTGTAAATAAAACGGCAGAAGAATTTTAAGTTTATGGGAAATGGCAACATCTCTTTTAGTGTCAACCAAACACAGAACGTAAAGTGCAGTAAAAAAATGTCACTTCATTATGTCAGAGCAGCCTCTCAAAGTGAACCACAGCTCAATGTCAGTGGTTGTGAGTACGCATGTTTCCACCCATTACGTTTACCTTACACGTGCCTCCCCACCCCCCAGAATTCACCAAAACCAGTCTAGTGAGGCTGTCTGGAACTCGGAGAAGCCGCCCGGCTCCGGTCCTATGTTCCATGGGTGGACTCACTGCAGGTGTCTCTGGCTCATCCGTGCGTCGACATGCTCTGTCGTGACACCAGCAGCATGGTAGAGGAATCCTCCAAATCTTGGTGGGCCAGTTTAAGATGATCTACCAAAATACATTCAGGATTATCCATTCCAAAACGTAGAATGGGCCATCGTAAGGGGGCTTAAAGGGATGGGATGTGTGTGTGCATCATGGCGCGTGAAAATAATAAGAGCGTAGGTCAACGGGAACCCAAGAGTGCTGTACGCCTTGATGGGAGGTAGGAGCAAAGGAAATGGATTTACTGAGGAGGGCGGAAGCTGCTGAGGTCAACCAGGTGGTTGTGGCGTCAGGAATAAAATCACCTGGTACTTGTAACAGCTGCCTATATACCAACCCAACCGTGTACAACTGTAGGTCCTCCTTTGGAGCCAGTCTGAGCCCCAGCAGGACCCATGGTAGAAGATCATGCCAACACTCCTCCATCAGGGAAGCCCTCAGGGCAGCCTTTAAGGAGTAGTGAAACCACTCACACAGACCATTGGACTGCACTTGATATGCCGTGGTGTGTTGTAGCCCAACGCCAAGGTTCTGGGACATCGCAGCCTGGAGGTTTGGTGTGAATTGGGGACCAGAGTCAGATCAAAATGAGCAACCCAGGCGTTGATGAACACCCGAGCCATGACAGTGGCCATCATTGATTTTGAGGGATGACCTCTGGCCACCTAGTGGTACAGCCCACCATGGTAAGGAGGTGCATGAAACCATGGGAGAGGGGAAAGAGGACCAACCAGGTCCGCTTTGACATGGTCAAATCATGGCTTAGGGATCTCAAAAGGCGCCAACGGTGCCCAAACATGATGGTTAATTTTTGCCTGCTGGCAAGCCACACAGATTGCAATCCAATCACGCACATTCATCCAAGGCCACGTCAAACAAACTTCGGTGCAATCAGTTTCTGTGAGACTTTCTGCCCGTATGCCGAGTGGCCATGAATTGAGTCAAAAACAGGCTGTCTCTAGTTTGCAGGCACTATGGGGCAAGAGTGACCGGTTGAGACATCGCGCAGGAAGGAAACCTCAGCTTCCCCAAACTTAATATGTATAAGATGATGAGAGGCATTGATCGTGTGGATAGCCAGAGGCTTTATCCCAGGGCTGAAATGGTTATCATGAGAGGGCACAGTTTTAAGGTGCTTGGAAGTAGGTACAGTATAGAGGATATGCCGGGGTAAGTTTTTTTTAAAACATAGAGAGTGGTGAGTGAGTGGAATGCGCTGCTGGTGACGGTGGTGTTGGCAGATACGATAAGGTCTTTTAAGAGACTCCTGGATAGGTATGTAAAGCTTAGGAAAATAGAGGGCTATTGGGAACCCTAAGTAATTTCAAAAGTAAG
This sequence comes from Hemitrygon akajei, assembly GCF_048418815.1. Classification (NCBI taxonomy): domain Eukaryota; kingdom Metazoa; phylum Chordata; class Chondrichthyes; order Myliobatiformes; family Dasyatidae; genus Hemitrygon; species Hemitrygon akajei. The sequence continues at coordinate 30,014,939 of NC_133129.1, forward strand.
TACATGCTGTGCCAAACATTGTGGGCCGAAGTATCACACTGTAGTTTTTCTGTGTTTCTATGTTTTCTAATGTCAGCCAACTGCAGGCCCGTAACTGCTGCTAGGTAAGCCTAGAGTAGTCATGACAGTAGTCATAAGCCTAGACGAGTCAGTAGTCATGCCGGCATAATCTACCCCAATGTGTATGGTCTCAATGGATGGCCTTGTGAGGCAATCAGCCACGGCATTATTTTTCCCCTTGATGTGCTGTACGTCAGTCAGGAACTTGGATATGTTGACCAGGTGGCATCGCTGCCATGCAGACTAAAGTTCTGATATGCTGGCCATTGCGTGCACGAGGGGTTTGTGGTCAACTGTGAAGTGGCGACCCTCTGGTAGAAAACGAAAATGGCGGAGAGCCAACTAGAGATTGAGAAGGTGACAGTCAAACATGCTGTACTTCCTTATGGGGGAATGGAGCTGCTGGCTGAAAAAGGCAAGCAGCGGCCATACACCTCCGACCAACCGTTCGTGCACAGCACCCACGGCACAGTCTGAAACGTCAGTAGGAATGACTATAGGTGTGTTGGGGAGCAGGTGCACCAGTAGCGTCGCATTGAAAAGAGCCCGTTTGCTGTCATCAATTGCTCTGCTCATGTCCACTGACCAGTCAGGCATGGGATTAGGTGCATTGCCTTGAAGGGCACTGTACAAGGGGAGCATGCGTTCAACAGCTTGTGAAATGGTAATAGAAATTCACCATACCTAAAAACTCCTGCAGTTTTTTTTTGTGGTGTGGGGTGGTGGGGAAATGATTGGGGGGGGGGGAGGTTGTGGGTTGCACCTTCTGTGGAGGTGTGATGGCTGAGAAAATCAATGGTTGACCACCCAAACTGGAACTTAGCAGGATTAATAATCACCTATTTTGGCTTAAGTGCTCGAAAAGCGTGTGGAATTGTGATAGGTGTTCGGGTTTGGATGTACTGGCAACTGGTATGTCATCCAGGTACACAAAAAGAAAAAATAAGTACTTTAATAGAGAGACCATCGGCCGCTGTAAAGTCTGTGCTGCATTTTTCAGCCCAAACAGCATGTTTAGAAACTCAAAGAGGCCAAATGGGGTTATCACAGCCATTTTGTGAATGTCCTCCAAGCACGCAGGCACCTGATGGTAGCCCCTAATTAAGTCAACTTCAGAAAAAAACTAACTTTCCGGCTAAGCATGTCAAAAAGTGCTGGATATGTGGAGCCGTATAATGAATGGGCGTGGTGACCTCATTAAGGTGTCAGTAATCACCATAGGGGTGGCAACCACCAATGCGCTTAGGGAACATGTGAGAGGGCAAAGCCCAGGGGCTATTTGACCTGCAGATAATGCCAAGCCTTTCCATGTTGGCAAACTCAGCCTTTGCGGTTGCCAGCTTTCTACATGGACCGGCAGGCCAGATGTGGAAATGTGGTGCTCGACCCCATGTTTTGTGACTGCAGTTGAGTACACAGGCTTGATGAGGTTCAGGAATTCTCCCAGGAGTCGAGTAAACGCTCATGCAGTAGTGGTGCATGCGCTTCAGAGTCATGATGAGGAACTTACTGGGGGAGCAGGGTAACGGTCCAAAGTCCTTAACATACAGAAGCCAGCAGTTCTTCAGATCGACTAACAGTCCTTGACCATACAGGAAATATGTGCAAAGCAGAGGTCTAGCCAATTTAGCCAGGACATAGTCCAATGTGTAACGTGGTCCATCAACTCTGAAGGCCGAGCATCCCCCAGGCCGAGCAAGGAGAGCGACATTTTTTGCACTCAGACTCCAATAGTCTAATAGGGGCATTGATCGTGTGGATAGTCAGAGGCTTTTTCCCAGGGCTGAAATGGTTGCCACAAGAGGACACAGGTTTAAGGTGCTGGGGAGATGTCAGGGGTAAGTTTTTTGTTTAAACGCAGAATGGTGAGTGTGTGGAATGGGCTGCCGGCAACGGTGGTGGAGGTGGATACGATAGGGTCTTTTAAGAGATTTTTGGATATAGGTACATGGAGTTCAGAAAAATAGAGGGTTATGGGTAAGCCTAGTAATTTCTAAAGTAGGGACATGTTCGGCACAACTTTGTGGGCCGAAGGGCCTGTATTGTGCTGTAGGTTTTCTCTGTTTCGATGTAATTGGTGAATCTTCAGCGTCCGGTATTTATCACGTTCAAGCAAGCTCACCATGTTCACTGCCATGGAACTACTGAGCAACGCTACTACCTAGTAATATCTGCTGCTGTCCACGGAGGCGCCTCGCAGCGCCAACTGGACCTCGGCTTGCACTGACCAAGCGGCGGCATTTTGAATGGCTCGTGAATAAATGGCAGAAGTGTTTTAAGTTTAAGGGGAAGGTAAAACATAAAGCGCGATTTTTTAAAAAGTCATTACGTCATCACGTCAGACCAGCGTCGGTGGTTGTGAGTTTTGTATGTTTCGATCCCGGATGTTACCGAATAACGTTACCAGGAGGGGAGGCATCCCAGACAAACTTCACTGCGGATCATAATCGGTTAATAGTATCGGACGTCACTGTTTCCTTTACCTTTTTAAAAACCACCTCACCGCATTGTCTATTGCCATTTCTTCTGCGTATATCCAGTAATTATTTACATAAAGAACAAAAATGGTTACCCAAAACGATATATTACTCTTGCACTACCGAAACATTAAATGCATAACAGGGCAGTTCACGGACGGCGAGGCGGCAGCCCCGGGCACTCACCCTGCTCCGCAGCGTCGTGGTAGGGCCAGGTGATGAGGACGAGGGGCAGCTGGGCGGCCGCGACCGAACACCAGATGCTGAGCAGAAGCACCAGTGGAGCTTGGCCCAGACAACCCATGGCAGTGAGTTCTGAGTTCCCGCTCCAGCAGAACCGGCGTGTGCAGTGCTGTTTCACGGGTTTGGTCATAAGATCTACGCGCAAGGAAGGACCACCCCCTCAACACCGAGCAAGCGTTACCTGCTGATGCACCATCAATAACTCACGCTGAGACTTAGGAAACGAGATATCGGCTTTTATTCACTGGAAGAATAAACAACACTACATCCTGGGGAAAATGAGGGAGAGCTGCAGCCCACAGTCGCCTTTATACAGGGGTCTGTGGGAGGAGCCACAGGAGCAGTCAGACAGGTATATCTAGTTCACCACATTCACCCCCCCTTTGTTTTAAAAAAGTCCCCAAGTATATTTACAGGTTAAGTCTATCAGGTGGTCGAATCGTTCGCTGCGATCTACGTAGCTCCGGCTGCAATTGCACAGGAGCCGGAGGTGGTGATTGCACAGGTGCCGGAGGTGGTGTTTGCACCGGAGACGGAGAGTGGGTTGGTTCTGTCCCAACTGGAGGTGTCAGGGATCCCTCGCGTGTGTGCGAGGTCCCCGGAATAGACGCGTACGAGATGCCCGGTACATGAGCGTCGTGAGGAGTCTGGGTGTGGCACGGTGTGTGCGGTGTCACCTTGGGTACAGGGTTCATAGTTACCGTGGAATGTTCGGGGTAGTGGTCTGCTGTTCCGGCGGGCGCCAGGTCGCGGACAGAGGCCGTGTCCTCCCGCCCATCAGGCAAGACCACGTAGGCATACTGGGGGTGGCATTAGTGGACGTACACAACAGGGAGCGGATAGAGTGGAGTGCCTCAGGGAGGACCTCCTGCCATCGGGAGACCGGCAACCCTTTCGACTTAAGGGCTAAAAGTGTGGCCTTCCACACTGTGGCATTCTCCCTCTCCACCTGGCCATTCCCCCGGGGATTATAACTCGTGGTTCGACTAATAGCAATGCCCCTAGCCAGCAGGAACTGGCGCAACTCGTCACTCATAAGGAAGGACCCTCTATCACTGTGGACATAGCAGGGATATCCGAACAGAGTGAAGAGCTGGCACAGGGCTTTTATGACCGACGTGGTAGTAGTGTCGGGGCAGGGAACGGCAAAGGGGAATCGTGAGTACTCATCAATAATACTGAGAAAATAGACATTGCGGTCGGTGGAGGGAAGGGGGCCCTTAAAGTCAACACTCAGTCGCTCAAAAGGGCGGGTGGCCTTGACAAGCTGCGCAGTGTCAGGACGGTAGAAGTGCGGTTTGCACTCAGCGCAGATCTGGCAGTCCCTGGTCATCGTCCTGATGTCCTCCAGGGAGTACGGCAGGTTCCGGGCTTTAATGAAATGGTAAAATCGGGTGACCCCCGGATGGCAAAGATGGGCATGAAGGGCATACAGCTGGTCGAGCTGTGCGCTAGCACACGTTCCCCGGGATAGGGCATCAGAGGGTTCATTGAGCCTGCCAGGCCGGTACAGGATATCATAATTGTAGGTGGAGAGTTCTATTCTCCATCGCAAAATTTTATCATTTTTGATTTTGCCCCGCTGTTGGTTGCTGAACATGAATGCAACCGAGCGCTGGTCGGTCAGCAAGGTGAACCTTTTGCCGGCGAGATAGTGCCTCCAGTGCCTAATAGCTTCCACTATGGCCTGGGCTTCTTTCTCCACCGCGGAGTGCCGAATTTCAGGGCCTTGAAGGGTACGAGAAAAAAACGCCACTGGCCTGCCTTCCTGATTGAGGGTAGCAGCCAGCGTGACGTCAGAGGCGTCACTCTCTACTTGGAAGGGAATGGTCTCGTCCACCGCATGCATCGTTGCTTTGGCAATGTCCCCTTTAATGCAGCTGAAGGCCGCGCAGGCCTCAGCAGAGAGGGGAAAAATGGTAGACCTGACCAGGGGGCGGGCCTTGTCTGCGTAATGGGGGACCCATTGGGCGTAATAGGAAAAAACCCCCAGGCACCGCGCGCTTCCTAAGTCTCAGCGTGAGTTATTGATGGTGCATCAATTTTATTGACTGGAAGAATAAACAACACTACATCCTGGGGAAAATGAGGGAGAGCAGCAGCCCACAGTCGCCTTTATACAGGGGTCTGTGGGAGGAGCCACAGGAGCAGTCAGACAGGTATATCTAGTTCACCACACCTGCATTATATACTTTATTGCAAGCGCAGTATTACCAACACAAGTTACTTTGCTTTGGTTACACTTTTTATATTCGTTTCCATTTGAATCTTTTTCCTCCGCCATCAAATTTCTGAACGGCCTGTGAATCAATGAACACGATATCGCTATTACACTTTTGCGCTATTTATTTATTGTAGCCCTTAGTATACTGTATTTTATTTCTTGCACAGCACTGCTGCCACAAAACAAATTTCACAATATAAACCAGTGGTAGTAAATCGGGGTTTTCAATGGACATCTAAGATCTTGTTCTAAGCACAAGTGCCGGTTGTCCTGTGGAAATGTGAACCTTATCTGAGGACTGATTGTTATAACCATATAACCATATAACAATCACAGCACGGAAACAGGCCATTCCGGCCCTCCTAGTCCGTGCCGAACTCTTAATCTCACAAATTAAGAGTTGTTGTAATTTGTCTCAACAAATTGTTGTAAGGAATGATACTTGCTACATTGTTTTCTTACGGCAGAACAGAGCATGCTAAGACTGCACATACCAACTAATCGAAGCAAGGGTGAATTGGTTCTAAAACTTAAGGGGTGGGGGCAGAAACTCTATTTGTACTCTTGTACAAAAATCACTGAAAGTTAACAATTGAGTCCAGCTGGCAATTCAAAAGGTCAATTGTATGTAGATGTTTGATGAGCTGTACTGCGTGCTTGTGTCGAATTGCCAGGAAATGCATTGGGCAGTATCCATGTACTATATAGCTGAAGGATAATTAAACTTGATTTGATTGTTGATTTGAATTTTTCATCCCAAATGGATTTGGGTTCAAGAGTCTGCAGATCCTGACATCTGGACCGGCAAACAATCCGCTGGAGAAACTCAGGAGGGTCTACAGATGCTGGAAATTTGGGGCAAAACACACTAAACGCCGTTGGAACTCAGCAGGTCAGGCAGCGTCCATGGAGGGAAATTAATTGTCGACGTTTCAGGTGGACACCTATCATCAGGACTGGAAAGGAAGAGTGTAGAAACCAGAATTTTAAAAAAAAAATCATGGTGGGGGGGGGGAACACAAGCTGGCAGGTGAGAGGTGCAAGTTAGGATGATGGGGAAGGGGGAAACAAGAATCCCAATTTTTACAGGAGCATCATCACCAGTGTCCTGACCAGCTGCATCATCGTCTGGTCTGGGAATTGCAAGGCATCTGACTACAAGTCCGGACAAAAATTGCGAGAACTGCTAAGAGGATCACCAAGATCTCTCTTCCAGTCATTAGAGATGTTTACCATGAGTGATGTGCATGCATGGCCCTTAGCATTGTCAGTAATCCCTCCCATCCATCCAACAATCTGTCACTCCCTGCCAACAGGCAGAAGGTGCCGTAGCATTAGGACAAATAGGATGGGAATCATCTTCTACTCCCAGGCCATAAGACTACTGAACTCCCTGCCAACACCCAGGTCTCATCACATATGAAGTGCCAGGAGCATAATAGTGTTTATTTTTTAACTTGTAGATGTACCTTATACTTTGTTAATTTATTTGTGGTTAATATATGTGTGAGTTACATGCACTATGTTGTGCAATTTGATCTGGAGGAACGCTGTCTCGTTCAACAGCAGTAAAAATAAACTTAATGCTGTGAGAAGCTGGGAGGTGACAGGTAGAAGTAGCAAAGGTCTGAAGTGGAGGGAAGGGATTTGTTAGGGGAGGATAACAAACCATGAGTAAAGGAAAGGAGGTGAGAAATATATTGCAGCAAATAAAGATAAATAAATAATACCGTGAACATGAGTCACAGGGTGCTTGGAAGTGAGCCTGTAGGTTGTGGAATCAGTTGAGAGTTGAGGTGAGTGAAATTATTCAAACTGGTTTACGAGCCCAAACCTGTTCTCTGTAGATCCACTACAGAAAGCTTCCTATCCAAATGCACCACAGCTTGGTATCACAACTCTTCTGCCTATGACTGCAAGAAATTACAGAGAGTTATGAACACAAGTCAACCATGAAAACCAGCCTCCCTTAATTGATTTTGTACAGTTCCCACTGCCAACATAATCAAAGACCCTTTCCATCCTGGTTATTTTTTTTCCCCATTCCACTGGGTAGAAGATAGCAAAAGTTTTAAGTCTGTACTACGAGGCTCTCGGAGAGCTTCTATCCAGCTGTTCAAAGTAAATTTATTATCGAAGTATGAATACCATTTGCAACCGTGAGATTCATCTTCTTGCAGACAGCCACAAAACAAAGTAACACAACAGAATCCATTAAAACCCCACACAATGAAGACTGCCACACGTCCACTGTGCGGAAAAAAATCGAGCAAATAATTTAAAAAAAGTAAACGAGTAATGCAATGCATCAACGGAGAAGTTCCTGAAAGTGAGCCTACAGCCACAGAGCTGGTGCGTCACGGAGGCGTGTGAGAGAAGCTGGTCCAGGAGCCCGACGACTGCAGGACAACTACTCCAGAATCTGCCATCATGGACCCAAGCCTCACCCTCATCACCCTCATCAAACTTGTCAGTAGAAAAAAAACATCTTCCAGTTTCAACAGCTTCTCTATCAACCTCCCCTTTCAGCCTCCAAGTACCAGGGAGTCCCCAAAAGTTGAATGACTCGGTAGTCAACTTTCCTCTTTTCGGAGGGTTTCTCCCCGCCTTGTCTCACAGGGACACCAGACATTACCGTCACCGGGAAGAGGTGCGCCATTGGCATCCCCCGCCTGAGGGTGACCTCCCGCTCCAGAGTGTTCATCTGTACAACCCAGGGCTTCTGCAGTTCGGGCCTCACTAGTACCCCAGCGGGTAACCTGACTCCTCCTCCTGAGCATCCACCAAGAGGGCCTCAGCCTCAGGCATTCCGGGAAATTTGGGGTTTCTTATCACTCTCGCTACTTTCCCAGGCCGCAGCATGACTGGTGCTGACTGGGTGAACACCACAGTCCCTCGGTTATGCTCATCATCCAGCCCAGTGTGGCCACGCACTTCCTCGAAAGCAGCTCGGAACACAGGATGAATGGACAATGTTTTCAGAAAGCTCTCTCCAACTTCCTCCTTGCAGGCTCTCACCAGCCTCCTCACAATAGCAGTGTTTGTCCCCACGAGAAGTGAAGCTCCGTCCTTTTCGACTGGGTCTGGACAAACCAGCACTAATCTATCAAGGACCTCAGCTTCAAAACTCCAGCTTCAATGATAAGTAACCATCGTACGGACAGTCATCCGTACTAAGACTCCAGATCTCCAGTGCACTGAGTGGTGTCAAGGGTAAATGTGTCAAATACCAGTTGTAAAACAAACAGTACAGCAGAGTAACCTGAGAGCCGGTGTCAAACACGGCTCTAGCATAAATACCCTCGATCCATAGTGATACACTGGAGCTTGGCCCCACTAAGCCTTCAGGAATAGGTTATTTTGCTTTGGGGTCTTCCTTGATATATTTCTGGGAATGATCCCCCGCGATGCCAGGCCATTCCCTCACTGGGACTCTCCACTTAGACACCTGGGCTCATTCTCTGAGGGTTTTTCTGTCCTGCCTGATGTGTCCCTCTTCCCCACAGTTATAACTGACAATACCGGTCGCTCCCCTTCTCGCAGGACCCCGTTCACTTGCACCACTCTGCTCAGTCCGTCCCCGCAGGGGGTCCAACTCCCTGTCGGTTTTATGGAGCGGGGTGGCTGCACCCGCCGGTAACAACCGGGACATCTCAGTCCTAAACTCTGCCACGAGCTCCTTCACCACTCCCCGGGATGGGTGAATGTGGTCACCTCAGCCAAGGGAACCACTGTTCCCTGCGGACGGAGGCCTTGCGCGCCTCCATCCATATTCCTCCTCTCTTACTTTTCTGATCAGCTCGACAAACAACAGAGGGGGTGCATCTTACGAGACTTTCAGAGACCCCAAGTGATCAGATCCAGCCCCTGTGCACCTTTCGCCACTTGGTCCATCCTTAACTGATTCACCTCAGCTGTTTGAATGGCCCCTCTACACCATAAGCAATTTTGCTGCCTCTCTAGCAGAAAAATGTAGGCAGAAAGCTTCTCCCCCTTCTTCTGACACATATTCTGAAACCCCTTCATAAGCTCCATTGGGCTTCCCGTCGCGCCAAACACCTTTTCCAGAGCTTGCATGTAGCCTGCAGAGGTAGCAAAAGGGTTCTGTGTCTTTACGGATCTCACTATGTCAGCAGCCCGGCCTCCCAAACTCTCAATCAATCGCTGTCATCTTACATCATCAGAGCACTGCTACTCATCCAGCATCTGAGAGGTCTGCTCCGCCCAAGTCTCACACTCCTCTTCCCCCTTGGGGGTGGGCTTCACCTCTGAGAGCATTCTCAGCTTTCAATAGCTAGGACCCTATGGGCACTGGGCCATTTATCCACCAGGGAGGTAAGGGCTGACACCATCTCAGAAGTCTCACTCTTCACTGAGGGACTCAATAGACACTTCAAATCAGACCACTCCTTCCCCTCGCTCCACAGAAACGAGAGCAAGCTGTCTTTGAAGTCTCCTGCCCCAGCTAAGGAAGACAAGGCTTGCAATTCAGTCCCCTCCCTTAGACTCTCCTCCTCCTGGAAAGTATGAACAACCCACAGACCCCCCCTCCCGCCTCCAAGGCCCCAATAGTACCAGGCAGTTCCACTGCTATTACGCCAGTGCCAGTCTGGACTAAAACAAAGTTTTGGACTGTCATTTTATCAAACCTCCACTTCACAATCATAACTGCTCGTACTTAAAAGTTCGAATTAACAATTCGTCAGAAATACTAATGTTCACCCCACTCAATACACACCCATTCGTTACCGGTAACCCCGTGGATCCGCTCACCCCCTGCAGCATTTATAACCATGTACCGTAATCACTTTACCACACAATAGACACAGACGTACACACACAACCCACTGGAATAATGCTTAGGGCAATAACACAGCCCCCAACGAAATCGACCCCAGATGATACCCCCACAATGAAACACCCTGGTTCCCTTGGCTGCGTAAGTCTAGGGAACCCAGCCAAACTCGTGAGATTCAGGCGCTCTCCCACCCCAAACCTGTTTGTGTGGATGCTGTGTAATTTGCTACCCTGTAACAAATTTGTGCCACGAAATAACAAATCAGTACACTGCCTACAATTAAAGGAATTATATTTATGAATCTTAAAGGGTTAGCAAACAATAACAAAAACAGGTCCCATTCTAAATAAAGAGTCAATTGTGCACAAATTGGAGCTCATCTTGAACTTCTCTGTCACTGACGAGCTGGGCCCTCGTCAGCGTGAACGTCCACACCACCTTCCGAACATCGCTCACAATCCACCTCAAACGGTCTCCCACCGGATCGTAGGCTATGGCCGGTTCTCCTCAGCTTCTTTTCCCTTCATCTCCCACAGAACAAAAGCCCAAGACCTACCTTATTGTCCCTCACAACAAAAACTTCCTGCTAATTGGATGGCATACATTCCACATCATCGCTTATCAACAGTAACCCAAACAAGCTGAAAACAAGCAAGTCTTACAGAACTACCAAAATGAAATACATACAACATAACATCAAAAATATGAACCAGGGCATTACATTACTACACTTTTTCCATAAATGTAAATGATGCTCTGCATTTGTTAATGTACAACCGTAATATACCTATGTATGGAATAATATGTGTAAATTGCATGAACTTAGCATGGGACTGTGTGGTAACACTTGCGGGCTGCCCCCAGCACATCCTTAGGTTGTGTTGATTGCTAACGCAATATATGTTTCAATGAATTTGCAAAACAATGTTTTCCCTATATCTTGGTACATTTCAGAATAAAATGATTGCCTGGCTAATATGATGAACCGAGACAGAGGCTCCAGGGATTTGGATCGAAGGACTGAATTTGGTTCAGAATGCTGTGCTCGCTTCCATTGTTTGCATGATTTGTGTTTTTTTTTCTTTCTCTGTGCATTCAATGTTGGTCTTTTAAAAAAAAATTGAGCTCCTTGCTTTGTGGCTGCCTGGATGCAGACAAATCTCAATGTTGAATAATTTATATATTTTTTGATTATAAATGTGCGTGAATCTTGAAGAACCGATTACAATTTCCAGTTACCATACAAATTTCCATTATTGCACAGTTGATTTGTTTGCTGATATGACTATGGAAAAAGTACATTCAAATTTTCAGCTTGCAGCTAGAAAGGAATGCAAATTGGAAGGCCAGTACTGCTGCAGGTACAAGAGATCATGAGGACTCCCTGAAATATAATACCATACTGTGGCTGATAACCCTGTTGCACTATTGGAGGTATAGCATCCTGTAAATCCCATTGCACCTTGTTGTGAATTTTCTCTGTTACTTTAACACGATACTGCACATTACCTTATTGTTTTACCTTTGTCCTGGTTCAATGTACACTACTTATGTTTGTAATGATCTGTCTAGACGGCATCCAAATTAAAGTTCCTCGGTAAATGTGACAATCATAAACCAATTATGAAAAATAAATGATGTTTTTCCCCAGAGACCATTTGCAGGGAGAAGCTCACCTAAGACCAGAAGCCATAGGAACAGAATTAGGCCATTCAGCCCATCGAGTCTGCTCCATCATTCCATCATTTGGGATCCCACTCAAACCTACAGACCTCTCTTCTCACTATATCCTTTGATATCCTGACCGATCAAGAAACGATCAACTTCCACCTTAAGTTTTTGTGTTGTTTTACGTAGTCTAGCTTAGTTTGAGTTGTCTCATGTAGTCTAGTGTAGTTTTGTGTTGTTTATTGTAACACCATGGTCCTGGAGGAACATTGTTTTGTTTTTACTGTGTACTGTACCAGCAGTTTATGGTCGAAATGACAATAAAAATTGACCTGAAGTATATGCATGGACTTGGCCTCCACTGTAGTCTGTGGCAGGACATTCCTGATTCACTGGCTAAAAAAATTCCTCCTTACCTCTGTTCTAGTTCTGAATACCCCCACCATAGGAAACATCCTCTCCACATCCATCTTGTCTAGTCCTTCCAACATTAAATAGGCTCCCCTCACATTCTTCTAAATTCCAGTGAGTACAGGCACAAAGCTGCCAAATGCTCCTCATCTGTTACCCCTTCATTCCTGGAATCATCCTTGTTAACCTCCTCTGGACTCTCTTCAATTACAACACATCCTTTTCTGAGATATGTAGCCCAAAACTCTTGACAATACTTTTGACAGTACGGCCTGAGTAGTATCTTATAAAGGCTCAGGATTATCTCCTTACTTTTATATTCTATTCCCCTTGAAATGAATGCTACCTTTGCATTTGCCTTCCTTACCACACTGAACCTGTAAATTAATCTTCTGTGAGTCTTGTACAAGTTCCTCTGCATTTCTGATGTTTGAACCGTCTCCCCATTTAGATAATACTCCACATTATTGTTTTTACCAAAATGCATCATACATTTCCCAAAACTGTATTCCATCTGCCACTATTCTGCCCATTCTTCCAATCTGTCTAAATTTACTGCAATCACATTGCTTCCTTATCGCTTCCTCATCACTACCTCCCCCTCCAGCTATCTTTGTATCATCTGCAAACTTTGCCACAAAGCCATCAATTCCATGATCCAAATCACTGATAAAGAAAATATGAAAGGTAGCAGTCCCAGTTCTGACCCCTGAGGAACACTACTAGTCACTGGCAGCCAACCAGAAAAGGCCCTTTTTATCCCATTCACTGGCTCCTGCTTGTCAGCCATTCCTCTATCCATGCAACTATCTTTCCTGTAACACAACAGAATTTTATCTTGTAAAGCAGCCTCATGTGTGGCACCTTATCAAATGCCTTCTGAAAAGCCAAGTAAATGACAACCACTGCCTCTACTTTGTCTACCCTGCTTGTTACTTCCTCAAAGAACTCTTAACAGATTTGTCAGGCAAGAGTTCCCTTTACAGAAACCATGCTGACTTTGATTTATTTTATCATTAGTGTAACCGGGTGACCGTCGAATCTTATTCATTATCGTTAAAAGTGTACTCAGGCATTCATCTGGGTAATGCTATAGTAGTTGTCTGTGCCTTTAAGTGGAGATGGTGATGTCATTACGCATGCACGGGATAGTAGGGAGACCATTTTGTTTTCTGCTGCAGGAGCTGGTGGGGCATTGGAGTCGAGTTCCCCTAGAGGTACTGGGCTTGGTGAGGAAAGGTGAGCATTAATTTACAATATCCATGTGAATTTGTTTATGCTTGTTGGCGAATCGAGAATATTGGCAATTTGACATGTTTTACATGTGGATGCTTTAGATTTTCACGAGTAAAGAACTCGACGCTGGATAGCGTGGCTTGCTAAGTTCCTCACCAGCCAAGTAGGTCAGTCTTCCTGTAATTTAATTACCAGTTGTACCAAAGTGTACCTTTTGTCTAACTTTATTGTAGCATGACTGATTGTGCATGTAACAGCGTAATGTGAATGTTTAGTCTCCGTTCGGAGGTTCAGCATGTGTGTATTAAAAAGAATTGCCACTACCGTATTAGTACTGTGTTAGTTTTGTGCAGTTTTCTTTGTATTTTTATACTGCATATGCAATTGGTCGATAAACAAGTGTGTGGATCTAAGGTTAAATAGAGATTGTAACGGCAGGACCTGATTGTAAAGTTGTTCGTTTTGTTTTAAGACCCTCTTCTGGCACTTAAACATCTAAAACAGATAAAGGGACTAAAACCCGAAAAGGTATTTGTTGTCCTGAGTGTGTACTTTTCCCCAGGTCACAGCATTAGTCTCCAAGTACCCCAAAACCTCATCCTTAATAATAGACTCCAACATTTTCTCAACCACTGAGGTTAGGCTATCTGGCTTATAATTTCCTTTCTTTTGCCTTCCTCCCTTCTTAAAGAACAGAATGACATTTGCAATCTCCAGACCTCTGGGACCATGCCAGAATCAAGTGATTCTTGAATGATCATGACCAATGCATCCTTTATCTCTTCGGCAACCTCTCTCAGGACTCTGGAGTAGTCCATCTGGTTCAGGTGACTTACCTACCTTGAGACCTCTGAGTTTGCCAAGCACTTTGTCTTTTGTAATAGCAATGACACTCACTCCTGCTCCCTGACCTTCACAGAGCTCTGGCACACTTTTAGTATCTTCTACAGTGTAGGCAGATGCAAAGTACCCATTAAGCTCATCTGCCATTTCTTTGTTCCCCATTACTACCTCACCAGCATCATTTTCCAGTGGTCCAGTAACAACTCTCACCTTCCTTTTACTCTTTATACAACTGAAAAGACTTTTGATATCCTGCTTTATACTATTGACTAGTTTGCCCATGTATTTAATTTCCCCCCTTTTTATAGCTTTTTTTGTTGCCTTTTGTTGGATTTTAAGAGCTTCCCAATCATTAACTTCCCACTCACTTTTGCTACCTTACATATCCTTTCCTTGGCTTTTATGCAATCTCGAACTTCCCTTGTCAGCCACGACTGCCTACCCCTGCCATTTTAGAACTTCTTCCTCTGTGGGACATATCTATCCTGCGCCTTGTGAACTATTCCCCTATTCCCAGAAACTTCAGCCATCTGTGCTGTGCCGTCATCCCCACCAGTATCCTCCTCCAAACTACCTGGGCAAGCTCCTCTCTCATTCCTCTGTAATTCCCTTTATTCCATTGTGATACTGAAACATGTGAGTTACGCTTCTCCCTCTCAAACTGCAGTATTGCAGGGAATAAATATCTCTGACACAGTGCTGTCAAGAAAACAACCTCTCCCTCAATGTTGCAAAAACAAAGGAGCTGGTTGTGGATTACAGGAGGAATGGAGACAGGCTAACCCCTATTGACATCAATGGATCTGGGGTTGAGAGGGTAAATAGCTTCAAGTTCCTCAGCATCCACATCACCGAGGACTTCACGTGATCTGTACATACCAGTTGTGTGGTGAAAAAGGCACAACAATGCCTCTTTCATCTTAGATGGTTGAGGAAGTTTGGTATGGGCCCCCAAATCCTAAGAACTTTCTACAGGAGCACATTGAGAGCACTCTGACTGGCTGCACAACTGTTTGGTATGGGAACTGTACCTCCCTTAATCACAGGACTCTGCAGAGAGTGATGCGGACAGCCCAGCACATCTGTAGTTGTGAACTTCCCATAACTCAGGACATTTACAAGGACAGGTGTGAAGGATCTTTGGGGACTCAAGCCATTCCAACCACAATCTATTCCAGCTGCTACCATCTGGGAAATGGTACCGCAGCATAAAAGCCAGGATCCACCGGCTCCGGAACAGCTTCTTCCGCCAGGCCATCAGACTGGTGAACTCACGCTGACTTGAGTGTATTTCTATATTACGTTGACTGTTCTTTTCATTATAAATGATTATGAATTACTATGATTACACATTGCACATTTAGATGGAGACGTAACGTAAAGATTTTTACTCATGTACATGAAGGATGAAAGAAATAAAGTCAAATTCAATTGGAGGCAAAGTTGATGAAATTGATGAGTTCAGCGTGGGTGCACGAAGCAGAGCCAATGCAGTCGTAAATACAGTGCAAGAATTGGGGAGCATTACCAGGGAAGATTTGGGGGTGAAGTAAAGAGCTGGGAAGTTGACTGGTGAAAGAGATAATGGGCTGGAGGAGGGGGAATCTGATAGGGGAGGATAGAAGAGATGGGAGAAAGGGAAGGAGGACGACCAGAGAGGAGGTGATGGGCAGGTAAGGAAAAAGGTGAGAGGGATGGGGAATGGTGAAATGGGGGGCAGTTACTGGAAGCTCAAGAAATCAGTGTTCATGCCATCAGGTGCAGGCTAAAAATACGGAATATAAGGTGTTGCTCCTCCAATCTGTGTGTGGCCTCAATCGCAGCAGTAGAGGAAGTCATGGACTGGCATGTCAGATTGTGAATCAGAAGTAGAACTGAAATGGGTGGCTACCAGGAGATAGGTGAGGAGGTTGACATGTTCAAGATTACTAAGGGCTTTAAAGGTGACAGCGAGAAGGAGGAGGGTGTGTCTGAGAGGGATAATAAATCAGAAACAATAGAATGGCAGAGCAGACTCAATGGCCGAATGCTGCTCCTCCGGTTTTATGCTACCTGCCCTGTTGAGGACTAATTACTTCAGCCAGAGGGTGGTAAATCCATGGAACTCATTGGCACAGATGGCTGTGGAGGCCAAGTCATTGGGTATGTTTAAAGTGGACATTGATAGGTTTTCATTAGTAGGGATGTCAAGTGTTATGGGGATAAAGCAGTATGGGATTGAGAGGGATAATTAATTAGCCGTCATCAAATGCTGGAGAAGACTTGATGGGCCAAATGGCCTAATTCTGCTCCTATGTCTTACACAAACGTGGGGACCCAGATTTCAATTGTGCTGTTCAAAAGACAGCTGCACTGGTATCACAACAGAAAGTACTTGAAGGCCTGGAGAAAGGGTGAAGAAATTGGACTAGCCTTTTAGTTCTTACATAGAACTGGTAGATACCATGGGCTGAACGGCCTCCTTTTCAACTGTAACCTTTCAATGAATTGTTAAATTAACAAATGATTAAACATAAATAAGGCAGAATAAATCTGTACATCTGTAGAACTGTAATTTCTCCAGACAACATATGATATGAAATGTCACACTTTAATTGGTTTTCAGTTTTTTCAGTACAGGTTAAAAAATAAAATCTACAATTTTGTTTGTCTGGCTGCTAATTTTTAAAGTGAAAACAAAATGCTGTTTAAGATACTATTGCAATGGCTTTTTCCAGTGTACATGTAGAAACTGTAAACAAAGTAAAAGTTTTGCACATGATTAACACCCTTCATACTTAACCTGCACACACATTTAACTAGCAAATCAAAGAAAGCAAGGCTCAATTTCTACAGCTCATTTTTTACATTTTAGCAGATTGCAGCTAAAACTTAGCGAGTTGGCATTTACATCAAAAATAATTTATTTAGTGCTTTATTCTAAAGCTCTTCAAGAAGTGTTTATCAAACAATAATTAAAACCTGACCACAGCATTAATACCATTGATTCCAAATAATCTGAATCTTAAAAAGTCTTCAAAGTATTTTGCAAATGGTGCACCTGCAGAGCATTAAACACAGTCCACTATTTGTTCTGAGCCTTTCGCATGATTGTAAACCATAAAATGGAACTGATCAAATCCTACAGCTTTACTGCATGCCGCACCTAAAAGACAACAATAAAAAAAAATCACAATTGACATAACATCTCAGACGTACAATTGTTAATTTGAATCAGGACTTAAGAACGCATAGCAGTCATCAGAGAGGATCAGAAGTGGAAAGTGTGAGCACCAAAGGTACTCACAAATTTTTACAGATGTACCATGGGAGAGGGCATTCTAACTGGATGCATCACTGTCTGGTATGGGCGGGGTGGGGGGGAAGATAAGTTGTAGAGAGTTGTAAAGTTAGTCAGCTTCATCATGGGCACTAGCTTCTGTTGTATCCTTGACATTTTCAAGGAGCGACACCTTAAAAAGGCCATATCAATCATTGAGGTTCCCCAACACCTAAGACATGCCCTCTTCTCACTGTTACCATCAGGAAGAGGTTCCTGAAGGCACATACTCAATGATTCAGGAACAACTTCTTCCCCTCTGCCATCCAATTTCTGAATGAACAGTGAACCCATGAACACTACCTCACTACTTTTTTTTAATTTTCATTATGCACTACCTATTTCATTTAACTTTTTTTATATACATAAAATTGTATTTCACATTTTTTCTCTTTCATTACCAACTGCATTGTACTGCTGCAAATTTCACAACACTTGCCAGTGATACTGAACCTGATTGTGATTCTGTTATTACTGCTGAATGAAAAATCAAAATATTGATGGAATTCAGAAATTAAATCTGACAATATCTGAAACACAGTACAGTTGGGGATCAAATCAATGGTTGTTTATCAGCTAGAAAGACACAAAGCTGAAACATTAACTCTACTTCCCTCGGAGGGTGTTACCTGATCGGTTAATACCTCAAAGCCTCCTTGTGCAACTGGATCTTTGATTTCCTCACTTGCAGACCCTAGTCAGTTCGGATTGGCAACAATATCTCCTCCACAATCTCCATCAGCACAGGAGCACCACAAGTCCGTGTGCTTAGCCCCCTGCTCTATTCACTTCACCCTTATGACTGTGTAACTAAGCACAGCTCCAATGCCATGTTTAAGTTTGCTTTTGTCATTGGCAGAATCAAAGGTGGTGACGAATGAACAAATAGGAGAGAGACTGAGAATCTGGCTGAGTGCTGCCACAATAACAGCCCCTCACTCAATGTCAACAAGACAAAGGAGCTGTCCTCATCAGGGGATCAGAGGTGGAGAGGGTCAGCAACTTTGATAGAGTCCACATCAGCAAAATTGTATATGGAGCAAACACGAGGAAATCTGCAGATGCTGGAAATTCAAACAACACACACAAAATGCTGTTGGAACACAGCAGGCCAGGCAGCATCTACAGGTAGAAGCACTGTCGATGTTTCGGGCTGAGACCCTTCGCCAGGACTAACTGAAAGGAAAGATAGTAAGAGATGTGAAAGTCGTGGGGGGAGGGGGAAATGCGAAATGGTAGGAGAAGACCGGAGGGGGTGGGATAAAGCTAAGAGCTGGAAAGGTGATTGGCGAAAGTGATACAGAGCTGGAGAAGGGAAAGGATCATGGGACGGGAGGCCTCGGGAGAAAGAAAGGTGGAGGGGGGAGCACCAGAGGGAGATGGAGAACAGGTAGGGTGATGGGCAGAGAGAGAAAAAAAAACAACTAAATATGTCAGGGATGGGGTAAGAAGGGGAGGAGGGGCATTAACGGAAGTTGGAGAAGTCAATGTTCATGCCATCAGGTTGGAGGCTACCCAGCCGGTATACAAGGTGTTGTTCCTCCAACCTGAGTGTGGATTCATCTTGACAGTAGAGGAGGCCATGGACAGACATATCAGAATGGGAAAGGGACGTGGATTTAAATGTGTGGCCACTGGGAGATCCTGCTTCCTCTGGCGGACCGAGCATAGGTGTTCAGCGAAACGGTCTCCCAGTCTGCATCGGGTCTCACCAATATATAAAAGGCCACACCGGGAGCACCGGACACAGTATACCACACCAGCTGACTCATAGGTGAAGTGTCGCCTCACCTGGAAGGACTGTCTGGGGCCCTGAATGGTGGTACTTAGCCACATGGTCATAGGTGTAATGCAAGTGGAGCAGGGGCTAAGTACACACCCCTAAGGTGCTCTTGTGCTGATGGAGATTGTGGAGGAGATGTTTTTGCAAATCCAAACTGACTGTGGTCTACAAGTGATCCTGGAGTCTCCAGGATCCAATTGCACGAGGGGATATTGAGACCCAGGTCTTGGAGTTTATTGCTTGGTTTTGAGGCGATGATGGTGTGAAATGTCAAACATACAGGAGGGAGATTGAAAACTTGGCTGAGTGATGTAATAACAACAACCTCTCACTCAATATCAATAAGAACATGGAACTGATTGTAAACTCCAGGAGAGGAAAACCAGAGGTCCATCGGAGCTCAGAGGTGGAGAGGGTCAGTAACTTTAAATGCCTGTATATCTCTATTTCACAGGATCGGTCTTAGACCCGTCATAGAAATATTATTGCAAAGAAAGCACGACAGCACCTCTACTTCCTCAGGCGTCCGCAGGACTTTGGCGTGTCACTGAAAAACCTCGACAAACTTCAATAGATGTGAGGTGGAAAGTGTGCTGACTGGCTGCATTAGGGCTAGTATGGGAACACCAATGCCTTTGAGTGGAAAATCCTACAAACGGTAGCAGATTCGGCCCAGTACGTCACCTGTAAAAACCCTCCCAATCATTGAGCACATCCTTCATCAGAGATCCTCACCACCCAGGCCATGCTCTTTTCTCGCTGCTGCCATCAGGTAGAAGGTCTAAGTGCCTCAGGATTCACACCACCAGGCTCAAGAACAGTTACTACCTCTCAACCATCAGGCTCTCGAACAAAAGGGGATAGCTACACTCATTTAAAGACTCTGTTATATTGTTATTTCATGCTCATTATTTACTGCTATTTATATAACCTGCATTTGCCCAGTTTGATTACAGTTTATTGTTCCTGATGTTACATTTACAGTTACTACTCTATAGATTTGCTAAGTATGCCTGCAGAAAAGAATATCAGGGTTGTATGTGTGACATGTATGTACTCTGATAATAAATTTTACTTTGAACTTTGAACTACCCTTAGAAGTTTATTTATTTACACCAAGTAATCATTGTCCAAGGTTATTTAAGAGTCTTTATCTTTTTCCATTCAAGGCAACCTCAATAAAATATATTGTTACTATAAAGATCTACATCAGCCACTTCATAGTTTCTCTATTGTGTCTATAAAACAGTACAGTTTAGTTAACAGGGAGAGAACCATTGGAAATCGGAGCAGCATTAGGCCATTCCACCCTGAAACTTGCTTCTTATTCAATATAACCCAGTATTACCTATTCCTTGATCCTATCATTCCTAGGAGTAAAATTCAACTCCTTTACAGTAACTTGTTCTTGGACATGCTTTTGGTACTTTTTCTCCTGATCAAAATTGACCTGTCTCTTTTTGATAGCTGTCCTAGTTGTACTCTACCAGAAGTGGCACTAGTAAGATAATGTTACATAAAGATAAGTCAGAGTGCAAGAAGGAGACAGACAGCCCAATGGCACGGTGTGATGAAACCTTTTCCTCACATCAGTATATTCCTTCATGTGGAAGGGAGGCAGAGTACACATGCCCGTCTTTATCAGTGCTCAGGAAGCGATGGTTGAGTTCCTAGGAGCGGACAACAGCCTGCCTGGTAGACGCCATGACCAAGAAAACTCACCAGTAACTCTACTTCCTCAGGAGACTAAAGACATTTAGCATGCCGCTTTTAACCTTCGCCAATTTTTACAGATGCACAGTAGAAAGGATCCTATCTGGATGCATCACGAGTTGGTTTGGCAACTTGTCAAAGTTTTTGCAGAGAGTTGTGGACACAGCTCTGCAGATCATGAAAGCCAGCCTCACCCCAACCCCCCCATGGACTCCATCTACACTTCTCACCATCTTGGTAAAGCAGCCAAGATAATCAAAAACCCCGCTCACCCCCAGATTTTCTCCCTTCACCTTCTCCCCCTTGAGAGCAGAAGGTACAAAAGCTTGTATGCATGTATCACCGGGCTGAACGACAACTTCGATAAGACTAAATCGAACTGTCCCCAAATATGATAAGATGGCTTCTTGAGCTCACAATTTGCCTTATCATGGTTTTGAACCTTATTGTCTGCCTGTACTGCAATGTCTCTTTAACACTTTATTCTGCATTCTGTCATTATTTTTCCATTGAACTATCTCAGTGCACTGATTTGATGAAATGAACTGTATGGATGATATGCAAAACAAAGCTTTCCACTGTACCTCGATACATACAACAAGAATAAAGCAATTTACCACATGGAAACTCAGGGAGGAAGCGTGACCACAGTTATAATATTCAACACTGGAAAAGATAGAATAACCATACAAGGAGAGCCCATTGAAAAATAAAATCTTCAATCAGCATGTGGGTTCTAAGAAAAACATGACACATAATCATAACTTTAAACAAATAAAATACATGAAGATGCCTGACTGGAGTTTCATCAAACTAACTGACACCAAGCCATAAGATTATAGAAAAGTTCAACAAAACCTTCTGCCAAATGATAGCTTTTTGTGAAGAATCTTAAAGCTGGAAAAAGAGATTTAGGAAAAGAGATTTCCAGAGGTTAGGACTCATGTGGATGAAAGAAGCAAAAAATCACCAACACTCATAGTATGATATGAAAGACAGCAGAAACTTTGTAGCTCGTTTAGAATGGTGATATTATACACTGAATGTTTACTGATTACAGTTCAGCATTCAACACCATCATACAGTCAGTACTAATCAATAAGCTCCAAAACCTGGGCCCATGTACCTCCCTCTGCAACAATACCTTTGACTTCCTCAATGGGAGACCACAGTCAGTGCGGTTTGGAAATAACATCTCCTCCACACTGCCAATCAACATTGACGCACTTCAAGGATGCATGCTTAGCCCACTGCTCTAATCTCTCTACACCCGTGACTGCATGGCTGGCTAGGCACAGCTCAAATGCCATCTATACATTTACTGACACCACCACTATTGCTGGCAGAATTTCAGATGGTGACAAGGAGGCGTACAGGATTGAGATAGATCAGCTAGTTGAGTGATCTGTCAACAATAATTTTGCACTTAATATCACTAAAACCAAGGAATTTATTGTGGACTTCTGGTAGGGCAAGTCAGGGGAACACAAAACAGTCCTTATCAAGGGATCAGAAGTGGAAAGGGTGAGCAATTTCCAGTTCCTGGGTGTCAACGTCTCTGAGGATCTATCCTGGGTCCAGCATATTGATGCAATCACAAAGAAGGCACAACAGCAGCTTTCAGGAATTTCAGGAGACTTGGTATGTTACCAAAGGATCTCACAAATTTATACAGTTGTACCGTGGAGAGCATTCCAACTGGTTGCATCACTATCTGGTATGGAGGGAGCACTGCACAGGATCCGAAAAAACTGCAGAATGTTGCAAACTCAACCAGCTCCATCATGGGCACTAGCCTCTCAACACCGAGGACATCTTCAAAAGCCATCATCAAGGACATGCCCTCTTCTCATTGTTACCATCATGGAGGAGCTTAATTCTCTCTTTATTCTCTTTTCTACCTTTGGGTAGAAGATACAAAGCCTGAAAATATGTACCACTAGGCTCAAGGACAGCATCTATCCTGCTAATATCAGACTCTTGAACATATAGCTTTATAAGATAGACTCTTGAACTCACAATCTACCTAGATACATACTTTAGTACTTCATCGTTGACCTGCACTGTCCTTACTGTGTAGGTGTTACACTTTATTCTGTATTATTATTTTACCTTGTTCTACCTTAGTGCCCTGCGTAATGATTTGATCTGTATGAACAGTATGCAAGACAAGCTTTTCACAGTATTTTGGTATAAGTGACAATAATAAACCAATACCAATTCCTGGTTGCTGTGCTGATCTGCCATGTGTAGAAAGCATTGGCCATGCAACAAGTTGTTTAACCAGGTGTGTAAAAGGAGATTTTGCTATTGATAGGGAGAATTTGTTCAGACTGGAGTTGGTGCTAAGGACCCTAAT
This sequence comes from Hemitrygon akajei, assembly GCF_048418815.1. Classification (NCBI taxonomy): domain Eukaryota; kingdom Metazoa; phylum Chordata; class Chondrichthyes; order Myliobatiformes; family Dasyatidae; genus Hemitrygon; species Hemitrygon akajei. The sequence continues at coordinate 30,038,073 of NC_133129.1, forward strand.
CAAAGAAGATATGCCTACATTTACACCAGGGCTTTGGAAATGCTGAAGGGATGCGAGAACTCATTTGTTTCCTGTATAGACTTTATCTTCAAACTGTAATCATGGACAAGTGTTGTCATGAGTTATTGAAGACTCTAGTATTTGTCATGTGAGGAGCAGCAGAAGAAGAGACCAAAGAAATGTTTACTTGATTTGTATAAACCTTTTCAATGCTGTATTAGTAGAGGTGGCATAAGATGCTTGAGAGAGTGAAACAATTGAAGGATAATCTAAAGGTTTGATCTATGTTGGTCCTTGTAACTAATTGCACAATAAACCAATTTTCTTACATATATTGATTGGATCAGATTCCATCATCTGGGAGCCCCACCACCCAGGATATGCTCTCTTCTCACTGCTGCCAACAGGAAAGTGGTACAGGAGCCTCAGGACTCACACTACTAGGCTCAGGACCAGTTATTCTTGAACTAAAGAGGATAACTTCACTCAACTTCACTTACTCCATCATTGAAAAAGTCCCACAACCAACAGACTCACCTCTCCGTCTCATGTTCTAGATATTTAAAGCTTATTTATTTGTTAGTATTATTTCTTTACTTTCATATTTGCACAGTTTGTTGTCTTTTGCATACTGGTTAAATGCCAAAGTTGGTGCGGTCCTTCACTGATTTTGTTATGGTTATTATTCTATGGATTTACTAAGTATATCCGCAAGGAAATAAATCACAGGGTTGAATAAGGTGACATATATGTACTTTGATAATAAATGTACTTTGAAGCTTTAGTTTTAAAACTCTATTCAATGCACCAGTGTTTTACAACAGTATGGGGCGAAACAAAATTGTTGAGGTGCAAGATGTTGGATATGGTGGATATAACACTTGTCCTTTGACAGGAGGAGATTCTAGAGAGAGGACAAGATGCCTTAAAGTTAAGGATAATAATGTTAAATGTAATGCATTATGAGATTGGAAACCAGTGTTGCCTGGTGAACTATTGATTGAACAGGACAGCGAGAATGAGAATTATGGTACCAAGGTAGAAGGCCATACATGATTGTCTAAAGATCTTAACAGCAATTCTTAAAGATTGAAAACTCTCAAAGTACATTTAATATCGAAGTATGTATTCAGACACTGGGTAATGGCTTTTTGTAACCAAGCCCAAAGAAAATTCTCTATTCTTCCAAAGTTTCAGAACTTTGTCAAATATTACATACAAATATTTGAAGGAATCCAGTTTGTTCCTCCCTCTACTCAAATCTTAATGTGCAAATGTCCAAAATACCCTTTAGAGAATGCAAAGCACAAAACGCTGAAGGTGTAATGGAGATAAAATATTGGTTTACTCTCTCAACGCAAGGCAGAACCCTCCAAACTAATTAGCTTATATTTCTTAAATTCCATGAACAATAATATCTGCCCTAAAGTGATAACAGTTAAGTTTTTGAAGATTAGTGTGTTAGGAAGAAAGTGGAAAGTTACCTCTGTCTCTGCAAATGTTCTGGAGTTGCACAGCCAGGATCTGTCTCATGAAGAAGTCTTCTTGTTTTGTTTTTAAATGCAGAGCTTAAAGTAGCTCTATCAATCCAGGTGGTTCATAAAACAACCAACAGACATTTTCATCAAGCTCATTTAATGTTTATTTAAACCTTTAATATAGTCATTGAGCTGACATATTACGCCCATGCTGGCTCTTTGTAGGAAAGAACTGCAGGTCCTATTATCAGGGAATAGTCCTAGTCTCTATTATATTGATGGCATGGTAGTGTAGCGGTTAGTGCAATCATTTTGCAGGGGTGTCAAACTCATTTTAGGTCATGGGCCGGATTGAGCAAAATGCAACTTCATGCGGGCCAGATCAGTCGGACGCGTGCGAATGCAGCTTTCGTTGCCTCCGTTTTTTCAGCCTGCTCTCATGTATCTCAGTCTCTGCTATAACTACAAAGTGTTTCACTTTACAAATTCCGTTTCTTATGAAGAAGACTGCCGAATAAACACTAAAAACCCTGAAAACCTGGTACCTGAATATACTCAGCATTAGCCATATCATATGCCATAGGCGCTTCGATTACTGGGGCCAGCTTTAATAGTAATTAGATATTATCTCGCGGGCCAAAGATAATTCCACCGCGGGCTGGATTTGGCCCGCGGGCCTTGAGTTTGACATATATGCTTTACAGCATCAGCGATCACTGACTGGGGTTCCTGCCTGTCTGTAAGCTTTTCTGTTCTCCTCGTGACTGTGTGAAGTTCCTCCGGGTTTGGGCTAGTGAGATGTTGGCACACTATGTTGGTGGTGAAAGCTTGGTGACACTTGCAGGCTGTTGTCACAAAACAACACGTTTCGCTGTATTTTTTGATGTTTCGATGTAGGTTTGGCAAATAAAACTAACTGTTAAGACCTTTAAGAACTTAATCCTGTTCCTGCTCCAAGTGGTATAGATGGGTACTTAATAGTTGGTCTGGACATAATGGACCAGTTTTTGTGCTCTATGACTCCGATTCCTCACAAGCCTATCCAGGTTCTTTTTTGAACAACTCCATTTATTGTTTCCACCACCCCTGTAACCATTAAATTCCAGATCAAATTCATGAGACCATAAGACATAGAAGCAGAATTAGGCCATCCGACCATAAGTCTACTCCGCCATCTCATCATGGCTAATTTATTATTCCTCTCAGCCTCCTCCTGCTTTCTTTTCATAATCTTTGTTGCCCTTACTAACCATGAACCTATCATCCTCTGCTTTAAATATACCCAATGATTTAAGACTATATAGCCATCCATAGCAATAAATTTCACAGGTTCAACACCCTCTAGCTAAAGGAATTCCTCCTCATCTCTGTAGAGACATCCTTCTATTCTGAGGCTGTTCCCTCTGGTCCTAGACTCTCCCACCATTAGGAACATCCTCTCCACATCCACTCTATCTAGGCCTTTCAATATTCAATAGGTTTCAATGAAATCTCCTGTCATTCTAAATTCCAGCAAGTACAGGCTCAAAGCCATTAAGCTCTTCATACGTGAACCTTTTCAATCGGAAAAATCATTCTCATGAACCACATCTGGACTCTCTCTAATGCTAGCACATCCTTTCTTAGATAAGGAGCCCAAAACACAACGGCTTTCCTTGTGTTGCATCTCAACTGCTTCCTGCCTCTCACAACTCCCCCCCCCCCCCGCCCCGCCATTCCCGTATGGTTTACTTCCTTTAGATATGAGGCTTTGATGCTGAGAGGAACATATTCTAAACCTCTCAAAATCTTGTACATCTCCAACTTCTTCCTCCTCTGTTCACCCCTTATTCCTCCTCTCTCCAGAACATTCCTATTCTTACTTAAGTTTGGTGACTAGATTTTAATGTTATGCTCTAGATACGAGGGGTGATTGATGTTTGTGGCCTAAGGTAGAAGTAGTCAATTTTAGAAATCCTAGCACATTTATTTTTCAACATGGTCCCCTCCTACATTTACACACTTAGTCCAGTGGTCGTGGAGCATATGGATCTTGGACCTCCTGAAAGTGTCCACAGTGGTGATTGATAAGTTTGTGGCCTGAGGTAGAAGGAGATGAGTTATACGGCTCTCATTACATGCACATGCAGCTCAGCTCTTTGAGTGATTATGCGGAAAGTTTGAAGTTAATAACTCATCTCCTTCTACCTTAGGCCATGAAATTATCAATCACTCCTGCTGTGGACACTTTCTGGAGGTCCAAGATCCGTATGCTCCATGACCGCTGGACTAAGTGTGTAAATGTAGGAGGGGACTATGTTGAAAAAGAAATGTGCTAGGTTTTCTAAAATTGACTCCTTCTACCTTAGGCCACAAACTTATCAATCACCCCTCGTATAACAAAGGTATATTTTGTTTTAAATAATAGCTCTTTGACATAATGTTATCAGAAATGTTGTCAACATCACTATTTTCTGAAATAAACTCATACTTCTCATAAAAACTTAATTGTTACAAAATGTCACCTTGAAAGCAAGCTATCATTATATTTGATTTCATATATGGATCCTAAATACTCTATCCCACTAGGTGCCACAGGACATTCATTCACAAATGCGAGGGATTGTTAACAGATTCCCAACACTCCTATCAATTTCCCAGCAGGAGGGAAATAATACAAAATAAAGCTAATCTAGTCTGCCGTTTAGAAATTCAAATTGTTTCCTTTCCAGCAGGCTCACTTCCCACATATTGTCTTTAGTCCTATATATATTGAATATATCTTATACAAAATAAAAATCACAGTAGGCTTTCAGTCGTTTATTGAAGACATTCTGCAGTCTTCTAGAGGCCCTATTATAAGTTCTGAATTACGTATTCTTGCAGATCAGAAATCATATTTCCACTTACCCACTAGAATTATCAATTTTTCCAAAGTACAGTATATATCATACTTAGTCATCTGAAACAGTGTACTGAACTGGGAATTTATTGACTTCCAACAAATGCAGACAATTGTTAATTGTTGCTTTTGGAAAAAATGTTTTATGAATCTTAATGCTACAGGGTCTGCACCATTCTCTGAACATTTCAAAGCAGCCAACTTTGTTACTACTGAGCTAAACCAATATTAGGAGATGGCAACTCTAAATAACTAGGTTGTGAAAGAAAGCCAGCCCCATGGGCTAGAACAATAGTAGATGAAGGGTCAGTGGACTGCTAGAAGCTTGGGAATGCAAATGAGGGTAGGATTTGCACAGTGAAAGGTAGGGCCATTAGGACTGTTCTGGACCAAGGGATCAAAGAGCCGGTGACTCTCAGCAGCTCAGGCAGCATCTAGGGAAAGGAATAAACAGTCAACATTTTGGGCCAAGACCCTTCATCAGGACCTAGGAGTGTAAGTACACAGTTCCCTGAAAATGGCAAGAAAGGTTTTTGGCATACTGGCCTTCATGAGCTGAGTATTGAATATAGAAGTTGCGATGTTATTTGCTGTTGTACAAGGTAGGGACACATTTGGAGAATTGTGTTCTGCTATAGGAAAGGTGCAATTAAACTGATGGATATCAAGCAGATGTAAAAGGCTGTTGCCAAAACTCAAGGAACTGAGTTATGGTGAGAGGTCAAGCAGACTGGGACATTTTACATTGTAGAGTACGAGAATAAAATCAGATCTTAGAGAGGTGTATGAAATTATCCAGGACATAGAAAGATCAATGTGCCAAGTCTTCTTCCCAGGCTTAGGGAATCAAGAGCTAGAAGTCATAGAGAGAGCTGAATTTGACAGGCAACCAAGAGGGCAATTTTTTACCCAGAGGGTGGTCATATACAGATTGAACATGTTTGGTTGGCATGGATCAGTTGGGCAGAAGGGGAATGGGAACCAGAGTGCCGGAACAGTTCGTGCAGAGGCTGTGGAGATGGACCTCAAAATCAGTAATCAAAAGGCTGAGCATGGTGCGACCAATGTGCTGAGCTGCGAATATCTCAATGCAAGAAGTATCATAGGAAAGGCAGATAAGTACAGGGTATGGATCAGCACCTGCCATTATGACATTGTAGCCATTAGTGAGACTTGGTTGCAAGAGGGGCAGGGCTGACAGGAATCAGGGGTTCCATTGGTTTATACGTGACAGAGCAGGAGGAATTAAAGGAGGAGGGGTAGCGTTACTAGTCAGGAGTGCTCAGTCAGGACAGAATGGAGAACCCATCTAGTGGGGTGCTATGGGTGGAAATGAGAGATAAGAAAGGTATGACCACTTTAATGGGGCTATTTTACAGGCCACCGAACAGTCCGTGGGAATTAGAGGATCAATTTTGCAGAGAGGTCGCAGACTGTTGCAAGAAACAAAAGGTCGTTATAGTAGATGATTTCAACTTTCCACGTGTTGACCGGGACTCCCATACTGTAAAAGGACTAGATAGGATAGAGTTTGTCAAAAGTGTTCAGGAAAGTTTCCTTAATCAGTACATAGAAGGACCAACCAGTTAGTGTGTGATCCTTCATCTGCTACAGGGGGAATGAGACAGGGCAGGTAACAGAAGTTTGTGTAGGGGAACACATTTGCATCTAGAGAGCACAATGCCCTTAGTTTCAAAGTAAATATGCAAAAGCAGATAGTCTGGTCCCTGGGATGAGATTCAACATTGGAGAAAGGCCAATTTTTTTGGTATCAGAAATGATCTGGCAAGTGAGGATATGGACAGACTATTCTCTGGCAAGGTGTACTTGCTAAGTGGGAGGCCTTCAAGATTGAAATTTTGAGAGTTCGAAGCTTGTATGTGCCTGTCAAGATTAAAAGGTAAAAATAACACGTGCAAGAACCTTGGTTTTCAAGAGATATTGATGGCCTGGTTAAGAAATAAAAGGAGCTGCATAGCAGGCATACTTCCATGTTTCAAGCTGAGACTCTTCAGGAGTCCTGAAACAATGACTGTGTATTCTTCTTTATAGATACTGCCTGATCGACAGAGTTCCTCCAGCACTCTGTGTGTTTTACTCTGGGCTTCCAGCATCTACAGAATCTCATGTGTTAAAGATGTCCCGAAATGCTTTATCATCAGTGATGAATATTAATTATGTTAGGAAGGTGCTTGTTTAGTCCACTGTTGTTTTACAGGCATTACATTTCTAACAATACAGCTATAGTAATGCATTAAGAATATTTGTTTGCTTTAAGACATTTCTCAATGTCCAGAGGTTAGTAAAGTTGGAAGATAAACGGATTGCTATTTTACTCAGTGTTAATCATCAACATAAGTAACACCACAGTTCTTTCGAGTTATCTTGATTTAACAATTTTTAACTGCCAACTGTGAAATAGTAAGTGCTGCTTCCACTTTTAGAATTTAGAATTATTATGTTAATCCGTGTAGTCATTTGCTTAAACACGTTAATTCAGATAAAAAAAGGTCAAATTTGATTCATAATTTATTCCAAGTTGCTAAGTATTGCCAAGTCCAATGCTTTAAAAAAAAGAGCTCAGTGTTCTTCATTGAGGATGGTATAAGGAGTGTTTGATGCCTTTGGGCCTGTGCTTGGGAGAGTTTAGAAGAATGACTAAGGATCTCACTGAAATCTATCAAAAATTGAAAGGCCTAAATAAGAGCGAATATGAAGAAGAGGATGTTTCTTTTTGTGGGGGAGTTCTTGATTAGAAAGGGTGACAGAGGCCATGGGGAGAAGGCAGGAGAATGGGGAAGAGAGGGATAATAGATCAACCATCAAGCAGACTTGATGTACCGACTGACCTAATTCTGCTCCCATTTCTTATCATTTAAAAGTTGTCTTGTAATTTATTCCAAGTTGCCAAGTATTTCTGAGTCCAACGCTTAAATAAATCCAGTGAGGACAGCTACTCAAAGTCAGTGGCAAAGTCTCCCAATAGATCACTTATTTCAAACTGGCAAAAGAAGTATAATCATTGCAGGAATGAAGATTGGCTCTACCAGACCTGTCAGCCAGACCAACTTCCCTGCTCTTTCCCCAGAGCCTTGCAATTTTTTTCTACCAATATCTGTCCTGAAATTTGGGTTGTCTCAATATATGTTTTAAAATATGTTAAATTAATCACTTTAAAGGGCTTTCTACATCTATTCTTCAGTGCTTTTGATTTTGTAACCACTGCTTTTAACTGAATTCCATCTGTACTTAATTCAAATGTCTGGGCAAATTCTTTAAAATATTCAATTTGGCCCTTCTCAAGTCTATGTGAATGTAAAACACAATGAGCTAGATGAGGAATGTCATCCTACACCTCAGAATACAAATCTGTCTATTTTATCACCCCAGAGTCTGGCTGCCTTTCGGCTGAATAGACCCAAGACTGAGACAGGTTGATTTCTGGACAATATAAGAGTGATGCAGTGCGGGGAAACTGGAAACTGGGCGGGAATGTGAAGACCAAGATCATTTCCTTACTGGCCTACTGTGATACTCTTTCAATCTAACACACAGGAATTTCAAAACTCTTTTGGAATTTGTACTGTGCTTCTTGTCTCTGCTCTCAATTCGTTACCTCCTCCAAAAAAAAACACAAGGTTCAACTAGTTCCACGGTCTAACAGGTCACAGGAAAACAGGAATACAGATTTATCTCTGTCTTGTTGCTCTGTGTTTTCACAGCATTTCCCCAAAGGCAATTTCCCCAACTTACAATTGTAGCTGCATATCACTACAACTATTGGTCGGCGGTCCATTTTTGTTGTGTTTGGGTTCTCATTGATTCTGTTGTATTTCTTTCTATTACTGTGAATGCCCACAAGAAAATGAACCTCAGGGTTGTATATGGTGACATACATGTACTTCGGTAATAAATTTACTTTGAACTTTGAACGAACAAGAATATTCAAGTATTTGCTCAAAGCCTCCTTCAAGGAAGGCAACATCCCCACTGATTCCCGAGGAATCTTTGGCACGTGAGTACTCAAAATAGAGAGGTAGCATTTGGAATAGTAAATTTACTTTTAACTTTGAAGTTAAGAGTTCGAAGTTCAGCATGAATGTATTATCGAAGTACACATATGACACCATATACTAGCACCAAACTCAATTTCTTGCAGGCATTCACAGTCAACAAAGAAATACAATAGAATCAACGAAGAACTACACACAGACTGATGAACAACCAATATGCAAAGGATGAACTGTGCAAATACAGAAGCATAATAATAATAAAAATTAAATGAAAACCATTGAGAACATGAATTGTAGAGTCCTTGAAAGTAAGTCCATAGGTTGAGAACAAATATATAATCAAGGACAAGAACACTTTTTCCAATTCAGTCTATGCAACCCGTAATTATACAAATTTACTTCATGGATTGCAAAGCTATGACACAAATTTATATACTGAAAGATGCCGAAATCCTGAAATAAAAACAGAAAACATCTGACAAACGCAGCAAGTTAGGCAGCATCAATGGCACCATGGTAACATAGCTGTTAGTATGATGCTATTACAGCTCGGGGAGTTTTGGAGCTCAATTCCGGTGCGGTACTGTAAGCAGACTCTGTCTGTCCTCCCTGCTGAATGTGTGGGCTTTCTTTGGCCCTCTAGTTTCCTCTCACAGTCCAAAGATGTACTGGGTAGGTTGATTGGTAATTGATCTTGTCCCATGATTAGGCTAGGGTTAATTGGGTATGTCGGGGGTTGCTGGGGTGACATGGCTCAAAGAGCCAGAAGGACCTACTCTGCGATGTATCGCTAAAATAAAGTGAATTGATGTTTCAGCTCAATGACCTTTCATCAGAAATGTTTTTTTTAATTCCACAGGTGTTCAGCAACACAAAATAGTTATGTGCACCCAATTTCTATGATTTCAAAAAAATTCTCTCTATCTTTTAACTTTTCTCTCAAGATATGGTTTATGTCATAATAAGGCATGAATTTTAGAGACTTACCATAACTCCCAGTCTTGTTGGCACAGATTATGGCACCAAAAAAGGTTGGATGATACTTTTGGATTCTTTTAATAGCTCTCTGACATGCTATGGTTGGTTCAATGCCCACTCTCATATATTCCACAGCCTGGTAGCTAATTTGAAGGACAGAAAAGAGCAAACTACAATGAAAATCCAAACTGAAACAGTACTCTTAGCATGTTCACCAAACGTACTTTTTGAAAACTACACAGTATTTATCAGTACTCAGTATATTAATAAATGCCAACTGTTTTAATGGAAAGAAACTTTAAAAAATAATGCCGAAATTAAAATACTAGAAGCATTCAAAAGGTCAGGCAGCATCCGCAGGAAGAGAAATGGTGAATGTTTCAGGTCAAGGATTCTCCTTCAAACCCAGTTCTGACAAAGGGTAATGTTAACCCTGCCTATTTACAACATCTGACTCCTTGAGTTTGATACTTCCTGTATCCAAATCAAATATTCCACTAAAGATTTATTAGGCAGCACCGTAACGTAGCTAGTAGAGACAGTGTCGTACATCTCTGGAGACCCAGGTTCGATCTGGAACTTGGGTGCCAACAGTGTAGAATTTGCACCTTCTCCCTGTGACCACCTGGTTTCCTCAAGTGTTTTGCTCTTCTCCCACACCTCAAGGATGTGAGGTCACTTGGCTGCTCCAAGTTGCTCCTAGCATGTAGAACAGCAGAATAAACAACGGTGGAGTTCATGACAATGTGGGAAGAACCACAGATTCACATAAATGAGTGTTATCATGGACTCTGTTAGCTAAATGGACGGTTTCTGTGCTGTGTGCCTTAAACGTAAATATGCAGTGAGAAATGACATACCTTGGAAGGAATCGCATCATAACATCACCATCTCCAGTTGCCGCTGCAGCTCCTGCTGTGCTATCGGCATAAGCACCTGCTCCAGCTATTGGTGAATCCCCTACACGGCTGGGAAAAAAACGCAGTAATATGTTCAACATTGGTTTTTAAACAAAGGCACATCTGAATTGTCCATCAATATTGAACACTATCGAAAGTAATAACAGTAATACTGTATGCATTGCTCCATCAAAATTCCTGAAACCAAGAGATACTGTTCCCTCAACTAAGGGTGTCATGGTAACACCGCAGCTAGCATAATCACTTTGCAGCGCCAGCAGCACCAGTTGGTGTTATAGGACCAGGGAGCACAGCCTCAGAACAGAGAAGAGGAAGAATTTCTTGAGCTAGATGGTGGAATTCAGTGCCAAGGACACCTGTGGAAGCCAAGTCATTGGGTATATTTAAAGTGAAGTTTGATGGGTTTTTGATTAGTTAGGGCATCAAAGTTTATGGAGAAAAAGCAGGAGAATGGAGCTGAGTGGGAAAAGAAATCAACCATGATTGAATGGTGAAGCAGACTCAAAGGGTCAAGTGGCTTAATTCTTATGGTTCAATTCCCGTTGCTCTCTGTAAGGAGTATGTATGTTCTCCTCGTGACTGTGTGGGCTTCCTCCCAGATTCCAAAGGTGTACGGTTAGGGCTAGAGAGTGGTGGGCACGCTGTGTTTGCGCCACAAGAATGGCAACACTTGCACAGCTCTTGCCCATTTGATTCAACATACAGTGGCATGCAAAAGTTTGGGCAACCCTGATCAAAATTTCTGTTACTGTGAATAGTTAAGTGAGTAGAAGATGAACTGATCTCCAAAAGTCATAAAGTTAAAGATGAATCATTCTTTTCAACATTTTAAACAAGATTAGTGTATTATCTTTGTTGAGTACGATTTTACAGTGAAAAAAAGGAAAGGAGCACCATGCAAAAATTTGGGCACCCCAAGAGATTTGAGCTCTCCGATAACTTTTGCCAAGGTCTCAGATGTTAATTAGCTTGTTAGGGCTATGGCTTGTTCACAGTCATTGTTAGGAAAGGCCAGGTGATGCAAATTTCAAAGCTTTATAAATACCCTGACTCCTCAAACCTTGTTGTCCCACAATCAGCAGCCATGGGCTTCTCTGAGCAGCTGCCTAGCACTCTGAAATTTAAAATAAATGGTGCCCACAAAGCAGGAGAAGGCTAGAAGAAGATAGCAAAGTGGTTTTAGGTAGCTGTTTCCTCAGTTTGTAATGTAATTAAGAAATGGCAATTAAAAGGAACAGTGGACGCCGTTGAGGTCTGGAAGGCCAAGAAAACTTTCCGAGAGAACTGCTCGTAGGATTGCTAGAAAGGCAAATCAAAACCCCCGCTTGACTGCAAAAGACCTTCAGGAAGATTTAGCAGACTCTGGAGTGGTGGTGCACTGTTCTACTGTGCAGTGACACCTGCACAAATATGACCTTCATGGAAGAGTCATCAGAAGAAAACCTTTCCTGCATCCTCACTACAAAATTCAGCATCAGAAGTTTGAAGAGGAACATCTAAACAAGCCTGATGCATTTTGGAAACAAGTCCTGTGGACTGGTGAAGTTAAGATAGAACTTTTTGGCCACAATGAGCAAAGGTATGTCTGGAGAAAAAAGGGTGCAGAATTTCATGAAAAGAACATCTCTGCAACTGTTAAGCACACAGGTGGATCGATCATGCTTTGGGCTTGTGTTGCAGCCAATGGCATGGGGAACATTTCACTGGTAGAGGGGAGAATGAATTCAATTAAATACCAGCAAATTCTGGAAGCAAACGTCACACCATCTGTAAAAAAGCTGAAGATAAAAAGACAATGGCTTCTACGACAAGATAATGATCCTAAACACACCTCAAATTCCACCATGGACTATCTCAAGAGGCGCAAGCTGAAGGTTTTACCATAGCCCTCACAATCCCCCGACCTAAACATCATCAAAAATCTGTACATAGACGTCAAAGGAGCAGTACATGCAAGACAGCCCAAGAATCTCACAGAACTAGAAGCCTTTTGCAAGGAAGAATGGGTGAAAATCTCCCAAACAAGAATTGAGAGACTCTTAGCTGGCTACAGAAAGCGTTTACAAGCTGTGATAATTGCCAAAGGGGGTGTTACGAAGTACTGACCATGCAGGGTTCCCAAATTTTTGCTTCGGGCCCTTTTCCTTTTTTGTTATTTTTAAACTATAAAAGCTATCTCATTTTTTATCCGGATATATCTTCTTACTGTACTAGATGTAACAATGGAGAAGCTTCACTAATTCATATGTTTTGGACATGTCTGAGTCTTGAAAAATACTGGAAGGAAGTATTCCAAACTTTCTCTGTACTTTTCAAAGTAAATGTTAAGCCTAACCCTTTAACTCCCTTATTCAGTATTGTTGGATGAGAAGATGTTATTTTGGAGACATCTGATTTGCACATTTTGTCTTTTATTTCTCTTATAGTTAGGAGGATGCTCTTGCTTAAATGGAAGGATGTCATTCCGCCTTCACACGCTCAATGGTTACGTGATGTTATGTCATGCTTAAATTTAGAGAAGATCCATTGTTCAATTTCTGAATCTAGTCAAGACTTTCAAACATTGTGGGGACCATTTCCGAACTATTTTCAAAACCTTTAATTTGCTCTTAAAGTACGGATGTTGGCTGATAACTTATTTCACTATATGATAAGGATTTTTTTCCTTTTTTACCAAACAGCTTCAATCTTGGTAGTAGGCTTACATTCTTTTTTTTTTGTATAATAAAATTCACATTTCAATATTACGATTTAATTTAATTTACATGAACATAGGGTAATGAGATTGCAAGTGTGATTCAAATATAATGTATTTGATATTATTTTATCCTTTTTTTACTTACAATATATATCTTCTTGTACTCTGTATTCTTCTATGTAGAAATTAATTAAAATATTGATTGTGAAAAGATGGAAATAAAAAAGTAATGTTGCTTAAAATATTAAAGAAATGTGTCATCTTTAACTTAATGCCTTTTGGAAATCAGGTCATCTTTTACTCGCTTAGCTATTCACAGTAACAGAAATTTTGACCAGGGTGCCCAAACTTTTGCATACCACTGTAAACGACACATTTCATTGTATGTTGAGATGTTCATGCCACAAATAAATCTCATCTTTTTTAATGGGTAAGCCATTGTACAGGAAGAAGGAAGACATTTCAGAGGAATCTCTGCAGAATGTCATCAATGAGACGAAAGTGGAAGAACTGAGAAAACAGAATTAAATGAAATGGAGTTCTTACAGAATGCAGTGTGGGAGTAAACAGAACTTTTAACAAGCTTAAGAGAGTGGGATTTCAATAAGCTAAGCTATCAATATACAGATGTTTATGGTAGAAATTACTACTCCAGACAGCAGGGTCGACTTAATCTCCACTGACCATTAAGCAAGCACTTACACTAATCCTATTTCATTTTCCCCACATACCAAGCAAATCTCTTCATATTCTCCCACATTGTGAGAAATCTATAGTTTTCAGGCTAATTTTAGAATCGCATTATAATTTAGTTAACTTCTCTAGGCCCATTCAATAGGTTTGGTTGGAATTAAAAGCCACAACCACATAGTACTGTATGTTAAGCAGTCTGACATTGAAGATTCAAGATTGTTTAATGCCATTTCCAGCGCACAACTATAAAAATAATTGTCATTCCGGATCCAATGCAGCACAAAAAAAAACACAAGATAAAGAACATAATAATAAAAACCCTAATTGGTATAAATATTTTCATAAAGTGATGCTGGGCTCAGAAATGGTAAAGTAATAGCGGTGGGGGGTGTGGAAGGTGGGCTAGTAGATTGAGGTGTTGATCAGACTTACTGCTTAGGGAAAGTAACTATTTTTGAGCCTTGTGGTCCTGCCGTGGATGCTATGTAGCCTCCTCCCTGATGGGAGTAGGACAAACAATCATGAGCAGGGTGGGTGGGATCCTTCATGATGCTACTGGCCCTTTTCAGGACTTTTACAGTGTGTCTTTGATGGTAGGTAGATTTGCAATGTGGCAATAGTTTTCAACAACACTGTCTGGAATGCAATGAAGAGAGTAAACTGATCACCAGACTTGCATTTCATAATATACTTGTCCCATCAATTTAAATTCAATTTTCTTTTAAGCCTGTAATAATGATGCAAGTACAAGTGTGTTACATAAGGATCGTATCATAGATAAGCCTGAAAGTTATTTTGCCCTAATCCAATAGAGTTTGACATTTAGCATGTTGCTATAACAGTAGTCAGCCACAAATAAAGCCCAAGGTTCACTTTAGCTTATCAATATTATAGATAAACCATAACATCACTTGAGCTCAAATGGTATTTCTTCTCATCCTAATGCTACAAAGAGAAAAGAGTAAGATAAGCAAAGAAAGAAGAGACAGTTAAAAAGGAAAGGAGAAAATAATTAAGCAGATGTACAGACAGGAACGTCTTTGGTTTGAAGCTTCAACACAATACATACCCTGGAATTTTATGGATTTGACCATTAGTGGACGTCCCTGCAGCAATATTTCCAAGCTTATCAATTGCAATCATACCTAGATTCAAATTCAGAAAGTAAATGGAATCGCACACAGATGTTGCCAAAAATCTTCTCTACTTGCTCAGAGCATGGAGCGATCTTGAAAAATTAGGAAAGCTCTTACCAATCGTGTCATGGTTGTGTAAATTGATCCGCTTTCTTGGCTTCGTATGCTGTTTTGACCTCAGCGCCTTGATTGGTTTGTACGGTCCACAAGAAGTCTCAGGATTTGGCGAGACGTTCTATGAAAATTAATTAATTTCTCAACCAGTAGCATAAAATTACTTAGAAACCTTTTCTATTTATATTTTAAACCTATTTTTGTTTTGGAGAAGCTGGTACTTACCTTCCAGCTGTTGGGCTGGCAGTTTTTGCGTAGCCACTCTGCATGCAAGTGTAGGGATTTGTTTGTTGTTAACTCTTCACTGAGGAAGCCCATGTTCTGAGCAAAAATTGATGCTGTGGGGAAAATTGTAGCTTTATCTGAAATGTTTAAAATGGCCAGATCTACGAATAATATTATTAAATGCACACTAAAAGTGGACAATAGGAATTAGACAGCCAGTGATAAAGCTGTTTTGCCTAATAAATTGTGGGGAGTTGTGAACACACCAACCGATAACAAAAACCATTCACCCCTCCATTGCCTCCATATACCATCCTCACTGCATCAGTAATGCAGTCAATGTAATCAGACCACTTCCATCCATTCATTCTTCCCTCTCCCAATTCCATCAGGGAGAAGATACAAAAGGTTGAGGATATGTACCACCAAGTTCAAAGACAGCTTCTATTTCGCTGTTATAAGACTCTTGAACCAACTTCTTGTACAATAAAGAACTGCTGATCTCTCGATCCATGTCATAGTCCTTGCACCTTATCAACTACCTTCTCCATGCTTTTTCTCAAACTATAACACTGCACTCCATAGCCACTTTATTAGGTTCACCTGTACACCGGCTTGTTAATGCAAATATGTACTCAGCCAATTCTGTGGCAACAACTTAATGCCTTAAAGCATGTAGACATGGTCAAGAGGTTTAGACTGTTCTTCAGACCAGACATCAGAATGAGAGAAGAAAAGTGATCTAAATGACTTTAACTGCTAGACAGAGTGGTTTGAGTATCTCAGAAACTGCTGATCGCCTGGGATTTTCACACACACACTCTCTCTCTAGAGCTGAGATTCACAACTTTTTTTAATATCCTGGACAAATATCATTAAGCAAGGGGTCCATGGACCCCAGGTTGGAAACCCCTGCTCTAGAGTTTGCAGAGAATGGTGGAAAAATCAAAAACATCCAATGAGCAGAAGCTCTGTGGGCAAAACCACCTTGTTAATGAGAGAAGTCAGAGCAGAATGTCAAGACTGGTTTAAGCTGACAGGAGAGTGATCATAACTCAAATTATCACGTGTTACAACAGTGGTCAACAGCAGCAAAAGACCACCCGGGATTCCACTCCTGTACCGAATAAAGTGGCCATTGAGTGTATACAGGTTTCCCCCGCAAATCCGGAGGTAGAGCGTTCCTGTGAAACTGTCTGTAATCTGAAATGTCGTAAAGCGAAGAAGCAATTACCATTAATTTATATGGGAAAAATTTTTGAGCATTCCCAGACCCAAAAAAAACCTAACAAATCAAAGCAAATAACACATAAAACCTAAAATAACACTAACATATAGTAAAAGCAGGAATGATATGATAAATTTACACCCTATATAAAGTAGAAATATTGTATGTACGGTGTAGTTTGACATATCAAACTCGGGAAGGCAGCTAGCCAAAATTGATTTAGAGGAAAAAAAATCGGCACGTACACGCATATGTACGCACATGCATACTCACATACACGCATGCGCAAACAACTGCCCGCACAAGGCCTCACGGTCATTGTAGTCTTTCTCAGGGTACGTCTTTTTTTCGTAAAAGCAAAAATCCTCTTTGGTTAGCGTAAACAGGTACTAATGTAAGTCTTTCGTAACAGCGAGTTGTCATAAATCGAACGTTCGAAAAGCGAGGGCCACCTGTATTCTGCATTCTGTTATTGCTTTTCCTTTACATGTATGGAATGGTCTGTCTGAATGGCATACATACAAAGCTTTTCATTGTACATATTTCAGTACATATGACAATAATAAAACAATTATTCATTAATTCTCCCTACATTAAAACTTAACTTAATCTGCATAATTAGGATTGCAGCATATTAATTATGATCGGCACATATTTTGCCATTCATAATACAGATTCTTTCCAAGCTATTATGCCACAAATTACGCCACTGTTCTAAAGGTTATTTTGTCTCCCACTAGTAGGATATGTTAATTAACTTTCAGTAAGTTGCCATATTATTTCTGCATATTTTAAGAGTAATTGAATAAACATGGGAGCAAAGTAGATTTCGGTTAATTGGGACTAGTACATTTTGGGCCAATTAATCGGCTGCTCCAATTAGCCAAAGTTTCATGAAATAGAGATATAAAAAAGACAAACTGAGTAACAAATTATATATTTAAATGAAATACGCAACAAATTAGAACACTATCAATAATACAACAGTACAATAACACTGTATATTGCTTCCTAATAGTTAAGTGGAGGAATTCATCCAGTGTACACCACTGTGTTCTTTTGACTATAAATTAGCACAGACACCTAGTGCAAATAATAGACCGCCTTCATACAATACTTTCGATGAGTGCATCTTCCAAATCTTTATTTTCATTTTAACATTCAAGCTGATTGTCAATACCTTCAAATGCTTTGCAGTTCTTAACTTCCTGAATATTACAATTATTTTTTTTTCACTCCTAGCCATTTCTGGCATCTCTGAGCCTGAACGTTTGAAACCTCACTGAGCAAATCAGTTCTGAATTGTCTTATGCTTGTTTCTTGCCTACTATTGTGACAAAAAAAAAATCATTGCTTTTTGAACATAAACACATGCATCTGGTGCTACTTAAGAACTGTTCGCTGTAAGTACAGTGTAGTGTCTAATAGCCACATAAGTGCACACAGCTGACACTAGTTAGAAGCTGTTTGGAAACAGTCTCCCATCCCAATTAAGCAGCATAGTGTCCCAAATTATCAAAGGGAATCCCAGCTATTTCAACAATCAGCTTTAGTTCTTTAAGAGTTTTTACAAATAAAAGTCCGGCCCAATTAACTGATGGCCTAATTAACCCGAATCCACTGCAGTACACATCACGAAGCACCATTATGTTTCCGCATGTTCAGTTACCCCAATTAAAAAGAGTAAATAAACTGCAGATAATGCTGTTAGTTTAGTCTAGTCAATCACTTTCCAATTATTCATTTTATTTCAACTGTGAATTTTACTGTAAAAATCTTGCAAAAGTCTTTTAGTTGACTATTTTTCAGTATTGGTCACTCCAAGCTCTGTTGAACAATACTGGAACCTACTATCAAAGTTGACACTCCACTGCAGTGCAGATGGAGTACTACACTGCTGGTCATGCAATCTTTCCAATGTGACATCAAAATTGATGCCCTGGGCTGCCCTTTGTGTAGTACACAAAATATGTTACCATTGTAGTAAAGGTGGCAAATGCAATATTGGCATTTATTTCAAGGGGAATAGAATATAAAAGCAAGGAGATAATGCTGAGCCTTTATAAGACACTAGTCAGAGTGCACTTGGAGTATTGTCAAGAGTTTTGGGCCCCATATCTCAGAGAGGATATGTTGTCATTGTAAACAGTCCAGAGGAGGTTCACAAGGATGATTCTGGGAATGAAGGGATTAACACATGAGGAGCGTTTGGCAGCTTTGGGCCCGTACTAACTGGAATTTAGAAGGATGCAGTGGGATCTCATTGAAACCTACCGAATGTTGAAAGGACTAGACAGGATGAATGTGGAGGGGATGTTTCCTGTGATGGGGGGTAGCCAGAACTAGAGGGGACAGCCTCAAAATTGAGGGATGACCTTTTACAACAGAGGTAAAACATGAATGATCCACCCTCATGCTTAACAGTTGGAGAGGGTTTTTTTTCATGAAATTCTGCACCCTTTTTTCTCCAAACAAACCTTTGCTCATTGCGGCCAAAAAGTTCTATTCAAAAGGTTCAAAGGAATATCTAAACAAGCCTGATGCATGTTTGAAATAAGTCCTGTGGACTGATGAAGTTAAAATAGAACTTTTTGCTTTGGGCTTGTGTTGCAGCCAGTGGCATGGGGAAG
The DNA here is from genome assembly GCF_048418815.1 of Hemitrygon akajei. Classification (NCBI taxonomy): domain Eukaryota; kingdom Metazoa; phylum Chordata; class Chondrichthyes; order Myliobatiformes; family Dasyatidae; genus Hemitrygon; species Hemitrygon akajei. The sequence continues at coordinate 30,057,067 of NC_133129.1, forward strand.
CTTTACTGGTAGAGGGAAGAATGAATTCAATTAAATACCAGCAAATTCTGGAAGCAATCATCACACCATCTGTAAAAAAGCTGAAGATGAAAAGAGGACAGTTTCTACAACAAGATAATAATCCTAAACACACCTCAAAATTCACAATGGACTATCTCAAGAGGCGCAAGCTGAAGGTTTTGCCATGGCCCTCACAGTCCCCCAACCTAAACATCATCGAAAATCTGTGGATAGACCTCAAAAGAGCAGTACATGCAAGACGGCCCAAGAATCTCACAGAACTAGAAGTCTTTTGCAAGGAAGAATGAGCAAAAATCCCCCAAACAAGAATTGAGAGACTCTTAGCTGGCTACAGAAAGCACTTACAAGCTGTGATACTTGCCGGGGGGGGGGGGGGGGGGGGGGGCGGGGGAGTGTGTGTTACTAAGTACTGCCATGCAGGGTGCCAAACTTTTGCTGTGGACCCTTTTCCTTTTTGTTATTTTGAAACTGTAAAAGATGGAAATAAAAAAAAGTAATCTTGCTTAAAATATTAAAGAAATGTGTCATCTTTAACTTTATGCCTTTTGGAAACCCATTCATCTTTTACTCGCCTAGCTATTCACAGTATCAGAAATTTCAACCAGTGGTGCCCAAACTTTTGCATGCCACTGTAGGTTGGCACAAAATTGTGGGCCGAAAGACCTGTACTGTGCTATACAGTTTCTAAAAAATGATATTTCATATCAAAGGCACTTCATCAGACATAATGCTGCCTCAATCACTGTTATCTAATATTTTTGTTCTGAATACCATGAACCTTTAGATATTTTATGTTGATATGCATGCTTCTTGTTGGTGATATCATGAATACATTACATCAAGGAAATTCATTACCCTTATACATTACTATATGACTTGGGGTGTTCTAACATAGCAGGAAGCTCAACAACAATGCAAAATAATCTCTTCAAAGATGAATGAGAAGGGATTACCTGACTCCCCCACCAACAGTGTATGAGTACTGTGTTCCATCACTGCCCGAGCAACACTGATTGCACTCTTAATCCTTCTAAGGCCTCCGACTGCGCCAACCTCAATTGTGTTACTGGAGAGAGTTTTAAAAGAAATTATATCACACTGATGAATTTCCTTATCAAGCAGATTACCAGGTCTTGATTTTCATGATTGCATCTGCTGCGGTTTCAGTAAATTAGTGAGACCGCACCAGGAGTATTGTGCATAGTTCTGATCACCATACCATAGGAAGGATGTAATTAAGCTAGAGTGGATGCAAAAAAGATTCACGAGGATGTTGCTGGGATAGAGGAATTAAGTTACAAGGGGAAATTGGACAGGCCAAGAGGTGATCTTATAGAAATTTGTAAAATCATGACAAGCATAGATAAGATGAATGGTCATAGTCTTTTATCCCAGGTTAGGGGAGTCAATAACTACAGGGCATAGGTTTAAGTTGAGAGGAGAAAGATTTAAAGGAGATTTGAGGAGCAAGTTTTCATACAGAGAGGGTCAGGGGTATATGGAATGAGCTGCCAGAGGAAGTGACAGAGGTGGGTAAAAGACTATTACAACATTCAAAGGATATTTTGAAACATTCATGGTTAGGAAAGGTTTAGATGAAATAGGCCAGAAGCAGGCACACTAAATCAGGAAGTTAGCACTCAATCATCAGGATGTTGAACCAAAGAGGTTAACTTCACTTGCCCCATCACTGAAATGTTCCCACAACCTACGGACTCATTTTCAAGGACTCTTCATCTCATGTTCTTGATATTTATTGCCTATTTATTTATTATGATTATTATTATTTCTTTCCTTTTGTATTTGCACAGTTTGTTGTTTTTTTCATATTGTTGATAGCTCTGGTTGGTGCAGTCATTCATTGATTCTATTATGGTCATTGGATTTATTGAGTATGCTGCAAAGACTGGACCTCAGGTGATATATATGTACTTTGATAATAAATCTACTTTGAACTTTGAAGTTTGGATAGGTACATAAATGGTAAGGGAATGGAGGGCTATAGTCTGGGTGTAGGTCAAAGGACTAGACATAAACTAGATGGGCCGAAGGGTTTGTTTCTCTGCTGTAGAGCTCTACAAATCTGTCTGCAGATTTAGCTTTTCAAAATGACGCGGCAAAATTTTGAAGTTTTGCTCTACGTTTAACACGTGTAATGGAAGATTACGATTACGGTAGCTTTATTTGTCACACGTACATTGAAATATAGTGAAATGTGTTGATTATGCCAAAGACCAACACAAATCTGAGGATGTGCTGAGGGCAGACTGCAAGTGTTGTCATGCTTCCTGCACCAATAAAGCATGCTCACAACCAACCCCATCTTTGGAATGGGGGAGGAAACGGAAGCAGTCATGGGGAGAGTGTATGGGGGGCGGGGGGGGGGGAAAACCAGAGCAACGGGAGGAAACGGAAGCAGCGTAAAAGCAGAAATTGAAACTGAACCCCAATCTTACAGCTGGCTCTGTGTAAAGCATTATGCTAACCACTACAGTACTGCACAGAAATTTAGTCACCCTCCATGTTATTGTGGGTCATGGTAAACCAATGTATATCAGCATTAAAATTTAATTTCTAAACAGATACAGTAGATTCCCATTATATTACAGTGATCAGGCATCATTCTTACCCATTCATTATCATTGCATCCAGTGTTGTCTCCCCATGTTCATCCGGGCTTCCTCCATACCCCACGGTGCCATCGCACTGCTCGACTTCACACTGCCTGCACCCTTGTTCTACCGCATCCAGAGCTGAACCCCCAATGGCAAGAGTTCTCCATGCTAAATATAAAGCACATAGAAATTAATCCCAAATACGTAAAAAGCTGGGATCAATCAAATCTTTCCACGGGTTCACAAAAAATGTGTTGTGCAAGTATTTTGAACAGAATTAAACTCATCCTGACAATTCATTGAGAAGAAATAAAAATTAAAATATTAAAACCAACTTGCAGAGTTTTGTCAAGATACGAGGTCATGTCTGCTCACAGTCAGGGTGGGATTGTCTTTTGATATTTTCCAGTATTCAGAAAAATGAGAAATATAATAGCTTGAACATTGGTTTCTCCAACTTCATGCAATTTTCTTCCCCCCCCCCTTTCCTTTTCCATTCCCCATTCTGGTTCCCCTCTTACCGCTTCTACTCACCTGCCTATCACTCCCACGTTAGTGCCCCTCCTCCCTCCCTTTCTCTCATTGTCCACTTTCCTCTCCTATCAGATATGTTCTTCTTTATCTTCTCCACCTATCACCTCCCAGCATCTCACCATCTCCCCTCCCCCAACTACCTTCCCCCTCACCTGCCTTCACCTCTCACCTGCTAGCTTGTACTAGCACCCCCACCCCCCAACAACCTTCTTATTCTGGCTTCTTCCCCCTTCCTTTTCAGTCCAGCCCGAAACTCTGACGCTTTATTTCTCTCCATAGATGCTTCCTGACCTGCTGAGATCCTCCAGGTCTTGTATGTGTTACTCTGAAATATACAAGTACAAAGTTCTCACAGCGCTCGATGGAAGGAGTATATTTCACTTGGCTCAGGGGTCTAGATCAAGAAATTCCAATATCTGAATAAAGGATATCCCACTTAGAATTGAGATGAAGTTTTTTTTCTCTATTATTGAGCATTGTGGCAGTTCATACAAAACAGAGAGCTACAGATTTCTGGATTTTAAGGAAAATGAGGGATATGGGAACAGTGCAGAGAAAGGACATTGAGATAAGCCTTGATGCATCGTGTATTAGGTAGGCTCTTCCTTCCTTCCTGCTCATATCCTTGTAATAAATGATGCCTTAACAGTAATTGGTTCATGACACAATCAGCTAATTAGCTAATAGAAAGGAGCTTAAGAAGGGGCTGAGAAGAGCAAGAAGGGGGCATGAGAAGGCCTTGGCAAGTAGGGTAAAGGAAAACCCCAAGGCATTCTTCAATTATGTGAAGAACAAAAGGATGACAGGAGTGAAGGTAGGACCAATTAGAGATAGAAGTGGGAAGATGTGCCTGGAGGCTGTGGAAGTGAGCGAGCTCCTCAATGAATACTTCTCTTCGGTATTCACCACTGAGAGGGAACTCTCTCACTGAGACGGAATATTCCCCAGGCTGCTCCACGAGGCAAGGGAAGAGATTGCTGAACCTCTGGCTAGGATCTTTATGTCCTCGTTGTCCACAGGAATGTTACCGGAGGATTGGAGGGAGGCGAATGTTGTCCCCATGTTCAAAAAAGTTAGTAGGGATAGTCCAGGTAATTATAGACCAGTGATTCTTACGTCTGTGGTGGGAAAGCTGTTGGAGAAGATTCTTAGAGATAGGATCAATGGGCATTTAGAGAATCATGGTCTGATCAGGGACAGTCAGCATAGCTTTGTGAAGGGCAGATCGTGCCTAACAAGCCTGATAGTGTTCTTTGAGGAGGTGACCGGGCATATAGATGAGGGTAGTGCAGTGGATGTGATCTACATGGATTTTAGTAAGGCATTTGACAAGGTTCCACATGGTAGGCTTATTCAGAAAGTCAGAAGGCATGGGATCCAGGGAAGTTTGGCCAGGTGGATTCAGAATTGGCTTGCCTGCAGAAAGCAGAGGGTCGTGGTGGAGGGAATACATTCGGATTGGAGGGTTGTGACTAGTGGTGTCCCACAAGGATCGGTTCTGGGACCTCTACTTTTTGTGATTTTTATTAACAACCTGGATGTGGGGGTAGAAGGGTGGGTTGGCAAGTTTGCAGACGACACAAAGGTTGGTGGTGTTGTAGATAGTGTAGAGGATTGTCGAAGATTGCAGAGAGACATGGATAGGATGCAGAAGTGGGCTGAGAAGTGGCAGATGGAGTTCAACACAGAGAAGTGTGAAGTGGTACACTTTGGAAGGACAAACTCCAAGGCAGAGTACAAAGTAAATGGCAGGATACTTGGTAGTGTGGAGGAGCAGAGGGATCTGGGGGTACATGTCCACAGATCCCTGAAAGTTGCCTCACAGGTAGATAGGGTAGTTAAGAAAGCTTATGGGGTGTTAGCTTTCATAAGTCGAGGGACAGAGTTTAAGAGTTGCGATGTAATGATGCAGCTGTATAAAACTCTAGTTAGGCCACACTTGGAGTACTGTGTCCAGTTCTGGTCGCCTCAGTATAGGAAGGATGTGGAAGCATTGGAAAGGGTACAAAGGAGATTTACCAGGATGCTGCCTGCTTTAGAGAGTATGGATTATGATCAGAGATTAAGGGAGCTAGGGCTTTACTCTTTGGAGTGAAGGAGGATGAGAGGAGACATGACAGAGGTGTACAAGATATTAAGAGGAATAGAGAGAGTGGACAGCCAGCGCCTCTTCCCCAGGGCACCACTGCTCAGTACAAGAGGACATGGCTTTAAGTTAAGGGGAGGGAAGTTCAAGGGGGATATTAGAGGAAGGTTTTTCACTCAGAAAGTGGTTGGTGCGTGGAATGTACTACCTGAGTCAGTGGTGGAGGCAGATACACTAGTGAAGCTTAAGAGACTACTAGACAGGTATATGGAGGAATTTAAGGAGGGGGGTTATATGGGAGGTGGGGTTTGAAGGTCGGCACTACATTGTGGGCCGAAGGGCCTGTAATGTGCTGTACTATTCTATGTTCTACGTTCTAATCACAGAAATAAATAAAAACATTTTTGATGAAATAAAGCTCCTAAGTTCTCAACTAAACATTTGACATTGTGTCTTGGCAATTTTATAGAAATGGCTTAAACCTCTTACTTCAAGCACATGCCATGTAGAGTTTAACCCATCAAGAAAATGCAAACCTGTAAAGCAATACGTACAACACTCTGGAGGAACTCAGCAGGTTGGGCAGCATCCGTGGAAACGAGCTGTCAACGTTTCAGGCCAAGACACTGACTGCTCGTTTCCACGGATTCTGCCCGACCTGCTGAGTTCCTCCAGCGTGTTGTACGTGTTGCTTTGACCCCAGCATCTGCAGTGTACTTTGTGCAAACCAGTGAATATTGGGCAAGAATGGATTAAGTAGTTGAAGCAGATATGACAGTAATATGACAGTCTACCACTTTTATTAGCAGCTTGTTCCACACTCTCACGACCCTCTGAGTGAAGATATTCCCCTCATGTCCTGCTAAAAACATTTCACCTTTCACTGTTAACCCATGACCTCTAGTTGTAGTCTCACCCCCCTCAGTGGGAAATGCCTGCTTGCATTTACCCTATCTACAGTACTGTGCAAATGTCTTGGGCACATATATATAGCTAGGGTGCCTAAGGCTTTTGCACAGTACTGTATTTGACAACATGGAGCAGAGAGCAAGTCTGTAAATCTGATGGGAGCAAAGGATGTTGGGAATGGTGAGGGTGGACCGACCGCCACGGGAGGGGTGTGGGACAGGTGGCAGAGAACGAGTGCCGGGGGAGGGGGGTTGGCGCGGGTGAGACACCAGGCAAGCTCGTTTAGTTCCATACAATTGGTTTATTAACCAATTCTGAACGCCTCTTTGCTGCTTCCCCTCTTCCCAACCATGATTCCACTCTGCCTGCCCTCTCTCCCACTCTCCGTCCACAATAGAGACCCATATCAGAACCAGATTTATCATCACTCACCTATGTCATGAAATTTGTTTTTTTTTTGTGTGGCAGCAGTACAATGCAATACATAAAACTACTACAGTACTGGGCAAAAGTCGTAGGCATTCTAGCTAGATATATATGCCCAAGACTTTTGCACAGTACCATACATGTGAATTCCGCCAAGACAATGTGACATTTAAACTAAATTCAATAAATCAGATATGCTTCAACAGTACATTACCTTCAGTGCCACAAGGCGTGGCAAAGAACGATAACAGAATAACTTTAAAACAATACACACCTTCTTTAGGAAATTAAATCTGCTTACTCATTTGCCCCATGTACATACACTTCCAAACTGACAAGTCCAGTTATCTCTTAATAATAATTCAGAGACAATGAGATGAACAATAAATACTGGGATTGCCCAGCAATACACTTTGTAAACAAATAAATAAAGCCATTGTGTAAACGTGTCTGTCACAGTTTAGAGATGGATATGACAGGGGGCGGAACGGTAGTTTAGTTCAATTCCTGCCACTGCCTGTAAGGAGTTTGTACATTCTCCCCATGATGGTGTGAGTTTCCTCCATGTGCTTTGGCTGCTACTCCCAGAGTATAAGTCGAGACTGAATACCGCAGCACCAGCAGTGAGGATCAAGAAGGTATGGACAAGGGAAGCACAGGAGCACCTACAGGACTGCTTTGAATCGGAAGACTGGACTGTATTCAAGGATTCATCTTCGAACCTGGATGAGTATGCTGCAATTGTTACTGACTTCATTAAAACCTGTGTGGATGAGTGTGTGCCTACAAAGACTTACTGCACATTCCCAAACCAAAAGCCATGGATGAACCAGGAGGTACGTCGTCTGCTGAAGGCTACATCTGTGGCATTCAAGTCTGGCAACCCAGATCTCTATGAGAAAACCAGGTATGATTTGTGGAGGACTATTTCAAGGGTGGAGATGATTTCGAACAAGGTTGGGGGCAACATTGGATGCACAACAACTCTGGCAGGGTTTGCAAGATATTACTTCCTACAAAGTGAAACCCAATAGCATGAATGGCAGCGATGCTTCACAGTTTAACATCGGTAGCTGAGCGAAGGGCGCTGAGTAGGCTACGGTCAATTATGGATAACTCTGAACATCCTCTACATAGCACCATCCAGAGACAGAGAAGCAGTTTCAGCGACAGGTTACTATCGATGCAATGCTCCTCAGACAGGAGGAAGAGGTCAATACTCCCCAATGCCATTAGGCTTTACAATTCTACCGCCAGGACTTAAGAACTTTTTAAAAGCTATTATTAATGCTTTTTGAGATAGTGATTTAGATGCATATCATATTTTTTACTGAGTTAAGTATTGTATGTAATTAGTTTTGCTACAACAAGTGTATGGGACATTGGAAAAAAAAGTTGAATTTCCCCATGGGGATGAATAAAGTATCTATCTATCTATCTACTGGATGAACTCAGCACCTTCTATGCACGCTTTGAAAGGGAGAACACAACTACGGCCGTGAAGGTCCCTGCTGCACCTGATGACCCTGTGATCTCCATCTCAGAGGCCAATGTTAGACTGTCTTTGGAGAGAGTGAACCCTCACAAGGCGGAAGGTCCCGATGGAGTAACTGGTAAGGCTCTGGAAACCTGTGTCAACCAAGTAGCTTGTGTATTCAAGGACATTTTCAACCTCTCACTGCTGTAAGTTCCCATTTGCTTCAAAAAGGCAACAATTATACCAGTGCCTAAGAATAATGTCAGCTGCCTTAAAGATTATTGCCTGGTAGCACTCACATCAACAGTGATGAAACACTTTGAGAGGTTGGTCATGACTAGACTGAACTCTTGCCTCAGCAAGGACCTGGACCCATTTCAATTTGCCTATCTGCACAATAGGTGATGCAATCACAATGGCTCTCCACACGGCTTAAGACCACCTGGACAACACAAACACCTATGTCAGGATGCTGCTCATCGACTATAGCTCAGCATTTAATACCATCATTCCCACAACCCTGATTAAGAAGTTATGGAACCTGGCCCTCTGTACGTCCCTCTGCAATTGGATCCTTGACTTCCAAACCGGAAGACCACAGCCTGTGCGGATTGGTGATAACATCTTCTCCTCACTGACGATCAACACTGGCGCATCTCAGGGGTGTGTGCTTAACCCACTGCTCTACTCTCTGTATACACATGACTGTGTGGCTAGGCATAGCTCAAATACTATCTATGAATTTGCTGATGATACAACCATTGTTGGTAGAATCTCAGGTGGTGACGAGAGGGCATACAGGAGTGATATATGCCAACTAGTCGAGTGGTGCCACAGCAACAACCTAACACTGAACGTCAGTACAACAAAACAGCTGATTGTGGACTTCAGGAAAGGTAAGACAAAGGAACATATACCAATCTTCATAGAGGGATCAGAAGTGGAGAGAGTGAGCAGTTTCAAGTTCTTGGGTGTCAAGATTTCTGAGGATCTATCCCGGTCCCAGCATATCGATGTAGCTATAAAGAAGCCAAGATAGCAAAGTTTGAAGAGATTTGGCCTAGCAATAAATATACACAAAAACTTCTATAGATGTACCATGGAGAGCATTCTGACAGGCTGCATCACTGTCTGGTATGGAGGGGCTACTGCACAGGACCGAAAGAAGCTGCAGAGGGTTGTAAATCTAGTCAGCTCCATCTTGGGCACTAGCCGACAAAGTTCCCAGAACATCTTCAAGGAGCAGTGTCTCAGAAAGGCAGCGTCCATTATTAAGGACCCCCAGTACCCAGGGCATGCCCTTTTCTCACTGTTACCATCAGGTAGGAGGTACAGAAGCCTGAAGGCACACACTCAGTGATTCAGCAACAGCTTCTTCCCCTCTGCTATCCGATTCCAAATGGACATTTAACCCTTGGACCCTACCTCACTTTTTTAACATACAATATTTCTGTTTCTTGCACTTTTTAAAATCTATTTAATATGTGTATACTGGAATTGATTTATTTATTAGTGTTTTATTTTATTCATTTTTTTCTCTTCTACATTATGTATTGCATTGAACTTCTGCTGCTAAGTTAACAAATTTCACGTCACATGCCGGTGAAAATAAACCTGATTCTGATCCCTACAGTCCAAAGACGTACCGGTTAGTAGGTTAATTGGTCTCTGTAAATTGTCCCACGATTAGGCTAGAGTTAAATTGGGAGTACAGTACAAAGGGCAAGAAGGGCTTACTCTGGGCTGTATCTCAGTAAATGACAGGGAAGTTTAGAACACCATCATTATATCCATAGAGAAAAATTGAGAGAGCAGTATGAGGAAAGACAAGCCCATTCATAAAGGTAAATATAACAACAATTTCTACAGCTTCTTTTGGAGAAAATATTCAGCAAAAATAAAAAAACATGGTCAATAGCTACCAAAATGGGTCAAACTCGAGAAAAAAAAGTTAACTTTGATTCTAATATTGCAGATGTAAAACCTCCCTAATAAAAGTTTTCTTAGCCGATGTAGCACCAAGTCCATTATAATCAGTCATTACCAGTTTGCAAATCTGAATGGCAAGCTGTTCCATTTTATTAAGCACAATGCACGCTCATTCTTATTTTTGGTCTTCACTCTGCATAATTTCCCTGCATTGCTGCAGGCTTCACAAATAAGAGTTGATGGGTTTGAATTTAAAAAGATCAAAATAATAAACTATGTGAATGCCTTCAGGTGGAAATTCCCAGACCACAACTTGGTATGCACAGGCAGAGCTTTTCTTCCACCTTGGCTCCTTATCATCAATATTCTGCAGGTCAACAAATCAAATCCGTACCTAGGGAACAATATGTTAACAATGCTGTTTTGAAAAGAATTGGGAGTATTGCAACAGTACTTGCTGCTCGATGATATTTTGATTGTTCTGTAATCAATACTACCTTCGATGTTGCAATTATATTGTCCCTTCTGTGCTGACTTCATAGTATCAGGGCACATAACTTCACATCTCAGTGTTGCAGGTCAGGCTTAATTAAAGTCCATGGCTGATAAGGGTGGGTGTTTGCACTGGCCAGTGCTAAAAGGAGAATAATACAACAGTTGAAGAGATTGTCCCAGAGCAGACACATTATTAGCCCTAATGTCAAGGCATTTGAAGCAAGAAATAAGAATCAGAATCAGGTTTATTATCACCAGCATGTGCCGTGAAATTTGTTAACTTAGCAGCAGCAGTTCAATGCAATACATAATAATATAGAAGGGAAAAATAAGTAAATCAATTAAAGTATATATACAGTACGTACATTAAATAGATTAACTGTAGTCCAAAAACAGAAATATTTTAAAAAGTGATGTAGTGTTCACGGGTTCAATGTCCATTTACGAATCAGATGGCAGACGGGCAGAAGCTGCTCCTGTATTGCTGAGTGTGTGCCTTCAGGCTTCTGCATCTCCTCCCTGATGGATGCTGCAGGAACTCAGCAGGTCAAGCTGTGGGTCGAGAGCCTTCATCCACACCTAAAGATATAGGGGTGATAGCCTATGTAAGGGAGGGAAGGGTTGGGGCAAGAGCTGGTAAGTGATAGGTAGATCCAAGTGAGGAGATGTGGAATAGAAGCAACTGCAGAGGCTGGAACGTGATAGGTGGAGGTGACGAAGGGCTGCAGGTGATGGAATCTGAAAGGATAGGAAGGAGGAGCATGGGGTCAACTAGGGAGGTGGGACAGGCAGATAGGGACAGTGTGAGACCTATGGGGTGATGGGCAGATGGAGTGGGCTCAGGAGGGGAAAGAAATAGGGTGATGGGTCTGGAAGTGGGGGGGGGGGGGGAGTGTTGGCGAAGGGCAGCTCACTGGTAAAGAGACTTGGTATCTCAGAACACCGCAAGAACACCTTCCTGTCTTGGTGCTAACTAATTGTGTGGAGTTTGCACATTCTCTCTGTGACAGCATGGGGTTTCCTACTGCATTCCAAAGACATCAGTTGGTAGCTTAACTGGCCATTAAACTGCCCTGGAGGAAGTTACTGAGCATATGCGAAGAATTTAAAAAATAATAATTTTTTAAAAAAGATTGTCAATGGCTAGCACAAACCCAGTGGGCCGAATGCCTATGTCCATTCTGTACTTTTGTCCCGTGAAAGTCATGGACAAGAGGAACATCGCCACTTGCAGGTTAGCTGCTTAATTACTATCCTGACTGACAAATATATCACTGGCAGAGAAATAATTTCACTACACCGAATTCTGGAGCACTGTACTGTGCGGGTCGCCTCACAGTAAGGGTCCGCAATTTTGAAGGCAGTAGCTGCGAACTCCCCAAGGGTAAATGGAAGAAGGGCACTTACCCACTCCCTCCTATGCGCGGAGAATGCATTTAACAGCCTACATTTCCTCAAACAGCATCGGGACGCGACATCAAAACAGTAAATAGCGTATCAGTGTGCAATGCCTGTGGCCAAGCCAAGTCACACTGTAGGCAAAGCTGGAGAGAGAGGCAGTAACTGGTTTTCCTCTATGCTGGACGGAACTTCACACTCACCCCGGTGCGCAGCGTCTGCAAAGCCCCACGTATTGAGCACCAGGGGCACCTGGGCAACTGCTCGTAAGCTATGGGTGCTCAGCGCCAGCAGCAACGGGACATAGCTCGGGAGCCCCATGGCAATGTCCGGCACTCCGGCGCTCTGGCACTCTTAGTGCTTCTCGCAGACTTCCTACTTCACCCACGTACGGTGGCTGCAGGAGGCCACCGTGGAAGCAACGCCTCTGCACTGAATTTAAGTCAGTTCTCAGTCCTAGAATAGTTCCGCCGGATCAAAGCATGGCCTTTCCATTCAATCCATATTACTTTATTTGAAGGTTAAGCATTTTCTGTTGCAGTAAATAATGCTTCAACTGCGATGCACTTTTCAATTCTCTGACCAGTTCCTGGATGCTTCGATCTCCGGGAAGCGTCGATGGTCGCTTTAAGAACTGGACTCGGAAATTGTGCTGATTTTGGAGTGCATTGAGCACATTTTATTTCTTGGTTTTGACTGGTGGACAAAGCAAACAGTTGGAATAGAAAAAGGAGAACCGTTAATTAGGGGCAGAATTTGTCTCCACAGCTGCCTATGGTAAAGAATTCCACAGTCACTACTCTCTGGCTAAAGAAATTCCTCCTCATCTCCGTTCTAAAAGGATGCCCCTCTATTCTGAGGCTGTGCCCTCTGGTCTTAGACCCACCCATTATCTCCACATCCTCTCAATCAAGGCCTTTCACCATTCAATAGGTTTCAGTGACGTCACCCCTCATTCTTCTGAATTCTAATGAATACAGGCCCAGAGCCATTAAATGCTCATCATATGACAAACTTTTCAATCCTGGATTTATTTTCCTTTAAACTCTCTCCAGTTTCAGCACATCCTTTCTAAGATAAGGGGCCCAAAACTGCTCTCAATGCTTGTTATTAAATTCTTTGAGTGTTGCCAGTTCTAAACAATCTAGTCTGAGATCTTAAAGGCAAACACGAGGAAATCTGCAGATGCTGGAAATTCAAGCAACACACACAAAATGTGGGTCCTGACGAAGGATCTCGACCCGAAACGTCAACAGCGCTTCTCCCTGTAGACACTGCCTGACCTGCTGCGTTCCACCAGCATTTTGTGTGTTGTTAGTCCAAGATCTGTCTTCTCTTGCTAATGTAACATTTATTTGATGCCTTTAAGGTAGCAAGCATCACAAGGCATTTATTTGACCGAACTGATTTGACAATGAGCAACACAAGAAACTTACAAAACAAAGGATCAAAACCTTCAGAATCAGGTTTATTATTGCTGATGTGTCATGAAATTTGTTGTTTTGCAGCAGCAGTATAGAGCAAGACATTAACAATATTGTAAGATACAAAATTATTCAAGTAGTGTACAAGAGGAATAATGAGGCAGTGTTCATGAGTTTAAAGTAAAATTTTATTAGAGTGCATACATGTCACCACATACAACCTTGAGATTCCTCTTCCTGTGGGCATACTTAGCAAATCTATGGAACAGTAACTGTAAACAGGATTGATGAACAACAAACTGTGCAAATGCAAATATAAATAAATAGCAATAAATTATGAGCATGAAGTAACAAGACAGAGTGGACTGCTTCAAAACTCTGCTGTCGGAGGGGAAGAATCTGTTCCAAAAACTTTGCGTGCGAGTCCTCAGGCTCCTGTACTACTGCCCTGATCGTAGTAACGTGGACGGTCAGATGAATGGGGTTAAAGAGGTGTCTTTAAGGAAAGAGGTTTAGGGAGTGGAGGTTTTAGCTTAAACTTTTGGTAGCTGAAATCACAGCTACTCTTGATATGATTATAGTAACCCAGGTGAAGAGTGGAATTGCTCCAGGAATATACGGACTCCTGGATTATGTGTGCTCTGGAACTGTTTAAAAATATGCATTCTGCTGTGCAGCTTCCTTACTGAGGACCAGCTGACACTTCTAGTGTTAATTAAATGTGACACTCTGGGTTCCACTGCACAAGTCTAGGAAAGGCACCATCCAACCCCACCAAACGTGGGAGATTGAAGTGCAAGGCCCCCCAAATCCCCCTGTTTGTGTGGATACTGCATGATGTGTTACCCTGTTACAAATCAGTACCACAAAATAACAGACAGTACATTGCATACAATTAAAAGATTTAGCTTTATACTTCTTAATTTGACTAAAGGGTTAGTAAAGAAAAAGCAAAAAAAAGGAAAGGGCCTATTTTAAATGAAAGTCTAATGTGCACAAGTTGGAGCTCACAGTTTCCCTTTGCCGATCCTCCTTCAATCTCACCAGGCTTCATTGAATCATGGCCCCACTCCGGGTCGACTGTTCTGACCTCTTCTCTCTTCTGCCCTCTCAAAAGCCCCAAGCCCAACCTTAGTGTCCTTCACCAGAGAAATCTCCCCGAATCCATTCATCCCCATTGGATGGCAAACATTTCTCCGAGCTCTTATCTTCAACAGTAACCCAAACAAGCAGCTTACACAAAAAAACAGAAAAGCATAACAGAGAAAAAATATGAACCATGTGAACCAGGACATTACATCAACATTGACCAATCCAACAGACAGCAGTTTCTAGCATGGCCTTCAGCTTCTGGGATGGTTGCTCTTTTTTAAGCTTAAAGATTAAAAATTAGCTTTATTTGTCATAAGTGCATCAAAACACACAGTGAAATGGGTTGTTTGCATTAATGACCAATACAACCTAAAGGTGTGCTGGAGACAGCCCGCAAGTATCCTCACACATTCTGGCACCAAAACAGCCTGTCCACATGCTTACTAGAACAAAACAGAACTCAATGAAACAGAACACAACAAGTAACAAAACAACAACAGCAAAACAAGACCCTTTCCTCCCTCCCACACATCCACACATGGCAGTTCTCCAACCCCAGGAGAGTCCTCTAGGCCTCCAGTCTCCAGGCTTCAGCCATTGGACTTTAACTTCTGAATTTCTGATCGACCTTCAGGTTTTGATCTTCAGGATCCATCCCCTCACTATCTCATGACAGGACCCCAAACTCTAGGCTTGCAGTTCCTCGCTCGCAGATGGAGCCATGTCCTCGGCCCAACAATCAACCATCTTTCTTCCATTATCAGATCAGAATAGGTATAGTCACTGGTGATTGAACAATACTGAATTCCATTCACTAGCAATTGAAGCAGCCCATGCCTGCATGTAGTATGATCTATATTGCATTCAAGCATCGGCTGCTCACTGGCCAGTGATATATCCAGTGCATTATCCTTACTGATTCCCTTACCATTAACTTCCTGGAGATCTCCACTGGAGCTCAGAAAATCACCTGGACCATCCCCATAAATACTGAGAAGACAAGAGCAGATCAGAGGCAGGATATCCTGCCTTTCTACATTGATTGTAGAAATTGCATTCATAGTAATTCCCTCAGTTTCTTTCTTTGGGAGTGAGTTCCACCCGGTATGAATTAGAGGAGGGTGGAATACGAGGCTGATCCATCATGGAAACAATTTGGATCTGTCTGTATGTTCTTTTTACTGGTGACTGACAAATTACCAAACTAAAGACCACATAAACCCCTTTGAATCTCCGGGTAATATTAGTGAGGGCAGTGGAGGAGCGCTTAAAGGCTGCTTCATATGGATGGACTGGACAATATTCAGGAACTCATCTTCAAGTCTGAATGAGTACGCTACAGTTGTCACTGACCTGGACAAAGCCTATGTGGATGAGTGTGTGCTTCTGTGAACATACCAGACATACCCAAATCAAAAGCTGCGGATGATCCAGGAGATTCATAGTCTGCTGAGGGCCAAATCTGTGGCATTTAAGACTGGAGATCCACAACTATACAAGAAGTCCGGGAACAACCTACAAAAGGCTATCTTAAGAACAATACTATGGTACAATTGACGTTAGAGACAGAATCAGATGCACATCAGATCTGGCAGGGTTTGTAGAATATTACTTCCTACAAAACAAAACCTGACATCATGAATGACTGTGAAGCTTCACTCGCAGAGGAGCTTGAACACCTTTCGTGCATGTCTTAAAAGGGAGAATAAAACGACATCTGCCCTGAGTTTTGGAGGTTGACGTCAGAACATCTGTCTAGAGAGTGAACTCTCGCTAGGTGATAGGTCCTGAAGGTGTACCAGGTAGGGCTCTGAAAAATTGTGCCAACCAACTGACGAGACCATTGAAGGACATCTTCAATCTCTCACTGCTACATTGAGTTTCCCACCTGATTCAAAAGGACGAGTCATACCAGTGCTCAAGAAGTGCAGGGTAAGCTGCCTAAATGACCATTGGCCAGTGGCACTCACATCTACTTTGATTCAGTGCTTTGAGCGGTTGGTCATGGCTACAATCAACTCCTGCCTTGGCAAAGACCTGGACCCTCTTCAATTTGCCCATCTCCACAACTGGTCGATGGAGAATGCAATCTCATTGGCTCTCGAAGGCCTTGGATCACCTGCACATTAGTAGAACTTGTATCAGGCTGCTGTTCATTGACTACAGCTCAGCATTCAAAACAATTATATCCTCATTTCTGAACAACAAGCTCCAAAACCTGGGCCTCTGTATCTCCTTTTGCATCTGAATCCTTGACTTCCTCATCAGGAGACCACAGTCTGTAGGGTTTGGAAATAACATCTCCTCGCTGACAATCAATACTGCCACACCTCAAAGATGTGTGCTTAGGTCAATGCTCTGCTGCCTCTACACCATGGCTGTGTGGCTGGGGACAGCTTAAAAGTCGTACAAGTTTGCTGACTACACAACTATTTTTGGCAGAACTTCAGATGGTGATGAGGAAGTGTATAGGAGTAAGATAGATCAGCTGGTTAGGTGGTGTCACCCATTGCACTCAACATCGGAAAGACCAAGGAATTGATTGTGGACTTCAGGAAGGGTAAGTTGAGGGAACACACACCAGTCCTCACTGAGAGGTCAGAAGTGTAAAGGGTGAGAACATTCAAGTTCCTTGGTGTCAATATCTCTGAAGATCAACCCTAGGCCCAATATATTGATATAATTGTAAAGAAGGAATGACAGCAGCTATATTTCAATTAGGAGTTTTAGGAGACTTGGTATGTCACCAAAGGCATTTGAAAATTTCAAAATGTACTTTGATAATGCTGACTGTTCAACTTTTCCTGAAGCTGTCTGTGTTTTATCACCTAAGTAGTTAATCACAGATATGAACTTCAGGCTTCCATGCAGAAAACAGCAACTCAAAGGCTTGAGAGAGTCATAGAAATGTACAGCACAGAAACAGACCCTTTGGGTCATATAGTCCATGCCAAAATGATTTAACCTGCCTACTCCCATTAAACCGGGACCATAGCCCTCCATACCCCTACCTTCCATTTACCTATTCAAACTTTGCTCAAGTTTGGAAATCAACCTCGCATGCACCAGTTGTGCTGGAAGCTCTTTCCACACAGCATGACCCTCTGAGAGAAGAAATTTCCTCTTGTATTCCCCTTAAACCTCACCTTTCATTCACCCTTAACCAACGACCTCGAGTTGTAGTCCCAACCAACTTCAGTGGAGAAAGCCTACTTACATTTACCCTATCTATACCCCTCATAATTTTCAATACCTCTATCATATCTCTCCTTGATCTCCTACATCCTAAGGCATGAAGTCCTCATCTGTTCAACCTTTCCTTATAACACAGATCCTCCAGACTCAGCAACATCCTTGTAAATTTTCTCTGTACTCTTTCAACCTTATTTAAATCTTTCCTGTAGGTAAGTGACCAAAACTGCACACAGTACTCCAAATTAGGCCTCACCAATGTCTTATACTACTTCCACTTAACATCCCATCACCTGTACATAATACTTTGATTTATGAAGGCAAATGTGCCAGAAGCTTTCTTTATGACCCTATCTACCTGTGACATCTCTTTCAATGAATTATAGACCTGTATTCCCAGTTCCTTTTTTCTCTACCACACACCACAGTGCTCGACCATTCACTGTGAAAGACCTACCTTGGTTGGTCCTACCAAAGTGTAACACCTTGCGTTTGTCTATATTGAATTCCATCTGCCATTTTTCAGCCCATTTTCCCAGTTGATGCAGATCCCTCTGCAAGCCATGTTAGCCTTCCTCACAGTCCACTGCACCCTCAGTCTTGGTGTCATCCGCAAATTTTGTTGACCCAGTTAACCATATTACCTCCTCTGTCATTAGGGATGTTTTAAATAACCCTGCTAGGGCCTCGGTAAATTTTGCACTTGCCTCGTGCAGGGGGTGAGAGAACACCATGTCAGGCTCTGAGGATTTATTCACTCTAATTTGCCTCAGGACAGAAAACACCTCCACTTCTGTAATCTATGTAGGATCCATGAAGTTGATGCTGCTTTGCCACACTTCCATAGATTCTGTGTCCATCTCCTGAGAAAAATAAAGATGCAAAATATTTATTTAAGGTGTCTCCCATCTCTTTTGGTTCCACACATGGATTACCATTCTGATCTTCCAGAGGACTAATTTTGTCCATTGCAATTGTTTTGCTCTTAACATATCTGTATAATCCCTTGGGATGCTCCTTCATCTTGTCTGCTAGGGCAACTTCATGCCTTCTTTTTGCATTCCTGATTGCTTTCTTAAATGTTCCCTTACAATTCTTATATTCCATAATCAACTCATTTGTTTCTACATGCCTATATTTGTTACTCATCTCCAGATGAAGTATCACACACTCTCCTTTTGGGAATTCTACATATTAAATAAGGAAACTTTCCTGAATGAATTTGACAAACTCTGTCCCATCTAGTCCTTTTACAGTGTGGGAGTCCCATTCAGTACATGGAAAGCTGAAATCACCTACTGCCTCCAGAAGACAAGGTACATCATTAAAGACCCCTCACACCCTCTCCATGAACTGTTTGTTCTTCTGCCATCAGAAAAACATTACAGGAGCATCAAAACTAAAACCACAAGGCTACTGAACAGCTTCCTCCCACAGGCAGTCAGATTGCTAAATAGCTGCTCTACCTGACTCTGCTTTGGACACTTTTAACCTGCACTAGACACTTATAACTTTTTTTTTAAACTGACATGTGGCTGTTGTATTTTACTATTTATTGTTATGTTTATTATTCAGTGTTGCATTTGCTATGTTATGATTGCACTGCTCCTGGGAAACGCTGTCTCATTCTGCCCTGCAGAGCTGATGTACGGTTAGAATGACAATAAAGTTTTTGAATCTATAACAACCTTCTATTTCTTGCAACAGTCTGTGATCTCTCCACAAGTTTGTTTCCCTCAATCCCTTGGACTGTTCGGCAGTCTGTAATAAAGCCCATTTAACGTGGTCATACTTTTCTTACTTCTCAGTTCCACTCATAATGCTTCAATAGAAGGATACTCCAGTCTGAGCACTGCTGTGACATTTTCCCTGTCTAGTAATACCACTTCTCCTCCTTTAATCCCTCTCTCTGTCATACCCAAAACACCGGAACCCTGGAATATTGAGCTGCCAGTCCTGCCCCTCCTGCAACTGATGGCTGCAATATCACAATCCCAGGTGTTGATCCATGCCCTGAGCTCATCTGTCTTTCCTATGATACTTCTTGCATTGAAATATACAGTTCAGGACATTAATCGCACCATGCTCAACCTTTTGATTCCTGACTTTGTCTGAGGTCTTTACAACATCTGTCTTTACAACCTCTCCACTAACTGCACTTGTACTCTGGTTCCCACCCCCCTGCAACTCTAGTTTAAACCCCACTGTGTAGTACAAGCAAACATTCCCGATTGGATATTTGTCCCCTTCCAGTTCAGGTGCAAACCATCTCTTCTGTACAGGTCTCACCTCCCCTAGAAGAGAACCCAATGATCCAAAAATCTTATGCCCTTCCTCCTGCACTAACTCCTTAGCCATGTGTTCAACTGTATAAATCTTCCTATTTCTTGCCTCACTAGCACATGGCACAGGTAGCAGTCCTGAGGTCATAACCCTGGAGGTCCAGTCCTTTAACTTAACACCTAACTCCCTGAACTCCCTATGCAGAACCTCATCACTTGTCCTACGCATGGCATTGGTACCTACATGGACCATGGGCTGTTCACCCTCCCTCTTAAGATGGCTGAGGACTTGTCCAAGATAAACCAGACCCTGACACCCAGGAGGCAACATGCCACCTGGGAATCACTTTCTCACTCTTTCTGTTCCCTTAACAAATTCCCTATCTGAACAGTTCACCTCTTCTGCCCCTTTCCCTTCTGAATTGCAGAGTCAGACTCAGTGCCAGAGTCCTGACTACTGTGACTTTCCTTTACTAGCTCACCCCCCCCCCCCCCCCCCCCCCCCAGTCCACAGTATCCAATGTGATTGTTACACGAGCGTGGCAGTGGAAATGAACCCAAGTGCAGAACACAGGCACAGAGTCAGGAGGTTATTGACCTAGCAAGCGTGGAATCAGTATCCAGGAGAATCACTACCCGGAGTCCAGGGTTGGAAGAGAATCCAGGAGCAATGCTAGACTTAGAACTAACAGTCCTAAGACCCATGAACCAAGGTTACTCACACCAAAGTCAGCCAACAAACTGGCAGCTCCTCATTGTGATCACAGGGTCTTTATCCTGCATTTTCTGATGGAAAGCAGGTGTGTGTAGTTAGTGGAACCTGGGAATGATTGGAAACTAAATGAGGGGATTGAGGCCCAATTCCTGAGGTAAATAGCAAGGAGGAGGATTGCCAGAAGGGACCATAACAGTGATATACCTGTTGTGGAGGGAGGTGGCCACAGGGATACTCTGCACTGGCTGTTTAACACCTCACTCCTTCTTGACTGTCTCTCAGTTTCCTGTGTCCTGCACATTAGGTGTAATTACCTCTCTATATGTCCTATCTATCATCCCTTCAGGCTCCCGAATGATCTGGAGTTCATCCAGTTCCAGCTCCATCTCCTTAATGCGGATTGCTAGAAGCTGCACCTTTTCACTGTTGTAGTCATCAGGTACACCGAGGGTCTCCCTGCCTACCCACATCCCGCAAGAGAAGCATTCCACTACCATGCCTGGCATCTCTCATGTTCGAACTGAGAGAATGTAAAAAAAGGGGGAAAAACTCCATGTACAGCTTTTCTTGTTGCCTTTTCTGAAACCTCGAAGAGCTAAAGACTCAACATTTCCACTCTAGTTCTGTCACTTGAACGATTGCCACTGTGATGATGCTCACAAAATCTTTACAAAATGGCATGGGAACTTAATAATAGTTGTGCATCTTGTGTTGTGCAGAGGACTTTTGTTTCCACAACATTCTACCGCAATGTTTACTCGCTTCTGCACATCAGTTTTGGAGAAACAGGGATGATTCTGCAAAATACCAAGGGCTTGTGAATGCCTCATTGAATCTGGTCGAGCCCAGTCGCAGAAAAATAACCCATTTTCAGCCTTTGAAGCACAGTCACAAGTGGCCGATAGCTTCATTACTTGAGATGAAGGATGAAACACGATGCATATTAGATCTTAAATACTCTGCCAAAAAATATTTAACATTTTCCAATTACATTAAATTTTCTATTTAACATTTAATGCACAATTATTAAAGTGTCAAAACTACATTATTTTGATGAAGTAATGCACATTTCAATGCATACAATAATTATAGCTCATGCGTGTTATGGCAGAAAATTTTAGATGTAAGAAACGTACCTTAAATTAAGCTTAAAATTAATCTAATTTATTTTAATCTGTAGGTTATACAGCAACAGTGGAAACCGTATGCAAAACAGCACTTAGCTTCTCTCTGTCAACCAGGTACTGGTAGTGGGATTACTCGAGTCAAGTGTGATGATTTCCAAAGGGGCTGTCTATTGTTGGGTCCTGGAGGCTGCAGGGGCTGATCTGGGATCCACATAACTGGAGTGTTAGGGTGGTTTCCCTTAATGGAGAATACCCGTGTTTGACTTTGTTTAACATGGGAGGCTGATGCACAGGCAGCCACCACACAGTTCTTGACAGATCAGGGTCAGGTTCGAGTGGCAGGGGGTGCAAGATGACTGGGGACACTTCACTGCTGTAGCCTTCCTCCAGCATCACTGCCACTGTGATGTGCCGTCATTTATTTCTTCATCGATACAATGCGGAGTAGATCCTTCCAGCCCTTCAAACCATGCCACCCCAGCAACCCAACCATACCAGTTAACCCTAACCTACTCACGTAAAATTTACAATTGACCTACCCAGTACGTCTTTGGACTATTGGAGGAAACTGGAGCACCTGGGGAAAATCCATGCATACCATCGGAGGATGTATAAGGAATCCTTACGGAATGGCTCTAGAATTGAACTCCAAACTCCAGAAGGCCCTGGGCGTAATAGCGTCATCTTAACTGTGTCACCACTGCCAGCCCCACTGTGGAGGTCTTCATTGGATGGCTCTTTGTCTGGAACCTCCCCTTTGACCTTTCCGCAATGGGTGATCCTATCAGGAGCTAAGATCCAGATGGCTAAACTCCAAACCACATCACTCTTGAGATCTCTGGAACTGACGAGCCTTTCCATCATGACAAGATCACGATCCTCAGAGAAGACCAACCTGGTAAAACTCTGGAAATAAGAGTATCAGTCATTTTAGATGTCACTATAATGACACTGTTCAGTCATTTTTATGTGCTGATGGCTTATTTTAAAAGCACGTTGCTATTATGGCATTATCAATAAAAAAATCAAGTATATTTAAATAATTCTCTGTATCCCAATAGAGCCATCACCTGTTTATTTTGTTATTAGTCCTATATGGAATGTGAGCCTGTCTGATCAGGGCAGTGATTATTGCCCATCCCTATTTTCCCAATTAGCTGAATGGTTTGAGGAACCATTTCAGAGGGTAATTAAGTATCAATCATAGTGGTGTAAGTTTAGAGGTATTTAAAGGATCAAAATGTTCAAATGTTCATTTTATTGTCAAAGTATGCATGTACAATACAACTCTGATATTCATCTTCTCCAGATAGCCAAGAATTTGGAGAGATATAATCTGATTAGGGATAGTCAGCATGGCTTTGTCAAGGGCAGGTCATGCCTTATCAGCCTGATTGAATTCCCTGAGGATGTAACAAAACACATTGATAAAGGTAGTGGATGTGGTGTATATGGATTTCAGTAAGGCAGTTTATAAGGTTCCCCTTGTGATGCTCCTTCAGAAAGTAAGGAGGCATGGGATCCAAGGAGACCTGGCTTTGTGGATCCAGAATTGGCTTGGCCATACAAGGCAAATGATGGTTGCAGATGGTTTGTATTCTGCATGGAGGTCAGTGACCAGTGGAGCTCCACAGGGATCTGTTCTGGGACCCCCTCCTCTTTGTGATTTTTATAAATGACCTGGATGAAGTAGAAAAAGGGTGAGTTAATAAGTTTGCTGATGACACAAAGTTTGGGGGTGTTGTGGATAGTCTGGAAGGTTGTCAGAGGTTAAAATGGGACATCGATAGGATGCAGAACTGGGCTGAGAAATGGCAGATGGACTTCAACCCATATAAGTGTGAAGTGATTCAATTTGGTAGGTCCAATTTAAAGACAGAATATAATATAAATAGTAAGACTCTTGGCAGAGTGGAGGATCTGAAAAATCTTGGGGTCCATGTCGAAAGGACACTCAAAGCTGCTGTGCAGGTTGACAGTGTTGTTAAGGTAGCGTATGGTGTGTTGACATTCATCAACCATAGGATTGAGTTCAAGAGCCTTGAGTTAATGTTACGGCTATATAAGACCTTGGTCAGACCGCACTTGGAGTACTGTGTTCATTTCTGGTCACCTCACTACAGGAAGGATGTGGATACTATAGAGAGAGTGCAGAGGAGATTTACAAGGATGTTGCCCGGATTGGAAGGTGTACCTTATGAGAATAGGGTGAGTGAACTTGGCCTTCTCTCCTTGGAGCGACAGATGATGAGAGGTGACCTGATAGAGGTGTATAAGATGATGAGGGGCATTAATCTTGTGGATAGCCAGAGGCCTTTTCCCAGGGCTGAAATGGCTAACACGACGGGGCATAGTTTTAAGGTGCTTGGAAATAGGTAGTGAGGTGATGTCAGGGTTAAGTTTTTCACGTAGAGTAGTGGGTGCATGGACTGCACTGTTGGCAACAGTGGTGGAAGTGAATGCAATAGGGTCTTTTGAGAGCCTCTTAGGTAGGAACATTGAGCTTAGAAAAATAGAGGTCTATGCGCTAGGGAAATTCTAGGCAGTCTCTAGAGTATTTCACAAGGTTGGCACACCATTGTGGGCTGAAGGGCCTGTAGTGTTATGTAAACTTCTATGTTCTATGTTTGAAATACAGAAAAGACCATAGGAGTCATTGAAAGAAAAGACATCAAACCCCTTCCTTCGTGAAAAGGAAAAGAAACAAATCTCGCAAATGCCAGCCCTCACCTCCCCAACCAAGAGCTAACAGATCACCCACACGGAAAACGGTGGCTGTAACATCAAACCCCAAACCACCAACCCCCTACCTCGCATAAACATCAGTGACAATAACATCAAACCTTCAACACCCCCCCACCCCCACAAGGCACCTATCCAGGGACAGAGCACAAGATCATTCGATCAAACTCCAAGTGGCATGCCAACCTTTGCCGAAAAACTATCAAAAAGAACAAGCAGAAGGATGAAGCCAGGTAAGAACAACTTATTTCCTTCCATGAACGTGTTCAATCAACCAAATTGGACTTTAAAGGTGATCTGTTAATTTTACTTGTCACCTAACACTGAAGTAGTTTTGAATTTCCAATGAATGGAGAAAAATTGGGCAAAAATCCCAGGTACATCACCAAAACATTTGTCCTGCTATGGTGTAGAGATTTATAAAATCACAGGCATGTCACCAGTACATTTGTCCTGCTATGGTCTGGAGATTATTAAAATCATGAGGGGCATGGACAGGGTGAATCAAGGACTAGAGGACACAAGTTTACAGTAAAAAGGGAAAGATTTAATTGAACTTGAGGAGCAACAAAGGGTTGTATCTTTTTTCAATGAGCTGCCAGAAAAGTTGTTGAAACAGCTACATAGAACAGTACAGCATAGTACAGGTCCTAAGACCTGCAATGTTGTGCTGTCCCTTTAACCTACTCCAAAATCAATATAACCCTTCCCTCCCACATAGCACTCCATTTTCTTTTCATCCATGTACTGATTTAAGAATCTCGATTTAATGTATCTGCCTCTACCTCCACTCTGGCAATGCATTGCACACATCCATCACTCTTTCTGTAAAAAAAAAACTGCCTCTGACATCCCCTCTATATTTCCCTCCCAATACCCTAAAACTATGCTCCCTTGTATTATCCATTTCTGCCCTGGGAGTAAAAATTTGGCTGTCCACTCGATCTATGCCTTTTAACATCTTGCACTACCTCCCTCTGCAATTGAATCCTCAACTTCTGAACTGGAAGACCACAATCTGTATGGATTGGTGATAACATCCTCCTCACTGACGATCAACACTGATGCACCTCGGGGTGTGTGCTTAGTCCACTGCTCTACTCTCTCTATACCCATGACTGTGTGGCTGGGCATAGCTCAAATACCATCCATAAATTTGCTGATGATATAACCATTGTTGGTAGAATCTCAGATGGAGTTAAGAGGGCATGCAAGACAAGATATACCAACTAGTGGAGTGGTGTCGCAGCAACAACCTTGCACTCAATGTCAGTAAGACGAAAGAGCTGATTGTGGACTTCCGGAAGGATAAGACAAAGGAACACATACCAATCCTCACAGAGGGATCAGAAGTGGAGAGAGTGTGCAGTTTCAAGTTCCTGGGTGTCAAGATCTCTGAGGACCCAACATGGTCCTAACATATTAATGCAGCTATAAAGGAGGCAAGACAGCAAATATACTTCATTAGAAGTTCGAAAAGATTTGACATGCCAACAAAAACACTCAAAAAAATTCTGTAGATGTACTATGGAGAGTATTCTGACAGGCTGCATCATTGGTATGGGGGGGTGGGGGGGGGGGTGGTGGCTATGGCATAGGACCAAAAGAAGCTGCAGAGGGTTGTAAATTTAGTCGACTCCATCTTGGGTACTAGCCTACAAAATACCCAGGACATTTTTCAAGTAGTGGTGTCTCAGAAAGGCAGGGTCCATTATTAAGGACTCCTAGCACCCATAGCATGCCCTTTTCTCATTGTTACAATTGGGTAGGAGATACAGAAGCCTGAAGTGACCCAGTCAGCAATTCAGGAACAGCTTCTTCCCTTCTGACATCTGAGTCCTAAATGGACATTGAACCCTTAAACACTACCTCACTTTTTAAATATAGGTTATTTCTGTTTTTACACATATACTGTAATTGACTGATTGATTCGAGATTATGTATTGCATTGAACTGCTGCTGCTATGTTAACAAATTTCACAACACTTGCCGGTGATAATAAACCTGATTCTGATTTTTATCAGGTCGCCTGAAATCCTCCTTCTCGCCAAAGAGGAAAGCCCTCGCCTGCTGCACCTTTCTTCATAAGATATGCTCTCTAATCATCTCCTCTGCACTCCCTATAGCCTCCACATCCTTCCTGTAATGACAACTGAACACAATAACAACTTTTAAATTGCAATTGGACAGGTACATGTGTTGGAAAATTTAGAATGGTATAGACCCAAAGCTGGCAAATGGGACTAGATTTGGTGGGGCATCTTGCCCAGCATGAACCAATTGGTCAAGGGGCCAGTTTCTACACTATTTAACTCCATGACTGTGACTCTACCCTACAGATGATATTGGTCCACAACTGCATTTGTCAGATTGACTAGATGCAACCAATGAGAAAAATGCAATGCTAATACAGTCTGAATAAAACGATTTAATCTTTACTACAATTTCAAGGGACTGTTTTTTAAACATTTTGTACTTTCAATTTCACAGCTAGGCAAAACTTGCCTGCTTAGTGAGCAATTGTTTCATTGGGACTAATTCAGAAAGAAAAAACATATTGCAGTTTTTAAATGGTTATTTGAGGCTAGATTGTTCTAACAGTAATGACTGTAATGCTGCTGCAGTATAAAACAAGATAATGGCTCCTATATATATTCATTATATTCCTATGTTCCAGAGAATGTTGATACGAGCCCAGGTAAAACTTTACCCAAAGCAGTTGCAACTCTGTCCCCCTGGAGTTAGAATATTTGAGTGTTAAATCCCACTGCAGGGACTTAAAGACAAACATCTCGGCAGACATACTACAACAGCACTTTGGGAGTACTATTGATGATCTACCATCTTGCTAATATGCATTTAAAGCTGCAAAGTCTAATTGTTACACAAAAAACAAGGTAAAGGAACATTGGAATACGTGAATGAATATTAACACACAAATCACAGAACCTAACAATACCGATCAGGAAAAACATTATGAAAGCAAAGCTATATTTTATTACTGGAGGGACAGAGTTGAAAAGTGGAGAATTTATGCCAAACCTGTAATCAAACCTTGGTTCAATTCATTTTATTTAATTGGTGCAATTTGGTCACATAATATAGCAGGTCTTCCACCTGTGAAAATCAAAAAGAAACTACTGATACTGGAAATCTAAGTTCGAAAATGCCTTGCAGAACACCTGTGTTCAGTCCACAAGTGAGACCCTGAGCTTCCCATTGTCTGCCACTTAAATTCCCCATGCCATTTCCAACCTACAATGTGTCCCAATACAGGCTTGAGGATGAGCACCTCATCTTTCATCTGGAAACGCTGATACTTTCTGGACTCAACACGGAACTCTATCATTTCAGGTAACTTTTCATTTCTCTGTCTGCATCAGTTGCCCTTCTGTGATATTGGTTCATTTTGCCTGTTTTTACCCTTTGGAAGGGGAAGGCATGCCCAAGCTAGACTGAACTGTATCTACCACTTTCTGTAGCCCTTTTCATTCCTGTCCATTACCAAATGTTGCAGACAGGTCCAAGGTATAAAGTGAAGCTTGGAACAGACAGGCTCTATGGAGAAAGCCAGAGAGCGCCACTGAGTACACTGAGGTACAGAAATCCATGTAGACGTCCTTCAGGCATATCACTCTTGGACTGTCCATGAGACAAAAATAATTATCATATGCTCAAAATTTGACTTGTAAATAAATAGAACAATATATTTGTAATGTGAATGGGAATATGCTGTATTGCAAATGTCCAAGTTTGAGAAGTATAGTTATTAAATTAACAACTACACCCAATGGACACTTTATTAGGTACCTCCTCTACCTAATAATGCAGCCATTGATTGTCTGTTTGTCAGCTTTTGTTGTTGTGGTCCATTCACTTCAAGGTTCATCTCTTGTGTGTTCAGAGATGCTGTTCTGCACGCCACTGTTGTAAAACCAGGTTATTTAAATTACCGTTACCTTCCTGTCAGCTTGAACCAGTCTGGCCATTTTCCTCTGACCTCTCTCATTAACAAGGCATTTTTGCCTACAGAAATACTGCTCACTGAATGTTTTTTTTTGTTTTTTGCTCCGTTCTCTGTAAACTCTAGAGACTGTTGTGCATGAAAATCCCAGCAGATCTGCAGTTTCTTAGATACTCCAACCACCCTGTCTGGCACCAACAATCATTCCATGGCCAAAGTCACTTAGATCGTATTTCTTCCCCATTCTGATGCTTAGTCTGAACAACAACCGAGTGACTTGACCACGTCTGCATGCTTTTATGCATTGACTTGCTGTCATATAATTGGCTGATTAGATATTTGCATTAACAAGCAGGTGTACAGGTGAGCTACCGGCTGAAGTGTCCTGGGAGATTGTAACATCGAGACACCAATGTAGGCTGCTGCCGAAAGAAGGCCCTCAAGTTGGGGTAACTCAAATAAGCGCCATCCAAGATTATAGCATCGACGTATCAAATTGTTTGTCTCCCTTTCTATCTGTTTCAAGAGCGATATCTCCCTCTCCCTCTTTAGTGAGAGGGAGAGCCTGTCTGAGATGTCTAAGTGTTGGGATGGACAGTAGATTTTGAAGGACTCTAGATCCTGTTCTCTGGGGCTGTGCTATCACTTGCAAAGTGTGTGGTGGGGGCTGATACCTTTCTTGGAGCAAGTGGAGGGAGGGGGAGTGGGGAAGTTTGACGCTTTTGGGGCTGTTTGTGCATGGGGTGGCTGGGGGGAGCTTTTCTGTCAGTCATTCTTTGGGGTTTGGTTCTGTTTCATGGATGTCTATGGGGAGTAAGGATTTCAGGTTGTATACTGTATATGTTCTCTGATTAATTGAACCATCGAACCATTGAAAAAACATTTGACTACACAAACAAAAGGACAGAGTTTTTCTAGTGCTGCATTCATAAGTAAACCTGTCCCTTTACAAATATCCAATCACGAGGAAATCTGCAGATGCTGGAAATTCAAACAACACACACAAAATGCTGGTGGAACACAGCAGGCCAGGCAGCATCTATAGGAGAAGCACTGTCGACGTTTCGGGCCGAGACCCTTCACCTTCACCAATCACCTTTCCAGCTCTTAGCTTCATCCCACCCCCTCCGGTCTTCTCCTATCATTTCGCATTTCCCCCTCCCCCCACTACCTTCAAATCTCTTACTATCTTTCCTTTCAGTTAGTCCCGACGAAGGGTCTCGGTCCGAAACGTTGACAATGCTTCTCCTGATAGATGCTGCCTGGCCTGCTGTGTTCCATCAGCATTTTGTGTGTTTTCCTTTACAAATATACTAATATAAATAATTTCTTCTTTCCTTTTGGTTTCTACAATCTGATTTATGCGAAGTAGCTGCCACTCTGTCTCTGCAACTTCAGTCACCTATATTAATGAAATGTTTACACACATTTGTGCGATATTAGATGCTCTGTAGATTGAAATACTTTGTAACCCTCACCTAAATATCAAATGTTCATTCCTTAACATTAATATTTTATGCTTAATTTTGCCACTTCGTGCTTCAATCACTACCAGACCTTATGTTCAAATGTTTTTGCAGCTGAAATCAGACAAAAATGGACTCACTTTGCAGTTAGTCACATGATTTACAGTCCAACTCCATCACTAAGATGAATAGAAAAGAGGCTTCCATTTTCTCCATCAGCTTTTAATCTTCATAGGATCATAAGACCATAACACATAGGTGCAAAATTAGGCCATTTGGCCCATTGAGTCTGTTCTACCATTCAATCATGGCTAATTAATTATCCCTTCTCAACCCAATTTTCCTGCCTTCATCTCATAACTTTTGATGCCCTTACTAATCAAGAGCCTATCAACCTGTGCATTACACTCAGTAGCCATTTAATTAGGTACAGGAGGTACATAATAAAGAGGCCACTGAGTGTATTTCTATATATTTAGAGCCTATGCTGCTGTAGCCCTTCCACTTTAAGGTTCAATGCGTTCTGCATACCACTTGCTTACTTTATTTTTATTGTCACCAAACAATTGATACTAGAGCGTACAATCATCACAGCGATATTTGATTCTGCGCTTCGCGCTCCCTGAAGTACAAATCAAAGTAAATATAATAAAAATTTAAATCATAAATCATAATTAGAAAATAGGAAAGGGAAAGTACGGTAATGCAAGTCAGGTCCGGATATTTGGAAGGTACGGCCCAGATCCGGGTCAGGATCCGTTCAGCAGTCTTATCACAGTTGGAAAGAAGCCGTTCCCAAATCTGGCCGTACAAATCTTCAAGCTCCTGAACCTTGTCCCGGAGGGAAGAGGGACAAAAAATGTGTTGGCTGGGTGGGTCGTGTCCTTGATTATCCTGGCAGCACTGCTCCGACAGCATGTGGTGTGAAGTGAGTCCAAGGATGGAAGATTGGTTTGTGTGATGTGCTGGGCTATGTTCACGATCCTCTGCAGCTTCTTCTGGTCTTGGACAGGACAACTTCCATCCCAGGTTGTGATGCACCCTAGAAGAATGCTTTCTACGGTGCACCTATAAAAATTAGTGAGGGTTTTAGGGACAGGCCAAATTTCTTCAGCTTTCTCAGGAAGTAAAGGTGCTGGTGTATCACATGGTTGATTAAGTTACTGTCACCTTCCTGTCAGCTCGAAATAGCCTGGTTATTCTCTTCTGACCTTTCATTAACAAGGCAGTTTCACCCACAGAACTGCCGTTCACTAGATGTTTTTTGTATCTTGTACCATTCTGTTAATTCTACAGACTGTTGAAAATTGCAGGAGATCAGCCGTCTCTGAGATACTCAAGCCACCACATCTGGCACCAACAATCATTCCATGGTCAGTCACTTAAATCACACTTCTTTCCCATTCTGATGCTTGATCTAAATCACTTCATCGTGGCTGCATGTTTAAATGCAATGAGTTTCTGCCACATGATTGACTGATTAGATATTTGCATTAACAAACAGGTGTAGAGATGTACCTAATTAAGTGGCCACTAATGGCTATACATTCAATGTGGCTTCCATCGCTGTCCGTGGCTATGAATTCCACAGATTCACCACCCCCTGGCTAAGGAATTTCCTCTACACCTCTGTTCCAAAGGGACACCCTTGTATTCTCTCCTTGGAGACGAAGGGCTCCCACTGCACCTCTGCATCTAACTGCTTTCAGCATGAACTCTTAATCTCATTGGTGTGACTGAATCAATAGCGTATTGCTGCTCTTTTTGATAATGTTAGAAACATGGACAACTGAATGTGATATCTGTTACTTCCCAGTAGAACAACCTTTCTGAAGTAAGTTCAAATATTACTGTTTTGAACAGCAAGTTGTTCAGATAACAGTTAATAGATTAAAATAATTTATTAAGCAAAAAGTGCTTTCTATTTAAATCTAGAAGACAATTTTATTCATTGCTTGGAGGATGGAATGTTGCTGGAAAGGTAACGCTCTGCCTTATAAAGATGCACGATGGAGAGTATTCTAACTGGTTGCATCACAGCCTTCATATGGAAACACCAATGCCCAGGAACAGAAAAGCCTTCGGAAAGTGTTGGAAGCAGCCTAGTTTCACCACAGGTAAAGCCTTCCCACCATTGAGCTCATCTACACGGAGTGCAGCTCCATCATCAAGGTCCCCCGTCATCCAGGCCATGCTCTCTACCTGCTGCACGAATTGGCAGGAGGTACCGGAGCCTCAGGTCCTACATGACCAGGTGCAGGAAGAGTTATTGCCCAACAACCATCAGGCTGCTGAACTGGTGTGGATAACTTCACGCACCACAAGATTGAACTGATTCCATAAACTACAAACTTTCTTTCAAGGACTTGGTAATTGAAGTTCTCTGTATTATTTTGCATATACATGTTTTATGTGCATAATTTGTCTTCTTTTGCACATTGTACATTTTTTTTGTAAATTCTTGAGTATTTCTTTATTTTCCTGTAAATGACTACATCTACTATATGGTAACATATATGTACTTCGATAATAAATCTACTTTGACTTTAAGCATATATAGGCTACCCTTAATTGCTAAAGTGGTGGCAACTCACCTTCTCAAACCACCACAGTCTTCTAGTGAATGTACTGCCTCAGACACAATGAAAAATCTCCAGTAGTTTTCTCTTGTTGGAGTGTAACTCAGGAGGAACCTGCAGGTAGTGGTGTTTCTGTATGCCTGCTGACATGATCCCTCTTGATGGTAAAGGTCACAGGTTTAGCAAGCATTGCGTTATGCTTGTGTTATCTCACAACTTAATCTTTGTTAAGTCCGACATAATACTTTATGATATAGCTAACTCCTGCCTTTATTCTTAGAGTTTTAGTATAACGTTTATAAATGTATTAAGATATACCATACTGTGCAAAAGTCCTAGGTAGGTATGTATAGCCAGGGTGCTAAGACTTCAGCACAGTCCTGTAGTGATTTTGTGTGTTGCACTGCCCTGCTGCCACAAACAGAAAACAACTTTCATGATATAAGTAACTGATGATTAACTTGACGCTGATCTGGGTCTCTATTACGAATTGAGCGTGGGAAGGGGGCAGGGAGAGGGGAAGGAGTGGGAAGCATTAGAGAGAGAAATTCTGTAATGACCAATAAACCAATTGTTTGGAATCCAATGAGCTCGCCTGGTGTCTCAGGGCTGGGTGTATCTGTACCTGTGCCATCCCCACCCCGGCACCTATCCCACACCCCTCCCATGATGCTCTACCCTCTCCATTCCCAACATCTTTTGCTCCAGCCAGATTTACAAACTTGCTTTCCGCTCTACATTCACAAATATAGTACTGTGCTAAAGGCTTAGGCAACTTAGATACGGCATATGTATGCGCCCAAGACTTTTGCACAGTACTGTAATTCTTCAAATAATCCTACCTCTGCTTCTGAGCCTTATATTCTTATGGCTGGTGAGATGGTGCATCAGGTTGTGCCATGCAGTTCCACCAACCTGGATTTGATCCTGGACTCTGGTGAATTTTGAATACACTCCCCATCACTGGGCAATCTGGTTTCCTTCCACATCCTCAAAGATGTTTTTGTATGTTCGTTAGCTACTTATTAGTCTTTTCTGCACTCCAGTTTAAAAGTATCTTTCCTATAGCAGGGCAACCAAAACTGAACATCATACTCCAAGTGCCGATTTATCTGTGTCCTGTACAACCACATCATGACCTTCCAACTCTTATACCTTTTGCCATTCTAACAAAGAGTCTCTGATCTCAAATACTAACTGTTTCTCCTTCTACAGATGCTGCCTTGATCAGCTGAGTATTTCCAGGATTTTCTGTTCCAATCTACTACCATCTTTTCAGAGCTAATTAACTGTGAACATGGATATGACAGCCTTCAATGTATCCTTAAAATAAAGCAATTAAAACTTGTTCTTTAGTTGGAAAGCTGGAAATCAATAAAATGAGAAACAAACTGTACATCCTGAGGGTTATAAATCAGATGAATGTGCACAGTTTTTCCTGAGGCTGGGGTGTCAAAAACCAGAGGATATACTGTAGGTTTAAAGTGAGAGGGGAGACCCAAGGAGCACCTTTTTCACCCAGAGGGTGAGCAGTATATGGAATGTGCTGCCAGAGGAACTGGTTTTTGCAGAGGCATTGACTTCCACATTTGTATGTGGAGCACCCGTTGAGGAGGAACCAATTTTGTCTTGTGAAACATGATTTATTTTTCCATGTCTAAGTTATATCCGAAAGCAAAATGGGGGAACTCTTAAAGATAGGCAGAAAAAAAAATGTAGTAGCTGTTTAATTCAGTGAAGCAGTGCTATATCCTGGTGTTACTCAAAGATCAGGAAAGTCTGGTCTAAGCGCAGAAGCTCCAACCTGCCAGCTTTTGAAAGGTGATGCCAGCCGTTATTAAGATTCATGGGTGTGCATTTCAATATCTGTATTATTTTTGAGTAACTCCATACCCTTCCCTGAAACTTTGCATACTCCTCTAAAATCATATGATCCACAGACCTCTCAGTTAATGGTAGGGGTTCATGGCATAGAAAAGGTTGGGAAATCCTGTTCACAAAATGCTGGAGGAAGTTAGCAGGTCAGGCATCATCTATAGAGAGGAATAAAGAGCAGACATTTCAGGCCAAGACCCTTCAATGGTACTGGAAAGGAAGGGGGCAGAAGCCAGAATGAGAAGTTGGGGTGGGGGGATGGGGAAAGAGTCCAATCCAACAGGTGAAGCCAGGTGAGGGGGAAGCTAGGTGGGTAGGGGAGCAATGAAGTGATAGGCAGAAGAGGAAAAGGTTTGAAGGAGATAGGCAAGAATGGACCATGGGAAAAAGAGGAAGAAGGACACCCGAGGGAGGTGATGGGCAGGTGAGATAGGGGAGGAGCCTGATTGGGGAATGGAAAGAGATCAGTGAGGGGGAAAAATGCTGGACATTAAGGAAATTGATGTCATGCTGACAGATGGAGTTTGCATTTGGAGAATCTTGATGTATGCTAACTGACAGATTCACTTGATACAGAGCAAAAGTGATACTCCTCACTTCCATTATTTATGGAGCTATTAAAACATTACCTGTGTCATAAGGGGGTCTTTGAGACTGGACCCAAATGCAGGATGCAGACACTGAAGTACTAGGAATAGGGCAGGACAAAACAGGTCACAGTTCATGGCATTCATGGAGATCCTGGAGGCTGGGGTCTTGAGGCTTGGCTTGCTCAAGGCTAGAATCTTGGGTTCTTGGAGTAGGCCTCCTGGGCAGGCCACAACCCAACAGAGGCAAGGAAACAGAAGGGACAAAAACAGCCACAGGGCAACAGCAACTAGTCTGGCTTACCCAACAGAGGCAAGGGACAGGAAGGGAGCTCAGTCTGGGGTGGCTTTAAGACTCAAG
Source organism: Hemitrygon akajei (assembly GCF_048418815.1). Lineage (NCBI taxonomy): Eukaryota > Metazoa > Chordata > Chondrichthyes > Myliobatiformes > Dasyatidae > Hemitrygon > Hemitrygon akajei. Next base: position 30,092,363 of record NC_133129.1, read on the forward strand.
ATGGCCAGTAACCTCAGCAGGCTACAGAACAGCTAAATTCATTACTCACTGAAAGAGCTCACCTTCCACCAGTGGATTACTCTGAGCGGAGACTGACAGGACAACCCCCAACTACACTCCATCCCCGAGCCACTTATATTCCCAGCCAGCAAGATGAGCATCAGGTGCAAATGCTTGAGTCCAAGCCGAAACAAGGGACAGTCAGAGGACCCGGAGTCAGTAGTCCGCGGACCGGACTGTTAACCGGAATGCAGATTTCGGACCGGACCATGACGCCCTGATCAATACAAAAGTTACTCCTGTTCGGTATAGACAGACATACAGAATCCACATGTGGACCAGTGCCCCAACATGGAGGGAAGCAGATGACCCTGCAGATCTCTTTCTCTAAGGTTTTGGTCACCTTCATTAATATCTCCTTATTTGAGCTGATCTCTTGGCTTTTTACTTTTTTCATTCACGGCATGTGGACATTGTAGGCATTGTTCATTCTACTTGCCCCGGAACCCAACAAGATGCTAAGGTTTACTGCGTTGGTTGGTCTGGATCTGCTTAAAGGCCAGATGGGGTAAGAATGGCAGAATTTCCTTTCTGGAATGAAATTAGTGAGCCAGAGATCTTCATGACAATCTGTTGGTTTATGGTTGCCTATCTTATTGTTGTAAAATTATTGAATGAGTTCTTGTACAAAATGGTGGAGTCTTGGCCTCACAGTCTACCTCGTTATGGCTTTGGACCTTACTGTGGTCTGCACTGCACTTTCTCTGTAATTCTAACACTTTTTTCTGCATACTGTTATTGCTTTTCCCTAGTACTACCTCAATGAATTGATCTGATAAAATGATCAGAATCCGAAGTAGATTCTAGTTTTTTTTAAAATCACTGACATTTTCGTTACACTTGTACACTTACCTGTTAATGCAAATATCTAATTAGCCAATTAGGTGGCAGCCACAATGCATAAAAACATGTAGACATGGTCAAGAGATTCATCTGTTGTTCAGACCAAACATCAGAATGGGGAAGAAACGTGATCAAAGTGACTTTGACCATAGAATAATTGTTGGTGCCAGGAAGGGTGGTTTGCGTACCTTAGAAGGTGCCAATCTCCTGAGATTTTCATGCACAGCCTCTCTAAAGAAGCTGTTCCTAAAACGTTGACTATGTGTCTTCAAGATTCTGTGCCTCCTCTCTGATGGTAGTAACGAGAAGTGGGCATGTCCTGGATGGTGAGGGTCCTTCTTGATAGATACCTCCTTCTTGAAGCACCAGCTTTTGAAGATGTCCTCAATGATGGGGAGGCTGTATGGAGGAAAATGTCCTTGATGGTGGAGAGGCTATATGGATGGTGTGCAAAACAAAGTTTTTTTCTGTATCTTTTTGCATGTGACAATAAACCAACATAATGTATCATAAATCAGTTTATATTTTTCTTAAATTCCATGGTTATTAAATAAATATACAACTCCCATGTGGAATTTAAATTCATGGCCCTGGATGAGCAGTCTAGGACTCTGGTTAGTAGCTTTGTAATTTAAGCACTATGTTGTCATACCATACTTTTCAATGTCGTCAAACCCTGAAGCATTTTTGCAACATTACAGACTTATTAACAAAATTCTTCTTATCATTATTTTCTTTTTATTCTCCTTTCCTGTTTCAAGGTTGGCAATTGATTCCCACAGATGTCCATGCACTCTACCTCATTATAAATTTTTATCTCATGCACAAACAGGAACAAAAAAAAATCATATCTTAATAGATAGTTTCTTTAAGTTTGCAATTTGAAGGCCTTTAATTCTGATCTGGAAATCGATAATCGTGCCAAGCTTATTATACTGACCTCTTTGTCCTAAGCCTCTGTTAATCAAGCGAGCGGTGATGAGCACCAAAGATCAGGGTTATTAGTGCTGTGTTCGATCTCCATTGTGAAAGAAATTCAGAAAGACCTTCTTGAAACAAAATGGCCATGACATTTGAAGAAGGTTTCAATAGTTTTTCTCAACCTAACTCAGAAAAATAACTTCTGTGATGATGGCTTTTGGAACAGAGCTTGCATATTCTTTTGTTTGAGTGCACATCGCACCCAACCTCTCATGGTCCCAGAACCCATCCTACACAGGCAAGAAAGCTCACCAATGCCTCTACTTTCTGAGGAGGCTGAAGAGAGCTGGACTTCTTCGAAGTTTATGCACATTTGCCATATCACCAAAGACTCTGATGAACTTCTGCAGACATTATATATTTATGGAGACACAATGTGGAAAGGACCCTTTGAGCTGCGCTGACTAGCAATTCCTCCAATTTAATCTTAACCTAATCACAGGACAACTTACAATGATCAATTAACCTACCAGCCAGTATTTCTTTGGACTGTGGGAGGAAACCGGAGCACCAGGAGAAAACCCACATGGTCACACGAAGAACATGCTTTCATGCAGAAAGCATTCTGACTGGTTGCATCACAGCTTGTTTGGAAATTTCATAGCACAGGAGAATGTGATGCTGTATGATGTGGGGGACTCAGCTCACTCACAGCTACAGGACTTCACAATATAGACGACAGATGTCTTAGCAAGGCAATATCAAACATCAGGGAGCCTCCGGACCATGTCCGCTTCTTATTGGTATCATCGTACAGAAGATACAGCAACCAGAAGACCCACACCCACACTTCAACAACAGCTTCTCCCCTACTGCCATTAGGTTATTGACCCACACTGAAAATCCCTAATTCCCCCTCAGACTATATTTCCATCAACTTCCTCTAACATTGTTCTTCTGTTTTTTATTTATTGTGTTGTATAACTTATGTATAATTTATATTAATTTAAGTATATTTTATTTAATGTTTGTCATGTTAACCTTACTTCAGTGGTTGTGGAAGCCATTATTAAGGATGAGGCACATGATAAAGTAGGCCAAAGCCAGCATAGTTACATTAAGGAAAAATCTTGCCTGAAAAATGTGTTGGAATTCTTTGAGGAAATAGCAAGCAGGATAGACAATGGAGAGGCGGTGAGTGGTATTTAGTTGGATTTTCGGAAGGCCTTTGGTGAGGTGCTGCACACAAGTCTGCTAAACAAGAAAAGAGTCCGGGTATTATGGGAAAGGTATTAGCTTAGGTAGAAGAGTGGCTGACTGGCAGGAGGGAAGGGTTGCAAATAAAGGGGGTCTTTTCCAGTTGGCTGTTGTTGACTAGTGGTGTTCTGCAGGGGTCAGTGTTAGGACCACTTCTTTTCACGTTCTATGCCAATGATTTGGATGACAGAATTGTTGGCTTTGTAGCCAAATTTGCAAACGATACAAAGAGTGGTGATGAGGCAGGAGGTGTTAGGGAAGTAGGGAGTCTGCAGAAGGATTTTAACAGATCGGGAGAAAGGGGAACAAAATAGCAGACAGAATATAGTGTGGGGTCCTTGTGCAGGATCCCCTAAGGTCTGTGTTGAGTAAGGCCAATGCAATGCTAGCATTCATTTCAAGAGGATCAGATTATAAAAGCAAGAATGTAATGCCGAGGCATTGGCCAGAGTGCACTTGGAGCACTATGAGCAGTTTTGGACCCCTTATCTAACAAAAGATGTGCTGACGTTGGAGAGGGTTCGGAAGAGGTTCATGAGGATGATTCCAGGAATCAAGGGTTAATATGCCAGAAGTGTTTGATGGCTTTAGGCCTGCACTTGCTGCAGTTTGGAAGAATGGGGAAGAGGGATCTCATTGGAAGTATTGAATATAGAAAGGCCTAGATAGAGTGGATATGGAGAAGATTTTTCAGAAAATGCAAGGGTTCCCAACCATTTTTATTCCATGGACCATGACCATTAACCAGGGGGTCCATGGATCCCAGGCTGGGAACCCCTGCTATAGTGGGAGAATCCAGCAACCTGAGGACACCGCCTCAGAATAGAGCAACGTCCCTTTACAATCGAGGTGGGGAAGAATTTATTTTGTCAGAGGGTAGTGAATTCAATGCCACAGACTTCTGTGGAGGCCGAGGTATTAGGTATATTTAATGCAGAGGTTGATAGATTCTTACTGAGAAAGCAGGAAAATGGTGTTGAGAAGGATAATAAATCAGCCATGATGGAATGGCGGAACAAAGGGCCTAATAGCCTATTGCTGGTTCTATGTCTTATGCTCTTGCATTTCTAATGTTGCTACAAAAAGCTAATGTTCATGGCATTTATACCTTGGACATGTATGTTTTTATTGGCCATGAAAGCATTAAAGTCTGCAAAACAGCTTGTTGAAATGAGGCAAGAATGGTCGAAGAAGACAAAAACGAATGTCTTTCCATGTGGAGGAAGAAATGTGAGACCGTTTCTGCAACCTCCATTTTGTGAACTGGTTCTTGCTCAATTGTGGCTGGATCAGAGCACTTGAAAGGGGTCACAGTGGGGCCTGCTCCGATAACCTTCCAAACGAGAGACTGTATTCTTTGGATGGTGTGAAGTGCAGATTTATGGGAGAGCAATTTGTGTTTGTGAACTGAAGCATCCCAAGCTCAGTGAGTTGGCTCTAATTAGCTTGACTGGTCCTGACATTTTTTTAGTGCTATTTTGTGCTATTTTAATGGGCTTGATTTTGGCTCTGCGGCCCGCAGTCAATTAATGCCATAGCGCTAAATTGAGCTGAACTGAATGAAACTGAACAGTCCTAGGCTGTTTCAAGGACTTTGTGATTTGATGTTTTATATTCTGTGTTCTTTTTCACTCATTTTTTGCCATTTGCACAACTTATTCTCTTTTTTTTTTACACATTGGGTGTTTGTTGTTTTCTTCGAATGGGTTCCATGGTGTTTCTTTGTTTTGTGGCTGTCTTTCGGAAAATGAATCTCAGGATTGTGTACTGCATACATATTTTGATAATAAATACAGTACGAATCTTAGAATCTTTTCAATCATTGACTCTGGGTGAAACAAGGAAACTGATCAGATAAAAGGGAGTGACATGAGAAGTGTCTTTATTTAAATAAATACGAATAAAAATATTAAATTTGTTTGTCACATGTACCTCGAAACATACAGTGGAAAGCATTGTTTGCATCGAATCAGCGAGGATTGTGCTGGGGACAGCCTGTAAGTGTTGCCATACTTCCAGCACCAATAATGTATAACTTGCCCATAACTTACTAACCCTAGGTGCAAGTCCTTGGAATATGGGAAGAAACTCGAACAACCTGAGGAAACCCACGTGGTCACGGGGAGAATGTACAAAATCCTTACCGACAGCTGCAACAGTCAAACTCGTTTGCTGCCGCTGTAAAGTGATTGCACTAACTGCTGTGCTACAGTGAATAAGGTATTGCCATGTGTAGTCTTGGACCTGGACCAATGAAAGTTTGACACAGGCTTGCCCGATATGAAGAACCAACATACAACAGTTTCAACAGATATGAAAGAGAATACAAGTAAGGGGCTTAGGATGTAAAGCTGTGAATGATTACCACATGGAATATTCCCATGCCTGGAATATGGGAAGGAACATCAATTGTTTGGCCAGTGGGAGATCCCCTATTTCAATGCTATAAGTTAGATTGGTGGTTTGTGTAATAAACAGAATAACAGCATTCAGGAGTCATGTTTTTAGCCAGGGGTCAGCATAATTTATGTGGACATTTGCATCGATACAAGAAAGTGCAATTTTGTATGAAATATAACCGTATAACCATATAACAATTACAGCACGGAAACAGGCCATCTCGGCCCTTCTAGTCCATGCTGAACGCTTACTCTCACCTAGTCCCACTGACCTGCACTCAGCCCATAACCCTCCATTCCTTTCCTATCCATATACCTATCCAATTTTACTTTAAATTACAATACCGAACCTGCCTCTACCACTTCTACTGGAAGCTCGTTCCACACAGCTACCACTCTCTGAGTAAAGAAATTCCCCCTCGTGTTACCCTTAAACTTTTGCCCCCTAACTCTCAACTCATGTCCTCTTATTTGAATGTCCCCTACTCTCAATGTAAAAGCCTATCCACGTCAACTCTATCTATCCCCCTCATAATTTTAAATACCTCTATCAAGTCCCCCCTCAACCTTCTACACTCCAAAGAATAAGGACCTAACTTGTTCAGCATTTCCCTGTAACTTAGGTGCTGAAACTCAGTTAACAATCTAGTAAGTCTTCTCTGTACTCTCTCTATTTTGTTGACATCTTTCCTATAATTTGGTGACCAGAACTGTACACAATACTCCAAATTTGGCCTTACCAATGCCTTGTACAATTTTAAGAAACTTAATATACTTGTGTGTTTTATCTAACCTAAGTCAGCTGACCAGCAGTCAAAACCCATGACAGTAAATTTGGATTTGAATTTCCCTTGAACAGGCCTTTATCCCATCTGCAGTATTATATAGTGACAGCCACCATTCGAAATCTCCTTAAGTCCTTCAAACTGAGGTACTGTATATGCTTGATTGTTTGCACTCTATTGCTCTATGGTTGTCTTTACAACCATGGAGGTTAAATTATAATAATGAATGTTAGAGCTGATACATGCATCGCAAAATTAAGCACAGGACATTGCAGTATCAAGTTAAGGTCAATTTTACTTAAATAACATTTGCGATAATACAGAAAAGGAGACAAGGATAATGTGGAGTTAAAAAAAAAGTGTGGTTCAAACAGGGAAGGAAGCGATGAAGGATCTTGGCCTGAAATGTCAATTTATTCCCCTCTATAGATGATACCTGACTTGCTGAGTTCCTGTGTTTTGCTCTAGTTCTGCAGCATCTGCAGAATCTCTTCCGTCAAGTGACAAAAGTAAGGAATTGTCAAAATTCCATTTCAAGACCCTGCCTCGGGATTTTGACCTGAAGCATCGACAATTCCTCTCCCCTTACCACCCCCTCACAGATGCTGCTCTCGACCCAATGAATTCCTCCTACAGTTTGTATTTCACCCAAATTACAGTATCTGTAGTCTCCTGTGTGGAGTATATCTTCATGCAGCCATCTTTTAATCATCTCTTTACACCCCCTGCTGGTGATTAGCATAACGACAACCTAAGGCATTCAACAACTGAGCAGTTTGAAGAATTGTGTGTTCTCCGTTTTTTACAAAAGGGATGTGTTGCTGGAAACAATTTTGAGGATCAAAACACAGGGTGAAGTGCACTATGGGAAATTTATGCGGTATATTCTGACACATTGGGAGTGATCTGCTACTAATTATAATGAAAAATCGCTTCATAAATTGAAGACTTAAACCTAGAGTCAATGGCATTATAGTGAGAACTCATTAATCAAACATTTCTGAAGCAAGGCATTGCTGAATTAAATACCTCTTCACAAATCTCTGATCCTCCTCATGCATTTTATTGTCCTGCTGATCCATAGATAATGTCTTGTCAGCTTATTACCTTAGCCCAGGTATCTCAGAGCACAGGTTGCTGTACATAAAATTATCTTTCAGACTAACTATCCAAGCCACCAGTCCTACATCCTGTAATAATCATTCCCCACACAGATGCATGCACTGAGCAGCAAGATCACCAGAGTTTGAGAAACTAATTGGATGTTCTGTTCATGAAGACGGGAATAAAATGACAATATTGTACATGTTAGCAGGTACCAGCAGTAATATTTGTCTGAATGCAAAAGAGTTCTATCATTTCCTTTAACTACTTCCTTGTAGGAAGAAAAGCACAAACTGCCCCAGTGTTTTTTTGGGATGGCTTATTCTTAACGTTGTGCTAGTCTTTGGGCTTTTGCATTTTTCAATAATCAAGTCCAGGGAAAGAAAACCAACCCACCCTGCAACCTTGTAAGCCATCAGTTACAGCTCAATATCTAGCTCCCTAGTGAAGCTGCTATTTTAGTAAGTTTCTGACGGGGAAGCGCTCTATTCATGCTACAGTGTCCATAGTGATGAAGATTTTCGTCATCTTTAATTCGAGTATTTCTTCAAAACACTTTAAAGCGTGACATGGTGGCATAGTGGTTAGCGTAATGCTTTACAGCACCGGCTGTAAGATCTGGGTTAAGTCCCCGCTGCTGTCTGAAAGGAGTTTGAGCATCTCCCCACCACTGCATGAGTTTCCTTCGGGTGATCTGGTTTCCTTCCACACTCCAAAAGACATACGTGTTAGGGTTAGTAACTTGTGGGATCGCTCTGCTGATGCTGGGAGCTTGGCACAGCCTTGGACAGTGGCGGTCATTGACACACTTCTCTGTACGCGACAAATAAAGCTATTCTTTAATATTGATGTGCCTTGGTTTATGTGACACCTGATAAAACGTTAACTGCTTATTCATTTCTATAGTTGCTGCATGTCCCACTGAGTTCCTCCATTTTGTGTGTGCCCCTTCGTTATTGTTTGTAATTCACATCCTTCCATTATTCCTATCTCATCTTTCTCCAGCATTCCCTACTGTGTAAAGGGAAACCATGTGCTAGAAAGACCTTTCTAGAAGAGGTCTCACTCCAGAAGCCCCGTTCCTCTAGCTTGATTACAAACTGCTGCAATCGCCCTCACCAACTTTGTCTGTAGAACGAAGAGGTGGCTCGGGCAGTCTCACTTGAAAGACTTCCCTTATCAGGGTTGACTACACACCATCACAGACATCCTCGCCTGGATATTGTCTTTAACCCTCGCCTTATTGCATCTCCCAGACTTTGATTTATTGAGTATTCTCTTACCTTGGTGTGCCTGTCCAAATGTATTACCTCACGAATCTCTTCAATAAATCCCATCTCACATTTATTTTCTGCCCAGTTAACCAGATCACCCATATCTTTCTGCAACCTAAAGACATCCCCTCAATGTCAACTGCATGGCCAGTTTTTTATATCACCTTCTTTATCATGCCCCTAGCAGTTAAATCTAAATAATTAATGTATTTTATAAAGTGCACATAATAAAGTTTCGGGCCCCAAGGAATCCTGCCGGTGACAGACATCTGCCTTCCGAAACACGCATCAATCTGTTCCACTTGCTTCTCATCACTAAGTCAAATTTAGACCTAGTTTGTCACTGTCACGCAGACCCTTCAGGCTTTCACTCTTTTGAACACACTGCCATGAGAGACTTCGTCAAAGATCTATGTGGACTATCTCAAATGCACCATCGGCTTGACTGTCCTTCTACCTAAAAAAAAAGATAAATTGTTCATCAGGGATGACTTTCTCCTCACACATCCATGCTGTCCCCAGCTGCCATGCTCTTCTAACTGGTTTTATATTATCCCTTGGAATAGATTATAATAGTTTGCCTAACAGTTACATTAACTGACCTATAATTACTCAATTTATTTCCACCTTCCTTTATAAAACACATAATTAATACCAAGATTGGATGGCATAATGGGCCTGACCTCCCTCTTCTCTCCTTTTCCAGTCTCAGTACTGGTTCACCTCTCACCCCTTCTTTTCTCATTTGCCCATCACCTCCTTCTGGTTTCCCTCCTTCCCTTTCTTGCATGGTCCACTATCTTCTCCTGTTACATTCTTTCTTCTTCATCCCTTTACCTCTTCCATCCATCACCTATCAGATTCTTACCTCATACCCCACTTCCATCCACCCACCTTCCCCCCCCCCCTCACCTGGTTTCACCTATCACTTGCCAGCTTGCACTACTCCTGTCCCATTACCTTGTTATTCTGGCTACTTCCTCTTTTCTCTCCACCCTCGATGACGGGTCTCGGCCCGAAAAGAAGGAGAAGCTGGCAGTCAGGTGGAAGAAGGTGAAGCCAGTGAACGGGCCAGAGAAGGTGAAGCCATCAGTTGGGATGGAGAAGAAGAAGCCAGCGATTGGGTGAGAGAAGGAGAAGCCAGTGGAAGGGACAGAGAAGGTGAAGTCGGTGGACAGTCCAGAGAAAGTGAAGCTGGTAGTCAGGTCAGAGAAGGTGAAGTCAGTGAATAGGCCGAAGAAGGAAAAGCCAGCGGACAGGCCGGATTGGGTTTGGAGGAGATGACCTGGGAGCAGTCCGTGTTGCTGGTGGCTGCTCGAAGACATCTGAGTTGGTGTGTGAACGCAGCACGCTGCATAACCGTGAGTGACTATCTTGAATGCTTCTCTTGCGATCGCAAGACACCGTTGGACAATGATGATGTAAGATGCCACAGGCCTGTTTCCTTGTTCGGTGGAGACTGGGCCTCAATCTGCAGGCTTGCCCCTGCCACTGTCCAGGGGAGGAGATGCTATAGGCGGTGTAGCGTGGTGTCCGTGCATGGTTGGGGTCTGACCTCTCCCATCATTGCTATCCTTTTGAGTTTGACCAGTGGAATAACAGGCTAGATTGCCGGGAGCAGTACCATCAATTTGTATGTTGCTCAGAGTCTCGGACTATGCACGTGTTTCCTTGCATAACGATCTGTGTGTTTTTTCCTCTCTCCATTTTGAATGTATGTTATGCACCTTGGCCCAGAGGAATGCTGTCTCATTCAACTGTATCCATTTATGATTTGAATGATAATTAAACTTGATTTGATTTGATTTGAAAATCCATCTGTTATTCCACTTCAAGGATGCTTCATGACTTGCTGAGTTTCTCCAGCATTTTGTGTGCGTTGTTGCTTAATCTCCCATCTATTGCTTGTTCCACAACACCCCTTCGCTTGCTGTTGCCAAGAGTCTTGGGTCTTGGGCAATGATTGAGTGGTGCGGTTTGTGGATTATACTCATTTTCAGAGAACTCTGTAGTTCATTTTATGATGTGTTTCTGGTTTCTTGTTACTCCTTTTTTATTGCTATTTTGTACGATTTTGATCAGGGTAGACTAGCTCTGCGGCCTGCAGTCAATGAACGACGCAGTGCCATATTGAACTGAACTAAACTAAACTGAACATTCCTAGAAACACAAAATGCTGGCAGAACTCAGCAGGCCAGAAGCCCTTGAAGGGTTTCGGCCCGAAACATCGTCACTACCTCCTCCCATATATGCTGTCTGGCCTGCTGAGTTCTGCCAACATTTTGTGTTTTTATTTATTTCCAGCATCTGCAGATTCACTCGTGTTGCCCTGAACATTCCTAGACTGTTTCAAGGACTCTGTGGTTTGTTTAATATTCTTTGTGTTATTCGCTTGTTTTTTTGCCGTTTGCACAATTTATTCTTTTCTTTGTGCATTGAGTGTTTGATGTTTTCTTTGAATGGGTTCCACGGTGTTTCTTTGTTTTGTGGTTGTCTGTGGGAGGACAAATCTCGGGGTTGTGTACTTGGATAATAAATGTACTTTGAACTTTGAGAGATGGTACAGGAGCAGGAGCATTAGATTCTTGGAGCATCAGTACCAGTCCTGAAGAAGGTGCTGTTCAGGCCAAAAGTGTTATATCTAATATATACATGGGCTGATTCGCTGATGCATTCGAGGAGGAATTAAGCTGTCTTGGCAAGGGGCTGTAAAGTTACTTATCACCTCAGGAGGAGGCCAGCAGGATCGGAAGTAAAAGGCAGAGTGTTTAGAAAGCAAGACAAATAAAGGTTAAAAAATATGCAACAAAGGGTCTGGCACTGCTAAACAAAATCTGTCTGGATTAACAGGACACATGAGGTGATGTATTTGGATACTGAAAATTGGCTCTGATGCCTGGATACGTGGGACACTAAAGTACTGATAAACACAAGAAATTCTGCAGATGCTGAAAATCCAAAGTAACTCACACAAAATGCTGGAGGAACTCAGCAGATCAGGCAGCATCTTTGGAAATGAATAACCAGTCGATATTTTGGGCCGAGACCCTTCCTCAAGACTGGAAAGGAAGGGGGAAGATGCCAGAATAAAAAGATGGAGGGAGGGGAAGGAGGACTAGCTAGAAGATGATAGGTGAAGTCAGGTGGGTAGGAAAAGTAAAGGGCTGGAGAGAAAGAAATCTGGACCACTGGAGAAAGGGAAGGAGGAAGGGACCTGAGGGAAGTCATATGCAGGTCAGAAGAGGTAAGAGGCCAGAGTAGGGAATCAAAGAACAGGGGAAGGGGAGGGATATTTTTTAACCAGAAAGAGAAATCAATATTCATGCCATCAGGTCAGAGGTTACCCAGACGGAATATAAGTTACTGTTCTTCCACCCTGAGGGTGGCCTCATTGTGGCACAAGAGGAGGCCATGGGCGAACATGTCAGTATGAAAGGACTGGTGATTTTAAAAATTATTTATTTATTTAGAGATACAGCCCTTTGGCCCCAATAAGCCCGCTCCAACCAATTACACCAATGTGACCAATTAACCTACTAATCTGTATGTCATTGGAACGTGGGAGGAAACCAGAGCATTTGGAGGAGACCCTTGCAGTCATGTGGAGAAGGTGAACTCCTTATGGACAGTGGTCGAATTCAACCTGGCCAGTTGGTGCTGTAATATTGTTATACTAACTGCTACACTACATAGTTTGCTGCCCAATACTCCCTGGGTCTCTTGTAACCTGTGGAGAGGAAGTATCAATTACATCAGGGATTCCCAACCTGGGGTCCATGGACCCTTTTCTTAACAGTATTGGTCGATGACTTAAAACAAAGGTTGGGAACCCCTGATTTACACGGACACTCAAGAGTCTACAGATGTTGGAACTTAGAGCATCAATCAGACTGGTGGGGGAACTCAGCATGTTGAGCAGCATCCACAGGGTGGTGGGGGGACAGGGGATCTGTTCCTGGTCAAAACTCTGCAGCAGGACTGAGAATGGCGAGGCAAGGCAGCCAGTAAGAGAGGAGAAGTAGAGGTGTTGAGTTGCTCCAGCAGGTTGCTTGTTGGTCAAGTCAGATGTTAATAGCTGTCAGAGGACTCCGAGCTGTAGGATGGCTTTGACTCGCCCAGTAAACTGAGGGACAATAAATAAATAAACATGCTTATCCAGACTGAGAGGTGGCTGTCAAAATACAGAACAGAGATAACTCAGGACAACTTATACAGAAAAAGAGACTGAGCAAAGCAGACCACAGCAAAGGCAATGTATAGAAACTGCAATGGCTGAAATCGTATGAGAGGCAAACTAAGAATAGAAAGCAAATAAAAAGAACAATCAAAACTTGAGAAAGGAAGAACAGAAGACAAACAATCCAAGGATTAATTGGAGAGAAATCAAATGTAATTGTTCTGTTTGTGGCTAAGCTCTTTTTAAATAAATTCTAGGAAGTAGAACAATTGCATTTAGTAAACATTGAATGAATCTGTGTAATTGGGATTTGTGCTTCTTTGGTGAAATATGGACATTGGCTTTTGATGTGTTTTTTTCCTATTGTTAAGGATGACACAGAAATAAGAACGCCGAGAAAATTCAAAACCTAAAGCAGGATATTCTGAGCTGCATCTAAATTGGAGTAATTTACTATTTGTTAAAAGCATTCTAATAATCCAGACAGAGGCGTATATAAAGCGAAGATGCAGAATGCACCAATTACTTCACAGGTCATTCTTTTATTCAAAAATGATTATGGTGGCTGAGAGGGCACGTTGCAAACAAAACTCCCTGATACCTTCATTTGCCAGTTAACCGATGCCATCCTCACTGTCAATCACTGCATCAGTGTAGAAGGTAATCTTGTTGAGAAAAGCAAAATGCTTTCCTAACCGGAGGAGCACATTATCCACTGAGCAATGGGCCATACACACATCACACTGATTTAGAAATAAACCCTTTCATTGAGGTTGCAATCATGTTTGTATCCTTGGAACACTTTGTACATTGTCTTTGAAGCTCCCTACCTCTTGTCAGGGCTCATATACTATATACTCACTCTTCCCTTAAGTGCTGCATTGAAATAGAGAGCCCACGTTAAAATAACAATCAGCAAAGTGTCTTATCACTGAGTCATGTTTTAAATTGAGGGAAATGGTTCTTTCAACTTCTATTGGAGATGGATAGCCAAATTAAATAAATCACAATCTGTACTACTGAAAATAAAATACGTACCTTGAACTATTATAAAACATGTTTATTAAGTCTGGTAGTGATTAAGTATCAAACTTACCATCCAGAGATTGTAAAATTGATACTTGGATCAGATTAATTGGAACAACCATTTATAAATTAAGTCAGGCTTCGCTGTAAATGAAGTCACTCTGTACTGTGAATAAAACCTGCTTGCCCTTTCATTTTCTTTAAGTGCACTTGTACTGGTAAGTAAATAAGGCTTGTGAGTTATTAATTATCTTTCTTTTCTCACTGCGTTAAGACTACAAGGCACCTTTCAATAGTTTACTGTAGTTAGTGCATCTTCTTCTGGCGAGGTGAGACTGGGAGCATTCAGGTCACATGTAATCCTCCCAATTAAAGCTTGTACTGATCCTCCTAGCTTAGTGCACACAAATCATTCTGAGTCTACACAGTCAGGCCTCAGTCTGGATGAAGGCATGCTCTCAAGTTCACACTAGTTTTCACGGACTCAAGTCTGAATGGCTGAAAAACTTACAGAAGTCCACAGATGCTCTTGTCATTATGTTGTGGGGTGTCTCCCAAACTCGACTGATGATCCCACCACCAACACACCTTTCTCTACCCCCCCCCCCCCACACTGTCTGCTTTCCGCAGGGATCACTCCCAACGAGACTCTCTTGTCCATTTGTCCCTCCCCACTGATCTCCTTCCTGGCACTTAATCTTTGCAAGCAGAACAAGGATTGGGAAGCTTTTAAAAACTTGCAGAAGGAAACTAAGAAGGTCATTCAGAAGGAAAAGAAGAACTATGAGAGGAAGCTGGTGACTAATATCAAGGAAGATACTAAAAGCTTTTTTAAGTATATAAAGGGTAAAAGAGAGTCGAGGATAGATATAGGACCAATACAAAATGACACTGGAGATATTGTAATGAGAGATGCAGAGATGGCAGAGGAACTGAATGCGTATTTTGCATTAGTCATCACAGTGGAAGATGTCTGCGGTATACCAGACATTCAAGAGTGTCAGGAAAGTGAAATTCGTGCAGTGAAAATTATGACCGAGAAGATGGTCAGGAAGCTTAATGGTCTGAGGGTGGATAAATCTCCTGGACCTGATCGAATGCACCCTCGGTTTCTGAAGGAAGTAGCTGGAGAGACTGCGGAGACATTAATGATGAGTACAAGAGGAGTACAGGCTGGTAGTTGATAGGTCATGGAGTCATACCGAACAGAAACAGTCCCTTTGAGTCAACTAGTCCATGCTGGCCAAGGTGTCCATCTAAGCCAGTCCTATGTCGAAGTTCAAAGTAAATTTATTATCAAAGTACATATATTTCACCATATACAACCCTGAGATTCATTCTCTTGTGGGAATACTCAATAATCCAATAATCATATTGGAAGCAATGAGAGACCACACCAACTGGGCATACAAACAGTGTGCAAGAAATAACAAACTGTACAAATACCAAAAGAAAGAAGCAATAATAATAATAATAATATAAATAGACAATAAAAATCTAGAACATGAGATAAAGAGTCCTTGAAAGTGAGTTTATAGGTTGGGAGCATTTCAATAATGGAGCAAGTGAAGTTGAGTGAAGTTATCAAGATCCTGATGGTTGAGGGTTAGTAACTGTTCCCAAACCTGGTAGGCTGAGTCCGGAGGATCCTCTACCTTCTGTGAGAAAAGAGCATGGTCTGGGTGATGAGGGCCCCTGATGTTGGATGCTGCTTTCCTGTGAGAATGCTCTGCATATTTGTGCTCAGTGATGGGGAGGACTTTCTCTGTGAGGGCTTTAACCATGATGGACTACTTTTTGCAGTGGACATGGCCAAGTTCTACTACTTTTTGTATGATTATATAGGTCGGCATAACATTACGGGTTGAAGGGCCCATAAGGTGCTGTATGCTCTATGTTGAATGTTTTATGTGCTATTTGACTGTGTCAGACTTGCATCCTGTTAAACCTTTCCGATTCAAGTTCCTTTTAAGTGCCTTTTACATGTTATTATTGCACCTGCCACATCTATTTCCTCTCATTCAACAGCAGTTGAATGTCAACACTTATCCATGTGATAAAATTATCATGGTAAGTCACTGCTCCGCAAGGTTTACTCATCTCCGTACTGAACTGTGACTGTGGCCTGCAACTATCAGAGTGAACACACTTTTGTGAACTTCAGTTCTGAATGCTACTTGCTTACTTTTACTACCTGCACATTTTTTTCTCTTCTCTGCTCTTTTTGAGTGTTTGATGGTTTTGTTTCAATGGGTTCTATTGTGTTTCTTTGTTTTGTAGCTGCCTATAAGAAGACGAATCTGAAGGTTGTATAAAGTATACATACTTTGATAATAAATGCACTTCGACTTTGCATTTGTAGGCACAGATTCTTTAGTGGAACGCACTAAATGCATCTGAACAAAAACTTGACAATTAAAATTAAGAATAAAAAAGCTTTACAGGCATTTTGGAGAGGCAATTGTTTTAAGGGTTAATGAATCAGGGCAGGTAGATGGAGTAAAGATTTGGATCAATCCCAATATAATCAACAGCTTTGCAGGACTTGCTCCTAGTGCGGTGGTTATTTTCATGTTGTAAGCTCACTGCTTTACGTAGATTAAGATGCTTTTTGGATTGCCACCAGATGGTAGCATGAGGCAGAGGAAGTGTGGCTACAGAGGAAAGATAAAAAGGTTTAACCGTGACTGCCTGCAGTCTGTAAATAGCAATGGACCCAAAGCAGAATATTAATTTTAGCTCTGTGATTGATAATTTTTTGTAAATCAATGTCATTTTGCCATATGGAGCAATGCTGTATATGTGATGTTAAGTCAAGGTTCATAATTTCAGTGAGAGCACGGTGTTGAATAGCCTTCACTATGACACGGCCATAGTGGGTTGTGTCAGGAATGGACAGGAGGAGGAGTATAGGAAACTGATACAGGACTTTGTGACATGGTGCAACTCAAACTACCTGCGTCTCAATGTCACCAAGACCAAGGAGATGGTGGTGGACTTTAGGAGATCTAGGCCTCATATGGAGCCAGTGATCATTAATGGAGAATGTGTGGAGCAGGTTAAGACCTACAAGTATCTGGGAGTACAGTTGGACGAGAAGCTAGACTGGACTGCCAACACAGATGCCTTGTGCAGGAAGGCACAGAGTCGACTGTACTTCCTTAGAAGGTTGGCGTCATTCAATGTCTGCAGTGAGATGCTGAAGATGTTCTATAGGTCAGTTGTTGAGAGCGCCCTCTTCTTTGTGGTGGCGTGTTGGGGAGGAAGCATTAAGAAGAAGGACGCCTCACGTCTTAATAAGCTGATAAGGAAGGCGGGCTCTGTCGTGGGCAAAGTACTGGAGAGTTTAACATCGGTAGCTGAGCGAAGGGCGCTGAGTAGGCTACGGTCAATTATGGAAAACCCTGAACATCCTCTACATAGCACCATCCAGAGACAGAGAAGCAGTTTCAGCGACAGGTTACTGTCGATGCAATGCTCCTCAGACAGGATGAAGAGGTCAATACTCCCCAATGCCATTAGGCTTTACAATTCAACTGCCAGGACTTAAGAACTTTTTTTTTAAAGCTATTATTAATGCTTTTTGAGTTAGTGATTTAGATGCATATCATATTATTACTGAGTTAAGTATTGTATGTAATGAGTTTTTGCTACAACAAGTGTATGGGACATTGGAAAAAATGTTGAATTTCCCCATGGGGATGAATAAAGTATCTATCTATCTATCTATCTATCTATCTATCTATCTTACCTGTTTGCACATTCCACACATACCTGACTTACATAGATTTCAACCTCTCTTGCCTGAAATCTCCCACAGATTAACATCACAAAGATACGCACATACAATCAGTGGCCTCTTTATTAGGTACTCCTTAATGCAAATACCAAATCAGCCAATCATGCAGCAGCAACTCAGTGCGTAAAAGCATGCAAACATGGTTAAGAGAATCAGAATCAGAATTATTATCTCCGTAATTATTATTATGATGTGAAATTTGTTAACTTAGCATCGGCAGTTCAATGCAATGCATAATATAGAAGAAAAAAATAAACTAATAACAATAATAAATAAGTAAATCTTATTCAGTATACTTTATATAGTATATGTGTATTGAATAGATTAAAAATCATGCAAAAACAGATATACTACATATTATAAAAAAGTGAGGTAGTGTCCAAGGGTTCAATGTCCATTTAGGAATCGGATGGCAGGGGGAAGAAGCTGTTCCTGAATTGCTGAGTGTGTGCCTTTGGGCTTCTGTATCTCCTACCCAGTCGTAACAATGAGAAAAGGGCATGCTGTGAGTGCTGGGAGTCCTTAATAATGGATGCTGCCTTTCTGAGACACCACTACTTGACGATGTCCTGGGTACTTTGTCGGCTAGTACCCAAGATGGAGCTGACTAGATTTACAACCTTCTGCAGCTTCTTTCGGTCCTGTGCAGTAGCCCCTCCATACCAGACAGTGATGCAGCCTGTCAGAATGCTCTTCATAGTACAACTATAGAAGTTTTTGAATGTATTTGTTGACATACCAAATCTCTTCAAACTCCTAATAAAGTATAGCCACTGTCTGCCTTTTTTATAACTGCATCAATATGTTGAGACCAGGTTAGATACTCAGAGATATTGACACCCAGGAACTTGAAACTGTTCACTCTCTCCACTTCTGATCCCTCTGTGAGGATTGGTATGTGTTCTTTTGTCTTACCCTTCCTGAAATCCACAATCAGCTCTTTCATCTTACTGACGTTGAGTGCCAGCTTGTTGCTGTGGCACCACTTCACTAGTTGGCATATATCACTCCTGTACGCCCTCTCGTCACCACCTGAGATTCTACCAACAATGGTTGTATCGTCAGCAAGTTCATAGATAGTATTTGAGCTACGCCTAGCCACACAGTCATGCGTATAGAGAGAGTAGAGCAGTGGGCTAAGCACGCACCCCTGTGTTACTAAGCACCAGTGTTGATCGTCAGCGAGGAGGATATATTATCACCAATCCACCCAGACTTTGGTCTTCTGGTTAGGAAGTCGAGGATCCAATTACAGAGGGAGGTACAGAGGTCCAGGTTCTGCAACTTCTCAATCAGGATTGTGGGAATGATGGTATTAAATGCTGAGCTATAGTCAATGATCAGTATCCTGACGTAGGTGTTTGTGTTGACCAGGTGGTCTAAGGCCGTGTGGAGAGCCATGGAAATTGCATCTGCCATTGACCTATTATGGCGATAGGCAAATTGCAATGGGTCCAGGTCCTTGCTGAGTTCAGTCTAGACATGACCAACCACTCAAAGCATTTCATCAACGTAGATGTGAGTGCTACCGGGCGAAAGTCATTAAGGCAGCCCACATTATTCTTCTTAGGCACTGGTATAATTGTTGCCTTTATGAAGCAAGTCAGATCTTTCGCCCATAGCAGTGAGAGGTTGAAAGTGTCCTTCAATACATTTGCTAGTTGGTTGGCACAGGTTTTCAGAGCCTTACTAGGTATTCCATCAGGACCTTCCACCTTGTGAGGGTTCACTCTTGTTCAGGCCAAGCATTAGATTGGGGAAGCAACGTGATCTCAGTCACCTTGTTGGTGCCAAAGAGGGTGGTTTGAGTGTCTCAGACACTGCCTTTCTCCTGGGATTTTTTCGCACACAACGTTCTCCAGAGTTTACAGAAAATCATGCAAAGAACAAAACAAAAGCATCCAGTGAGCAGTAGTTCTGTGGGTGAAAATCCCTTGTAATGAAAGAGGGCAGAGGAGAATGGCAAGACTGGTTCAAACCATTAAATCAAATAGCCACACATTACAACAATATGTACAAAAGAGCACCTCTGAATGCGCAGGACACTCAAACCTTGAAATGAATGAGCTACAGTAGCTGAAGACCACGAACATACACTCAGCGGCCATTTTGTTTGGTACAGGACTTATCAAATAAAGTGACTTCTGAGTGTATAGATAGATGTTAGATTTTGTTCCCTGAAGGGCATCTGTATATGATTTGTTTAAGGATGTTGGTAGTTTCATGGTTACTGACACTACGTCTTTATTTAAATCCCCAGATTTAGTTTTAAATTGCAGTGCTGGGACTCAGATTTGTGTCTCCAATCAATAGTTCAAGTGTCTGGACAGCAGTTCAGTAACTTAACCAACATCACAGTAATCTACTCACTTTGCCCTACTCAACATATGAGTAAGTGTCAGGCGAGTAAGTTTGAAATCGATCTCTGTGCATTCCTGCTGAATCAGACTATCAATATTGTCTTATGCAAACAGAAAAAGGAGATCCTGTTTAAGGTAATACACCCAAATTGCAGGAGGAACTCAGCAGGTCAGACAACATCTATGGAAAGGAATTAATAGTCGACGTCTCGAGCCAAGACCTTTCATCGGAGCAGAGCATATAGTATATTTAATTCTTTCATGATCTACGGATATTCAAAATCACTCTTAATAAAGACATTTGGGATGGATAGTCATCATTGTAATATGGAAGATTTGCATATACCAAGCTCACACAAAAGTGCCTTGATTTTAAGCAGAAAATTTGTTCTTTTCTATTGGCATGGGTATACGTATATTAGTTATAGACAGTAAGTAGGACAAAAATCTCCTCTGCTATTTTTTTAAATTGCTGAATTAGACTTAATTCATCCACTTGCAAGGGATGGCAGAGGATTAACGATGTGTAACATAGGAGTATCGGCCTCAGTTTTACTGTCAACTCGTGGAAGTGGGTCTAAAGCCATTGAATCAGAGACAAACAGTGAGCCACAGCTGACTCGGCACTCTAAGAACGTCTGCATGCCATGGAAGAATCAAGACCACCGTGTGAATAATTCCTGGGTAGGTAAAATATGCTTTAACCAATCTGGTTTTATTGTTAGCAAGCAGTATATTGTAGGTACCGGGCATTGTAAGACAGAATCATAAGAACGCAGGAGTAGGAGAAGCCACCTGGCCTTTCAAACCTACCTCAGATTTCAATATTAACATATTGACATATGACTTTCCCTGAGCCAGATCTCCAGAGCCCTCAATTCAAAGTTCAAAGTTTAAAGTAAATTTATTAACGAAGTTCAGATACATCACTATATACAGCCCTGAGATTCACTTTCTGTGGGCGCACTCAGCAAACCTATAGAATAGTAACTATACCGAATCAATGAAAGATCAACAAGAGTGCATAAAACTGTGCAAATGCAAATATAAATAAATAGCAATAAATAGCAAAAACATGAGATAATGAGATAGAGTCCTTAAAGTGAGCTCATTGGATGGAGGAACGTTTCAATGATGGGGCAAGAGAGTGTAGTTATCCTCTTTAACAGCTGATGCTTGAGGGGTAGCAACTGTTCTTGAACCTGGTGGTGCGAGTCCTAAGGCTCTTGTACCTTCTAGCTGATGGCAGCAGTGAGAAGAGAGCATGATGACGGATGCTGCTTTTCATTTCATGTAGATGTGCTCAGTGGTTGGGAGGGCTTTGCCCGTGATGTACTGGGCTAAATCCATTACGTTTTGCTGGATTTTCTGTTCAAACGCATTGGAGTTTCCATACCAGGCCATTATGCAGCCAGTCAATCCAGTCCCCACTGCACAGCCATAGAAGTTTCTCAAAGTTTTAGATATCATGCCGAATCTCTGCAGACTACTAAGGAAGTAGAGGCGCTGCCGTGCTTTCTTCACAATTGCACTTACTTGCTGGATCCAGGATAGGTCCTCTGAAACACCCAGGAATTTAAAGTTGCGAACTCTCCCCACATCTGATCCTCCGATGAAGATCGGCTCATATACCTCTGAGTTCCCTCTCCTGGAGTCTATAATCTGTTCCTTAGTCTTGCTGACATTGAGTGAGAGGTTGTTATTATGACACCTCTCAGCCAAATTTTCAACCTCCCTCTTGTATGACCCTGATGAATCTCTTTTTTTTAAATACCTCAAATGACCTAACTTCCACAACCCAGCAGGATATGGAATTTCAAAGACTCACCACGCTCTGTGAGGAAAAAAAATCTCTCTGCTCCTCGATTTTAAATGATTGTTCACTTAACTTGTCGGAATATCTCTTCCACTACTGGAAACATCTCAATATCTATGATTATGCCCCTTATTGTTTCAATAAGACACTCCTTTTCTTTCAAAGTCCGAAGAATACAAGTCCATGTATAAAAAGATCTTTGACAACAGCTGCAAGTCACAGAAAGTGATAAGATCATTTTAAACTCAATACAGGTGGGCTGTTATTACAAAAGATCGATACACGTATACTTTACATCTGGGTGGCGGGGTCGTGATACATCTCTACCAAAGGAGGTGTAAGGCACTGCATCCATCCGCTAGCTTGCAGGTCACCCTTGGGCAAGGTGTAGCACCTGCTTAACACCCTGATCAGGATCAAGTGAAGCCATGGGGACAGGTGATGGATGGTTGTATGTGCAGCTGGTGTATATCGCAAGTCCTGGTTATGTGACCACTGACACCAGGCAGACAGTCTCTGAAGGGTATTGATAATGGCTGGGGTCACCCGTCTTGTAAAGACACTGCCCAGAAGAAGGCAATGGAAAACCACTTCTGTAGAAAAAATTGCCAAGAATAATCATGGACATCATAATTGCTTATGTCGTACAACATGGCACATGATAATGATGATGTACCTGGTACCAAAGAAGTTGGCAGGGTCAGAAGAAAAACAGTCAAGAAGAGTGAGCATGTATTAGATGAAAGAGATGAAGGTGATCTGATCTGATCAGCTGGAGCACTTCAGAGAGCCACAAATTCAGGGAATCTTTCCTTGTAAAATTCTCTCTGACCAATAGCAACGTAAGCCACAAAATGGTAAACATGGAGATGTTAATCCTTGATATGCTTGATCTAATGATATTCCATGGTATTTGCAGTAGGGAAAAGAAGAGTGAGGGCTAAAAACTGGTAAATAGGGATGTGGATCATGTTACTGTGTTAAAAGCAAGACCTAGAAGTAGACACATGAAATATAGCAGCAACAGCACCCAAATAATGTTATAGCATGCACCCATTTTTGTAATTGAAAATGAAATTAGTTGTTAGACCTATGGGTATTCATTTTATGCTGTAATCAGGACTTAGTCTATAACTTAATTAAATCTTTCTTTTACCACCCTTCTGTTTTTAAAATGTAGTTTTACTGGTAATGAATGTTCCCTCTAAGGTGTGTGTGTGTGTGTGTTACCAGCGCACAAAGGAAATTAAAACTGCACACAAAAGGTTGTCACCCTCAACCTCATTGGCACGTTAAGTATATTTCACAATCATACACAATCACATTTCCTTTTCCGGTTTCTGATGCAGGCGGTGTTGACAACATGGAGCTTGCGACGATTTGTCTGCAGATTTTAAGACTGGCTTATTGAAGAAGTTATTCAGTGCACCCCTGTTGTTACAACTGGGCAAAATATTGCACAGCACAAGATTTTTGCACACACTGTTCATTACAACTTAGAGGAACGTTGTTGGTAATCTCATATATTAAGAATTAAAAAGCTGTCTCAAATTCATGCTCAGGTAGATCAGCTTTGGCCGGTCTCCTGCAGTGCACAATTTAAATAAATTGCCAATTATTTCGAACATCAACTCTGTGTGGCTTTTTAGGTTTTTCCTAGGGGATTGCCATCACAGAGTCTTCCACCAGCAACTTCCAGATGAAGGGTCTCAGCATAAAACGTTGACTGTTTATTCCTCTCTGTAGATGCTAAGCTTCTCCAGCATTTTATGAGTGATGCTGTGGATTTCCAGCATTTACAAAATCTCTTTAGTTTATCACCAACCACCAGATCATTTTTTTTTTTAACTTATAGTCCTATACTGGCCACATAAGCCACATAAGCGCTGTGGCTAAATGTGCAAGGTTAGAATCTGTTGCATAGGAATTATTTCCTCATGCCTCAGATTTCCGTCATGAATGAGAAAGAAGATAGGCATGTGATAGAATATTTGGTACTGGGCTCCAACGGCACTCAAAGTGCTTGACACCATGATGCACCATCAATAACTCTCGGAGACAGGAGGTGAATGATAGGCTTTTATTAGCAGCAAAAGGAAGCACGGCATCTCAGAGACTGAGGGAGGAGCAGTGCCTCCAATTGCCTTTATACTGGGGTCTGTGGGAGGAGCCACAGGAGCAGTCAGCAGAGGGGCGTGTCCAGACAGGTATACATAGTTTACCACACACCATGTGGAGTGAAATACCCCATTTGCGCCCACCCTATACACTCGTTTCCAATGCGCTGCATTTACTTGCTTATGCTATCCCAGAAGGGTCTTCCCAACCCACTTGGTAGGACAGATATTGGAGGTGCATGGGAACACCACAACCTACACAATCTCCTCCAAGCTCCACACCAATATCTCAGGGATATCTCGTTACCCTTTCATCGCCACTGAGATGCAGGAGTAGAAGCTCTTGTAAAGCAAAAACAAACTGTTGATGCATGGATAAATTTTAAAAAAAAACAATAATTGGAATGGAATGAAATGAGGGATTTCATCCTCGACTAGAACAACAAAAAGCAGAGAAAAGCTTTGATAAAGCTGTTCAAGATCAAAGGTCAAAGTAAATGTTATTATCGAAGTACATATATGTTATCGTATACAACCCTGAGATTCATTTTCTGTGAGCATACTCGGCAGATCTATAGAATAGTAACTATCACAGGAGCAATTGTTACGTACCCGTGACACGTGACAGTGGTACCCTTGTCACGTGACTGGGGTTGAAGCTATACTGGACTTGTGGTAATGGTCTTGTGATGGTGGAGTGATGTCATTTTCCTGCCAGTAGAGGTCATGTGACAGGTTTTTTTTACAGGGTATAAAAGGAGGACCCCTCCCTGTGAGAAGGGGCAGTTCGTGGCTGGATTTGCCATGTTGACTTCATGCCACTGCGTGATTTAATGTTATGACACAGTTTAGTTGAAGGATGAAGTTTTATTTAATGCCTAAAGTTTAAAAGGTCATTGCCAGCAGTTTCTGTATAATACTGCTAGTTGAGAATCAGTGGAGAGTGAAGATCGGAGTTCGGGAGTTAAAAGATCGAGGAGAATCGATTTTGACGCTGCAACAGGTTCGACCTTGTTTGATCCTTATTCGGAAGGAATTTGTTGACTGTTCTCGTGTTAATCCCTGTGAATAGCAGAAAGGATTGGGAACAATTTTGTAAAGGAAAGGTCAGTGCCTTTAAGCCATTTCGTTCTTCCTAAATTCTTCGTGGGAAAAGTTTGATTTGGAACTGAAGCAAGACGACGTGAAAGAGAATTTGAATCGTCTTAAAAAGTCTCTCCCTTAAATGGACTGTGAGCATTTTGAACTTTTGCAATACTTCTTTGAAGAACTGTTTTCGCAACATCGCTTTAAGAACTGTTTAAGCTTCATTGCTTTAAGAACTGTTTGAGCTGCCGCACAGCAGCTGATTTCCGGTTACGTTAGTGATTTGTTTACTTTTGGGGGGGGTTTGTTTTTCAGTGTTTAATAAACATGTTATTGGTTATAAAAACCCCTGCCTAACTCATATATTTATTGTTGCTTGAATCCATAACACAATGAAAGATAACTAGAGTGCAGAAGACAACAAACTGTGCATATTAAACTATAAATAAATAGCAATAAATAATGATAACATGAGGTAATGAGATTAAGAGTCCTTCAAGTGAGATCATTGGTTGTGGGAACATTTCAACGATGGGTGTATGTAGTTATGGTTTAGATTAAGTAAATTGAGAACGGTTTGCTCTAATTGTGGATAGTCCAAGGACCAAATTAGACAAAAGACATGGAGTGATTTGAGGAAGAACATCTTTATGTGGAGATTTGTTATGATCTGAAATTCATTGCCATTCTCTGGGAAGCAATCAATCAGAGATTTCTAAAGAAAATTAGACAGGCACTCGAAATGAGATAACTTTCTGGAGAGAGACAGGGAAGATGTTATTCAAAGGATTACTCCACAAAGAAGCAAGGCAGTTTCAATGGGATGACTGTATTCCATCTCACCATTGTATTCCTTGATTTGAATAAAGACTGACAAGATAGCTCTATAAACGAAATAGTACAAGCAAACAGACTGAATGGCTTTCTATTTTGTTATATAATTCTCTGATACATTGAAGGTAAATGTTGATATGTCTTGCCATGGAAAACATTTTGCATTTTCTAATTAAAATAAGTCAAGTATTAAAAACAGTAAGGAGACTTAAGGGACTGTATTCATTTCCAGAAGAAAGTGCAAGAAAAAAAATCATTTTGCTTTAAATAGTGAAGAATTTTGAAAGAGAAAATTAGGAAATACTATGTTCTATTTAAAGGAATGTCTCTTTCTATTGTTGGGGAAATCAGTTAAAAGGTAAGTTTTAATTTAAAATTATCATAATAGAATGAGAAATTTTGCCTATTCATTATCGTCTCACTCAGTGGAAGAAATTTATCACTATCTCATTATAGCCCTTCATAATTTTGAAGGCATTCATCAGATCACTGCTTAATCTTCCATTTCCTTGTTACAGTAGATCTGTCTTCACACATCTCTCTTCAACGCTATAATTGAATAACAGGTAACATCCTAATCCACCTACTGTGCCCCAGTTCCATTGCTTCCCATCTATAATGGATTGTCCAGAGTCGTACATAGTATTCTCCCTGCAGACAGATTAAAGTTAACATTCTGTTCATTATTGGTGGCTGCCATGATGTTCAAAAGTCAAATTAGGAGGAAAAGAATTAATTCCTTGCCTTGCACCAAACCTGACTGATATTCTGAAGGAATTTGTTGGCATCTGATTGTAATTGCCATTATTTATTATGACAGTTTCTTTCAAGATTCAAAGATTCGAAGTACATTTATTATCAAAGTATGTATGCAGATTCACATATATACTTTGACTATTTGATACTTTGATAAAATAATTCATAATTGAGCACTTGGAATTGAGTTTAATGGTGGGGGAAGGCAAATATGATGGAATGGGTTTCGAAGGTACATTTAATGTCGAAGAAATATATACAATATACATCCTAAAATGCTTTTTCTTCACAACCATCCACAGAAACAAAGTAATGCCCCAAAGAATGAATGGCAGTTAAATGTTAGAACCCCAAAGTCCCCTCAGCTCCACCCCCCCGCACATAAGCAGCAGCAAAGCAACAATTCCCCTTCCCCCAACAGCAGAAAAAGCATCGGCACCCCCACCGAGCACTCAAGCCTGCAGCAAAGCATCAATAAAGACAAAGGCTTGCAGTACCCGAAAGACTACTCGTTCACCCAGTATTCGGCATACCACGGGCTCTCTCTCTCCGTAATAAGGAAGAAAGAGGTGTCTCCATTTCACAGCGAGAGGGGAGGCATAACAAACAACTCGCTGATTTACGATGTTAGAAGTCTGTTGCGTCACTTTTTCTGAGCTCTGCGCCCAAAGAATTCGGGTCTGTAGGCATGCAGGCAACAGCCAGCTTACTGCTTTCAATCTTCCGTCTCCCACAACACACCACTTCCCCGCAGAGGCATTGACCATGAGTCTGCCCACCTTCACAGCCACAAAACCCTGGAACTCCGACAGCAAGCTAACCTTCTCGGCTGCATCCTCGGTATATCAAATAATGGCCAGTTGTAAGACCCCAAGAGCAAGTCCCATTCCTGCAAAGACTCCAGGTCAAGGTCTTCAAAAGAACCCTGAAAAGGAAAAAAATAGAGATATTAAAGATAGAAATAGAGCTGTTCCCGAAGATGCAAACAAAGGAGTCACCATTAGGCCCCATTGTCTCCTTAGCTCCACTTCAGATTTAACTCACTTTGCACATCAGATGCCTATGTGCAAAATGAGAGCCAAGAACATTAAATGACTGTGAGCTTCTAAGTGTGGCAGATCCTGAAGTTGTCTTCAGGGATGGAAAGGAAATATGTTGTGTTGATTCGAGTTCAACCTTACTCATAGGGGTTGTAAGAAATGCCCTTTAGAAGTGTAATTAATCGTACAGTCTTATGGCATTGAGGCAACCATTTGGCCTATTGTGTCCAAGCTGGTGGAAACGGTATTTATATCAAAAATAAACTTTATTCTTAATTTAAAAACATATATAAAGGAAGAGTCGGTGCAAAAAAAACTCTCTACATTCATGGTCATTTATTAAAAAACCTCTACATTACATTCAGTAGTATAAACATTTTTTAAAAAAGATTAAAAACATTGGCTCATGTGTGGTTCCCCAGTGAGATGCACTTTTCATTGTTTGAGGGGCTTCCCCACCCAATGTACCCCCTCCATGTGAGACTGCAGAATGAGCCTAGACTGTAGTCCTTCCCCACAGAGAGGAGGTGTTGGCTGCACCAAGCTTCAGGGGATTATCTGCAGATGCTGAAAATCCAAAGCAACACACACAAGATTCTGGGGGAGCTCAGCAGGCCAGGCAGCATCAATGGGAAAGAGTAAACAGTCGATGCTTTGGGCCAGATCCTTCATCAGGACTCTCGGCCTCCCTGCTGACGTGGTCCCGCAGCCTGGACTGTGCCAAACTGCACTATTCCCTTACAGATGCTCTCTATGCTGGAAGACCAACAAGTTTCAGGCAGACAAAAGGGAGTTGAGTTGATGTCCCTAGGAACAGACCTTAGATCAGAGTGTTACACAGCAACCAGGGGTGACCCAGGACATGGACCCTTGCATCCTTCTCCACAGCCTCCATCTTTTCCCCATAGCAGCTATCCTGAGGGTAGTGTACATTAGGAGTCATATGTCAGTCTGTACAGGAAGATTCTGACAGAGGCCTCACCACCACACCATCTCCCAACTGAGTATTGCCAATTGGTGAGATCTGGCGATGGGGTGTTTGGCCAAATGGTTTGGTCAGTCTGATCAGGAAACCGCCCCACTATTCCATGGTGTCCCTGACCCACGATATCTGTAAGATGTTCCGTACTAACCACTGCCCGATGGACTTGTGGTCAAAGGTATTTATTTGGAAGAATTCTTCCATAAAGGACAGGTAGTGAAGCAAGGTCCGACTGACTGGGGTTTTATATGGCAAAGGGGCTGGGCCTATACACAAACTTTAAAGTTCAAAGTAAATTTATTATCTACAGCATCAGGATCAAGTAGAACTTTAGCAGATTGTGGCATTTGATACCTACGTACCCCTGATGAACCTATCAGAATTCTTTGAGGAGATTACAAGAAGGATAGATAAAGGGGATGTAGTGGATGTTGTATATTTGGACCTTCAGAAGGCCTTTGACAAGGCACCACCCATGAGACTGCTTACCAAGTTAAAAGTCCATGGTATAACATGAAAGTTGCCGACATGGTTAGAGCATTGGCTGATTGGTAGGAGGCAGCAAGTGGGAATAAAAAATCCTTTTCTGGTTGGCTGCCAGTGACTAGTGATGTTCCTCAGGGGTCGGTGTTAGAACCACTTTTATCATGCTGTATGTAAATAATATAGATGATGGAATAGATGGTTTTGTTGCCAAGTTTGCAGATGATGCAAAGATTGGTGGAGGGCAGGTGGTGTTGAGGAAACACGTAAGATGCAGAAGGACTTAGACAGATTAGGAGAATGGGCAAGAAAGTGGCAAATGAAATACAATGTGAAAAATGCATGTTCATGTACTTTGGTAGTAGAAATAAATGGGGAGACAATCCAGGAATCTGAGTCGCAGAGGGACTTGAGAGACCTTGTGCAAAACACCCTGAAGGTTAACTTGCAGATTGAGTCAGTGGTGAGGAAGGTAAATGCCATGTTAGCATTCATTTCAAGAGATCTAAAATACAAGAGCAGGGATGTGATGCTGAGGCTTTATAAGGCACTGGTGAGGCCTCACCTTGAGTATTGTGAACAGTTTTGGGCCCCTCATCTTAGAAAAGATGTACTGGGGATTCAGAGGAGGGTCACAAGAATTATTCCAGGAATGAAAGGGTTATCATACGAAGAGCATTTGATAGCTCTGGGTCTGTACTCACTGGAATTCAGAAGGATGAGGGGGGGATCTCATTAAAACTGTTTGAATGTTGAAAGGCCTAAACAGAGTAGATGTGGAAAGGATGTTTCCCATGGTGGCAGAGCCTAGGACAACAGGGCACAGCCTCAGGATAGCGGGGCACCCTTTCAAAACAGAGATGTGGAGAAAATTATTTAGCCAAAGGCTGATTGAATTTGTGGAACTTGTTGCTGCATGCAGTTGTGGAGGCCAGGTCGTTGGGTGTATTTAAGGCAGAGATTGATAGGTTCTTGATTGGACATGGCATCAAAGGTTACGGAGAGAAGGCTGGGGACTGGGGTTGAGGAGGAGAAGTAAAAAGGATCAGACATGATTGAATGGCAGAGCAGACTCGATGGGCCAAATGGCCTAATTCTGCTCCGATGTCTTATGGTCTTATCCCAGTTCTACCCCCTTATTGACAGAAAACACAATTTCTACAGATCCAATTTTTGCTTTGCCTTCCTAATCCAGTCCAGTCAATTCTTGCTGCATGTCCTAACGCCTCCGAACCAAATCCCCAGCACCTTCTTTTTCAGACTTTCCAGTGAAGTGGACAGTGGATCTGCTGGGCGAAATACTGAAAAGTATGATCTCACTCTTCCTGCCAATCTCTCTGACCCACAATACCAAATCAACTTAGTTACAGATGCTGATCAATGGGTGGAAATTTGCTTGAGGTTAATTGCAACTTCTCAGCTCTTTATGCAAAGTTCTGCAGGTGATTGCAGCACCACCAGAGGCACATAGCACCGGAAGAAGGGTTGACATGATAGCACAACACTACTACAGGACAAGAGGTGTGGATTCAGTTCCCGCTGTTGTCTGCAAGAAGTTTGTATATTTGCCCTGTGACTGCTTCTGATTCCTCCCACATTCCAAAGACTTATGAGTTAGTAGGTCAGTTGACTACATGGGGGTAACTGGACGGGGCAGGGTTGTTGGGCTGGAAATCTAAAAAAAAAGAAAAATGAATAAAATAAATGAAAATCACAAGTTTAACATAAATTATACTTACAAGAGATTCTGCATGGTCCTGAAAAACGTTGTCTCATTTTTACTACGCACTGTACCAGCAGTTATGGTCAAAATGACAATAAAAGCGATTTGACTTGACTTGACTTGACTTGCAGATGCTGGAAGTCAAAGTAATACACACAAAGTGCTGGAGGAACCCAGCAGCCCAGGCAGCATCTAAGGAAAGGAGTGAACAGTCGAAGCTTTGGGCTGAGACCCTTCACTGGGGCTGGAAAAAAAAGAGATGAGAAGATGGGGGAGGGGAGGAAGAAGTACAAAGTAGCAGATGATAGGTGAAACCAGGAGAGGGGAAGGGGTGAAGTAAAGAGCTGGGAAGTCAATTGGTGAAAGAGATGCGGGGCTGGAGAAGGGGGAATCTGATGGGAGAGGATAGAAGTCCATGGCAGAAAGGGAAGGGGGATGAGCACCAGAGGGAGATGATGGGCATGTAAAGAGTTAAGGTGAGAGAGGAAAATGGGAATAAGGCATGGTGAAGGAAGGGGTCAATTACTGGAAGTTTGAGAAATCGATCTTCATGCCATCGGGTTAGAGGCTACCCAGACAGAATATAGGGTGTTGCTCCTCCAACCTGAGTGTGGCCTCATTGCGGCCTGAGTGGAGGCCATGGACTGACATGTCGGAATGGGAATGGGAAGTACAGTCTAAATGAGTGGCTATCAGGAGTTACTGCCTTTTCTGGCGAATGGAGTGTAGGTGCACAGCGAAGCGATTTCCCAATCTATGTCAGGTCTTACTAATGTGCAGGGGGCCACACCAGGAGCACTGGCTACAGTAGATAACACCGACAGACTCACGGGTGAAGTGTCGCCTCACCTGGAAAGTCTGCTTGGGCTCCTGAATGGTAGTGAGGGAGGAGGTGTAGGGGCAGGTGTCATACTTGTTCTGCTTGCAAGGATGAGTACCAGGAGGGAGATCAGTGTGGAGGGACAAATGGATAAGGGAATCATGTCGGGAGCGATCCCTGTGGAAAGAGGAGAGTGGGGTGGGGAGGGAGGGGAAGATGTGCTTGGCGGTGGGGTCCCAGTGGAGATGGCAGAAATTACAGAGACTTATGTGCTGGATGTGGAGGCTGTTTGGGGTGGTAGGTGAACTCTATCTCTGGTGGATGTGGTGAGGACTGACATGTGTGAAATGAAGGAAATACCGGTGAAAGCAGTGTTGATCGTGGAAGAAGGTAAGTCCCTTTCTTTGAAGTAGGAGGGCATCTCACTAATTCTGGAATGAAAAGCCTCATCCCAAGAGTAGATGCGGAAGAGACAGAGGAATTGAGAGAAGAACTTGGCATTTTTTTACAAGTAACAAGGTGGGAAGAAGTATACTCCAGGTAGCTGTGGGAAGAGATATTGTCCAGGTAACTGTGAGAATCAATGGGTTCAGAAAATATGTCAGTAGATAACCTATTTCCAGAGATAAAGACAGAGAGATCAAGAAAGGGGAGGGAGGTGTCAGAAATGGACCAAGTAAATTTGAGGGCAGGGTGGAAGTTGGAGGCAAAGTTGATGAAGTCAGCGAACTTGGTATGGGTGCAGGAAGCAGTTACAATGCAGTTGTTGATGTAGCTTAGGAAAAGCTGGGGAGTGATAGACTTGGAACACAGACAGTTCCACATAGCCAACAAAAAGGTAGGCGTAGCTGGGAGCTGTGCCAATGCAGATGGCTTCACCTATTATTTGAAGGAAGCAGGAGGAGCCAAAGGAGAAATTATTGAGAGTGAGGACCAGATTTGCCAGACGTCGGAGAGTGGAGCTGGAGGGGAACTGGTTGGGTCTGGTGTCCAGAAAGTAGAGAACTGTAAGGCCTTCCTGATGGAGTGGTGGTGGGGGTGGGAAGGGTTAAAGAAAGAAGCTGACAGGAGAGAAGTGTGGAATCATAACTTCTTCCCACCTTCCTAGTCCTGATTAAGCATCTCAGCCTGAAACATCGACTGCTTATTTCCCTCTAGAATCAGAATCAGGTTTAATATCCCTGGCATATGTCGTGAAATTTGTTGTTTTGGATAAGGAAGGTTTAGAAGGACATGAGCAACAGGTACACAAAATGCTGAAGGAACTCAGCAGGTCAGGTAGCATCTATGGAAAAGGAATAAACAGTCGACGTTTCAGGCCGAGACCTTTGATCATGACATTATACTGATAATTATCAGTAAATTAGGAAATTATTAGTATTTTTAAATAAATTATACTGATTTTATTCTATTAAATTGATATCCTGGTCAATATTTATCCCTCCATCGAGACATTGTCGGGCTACTCGCATATTGTTATTTATTTCAAATTTTTTTCTTTATTTTATCAATGAAGCATATCAAGCTCCACCGTGAAGTGATGACTTTGGGACATGGAAAGGACTCAATATATAAAATATGAAGCAGGGTCATTTTTTCCCTTTTAAATTGAAATTTTAAAACAGAGTGAAAGAAAGTAATAAAGTGTGTCTGGAAATTTAACATCTCTTATGTACAAATTATAAAACCTCTCATTTTGTTCAGCAATGTGTTGCTTTTTACATGAATTTTATATTATCTAGGGTGTTTAATAAAATAACTTTGCACATGCAATTAGATCTTTATTTCAACGAGAGGTTTGATAGATGTTCAATTTTGAGATTTAAATGTCTGTTTCCACACATATACCAAAAATTGAGGGCTGTGTCACAAAAACAGCATTAAATATGAAAGTATTTATTTGACATTCTCTTTTCAAAATTTAGATGAAGGCATTCACCCTAACCAAATGACAGGATCTTTATTTTTTAGAAAATAGGTCATGCTCCATATGTATATATCAGAAATCAATCTTACTCTTCTTTATATTATGGAATTTACATGGATCATCCATCATGATTTTAACTAATTTCATGCCTTTTCTTGCAACTGCAAGGCATTGTATTTGCTACAATTATGAACTAAAGTTATAACTCAGTATACATTTGACATTCGTGTTGAAATAGCTACAGCAAACAGGCAGATGAGACCGAATTTTCAGATTGCCCGTGGCCAGGTTGCTGGGGCATTGATTACAGGTGTCAGAAGGTCTTGCTGCAGCTGTATTAAAGTTCGAGTAGGGTGCATTGGAGAATTGTGCACAGTCTAGTCACCACGTTACAGGAAGGATGCGAAGGATTTGGAGAAGGTGCTGATATTCACCATGATGTTGCCTGAATCAGAGAATATTAACTAAAAGGAGAGACTAGACAAACTTGGATTATTCTTTCTGGAGTGGAAGAGGTTGAGGGATAGCCTGATAGATCTAGAATACGTAATGGATAGGGTAGATCGAATTTCTTTACACAGAAAATGTTAAGTACCTGAAATGTGCTGTCAGGGGAGGTGGTAAAACTAGACTACAGATGCTGGAATATAGCGGAGAAAGAGAGAGAGAGAGAGAGAGAGAGAGAGAGAGAGAGAGAGAGAGAGAGAGAGAGAGAGAGAGAGAGAGAGAGAGAGAGAGAGAGAGAGAGAGAGAGAGAGCGCGCGCGCGCGCGCTGGAATAGGCTCAGAAAGGGACTGTTCCATGTTATCAACACAATGATGGGTGTGGTTTAGGCTCATATGGTGCCTATGATCTGTAGAAACTGAGAGGAATTGAAAGAGAATTTGTTGAGGGCAAGGACCAGCTCAGGCATCAGAGTAGTGTAGTGATTAACATGATGTTTTACAACACCAGCTGTAAGATCTGGGGTTAATTCCCTCCACTGCCTGTAAGGAGTTTGTATATTCTCCCTATGATTGCATGGCTTTCCTC
Source organism: Hemitrygon akajei (assembly GCF_048418815.1). Taxonomy (NCBI): domain Eukaryota; kingdom Metazoa; phylum Chordata; class Chondrichthyes; order Myliobatiformes; family Dasyatidae; genus Hemitrygon; species Hemitrygon akajei. The sequence continues at coordinate 30,126,984 of NC_133129.1, forward strand.
CAACAGCTCCGGTTTCCTCCCACATTCCAAAGGTGAACAGGTTAGGCTTAGTGAGTTACGAGCATGCTATGTTGGTGCCAGAAGCATGAAGACTCTTGCAGAGAATGGTGCAAAAAAACAGAAAAAATCTAGTGAATGGTTTGCTGATCTGATTTGATGCAACCGATGCATTTCGGTGTACTTGAGAAAATGAAACCTAATCTTGAAGATCTTTAATCTTGAATTGAGTGTTCGTGAAGGGGAACTCTTCTGCACACCACTGTTACAATGCGTGGTTATTTGAGTTACTGTCGCCTTCCTGTCAGCTTGAACCAGGCTGTCCATTCTCCTCTGAACTCTCATTAACAGGGTATTTTTGCTCACAAAAATGCCACTCACTGGATATTTTTGTGTAATACACTGGTTAAGAACGTGTTTATTGTATTACGACAATTCGGCTGTCGGGTATTTTATTTTCTTCAACTTTTCTGTAAAATTCAGTGTGTTCTGTAAATCAAACTTTACAATCCAGTATTTTGCTATCTGTTAAGGTAAGGAGTCATTTGGTCAGCTTAGAAATTTTGCGGCAGCCAATCGGGTTTGTCTTGATAGCAATCTGTCCAGTGGGATGCCGTGGAACATCTGAGAGAGACTGGCGACATCAGATTTCTAGGAGAACGTGGGTTGGTTTTGGGCCTTTTTGCAGGAGTTGGGACCATGGAGGAAGTGCCAGTACTTCTGAGTTAGCTAATTTGTTCATAACGAACGTTGAGGAATGTTCAAACTGTGCCTGGCGTCTTCCATGCAGAACATGGGCCAACACTGTGAGTAATTAAACTGAAGCTCCCAATTACCCAGCAATGAGCTCCAACGTTCATGTGCACATCATAGACTGGTTTAACTGTAATGGGCCCTTTTTCTGTTAACTGTTTGTTAAAGTTGAAACATTTGTAAATATACTTCCACTTTATGTTTATTCCAGTGTAACTTCTGTTATTCCTGGTGAACAGTAACCTTGCATGGGGCAGTATTTATACAGCACTCACCATAACTTTGGTTCCCTTAATGGAACATTCCAACTTTCCTGTTTAGTTGAACCTGAATCATACCGACCCTGGACGTGTGTTGCTTATTGAAGATGGCCGTCTCCCCATTACTCATGCAATGCTGAGTAATGTGGCTGTTAGTCAGAGATAGCTAATGAGCCTAGTTTGTTACAAGCCATGGTGAGAGTTACATTTGCTTTTTTTTTGCACTGTTGTCTGTGAACTCTAGAGATTGTTATGCATGAAAATCCGAGGGGGTCAGCAGTTTCTGAGATAGTCAAACCACCCCTTCTGACACCAGCAATTAAATCCATACTCAAAGTCACTTAGGTCACATTTCTTTCCCATTTGATGTTTGGGCTGAATAACAACTGGACCTCTTGACCCTGTCAGCATATTTTTAATGCATTGAGTTGCTGCCATATGATGGGCTGATCAGGTATTTGCATTAATGAGAAGGTGTAGAGGTGTGCCTAATAACGTGGCGACTGAGTGTATGTTCTCCATTTCCCAGAAGACTGCTTTGTTTACCCCTTCTTGCCAGACAGAATATCTTTAGAGATCCCTTGTTCTCCTCTTTCCACCTCAGAAACCTCCACATCCAACACATCTTCTGCGAGCTCCAGCACAATCCTACTGCTGGTCACATCTTGCCCTCTCTCCCACCTCTTTGCATTCCACTGTGACAGCTCCGTTCACAGCTCATTGGCCCATTTATCCCTCCTTGCCCACCCAAATCCATTGATGGTCAGAATCAGAATCACGCTCATTATCACTGATACATATCATGAAATTTGTTGATCTGTGGGAGTGGTACAGAGCAATACATAAAATATACTATAAATTACAAAATAAAAAATATATATGTAATTAAATAAGTAGTGAAAAAGAGAGTAAAAATAGAGAGGTAGTGTTCATGGATTAATTTTCTGTTAAGAAATCTGATGGCAAAGGGGAAAAAGCTGGACCTAAACTGCTGAGTGTGTGCCTTCAGGCTCTTGTACCTCTTTTCTAACGGTAGTAAAGAAAAGAGTGCATGTCCTGGGTGACATTATCCTCTGCAACCAAAGGAGATGCAATAACATCTCACCCTTTATCTCTTCCCTCATCACCACACAGGCCCTAAACAGCCCTTCTCCTTGCACTCCCAAACTAGTCTATTGTACTTGGCACTGACGATGTGGCTTCTTCTGCATAGGCAGTACTGAGGGCAGAGTAGGTGGCCACCTTACCAAGCCCCTACACTTTCTCTGCAATGGACATCTCAAGTTTTGGTTGCTTATCATTTCAGATCTCCTTCCCACTCCCTCACAGACCTGTCTGCCCTCAGCCTTCTCTGTGGCTCTGGAGAGACCAAAAGCAAATTACAAGATCAACATTCCATGCTCTGTTCTAGTTATTGCAAAGCATACTGCTTTGGAATGGCACCAAGTGATCAACTATGATTAGTTTCAATAAACTTCCAAGTATGCCCAGAGCTGTGCTTCCCTGATGAAAGAAAAAATTCCATGAGCAACCCAGCTAATAGTATCAAGAAAAATCAGCGAAACCTCCAAACCCTGTACTGCTGCAGCTCTATAAAACTTTGATTAGAGCATACTCGGAGTACTGAGTTCAGTTCTGGTCGCCTCATTACAGGAAGGATGTGGAAGCTTTGCAGAGAATGCTGCCTGGATTAGAGAGCATGTCTTTGACAAAAGGAGGATGAAAGGTGACTTGATAGAGGTGTATAAGATAATAAATGGCACAGAAGGACGGAGCAGCCATCTCCTTTTACCCTAGGGTGGAATGGCTGATACAAAAAGGGCATAATTTTAAGATGATTGGACGAAAGTATGGGGGGGGGGGTGTCAGAGGAAAGTTTTTTTTCCACAAAGAATGCTGGGTGCATGGAATATACTGCCAGGGTGGTGATAGAGGCAGAGATGTTAGAGACTTTTAAGAGACTCTTAGATACGTGGATGGAAAAATGGAGGGCTATGCAGGAGTGAAGTGTTAGATTGATCTTGGAGTAGGTTAAAATGTTGGCACATCTTGGGCTGTGCTGTACTGTTCTATGTTCTATGTTCCATGAACCAGTTTAGTGAAGGAGCACTAGATAGCTTTAGCAATAAAGCCAGTGGTCAAAACAGATACTTACAGGAAGTTTTTGATAAGTGCTCACATTAAAGAAAACTAAGATCCTCAGGAATCTAGGTTTCACTGGATAAAATGGACCAGTACATATTATGGCTAAAAAGCTCTAAGAGTGCAGTCAGTGATGTAAGACCAATTAACCATGACTAAGAAAAAAGCAGCTAAAAGATCAGAAATGTATTCCATTCACAACACTGATCTTGGAAGAAATAGGTTTTCAAGTGCTTTTAGTCTGGATAGTCAAATGAAGATATACAGAACTTCACAAGATTAGATTCCATTAATTTTTCAAAGCTTCTGCTAACTCCCTGAAGATGTCACTTACTTCAAAATTTACTCATTTCCACAATTCATTACTTTACTTCAATGTCATTTGACTTTTCTCCCCCCAAGTGTGTTTTTCATTTTTATTTTAAGAGCCATTGATGATTCTGCTCTTAAAACTGTTTCTAGGCAGCAACCCTCACCTTAACAAAAACGAACGTGTACGCAGCTGCTTGAACTAAATGAGCACTGGATCTGAATTTTGGAAATGCAGTGAGAGATACACAATTCAAGTTAAAAAGTTGGCCACAAAGTAGGAACTACAGAAAATAGTACCCTCTAATCTGATGGCGTGAATATCAGGTTCTCCTTCCGGTGAACAAATTTCCCCACTCCCACCTCCTTTATTCCTCACTCTGATCTTCCAGTTCTTTTCATTTGCCTATTACTTCCCCCGGTCCCCTCCTCCTTCCCTTTCTCCTATTGTCCACTTTGCTCTCCTATCAGATTCTTTCTTCTCCAGCCCTTGACCTTTCCCACCCACATGGCTTCACCTATCACCTTCCAACTACCCTATTGCCCCTCCCACCACCTTTTAGTTCAGTCATCTTCCCCCTTCCTTCTCAGTTCTGGTTTCAACCTGAAACGTCAACCGTTTACTCTTTTCCATAGATGCTACCTGATTGCTGAGTTCCTCCAGCATGTTGTGTGTTGATGGCAAACAATATATTTTGCAGCAGAGTGTGTTTATACATAAAGCAATCCTCTTAAACAATGCATAGCAGTAAAATGTCTGCATCTTTGTGAACAATGTTGTGCATTGAATTGCACATTTTCAAAAGACAGCTTTCAAAGTCCAGTTAATCAGATTCAGATTTAATATCACTGACATATGTCATGAGATTCCTTGTTTTGTGGCAGTAGTAGAATAGATAAAAGAAAACCATGAAGTACAATATAACCATATAACCATATAACAATTACAGCACGGAAACAGGCCATCTCGGCCCTTCTAGTCCATGCCGACACTTACACTCACCTAGTCCCACTGACCCGCACTCAGCCCATAACCCTCCATTCCTTTCCTGTCCATATACCTATTCAATTTTACTTTAAATGACAATACCGAACCTGCCTCTACCACTTCTACTGGAAGCTCGTTCCACACAGCTACCACTCTCTGAGTAAAGAAATTCCCCCTCGTGTTACCCTTAAACTTTTGCACCCTAAGTCTCAACTCATGTCCTCTTGTTTGAATCTCCCCTACTCTCAATGGAAAAAACCTATCCACATCAACACTATCTATGCCCCTCAAAATTTTAAATACCTCAATCAAGTCCCCCCTCAACCTTCTACGCTCCAATAGACAAAGACCTAACTTGTTCAACCTTTCTCTGTAACTTAGGTGCTGAAACCCAGGTAACATTCTAGTAAATCTCCTCTGTACTCTCTCTATTTTGTTGACATCTTTCCTATAATTCGGTGACCAGAACTGTACACAATACTCCAAATTTGGCCTCACCAATGCCTTGTACAATTTTAACATTACATCTCAACTCCTATACTCAATGCTCTGATTTATAAAGGCCAGCATACCAAAAGCTTTCTTCACCACCCTATTTCACCTTCAGGGAACTATGCACCATTATTTCCAGATCACTCTGTTATTACTATATTATTATATAATATAAATTATATATATATTATTATATAATATAAAACTAAATTAAGTAAGTTATTGATCATTATCAACTAACCTAGGTTAGGCAATTCACTACACAACTCCTAATCAAAACTTGCACTTTATTGTTTCTGCATAAACATATGTTGACCCCAGGCCAACATGAATTCTACTATTTCCTCCATACTCAGGAACCTTCTCCAATTTATAACACTGAAATAGGATATCTTCCATTGACCAAATGATTGATTTTTCTCCTCCCAGCACCTGGCATTGGGGGGCACAGTCTTTCTTGTTACAATTAGTCTCCTGAGTTCCCCTTGCTTTGCATTCAAAGCCTGTAACTTTTACACTCTCCTTTACAGTTCAAATGTTGTGTTTCAATCACATTGGTTCTGGCCTATCTGGCTAACATGTGTCAATTTCCCATTGGCTCTGGTCTAAGCCAGCACTATCTATTACCCTTCTTGCTAGTGATGACTTGTAATTAATATCTCTCTGTTCTGAATCAGGGTAGAGCAGCTAGGCTTGATTACTCAGGTCAGCCACAGACTCAGAAACCTATTCATAAACCTGCATGTCCTATTGTACCAAAGAACAGCACATAAATAACTTATTATTTGGACATTATCTCTAGATCAGCAGATTATCAGGAACATAATTGTGTCCACTTTAAAGTACTTTGATACAGCTATTCTTGAACAAAACAAGACAGCTCACAAAATGAAGGTTACAGAACAGCTTCTCAAAATGGCAGTCTCCATTCTTTCAACAGCATAGCAAGGACAACGACAATTGGTTTGTCTACTTCTACTGTCTTGGCTTATTCAAGTTTGATGTTCTCCACCATATTTGAATTCCTTCATGGCAACAAAATAGTGCTTAAAAAAGAACAAAATTAATGAGATAGAGTTCATGCAACACATACAAAATGCTGGAGGAACTCAACAGGCCAGGCAACATCTTGGGAAAAAGAGCAGTTGGCGTTTTGGGCCGAGACCCTTCAGCAGGACTTGGCGCAAAGCGGTGACTGTCCTCTCTTTCCATAGATGCTGCCTGGCTTGCTGAGTTCCTCCAGCACCTTGAGTGTGTTGCTTGGATTTCCAGTGTCGGCAGATTTTTTCTTGTTTGAGATAGTGTTCATGTGTTGGTTCATTGTCCATTCAGAAATCTTATGGCAGAGGTGTTCCTAAAAGATTGAGTGGTCTCCTGTACCTCCTTCCTGATGGTAGCAATGAGAGGAGAACAATTCCTGGATGATTGAGTCCTTAAATACTACTGCAGTAGTCTACGGAGCCAATTTAAACTACACATAGAATCTGATTATGCATTAAACTAAACCGTCTACATTGTCGATACAAAAAGAGTCTCTATGAATTAGTGGAAATAGAACATGATCCAAAACATGAACATGATCTTTAAATAAAAGCATTGTGTTTTTTTCTGACAAGATGCTATAGTAGGGGATGGTCACATTTAATTATTCATTGTAATCACTCTTCTATTGGTCTCCAATTGCAGCTGACAGGGAAATTAATCAGCTCAACTCTAGTTGCCAATGGTGGTATCAGAACACATGGATTAAAATATCTAAAAGATAAATACATTTCAAATAACTGATTTATTTTTTACTGTAAGTATTGCAAGCATCGCAAGGTGCAATGTGTTCATGCTGGGTTTGCAGATGGAGCTTGTGTTGCAGTTAGAGTTGGAATGAGTGATTTGGAGAGGAGTCGATGAGGAAAAGTTTCGATACCCGTCCACCTAACCTAGGTGCGAGGTTGGGTCGCTCAAGCGCTGAGCCGATTTGGTGAGATCGAGAACGTCTTTGGGTGGAGTGACCCAGGCATATCGGGGGGCCAGGATCCGGGTCCTAGTATGTGGCACTGCCCTGTGCTTGGGCAATTTAAATGTCAGCCCAGATAGGCTGGAAGCCCAAGTGTCGAGTACGGTGGCGAGGATTGGGCTGATTTTCCTCGCTGTCCTGTGAGTGTTAATTCCTTTCTCTGCAGTGCTGAGGTTGTGAACTGATCCAGATGCTGTGCATTTCTGCTGCACTGGTGTGATGAACTGGGCACCGAGGCTTGGGCCTACTCCGGCTGCTCCGGGAGCAGATCTGGACTTGTTCTAGTTCAGAATGCTTTTGGCTTGCTTCCATTATTTACATGATGTGTGTATTTTTTATCTCTCTCTTTCTCTGCGCAGTGGTTTTTAGTCATTTTTTGAATTGGGTTATTCAGGTTTCTTGCTTTGTGGTTGCCTGTAAGCAGACAAATTTCATGGTGTATAATTTATATATTCTTTGATAATGAATGTGCTTTGAATCTTTCAGCCTTTGAAAATAACTAAATAGTGAATGTTTTATGTCATATTTCTAAAATCAACAGATAAAGGGACTAAAAGATTTCTTTCTTTATACAGTACAGTGTACCACGATAGCATAGTGGTTAGCGCAAAATTATAGCAGCTCAGGATGTTCCGGAGTTCAGAGTTCAATTCCGGTACTGTTCTGTGAGAGCCTCTGTGCATCCTTCCCACGGAATGCATGGGTTTTCTCCAGGTGCTCTGCTTTCCTCCAACAGGCCAAATACCTTCCCGGTAGGTTAATTGGTCATTGTAAATTGTCCCATGATTAGGTTAGGATTAATCAGGGTTGTGGGGTTGTTGGGATGGCACCAAAAGACCAGAAGGGCCCACTCTGTGCTGTATCTCTAAATAAACATCCACCCTGAAGTACTGCTTCAACCACTATTACATGTAATCTTTATTTTAAATTGATGCACATTTAACTTGGAGAAAGCTGGAAGCAGAAACTGATGAAAAAGCATTATGTCTTAAAATTTTGTTAAACTATTCACATCCTGGAATATTTTGACCCTGAGAAGGAAGTGAGGATTTTGTAAGTGACAAAGATGTGAACATCTACAGCCAGCATTGCAAAATTACCCTTGAATCTGAATGGTCCAGCATTATTTCATTATCTTTGATAAGGGTAATGTGGTGGTTGCAATCACTGAACCATGTGTAAGACAAATGATGATGCATGTAAGTGGAATAATTCATCTCCTTCAGCACAGACTAGCCTGGAAAATTAATCAGTTGAATAAATTAATCATACAAGGACGATTGGTGAATAATTACCATGGTGACTTTATAGGACCACAAAGTTATTTTTACACTTAGATTCTTACAGAATTTTATTTCCAGATATTTTAAATCTATTGTTCAAGGATTTCTCTCTTTGGGACAATGAAGTTTGTATTGAATAGATGCCTACAGAAGATTATATTTATTTGTCACATGTATGCAGTGAGATTTGTTGTTTGCGTCAATGATCAACACAGTTTGAGGATGTGCTGGGGGGGCAGTCTGCAAGTGTTGCTACGTTTGTGCTGCTGATATAGCATGAGCGCAACTTACGAACCTTAAACTATGCACCTTTTTTTAGTAATGTGGGAGGAAATCCATGTGGTTATGGAGAGAGCGTACAAACTCCCTGCAGACATTACTGGAATTGAACACCAATCTTCTGATCACTGGTACTATATAGGGTTATACTAACTACTACGCTACCGTACTGCATTTTTCATTGTTTTCATTCATTTATCATTCCATGCCTGATGCTGTCAAATATTTGGCAGTTGAATTACCAGTTGCTTTAGGGAAACAGCAACAACTTTTCTTTACATTGCTTCCCTAGTGTAGCAAATCCTCCTAAGGTTGTTCACAGGAACTTTATGAGCATTGTGAATGAGAAAAGGGAGGTTTAGGGAAAGAATTCCACAGTTTGATACCGTAGGCAGGTGAAGCCACAGCCATCTATGGTGGGGTCATTTTAATACCCATAATTTTACAGAAGACATATCTATAAGATAAGGATGCATAGAGTTGGGGGTGATGTATAAACATCAATAGAGAATTGGTTAAGTAATAGAAAGCAGAGAGTTGGGATACATGGGTGTTACTCTGGTTGGCAATCAGTGGTGAGCGGTGTGCCTTAGGAGACAGTGCTGGGCCCACAACTGTTCACGATGTACATTAACAATCCGAAAGAGGGGACCGAGAGTACTAAACTGCTGATAATACTAAATCGAGTGGAAAAGCAAGTTGTGCATTAGATAAGGAGAGTCTGCAGAGAGATATAGATCGGTTAAGTGAGTGGGCAAGGGTCTGGCAGATGGAGTACAATGCTGGTAAATGCGAGATCCACTTTGGAAGGAAAAATGAAAAATCAGATTATTATTTAAATAGTAAAAAATTGCAGCATGCTGCTGTGCAGAGGGACTTGGGAGTGCATCTGCATGAATCACAAAAGCTTGGTTTACAGGTGGAACAGGCTTGCAAGAAGGCAAATTGGATGTTGGCCTTCATTGTTAGAGGGATTGAATTTAAGAGTAGGGAGATTATGCTGCAACTGTACTGAGTACTAGTGAGGCCACACCTGGAGTACTGTGCACATTTCTGGTGCCCTTATTTGAGGAAGGATATACTGGCTTTAGAGGCGGTGCAGAGGAGGTTCACCTGGTTGATTCCAGAGATGAGGGGGTTAGACTGTGAGAAGAGATTGAGTTGCCTGGGACTATACTCATTGGAATTCAAAAGAATGAGAAGAGATCGTATAGAAACATATAAAATTATGAAAGGGATAGATAAGATAAAGACTGATCTTCAGAGATAATTCGAGGTAATATATTTTCTAATCTAGTGGCCAAAATTTTACTAAGAATCTTAAAGTCTGTATTCAGCAAAGATATAGGCCGATAGGATGCACATTCAGTGGGGTCTTTATCTTTTTTAAGAATTAGAGAAATAGAGGCATCATAAAAAGATTGTGGCAATTTACCTACAGTTAACACATCTTTAAAAAAAAAATTTAAGTCAAGGAGAGAGTATAGAGGAAAAGAATTTTAAAAATTCTTCAGTATAACCATCCGGACAAGGGGCTTTACCTGAATTCATTGGAAAAATAGCCTCTTTTATTTCGGTTTCCATAATAGGTGCGTCTAGAAGTACACTATCTTCTGTAGTTAATTTTGGGATATTCAATTTTCTTAAAAATTCATCGATTATAGAAAAATCCTCAACAAATTCTGATTGATATTGTTACGTACCCGTGACACGTGACAGTGGTACCCTTGTCACGTGACTGGGGTTGAAGTTATACTGGACTTGAGGTAATGGTCTTGTGATGGTGGAGTGATGTCATTTTCCCGCCAGTAGAGGTCATGTGACAGGTTTTTTTTACAGGGTATAAAAGGAAGACCCACCCCGTCAGGTGGGGCAGTTCGTGGCGGGATTTGCCAAGCTGACTTCATGTCCTTGCGTGATTTAATGTGATGACGCAGTTTAGTTAAAAATGAAGTTTTATATAATGCCTAAAGTTTAAAAGGTCATCGTCAACAGTTACTTTACTGTGGAGAGTGAAGATAAGAATTTGGAAGATACAAATTGAGGAGAATCGATTTTAGACGGTGGAAAGTTCGACCTTATTTGATCCTCATTCGGAAGGATTTTGTTGACTATTCTTGCTGTTAATCCCTGGGTTTGACCAGAAAGGATTGAGAATAGTGTGGAAAGAAGGTCAGTTCCTTTAAGCAGTTATATTTTATAAAATTCTTCGTGGGAAAGTTCGACGCCGGGGAATCGAAGGACATCGACGTGGAAGAGAATTTAAATCGCTTTAAAAAGTCTCTCCTTTTAAAAGGACTGTGAGCTTTTGAACTTTTGGCGTACCGCTTTAAAGAACTGTTTTTTTTTCAATACCGCTTTAAGAACTGTTTGATCTGCAACGCTATTAAGAACTGTTTAAACAGCCGCACAGCTGCTGTTTTCCGGTGACGTTTGAGTTTGTTTACTTTTGAGGGGGTTTGTTTTCAGTGTTTAATAAAAGTGTTATTTGTTATGAAAAACCCTTGCCTAACTCATCTATATTTATTGTTGCCTGAATACGTAACAATATAAAGAATTATAAAAATCTTGAAAGGCTTTATTTATCTCTTTATGATCAATCGTCAAAGCGTCATCTCGTTTATGAATCTTAGTAATTTGTCGTTTAACCGAAGCAGTTTTCAATTGATTAGCAAATAATTTGCCAGATTTATCTCCATGTACATAAAACTGGGTTCTAGATTTAATTAAAACAACAACACACACAAAATGCTGGTGGAACACAGCAGGCCAGGCAGCATCTATAGGGAGAAGCGCTGTCGATGTTTCGGGTCGAGACCCTTTGTCAGGACTAACCGAAAGGAAAGATAGTAAAAGATTTGAAAGTAGTGGGGGGAGGGGGAAATGCAAAATGATAGGAGAAGACCGGAGGGGGTGGGATGAAGCTAAGAGCTGGAAAGGTGATTGGCGAAAGTGATACAGAGCTGGAGAAGGGAAAGGATCATGGGACGGGAGGCCTCAGGAGAAAGAAAGGTGGTGGGGGGAGCACCAGCGGGAGATGGAGAACAGGCAAACAACTAAATATGTCAGGGATGGGGTAAGAAGGGGAGGAGGGGCATTAACGGAAGTTAGAGAAGTCAATGTTCATGCCATCAGGTTGGAGGCTATCCAGCCGGTATATAAGGTGTTGTTCCTCCAACCTGAGTTTGGATTCATTTTGACAGTAGAGAAGGCCATGGATAGATATATCAGAATGGGAATGGGATGTGGAATTAAAATGTGTGGCCACTGGGAGATCCTGCTTTCTCTGGCGGACCAAGAGTAGGTGTTCAGCGAAATGGTCTCCCAGTCTGCGTCGGGTCTCACCAATATATAAAAGTCCACACCGGGAGCACCGGACGCAGTAGACCACACCAGCCGACTCACAGGTGAAGTGTCACCTCACCTGGAAGGACTGTCTGGGGCCCTGAATGGTGGTGAGGGAAGAAGTGTAAGGGCAGGTGTAGCACTTGTTCCGTTTACAAGGATAAGTGCCAGGAGGGAGTGAGAAGGGATGGTGGGGGGATGAGTGGACAAGGGAGTCGCGTAGGGAGCGATCCCTGCAAAAAGCAGAAAGGGGGGGAGGGAAAAATGTGTTTGGTAGTGGGATCCCATTGGATGTGGCGGAAGTTACGGAGAATTATACGTTGAACCTGGAGGCTGGTGGGGTGGTAGGTAAGGACAAGGGGAACCCTATCCCGAGTGGGGTGGCGGGTGGATGGGGTGAGGGCAGATGTGCGGGAAATGGGAGAGATGCGTTTGAGAGCAGAGTTGATGGTGGACGAAGGGAAGCCCCTTTGTTTAAAAAAGGAAGACATCTCCTTCGTCCTGGAATGAAAAGCCTCATCCTGAGAGCAGATGCGGCGGAGACGGAGGAATTGTGAGATTGGGATCGCCTTTTTGCAAGAGACAGGGTGGGAAGAGGAATAGACCAGGTAGCTGTGAGAGTCTGTAGGATTTTAGGAGATATCAGTAGATAGGCCGTCTCCAGAGATGGAGACAGAAAGATCAAGAAAGGGGAGGGAGGTGTCAGAAATGGACCAGGTAAATTTGAGGGTAGGGTGAAAGTTGGAGGCAAAGTTAATGAAGCCTTTAGCTATCGCCATTCGTGAATCACCTAATATTTTGGGTATTACCCGTGGGGAAGGGACTTATAAGTTATCATTATATGCTGTTGATTTGTTACGATACATATCTGACCCTGAGAGATCTATTCTTGCTATTTCGTCCTTGCTTGCTCAGTTTAGTAGCTTTTCTGGTTACAAACTGAATTATAATAAGAGTGAATTATTTCCACCAAATATGCAAGTTCCAATTTATAAACACGTACCATTTAAAGTTGTCACAGATCATTTTACTTATTTGGGTATTAAAATTACCAAGAAACATAAGGATTTATTTAAAGTTAATTTTTTACCTTTAATTGATCAAATTAAGCAACTTGTTACCAGGTGGTCTCCATTATCTTTGTCATTGGTTGGTCGAATTAATGCTATTAAGATGATAGTGTTACCCAAAATTTTATATTTATTCCAAGCACTATCAATTTTTATTCCTAAATCTTTTTTGATATTATTGACTCTAAAATATCTTCGTATCTGTGGCAGAATAAAAATCCTAGACTAAGCAAAAAATATTTCCAGAAGCCTAAGAAGGAGGATGGTTTGGCTTTGCCAAACCTGAGATTCTACTACTGGGCAGTTAATATACGATATTTAATATTTTGGACACAAGAATCGATTATAGCATCTTGCCCACAATGGGTAAATTTGGAATATAAATCTGTACAAGACTTTTCATTGTTTTCAATTTTAGGATCTTCACTTCCTTTTTCTTTATCTAAATTGAATAAACAAATAACTAATCCCATAATTAAACATACATTGCGAATATGGTTTCAATTTCGTAAAATTTTTGGCTTGAATAAGTTTATTTTATCAAGCCCTATTATATCTAACTTTTTCTTTCGACCCTCTTTTATGGATCAAGCCTTTGTATTATGGAAAACAAAAGGTATAACATGTTTTTGTGATCTATTTTTAGATAATAGTTTTATGTCCCTTGAACAGCTATCTAATAAATATAATTTACCTAAAACTTATTTTTTTAGATATTTGCAAGTTAGAAATTTCTTGAATAATATGTTACAGTCTTTTCCGAAATTATGTCCAATGGACATTACGGAAATTTTTTTAGCTCTGAATCCTTGCCAGAAGGGTTTGGTAGCCACCATTTATAATATGATCATGAAAATGCAGCCAGAAGTATCAGAAAAAATTAAGAAGGAATGGGAGAAAGAACTTCATTGTCTTATACCCATTGAGCAGTGGGAGAAAATTTTACAATTAGTCAATTCCTCTTCTATTTGTGCTAAACATGCCCTAATACAATTTAAGGTTGTACATAGAGCTCACATGTCCAAGGATAAACTTGCTCGATTTTACTCTCATGTTAATTCAACCTGTGACAGATGTCATTCCGAAGTAGCTTCATTGACCCACATGTTTTGGTCTTGCCCTTGTTTGCAAAATTATTGGAAAGATATTTTCGGTACTATTTCAACAGTTCTGAATATCAAATTGCAACCGCATCCTATTACTGCAATTTTCGGTTTACCAATGATGGATAATATTTGTTTATCTCCCGCAGCTCGATGGATGATTGCATTTGTTACATTAATGGCTAGAAGATCTATCCTATTGAATTGGAAAGAAATTAATCCTCCAACCATATTCTAGTGGTTTTCTCAAATTATCTCTTGTTTGAGTTTAGAAAAAATTAGAAATGTTGTCTTTGATTCTTCAGTTAAATTTGAAGAAACTTGGAGACCATTTATCCAATATTTTCATATCAGTTAAACTGACTTTTCCTAAACCCTGCTTCTATTATCCTTAATTATTTGGATGGAGGTGCGGAGTTATTGACGCTACTGTGTATATTTGACATAATGCAATGGCCCATGTTGGTTAGGTTTATTTTTTCTTTTCTTTTTTGGGGATTTTTTTTTCTCTTCTTATTTACTCCCTTTTTTTGCAATTACTATGAGTTTGGGAGGTTATTATATATGGATTATCATCATGAATGTATACTTAACCTATTAATTATGTACTTTCAAACTCTCTGTATTCATGTTTCATTTATGTTTGTTTAAAATTAATAAAAAGATTTAAAAAGAAAAAGAAAGAAAAGATGAAGGCAGCAAAGTTGTTTCCACTGGTAGGTTAGACTAGAACTAGAAAAACATAGTCTCACAATTTGGGATAGTAGATTTATGACGGAGATGAGGAGGAACAGCTTTTCCCAGAGAGTGGTGAATCTATGGAATTCTCTGCCAAATGAGGCAGTGGAGCCTGTCAGTAAATATATTTAAGACAAGGTTGGATAGATTTTTGCATATGGGTTATGGGGAAAAGGCAGGTAGGTGGAGATGAGTCCATGGCCAGATCAGCCATGATCTTCTTGAATGGTGGAGTAGGCTTAACTGGCCAGATGGTCTGCACCGCTCTTATCTCTCATGTTCTTATATATCATATTGACAAATAAGCTAGCTATTTTGACCATCAAGTCAATACCAGTTCTCCAAGCATTCCCATTGGTCCAATTCTCTCTCCTATTTCGTTGCATCACATTGCTTTTCACGTCACTTTGATTCACCTATTGCCCATATAAACTGGTCATAATTTTACTGTGCACAATTAACCCACCAGCCGACACAGGGATGTGGGGAAAAAACCAGGGTACCTGGGGGAAACCTCTGTGATCAACTTCCACACAGTCAGGATTGAACCCAGGTTACTGGAGTTGTGAAGCATCAGTATTTCCTGGTGTAAAACTGTGCCTTCCCATTAAATTCATGGCTGATCAAAAAGACTTTAAATATCAGGCATGGTTGTAGAATTGTTGATATTGTAGATGAATATTGAAGCAATGGATGAACAGAGATAGGGTGATCACTTTACGGAAGATCTGCACTCAGCCACAAGATGAACTGAGCCTCCTGTCGCCATTTTAATTCTCAATCCCACTCCAAACCTAATCTGTATATCTGAAGCTTTCCCCACTGACAAACTGAGTTTCAATGTAAACTGGAAGAAGAATAATATCCTATCTTCTGCCTGGGTACTTACCAGCATTCTGGAATGAGTAGTGAATTTTCCAACTTCAGGTAAACCACATCTTCATTGCTTCCTATTGCCATGGTTATGTCCTTTTCTCATCTGTCTTCTATAAAATGCCTTGCTGTTTACTGGTATTCATGTTCCTTATCATCCGATCAGTCTTAAACAATCTCCATATAGTGTTTTTTATCTTACACCTCACTCCTTTCCCCAGTTCTGTAAACCACTCTTCTCTCAGTTCCAAGGAAAATTCTCTGACCTGAAATGTTGACCGGTTTCTCTTTCCACAGATGTCGCCTCATTGTCTGAGTTCTTAAACATAAGGGATTCTGCGGATGCTGGAAATCTTAAGTAACACACACAGAATTGCTGGAGGTATTCAGCAGTTCAGGGAGCATCTATTATGAGAGTACACTGAAAAATCAGTCAGGAATGACACTAGTTGGATTTGAATATTAGGAACCAGATCCATCTTGTATGATTGGAATAATATCACTCCCAAAGCACACTATATTGAAGGTGCCTACATTGAGGAGGAGATGATCACCAACTTCTTAGTAGGCTGTAGCTTGCTAAGAAGCTGTGGAGTAAGATGCAAGGGCCCTTATTATGGTTCATTCCCAGCAGCTGATTAACAGAGGATTCCCACATTTATATGCTCTTCCCAGACCCAACCAACACACACACACACACACACACACACACACACACACACACACACACACACACACACACACACACACACACACACACACACACACACACACATCAAGTGCTGCTGTAAGATTTTTAGCACAGTGGAAACAATCTTTGGTCTATCCAAAATGTGTTGACCTACTAGCACTGTGAGATCTCCGTAAGGGAATGCTGCTGATTGGCTCATTACAAGCTTTCAGGAGTGCATGCTGAGGGATGCACTGAAGCTCAGTTCAGCCAATGCAAAGTCTTTGTGGGGCAGGACCATTGTCTAAAGTTCTTTCACTACTGGAGCTGAAGGGCTGATTTCAATGGAGAAGTCCTTCATACAGCTAAAGAGAGTATCACTTCAGAGTACCAAATGAGTGGCAATGGTGTGCTACACAAAACAAGTGTCAGCACAGTATAGTACTACTGTAAGTATATTAATCAAATGAGACAAAACATGAAATGAGTTTTGCACTCTTTATTAATAAAGTTTGTTTCTGAAATATAAAACAACTTAGGAGTCAGTTTCGACCTGCTGTGTTGAATGATCCTCTTCTGTTCAAGAACAAATCTATGCTCTGTGGTTCACTAATATACTGTAGGAATGCATCAAGTATCTTCTTAACTTCATCCTCTTCTACCTACCACCTCCCAGCTCTTCACTTAACTCTCCATCCCCTACCCAACTATCCTCCCTCCTTCACCAGGTATCACCTAACACTTTCCAGTTTGTACTCCTGCCCCTCCCCCTACCTTCTTACTTCAGCTTCTTCCAGCCTTCCTTTCCAATCCTGATGAAGGGACTTGGACTGAAACGTCAACTATTTATTCACATCCCATAGATGCTGCCTGAGCTGCTGAGTTCTCCCAATGTTTTGTGTTTGTTCTTCTTGACTTCAGTTTCTGTGCACTTTTGGGAGAGCTGGGAAAACAGGACTCAATGTATTATCAAAGTGTGTATACTTTATATGACCCTGAGATTCATCTTTTTACAGACAGCAACAAAACAAAGAAACCAAATGGAACCTATTAAAACAAAAGAAGACGATCAAACACCCAACACACAGAGAAACAAAACTGTGCACAAAATAAACGCAAAAGTGAGTTCATCCTGTGATAGTGGCAGGCCACAGCCACGGTTCGGTGCAAAGATGAGTAAACCTCACTTTTCCAAAGGACAAGCTTTTACTTTTGAGCATCGAGCCAAACACTTTCTATTGTACACAGGGACGAACACTGTAGTCAAGATGAAGGATATCCAATATGTGATGATGGGAACTGAAAACTTGAAGGTAAATATGAATCAATGAAAACAAATATTCCTTAGAGGAAAACAGATCAAAGACAATCTATTCAGTCTTTTACAACTCTGTTTAAACACATTCGAGTGGATAGTGTTCACTTGAATCACAAATTTAATTCTAAACCTGTTTAACAGTAAAGCTCTTCATGGGTTTAATATTCTGTTCTGCTTGTAGAATAAAGCAGTATTTATATTATAGTTTTCTAGAAATGATTTATAGGGCTTGAATGTATCTACAAATAAGTTTATTGTATTGTTGTGCCCTATAAAACCTGCCGACTCATGCAGCTGCTTGACAAGAATTTCAAATTTATTCCATTTATTTATTTTTCTGTAATTAATAAGAAGTGATTACACAAGTGTGTTTTTCACACGTGTCACTACCAGCACCCCTGATAACACATCTAATTAAACAGCCTGTGTTTTCACCACTCTGACACAGACCAACAAAGATACAATTACCTGTGCTGCTCTTTGTCTAATGCAATTGGATCTCTGAAAGTTGCTGAAGTGTAGCTTTCTGAGTTATCAGTAAACTTGCTACAAGAGGTAATTAGAGAGATGGGCGATATAATTATGGGATGTGAGATAATAGGATTAAAGTTCTACAGCATTTTCAACGTAGATTTAATTTCTTGGTTCCAATTCCTCTTGGAATCAGGCAAGCTCTTTTATTATTTCCAAGGTGCTAAGAATCAGCCAAGTGTGAAGACCGTTTGTTTAGAATTCTTAACCTGGTGCTGTCCAAATCAATAAAGTTTGGGCAAGGTGGTCTGAGCTGAATCTCTAATGTTATTTCTTCAGTAATCTGGAAGAAAACATTTCATGCACAGGATTGGGCTAAGTCTAGCATTGCCATTATAATCCACTATGTGCTTGAGATATTCTCATACTGGTTTACAAATATTTCAGGGAATTATCAATGTCTTCCTCTGAAAAAATCTATTTGTGAAATTCTTCATAGATGGACTGTTTCTTATAGTGAATTTCTGTGCTTGACAATAACTGATATTTCTTTCCTACTGTCTGGCATTGTGTTAGATATGCATCATACACAACACTGTGCAAAAGTCTTAGACACACATATATATAGCTAGGGTCCCTAAGACTTTTGCAGAGTACTGTATTTGTCAATGTGCGTTGGAGAGTGAGTTTTTAAATTTGGCGAAAGCAAAGAATATTAGGAACGTCAAAGGAGTGTGGGAAGGTTTCAGAGTACCATGAGCAGGTTCAGACACCAGGCAAGGTTATTTGATTCCAAACAATTGGTTTATTTATCATTACAGAATGTCTTTCTGGTGCATCCCACTGCCTCCTCTCTCTCTCTCCCCCTTTCCCCAACCTTGATTCCCCTCCCCCTGTCCCCTTCACACTCTGAGACCCATATCAGAATC
Source organism: Hemitrygon akajei (assembly GCF_048418815.1). Classification (NCBI taxonomy): domain Eukaryota; kingdom Metazoa; phylum Chordata; class Chondrichthyes; order Myliobatiformes; family Dasyatidae; genus Hemitrygon; species Hemitrygon akajei. The sequence continues at coordinate 30,146,015 of NC_133129.1, forward strand.
AGATTTGTCATCACTCACATGTCATGAAATTTGTTTTTGATTTTTGTAGCAGCAGTGCAGTGCAAAAGTCTGAGGCACCCTAGCCACATATATGTGCATAAGACTTTTGCACAGTCCTGTCACCTTGCTACTCAAGGTCCATACTTCTTAATGCTTGGCTCCTCCTATTTCAGCCGGTGCAACATCTGTTTCGTTTTGTTTCCAATGCCATTTCCCCTTAAGTACAGATAGATAGATAGATAGATAGAGATAGATAGATACTTTATTCATCCCCATGGGGAAATTCAACTTTTTTTCCAATGTCCCATACACTTGTTGTAGCAAAACTAATTACATACAATACTTAACTCAGTAAAGAATATGATATGCATCTAAATCACTATCTCAAAAAGCATTAATAATAGCTTTTAAAAAGTTCTTAAGTCCTGGCGGTAGAATTGTAAAGCCTAATGGCATTGGGGAGTATTGACCTCTTCATCCTGTCTGAGGAGCATTGCATCGATAGTAACCTGTTGCTGAAGCTGTTTCTCTGTCTCTGGATGGTGCTATGTAGAGGATGTTCAGAGTTATCCATAATTGACCGTAGCCTACTCAGCGCCCTTCGCTCAGCTACCGATGTTAAACTCTCCAGTACTTTGCCCACGACAGAGCCCGCCTTCCTTACCAGCTTATTAAGACGTGAGGCGTCCCTCTTCTTAATGCTTCCTCCCCAACACGCCACCACAAAGAAGAGGGCGCTCTCCACAACTGACCTATAGAACATCTTCAGCATCTCACTACAGACATTGAATGACGCCAACCTTCTTAGGAAGTACAGTCGACTCTGTGCCTTCCATCTGTGTTGGCTGTGTTGGTACTTCTGTGTTGTTTGCTTCCACAACTCTTTGGACTAACAATTTTCATATTTTTACCCAGACACATTGTAGCTTGTAGTAGTCTCAGTTTCTTTTGTGAAATTATATTCCTAGAGTCGTAGAGTGGTGCAACACGGAAACAGGCCCTTAGGCCTGACTTATTCATACTAATCCCATTTAGCTTTTATTCGTGTCCTATTCATGGGCTTGTCCAAATATTTTTAAACACCGTGATTGTACCTGCCTCTCCTATATACCCACCACACTCTGTGTGAAGAATTTACCACCAGGTCACCTTTAAATATTTCTTCTCTCACTGTAAATCTATGTCCATTACGTTTCAGCATCTCTAACCTTGGAAAAAGACATTATTTACTCCATTTATGTCCCTTGTAATTTTATAAACCGCCATAAACTCACCCCTCACTCTCTAGTGAGGACTATCCCAGTTTATTGAATCTCTTCTGGTAACTATACCCCTCCTTTGCTGGAAATAACCTTGTGAGTTTCTTCCTTAGTCTTTCTAGTACTACTACACTTTTTGTACAGTGTGGTGACTAATGCACAATACTACAAGTGTGGCTTATTCTATATCTTGTATAGAGGCAAAATTATGTCCCAGCTCTTAAACTCATTATTCCTCACTTGAAACACAAACTAGCTAAATACCTTCTCCGCTGCCCTGTCCAACTTTGTCACCATTGTCAGCGGGTTTTAAACTTGCACACTTCTGTACATCAGTTGCTTCCGAGGTCCCTGCCATTTGCTGTATGACGGCCCCACACTCGCAAAATGCTGGAGGGAGCTCAACCGGATTTGCTGACTTGCTGAGGTGCTCCAGCCTTGTGTGTGTGTGTGTGTGTGTTGCTCAAGATTCCCAGCATCTACTGAATCTCTTGTGATTAGATGGCCCAAAATGAACTGTCTCACACTTGTCTGAATTAAATCTCCTCTGCCACCTCATTCAAAACTCTCCATTTTGAGGAAGCATACTCCTCAGCTTATCGGCTCATTCCACTCCCTCCAAAGTATTGGAGGATCAATGGTAATTTAAACAAACAAGAAAGCAGTCTTTTCATCTATAAAACACCTTCCAATGTCATAGGATTGTAAGACTGATGCACCATCAATAACTCATGCTGAGACGTAGGAAGCGAGGTATCGGCTTTTATTGACTGGAAGAATGAACAACACTACATCCTGGGGAATGAGGCTGGGCAACAGGCCTCAGTCGCCTTTATACAGGGGTCTGTGGGAGGAGCCACAGGAGCAGTCCAGACAGGTATATGTAGTTCACCACATTCACCCCCCTTTGTTTTAAAAGAGTCCCCAGGTGGCGAAGTTTCTTACAAGTATATTTACAGGTTAAGCCTATCAGGTGGTCGAATCTTTCGCTGCGATCTACGTAGCTCCGGCTGCAATTGCACAGGTGCCGGAGGTGGTGATTGCACCGGAGACGGAGATTGTGCTGGTTCTGGCCCAACTGGAGATGTCAGGGATCCCTCACGTGTGTGCGAGGCCCCCGGAATAGACGCGTACGAGATGCCCGGTACATGAGCGTCGTGAGGAGTCTGGGTGTGGCACGGTGTGTGCGGTGTCACCTCGGGTACAGGGTTCATAGTTACCGTGGAGTGTACGGGGTAGTGGTCTGCTGCTCCGGCGGGCGCCAGGTCGCGGACAGAGACCGTGTCCTCCCGCCCATCAGGCAAGACCACGTAGGCATACTGGGGATTAGCATGCAGGAGGTGAACCTTCTCGACCAGCGGGGAGTACTTATTACTCCTCACATGTTTACGTAGCAGCACTGGCCCTGGGGACGTCAGCCAAACTGGTAGGGTGGTCCCAGTGACAGACTTCCTGGGAAAAGAGGATAGGCGTTCATGAGGGGTGGCATTGGTGGACGTACACAACAGGGAGCGGATAGAGTGGAGTGCCTCAGGGAGGACCTCCTGCCATCGGGAGACCGGCAACCCTTTTGACTTAAGGGCTGAAAGTGTGGCCTTCCACACTGTGGCATTCTCCCTCTACCTTGTCCATTCCCCCGGGGATTATAACTCGTGGTTCAACTAGTAGCAATGCCCCTAGCTAGCAGGTACCGGCGCAGCTCGTCACTCATAAAGGAGGACCCTCTATCACTGTGGATATAGCAGGGGTATCCGAACAGAGTGAAGAGCTGGCGCAGGGCTTTTATGACGGACGTGGTAGTAGTGTCGGGGCAGGGAATGGCAAAGGGGAATCGCGAGTACTCGTCAATAATACTGAGAAAATAGACATTGCGGTCGGTGGAGGGAAGGGGGCCCTTAAAGTCAACACTCAGTTGCTCAAAAGGGCGGGTGGCCTTGACAAGCTGCGCAGTGTCAGGACGGTAGAAGTGCGGTTTGCACTCAGCGCAGATCTGGCAGTCCCTGGTCATCGTCCTGATGTCCTCCAGGGAGTACGGCAGGTTCCGGGCTTTCACGAAATGGTAAAATCGGGTGACCCCCGGATGGCAAAGATGTACATGAAGGGCATACAGCTGGTCGAGCTGTGCGCTAGCACACGTTCCCCGGGATAGGGGATCAGGGGGCTCATTGAGTCTGCCAGGCCGGTACAGGATATCATAATTGTAGGTGGAGAGTTCTATTCTCCACCGCAAAATTTTATCATTTTTGATTTTGCCCCGCTGTTGGTTGCTGAACATGAACGCAACCGAGCGCTGGTCGGTCAGCAAGGTGAACCTTTTGCCGGCGAGATAGTGCCTCCAGTGCCTAATAGCTTCCACTATGGCCTGGGCTTCTTTCTCCACCGCAGAGTGCCGAAGTTCAGAGCCTTGAAGGGTACGAGAAAAAAATGCCACTGGTCTGCCTTCCTGATTGAGGGTAGCGGCAAGCGCGAAATCGGAGGCATCACTCTCTACTTGGAAGGGAATGGTCTCGTCCACCGCATGCATCGTTGCTTTGGCAATGTCCCCTTTAATGCAGCTGAAGGCCGCGCAGGCCTCAGCAGAGAGGGGAAAAGTGGTAGACTTGACCAGGGGGCGGGCCTTGTCTGCGTAATGGGGGACCCATTGGACGTAATAGGAAAAAAAACCCAGGCACCGCCGGAAGGCTTTGAGAGTGGTGGGAAGAGGGAGTTCTAACAGGGGGCGCATACGGTCGGGATCAGGGCCAATGACCCCATTCTCCACGACATACCCAAGGATAGCGAGTCGTGTGGTTCTGAACACACACTTGTCCCTGTTATAAATAAGGTTCAAAGCTTCGGCCACTTGGAAAAATCATTGGAGGTTGGCGTCGTGATCCGACCAGTCGCGACCACAGATGGTGATGTTATCTAGATAGGGAAATGTGGCCTTCAGTTTGTACCGGTCCACCATCCGGTCCATTTCCCTCCGGAAGACTGAGACACCATTGGTGACACCAAATGGGACGCGCAGGAAGTGATAGAGCCTGCCACCCGCCTCGAAGGCAGTGTAGGGGCGGTCCTCTGGGCGGATGGGGAGCTGGTGATAAGTGGATTTCAGATCTATCGTCGAGTACACCTTGTACTGAGCTATCTGGTTGACCATATCCGCGATGCGGGGTAGGGGGTACGCGTCAAGCTGCGTGAACCTATTGATGGTCTGACTATAGTCCACAACCATCCTATTTTTCTGCCCAGTCCGAACAACAACCACCTGGGACCGCCATGGGCTTGTGCTTGGCTCAATGATCCCCTCCCCGAGCAGCCGCTGCACCTCTGACTGAATGAAGGCCCTGTCCCCTGCGCTGTACCTCCTGCTTTTAGTCGCCACCGGTTTACAGTCGGGGGTCAGGTTGGTGAACAGCGATGGGGGAGGGATCTTGAGGGTGGAGAGGCTGCAAGTAGTGTCAGTAGCACAGCTATCGGCATGGTGCTGGGCGGGATGTGTGGTTCAGTGTGTATGTGCGTGTGGTAACGGAGTATATGGCGAAGTCCCACCACTCGAAGTCCCACCACTCTCAAAGCCCTCCCATTTCATCATGGCTGATCCATTTTCCCTCTCGGCCTCATTCTTCTGCCCTCTTCCCATAACCCCTCATGCCCTGACTAATCAAGACCCTATCAATCTCTGCCTTAAATATACCCAATGACGGCCTCCATAGCCGCCTGTGGCAACGAAATCCACAGATTCACCGAAAGCACATTTCTCACACTGGATTTCTTGAAGATTCTACAGTGGTACGCAAAGCTTCTGGAATTCTCTGAGCCAAGTGGCCCTGGTAAGACCCAAACTGTCTTGTCAGTGAGCATGTAATTAATGAAGAAGTGTTGTCTGATAGCATTTCTAACGACAGCTTCCATCACTTTGCAGATGACTGAGAGCTGGTTTAACCCAAAAGGATGGGTCCCTCTTTAGTGGGGAAAAAATTTCCACAATCTCAGGTACATGCCAACATTGTAACTGCTCTGGAATAACTTGGGTAGGAGGAACACAGCTACTTCTGAAACTCAGGAATTTAATACTGTAACTGCATTACTATCTGCACCCATACCCATACAATATCTTCAAAATGCTTCCATTTTAAATCTGTATATCTGCGGTTACCTGCCAACAATCCTTGTTTAAACTAAAACAGTGCTTTGTTAAACAGAATAACTTTCAGAGAGGAAAAAAAAATGTATGTTCACTGTCAGACAAGCCAATTCCACCTGTTCCATTTCTTAAAGAGTGTGCACTCAACGTTACAAAATGTTACAATTCCTTCATATCACCTCATATAAAACAGTGGTAATAAAGCTTATTCTGATACGTAATTTTGAATATCTCAAAGTGATCAGCTCTCATTCTTCTAGTGAGCCAAAGCCAGTATTTCTTACTCCGCCCCCATTGCAGGTTAACCCCTCATTCCAGGTTAACCCCTCATTCCAGGTTAACCCCTCATTCCAGGGTTGATATTGTGAATGACACTAAACCTCATTGTTACTTTAATTGCCTGAAATATGTTCTTCTCCTGCTTTTTGCAGTGCACAGTCAGTAAAACAAATGTTTCTCCGCCTCATTTCTGGCTGAATAGATTGCAAGCAGAAGTGAACGAGAAATGAGAAGGAAATTCCAGGAATGCATTTGAAGCATCTATTAAACAGCCTTGTAGGCCATTACCTAACATAATTGATACATGATATGCCAAAGAGCTACGTGATGTACAATTTTCCACACAGAGGAGTCACAAAGGAAACCAAGGAGTTTTTTTGAGGGGACCTGGGAAATTATTGCAATAGGTACAAAGAAGCAGAGAAATGTTCTACATGGTGTGAATAATTAAATAGCTTAATCGTGGAAATGTATTCTGGTTTTTATACAAGTTCAGGTTTCAAGTTTAATACATATCCAGAGTATAACTGCCATAAGGATTAACTTGCTGCAGTAGCAGCGCAGTACATGGCAAACATAAATGAGCATAAATGTAAATTAACATAAGTTAAGCATAACTTACATGCCAAAGCAGTGCGGCACAGTAGCCTAGTGGTTAGCACAACGCTTTACAGTACCAGCAACTCGGGTTCAATTCCCGCCGCTGCCTGTAGGAGTTTATGTGTTCTCCATGCGACCGCATGGGTTTCCTCACACAGTCCAAAGACGTACTGATTGGTCATTGTAAATTGCCCCGTGATTAGGTGAGGGTTAAATAGGAGGTCACAACATCACAAGACAAAGGAGCAGAAGTAGGCCATTTGGCCCATTGAGTCTGCTTCGCCACTCCACCATGAGCTAAACTATTCTCCCGTCTAGTTGCAATTTCCGGCTTTTTTCCCATATCCCTTGATGCCCTGACTAATCAGATACCTGTCAATCTCCTCCTTAAAAACCTTCAATGATTGGGCCTCCACAGCTGTATCTGGCAACGAATTCCATAAATCCACAACCCTCCGGCTAAAAAAAATTCTCCTCATCTCTGTTTTAAATGGGTACCCTCTAATTCTAAGACTGGAACCTCTTGTCCTGGACTCACCCACCAAAGGAAACAGCTTTTCCACATCTACTCTGTCCAACCCTTTCAACATTCAAAATATTTCTATGAGATCCCCTCTCATTCTTCTATACTCTAATGAATACAATCCAAGAGCCAACAAACGCTCCTCATATGTTAGTCCCTGCATTCTAGGAATCATCCTAGTGAATCTTCTCTGAACTCTCTCCAACATCAGCACATCCTCTCTAAGATAGGGGGCCCAAAACTGCACACAGTATTCCAAATGGGGTCTCACCAGTGCCCCATAGAGCCTCATCAACACCTCCTTACTCTTATACACTATTCCTCTTGAAATGAGTGCCAACATAGCATTCACTTTCCTTACTGCCGATCTAACCTGGTGGTTAACCTTTAGGGTATCCTGCACTAGGACCCCCAAGACTTCCGATTTTTGAGTTTTCTCCCCATCTAAATAATAATCTGCCTGATTGTTTCTTCTTCCAAAATGTACAACCATACATTTCTCAACATTGTATCTCATTGCGGCACAGCTTGAAGGGCCAAGAGGGCTTATTCTGTGCTATATCTCAATAAGTTAAAAAAAATAAGAAAAATAAATAAAATGGGAATTAATAAAAAAACACATTAGTGAAAGTTGTATTACTGCATTTGTCAGGTTAATTTGTTATTTTATACCAAAACACAAATGACCATCCAGAGTGGGGACTGAACCTGTAACGCAAGGTTGAGATGTGTATCTTCAATTCGAATCAGGCTGCTGAGTGAGTTGGAAGCAAGTTTGTAACTGAGAGTGCTTCTACACACCAGTTGCCTGCACCCTTTTGTAACAAAAATATTTTAAAATTCATTCCTTGTTCTTTTTATATTCAGCAGCAAGAGGTATCTGTAAACAAAGGATGCACTGTACATATGTTAAAGGTTACAAGAAATTACTAGAGGTATATAAAGAGTCGATACAGAAAGAGAGAATATTCGGTAATGAAGTAGTAGAAGTGAAAACGATCATCAATCACTACACAGTGTACTTCTGGAAGGAACCACAAGTGTTCAATAGCTATTCCAGTCTCTCTCCTCCTCTCAATGTCCCTCTCGATGTCTCAATCTCTAGCTCTTGCTACAAGTTCAACTTAGCCGATGAGAAGATTCCCCTTCACACAAAGAAATTGCCCCTTTTTATACCCTTCATGACACCTTACTCCAATACTTTCCCAAACAAATGTATCTACTCTCAAGGCTGTAGACTGATAGTCACACCAAGTTCTCGAAACGTTGCTGTGAACTGGCTTCCTTGCATTTGCTCCAACTATCACCATTTTCAAGATTCAAGATTCAAGTTTATTTATCACGTGTAGCTCAAAACATACAGGGAAATGTGTCACTTGTGTTAACAACTAGCACGCCGGAGGCTGTACTGGTAGCAGCCCATGAGTGATGCATCACATTCTGGTGTCAACATAGCATAACAATGCTCGCTAGAGTAATTCAGAGCACAACAAGATAGAATGCAATAAGCAAGTAAACAACAACAGCAGAACAACCCCAAGACATTTGGTCTTCTTTGACCTCCAGCCTCCAGTGAATTCAGAATCGGATGCAAGCATTTTAGCATATAAGAAAGGAGGAATAAAAATTAAATCTTTCCTTACACCCATTGAGTTAGTGCAGAATTAATCTCAACTTTGCTCATAGAAGCAGAACAATAGCTATAATTAAATTTTGGATTGTTATTGTGATGCTTCCTTCATATGTGTGGATGGAGTACTAAATTCTTGCATGTGCTTTTCTGGGTGAAAAAGTCACACATGGGAGAGTCTTGAAAATTTCTATTTCATCTTTATTCATTACACAGCCAGTACTTGTTGCCCATCCGTAATTGACCCTGGAGATAAGGCTGTTGTTGCCTTATTTCACAGACAATCAAGAAGATGGGTCTGGACTGACACAGGCCAGACACCGAGCAACAGATTACAAATGCAAGAGATTCTGCACTTGCTGTAAATCCAGAGCAACTCATAGAAAATGCTGGAGGAATTCAGCAGGCCAGGGGGCATCCATGGAGAGGAATGAACAGTCTACATTTTGTGCCAAGACCCTTCAAAAAGGATATTCAAGAGACTTCTTTGCTTGAAGGACATTGGTGAGCCAATTAATTTTGTTTTATAAGTCAGCAGAGTGATTTCATGGCACCAAAACTGATGCTAAACTTAACTCCAATTATTTGTAATTTTTCAGGTGCTGTGTTGGGGAATGAATATCTTTTTGGACCAATAGTTTTGGCCTCCATGTAATAATCCAGTAATTTAACCATTCCACATCTATATTAGGACTTAGGATGTATAGCAAAATATTATCTACAGCAACCAATCTTTAGACCTGAAGAAGGACTGCAGATTACATTTAAAAGGCAGTTCCTGGAGCTGTGAAATGCAGTTAACTGAAAAACCAGATGATATTGCCTGCTGCTCATCTTTGTTGATAAACCACTCTTGTATCTGTGGTGGTATCACGTGTCACGTGTAAGAACGTGATTGGACAGAGTTCGGAGCATGTGTAGAAATGATAGAAACTTCGAGAAGCTTGTGTGGTTAAAACAAGGTTGCTGATTGCTGATGTAAATAGAAGTTCAAGTTATGTTCTTCCAGAATATGTTTCTTTATGGGTAGCCCACAGTACGTATAAAGAACACAACATGGTTCCAGAAGTCGGTCTGGAAGAATAATATGTTTGCTAAACGTGGGAGAAGTGAAGATAATCGAAAAAAACAGTGTGAACAGTTTTAGTGTTTGCTAACAGCTTTACAAGTGGAAGGCTTACAATCTTTGAAAACAGGAGAAGATTTGAACAGCGATTTAAAATTTATTTATCGGCGACCAGAGCAGAAAAAATCAGGAAAAAACAAAAGCAGCCATCCTACTCCATGTAATAGGGGACGACACAGTTGAAGTATATAGCCATTTTACTTTTTAAAATGGAGATAATTCAAATCTAAAAGCGATAATCGACGTTTGAAGTATTTTGTATACCGAAGCACAATGTGACATATGAAAGGTACAAATACTTTACATGTCGGCAGAGAACTAGTCAAATGATTGATCAATTTGTTACCAGGTTGAGAAACTGCAGTAAAACATGCGAGTTTGCAGGACTGACGGACTCTCTCATTAAAGACAGAATTGTTTGCGGCATTCTGGATAATGGCCTGAGAAAAGACACTTAAGAGATCCAGACGTAAATTTGGAAAAAAGCTTTGATTCTCTGCAAAGCTTTGGAGTCTGTAAAGTTGCAGGCTAAAGAGCTTTTTATTGAGAGCTGCAGCGTACACGCTGTGAATAACCGCAAACATGTTAGAAAAAATAATGAAACAGCAACGAAACCGACAGAGAGCAAGATGTCATCTGAAAGATAAAGTCTTTGTGATTGCTGTGGGTGGGAGCACTGACCTAAAAGGTGTCCAGCGTAATGAAAAATGTGCAATCACTGCAATAGAGTAATAATTTTTCATGCTGTTGCAGAAGTAGAAAGGAAATAAAACACGTAAATGCAGTGCTTGAAAATGAACGTGAGGAGTTTTATATCGATGTGCTTTGTGAAAAACAAACAAAGTAAGAATGACTGGACTATGCCATTGCAAGTGAACCAAAACAATATTCTGTTTAAACTTGATAGTGGAGCACAAGTAAATGTTCTTGCAGAATCTGAGTTTAATGCATTAAAGCCAAGACCAAAGTTACATCAGACAAATATAAAAGTGATTGGGTATTCAGGTGCAGACATTCTAGTTAAAGGAACATGTGTGGCGAAAGTATCACACAAAAACAGTGTGCACACGCTTTCATCAGACAAATGTACAGTCAATACTGGGTTTATCTGCCTGTGAGAGATGGAATTTGGTGAAAAGAGTATTAGTCCTGGACAGTAACACACAGTCAGAATACAGTGGCTTGATGAGAGAGCAAAAGAGAACAGAATTTGATCCCAAAGAACTTTACTTTTACATGCCAGACCCATCCCTTTGTTACCAGCATCTGACAAAGCATTGCCACCAAAACCAAACTTGCTGGTACAGTACAATACTGATCTGAAGCCAAAGAGTGACAAGGATCAGGATCCACTTGAAGAAGTGAAAGCACAAGTGAAGGAATTGAGAGGTTTTATTGAAATGATGAAGTCTCAGCATAAAAAAAGAGATTACACAGTTAATGAATGAATTGCGATTTCTTCGCAAAGACCTCAAGAAAGAGCCAACTTCAGAGTTTCCATTAACTGATGCTGACCAGACAAAACATGGAAATAACAACAAAACACAAGAACTGTGTGAACCGCTTAGAAGGTCTACTCGTGTTTGGAAACCCCCCAGAGACACTGATAGAGACATGTCAAATTATATATTTGTTTTGATTAATGTTGCTAATTGTTTTTCTTTTTAAGGAAAGGAAGATATGATGATATCACGTGTCACGTGTAAGAATGTGATTGGACAGAGTTAGGAGCATGCACAGAAATGACAGAATGATCGAGAAGCTTGTATGGTTAAAACGTGGTTGCTGTTTGCTGTTGTAAATAAAAGTTCTAGTTATGTTCTTCCAGAATATGTTTCTTTATGAGTAACCCACGGTACGTATGAAGAACACAACAGTATCCATTAACTTGTCTCTCTCTCTCTGGTGACTTTGTTCACACATAACACACCACACCTTTCATTCAGCATCTTGCATGTAAAGATCAGGATATGGACAGCATAAATAAATGGGAAACTACGCTGATGGAATGTAACTGAATTCAAAATTTATAATGAGTTCCATCTTAATGTGGAGTATAAACAGCTCCAGGCATTTAGTCAGTCACTGGAGACAAAGTGAGCTACTTAACTAACCTGAACTTGAAGATTTTGGAAGCACCTCCTGAATGCTGTGCAATAACAGAGAAATCACTCTCCTGGTGCAGTATAGCGCACAGGGTAGTCTTTGATTAGTCTATCATTACATTCACTTTGTTTACGCTTAGTGGGTTAGATGCGGAGAGGACTTCCCAAATAAATGTCACATAACGTGACGACACATCAATGAAAAGGTAAATTATTAAAAGCTGAATTCCTGGAGGAGTTAATACTAAGTAACAAGAAGAAGCTAATTAGCGATCTTCAACAAAATTAATTAATGTTTTCCAATGAATTACCCTGTTTAGATGAAGGACAGCAGAGCTCGGGAGCAATTAGGTGTTGCATGCTCTAATTAGACAGTCTGTTTTGCATATTTAATTATTTTTTTGTTGGAGAGTGCAGTTCTGGAGGGTAAGAAGTATTTATATCTTCATTATTATTAATATAAGTACATGTTTTTTATCTTGATTTTCACCACAACTCTGCAACAACACTCTGGGTTACAAATCTAATATGCTTCCCTAGAGATCCCGTCTCTCATAGAACTTTAATAGAAATTTCAAGCGAGCTAAATTCACTCCTGGCCTGAGTAAACAGGATGCTCCATTTTTTTTAATGTCCAATGTCTATTTCAGTTTTTTTAATACTATTTCAATATGTTAAAACGTTGCTGGCTTCTAATTATATTGCATCTGGTCAAAGTGGATTTAAACAGTGACAATGGGATTACACTTACAGTAGGATTTCATTTCAGAGTAACACACAGCAAATGCTGAAGGAACTCAGCAAGTCCAACGACATTTATGGAAAGGAGTAAATAGTCATTGTTTCAGGGTGAGACCTTCATCAGGACTGGAAAGTTTTCTTTTCTATGAATTTTGAGATCAGATAAAATTAGTTTATTCTCATATACACCAGGGAACAATGAAATTCCTTGCTTGCGTGAAGATCACTGAATAACTTGCCTGGAGTATTGTGCATAAGTCTTAGGCGCGCGCACGCACACACGGATGCCTAAGACTTTTGCATAGTCCTGTGGTAATTTTATGTATTGCACTGTACTACTGCTGCACAAAAAGCAAATTTCATGACATATGTGAGTGATGATAAACCTGATTCTGATATGGGTCTCTATTGTGGACAGGGTGTGAGAAGAGGGGTATCATGTTGGGAAAAGCGGAATGGAGAGGGAGGGAATGGGAAACATCAGAGAAATATTCTGTAATGATCAATAAACTAGTTGTTTGAATGAGTTTGTCTAGTGTCTCAGGGCTGTGTGTGTCTGCACCCACACCATACCCTGCTCCTGGCACTCTTCTGCCACCTGTCTCACATCCCTCCTGTAATGTTCCACCCTCACCATTCCCAACACCCTCTCCTCCTGTCAGATTTACAAACTTGCTCCCCTGTCCGCATTGACAAATACAGTACTGTGCAAATATCTGAGGCACCTTAGCTTTCTATAGCACCCCACCGACCCAAGTTGCGAAGGTGGAGGAGTACAAATACCTGGGTGTTCACCTTGACAACAGATTTTACTGGAAAACCAACACAAAGGCTGTTTACAAGAAAACTCTATTTGCTAAGGAAGCTGAGATCCTTCATTGTGTGGGACTGGATGTTGGAGATGTTGCAGTAAGTGCAGTCTTCTTTGTGGCTCTATGTTGGGGGAGCAGCTTTGGTGCTGGTGATGCAAAAATACTAAATATACTCATCAAAAAGGCTGGATCCATCCTTGGCTACAACCCAGACATTTTTGAGTTAGTGATAGGGAGGAGGTCACTAAGCACACTATTATCCATTATGGACAATCAGGTACATCCTCTCCATGACCTACTAAATAAGCAGCGGAGCACCTTTTCGAACAGGCTCATTCAGCTCCGCTGTCACAAGGATCATTACAGAAAATCTTTCCCACCAAATGCAATAAGCACGTACAACAGTTCATCTCTGTGTGGCAGGAGAACACACATCAAAGTACAATAGTCACAGTTTTATTATTTTGTACATTATTATTGCACATTGGGGAATTATTATTGTGTATATTATTATTCTGTATTTTGTTATTAGTTAGTGTTATTATTATTTTTATTTATTATAAATTAATAAATTTATAAGATAAATTCATTGCTCAGTGTGTTTTTAAATGTTGCTGTTGTAACAAAATAATTTCCGACTAGGGATCAATAAAGTGCTTATTATAATTTCCAAAAACTCTGAAACCTGAGATCTGATATATGAATCCTTTATTTCAGAGTTCAAAAGTTCGAAGTCAATTTATTATCAAAATGGATATATGTCACCATATACAACCCTGAGATTTATTTTCTTGCAGGCATACTCAATAAATCCATAATAGCATAATAACCATAATTGAATCAATGAAAGACCACACCAACTGGGTGTTCAACCAACGTGCAAAGGACAAAAAACTGTACAAATACACAAAGAAAGAAATGATAATATAACTAACTAAGCAATAAATATCAAGAACGTGTGATGAAGAGTCCTTGAAACTGAGTCCAAAGGTTGTGGGAAGATTTCAGTGATAGAGCAAGTGAAATTGAGTGAAGTTCAACAGCTACACTCAGTGTCAGGGAAATGTATACAATATACATTCTGAAATTCTTTTTCTTCGCAAGCATCCACGAAGCGGAGGAGTGCCTCAAAGAATGAATGACAGTTAAATGTTAGAACCCCCAAAGCTCCCCCAGCTCCCCCTCCCATGCACAAGCAGCGACAAGGCAACGACCACCCCCCCCCAACCAGCAAAAAAGCATCGGCACTCCCCACAGGGCACTCAAGCGTGCAGCAAAGCATTAATAAATGACACAGACTTGCAGTACCCCAAAGACTACTTGTTCACCCGGAATATCGACATACCACAGGTTCCCTCTTTCCCTAATAAGGGAAAAAGAGGTGTCCCTGTTTCACAGCGAGAGGAAAGACATAACAAGCAACTCGCTGATTTATGATGTTAAAGGTCTGTTGCGCCGCTTGTTCTGAGCTCTGCGCCCAGACAGTTGGCCCCAAGAAGGCTCAGGTCTCTGGACACACAGCTCATGGCAGCTAACCCGCTGCTCCTGATGTTCCGTGTTCTCCCGCAATGCCTCAGTCAGAAGCAGTGGCCTTGAATCAGCCCGCCTCCAGAGCCAAAAAAAATCTGGAACCCTGAAGGTGTGCTAATCTTCCAGGCCGCAGCCTTGGGATGTCAAAAAGCAGCCTGTCATGAGGCCCTGAGAGCGGGTCCCATTCCCGCAAAGAACTGAAGCCAGAGTGTAACTCCGGGTCAGGGTCTTCAAAAGAGCTTTGAAAAGGAAAAAAGGAGATATCAAAGATATATATAAGCTGGTTGAACTCAGCAGGTCGGGCAGCATCCGTTGAAATGAGCAGTTGAAACGTTGACTGCTCGTTTCAACGGATGCTGCCCGACCTGCTGAGTTCATCCAGCTTATGTATGTGTTGGTTTGACCACAGCATCTGCAGTGTACTTTGTGAGATATCAAAGATATTCTGAAAATGCAAGCAAAGGAGTCATTACTCCGCCCCTTTGGTTCAAGAGCTTGATGGTTAGGGTAGTAATTGTTCTTGAACCTGGTGGTTTGAGTATTGAGGCTCCTCTCCCTTCTTCCTTTTGGTAGTGGTGAGAAGAGAGCGTGACCTGGGTGGTGGGGCGTCGCTGATGATGGATGCTACATTCCTGCGACAGCGCTCCACGTAGATGTGCTCAATGGTGCGGAGGGCTTTATCTACGATGGACACAATCTTTGATTGTATTGTGAATATGATGTGTTATAAAATTATTAATAAATGGCTTTGTTATATTTTCTGTGAAGGTTGCACAAGATGCTCGCTGGATCACCGATACTTTAATTTGATTTTGTTTAATGCATGTGTTTGATGAATATGTAGATATGCTAATCTGGTGTCACTTATACTTTATTTCTTTGACTGGCAATTGCGTAAGTATATTTGTTCTATTTAAATTTATCTTTTATTGCTTAGCAGCTGGATTAAAAAACACATTTAGTTTGCCTTGAATACGGTTCATTGAGTTTTCTTGATCCCAAATGTTGATGGAAATTGATTTCTTTATTTTTGAGAGTCACTTTCAATGCTTTGACTTAGCAATACAATCCCACTATTTATGATGATTAGAATTCTGCACTAAATTATAATATATTTAAAATTTTATCGGATCAGTATAGAATAAAGTAACTGTAAGAAACAAGATTAGAGAAGTATGTTGTCTATTTTACTAAGCATGCAGTAGTTTTGGTGAATTTAGAACTGGTGGTATTGACCAGGAGTTCAACTTTGAGAAGAATAGTGAATGTAAGGATCTGGGTTTGGCTTGCTCACAGAAGACAGGCAGTGGTCATAGATGGAGTTTATTCTGCTGGAGGTTGGTAACCAGTGGAGTTCAGCAGGAGTCTGTTCAGGAACACCTGCTTTTTGTGATTTTTCTGAATGACTTGTATAAAGAAATGGAAGGGTGGGTTAGTCAGTTTGCCGATGACACAAAGGTGCTGGTGTTATAGATAGTGTAAAAGGTTGTCATAGGTTACAAAGGGGTATAGAGAAGATTCAGAGCTGGACAGAGAGCTTGCAGGTGGAGTTTAATTTAGGAAAGTGTGAAGTGATACACTATGGAAGACTGAACTCGAAAGTAAGGTGCATGGCTAATAACAGGATACTTAGCAGTGTGAAGGAACAGCGAGATCTTGGAGCCCAAGTCCGTAGATCACTTAAAGTTGTTGTGCAAGTTGCTAGAGTGGTGAAGAAGGTGTATAATGTGCTAGCCTTTATTAACAGGGGGATTGAGTTCTAGAGCCACAAGGTAAAGTTGCAGCTCTATAAAACTTAGATCACACTTGGAATATTGTGTTCAGCATTACCATAGGAAGGATGCAGAAGCTTGTGACAGGGTGCGGAGGAGACTTATCAGGATGCTGACTGGATTAAAAAAGGAGGATGAGAGGTGATTTGATAGAAGTGTACAAGTTTATGAGAGGCATAAATAGAGTAGACAGCCAGCTCCTTTTCCCCAGGGCAGCAATGGCCAATTCCAGAAGATATTTGTTCAAGGTGAGAGGAGGAAAGTTTAGGGAGATGTCAGGGGGAGGATTTTTTCACAGAGAGTTGCATGCACTGCTGGAGGTGGTGGTAAAAGCTGATAGATTAGTGGCAATTAAGAGACTGTTAATAAACACATGGGTGTAGGAAAAATGGCAGGTTATAGGCTGTGTAAGATAGGAGTTTTAGATTGATCAGTGAGTAGATTTATATAGGTCAGCATAAAATTGTGTGTGCATGTGTTTCTATGAGAATATCTCCATGTTCTTGTTGAGTTTTTGTAAGTATTTTTTGTGTGAGGAGAAGGGGATGTTCATCTTGCATTTCATGTGGGGGAAGTGGGGTTTGACGATTGTGTTGCTGTTCCTGTTCTTGTGGACCGGGGGTGGGGGTGTGCGCGGAGGTAGTGGGTTTGCTGTTTCTCTGAACAGATTTCTGTGGTTTTCTCTTTGTTTCCTAGCTATCTGGAGAAGAAGAATCTCAGAGTTGTATTCTGCATACATACTTTGATAATAAATGAACTTTTCACTATTTGAACTTTTGAGAATGTGTGTTTAGAACCATAGAACCATAGAACATTACAGCACAGAAACAGGCCTTTTGGCCCTTCTTGGCTGTGCCAAACCATTTTTTTGCCTAGTCCCACTGACCTGCACCTGGCCCATATCCCTCCATACACCTCTCATCCATGTACCTGTCCAAGTTTTTCTTAAATGTTAAAAGTGAGCCCACATTTACCACTTCATCTGGCAGCTCATTCCACACTCCCACCACTCTCTGTGTGAAGAAGCCCCCCCCCAATGTTCCCTTTAAATTTCTCCCCCTTCACCCTTAACCTCTGGTTTTTTGTTTGTCCCCTAGCCTCAGTGGGAAAAGCCTGCTTGCATTCACTCTATCTATATCCATCATAATTTTATATACCTCTATCAAATCTCCCTTCGTGTGTGTGTGTGTGTGTGTGTGTGTGTGTGTGTGTGTGTGTGTGTGTGTGTGTGTGTGTGTGTGTGTGTGTGTGTGTGTGTGTGTGTGTGTGTGTGTGTGTGTGTGTGTGTATTAAGGGGGTGGTTGGATGCTCTGAGGCAAAGATTGTGTCCAGGACAAATAATTAGAAGAGCTTACAAGAACAGAGAAGGAAATCTGTCCTGTTTAGCAGAATAAGGTTTAAGTAGGCAGAGCTGGGTAATACTAATCTCTATAAGTAGTATTGATGAAATCGCAGTCCGAACGTTCTATGCATTAACACAGTGCTGATTGATAATTGAACATGCTGTTCTTAAATAATTGATATTCTCTTCATAATTATAGTATCTTTTTACACTTCTATAAATAGCTCTACTCAGTGTATGATTACCAGAATAGGACAAGCTGCAGTGAGAATTCAAACAAACACTTTTGAGCAAGCAAATCACATTAATAATATAACGAGATTGTTTTGCTTTTAGTGGGTGAGAATTTCAGATTACTAGCCTATAAGTTAAGCATGCATTTGTGCAGAAATAAGTTTTACCAAGAAATACAATTTTAACAGATTCTGACACATTTCAGATTAATCTTTTTTTTAAAAATTGGACTTACTGTTGTTCCAACTTAATGATTTAAAATACCAAGAATGAAAGAGGCTGGAAGGCACCTAATTAAAATATTTTAAATTGTATTAGATAAGTGTAGAATAAATTAACTGTAAGTAACAAGATTCCCTCTGGGTAGCCTCCAACCTGATGGCATGAACATTGATTTCTGTAACTTACATTAATGCCCCTCTTCTCCTTCTTACCCCATTCCAGATTTATTTATTCCCCTCCTCCTTTATTTTCTCTCTCTGCCCATCACTCTTTGCCTGTTCTCCATCTCCCTTTGGTGCTCCCCTCCCCCGTTCTTTCTCCCTAGGCCTCCCGTCTGTGGTGAACTACATATACCTGTCTGGACACGCACCCCCCCCCCCACCCACTGACTGCTCCTGTGGCTCCTCCCACTAACCGTGGCTCCTCCCACAGACCCCGGTATAAAGGCGATTGGAGACACCGCCCCGGCCTCAGTCTCCAGGATGCAGTGTGGTGGTCAACTGCTGCTTGTTCTTTCTTCCAGCCAATAAAACCCTATATCTTGCCTCACGTCTCCAAGAGTTATTGATGGTGCATCAGTTTTATTGGCTGGAAGTTTTAAAACATGGAAAGTATTTTATGTCCGGAAAAATTAGACATTGATCCTCAAGCCTCAGAAGCAGCTCTTGCCTTTGAGCTCTGGCTTGCATGCTTCCAATCATACTTGGAACAGATTCCAGTGACTGAGCATGCCACAATGTACAAAATACTACTATCTAGAGTCAGTCCGAAAGTATTCTCCCTTATCAGGGACCTGCCGACCTACCAAGGGGCACTGGACACCCTCAAAAGACAGTACCTGCAGCCGGTGAACACCGTCTACGCAAGACATCACTTAGCGACGCGGCGGCAGCGACCGGGTGAGTCGAGCGCCGAGTTTCTCCGAGCCCTACAGACACTCGTGCGAACTTGCGACTGCAAGGGACTGACGGCGGAACAACATGCGGAGCTGCTAGTACGAGACACCTTCGTTACGGGGATCAGGTCAGTGTACGTGCGCCAGCGGCTGCTGGAAAATGCCGATCTTACCTTATGTTCGGCGATCGAGACGGCCGACACGCTGGAGGCTGCTCTGCACAACGCTGACACTGTCCAGCCGCGCGATCCCCTGCCGGTTTCATGGAGACTGCAGACCCTGACCCCGCCACCCGCCGCTGCCAGTCACGAGTTCACAAACTCCCCGAAACTGACCACAGCTGCTGCCAGTCGCAAGTCCGCGCAGTGTTACTTCTGCGGACTCGAAAAGCACACCTGGAAACGCTGCCCGGCCCGAGAAGCGACCTGCTCCAGCTGCGGGAAGAAGGGCCATTTCGCCAAGGTCTGTAAGTCTGAACCACGAGCAGGGTTGGGCAGCGCTGCGTGTGAGGCATGGGGGCCGCCATCTTGGTCGCCGCCATCTTGCCTGCCCGCCTCTTGTGAGACATGGGGGCGGCCATCTTTGTCGGTGTCACCTCACCCCGCCCCCGACCCACCGGTGCTTACCGGGCACCAAGACGGCGGTTCAACTCTGGCCTCCGTAACCCTCGACCAAAGCGCTCCACACCAGCTTGCAAGGTCAATGATGGACATCCTGGTGGAGGGGCACAGGACTAGCTGCCTGTTTGACACGGGCAGCACTGAGAGTTTTATTGACCCGGACACAGTGCAACGCTGCGGACTTGTGACACAGCTGGTAAGCCAGAGGGTCACCATGCCTTCTGGGTCACATTCCACAGACATCCGGGTGGGTTGTGTAGCGACATTGGTGGTGCAGGGCACAGAATATCGGAACTTTGCGCTACTGGTCATGCCTCAACTGTGTGCGCCTGTGCTATTGGGGCTGGACTTCCAGAGCCACCTCGAAAGTGTGACTATGGCATATGACGGGCCCCTCCCACCACTCACTGTCAGGAATCCTCAGTTCGGTGGGACTTCGTCATATACCCCGCTACTGACCACACACACACACCGACTCACACATCCCACCCAGCACCATGCCGACAGCTGCGCTACTGACACCACTTGCAGCCTCTCCACCCTCAAGATCCCTCCCCCACCACTGTTCGCCAACCTGACCCCCGACTGTAAACCTGTGGCAACTAAAAGCAGGAGGTACAGCGCGGGGGACAGGGCCTTCATTCAGTTGGAGGTGCAGCGGCTGCTCAGGGAGGGGATCATTGAGCCAAGCACAAGTCCTTGGAGGGACCAGGTGGTCGTTGTTCAGACTGGGCAGAAAAATAGGATGGTCGTGGACTATAGCCAGACCATCAATAGGTTCACGCAGCTTGACGCGTACCCCCTACCCCGCATCGCGGATATGGTCAACCAGATAGCTCAGTACAAGGTGCACTCAACAATAGATCTGAAATCCGCTTATCACCAACTCCCCATCCGCCCGGAGGACCGCCCCTACACCGCCTTCGAGGCGGGCGGCAGGCTCTATCACTTCCTGCGTGTCCCATTCGGTGTCACAAATGGTGTCTCTGTCTTCCAGAGGGAAATGGACCGGATGGTGGACCAGTGCCAACTGAAGGCCACATTTCCCTATCTGGATAATATCACCATCTGTGGTCACGACTGGTCAGATCACAACGCCAATCTGCAATGATTTTTCCAAGTGGCTAAAGCCCTGAACCTTACTTATAATAGGAACAAGTGTGTGTTCGGAACCACCCGACTCGCTATCCTTGGGTATGTCGTGGAGAACGGGGTCATTGGCCCTGATCCCAACCGTATACACCCACCGTTAGAACTCCCTCTTCCCACCACCCTCAGACAGTGCCTGGGCTTCTTTTCCTATTACGCCCAATGGGTCCCCCATTATGCAGACAAGGCCCATCCCCTGGTCAAGTCTACTACTTTTCCCCTCTCTGCCAAGGCCCTCGCGGCCTTCAGCCGCATTAAAGGGGACATTGCCAAAGCAACGATGCATGCGGTGGACGAGACCATTCCCTTCCAAGTAGAGAGTGACGCCTCCGATTTCGCGCTGGCTGCTACCCTCAATCAGGCAGGCAGGCCAGTAGCATTCTTTTCTCGTACCCTTCAAGGCTCTGAAATTCGGCACTCTGCGGTGGAGAAAGAAGCCCAGGCCGTAGTGGAAGCTATTAGGCACTGGAGGCACTATCTCGCCGGCAAAAGGTTCACCTTGCTGACCGACCAGCGCTCAGTTGCGTTCATGTTCAGCAACCAACAGCGGGGCAAAATCAAAAATGATAAAATTTTGTGGTGGAGAATAGAACTCTCCACCTACAACTATGATATCCTGTACCGGCCTGGAAGGCTCAATGAGCCCCCTGATCCCCTATCCTGGGGAGCACAGCTCGACCAGCTATACGCCCTCCATGCAGATCTTTGCCACCCGGGGGTCACCCGATTTTACCATTTCGTGAAAGCCTGGAACCTGCCTTACTCCCTTGAGGACATCAGGACGATGACCAGGGACTGCCAAGTCTGTGCTGAGTGCAAACCGCACTTCTACCGTCCTGAAAAGGCGCAACTTATCAAGGCCACCCGCCCCTTTGAGCGACTGAGTGTTGACTTTAAGGGCCCCCTTCCCTCCACCGACCGCAATGTCTACTTTCTCAACATAATCGACGAGTACTCGCGGTTCCCCTTTGCCATCCCCTGCCCCGACACCACTGCCACGTCCGTCATAAAAGCCCTGCGCCAGCACTTCACTCTGTTCGGATATCCCTGCTACATCCACAGTGATAGAGGGTCCTCCTTTATGAGTGATGAGCTGCGCCAGTACCTGCTGGCTAGGGGCATTGCTACTAGTAGGACCACGAGCTATAATCCCTGGGGAAATGGACAGGTGGAGAGGGAGAATGCCACAGTGTGGAAGGCCACACTTTTAGCCCTTAAGTCAAAAGGGTTGCCGGTCTCTCGATGGCAGGAGGTCCTCCCTGAGGCTCTCCACTCCATCCGCTCCCTGTTATGTACGTCCACCAATGCCACCCCTCATGAGCGCCTATTCTCTTTTCCCAGGAAGTCTGCCACTGGGACCACCCTACCAGCTTGGCTGACGTCCCCAGGGCCAGTGCTGCTTCGGAAACATGTGAGGAGCAATAAATACTCCCTGCTGGTCGAGAGGGTTCACCTTCTACATGCGAAGCCCCAGTATGCTTACGTGGTCTTACCTGATGGGCGGGAGGATATGGTCTCCGTCTGCGACCTGGCACCCGCAGGAGCAGCAGACCACTACCTCGAACACTCCATGGTAACTATGAACCCTGTACCCGAGATGACACCGCGCACACCGAGCCCTACACAGACTCCTCACGACACTCCCATACCAGGCGCCTCGCACACGCATGAGGGATCACTGATGCCTCGTGGGCTGACACCTCAAGTTAGGCTGGAACCAGCACAACCACCGTCTCTGGTGCAATCACCACCGGCACCTGTGCAATCACAGCCGGTGCTACGTAGATCACAGCGACAGATTCGACCACCTGATAGACTTAACCTGTAAATATACTTGTAAGAAACTTCGCCCCATGGGGACTCTCTTTTAAAACAAATGGGGGGGGGGGTGAATGTGGTGAACTACATATACCTGTCTGGACATGCCCCCCCACTGACTGCTCCTGTGGCTCCTCCCACGGACCCCGGTATAAAGACGATTGGAGACACCGCCCCGGCCTCAGTCTCCAGGATGCAGTGTGGTGGTCAATTGCTGATTGTTCTTTCTTCCAGCCAATAAAAGCCTATATCTTGCCTCACATCTACAAGAGTTATTGATGGTGCATCATCGTCCCATGATCCTTTTCCTTCTCCAGCTCTGTATCCCTTTTGCCAATTATCTTTCCAGCTCTTAGCTTCACCCCACCCCCTCCTGTCTTCTCCTATCACTTTGGATTTCCCCCTCCCCCTCCTGCTTTAAAATCTCTTACTATCTTTTCTTTCAGTTAGTCCTGATGAAGGGTCTCGGCCCGAAATGTCGACGGCGCTCTTCCCTATAGATGCTGCCTTGCCTGCTGCGTTCCACCAGCATTTTGTGTGCGTTGCCTGAATTTCCAGCATCTGCAGATTTCCTCGTGTTTGGGAAAGTATGTTATCTATTTTTCTAGATGTGCAGTAAATCTGGTAAATTTAGAATTGGAGGTATTGACCAAAAGTTTAGTTTTGAGAGAAATAGCATGATGTGCTGACCTTTATTATTCAGGTGTTGAGTTCAAGAGTCACAAGGTAATGTTGCAACTCTATAAACCTTAGACCACACTTGGAGTATTATGTTCAGTTAATAATATTTTACAGACCTGAAGAAAGGTCTCGGCCCAAAATGTTGACTGTTTACTTTTTTCCATAGATGCTGCCTAACCTGCTGAGTGCTTCCAGCATTTTGTGTGTGCTACTTTAGACCTTCAGCATCTGCAGGCTTTCTCGTGGTTAGAATGGCTGCGTCACTTTTGCTTGTAATTACTGATATGCTGTTAAGTGCTGCTGAATTACTTCATACTTACCTAAGAGAGTTTGACCAAAGGAGATGAAGGCACTTAAATTGCCGTGTACCTACCTGAGAGGAGATTAACATGCAGAAGGCAGCGTGTGAGTTCATCTGCAGGGAAATGAGAGAACGGCTTAACATTTATACAACTGTCTGGATGATGTATTTAAATTATGAGAAACAAGCACTATATTTAAAGTGGGAAGGTTTGGTGAATGTGTTTCATCTCACTTTTGCGCTGTTGGTGTAATTGGTGGTGAGAATATTCATGTTTAACATACTGGCTGGTATGCATATATTGCTTCTTACTTAAAGTGCTGCAGAGATGTAATGTCAGCATCTAGATGAATTTTAATTTGTATTATGAAAATCAAATTTGAAGAATCTTACTGATCAAGTTTACTTAATTTTACATTCCCTTTTAAAGGGAAAAGATCATCCCTCATCTACTCTGCAGACTAGTCCTCTGTATTTCAGCAAGATCACCATTCATTCTTCTGAACTCTGGATACCATGACTACGACCTGCTTCACTTCCTCTGACGTTTTATAATGAATTCCAGATGCACCCTTCAATGGATAATATCTGAATTTGTGGTTTTTCAGCTTTCCTTATGAGAAGAATTAATTTTTGTTTTTAGTCTCTCAAAACACTTAATTGTTTTAAAATCCTTGATTATATTGCTCTTAATTGAAGTTCAAATGTATCCCTGTTTAGAGGTGCATAATAGAATTTCTTTGGAGGAGATCTCCTTAGAATGCACCCTGCATGGAAGGGCAAATGGTGAGTTTTGGACAGCAAAGCAAGCTGCTAGTGTGACTGGAGATAAGAAACTTTTGCTGCAAGATGACAGGCACTCAGGGTCCATGGAGAGCAAATTCCCCTTCCTCAACAAGGTGCTTTAAGAGATGGGCCCTTTTCTATGCAGTACAACTCTATGATTTCCTGTTAAGAACTTGAGACAGAGGAATGCTTTGTTGCCTAATCTTCTGGTTGGTTGTATTTTCATGAAGCCATCCTTCGACACTGTAACAAAGGAGATGGCTGCACGCTTGGTTGCAGTGGCCTCTCTGGGTCCAACAAATGGTGCAAAAAGTTTTTCCTGGAATCAAGACCCTGTTGGACACTCATAAAAGGAAATACTGCAAGTCTGGTTCATTGGCTCATTGGTGAGTCTGATGGCAGGGGAGCTGTTTATCCCTGGTTGTTGTACAGACAAGGCCCTCATGCCATGGAGTTGCCTATTACAGGCACCCAGGAGAGGAGTTGCCAGAGGTGGCGTGGGAGAGAACAGAGGTGTAGCAGCACGATGGAATTCGTGCTGGGTTGGGGGCTGGCCCTTACAGGCTGACAGTCCTGTTGACGCTTTTCTCCTGTGTTCAGACCACGGAAGACAAGCTGATTCACCTTTATCAGCAACTGCCATAGCACAAGATGAGGAACTGCAGCATTCTTGTTCTTACTGAAACATGGCTGCAGGACAACATCCCATGTGCCATCAGTCTTCAAGCCATACTATTCTGGGACTTGTACTAATATTACTTTAATATAGTACCGTAACTGTGTGTGACTGTATGACCTTCGGCCTTGGAAGAAAGCTGTTTTGTTTAGCTGTATACACATGTATGATTGCATGGCAATTAAACCTGAACTTGTATATTTGGGGTCTGTTTTTAGGAACAGACAGCAGATTAGAATATTCAAGGGGGTTCTGCTGGTTGGGATATGTTGTTATAGTAAGTATGTAATTTTGTAAATTTACCTGATGTCAATGTTAACTAGCTGATTATAGTTTTTGAAACTAGTTGTTTATTATTATCTTTGTGATGAAGAAATATAGAACATTGGGTCAGGAGGGTGATATTCTCTTGGATTTCCCTGGACTCTCCCTTCTGGAGGTTTGCTGTTTGAATGAAGACTTTTATATTTCCCAGTTCCAGATGCTGTATGGCTCAGTTTTAGTCAATCACAGCAGAAGCTTTGCAGAGGGTGCAAACGAGATCTACCATGATGCTTCCTGGAATAGAGGGCATATGTGTTATCAGGAAATGTTGAGTAAATTGGGCTTTCTCTTTGGAGCAGTAGAGAATAAGATGCACATGATAGAGGTGTATTGTATTATAAGATCTTTCAGGAGGACCACAACCTTGTCGGAGGGTTTGGAGATTTGCGTGCCTCAATGGCCCAGAGAGCTATGTTGGCTAGAGTCAGGACTTCATGCTGATTTCTCCAGGTAACCCAGATGGAAACACCTCCTATGCTTCTGTGCAATAATAACAGCCACCATCGCACCTCCCAACATAGAGCGGCTCTTTCTACTTTGATTAACTGTACAAAAACTACTTTGGACCCGGAAAATCTCCACAAGGAAATAAGATGATTATGCATAACGTTCCTACAGAATGACTACAAGGTGAAGGAAATCAATTGGGCCCTTAAAAGGGCCAATGGAAAAACCAGGAAACCTAACAACGAGGAGCTTCCTATTGCTACGGCCTGTTTTCCCTATATTTACTCAGTTTCTGGAAGGATCGGCAGGATCCTGAAGAAATACCAGATTAATACCATCCACAAACTAGTAAGGATGCTCAAATCGCAGCTTATGCAGGTTAAAGATAACCTGGGACTCAGGACAGCTGATGTTTCCAGGATTCCCTGTGAATCCGGAACAGCATTTATTGGCCAAATGGGGCGCATGGAGGAAGCCAGCATCAAGGAGCACAGGAGGGATTACCTGGAGAAATTGGCTGTAGCAGAACATTGCATTTGGAATGGCCAAAGGATTGACTGCAACAGCACAAAACTACTGTGCCAAGCCAGTGGCTCTTGGGACTGCCTGGTGAATGAAGCCACTTTGCATCAGTCTTCACTGTGGAAGACACTAGCAGTATGCCAGATGTTGTAGTGTGTGAAGGAAGAGAAGTGGGTGCAGTTATGATTACAAGGGAGAAGGTGCTCAAAAAGCTGAAAGACCCAAAGGTACATAAGTCACCTGGACCAGATGAACTGCACCCTGGGGTTCTGAAAGAGGTAGCATTAGTGATTGTGGCAGCATTAGCAATGATCTCTCAAAAATCATTGGACTCTGGAATGGTGCCAGAAGACTAGAAAATTGCAAATGTCACTCCACTCTTTAAGAAAGGAGAAAAACTGCAGGAAGGAAATTACAGACCAGTTAGCCTGACCTCAGTGGCTGGGAAGATGTTAAAATCACTTGTTAAGAATGAGGTGATGGAGTACTTGGTGACACAGGACAAAATAGGACAAAGTCAGCATGGTTTCCTTCAGGAAAAATCCTGCCTGATGAACCTGTTCAAATTCTTTGAGGAGCTTACAAATAAGATATATAAAGGGGTTGTAGTGGATGTTGTATATCTGGACTTTCAGAAGGCCTTTGACAAGGTGCCACACATGAGGCTGCTTACAATATTAAGAGCCCATGGTTTTACAGGAAAGTTACTGGCATAGTTAAAGCATTGGCTGATTGGTAGGAGGCAGCGAGTGGGAATAAAAGGCTCCTTTTCTGGTTGGCTGCCGGTGACTAGTGGTGTTCTGCAGGGGTTGGTGTTGGCACCACTTCTTTTTATGCTGTAGATCAATGATTTAGATGATGAAATAGATGGCTTTGCTGCCAAGTTTGCAAATGATATGAAGATTGGTGGAGGAGCAGGTAGTGTTGAGATAACAGATAGGATGCAGAAGGACTTGGAAAGATTAGAGGAATAGGCAAGAAAATGGCAAATGAAATATAATGTTGGAAAATGCATGATCATGCATTTTGGAAGTAGAAATAAATGTGCAGGCAATTTTCTAAACAGGGAGAAAATCCAGGAATCTGAGAAGCGTGGAAACTTGGGAGTCCTTATGCAGAACGCCCTGAAGGTTTACATGCAGGTTGAGTCGGTGATGAGGAAGGCAAATGCCACGTTAGCATTCATTTCAAGAGGTCTAGAATACTAGAGCAAGGATGTGATGTTGAGGCTTTATAAGGCACTGGTGAGGCCTCATTTTGAGTATTGTGAACAGTTTTAGGCTCCACATCTTAGAAGAGATGTGCTGGCATTGGAGAGCGTTAAGAGGAAATTCACAAGGATGATTCCAGGAATGGAAGAGTTATCATATGAGGAATATTTGATGGTTCTGGGTCTGTACTCACAGGAATTTAGAAGGATGAGGGAGGATATCATTGAAACCTTTTGAATGTTGAAAGGGCTAGACAGAGAAGATGTGGAAAGGATGTTTCCCATGGTGGCAGAAGCTAGGACAAGAGGGCACAATGTCAGGATAGAGGTGCGTCCATTCAAAACAGAAATGTGGAAATTAGCCAGAGGGTGGTGAATTTGTGGAATTTATTGCCACATGCAGCTGTAGGGGCCAGGTTGTTAGGTGTATTTAAGGCAGAGATTGATAGGTTCTTGACTGGACATGGCATCAAAGGTAATGGGGTGAAGGATGGGAAATGGGGTTGAGGAGGCGAAAAATAAAGAATCAGCCATGATTGAATGGCAGAGCAGACTTGATGGGCCAAATGGCCTAATTCTGCTCCTATGTCTTATGGAAATAAAACTACAGAAAAATAATTTTAACAAAGATGAAGGTCTTGCTCAAAGTAAGAAGTGGAATTTGATCGTAAACAAGGTGGGACAGTAGAAAACTTATTGGATGAGTACAGGAGAGGTGGATAACAGAGGTATATATACCACCAGACTAAACATGCCTAGGCATCATTGTTGATGAAGATGGCAGAGTTTGTCATTGAAACATTGGTTAAAATTGATACCCGTATCTTGCTAGAAGCCTGAGAAGAGCTTATATGTCAGAGGCAGGTTTTCTACGTGGATAATGGTGGTTGCCTGAAACACACTGCCTGGTTGATAGAGTGCATTAAGGTCATGCCATATATAAGACTGTTAGGTAGGTACTGTCATAGACATAAGATCTAAGAAAATTGTAGAGTTATGGGTGGTGTAGTAGGGAAGTGGCAGATTCATTTTGGAGATTTATATGTATTTGGCAAAACATCTTGGTTGAAAGACCCTTACTGTGCTTTACTGTTCTATGTTATATATTCTAAACCAAGCATTGTATGAACACCATTACCTAGACTGCATTTTTATTTCTGTTTTGTTATTTGAACTCCTGTATCCAGATAGTTAATACGGATCAATAGACTTAATCATTGTGGTATCATACTCTGTTGTGGTTTGTTGTGGTTAAATCATTTCTCATCCCTTTGAATTTTGTTTCATTAGTAAACATGCATGCTTGTTTCAAATTCTCTCAAATCGCTCATGTCCTGGACACGAATTGTTTGAAAGGAACTGAAAACATGCCGAGGGTGGTGAACCTGTGGAATTCATTGCCATCGACAGCTGTGGAGGACAAGTTATTGCAAATACAGTATTTAAAGTGGAGGTTGATATGTTCATAAGAACATAAGAGCATAGGAAATAGGAGCAGTAGTCGGCCATCTGGCCCGTTGACCCTGCTCCGCCACTCAATAAGATCATGGCTGATCTGGCCATGGACTCATCTCCACCTACCTGCCTTTTACCCATAACCCTTAATTCTCCTACTATGCAAAAATCTATCTGACCTTGTCGTAAATATATTTACTGAGGTAGCCTCCATTGTATCATTGGGCAGAGAATTCCACAGATTTACCACTCTCTTCGAAAAGCAGTTCCTCCTCATCTCTGTCCTAAATCTACTCCCTTGAATCTTAAGGCTATGTTCCCTAGTCTCATCTACCAGTGGAAGCAACTTTCCTGCCTCTATGTTATCTATCCCTTTCATAATTTTATGTTTCTATATGATCTCCTCTCATTCTTCTAAATTCATGACCAGTAAGGTTATAGGTTACCAGGAGAATGAGTCTGAGAGGGAATATAAATCTGCCACGATAGCATGGCAGAGCAAACTCGATAGGCTGAATGGCCTCATACTGCTCCTATATCTTATGGTCTAACACAGAACTGTACAGCACAGTACAGGCCCTTCAGCCCATGATGCTGTGATGACATATATAAACCTATATATCTTGCTTCACTCCATGATCAACCTCACACTTCCCTCATACATATCCCATAATCCTCCATTTTTCTTACATTATGTGCATATCTAAGCATCTCTGAAATGTCTGTATTGCCTCAGCCTCTACCACCACCTCTGACTGATGAGTTAGTTGCTCATCACTAAATGCTGCACAGTCTTTTCCTTTGTCACTTCTAAAGCGTTGTTCAATGCCTCTTCTCAGTAGTGGTGAATATGTGATTAATGGATTGTCTGAAAAAATCTGATTTACTAATCTCCTTTTAGCAAAGGAAAGAGAAAGAGGATGGTAGCTCAAGTGAAGGCTCAAAGTGGATAAGATTCTGATGACACCTAATAAGGGTAGACAGGACTGAAATCTCAAGGATCACGTTAAGTTTCCACAAATGGCAGCAAGACCAACTCAGCAATGGCTTAAAACCTTGCCAAGATAGTGAATGGGGGAGGGGGAGGGGTGGGGAGTGGCTAGAAATCTATCATTTGAATAGAGACATTTTTGACTCAGTTCTACTGTTCAATTACATTGACTGCATTGGATTTTTAATACATATAACAAGGAAATTAATTCATTCGGACTACTGCTGAAAGGGTTTAGACCCTGCTAGTTTAGAAAAGTTTCCTGAATATATTTTGAGTTAACAGAAATCAAGAGCTGTTTAATGGGATGCCAGACAAATTACAGAGACTGTAACAAAGACTCTATGACTTGCAAATTATTTTGTATTCACAATAAATCTTGCATAACTTATTTATTTGGCATTTAGGATCAAAAGAGTCCTGTAAAAGTGCTCAAAAATTTGAATTGTTAACATTATAAACATGAAATAATGTACGACACCAGTAAATTTGGCTGCAGTTCAAGAGTTGTTCAAAATATCAAATGGAAACGGCAGACAATAGCATTAAATTTTTCTTTACTAACACAAATAAGTTGAGTTCTAAATGCATTACTTCTTGGAATTGCTGCTTTTCCCTTGCCTCAAATTTTCATCTGCAATATTAGCCTATCACCCAATGTACAATCACCCAGAAGCCTGCAAGATCAGATAGTATTTAAGGATTAATTACCCTATGAGGAAAAAATTATTGAATTTCTAAATGTTTGAGAAAGGTAATCTGATGAGGTTTTATTAAAAGAGCTAAAATAGGTTTAATCGTAAATTAATAAGTATTTTTAATTAGAATGTCTGATCCACTGCCTTTTGAGCAAAGTGATTTTAAATAACAAAAGAACTGCTTTCAATATATAATGTGTTGCAGTTTTTTGGAACATTAAAAATAAAATAGGTGCTCGAACATAAAATAAAAGCAGGCTAATTTCTAAAGACACAAGTAGCTGTAGATGCTGAAACTTGGAGTAACACACAAAGGGCTCAAGGAACTCAGTGGGTGAGGCAGCATCTATGGAGAGAAATGAATAGTTAACTGTTCAGGTCAAGACTCCTCTGAAGCAGGACGTGATGAGCAGAGACTCAATGTAGTGTTGAATTTATTCTGTGGAGTGGCCAGTTTTGTGGGTGGGACCAATTTGCAGAGGTTCTTTTTTCAAACTTTCAGAAACAGAGTTGTGAAAAATCCATGGCGATTGGATGTACAGTACTGTATTTATCAACGTGGAGCAGGGAGAGAGTTTGTAAATCCGGTGGGAGCAAAGGATGTTGGAAATGATGAGGGTAGATCACCGCGGGAGGAGTGTGGGACAGGTGGGGGAGAAGGAATGCCAGGGGCAGGAGTAGACACACCCAGCCCTAAAGCACCAGGCAAGATCATTTGATTCCAGTCAATTGGTTTATTGATCATTACAGCATGTCTTTCTGGTGCTTTGCACTCCCTCCCCTCTCCTTCCCTTTTCCCAACCATGTTTCATCTCTCCTTGCCCCTTCCCACTCTCAGTCTACAATAGAGACCCATATCAGAATCAGATTTATCATCACTCACATCTGTCATTAATGTTTATTTGCAGCAACAGTTCAGTGCAATACATAACATTACTACAGTACTGTGCGAAAGTCTTAGGAACCCTAGCTATATATATGTGCCTAAGACTTTTACACAGTATCGTAACTTAATATTGGACATCTTCAATGAGCCCAATCAAGGTAAGTGGTATCCAATATATCCAAAATAATTCATGTAGTCGACTCTGTGGTGAAAGTTAATGCAGCTAAGTGCTTGAATTATTCTGGTTTATTTTAGTTCAATATGATTTTTAAAAAATATGTGTTGATATTTTACATTAAATTTGGCAATGATTTAACTATTAAAATACTGCTGAAGGATATTTGGCATTCAGAGTTATTTAAAAAGAGCTGGAAGGCCTTATTTCATATTTCCATATGACACTGAAGGGCAGCATTCAGCCATTTCAGTCTATGCTAGCTCACAAAGCAATTCATTCCTCTGCTAATTTTCCCTGTAACCTCTCCTCTCATTCCTGTCAATTCATTCCAGATTTTAAGGTCAATTCAGAGTGGTCAAGCAACCTGTGGGCACATTGGTTAATGGTGTCACAATTGCCTCTGGTGTGCAGGCAAAATCTGGAGGACTTTGAGCACCCAGGAGGAACCCATGTAGTCACAGAGAGAATGTAAAAACTTCACATGGACAACACAAGAATCAGAATTGTTCTGGGATGCTGGAAGTGTATTAGGCAGCAGCTCCACTAGTCATAACTCTGTGCCATTCCTTTGAAGGTTATCAGAGTGATCAGAAGTTGATTGTGGACTTCAGGAAAGGGAAGTTGAGAGAGGACTCGTCACTCTACATTGAGGGCCAGCAATGGAATGAGACAGAAGTTTCAAGTCTCTGGATATCAACACCCCTGAAGATCTACATACTTTGGGCCCAGCCTATTGATGCAGTTATGAAGAAGGCATGCCAGTGGCTATATCTCATTCAGAGTTTGACATCTGCAGACTTACCGTGGAGTGCACTCGAACTGGTTGCATCACTGTCAGGTATGGAGAGGCCATTGCACAGGACTGGAAAAAGCAGCAGAGGGTGGTAAATTCAGCCAGCTCCATCGCAGGCACC
The DNA here is from genome assembly GCF_048418815.1 of Hemitrygon akajei. Classification (NCBI taxonomy): domain Eukaryota; kingdom Metazoa; phylum Chordata; class Chondrichthyes; order Myliobatiformes; family Dasyatidae; genus Hemitrygon; species Hemitrygon akajei. The sequence continues at coordinate 30,178,870 of NC_133129.1, forward strand.
GACAACCCCACCATCAAGGACACCTTCAAAAGGTGGTGCCTCCAGAAGGTGGCATCCATCATTAAAGACTCCCACACTTCAGGACATGCTTTCTCCTCATTAGTGTCATCATGGAGGAGGTACACTAGCCTGAAGATACACACTCAATGGTTCAGCTTCTTGCCCTGGGTCATCAGATTTCTGAACAGTCCATGAACCCATAAACACTACCTCACCATTTTTGCTCTCTTTTTACACTATTTATTTTAATGTCTATATGTACATATATTTCTTATTGTAATATGTAGTATATTTTATGATTCTAGATCTAATCTTGATTCTGATTCATGGTGTTGAGCAGTAGGGTTGTTGGGTTCAATGGGAGAGCGTCTGGAGAGAGTGAGCAAACCACTGCCAGGACCACCCAAACTATCCTCAGTTTCACTGGAGCATCTCATCCAACTGTTGGACAAGCCAGGCTCAAGTCCTTAGGGCATCCGTCTGATGTGAAACCGCTAGACAGACTATGTTTCCCTGTTTATTTTTGAATAACGAGGAGTTAGCACTTACATCCATGGTGATGAACTTTGAAAGGTCGGTGATGAAACTTTTCAACTCCTTCCTGAGCAGTGACTCAGATCCACTCCGATTTGCCTAGCATTACAACAGGTCAACAGCAAGCGCTATTTCGTTGTCTTTTCATATAATCACGGAACGTATAGACAGAGAAGGTTAATACATCCAGATGTTTATTGTCTACAGCTCTGAATTCAGTACTACCATGCCCTCAAAGCTATTGTCCTCGTCAGTTGCCCAACAACCCAACTGTCAATGCTGACCACGGTGTCCACCAGGCTCATCTAATCCCATTTGCCTGGATTTGGCCTGCATCCTTCTAAACATTTCCTATCCATTTATCTGTCCCGATGTATTTTGAACATTGTTTTTGTACCTGCCTCAAACACTTCCTTTGGCAGCTCATTCCATATGATTAGAAAACTGAAAATTATAGAGACATTAAGTCATAAAAAGTACAGCACAGAAACAGGCCCTTTAGCCCATCTAATCCATGCCAAACCATTTAAACTGCCTAGTCCTATCACTCTTCACCCAGACTACTGCCCTCCATGTACCTACCTAAACTTCTTTTAAACGATAAAATTGAGCTTGCATGCAACACATGCACTGGCTGCTCGTTCCACATTCTCACAACAATAATCTGATGAAATATTATATCTAACATGATCTTCAAATAGAACTGACTATAGAGGACACCAGCAGTTTATCTGTACTTAACGTATACTTATGTTTATTATTGCCACAGAAACTTTGTACTCCGTGAGCCTCGAATGAACAAGGAATTTCATTGCACTTTGGTGTATATTCAAGATTGTTTAATATCATTTCCAGTATACTAGTGTAAAGGAGAACAAAATAATTGCTCCCCCAGATCCGATGCAGCAAAAAATAACACATATTAGGATAAAGGACACAGTAATAAAAAGTACTATAAATATTAATGCAAAAGAATGCTTTTTACGAAGATTGATTATATGTACATAATCAGAATCAGGTTTGATATCAGCAGCATATGTCATGATTTGCTGAGTATGTACCTTCAGGCTTTTGTACCTCCTTCCTGATGGTAGCAATGGGAACAAGACATGACCTGAGTGATAGGAGCCCGTAACGATGGGCGCCGTCTTTTTGAGGTGTCGCTCCTTGAAGATGTCCTGAATATTACAGAGGCTAGTACACATAATTGAGCTGACTAAGTTTATAATTCTCTGCAGCTTATTTTGATCCTGTGCAGTAGCCTCCACAGCCCCCCATAGCATGACGGTGATGCAGATAGTTAAAATGTTCTCTACAGTACATCTATAGAAATGTCTAAGTGTTTTTGGTGACAGACCAAACCTCCTCACACTCCTAATGAAATATGGCCACTGCCATGCATTCTTTATAGCTGTATCAATGTCCAGTTTTGATCCTCAGAGATACTGACACCCAGGAACTTGAGAGATCCCTCATATAGGACTGGTGTGCGTTCCCTCGTTTTACCTTTTCTGCAATCCACAATCAATTCTTTACTATTTCTAACATTGAATGCAAAATTGTTGCTGTGACATCACTCAACTAGCTGTTATATCTTTCTCCTGTCTGCCCTCTCACTACCATCTGAAATTCTACCAATGTTAGTTGCATCATCAGCAAATTTATAGATGCCACTTGAGCCATGCCTAGCCACACAGTCATGAGTGTAGAGATTGTAGAGCAGTGGGCTAAGCACACATCCTTGAGGTGCGCCATTGTTGATTGTCAATGAGGAGGAGATGTTATTTTTGATCTGCGCAGATTGTGCTCTTCTGATTAGGAAGTCGAGGATCCAACTGCAAAGTGACATTAGGTTCAAGAATGTCTGAACATAAAGTGACTCTGACAGGAAATGATAAAATAGAGGTAGTGGGGGGTGGGGGGTGTGGAAAGTTGCATTATTGGTGGAGATGTTGATCGGCCTACTGCATAGGGGAAAGTAACTGTTTTTGAGTTTGGTAGTCTTTGCATGGATGCTACACAGCCTCCTCCTTGAGAGGTGTGGGGCAAACTGTCTATGAGCAGGCTGAGTGGGTACCTTCATAATATTGCAGGCTTCTTTTCTCCACCTTTCTCTATGTATGTCCTTGATGGCAGGTAGGCTAATTAATAATCTGCAGCAGATCTGAACCAACCTTTCACCATCACCCTCTGATGATTGTAATCAAAACTGTGAGCTTTTCATTTATGTCTCTGTCATTTAAAACAACTTCAAGGACATTTTTTTGATTTGAAAATTCAAGATAAGTAAAAGACTACTTTCAGAAAATCTTTCAGAAAATTCTCTTTGTTCCTTAACTTGCTCTTTGTCTTCTGCTTAAGGTGTAGTTGTATATGTAAAGGTGGCCTAACATGATCAAGTATATGTTGGAACCATCAAGAAGAATCAAAGGCAGTGCATTCTACGGACCCCTTAGTTAATGGTAGGGATGCATGGTATAAAAAAGGTTGGAAGCCCCTGGTCTACAGAAATTGAAAATGATGGAAAAAACAGACATTTAAGAAGAAGCAGAGGTAACATCCAAGTGCATTCGCTTAGCTGAGATAAAGGAAAGTGAGATTTAATGCAGTTGTTGAACTTTGTTTAGTCTGAAGCAGACAATTTGGGAAGGTTAAAGAGGATCTGGTAGTGTCAAATCTAAAACTATGCTCTCAAGGAAAAGAAATCTGTTTGAACTTTATTCTTTGTAAGGATAAAAGCATATCAGTTGGAAACCAGATGACAGAGCCTTTGTCCACCAAAAGCAGAATTATTTCAAAGAAGAGGTACTTCAACAGTAAGCATTGTCTAGAGAAACAGGGATTGCTCTTTCAGTGAAGAATGTTGAGGGTGGATTTGATGCTGCTGTGGACTACCTCAGATAGAGTAAATAGAAAGTAACTTTTTTCCATTAGTAAATGGTTCCTAAGCCAGACAAGCTCTTTAAAGGGGATGTGAGGATGAAGCTTTTTTTTTGACACTGAGTGTGGTGATGATCTGGAAACTTCTAATGGAAGTAGATGAATCAGTTTCAATGGAAACTGGGACAAGAGTTGAGAGACAACACCATTTCCAGAGGGCATATGTGAGACAACCTCCTGGGTGAATCTGAGGTCATGTAAAGAGCAGTCAACCAAAGATGGCGGATTGGAGACAAGAGAGACTGTGGATGTTGGAATCTGTAGCAACAATCAATCCACAAGAAGAGCTCCGTGGGTTGAGCAGCATCTGTGCAGGGAAATTCACTGCTGATGTTTTGGCTCAAAACCCTGCATCAGGACATTGATAACCAGAATGGATATATACAACAATCCTGTAGTTTGTGAATTCATAAGGCCATCAGACATAGGGGCAGCATTAGGCCATTGAATCTGCTCTCCTATTCCATTATGGCTGATTTATTATCCCTCTCAACCCAATTTTCCTGCCTTCTTCCCATAACTTTTGACACCCTTACTACTTAAGAACCTATAAGCCTTCACTTTGAATATACCCAATGACTTATACCCACAGCCATCTGATATCTGATCAAGATGTCCCATCCAAGCTAGTCCCATTTGCCTGCATTTGGCCCTCATCCTTCAAAAATTTTTGAATCCATTACCTGTCCATTTGTCTTTCAAATGTTGTTATTGTACCTGCCTGAACAACTTCTTCTGGAATCTCATTTCACATGCATATCACCTTTGCATAAAGAAGTGTCCCCTCTAGTTGCTATTAAATCTGTCCCCTCTCACCTTAAACCTGTGCCTTCTAGTTCTTAATTCCCTAACTCTGGGGAAAAGATTGAGGGCATTCACCCTATCTGTACCCTTCATCATTTTATTCACCTCCATAATATCACCTATCACTTACTTATGTTCCAAGGAATAACGGTCCAGCCTGTTCAACCTCTTCCTGCAATTCAGTCCCTCAGGTGCTGGCAACATCCTTATAAATCTTTTCTGTTCTTTCTAGTTTAATACCACCTTTGCTTTAGCATGGCGACCAAACCTGAACACGTGACCATGTGAGGGATAGACTATTACTGCCATAGATTTAGGAAAACATTGTAAACTTCTACTGCTGGAATGAAGGTAATCCTTCACTTTTTTTGAATGAGTGGAATGATTTAAAAAGGACATGAGAATGGGAAATGCATCTAGCTGACAGGTGGAGTGTAGTGTAGGCAAGAATTAAAGGTGCAGTCCATCATAATATCAAAAAAGTGAGTTAAAAATGAAATCTTTTGTGTCTTTTACCACAGTATAAAGGGACAAAATTAATAGATCTGAGAATCTACATGAGTAAAAGCAGCTGTAAGTCTGTCTATTTTCTTCTAGCTGACATGCATGAATTACTTTAATCATAAATTTCATCTCTGCTTCACTATTCTGCTTTCCTACCATTTCCATGCTTTTCAGTACTTTAGTTTGTCATGTTGCTATCATAGTTCTTTCGAAACATGTCACCTTAAATATACTTCATGTTCTTTTAACTTGCACCTTGAAGACTATGATATAAGAACTTGTACTACAATCGTCCCTGAACTTCAGAAACAGAATCACAATCAGGTTTATTATCACTGTCAAATGTCAAGAAATACATTCTTTTGTGGCAGCAGTACAGTGCAATACATAAAATATACTATAAATTACAATAAGAAAAATATACTGTATATCAAAAGAATAAATAAATAGTGCATAAAGAGAGCAAAAGTGGGGAGGCAGTGCTCATCCACTCAGAAATCTGATGGCGAAGGGGAAGAAGCTAAAATGTTGAGTGTGTGTCTTCAGGCTCCTGTACGTCCTCTCCGATTGTAGTAATGAGAAGAGGGTATGGGTCTTTAACGATGGATGCCAACTTATTGAGGCATCCACCTTTTGCAAATGTCCTTTATGGTAGAGGAGGTAAGCAACTGGTTTTAAGTCGCCAGTAACCCGACTTTGTCCCTCCTCCTGTCAGTAGAAACAATTCTGTCAGGCTTAGTAACTAAGCCACACGTAAAAGCCAGGAGCTGGACTCAGCTGTCAGAGGTTATTTGCATCTCACGCCATTGGGAGCATTTAATAGGTGGTGGAAGCTTTTCCCCATTACCACGCCCTGGCTGTAACAACTTTAAGGAACCACCACCTCTCTACCACAGGGACAATCTCTATCGCACTGTTTTAAGACTCTTGAATGTTTCCCTCGTTTGATGAGATGGAATCTTGACCTCACAATTTACCTCATCATAATCTTGCACTTTATGATCTGCTCGCACAGCACTTTCTCTGTAGCTGTTGCATTTCATTCTGCATTCTGTTGTTGTTTTACCTTGCTCTACCTCAGTATGCTGTGTAATGATTTGCCCTGTGTGAAATGTAAGACAGCTTTTCACTGTACCTCAGAATAAAAAGCAATTGCAAATATGTAATTCCATATATGTAGGAGAAGTTTCATTACCCAAGAATAACTAGAATGTGGAACTTGATGCCTTGTACCATGGTCATAAGCAAAATGTTTTACGGTGCCAGCAATTGTCACTGATTGCAAGGGGTTTGCGCGTTCTCCCCATGACGTTTTCCTCTGGGTGTTCCAGTTTCCTCCTACATTCCAAAGACATATGGATTAGGTTTAGTAAGTCGTGGGCATGCTATGCTGACGCCAGAAGATTGGCAACACTTGTGGGCTGCCCAGCGCATACTGGGTCTCACTGCACGTTTCGATGTTTCAATGTACATGTAACAAATAAAGCTAATCTTCTTTTAAAAAGTAACACAAAAGAACTACATATTGATAATCTATCAGCCTTGTTACTTGGGAAGTGCCAAATTTCCTGGGCTGTTATACGCTACCTACACTAACATTCAAACTTATTTTTATATCCCTTTTTTTATAAAACTTGTTCACACAGTAGTGTAATACTATTTCCAGTGTTAAAGCTTAAAGGAAGTGAGAACTGTAAAGGCTGTCTGTGCCAGCTCCTGTGGTAAACCTGCCTACATTTCTGACGCTTCGTGCTCTGGATCTCTGACTGTCTTTTCACCCGGCCCACACTCCAGACCTGGGCCTGGCCGCACTCGGCCACCCTGCCTCGCCTTCCAGACTAATGACTGAGCCCGATTCCGAGGCGATCAGACACCCCCATCGGTCAGGTGTTGGATAATCAGTGTTTTACTTTGGCTTGTAACCACATAAGGGGGAATGGAATAGAAAGAATTACTTCCACTTGACTGAAACTCTCTTCTTGCTGCTGCTTATGATCTTTCAGTCTCAAATGATCTGACGATTGAGATGAAGTTATTTGCAGTAGACAGAATTCACCACTGGATGGTAGGAGCTGTACACAGGCTTAATAAGCATCAGAGCATAAATATCAATAAATCTATATGCACAGCTGCACTTGTCATGATGAGACTATAATATATGCTTTTAATGAAAGAAAAATAAGCTGTTAAATTCATAACCTTTAAGAGACTACTGGGCTGAAATTTTATTTATTCTCCATGTGTTAATCAAATAAAGATTTAAATCCATCTGAAAATATTTTGGTTACGTATGTTTGTAATAAGAGCAAAGAGTTTTGTGATTTTTATTAATATTACACTGTATTAATATTACCTGAACCCTTGTATGAGGGAATACAATGGGAGGAAGTAGGATATAAGATGTATTAAACAAAGTTATTTGGTCATTCAACTGTTTACTCTTTTCCAGAGCTGCTGCCTGGCCTGCTGAGGTGCTCCAGCGTTGTGTGTGTGTGTGTGTGTGTGTGTGTGTGTGTGTGTGTGTGTGTGTGTGTGTGTGTGTGTGTGTGTGTGTGTGTGTGTGTGTGTGTGTGTGTGTGTGTGTGTGTGTGTGTGTGTGTGTGTGTGTGTGTTGCTTGGGTTTCCAGCATCTGCAGATTTTCTCTTGTTTGTGATTAAACGAAGTTTTGTTGGAGCTTTATAAACTCAGATTAGGACTCAACCAAGGTATTGCATTTCCATTCTCGTTGCCTATTATCGGAAGGATGTAGAGGCTTTGGAGAGGGTGTAGAAGAGGATTAGAGGGTATGACCTATAAGGAGAGGTTAGACATTCCTGAGCTGCTTTGACTGGAGTGGTGGAGGCTGAGGAGCGATCTGTTAGAGGATTCTAAATTCTACTGTAGATTAAGCAAAAATGTTTAATAATTGAGGGCATACATTTAAGGTGAGAATAGGTAAACATAGAAACCTTGAAAATCTACAGCACAATACAGGCCCTTCGGCCTGCAATGCTGTGCCAAACATGTACTTACTTTAGAAATTACCTCAGGTTACCCATAGCCCTTTGTTTTTCTAAGCTCCATGTAACTATCCAGGAGCCTCTTAAAAAACCTTATTGCATCTGCCTTCACCACTGTTGCCGGCAGCCCATTCCACACACTCGCCACAAACCTATCCCTGACATCTCCTCTGTACCTACTTCCAAGCACCTTAAAACTGTGCCCTCTCATGTTAGCCATTTCAGCCCTGGGAAAAAGCCTCTGACTATCCACACGATCAATGCCTCTCATCATCTTATACACCTCTATCAGGTCACTTCTCTTCCTCCGTTGCTCCAAGGAAAAAAGGCCGAGTTAACTCAACCTGTTTTCATAAGCCATACTCCCCAACCCAGGCAACATCCTTGTAAATCTCCTCTGCACCCTTTTTGTAGCTTCCACATCCTTCTTGTTGTGAGGTAACCAGAAATGAGCACAGTACTCCAAGTGGGGTCTGACCAGGGTCCTATATAGCTATAACATTACCTCTCAGCTCTTAAACTCAATCCCACAGTTGATGAAGGCCAATGCACTGTATGCCTTCTTAACCACAGAGTCCGCCTGTGCAGCAGCTTCGAGTGTCCTATGGTCTTGGACCCCAAGATCCTTCTGATCTTCCACACTGCCAAGAGTCTTACCATTAATATTATGTTCTGCCATCGTATTTGACCTTCCAAAATGAACCACCTCACACTTATTTGGGTTGAACTCCATCTGCCACTTCTCAGCCCAGTTTTGTATCCTATTGATGTCCTGCTGTAACCGCTGATAGTCCTCCACACTATACACAACACCCCCAACCTTTGTGTCATCAGCAAATTTACTAACCTATCCCTCCACTTCCTCATCCAGGTCATTTATAAAAATCACAAAGAGTAGGGGTTCCAGAACAGATCCCTGAGGCTCCCCACTGGTCACCGACCTCCATGCAGCATGAACCATTCTTTCCCAGTTCTGAATCCACAAAGCAATGTCTCCTTGGATCACATGCCTCCCTAATTTTACAATAAGCCTGGCATGGGGTACCTTATCAAATGCCTTGCTGAAATCCATATACACTACATCTACTGCTCTACCTTCATCCATGCGTTTAGTCAAATCCTCAAAAAAATTCAATCATGCTCATAAGGCATAACCTGCCTTTGACAAATTCATACTGACTATTCCTAATCATATTATTCCTCTCCAAATGTTCATAAATCCTGCCTCTCAGGATCTTCTTCATCAATTTACTTACCACAGAATTAAGACTCACTGGTTTATAATTTCCTGGGCTATCTTTACTCCCTTTCTTGAATAAGGGAACAATATCTGCAACCCTCCAATCCTCTCCCATCCCCATTGATGATGCATAGATCATTGCCAGAGGCTCAGCAATCTCCTCCCTCGCTTCCCACAGTAGCCTGGGGTATATATTTTCCAGTCCTGGTGACTTATCCATCTTGATGCTTTCCAATAGCTCCAGCACATCCTCTTTCTTCATGTCTATATGCTCAAGCTTTTCAGTCTGCTGCAAGTCATCCCTACAATCATCAAGGTCCTTTTCCATAGTGAATACTGAAGCAAAGTTTTCATTAAGTACCTCTGCTACCTCCTTCGGTTCCATACACACTTTTCCACTGCCACACTTGATTGGTCCTATTCATTCAAGGCTTATCCTTTTGTTCTTCACATACTTGTAGAGTGCCCTTGGGGTTTTCCTTAATCCTGCTCGCCAAGGCCTTCTCATGGCCCCTTCTGGCTCTCCTAATTTCATTCTTAAACTCCTTCCTGCTAGCCTTATAATTTTCTAGATCTCTATCATTATCAGGTAAGTTCAAAGGAGACATGTGGGACAAGATTATTACCCAGAAAATGGTATGTGTCTGAAGTGCATTGCCAGGAGTGATAGTGGAGGCAGATATAATAGAGGCACTTAAGAGGCTCCTAGGTAGGCACATGACTATTCAGAAAATGGAAGGACCAGCTTCAGGCAGAATGCATTACCTTAATTAAGCACCTGTAGTTTAAATAATTTGGCACAACACTGTGGACTGAAGGGCCTGTTCCTGGGCAATACCACTCTATGTTCTGAAGTAAGATTCTAGAAAGTGAACTGTCACATGAGGGCAATTTGTCAAATGCTCCTTGGTTCTCACCTGCCCCACTTCCAGCCGGGATATGAAGGAATTCGTATCTGTTCCATGCAGGACGGAAAATTGAGATTTGCAAGTTGATTCCTGTGATTAATGCTTAGAACTTTGAACAGTAAATTGTACTGCACGTGAACAGGCCATTCAACCCATAACATTTGATCTAATCATGATGACAAATCAAGGTATTCCCTTCTGCCTGCACTTGACCCAATTTTTTCCATTCACTAACTTCCAAACACATTTTTACTTCATATCTAGATGTGTCCAAACATTCTTCCAATGTTAAAGTTTAAAGGACATGAGAACTGTAAAGGCTCTCAGCCTTTCATTTAAATGTTGACTGAAGTTCAAGTCAAGTGAATTACTTTCTTGTGACTTGAATTTCAGTCAAGTGGAAGTAATTCCTTCTATTCCTTTCCCCTTATGTGATTACCTAGCTACAGTAGAACTTTGATTATCCCACATCATTATGCCTGTCTGAAAGCCTGTTAAATGCCATCATCATTGTTGCTTTGACTACTACCCCGATAGCGTCCTAATATTTATCATTCTCTATGTAAAAAGAAAACTTGTCCCATAATCTCTTTTTAACTTTTCACCTCTCACCTTAAAGCTCTGTCCTTTAGTATTTAGTTATTTAACTCTGGGAAAAAGATTACGATTGTCAATATGTCCCTCACATATACACTTCTTTCATAAACATTTTAAATAAACTTCTATATGATGACTCCTCTGCTTGTAATGGTCTCTCCGGGCAGCATCTCCATCATTGTCCCTGCACTTAAGAAAGCCAAGGTAGTATGCCTGAATGATTGGTGCCCTGTCACACTCACCTCAATTATAAGCCAATGATCTGAGACGCTGGTTAAAGCCAATATCTACAGCATGATACCACCTACACTGGACCCCCTACAGTTCACCTGTCGATGGAACCAGAGTACCGACGACGCCACAGCCACAGCACTGCACACCATCCTCACTCACCTGCAGAAGAGGGATGCATACATTAGGATGCTGTTCCCAGACTATAGTTCAGCATTCATAATTCCCTCCAGACTTAACAAGAAGCTGAGAGACCTCGGCCTGAGCTCCACCTTGTGCAGCTGGATCCTAGACTTTCAATCAGATTGCTGACAGGTGGTAAGGATGGGCTCCCTCACCTCTGCCCCTCTGACCCTCAACACAGGTGCCCCCAGGGTTGTGTTTTGAGTCCCCTTCTGTACTCCCTTTACACTCACGACTGTGCTGCCACACACAGCTCCAACTTGCTGATCAAATACAAAAATGACATAACTTTAATTGGCCTTATTTCTAGCAGTGATGAGACAACCTACAGAGGAGAGGTTGACACCCTGACACAATAGTGCCAGGATAACAACCTCTCCCTCAATGTCCAAAAAGACAGAACAGCAGGTTGTAGATGACAAGAGGAATGGCGATAGGCTTGCCCCAATCAACATCAATGGGTCTGACATTGAGCGGGTGAGTAGTTTCAAGGTTCTCAGTTTACACATCTCATCTGGACTGTACACACCAGCTTTGTGGCAAGAAAAATACAACAGCACCTCTTTCACCTCAGGCGACTGAAGAAGTTCTGCATAGGCTCCCAAATCCTCAAGACCTTCAAAAGGGTCATCATTGAGAGCATGCTGGCTGGCTGGATCACTGCCTGGTATGGGAACTGCACCAGCCTTGATCGCTGGGCGCTGCAGAGAGTGGTACGGACAGCCCAGTGCATCTGTGGATGTGGACTTCCCTCCATTGAGGACATTTACAGCAGCAGGTGCAGAAAGAAGGCCTGGAAGATCATCGGGGGCACCAGTCGCCCCAACCATAAACTGTTTCAGCTGCTTCCATCTGGCGAACGGTACCACTGCATTAAAGCCAGGACTAACAGGTTATGGGTCAGCTTCTTTCTACAAGACATTGTGGCGATCCACTTTCCAGCGCACTCGAACCGGCTCACAAAACGGTGCACGCCGGCAGAGAGGCCGGCCCCAAAAAGGGCGCCAGGCCTTCTTCACCAGCAAAGGGAAAAGCCCGCGCGCGGGAAGGGACTGTGAATATGCGCCCCCTACAGCATTCCCGCCCAGGGAGGGCAGAAATGGGAAGGCTTAAAGGCGAGGCTGCGAAGTTTGAATAAAGCTTTAACGCAACTGCAACTCACCGTCTGTGTGTCGTTATTCCAGCGCTGTGTGTAGCACACAGCTACAACATTAGACTTTTAAATTCACGTGTCTGTACATTGTGACAGAGTCATAACGCAAAGATCTTTACTCTCTCACGTTGTGGGATGGATATAAGATTTAAATAAATTCTAAATTCTTGGTAAAAACAAGAAGTATGACAATAATAAGCCAATTTAACAATTTGAATAACATAGCTTCATTCAAATAAACTGACAGCTAGCAACTTAAATGGAAACTTCAAAATAGACATGATTTTATTTATCTGATTAACCAATGTGAACTAATAAATCAAGAAGTAACTTACTGGAAGTCTGAAGTCTGAAATAAAAAAATACTGGTCAGCTGGTAGCTGTAGAGAGAAGAATAGGGTTAATGTTTCAAATACAAAAAAAAACCTTGCATCAGAACTACAAGCATTTAGAAATAAAGCAAGTAAAATAACATTTTCTGTCATTCATTTGCCTACGTCCTCTGAATCAAAAGAAAATGTCAATTTATGTCCCGCTATTTGGGCCAGTACATTTATTTAAATAAAACATATGCTGACACATCAAAGATGGTTAGGTTGAGTTGGCTCATTAATGAATTGAATTCGAGGCTGACTGGAGAATGTCATGGATAGAACCCAAGAGCCTCGGAATCTGAATCAAGTTTGTATATCACTGACATATGACACAAACAATTACTGTAAGTCACAATCGTAAACAAACAAACAAATAAATAAATAGTGCAAAATAGGAATAGCTAGGTAGTATTTATGGGTTCATGGACCACACAGAAACCTGATGGAAGAGGGAAAGAAGCTGTTTCTAAAACACTGAGTGTGGATCTTCAGGCTCCATATTTCATACATACTTACAGTGATGGCTCCAAGGGTAGTCATAGCCGAAGGGTGGTAGTAGGGACGAGCTCCCACTGCTAAACAAATGCTCTTCATGGCGTGCGTGTCAAACAGCCTCTGACAACCAAGTCCAACTCCTGGCCTTCAAGTGTGGCATAGTTCTTATGCCCAGTGGAGCTGTTCACACTGACAGGAGAAGGGGCAAAGGTAGGCCACTGGCGCCTTAAAACCAGTTGCTCCGGGCAGAAGGGGCTCGTTAACCATGGATTTGGAGAGGGAAACTCTGATTACAAACCCCCACTCACGGGAAAGGGTTCGGGAGTAAATCCGGAGTCAGAGTCCTAAAGGCGGCTGACTGCTGTAGCCAGCACCAGCATGGCAACTCCTGCGCCAGACGAGAAAGAAAACAAATCAAATAAGACAACTCCCCTCAAGCTGAGATGTTGGAATGTCCCGCACAATGATGACTGGACTTGAACAGCGGACATTAACGAGTTTCTAAGGCTCAAGGTAGATATAGCTGCCCTACAAGAAACACGTTTGGTGGATTCAGGTGCACCGAAGGAAAGGGACTACACATTTTTCTGACAGGGAAAGAACCAAGATGAGCCCTGTAAGCATGGAGTGTGTTTTGCCATCGGGAAATCCTTGTTGCAAATGGTGGAGCCACCAGAAAATGGATCAGAATGACTTACGACTCTCCGCCTACACACCAGTCATGGCCCAATATCTCTCATCCGTGTGTATGCCCCTACCTTGAACTCCACCTCTGAGGCAAAAGACATGTTCTGCGACAAATTAGAAGCTGTTGTCAGGAATATTCCCAGTGATGAGCACCTCGTTCTCCTTGGTGACTTCAACACCAGAGTGGGAGCCGATAATGATTTCTGGACATCTTGTCTTGGCCACTTTCGAATTGGCAAAATAAATGAAAAATGGACAACGTCTCCTGGAGTTCTGCTCCTATCACAGCCTGTGTGTAACTTTCAGATGAAGTACAAGGTCTCATGACGACATCCGCCAGCGAATCAACCTCGGCTGCTGCCAGTCGTGAGTCCGTGAAGTCCCCACAACCCAGCATATCGACTGCTGCCAGTTGCAAGTCCGCGCAGTGTTACTTCTGCGGACTCGAAAAGCACCCCCAAAAATGCTGCCCGGCCCGAGAAGCGACCTGCTCCAGCTGTGGAAAGAAGGGCCACTTCGCCAAGGCCTGTAAGTCCAAACCACGAGCGGTGTCGAGCAGCGCCGCGTGTGAGGCATGGGGGTCGCCATCTTGGTCGCCGCCACCTCGCCCCGCCTCCGACCCATGGGTGTTTACCGGGCACCAAGACTGCGATGCAACTCTGGCCTCCATGACCCTCAACCAAAGCACTCCACACCAGCTCGCAAGGTCAATGATGGACATTCTGGTGGAGGGGCACAGGACTAGCTGCCTGTTTGACACGGGCAGCACTGAGAGTTTTATTCACCCGGACACAGTGCAACGCTGCGAACTCGTGACACATCCGGTAAGCCAGAAGGTCACCATGGCTTCTGGATCGCATTCCACAGACATCTGGGGGGGGGGGGGGGTTTGTATAGCAACATTGGTGGTGCAGGGCACAGAATATCGGAACTTTGCTTTACTGGTCATGCCACAACTGTGTGCCCCTGTGCTATTGGGGCTCGACTTCCAGAGCCACCTGAAAAAAGTGACAATGGAGTATGACGGGCCCCTCTCACCACTCACTGTCAGAAATCCTCAGTTTTGTGGGACTTCGTTATATACCCTGCTACTGACCACACACACACACACCGACCTGCACGTCCCACCCAACACCATGCCAACGGCCGCGCTATTGACACCACTTGCAGCCTCTCCACCCTCAAGATCCCTCCCCCACCACTGTTCGCCAACCTGACCCCTGACTGTAAACTTGTGGCAACTAAAAGCAGGAGGTACAGCGCGGGGGACAGGGCCTTCATTAAGTCGGACGGGCAGTGGCTGCTCAGGGAGGGGATCATTGAGCCAAGCACAAGTCCTTGGAGGGCCCAGGTGGTCGTTGTTCAGACAGGGCAGAAAAATAGGATGGTCGTGGACTATAGCCAGACCATCAATAGGTTCACGCAGCTTGACACGTACCCTCTTCCCCGCATCGCGGGTATGGTCAACCAGATAGCTCAGTACAGGGTGTACTCGACCATAAACCTGAAATCCGCTTACTATCAGCTCCCCATCCGCCCAGAGGACTGCCCCTACACCGCCTTTGAGGCGGGCGGCAGGCTCTATCACTTCCTGCGCATCCCCTTCGGTGTCAGGAATGGTGTCTCTGTCTTCCAGAGGGAAATGGACCGGATGGTGGACCAGTGCCCACTGAAGGCCACATTTCCCTATCTGGATAACATCACCATCTGTGGTCACAACTGGCAGGATCACACCAACCTCCAACAATTTTTCCAAGCGGCCAAAGCTCTTAACCTCACCTATAACAGGGACAAGTGTGTGTTCAGAACCACCCGACTTGCTATCCTTGGGTATGTCGTGGAGAGCGGGGTCATTGGCCCTGACCCTGACCGTATGCGCCCCCTGTTGGAACTCCCTCTTCCCACCACCCTCAGAGCCCTTAAACGGTGCCTGGGCTTCTTTTCCTATTACGCCAAATGGGTCCCTCACTACGCAGATAAAGCCCGCCCCCTGGTTAAGTTCACCGCATTTCCCCTCTCAGCCGAGGCCTGAGCGGCCTTCAGCCACATTAAAGGGGACATTGCCAAGGCAACGATGCATGCGGTGGATGAGACCATTCCCTTCCAAGTAGAGAGTGACGCCTCCGATTTCGCGCTGGCTGCTACCCTCAATCAGGCAGGCAGGCCAGTAGCATTCTTTTCTCGTACCCTTCAAGGCCCTGAAATTCGGCACTCCGCGGTGGAGAAAGAAGCCCAGGCCATAGTGGAAGCTATTAGGCACTGGAGGCACTATCTCGCTGGCAAAAGGTTCACCTTGCTGACCGACCAGTGCTCAGTTGTGTTCATGTTCAGCAACCAACAGCAGGGCAAAATCAAAAATGATAAAATTTTACGGTGGAGAATGGAACTCTCCACCTACAACTATGATATCCTGTATCGGCCTGGAAGGCTCAATGAGCCCCCTGATGCCCTATCCCGGGGAGCATGTGCCAGCGCGTAGCTCAACCGGCTATACGCCCTCCGTGCAGATCTTTGCCACCCAGGGGTCACCCGACTTTACCATTTTGTGAAAGCCTGGAACCTGCCTTACTCCCTTGAGGACATCAGGACGATGACCAGGGACTGTCAAGTCTGCACTGAGTGCAAACCGCACTTCTACCGTCCTGAAAAGGCGCAACTTATCAAGGCCACCCGCCCCTTTGAGCGACTGAGTGTCGACTTTAAGGGCCCCCTTCCCTCCACCGACCGCAATGTCTACTTTCTCAGCATAACCGACGAGTACTCGCGGTTCCCCTTTGCCATCCCCTGCCCCGATACCACTGCCACGTCCATCATAAAAGCCCTGCGCCAGCTCTTCACTCTGTTCAGATATCCCTGCTACATCCACAGTGATAGAGGGTCCTTCTTTATGGGTGACGAGCTGGGTCAGTACCTGCTGGCTAGGGGTATTGCTACTAGTAGGACCATGAGCTATAATCCCCGGGGGAATGGATGGGTGGAGAGGGAGAATGCCACTGTGTGGAAGGCCACACTCTTAGCCCTTAGGTCAACGAGATTGCCGGTCTCTCGCTGGCAGGAGGTCCTCCCCAAGGCACTCCACTCCATCCGCTCCCTGTTATGCACGTCCACCAATGCCACCCCTCATGAGCGACTCTTTTCTTTTCCCAGGAAGTCTGCCACTGGGACCACCCTACTGGCTTGGCTGATGTCCCCAGGGCCAGTGCTGCTCCGGAAACATGCGAGGAGCAATAAATACTCCCCGATGGTTGAGAGGGTTCACCTACTTCATGCGAACCCCCAGTATGCCTACGTGGTCTTACCTGATGGGCGGGAGGACACGGTCTCCGTCCGTGACCTGGTACCTGCAGGAGCACCAGACCCCTACCCCAAACACTCCACGGTGATTATGAACCCCGTACCCACCAATGTATATACCCACGAGACACTGCACACACCAAGCCCTACACAGACTCCTCATGACACTCCCACACCGGGCGCCACGCACACGCATGAGAGATTACTGATGCTTAACGGGCTGGCACCTCAAGTCAGGCCGGAGCCGGCACAACCACCGTCGCCGGCACAACCACCGTCACCGGTGCTACGTAGATCACAGCGACAGATTCGACCGCCTGATAGATTTAACCTGTAAATATACTTGTAAGAAACTTCGCCCCGTGGGGACTCTCTTTTAAAACAAAGGGGGGGGGTGTGAATGTGGTAAGCTATGTATACCTGTCTGGACACGCCCCTCTGCTGACTGCTCCTGTGGCTCCTACCACAGACCACTGTATAAAGGCAATTGGAGGCACTGCTCCTCCCTCAGTCTCCAAGATGTTGTGGTCACTTTTGCTGCTTATAAAATCCTATTGTTCGCCTCCCGTCTCCGTGAGTTATTGATGGTGCATCACCCAGAAATAAATCTGACTATGAATCAATGAGATACAACTTCTGAAGAATGACTGGTTCACATCCATGACTGCAACCTCTGCACAGTGATCCACTTACTTATTCCATTTATCTATTTATTTAAGATACAGCGCAGAACAGGCCTTACATGCCGAATGAACTGTGTTGCCTAGCAACCCACACATTCAACACCAGCCTAATCACAAGTCAATTTACAATGACCAATTAACCTACTAACTGGTACGTCTTTAACTGTGGGAGGAAACCACAGTTTCCTGGAAATCCACTTGGTCACGGGAGAACGTACAATCTCCATCCAGAATTGAACTCTGAACTCCAATGTCTCAAGCCATAATGCTACAGTGGCACCCATCTGCCTTGCTGATTGAAGCAACATTGGGCCACCCAAAATAACTCTCTCCAGCAGCAGTTACTCTGCAATGAATGTAGTCACACTGTCTTAAGTGAATGAACTCTGTCCTGACTGTAGTATCTCTGTTCTGACTGTCGTATGTCTGTCCTGACTGTACCATCTCTGCCCTGACTGTAGTAACTCTGCCCTGACTGTAGTAACTCTGTCCTGACAGTAGCATCTCTGTCCTGACTGTAGTAACTCTGCCCTGACTGTAGTAACTCTGTCCTGACTGTAGTAACTCTGTCCTGACTGTAATACCTCTGTACTGAGTTGCAGATTGATCGTGCTTGTTGCTGTGCTGTGCTTGTTGTATTGCTGTAGGCATCACCATACCAGGTTGCTGAACCTCAGTGCTAAGCTTGTTTTATTGCTGTGGGTATCACCGTACGAGGTTGCTGTAGGTATCACCATGCCAGGAACTAGTTTGGGGACTCAAGGAATCAGAATCAGAATCAAATGTATTAACACCGACCAACATATGTCATAAAATTTATTGCTTTATGGTTGCGCTTCAGTGCAAGACATAAAAAATTCTATAAGTTACATTAAAAATAATTAAATAGTGCAAAAGAGGAATATTGAGTTAATATTAATGAGTCCCGATGAAGAATCTCAGCCTAAAACATCAACTCTTTATTCCTTTCCATAGTTGCTGGCTGACCCACTGAGTTCCTCCAGCATTTTGTTTGTGTTCCTCTGGATTTCCAGCATCTATAGAATCTCTTGTGTTTATACTGAGGTAGCAGTCATGGGTCATTGGACCATTCATAAATCTGGGTGCAGAGGGGAAGAAGCAATTCCTAAAATGTTGATAGCGAGACTTTAGGCTCCTGTAAGGTAGTAATGAGAAAAGGGATGTCTCAGATGAGTGTCCTTCATATTGAATGCCTTAATCGTGAATCAGATTCAGAACCAGGTTTATTATCACCGACCTGTATTATGTGAAATTCTTTATTTGGTAGCAACAGTACAGCACAAAGACAAAAATTACTATAAATTCCCAAAATAACTAAATAGTGAAAAAAGGAATAACAAGGTAGTGTTCATGGACTGTTCAGAATTTTATGTTCAGAAGGAAAGAGGCTGCCCCTAAACATTTACTGCTGGTCTTCAGGCTTCTGTACCTCCTCCTCGGTGGTAGTAATGAGAAGAGGGCATATCCCAGATGGCGAGGGCCCCTAATGATAGAGGCTGCTTTCTTGGCACACTGCCTTTTGGATGAGGGCTGAACATAAAGAAACGTGAGGCACAATAAGGACTGGGATTGTAAAGCATGGTGTCACTTGACTGGGTCATAGGATAGTAGGGTAATTAAAAGTCATCACTGTTTATTTTTAATCTTGTTTCATGATATGAATCTGAGATTATTCCATACGGAGAAAGCAGATGTAAATTGAAGCTCATATAAAGGGAATCACTGATAATTGAAGGTTACTACATACCCTTACTTAGTGTTCTAATTACCCTTAATTTACACGTTTAAAGAGCTATTTGCCAAAATGTAAAAATAGCTAATGAAGTCTTGCCCACAGACAAATTTTAATTTATGCATTTATTAATTAATGCTAAAACCTAATTAGCATCAAAATTAATGACTAGTATGCCCTGTAGCAAATGAAATTAAATGCTTGGAAGGAAGGACAATCTCTCTTCTGCTTTTTACCGTCTTCTTTTATGAATGTTGTCACTGAGATAAGTATTTCTGAATGAGATGTTTATCCTGAGTATATTTTGATGATCTACTTGCCAATTGTTCTGGTTTTTATCAGTGTTTACAAGATCATATTCATAAAGTGTGCAGTAATGCAATCTTCTGTTACCGTACCTAATAAATCTCCACATTCATTTGTGCTGTTTCCAATGTGTTAACGTGTTATTAGTGTTTCAGGCCAAAACATTTGACCAGCAAACGACTGAGAGATTACTTCATTGGACCCCCCTCCTCAGTGGCCTGTGGTAGGCATTTCGATAGTGTGCCCTTTCCCCACAGCGTATTTGTGATGACTACACCAAGTGTCAGTGCATGCACCTTGGAGAGCTCTATTCGACTGCATTCACATGCACGCTGCTCCTCAGAATGAAAGACCAGCAAGTTTCAGGCATCTTCCTGGGGTTCCCAAAATAACTAAGTAGTGAAAAAAAGGAATAACAAGGAATGGACAGGAGGAGGAGTATAGGAAACTGATACAGGACTTTGTGATATGGTGCAACTCAAACTACCTGTGTCTCAATATCACCAAGACCAAGGAGATGGTGGTGGACTTTAGGAGATCTAGGCCTCATATGGAGCCAGTGATCATTAATGGAGAATGTGTGGAGCAGGTTAAGACCTACAAGTATCTGGGAGTACAGTTAGACGAGAAGCTAGACTGGACTGCCAACACAGATGCCTTGTGCAGGAAGGCACAGAGTCGACTGTACTTCCTTAGAAGGTTGGCGTCATTCAATGTCTGTAGTGAGATGCTGAAGATGTTCTATAGGTCAGTTGTGAAGAGCGCCCTCTTCTTTGTGGTGGCGTGTTGGGGAGGAAGCATTAAGAAGAGGGACGCCTCACGTCTTAATAAGCTGGTAAGGAAGGCGGGCTCTGTCGTGGGCAAAGTACTGGAGAGTTTAACATCGGTAGCTGAGCGAAGGGCGCTGAGTAGGCTACGGTCAATTATGGAAAACTCTGAACATCCTCTACATAGCACCATCCAGAGACAGAGAAGCAGTTTCAGCGACAGGTTACTATCGATGCAATGCTCCTCAGACAGGATGAAGAGGTCAATACTCCTCAATGCCATTAGGCTTTACAATTCAACCGCCAGGACTTAAGAACTTTTTAAAAGCTATTATTAATGCTTTTTGAGATAGTGATTTAGATGCATATCATATTTTTTACTGAGTTAAGTATTGTATGTAATTAGTTTTGCTACAACAAGTGTATGGGACATTGGAAAAAAAAGTTGAATTTCCCCATGGGGATGAATAAAGTATCTATCTATCTATCTATCTATCTAGTGTTCATGAACAAGTTAGTGTTCATGGGTAGAGGCAGATACATTAGGGCCTTTTAAGAGACATTTAGATGTAAGTGAAGGAGTGCAGTTAGCATTGTCAGTTCACCTATCCATTGCTGAAGAGGTTAGACCACAAAAGATGACTAGTTCTCCTTCTTGATGTGTCCCATCAATTGGCCAATTTATGGCTTTCCTGGTACACCTCAATAGTAAAAAATTGTTGATATGTAGTTATTAATCTGGCAACTGATTTTACTTCTATCCCTATTTTATGGTTAAGACACAAAGTGCTGGAGGAACTCATCAGGGCAGGCAGCATCTGTGAAGGGGAATAAGCAGTTGATATTTTGGGCTGAGACCCTTCATCAGAGCTGGAAAGGAAGGGGGAGAAAGCCGGAATAAGAGGGTGGGAGGAGAGGATGGAGCATAGTCTGGCAGGTGAGAGGTGAAAACAGGTGAGGGGCGAAGATGTTTGGATGGGGAGGTTATTATGTTTGACTTCAGTTGGTATACAAACAATGAAGAGCTACATTTTTCCTTTTACAAATGAGATTTATTCAAAGATTGCATGATTACA
Source organism: Hemitrygon akajei (assembly GCF_048418815.1). Classification (NCBI taxonomy): domain Eukaryota; kingdom Metazoa; phylum Chordata; class Chondrichthyes; order Myliobatiformes; family Dasyatidae; genus Hemitrygon; species Hemitrygon akajei. The sequence continues at coordinate 30,200,399 of NC_133129.1, forward strand.
ATACTTCAATATGCCACTATCCGCACAATTTACTTTCACCAGCTTTCAATTACAATACACTTGAAGATTGAAGATTCAAGTTTATTTTTTACCTGTGCGTCAACACATACAGTGAAATACATCATTTGCTTTTAATCCACCACACCCGAGAGTATGTTGGGGGCAGCCCACACGGTTTGTCACACAGTCCAGCTCCAACAGAGTTATCATTATCTAGAATGCACTCAAGCCTTGTGGTGCTTGCCAGTACCAAAGGCCTCTAATGTATCCATGGATACCACATGCTCCTTCTCCATGGAAACATGCGCAGTGACATAACCCCAGAAGTGGGGTAGGTAATTGGCTTGGACACAGCACTCGACTGCCCGCCACCACAATGAGAGCTATAGTATGGTCTGTCATTTCACTAACACTTATTTTATTCTATTGTATCACCCCCACTGAGTCTCAATAATAAGCAGCACACAAGCTACCTGCAGCAGTTGGAAAGCATTCAAAGACTCATTGTGTGACTCTGAGCCAGCATTCAATTCCTTGTGGAAAGAGCCTGTTTAATGATGTGATTACTCTTGAAGTGTTGCCACTGTCTCCAAAGCTCAGTCTATTAATGGATAAAGGTATAAATGTTCAGAAGGTCAGGCAATGTCCAAAGGAAAGGTCGGCCTTTCATGTGGGGCTCATCATCAGAACAAATGTTACCTATGGACATTGTTCAGCAATTCCTGAGGATGGTTCTCAATATTATTTGTTACTGTATTCCCTGGAGCGGAAGGATAATTGATGGCATCCAGATCTCCTCATTGATCTCTCCCTGTGCCTGTCCTTTCATAGCACGGTCTAGCTTCACTTTGGCAAGTCAGTGCATAATTTGGAAGATTTGGAAATGCTCATTAGCGTATAATGAAAACAAGAAATGTTAAAAAAGAAGTGATATTTAAGTAGCTATCTAAGTTTGCACCACAGATTACAAAGATTATAGAACATAGAACAGTACAGCACATTACGGGACCTTTGTTGTGCTGAAGTTTTAACTTACTGGAGGATGCTGCCAGAATGCTGGGTCTCAGGCAAGGTTTAATTGACATGGTTTTTGGATTGGACTCTGCAGTTCACATTATGATATGTTTCTGGTTTCTGGTCACTCCTTTTTTGTTGCTATTTTGTGTGATTTTTGATTGGGGTGGTCTGGCTCTGCATCCTGAAATTTACAAATGGCACAGCGCTAAATTGAACTGAATATGCCTGGACTGTTACAATAATATGTTGTTTGCTGTTTCACGTTATGTGCTTTCTGCTAGCTATTTTTGCTGTTTGTGCGTTGGGTGTTTGATGTTTTACTTTGAATGGCTTCCATGATTTTCTAATCACAAACAAGAGAAAATCTGCAGATGCTGGTTATCTTTGCAAATGGAACAAGTGCTACATCTGCCTCACACCTCCTCCCTCACTACCATTCAGGGCCCCGAGCAGTCCTTCCAGACGAGGCAACACTTCAGCTGTGAGTCTGTTAGGGTCATATACCGTGCTCAGTGCTCCTGGTGTGGCCTCCTGCATATCAGTGAGACCCGATGTAGACTGGGAGACCGCTTTGCTGAGCACCTATGCTCCATTTGCCGGAAAAAAGCCGGGTCTCCTGGTCCTCACCCATTTTAATTCCACTATCCATTCCCATTCTGATACGTCCATTGATAGTCTCCTCCACTGTTGTGATGAGGCCATACTTACGTTGGAGGAACAACAACTTATATTCCATTTGGGTAGCCTCCAACCTGATGGCATGAACATCGATTTCTCAAACTTCTTGTAATGTCCCCACCCCCACCCTCTCCTTCACTGTTCCCCATCCCCTTTTCCCTCTCTCACCTTATGTTCTTGCCCATCCATCACCTCCATCTGGTGCTCCTCCCCCCTTTCTTCCATGACTTTCTGTCTCTTTCACCAATCAACTTCCCAGCTCTTTACCTTCCCCCCCCCCACGCCCCTGGTTTCACCTTTCATCTTGTGTTTCATTCTCCCCTCCCTCACATTTTAAATCTACTTCTCAGCTTTTTTTGTCCAGTCCTGCCGAAGGGTCTCAGCTCAAAACAACAACTGTGCTCTTTCCTTTGATGCTGCCTGGCCTGATAAGTTCCTCCAGCATTTTGCGTGAGTTCCATGGTTTTCTTTCTTTGTTTCGTAGCTGTCTGTGGGAAGACGAATCTTAAGAGTCGTATACTGCAAACACGCTTTGATAATAAATGTACGTTGAATCTCTTGAAATCTTCGACCCTTTGTTGTAAGATCAATCTAACCTATCCATCCAATGTAGCCTTCCATTTTTCTATCATCCATGCACCTATCTAAGAGTTTCTTAAATGTCCCTAATGTAATTGCCTCTACCAGTAGCCCTGGCAGAGTGTTCCATGCACCACCACACTCCGTGTAACGAATGAACCATTGGTCAGCCAGCTGCTGCTCTAGTTCCCGAACATGTTTTCTAGGAGCTGCACCCTCATGCAGATGTAGTTATCAGTGAGACTGTAAGTCTCTCAGAGTTCCCAGATTTGACATTAAGAACACACCACTGACTCGGGATCTATTCTTGCTTCCCTAGCTAGGTACTATTGGACAAAGAAAGAAAGGAACTTATCAAGAACTTAGCTCAGTGTTACAATGGGGCAATGGGAGCGGACTCAAGGGCAGGACACAGACACAAAGGTAGTATAAACAGAACTGGATTGATTGATAGTTACTAGAAAGGCCAGGGAGCCAGGACAAAATGTCAACGTGGATGTAAACATTGGATAACAAACCGGTAAAACCTGGACTAGGACTTGGACTTGGAAGCTGGACTTGAACTTGCCTTGGAATTGACTTGGACTAGAAACCTGGACTTGGACTCAGCTTGAACTCGGAACTTGGACCTCGGCTTAGACTCGAAACTTGGACCTCGGCTTAGACTCGGAACTTTGACCTCGGCTTAGACTTGGAACTTGGATCTTGACTTAGACTGGGAATCCGGATCCTGACTTGGACTTGGAACTCGGACCACGAGCTTGGACTTGGACTGGACTTGGACCACGAACAGGCAGAATACCCAACTCAGAGTAGTGGCAAATGGCCAGACCTACTCAACTGGAAAGGACTTGGACAACAAGGAGACAAAACCACGCAACGACAGTCCATACGTATCTTTGCTCGGAGTGGCAGCAAACAGCCAGCAGTCTCAGCCAGCCATGAAAACGACAGGATTCGTACCTTACTTGAAGCAACGGCAACAACGGCCGGCAAATCAGCTGGACACGAAAATGACTGAATTCACTAAGCAGCCACAAACACCGAAGCAACTAGAGCCCATGGATTCACCGCGGTCCCGGGATGAGCATAGCCGCAGTGGCTACGGTGAGATGACTGGCTTCTGGTGACGTGCTTCTGGTAACGGTCCAGCACTGTATAGTTGTCCCTGGATCCCTTTTAAGCTACCAGTTCAAAATGAGGATCAGATGCCTTAATCAAGACATCCAACAGAACACAGGGAAGAAGAAATAACTGGAATGAGGAATCCACGGACTGAACCATGACACTTAGCCTCCGTCTCATCTCATTGAAGCCTCCTGAGCCAAAACCTCAAACCCCTCTGCCCTAACTCTGTCCATTCCAAGTATGGCTACTCCTTCAATGACTGCTCCTCTTAAACTTAACTTTTTATAGGCCTTTGCAAAGTGCCCAATAAATCTCAATATCTCAAGCCTGCTGAGAAGTTCTGAAAGGCCCTGCAAGCTTTTTAAGCCTCTACTCACTGCTCCAAGCAAATGACTGGTCACAATATCTTAAGCCTGCTAAAAGGTTCTGAAAGGCCTGCTCACATTTTAAAGCTTGTTGAAATTACGAAGGATGACATTGAAATGCCATGCTTTTGGTAAATGTAATAATGTAAAGAAACCTGCAGATCTGCGACTGCCCCAGGACATTTTGTGTTGGTTATTAACACAAAGGCACATTTCTTTTCAATCTTTTTATTAAATTTCAAATTAATAAACATACCAATATTGATAATGGTACATAGAGATTGGGATTACATTAATAACGGTTAACATGTAAAAACACATATTTCAAATAGCAAATGGAGTTTAACCTCCCAATCTCTTAGTAATTAACCATGAAAAAGATATTTATAAAAAGAGAGAAAATCAGTCGAAGTCGCAAAACAATTTCTCGAAGAACATTTTTTGAGCTCGGATGTTTAATTAACTTTCTGTTTCTTTATGTCTGCATATACCGGGTTCATTAGTTAATAATCAGCTTATAGATTTGGAAATTTTCAGTGTGGAGTCTTGCCCTTGGGCTGATGTTTTGGATACAAAGGCACATCTCACTGTCTGTTTTGATGTACTGTACTAGCCTCCCCTGCATCCACGCCATCTTCAATGAGCGATGATTCAAAAGGCAGCATCTGTCATTAAGGTCCCCTTTCACCCAGGACCTGCCCTCTTCTCATTGTTACCATCAGGAAGGAGGTACAGGAGCCTGAAGACACAAACTCAGTGATTCAGGAACAGCATTTTCCTCTGATTTCTGAATGCACATTGAATCCATGAACACTGCCTCACTACTGTTTTTTTGCACTACTTATTTAGTTTTACTATTTGATAGATATATATATATATCTTTATTGTAATTCACAGTTTTTATTATTATTATAATTTGCAATGTACTGCGATCCCATAACAATAAATTTCACATGTGCCGGTGATATTAAACCAGATTCTGATTCTGATAAATAAAGTAACCTGAATCTGAATCTAACTTTGGTTAGAAACAGAGAAAACCGACAGCACAATACAGGCCCTTCAGCCCGCAAAGCTGTGCCGAACATGTCCTTACCTAAGAAATTACCTAGGGTTACCCATAGCCCTCTATTTTCCTACACCTGTCCAGGAGTCTCTTAAAAGACCCTATTGTATCCGCCTCCACCATCATCGCTGGCAGCCCATTCCACGCACTCAGCACTCCCTGCGTAAAATATTTACCCCTGATATCTCCTCCGTATCTATTTCCAAGTACCTTAAAACTGTGCCATATTGTGCTAGCTATTTCAGCCCTGGGAAAAGCCTCTGACTGTCCACACGATCAATGCCTCTCATCATCTTGAAACAGGTTGTTCCTGTTTCACCCAGCAATAGTCTACCTCATGACAATGCAATTTAATTTAATGGGAAAGAAGAGATTCTGTCTATACTAGTAACCTTGTGTAATTTTGTGTAATACACAAAATTCTAGAGAAACTCGATGGGTGAGGCAGCATCTCAGCAAGAAAATAAACAATTGACATTTCAGGCAAGTCTGGGTAGCCTCCAATTTCATGGCATGAACATCAGCTTCTTTAACTTCCGGTTAGAGCTGAAAAGAATTCAGTAAAGATTCACAAGGATGGTGAATCCTCAGACAGTTGAGGAAGTTTGGTATGGGCCCCCAAATCCTAAGAACTTTCTACAGGGACACAATTGAGAGCATCCTGACTGGCTGCACAACTGTTTGGTATGGGAACTGTACCTCCCTTAATCATAGGAGTCTGCAGAGAGTGGTGCGGATAGCCCAGCACATCTGTAGTTGTGAACTTCCCATGATTTAGGACATTTACAAGGACAGGTTTGTAAAAAGGGCCCGTAGGATCATTGGGGACCCAAGCCATCCCAACCACAATCTATTCCAGCTTCTACCATCCCGGAAGTGGTACCACAGCATAAAAGCCAGGACCAACAGGCTCTGGGACATCTTCATCCACCAGGCTATCAGACTGATGAACTCGCGCTGACCTGAATGTACTCTATATTATGTTGACTGTTTTATTTATTATAAATTATTATATATTACTATGTTTGCACATTGCACATTTAGACGGAGACGTAACGTAAAGATTTTTACTCATGTATGTGAAGGATATAAGAAATAAAGCAAATTCAATTCAATTCATGGGGCTGGGAGGTTTGAGCTACAGGGAGAGACTGTATAGTTTCATTAACATGAGAGGTTCTGCAAATGCTAGAAATCTTGAGGAACACACACAAAATGTTGGAGGAACTCAGTAAGTCAGGAACCAGCAAAGGAGGGAAATTAACTCTCAACATTTTCAGCCAAGATATCAATTATTTGGGTTGGCGCATGGCCAAGTGGTTAAGCTGTTGGTCTAGTGATCTGAAGGTCACTAGTTGGAGCCTCAGCTAAGGCAGTGTGCTGTGTCCTTGAGCAAGGCACATTGTTCTGCGATGACACCGGTGCCAAGCTGTATTGGGCCTTGCCCTTCCCTTGGACAACATCGATGGCGTAGGGAGGGGAGGCTTGCAGCATAGGCAACTGCTGATCTCCCGTACAACCCTGCCCAGGCCTGCACCCTGGAAACTTTCCAAGGCGCAAATCCATGGTCTCACAAGACTAACAGATGCCTATATATATCAACTGTTTATTTTCCTCCATAGATGTTGCTTGACTTGCTTAATTTCCAGGGTCATGCTTTTCCTCTCTTGAAGATCCAGGACATTTTCCCTCTGTTTAAGAGAGGGTATGTAAACTATACATCATGTCAGAAAGAAAGAATGACAGTTCATTGATATACAAAGGGTTATAGTTATACTCCAAACCTACCCTATCCAGAGTTCTCTGTTGAGAGAGGAACACAGATATATTTGTTGTGTATGCGTGGATCAAGAACAACAACAGAATAAAAGGATTAAAAGTTTTTACTGAGCCATGTTAGTAATGGTACATGCTGGGCAATGTACTGTGTAGGAACAACAAACCGACTCTGCCAAGACAGAAAAAATGTGTACTCGAAAGCCCAAGCCTCCCTCGTGTAGGAGGTCCAATCGATCAATCACCCAATCAATCGGTTGCATGTGCACTTGCCATATTCTCACAATTGATCCGATGCAGTTCAGTATCATCATACAATGTGAATACAGAAATCCTCTTTCAGATGATTGTGAACATCTCGTCATGGTGTCTCTCACGAAGGTAATAATGAAAGCAAAGGTAATGGGGCTTCCTTTGTGCTAACATATTTAGCTCTTCTTTTAACCTAGACAGTCCAAATAAATACTATCTTAAATATAATGCTTCCTCAGTTATTTCAGCACAGACCATGCAAATTAACCCCCAATATTCTACAGATCTGAGCATTTTCATGTGTGTCAAAATATTGGTGGCAGATTTATAATGAACCATTAGGCTAACAGAAAAGCTGGTATTTAACCTTTCTTTGTAAGTGACTTGTCTGGACAGCAAAAATGTGGAAAACGGCAATATTACTTATTTTAGTCAAGCCAATGTCTTAATTAGTGACTAGATTGGTACTTTAATCATGGGTCAGTAATTCATTAAGTTCTGCACAATTCAGTGCAAAAAGGTCAAAGCTGCAACAATCACACTAAAAAGAAGATCTTTGGATGTGCCTGTGTATTACTTCTCCTTTGTAAATTTACTTAGTCTTGGATGAATTATAGAATGCGTCTTATGTGGAAAGGTTGAATGAGGTAGGACATTACTCTTTAGAGCGACAGAGGTGACTCGAAAGAGGTGTATAAGATCATTAGAAGCATAGCTGAACCTTTTTATGCAGGGTGACAATAGCCAGCACTAGTGGAGGGAAGTTTGGGGGAGATGTCAGAGTCAGGTGTTTTGTGGTTGACGCCTGCAGCGTACTGCCACGGGTGGTAGTAGAATCTGATGCAATAAGGATATTTAAAAGACATTGACAGTCACATGGATGTAAGAAAAAATGGAGGGACATGGGCTATGGAGGAGGGAAGGGTTAGATTGATCATGGAGTCAGTTTATATGGTTAGTAGCAACCTTGTGGACTGAAGGGCCTCTACTGTGCTGAACTGATCTATGTTCTACGTTCTTTCTCGGCATGGCGATTCCTGCATAGGTCCAGCTCAGCTGATCAAGGATCAGCTTTATTCATCATATACATTTAGATGTATTAGGAATTTGCTGTGGTGGTTTGGTGCAACGTGCAACAAGAACAACATTCAACAATTATAATGAATAAAGAATTATATAAAATATAAAGTGAAATGTCAAAGTACAAATATGGAATAAAATATGTATAAATGCATAAATGCCAGTAGGTGTCTACAATATAGATAGCATTTTAAAAGTGCTTTAAAGTGTTTGTAGTGCAGTATGGTTATAGTGCAGTAATCGTTAAAGGGGTGTGGGGTGGCCAACTAGAATGGTTGATCAGATTAACTATCCAGGGAAGAAACTTTTAAGATGGCATGAGGTTTTTTTTTATTTTAATAGCCCTATAATGCGTTCCATAAGCTTTTGGAAAAGGTAGTTTTCTGGCTAGGTAGCAACGGTAATGATTTTTCCAGCCTATTTCTTTATTCTGGAAACCCATAATTCTCTGCCCAAGGGAATTGATTCTCCCTGTGTACTGAGTCGACTGTACTTCCTAAGAAGGTTGGCGTCATTCAATGTCTGTAGTGAGATGCTGAAGATGTTCTATAGGTCAGTTGTGGAGAGCGCCCTCTTCTTTGTGGTGGCGTGTTGGGGAGGAAGCATTAAGAAGAGGGACGCCTCACGTCTTAATAAGCTGGTAAGGAAGGCGGGCTCTGTCGTGGGCAAAGTACTTGAGAGTTTAACATCGGTAGCTGAGCGAAGGGCGCTGAGTAGGCTACGGTCAATTATGGATAACTCTGAACATCCTCTACATAGCACCGTCCAGAGACAGAGAAGCAGTTTCAGCGACAGGTTACTATCGATGCAATGCTCCTCAGACAGGATGAAGAGGTCAATACTCCCCAATGCCATTAGGCTTTACAATTCTACCGCCAGGACTTAAGAACTTTTTAAAAGCTATTATTAATGCTTTTTGAGATAGTGATTTAGATGCATATCATATATTTTACTGAGTTAAGTATTGTATGTAATTAGTTTTGCTACAACAAGTGTATGGGACATTGGAAAAAAAGTTGAATTTCCCCATGGGGATGAATAAAGTATCTATCTATCTATCTATCTACTTCTACCATGAGTCTCATCCAATATTTTATATTCTGTCACCAACACTTATATCATCCACATTAATTGTGCAAATTATATCTTGGCGCATTATACCTCAAGAAAACCAGATTGCCACAACAATGGACTCGGCTATGGGGTCTATGCGGCTTCACAGGCAAATTGCAGAATTGGTTCGGCAATCACGCTCACGAGTATGCATGTTCTAACCAATTAGTGTTTCATTGTGGTGGTATTTAACTCCCTTCCTCTTGTTTCAATCTTGTCAAGACTTGACAAAAAGCGGTCCAATGTCAATGCTCCCTGCTTATCATTGTCCTGGTTCCAGAAAAATAAGCTCCGTTTAGACTGACACTGTTAAGGAGCGGTTTTTATTTAATATTAAGCTACTACTGCCGAGCTGCTGTATCGACGTTAGCTTTAGTTTGAAAGTTCTAGTTAACAACCCCCTTGACCCAGCAGTTATTGTTTTTCTTTTATTTCTGCACAGTTTCTATTCAAGGTCAGTGATCTATTGATCGGCTTTAATGTTTCTCTCCCAGCACTTGGGCCATAATTGCACATGCCTTTCAGCAAGTCTCGACCAAAGAAAATAGCCCTAGCGGAGAGAGAGCGCCTGATCTTGGCCCTGAAGTTCACTGGCCAGGCAGGATGGAAGTTAAAGTTAGTTGAAGCTATGTTGGGTGAAATGAGTGCAACAGATGCACTCTGAGCAACAAGCCCAGTCTGGACCAAAGTTGATGGAGAAGAAACTAAAATCAGTTGAAGCTGGATTGGCCAATGTCTCTTACACAGTGCAACATCTACTTTGAGAGCGTTGGGTTCGGTCCCAGCTGGAAGAACAGGTGTTAGCCCTCACAGGGAGAGTCTGGCAGCTCACTGCAGACAGTTGGAATCAGGTAGCAGCAATTACTGCTCTCAAGGCTGTGGTTCAGAAGCTTTCTACTGACAACCAGAATCAGGTGACAGCCACTTGCCCTCCTGCTGCCGCGATTCAGCAGCCTTTAGCCATGACAGTTCCATTCCCAACATCTCCCAGATCTTGAACAGCCTTACCAACCTCGACCACTAATGCCCCATCTCCCATAACTGTGTACGGGCCCGAACCGAGTATTCCTCCACCAGGCACATACCCTGGAGACCCCACTGGCTGGAGGAATTTTATTACCCAGTGTGAGCTGTGAGTTGACTTTCCAAGCCTAGCCTGTTTAGTTTGATGATGATGTACGTAAACTGGCATACATGATGAATCTCTTATGTACCCCCACTCAGCCTGTTCAGAACTCTACGGGAACAAGGATCCCTGCAGCCCAGTCATTTCAGCAATTTGTTGTTGAGTTCGAGAGAGTTTTTGAGCTTCCAGTTCAGGGCCAGGCCCACTGACTCCAGGACCTGCAGAAGATAGAGGCACAGCAAGAACTATGCTGTAAAGTTCCACACACTTATGGTGGAGACAGGATGAACCAAGAGATCACTGCCTTCCAGCATGGGCTAAGGGCAGGTGTTCAGCATGAGGTCACAGTCTGTGCCAAGCAAGACAGCCCGAATGGCCTGATCAATCTGGCCATGTGAACTGACAATCAGGTATCTCAGTGGTGCAGATAAAGAATGCCTCAAGCTATGTACGTACTCCTTAGCTCATCATTTGTCTGTTCCCTCTTATGCCTCACCCAGTACACAGTCCTTGGAGGAGCCCATCCAGGTGGGGCACATGTTCCTATCTCAGGATGAATGAGGTCGACGAAGGAGGACGGGTTTCTGCCTCTACTGTGGCAATGCAGGACACTTCCAGGCTTCATGTTCAAGTGTCCAGTAAAAGAAGATACCTGTAGGCAGGGAGGGGAGTTCCGAAGGGTCAGTTCTCCTTGTAAGCATCTTCCCTTAATTTTATGGAATGCTCCAGGATTCTTCATTGTGAGAGCCTCAGACCTATGAGAATCAGGCATGAGTCGACTCTGGGGTAGCGGAGAACCTCATCCATATCCCTCTGGATCAAAAATGTAGAGATCCAACTCAGCAATTGAGAAAAAAATTATGTCAGGACTCTGGATGGTCGGTCTCTGGGCATTAGGAAGATGCAACTTTCCACAGAAGCCCTCCAACTTGTACCAGAAGGCAACCATAGGGAACAGGTCTCCTTCTATCTGGTTGATTCACCTGAACTACTATTGGTGCTTGGCCTTCCCACAATACAACCCACAGATTGAATGGTCCCTAAAGGCTCTCTAATGGTGGGGACCAGAGGGCCTGTCAAACTGACTGGGTCCAGCTCAAGTCCCTGTCTGCAAATCCCCTCCTGTGTCTACTGTTAGTGTGGACCTGTCTGACATTCAGACTGACCTTCTTGAATGTCATTTGCTTTGAGATCACTGACAAGCACAAAACGCAACTATGCACAAATCGACCAAGAGGCCCTTAGTCTAGTATGGAGTAAAGAAGTTTCACCATTACCGCTACACCCATGGGAGTGGCTGTTTTCACCCTGGCAAAGAGTGCATATTGATTTCGCTGGGCCATTCATGGACTCCATCTTTTTGTTTGCTGTGGATGCTCATTCAAAATGGCCAGAAGTCATAACAATGAAGTCAACCACAACAGACTATGCTCTCCAAAAATGGCTTACCAGAACAAATTGTGAGTGACAACAGACCACAATACACATCAGAAGAATTCCAACTGTTCATGAAGAAAAATGACAGCAAATATTTCAAGTCAAGTCCTCACCACCCAAAAACAAATGGTTTAGCTGAAAGGTTATCCAAACATTCAAGAAGTCCCTTAAAGCTCTGGACAAGGAGAACATTTCTCTACAGAACAAGGCGGACAACTTCCTTTTTGTGTGTCGTTACTCTGTTCATGCGATGACAAATCAAACACCTGCAATCCTGTTCATGAGCAGGAATCGGAGATCTTGCATAGACCTCCTGAAACCAGATCTACAGAGGGAAGTGCAGATTAAACAGTTCAACCAGTTCTCAAGTAAATCAGCAAGGAGATTTCAGGCTGGACGGGAAGTCCTAGTGTGTGATTACCAAGAAGACAAGTGGACACCCAGAAGGAAAGCTACAAGAACTGGTCCACTGATGTACACAGTGGATGTTGGAGATCAGACATGTAGTTGTCATGTGGACCAGATACTGGATGCTCAGCCAAAGAATATATCTGAGTTGATTGCATCCAACAAGATGGACACATTACAACCTCCAGAATTGCCTCTCAGTGAAGATCATGTCACTGACAGCAACATGATACCTGTAACAGAGAAAGTTGTCATTGACAGGACACATGCCAGGTCCACAGGTCCTGAAAGAAACGGAACACCACCCAAAAGTTAGTTTAGGACTGTTAGTGTGAAAACATGTTTATTTAAATATGGTTTATTAAAGGAAAAATTTATGTTTTGTCACATATACAGTTTTATGTTGCATTAATCTAAAGAGGAAGGAAGTGTAATGTATTGATCTAATCCTTCTATTGCAATGGCTCCCCTTAGCACAAATTATTGACTGATAACTTACGCATGCATATTGATTTGCAAAGTGAATATATACGTTAACTTCTCCTCCGAGTGTATGCATTATTTATTTGATAAGCTTTAAGTTCCTCGGCATCCACATCACAGAGGACCTCATGTGATCTGTACACACCAGCTGTGTGGTGAAAAAGGCACAACAACGCCTCTTTCACCTCAGATGGTTGAGGAAGTTTGGTATGGGCCTCCAAATCATAAGAACTTTCTACAGGGACACAACTGAGAGCAACCTGACTGCCCAGTATGGCAACTGTACCTCTCTTAATCGCAGGATTTTGCAGACAGCCCAGCACATCTGTAGTTGTGAACTTCCCATGATTCAGGACATTTACAAAGACAAGTGTGAGAAAAGGACCCGAAGGATCATTGGGGACCCAAGTCACCCCAAACACAATCTATTCCAGCTGCTACCTTCTGGGAAACGGTACCGCAGCATAAAAGCCAGGACCAATAGGCTCCAGAAAAGCTTCTTCCACCAGGCCATCAGACTGATTAACTCACACTGATTTGAGTGTATTCCTGTTACATTGACTGTTCTAATTATTACAAATTACTATGATTGCATAATGCACATTTAGTTGGAGACGTAATGTAGATTTTTGCTCCTCATGTATGTGAAGAATGTAAGAAATAAAGTAAATTCAATTCAATTGAATTCAATATGTAGTTGTTCAGAAACAACAAATAACGAGGCCGATTCAGTTTGACATGTCAGAGGACAACACCAATCCAGAGCCCATCCTACATCACTCATGCATTACTGCTCTGCTGATTTGGGGAATAGAGGCAGAGGTGAGGCCAAGGTGGGATCCCAACCAACTGTTTGACCCTGCTAGGGTGCAACCCAGAGTTTTGTATTGGGGTCACTCCTCCTGTTTGGTTAGACATCCAGAAATTCAAAGGACCTTGGAATTTATCAAGAGAAGATTTTGGTAGCTATGTCCTAGGAAGTGCACAACTTTGTCTCTGCCTGTCTCACTGTGCCCAGAAGAAGATGTCACTCCAGCGCTATGTGGGTTTGTTATATCCACTGCCTGTGCCTCATTGCCTCTGGTCCCAACTCTTGGTGGTTTTCATCACTGGTTTGCTCCCGTCTGGTGGAAACACTACCATTCTGGTGGTCGTGGACCAATTCTCCAAGGCTGCCCACTTCATGGCTCTCTCTAAGCTCCTGTTGGCTCATGAGACTGCCAATTGCAGCATGTGTTCAGACTGTACAGCTTCCCTCAGAACATCATGTCTGATCGAAGACAACAATTCATGTCCTGTCTTTGGAAGTCCTTCTGTGGTATCCACAGCCAGCCTCTCATCAGGTTTCCATCCCCAATCTAGCAGCTGGACTGTGAGAATGAATGAGGAGCTGGAGGCAATCCTACGTTGCCTTATCTCTTCCAACACCACGTGCTGGAGCTCCCAGCTGGTTTGGTCAGAAATTGCCGACAATAACCTCTAATCATTCTCCGTTGGTATGTTGCAGTTTGAATGCCAGAAGGGATTCCAGCCACTGCTCTTCTTTGACCAGGAGACTGTGGGAGCCTCTGCTGTTGAACAGTTGGTCCAATGTTGCAAGCGGATATGGAGAGGGGCAGGGCTTCTCTGCTGTACACTCTAATGTCTGGCAGGCTGATCAGCTCTGCCAATAGATGAGCCCTCTCAAGGTAGGAGAGGAAGTCTGCTTGGTGCCTAGGGATCTTTCCTTGAAAGTTGAAAGCCACAAGTTGGCCTAGTGCAATTATGTATAGTGGACAGGGCTCTCAATAAGGTCTCATATAGATTGTATCTGGCATCATCAGTGAGGATTCACCCAGCGTTCCATGTTTCCCACTCAAGCTGATGACCTCCACTCCCCTCCTCCACTCACCCATCTCCTCCTCCCTGGTCTATCCTGTGCAGTGCCTCCCAGCATCTCACTGGGTGAGAGGTACGGTCTAGTATCCCATGGATTGGGAGGGGTAAGGACCCAAGGAATGTCCTTAAGTTTGGATCCATGACATCCTGGATAAGTCACACATCCAGTACTTCTAGCAGGAGCTGCGCCTAGGGAGAGGGGACCTGTGACAATCAGCGTCTCTGTTGCAGGGTTGTCGAGCCCTTGCAGGCAGGCTGCAGGAGGGGTACTGCAAACATGCTCATGAGTATGCATGCTCCAGCCAATTAGTGTTTCATTGCGATGGTATTTAATTCGTTTCCTCTCACTTGAGTCTTGTCGGGACTTGACCAATGTCGATGTCAATACTCCCTGCTTACTGTTGTCCTGGTTCCAGGAAAGCAGACTACTGTTTAGACTGACGCTGTAAGGAGCAGTATTTATTTAGTATTAAGCTACTACTGCCGAGCTGCTGTATGTTGACATTAGCTTTAGTTTGAAAGTTCTAGTTAACAGATCTATTGGCTTAGCATATATTGTTTTATTCCTTTATTAGCTGTCACAGATGGGAGCAGATCCAATAGAAGCAACCAAATTTTGCCTTTTGTGGAGCGCAGAAAAATAAAGCAAAAATAATAGAATGGAGACTGTCAGAAGTCCAACACTTGTGCATGAAAAGTTGATGAACATTACAACCACTTTTACAGAAGTGGCAATTGATAACAGGACACCTCTAAGACTTACAAGTTTAGTAAACCAGATGTTTTGTGGGATAAAGTGCAAAGATAAGGATAAGGATTAAGGTCACATACCCTGAACTATTAGCTAATGGGACCAGCTTTAACTTGGAGCCTGATTCTATGCAGTAGTGCTCTATGATTCTGTGACTCAATCTGTCATAATCTTGCATACTGAGCATAAAGGCACTGATGAGCTCAGAGATAAACCCTTTAGCCAACCAAATCCCTGGTGATCATTAAGCATTGATTTATACTAATCCTACACTAATCACCTTCCAATCTCCTCTTTTTCCATCAAGTTACCCCCAATTCACCCATTCATCCGCACATTAAGATCAATTTAGGGCAGCCAATTAATCTAACAGCCTACGAGTCTTTGGGTGGGAGGACAATGGAGCACGTGGAAGAAACCAACATCATCACGGAGAATGTGCAAACTCCACACGGACGGAAACCAAGGTGAGGATTTAACCCAGTTTGTTGGAGTAATGCGCAAGTAACTCTTCTTGCTGCATCCCTGTGATCCATCAGCCTCCTTTGCTCTGAGGTGAACTAGGCAACACTGCTGCTTAAGTTCCTCATCCATAGAACTTTCCTAATCTACAAGGACCAAGAATAACACATGGATAGAGTAGTTAGTGTTGCTGCCTCCTACTTTCCACAACATAGGTTCAATCCTGACCTTTGGTGTGGTCTATATGAAGTCTGCTCATTCTCCCTGTGACCAACTGGGGCTCCCTTGCGTGTGTCTGGTTTATTCCCACATCCCAAAGAAGTCCTGTAAGTTAATTGGTGGCAGTAAATTGCCTAAGGGAAGGAGGTGGAAAAGGAACCAAAACAGAATTGATATGTGAGGGAGAATCAAATGAAGGAAATAAGGAGAGAATGGGACCAGTTGAGCTCTGTTGGAAGCCGACTTGAATCCAGTGGGCCAAGGAGTCTATTTCTTTGTCATTATATGTAAGAACTATTCTGTTATCAAGCGGAGCAGTTTCCCCTGTGGATCACATAAGGGAAAGATTGGATAGAAACCACAAGGGAGAAAATAAAATATCAGTCAAATAAACAGAGTTCAAAAGAGTTCAGAATGGGCAGTTGGACCACATGACCTCATTTGGTTCTGAGTGTGCAATGAAATTTGATATAAATTCAGCAAGTTAAATAATACTAATTATATGAAATCACATCTTCCTAGGGCCTGATCTTAAACAACACCAAGAAAGAGCAAATGAAGGCGATATGGCATCGTGTCAAAGCAAAAGTCACTTGCTCAACGTCAGCCAAACAAAGGAGCTGGTCAATGACTTCACAAAGTGAGATGGAGTAGATGTTCCTGTCTGTATCAATGGTACTGAGGTAGGGATGGTTAGGAGCTTCAGGTTCCATGGTGTACGTGCCATCAACAATTTGTCCTGGCCCAATCATATTGGCACCTTGGATAAGAATGTGCACAGTGTCACTGCTTCCTCAGAAGGCTAAAGAAATTCAGCATGTCCCTGATCAGTAATAGCAATGTTTACAGATGCACCATAGGAGGCATCTTATCCAGGTACATTTCATCTTTGTATGGCAACTGCTCTGTCCAATAGTCCTTATGGCTGCACCATTATAAGAAGGATGTACATGCTTTAGAGAGGGTGAGGAGGAGATATACCAGGATGCTTCTGGATTAGAGAGCATGTCTCGTGAGGATTGGTTGAGTGAGCTAGGGCTTTTTGGTTAGCAGTGATGGATAACGAGAGGTGACGACAGAGTTCAAGATGATTAGAGGTACAAATCAAATGGATAGCTAGATATATTTTCTCTATGGCAGGAATGGCTAATATGAGAGGGCATACTGATACGGTGATTGGAGGAAAGTATAGGGGTGATGTCAGAGATAAGTTTCTTACAGAAAATGGTGGGTGTGTGGAATGCTGTGCCAATGGTGGTGGTAGAGGCAGGTACATTAGAAGAATTTAAGAGACACATGCATAATAGAAAATTAGTGGACTATGTAGGAGGGAAGGGCCAGATTGATCTTTGAGTAGATTAAAAGGTTGGCACAACATCGTGGGCTGTAGGCCTTGTACTGTGTTGTAGTATTCTATGTTCTATGACTGCAACTGTAGACCTGTGATCACAGCCCAGTATATCATTAACTCCAGACTCTCTGCTGCCTTAGGAAAACAGCCAACATAATGAAGGAATTCCCCCTCCCTCCTACCTCTGTCATTCTGTCCTCTTCCCTCTGCTGTTGGGCACAAGATACAAAAGCTAGGAACCAACTTTAAATGTCATCATTATGTGAGGTGATATGATGTTGGTGACCATGCTCTATCCATGACCATGATTGTTCTTGGCAAATTTTTCTACAGAAGTGGCTTGCCTTTGCCTTCTTCTGGACAGTGTCCTCACAAGACAGATGACCCCAGCCATTATCAATACTGTTCAGTGATTATCTGCCTGGCATCAGTGATCACATAACCAGGACTTGTGATATGCACCAGCTGCTCATACAACAGTCCATCATCTGCTTCCACGGCTTCACGTGGCCATGGTCAGAAAGTGGGGGGGGGGGGGGGGGGGGGTTGTTGCTAAACAGGTGCTACAGTTTGCTAGGAGCACCTTACACCTCCTTTGGTAGAGACATATATCTCTACCCCGCCACCCAAACTTTAAATGTACCCCTTACAAAAAATAGTTAAGTGCACCATCCATATTAGGAAACAAACATCTCATTCAATGTCTGTACCATTAAGGTAATAATAAAATTCTTGCTTTCAATGCCAAAGGGGAAAATGTCCATTCTAAAGCACCTGCTTTATAGCAATGAACTCTTACTTGATTAGTTAACTTGTAATCAGAGATTTGACTATCATTTATAAATCTGTTATGGAGACAACGTACCTGAATTTTTAATAATAAAACTTTATTATTATTATTATCATTTATCATGATCAATAATAATTAACCGCATCTGCAGTTCTTTTTTGATTATTGGTCCGTATGATTTCTGTTCACTTTGGAAAACAACAGTGATTGTTGTCGTTGAAAAGGGATAGAGCTTAATTCAGCTTCTACTGCAAACAGCTTAACAACATGAGAAACAGTAATTGTGGTAATAGCTGAGAACTGAAATTAACATTTCTGCTCATCAGAGGTGTGGTGTACACCATACTGCTCCATTGTCATAGCTTCTATATGTGTTTAGTAGACAGATTGTATGAACATTAATATGTTCTCATGAAAAATGGTGGAATATTCCTCATTCTGAAGGTGCTGCCAGATGTTTACTGCTTTTATGTCACAATTCCAGCATTAGTGATCATTTGCTTTTGTTAGCCCATTACAAGAAATAAAGATTATTCTCTCTCATTTTGTTCTTTGCATCAATCAGCCTTTCCAAATCTGTAGATGATGGAAATCCAGAGCAATAGACACTAAATGCTGGAGGAACACAGCTGGCTAGGCAGCACAATATATGTGTTCATGTTCTACGTGTTTCTGATTTCTGGTTACTGTAGGAACTCCTTAATTTCATTAGGCAGAATGCACTCAGACTGTTAAGGGTTAATTTTGCCGTGTATATTACGTGTTACATTATACATTGTTATGTTTTGGGGGCAGGATTTTTATCAACACTCCTACATTACTTTTTTTTTGCTATATTATTATTTAGATTGGAACGGTCTGGCTCTGCTACCTGTAGTCAATGAACAACGCTGCACTAAATTGAACTGAACTGAACATTCCTGGACTGTTTTAATGTCTCAATGGCTTGGTGTTCCATATTCTGTGTGTTTTTTGCTTGTTTTTTGACATTTCCACGACTTGTTCTCTTTTTGTGTGTTGGGTGTTTAAAGTTTTCTTTGAATGGGTTCCTGGTGCTTCTTTGTTTTGTGGCTGTCTATGGGACGAAGAATCTCAGGGTTGTATGCTACACACATACTTTAATAATAAATGTACTTCGACTCTTTGAATCTATGGAGAGGAATAGACAGCTGATGTTTCAGGCCAAGACCATTTATCAGGAATGGAAAGGAAGGAAGGAATCAGAATAAGAAGGTGTGGGGAAGGGAAGTAGATACAAGCTGGCAGCTAACAGGTGAAGGCAATCTAGGGGAAGGTGGCAGGGTAGAGGAGGGAGAAGCTGGGAGGTGATAGCTGGAAGAGGCAAAGGCCTAAAGGAGAAATTATCTGATTGGAGAGACAGTAGACTACGGGAGAATGGGATGGAGGAGGGACACCAGAGGCCGATAACCGCCAGCTGAGGAGAAGAGCAGGAGTAAGAGGGAAACCAGAATGGGGAATGGAAAGAAAAAGACAAGGAAGAGTGGGAAGAAATTACCAGAAATTGGAGAAATTGATGCAATGTCATCAGGTTAGATGCTTCTGATTCTTAATTCCAGCTCGTTCCTTGAACTGACCAACAGTGTATCTCCAGTGCTCAGCTCTGTTTTCCATTCTGTAACTACAATATTATCTACATGGAAAGGTGGTGCAGGTGGATGTGCGGGTGGCTTTTTGTCATTTGAGGAGAGAAGCAAGTGTGTTTCCATGATAAAACAATATTGGGGTAGAATCACTTGGAAGAGGAGACACAGGTACAACAGGCTGAATGATTCTCTGAAACAATGAGATAGCTTCTTTTAAAAGAGCACCAGACAACAACTGTTTCAAGTCAATGTCATTCAGCCTGGTGAAAAAAAATGGTTCCTTTGCTTCAATTCATTAACATTGGTCTGCACAGTGCTGCAGCAGATGGTATAGCTGCCTCAAAGCTCCAATTTTCTGAGTTCAATTCTGATCTCAGGCGCTGTCTGCATGAAGTTTTCACATTTTCTCTGTGATCACCTGGATTTCCTCCGGGTGCTGTTATTTCCCACCATATCCCAAAGATGTACAAGTTGGTGGGTGAGTTAGGTGTCTGTTGTAAAATTATCCCTGGGATAGGTGGGAGGCAGGAGAATCAGATAAGCTGCTCAGCTTAGATAAACACTTTGGTCAGCATGGCCACCGGGTCAAAAGTCTTGTTTCCTTGTATTGCTCAATGACTCTGACTCCAAGTTATATACCCACATAACCATGTAACTATTACAGCACGGAAACAGGCCATCTCAGCCCTTCTAGTCCATGCCACACGTTTACTCTCACCTAGTCCCACTGGCCCGCACTCAGCCTGTAACCCTCCATTCCTTTCCTGTCCATATACCTATCCAATTTTACTTTAAATGATAATACCGAACCTGCCTCTACCACTTCTACTGGAAGCTCGTTCCACACAGCTACCACTCTCTGACTAAAGAAATTCCCCCTCATGTTACCCCTAAACTTTTGCCCCCTAACTCACTACTCATGTCCTCTTGTTTGAATCTCCCCTATTCTCAATGAAAAAATCCTATCCACATCAACTCTATCTATCCCCCTCATAATTTTAAATACCTCTATCAAGTCCCCCCTCAACCTTCTATGCTCCAAAAAATAAAGACCTAACTTGGTCAACCTTTCCCTGTAACTTAGGTGCTGAAACCCAGGCAACATTCTGGTAAATTTTCTCTGTACTCTCCCTATTTTGTTGACATCTTTCCTATAATTTGGTGACCAGAACTGTACACAATACTCCAAATTCAGCCTTACCAATGCCTTGTACAATTTTAACATTACATCCCAACTCCTATGCTCAATGCTCTGATTTATAATGTTTCGTTTATAATGCTCAATGTTCCGAAGGGATGGTTTACACCTGAACTGGAGCGGTACTAACATTCTTGCAGGAAAGTTCACTAGAGCTTCTTGAGGGGGGTTTAAACTAAATTTGCAGGGGGCGGGGATCCAGAATGTGAGAGAGGATAGCGAGAGGAAGAATAAAGGACAGGTGGGGACTACACGGTTCTGGAATATTAAGTGTGTAGTAGAGGAAGGTGGGGCGGAACAAGTGATAAGGAGGACTCGTGTACAGAGGGATGGTCTGATGGAACATGGAGTTAAATGTGTTGGAAGAATAAGTAAATGTAGGAAGGACAACAAAATTCTAGGGGCATATAGCCCGATGGGAGTTTGGGGAGCTGGGTTAAGCACAATAGGCAGCGATTCAAACAGAGAGAGCAGAAATGGGTTAAAAATTCTATATCTGAATGCACGAAGTGTCAGGAATAAGGCGGATGAGCTTGAAGCCCAGGTGCGAATGGGTAACTATGATGTTGTTGGGATAACGGAGACATGGCTGCAGGGAGATCAGACCTGGGAAATGAATGTACAAGGGTATACGTGCTATCGTAGGGACAGAAATGTGGGCAGAGGGGGTGGGGTGGCCCTGTTGGTGAGGAATGAGATTCAGTCCTTTGCAAGTGGGGACATATGGTCAGGAGAAGTAGAGTCTGTGTGGATAGAACTGAGGAACAGTAAGGGCAAAAGGACTCAAATGGGTGTTGTCTACAGGCCACCAAACAGTAGCATGGATATTGGGTGCAAGTTGAATAGGGAGTTAACATTGGCATGTGGCAAAGGTAATGTCGCAGTAGTTATGGGGGATTTCAACATGCAGGTGAACTGGGAGAATCAGGTTGGTGCTGGACCACAGGATAGGGAGTTTGTAGAGTGCCTACGGGATGCATTCTTGGAACAACTTGTACGAGAGCCGACCAGGGACAAGACTATTCTGGATTTAGTGTTATGTAATGAACAGGATTTGATAAGCCATCTCGCAGTAAAGGAGCCATTAGGAGGTAGTGATCACAATATGATAAGCTTTTATCTGCAATTTGAGAAGGATAAGGGCAGCTCGGAGGTGTCAGTGTTGCAGATGAACAGGGGAAACTATGGAGCCATGAGGGAGGAGCTGGCCAAAGTTGACTGGATGGATAGCCTAGCAGAAAAGACAGTGGAACAGCAATGGCAGGTATTCTTGGGAATAATGCACAAGGTGCAAAATCAGTTCATCCCCCAGAGAAGGAAGGATTCAAAGGGGGGAAAGGGGCCTCAGTGGTTGAGAAAGGAAGTCAGAGACTGCATAGCATTAAAAAAAAGGAAATATGACAGAGCTCAGGTGAGTGGGAGGACAGATGATTGGGAAGTTTTTAAGGAACAACAAAACTTCACTAAAAAGACAATACGGGAAGAAAAAATGAGGTACGAATGCAAGCTAGCCAGGAATATAGAGGAAGATAGCAAAAGCTTTTTTAGGTATGTGAAGAGAAAGAAGATAGTTAAGAACAATGTTGGGCCCTTGAAGAATGAATTGGGTGAAATTGTTATGGGAAACAGAGAAATGGCAGAAGAATTTAATGAGTACTTTAGATCTGTTTTCACTAAGGAAGACACAAGCAAGCTCCCAGATGTATGGATGGGCCAAGGACATAGGGTAACAGAGGAAATGAAACAGATTGACATTCGGAAGGAAACGGTGATGAGAAGACTGTTGGGACTGAAGGCTGACAAATCCCCAGGTCCAGATGGTCTGCACCCTAGGGTACTAAAGGAGGTGGCCCTGGAAATTGCGGATGCATTGGTAATCATTTTCCAATGTTCCTTAGATTCAGGATCAGTTCCTGAGGATTGGAGAATGGCTAATGTTATCCTACTTTTTAAGAAAGGAGGGAGGGAGAAAACAGAGAACTATCGACCTGTCAGCCTGACATCGGTGGTGGGAAAGATGCTAGAGTCCATTATTAAGGATGAAATAGTGGCATATCTAGATAGCAGTGATAGGATTGGGCCGAGCCTGCATGGATTTACCAAGGGTAAATCATGCTTGACTAATCTGTTGGAGTTTTTCGAGGATGTAACCAGGAAGTTAGACGGGGGAGATCCAGTGGATGTAGTGTACCTCAATTTTCAGAAGGCATTTGATAAGGTCCCACATAGAAGATTGGTGGGTAAAATCAAAGCTCAGGACATCGGGGGGGAGGCATTGACATGGATAGAAAACTGGTTGGCAGATAGAAAGCAAAGGGTAGCGGTGAATGGGTGTTTCTCGGAATGGCAGGTGGTGACTAGTGGGGTGCCACAGGGCTCGGTATTGGGACCACAGCTGTTTACCATTTACGTTAACAATTTGTATGAAGGCATAGAAAATAACATCAGCCAATTTGCTGATGATACTAAGCTGGGTGGCAGTGTGACATGTGATGAGGATGTTAGGAGAATTCAGGGTGACTTGGATAGGCTGGGTGAGTGGGCAGATACTTGGCAGATGGCGTTTAATGTGAATAAGTGTGAGGTTATCCACTTTGGGAGTAAGAACAGGAAGGCAGATTATTATCTGAACGGTATAGAGTTGGGTAAGGGAGTAATACAAAGAGATCTCGGAGTCCTGGTTCATCAGTCACTGAAGGTGAATGAGCAAGTGCAGCAGGCAGTGAAGAAGGCTAATGGAATGTTGGCCTTTATTACAAAGGGAATTGAGTACAAGAGCAAGGAAATCCTCTTGCATTTGTACAGAGCCCTGGTGAGACCACACCTGGAGTATTGTGTACAGTTTTGGTCTCCAGGGTTAAGGAAGGACATCCTGGCTGTAGAGGAAGTGCAGCGTAGATTCACGAGGTTAATTCCTGGGATGTCTGGACTGTCTTACGCAGAGAAGTTAGAGACACTGGACTTGTACGTGCTGGAATTAAGGAGATTGAGAGGGGATCTGATTGAAACATATAAGATTATTAAGGGATTGGACAAGATAGAGGCAGGAAATATGTTCCAGATGCCGGGAGAGTCCAGTACCAGAGGGCATGGTTTGAGAATAAGGGGTAGGTCATTTAGGACAGAGTTAAGGAAAAACTTCTTCTCCCAGAGAGTTGTGGGGGTCTGGAATGCACTGCCTCGGAAGGTAGTGGAGGCCAATTCTCTGGATGCTTTCAGGAAGGAGCTAGATAGGTATCTTATGGATAGGGGACTCAAGGGATATGGGGACAAGGCAGGAACCGGGTATTGATAGTAGATGATCAGCCATGATCTCAAAATGGCAGTGCAGGCTCAAAGGGCCGAATGGTCTACTTCTGCACCTATTGTCTATTGTCTATTTTCTATTGTCTATAAAGGCCAGCATACCAAAAGCTTTCTTCACCACCCTATCCACATGAGATTTCACCTTCAGGGAACTATGCACCATTATTCCTAGGTCACTCTGTTATACTGCACTCCTCAATGCCCTACCATTTACCATGTATGTCCTATTTGGATTATTCCTACCAAAATGTATCACCTCACACTTATCAGCATCACACCATCTGCCATCATTCAGCCCATTCTTCTAACTGGCCTAAATCTCTCTGCAAGCTTTGAAAACCTACTTCATTATCCACAACGCTACCTACCTTAGTATTATCTGCATACTTACTGATCCAATTTACCACCCCATCACCCAGATCATTAATGTATATGACAAACAACATTGGACCCAGTACAGATCCCTGAGGCACACCACTAGTCACCGGCCTCCAACCTGACAAACAGTTATCCACCACTACTCTCTGGCATCTCCCATCCAGCCACTGTTGAATCCATTTTATTGCTTCAATATTAATACCTAACGATTGGACCTTCATAACCTTCTGTGCGGAACCTTGTCAAAGGCCTTACTGAAGTCCATATAGACAACATCCACTGCTTTACCTTTGTCAACTTTCCTCGTAACCACTTCAAAAAATTCAATAAGATTTATCAAAATGGGCATATGGGAGAGATCTGGTTATAGAGACATTTGAAATGGAATGTGATTGCTTTGATATGGTCTAGAATGGCCTTCTCCTACATCAGAAAGATCAAAGTAAATTTATTATCAAAGTACATGTATGTTACCATAGCCAGCTGATGGTATAATGGCATCTGCACTGGAACTACGAGGTGAGTGGTGCTGGGTTAGAATCTGGTGGGCTCCCTGCACACTTCCCATCTGTACTGGGTTGTGTGTCAAGCTAGCAGCTCAGCCTCACAAAAAAACAGAAAAAAAATGCTAAAGAAACGGCAATGCACTACAAGCTTTGGAAAGTAACAACAATACGTTACAATATACAATACTGAGATTCAGTTTCTTGTGGGCATACTCAATAAAACCATAATAGAATCAATGAAGGACTGCACCAACTTGGACATTCAACCAGCATGCAAAAGTCAACAAACTGTATAAATACAAAAAGAAAGGCAAAATAAAATTTTAAAAATCCCACCCCCTCTCCTGGTTTCACCTATCATCTGCCATCTTGTACTTCTTCCTCAACTCCTCCCACCTTCTTATTCTGACTCCTTCCCTCTTCTTTTCCAGTCCTGAAACATCGACTGTTTACTCTTTCTGATAGATGCTGCCTGGCCTGTTGAGTTCCTCCAGCATGTTTTGCAATCAGTCAATGTACTCTCCACCACACATCTATGGAAGTTTGTCTAAGTTTTAGATGTCATGTCAAATCTTTTCAAACTTCTAAGGAAGTAAAAGCATTGCTGTGCTTTTTTCACAATTACACTTATATGTTGGGCCCAGGACTAGGTCCTCCAGAATGATATGACCGAGGAACTTAAAGTTGCTGACCCTCTTTACCTCTGATCATCTGACGACGAAGGAAATAGGATAAAATATATGAATAGGTTAACGCTCTTTGAGAAGTAAGAGAGATAAATAATGTGAAAGCATATCCCTGTTAGCCAAATATCTGTTGTTGAGAAATTGCCAGGACCTATAATCAAGGTGGAATTGATTGATCATTTTGAGAAGCAGAATGTGAAAAGTCCACATAATTTATGAAAGGTAAATCTTATTTGACTGCCCTGACTGGTTCCGTGGCCTACAATCAACAAATGACACAGTGCTGAATTGAACTGAACTGAACTGAATATTCCTGGACAGTTTTAAGGACTTAGCAGCATCCTGCAGACAGTTTACAAAACTACTTCTTTTAAGTATACTTTACTACTAATCTATGTGCAGTGGAGTCTGTAATTTACATTTTGATAATGTGCTTCTGGGCAGAATGAACGATTTGCCTCTTTTGCTGTCTCTGAGGGAATTTGGCTTGGTTGACAGTGAGGTGGTTGGGAACGGAGTGTGTGGCCTAATAGTGGATCATGAACTCACGATTAGCTCCAGTTCTCGATGAAAGCATAAAGCAAGAATGAAATCAATAAGGATGAGAGCAGAAGGTGAGCACATGTTCATGCCCTCTGTCTGGTCTCCCTCACTGCTGCCTGTGGGAGGAAGGTGCAGGGGTCATAGGTAAGGTTTGATTGGGGTGGTTTGTGGATTTTTAAAGGACTCATCAGTTCACATTTCTGGTTTCTACTTACTCTTTTTTAATTGTTATTTTGCACAACTTTGATCGGGGCAGACTGTGTGACACAATGGTAACTTGAACTGAACGAAACTCAACATTCCTAGACTGCTTCCAAGTACTTAGGAGTTTGATGTTTAATATTCTGTGTGTAACTTGCCTGTGTTTTTTTGCTGTTTGCGTGATTTGTTCTTTTTTTGCCAGTTCGGTATTCGATATTTTCTTTGAATGGGTTCATGTTTTGTTTTGTGGCTGTCCATGTAAAGGTGAATCTCAGAGTTGTATATTGCATACCTATTTTGATAATAAATGTACCTTGAATCTTTGAACAAAAGCTCTCAGTCCAAAACTTTGAGTCTTTATTCCTTTCCTTAGATGCTGCTGAATTCCTCCAACATTTTGTGTGTGTTATTCCTTTTTGACAAGTGTGTTCTGTGTGGAGGAAAATGACAGAGTTAATAGCAGAGAACCTTCAATATAGTGTATTTAGGTTTCCAGAAGGCATTCAATCAGGTGACATAAAAAAGATAGTATTGAGGGAAATATGTTAATATGGATCCAATGCAGATTATCACTTTGAAGATGAAGAGTAGTAATAAATGGATCTATTCAGCCTGTAAAAATGTGATTTAATAGAGTCCCCAAAGGATCAATTCCTTAGCTGACTGCTATTTACAATCTTTATCTATATTTATTATGAATGAAGAATCAAAAAGTGAGACATCCAAGTTTGCTGATGCCATGAAAATTGATGACAGCGCATGTTGCAATGAAGTTGGTTAGACTCTGTGAAAGAATATCCATAGGTTGAATGAATGGGCAAAAATGTGGCAAATGGTAACTAATATAAGGAAATGTGAGCTCATTTAAGAGGTCTTATCTCTAGTTTCAATCAGTTGTTTGAATTTGCGGAAGAATTAAGTTGTGAGATGTGAAATTAATATATTGCTGGAAATATTTGTAATGGAGTAAGTGTACTGCTTCAAAGATTTTGAGTAATCAAGATGTCTGATGAAGGGTTTCACTCTGAAACATTGAATTCCCATTTCCCTCCGTGAATGCAGTCTGACTTGCTGAGTTCCTTCAGTTCTTTGTGCACCTGCAGTCTTTCATCGAATGAGGAGGGATTTCATTGAAACCTATTGTGTATTGAAAGGCCTATATAGAACAGATGTGTTGAGAATGTTTCCTATAGTAGGGCAATCTAGAAAGACAGGGCACAGCCTCAGAGTACAAATATGTTTGTTTAGAACAGAGATGTAGAGTAACTTCTTTAGCCAGAGGGAGCTGAATCTGAGGAATTCATTGCCACAGATGGCTATGGAGGTCAGGTTATTGGGTAAATTTAAAGCGGAGATTGATGGGTTTTGGATTAGTAACAGCATCAAAGATTATGGGAAGAAAGCAGGGGGAAAGTCTGTAACTTGCATTTAAGTTGGCTGGAGTTAGCAGCATAGTACAATTCCAGCCTTGCATCAGCAGTTTCCTGGACATTTCAGTATTGAGATGAAAGAGGACATTGCATAAACTTGTGTGCCTGTTCAGTTTTGAGAACCACGCATTAGGGTAAAACACAACCCAATTAGAAAGACTAAGTGACTCTATTTACTTTTTTGCTTATATAGTTATGAGCATTAAGTATACAACCAAAAGATACTGCTTTTGATGATGAGGTTGTTCTCACTGTATAATGGTGATGTTCATCTTATCAAAAGGACTGACTTCCAGCTGATTAATGAATAATGATTGCACATTTTCAATGTGAAGTATTTGGATTCAAAGATTTTCTCCTTGGTAATGCTTAATGTTTCTGAACATTACCTCTTGAATCTATTAAAATATAATAAATGGAGTAATTTGTACTTCCTTACTGCATTTTCAAATTAATTCTCAGAATCTGGACTTTGCTGTAAAGGTCATTACTTGCCTGCCTCTTATTTTCTCAATTGCTATTGGTTGTTTGAGTTTGCAATCATTTCACTTTTTCACACTAGCCCAACACCCCCCACCATTCCCATTGCTTTTTACCTTCCCCAATTCTGCCTTGGAAGTTCCTCTTTAGACAGTCTTCCAGAGCAAAGCAATTCCTTTGTTTTCTTCCCATTCTGTACTTAATGTAAGTTGATAAGGAACAGGAAATACATTCATAGTCAGACAGCACAGACGTAGGCCCTTTGGTTCAACTCATCCATGCCACAAAGCTAGTTCCACTTGCTCAGGTTTGAGTCATATCCCCCTAAATGCCTCCTATCCAGGTACTTACCCAGATGTCTTTTAAATGCTATTATTGTATCTGCCTCATCACCACCTCTGGTTACTCATTCCAGATATGCACTATGCATTACATGAAGAAGTTCCCTCTAAAGATCACTTTAAATTGCTTAGCTCTCATCTTAAGTTCTTTAACTTCTTCGACTTTCTTAAAGGCTGGGTTTCCTGACCGCAGACAAAAGTACAACCAAGCCACTGTTCAGGGACATACAGTCATAGAGCTGTAAAGTCATGGAACACTATCAGTCCCTTTAGTCCATCTAGTCCATGCTGAGCTACTAATCTGCTTAGTCCCATTGACCTGCATCCATAATATGGCTCTCCGTCCCCATCCCATCCATGTACCTATCCAAATCTCTATTAAATGTTGAAATTGGAAGCACCTCAACCACTTCCGCTGGCAGCTTGCTCTACACTCTCACCATCCTTCGTGAAGAAATTCCCCCTCATGCTCGCCTTAAAAATGTCACATTTCACCCTTAAACCATGAACTCTTATTTTAGTCTCACCCAACCTCAATGGAAAAAGCCTGCGTGTTCCTCTATCCCTCATTCTTTTACGCTTTAAGGAACAAGTTAATAACCTATTCAAATTTTCCCTATAACTGAGGTCCTCGTCCTGCCAACACCTTTATAAATTGTCTCTGTACACTTTCAACCTTATTGACATCTTTTCTATAGGTGACCAAAACTGCATAGAATACTCCAAATTTGGCCCCGCCAGCGTCTTATAAATTTTTAACATATCATCCCAATTACTTTGATTTTTGAAGGCCAATGCACTCAATACTTTGATTCATGAAGGCCAATGTGCCAAAAGCTTTCTTTATGATCCTATTTACCTGTGACACCACTTTCAGGTTCCAAATCAGAATCGGAATCAGGTTTAATATCACCAGCATATGTCATGAAATTTGTTGTTATGCAGCATCAGTATTTTGGAATACATAATAAGATGAAGTGTAAATTACAGAAAATATATATATTTAAATTAAAAGTGCAAAAAGAGAAAACAGGAAGTAGTGAGTTGGTGTTCATGGGTTCAATACCCATTCAGAAATCTGGCAGAGGGAAAGAAGCTATTCCTGAATTGTTGAGTGTGTGCCTTCAGGCTCCTGTACCTCTTCCCTGATGGTAGAAAGGAGAAGAGGGCATGTCCAAGATGATGGGTGTTCTTAACGATGTATGCCAACACTTGGAAGCATTGCTCCTTGAAAATGTCCTGGATGCCCTCATCTTACCCTTTCTGAAATCCACAATCAATCCTTTGGACTTACTGACGTACAGGTTGTTGCTGCAACACCACTCAACAAATGGATCTATCTCATTCCTGTACGCCTTCTCATCACCATCTGAAATTCTGCCAATAATAGGCATTACCAAATTTATAGATGGCGTTTGAGCTGTGCCTAGCCACACAGTCATAGGTGTAGAGAAAGTCAAGCAGTGGGCTAAGCACACATCCTTGAGGTGCACCAGTGTTGATTATCAGCGAGTTGGAGGTGTTATTTCCAATCCACACTGATTGTCGTCTGCTGGTCAGAAAGTCAAGGTTCCAGTTGCAGAGGGAGGTGTAGAGGCACAGGTTTTGGAGATTTTTGTTCAGATTGTGTTACTGAACAGCAGTCTGACATAAGTATTAGTATTGCCCAGGTGCTCCAAGGCCACATGAGGCGCCAATGTTATTGCATCTGCTGTAGACCTATTGTGGCGATAGACACATAGTAGTGGGTCTAGGTCCTTGCTTAGGCAGGAGTTCATTCCAGCCATTGTCAATCTCTAAAGCACTATCACTGTAGATGTGAGTGTTACTGGACAATGGTCATTAAGGCAGCTCACCCTTCTCTTCTTGGGCACTAGTTTCCCTTTTGCAGCAGGTGGGAACTTCAGACTGTAGCATTAAGAGATTGAAAATGTCTTTGAACACCACTGACAGTTGGTTAGCACAGGTTTTCAGAGCCCTACCAGGTACTCCAGCCAGGCCTGTCGCCTTGCGAGGGTTCACCCTTTTGAAAGATGTTCTGATGTTGGCCTGCATGACAGAGATCACACAGGGTCACCAGATGTTGCAGAGATCCTCATAGCTGTAGTTCTATTCTCTCTTTCAATGCATGCATAAAAGGCATTGAGCTCAACTGGGAGTGAATCACCACTGCCATTTATAGTGTTAGGCTTCACTTTGCAAGAAATCATGACCTGCAAACCCTGCCAGAGTTGACCTGCATCCAATTCCGCCTCTAACCTCAATTAGAATTGTTCTTTTGCTCTGGAGATAGCCTTCTGTAAGTTGTAACTGGCCTTTTTGTATGGTCCTGGATCACCAGACTTGACTGCCACAGATTTTGCCCTCAGCGGACTATGAATCTCCCGGTGTATCCGTAGCTTTTCTCGTTTTGATTCAGGGATGTACAGAATGTTCTCCTAGGCACACACTGGGGTGTGTCAGGAATGGACAGGAGGAGGAGTATAGGAAACTGATACAGGACTTTGTGAGATGGTGCAACTCAAACTACCTGCGTCTCAATATCACCAAGACCAAGGAGATGGTGGTGGACTTTAGGAGATCTAGGCCTCATATGGAGCCAGTGATCATTAATGGAGAATGTGTGGAGCAGGTTAAGACCTACAAGTATCTGGGAGTACAGTTAGACGAGAAGCTAGACTGGACTGCCAACACAGATGCCTTGTGCAGGAAGGCACAGAGTCGACTGTACTTCCTAAGAAGGTTGGCGTCATTCAATGTCTGTAGTGAGATGCTGAAGATGTTCTATAGGTCAGTTGTGGAGAGCGCCCTCTTCTTTGTGGTGGCGTGTTGGGGAGGAAGCATTAAGAAGAGGGACGCCTCACGTCTTAATAAGCTGGTAAGGAAGGCGGGCTCTGTCGTGGGCAAAGTACTCGAGAGTTTAACATCGGTAGCTGAGTGAAGGGCGCTGAGTAGGCTACGGTCAATTATGGATAACTCTGAACATCCTCTACATAGCACCATCCAGAGACAGAGAAGCAGTTTCAGCGACAGGTTACTATCGATGCAATGCTCCTCAAACAGGATGAAGAGGTCAATACTCCCCAATGCCATTAGGCTTTACAATTCTACCGCCAGGACTTAAGAACTTTTTAAAAGCTATTATTAATGCTTTTTGAGCTAGTGATTTAGATGCATATCATATTTTTTTTACTGAGTTAAGTATTGTATGTAAGTAGTTTTGCTACAACAAGTGTATGGGACATTGGAAAAAAAAGTTGAATTTCCCCATGGGGATGAATAAAGTATCTATCTATCTATCTATCTATCTCACTCATCCACACAGGTTTTAATGAAGTCAGTGACATCTGTGGGGTACTTGTCATCACACTTGTCTGCATTAAATTCCATCTGCCATTTTTCACCCCATTTTTCCAGACGGACCTGGTCCCACTGCAGGCTTTGATAATCTTCCTTCCTCTCCACTACACCGCCATTCTTGGTGTCATCTGTAAATTTACTGATCCATTTTACCACACTACCAGCCCAATCATTGATATAAATGACAAACAACAATTGAGCCATCCCAGATATCTCCAACTTCTCACTGTTGCAGCCTGAAGTTCCCACCTATTTCAAAAATGGCAGCCATTATATTGGTCTAAGAAGAGCAAGATGAGCTTCCTCAATAACCGCTGAGCAGTACTACTCACGTATTCTGCGATGAAGCGCTTTGAGAGTTTATTTGTGGCTAGAAAAACTCCTGCCTAAGGAAGGCCCTAGACCTGTTATGATTCTCTGACCAACACAATGGGAATACACCAGATTCAGTCTCACTGGCTCTATACTCTTCATTGGAACATCTAGGCAAGAGCAAGACAAACATCAGCTGCTGTTTGTCGATTACGTTGCACAACAAAATTTTTCCAAAGGGTTGCTTCCTCAGAATTTTTTTTGTGGTAGACCGCTTGAAGCAGACCACAAATATAATTTCAGACCACTTATATGATGTAGGAATTTAGAGAAACAAGACATTAACTTTCATTGAATATAATGCATTTAATTGCATAATGGTGCTGATGCTTTGCAAGAGTTCAACTAAGCTAAAAATGTTTTGTTGATGATTTTTATTTGTACTCTGTGTTTGAGGCTTCTTGCATAAGTGTCCAACAATAATCAGCCAGCATTGGTGGATTCCAGTTGTCCTGATACTGCTCCTCCATGACCACAATGTCCTGGTGAAACCTTTCAGCATGCTCATCCCTGACAGTACAGTAGCAAGGTTTGCAGAGAAGAAGTCTCAATGGGAATGCAGAAAATCAATCTTTAGTGATATGTTGCACTTCAGAGTTTGGTTTGGTTGAAGCATATTGTCAACAAGCTGCATGTGGTTTGGTGCTCTATAGTTGCCAATAAATATTTCAGCAATGTTCCTGAATGCCTTCTTAGCAATTTTCTCTGGTCCCACTGGAGGGTCTTCAAAGTGCCTATCATTGATGACCTATTTGATTTGTGGACCAGCACAAATGCCTTCTTGGCGTCAGTTATTCTGATTTGAGTTATGAATTGAAATAACAAATATAGGCAATTTTTTAAAAAATATAGTGCGTGACGGGAAAATTACATGGCGATTTTCATAATCAGCAGACTAAAATCCATATGATACACCCAAATGTACTCAGAGAAGCAAAATCTTTGTTGTCCAGTGTTACAGCTTTAACACCATCATCTCATTATTAATCAGTAAGCTTCTAAATTTGGACATCTGTAGTACTTTTGCTACTGGATCCTCGACTGCCGCATTGAGAGCCACAGTCAGTATGGACTGGTGATAATGTCTCTTCCTCACTGTCAATCAACAGCGGTGCACCACAAGGATGTGAGCTTAGCTCACTGTTCCACTCTCCTTTACTCCACTCTCCCTTTACATGTGATTGTGTGGCTAGGCACAACATAAACAACATAAGCACCTCAACCACTTTCACTGGCAGCTTGCTCTACACTCTCACCATCCTCCGTGAAGAAATGCTTGCCTTAAAAATGTCACCTTTCACCCTTAAACCATGAACTCTTATTTTAGTCTCACCCAACCTCAATGGAAAAAGCCTGCGTGTTCCTCTATCCCTCATTCTTTTACGCTTTAAGGAACAAGTTAATAACCTATTCAAATTTTCCCTATAACTGAGGTCCTCGTCCTGCCAACACCTTTATAAATTTTCTCTGTACACTTTCAATCTTATTGACATCTTTTCTATAGGTGACCAAAACTGCATAGAATACTCCAAATTTGGCCCCGCCAGCGTCTTATAAATTTTTAACATATCATCCCAATTACTTTGATTTTTGAAGGCCAATGCACTCAATACTTTGATTCATGAAGGCCAATGTGCCAAAAGCTTTCTTTATGATCCTATTTACCTGTGACACCACTTTCAGGTTCCAAATCAGAATCGGAATCAGGTTTAATATCACCAGCATATGTCATGAAATTTGTTGTTATGCAGCAACAGTATTTTGGAGTACATAATAAGATAAAGAGTAAATTACAGTAAATATATATATTTAAATTAAAAGTGCAAAAAGAGAAAACAAGAAGTAGTGAGATGGTGTTCATGGGTTCAATATCCATTCAGAAATCTGGCAGAGGGAAAGAAGCTATTCCTGAATTGTTGAGTGTGTGCCTTCAGGCTCCTGTACCTCCTCCCTGATGGTAGAAAGGAGAAGAGGGCATGTCCAAGATGATGGGTGTTCTTAACGATGTATGCCAACACTTGGAAGCATTGTTCCTTGAAAATGTCCTGGATGCCCTCATCTTACCCTTTCTGAAATCCACAATCAATCCTTTGGACTTACTGACGTACAGGTTGTTGCTGCGACACCACTCAACAAACGGATCTATCTCATTCCTGTACGCCTTCTCATCACCATCTGAAATTCTGCCAATAATAGGCATTACCAAATTTATAGATGGCGTTTGAGCTGTGCCTAGCCACACAGTCATAGGTGTAGAGAAAGTCAAGCAGTGGGCTAAGCACACATCCTTGAGGTGCACCAGTGTTGATTATCAGCGAGTTGGAGGTGTTATTTCCAATCCACACAGACTGTCGTCTGCTGGTCAGAAAGTCAAGGTTCCAGTTGCAGAGGGAGGTGTAGAGGCACAGGTTTTGGAGATTTTTGTTCAGATTGTGTTACTGAACAGCAGTCTGACATAAGTATTAGTATTGCCCAGGTGCTCCAAA
Organism: Hemitrygon akajei; assembly: GCF_048418815.1. NCBI lineage: Eukaryota > Metazoa > Chordata > Chondrichthyes > Myliobatiformes > Dasyatidae > Hemitrygon > Hemitrygon akajei. The sequence goes on from NC_133129.1 coordinate 30,235,249, forward strand.
GCCACATGAGGCGCCAATGTTATTGCATCTGCTGTAGACCTATTGTGGCGATAGACACATAGTAGTGGGTCTAGGTCCTTGCTTAGGCAGGAGTTCATTCCAGCCATTGTCAATCTCTAAAGCACTATCACTGTAGATGTGAGTGTTACTGGACAATGGTCATTAAGGCAGCTCACCCTTCTCTTCTTGGGCACTAGTTTCCCTTTTGCAGCAGGTGGGAACTTCTGACTGTAGCATTGAGAGATTGAAAATGTCTTTGAACACCACTGACAGTTGGTTAGCACAGGTTTTCAGAGCCCTACCAGGTACTCCAGCCAGGCCTGTCGCCTTGCGAGGGTTCACCCTTTTGAAAGATGTTCTGATGTTGGCCTGCATGACAGAGATCACACAGGGTCACCAGATGTTGCAGAGATCCTCATAGCTGTAGTTTTATTCTCCACTTCAATGCATGCATAAAAGGCATTGAGCTCAACTGGGAGTGAATCACCACTGCCATTTATAGTGTTAGGCTTCACTTTGCAAGAAATCATGACCTGCAAACCCTGCCAGAGTTGACCTGCATCCAATTCCGCCTCTAACCTCAATTAGAATTGTTCTTTTGCTCTGGAGATAGCCTTCTGTAAGTTGTAACTGGCCTTTTTGTATGGTCCTGGATCACCAGACTTGACTGCCACAGATTTTGCCCTCAGCGGACTATGAATCTCCCGGTGTATCCGTAGCTTTTCTCGTTTTGATTCAGGGATGTACAGAATGTTCTCGTAGGCACACACTCATCCACACAGGTTTTAATGAAGTCAGTGACAACTGTGGGGTATTCATTCAGACTTGAAGATGAATCCCTCCATTCTGCTCAGTCTGCTGACTCAAAGCAGTCCTGTAAGCACTCCTCCACACCCCTTGTCCCCTTGTCCATACCTTCTTGGCCCTCTCTACTGGTGCTATCATCTTCAGTCTCTGTCAATATTCAGGTAGTAGAAGTACAGCTAAGTGATCAGACTTTCCAAAGTCTAGATGTGGAATGGCATGGTAACCCTTCATCATGTTAGTATAACAGTGGTCCAGTATATTGGCTCCTCTGGTTCCACAAGCGATATGCCTATGAAAATTATTTAGGAACTTCTTCAGGCTGACCTGGTTATAATCCTTGTAAATGATGGGGAAGGCATCAGTGTGTACTGTTCATGCCTGTTGATTACATCACTCATTTCATCTGAGTCTAGGGCCTGTTTGATAAGGGCCTGAGGTGGAATATACATGCTACCAAGATGATGAGATGATGACTGAAAACTCTCAAGGCAGATAAAATAGACAATACACTGGGAATACCGATCCATAATTCAAGGAACTATGGATCTGTATTCCCAGATCCCTCCGTTCTAACACATTTCTCAGTACCCTAATGATCATTGTGTAAGACCTACCTTGGTGTGTCCTCCCAAAGTGTAACACATCACACTTGTCTGCATTAAATTCCATCTGCCATTTTTCACCCCATTTTTCCAGCCGGACCTGGTCCCACTGCAGGCTTTAATAGTCTTCCTTCCTCTCCACTACACCGCCATTCTTGGTGTTATCTGTAAATTTACTGATCCATTTTACCACACTACCAGCCCAATCATTGATATAAATGACAAACAACAATTGAGCCATCCCAGATATCTCCAACTTCTCACTGTTGCAGCCTGAAGTTCCCACCTATTTCAAAAATGGCAGCCATTATATTGGTCTAAGAAGAGCAAGATGAGCTTCCTCAATAACCGCTGAGCAGTACTACTCACGTATTCTGCGATGAAGCGCTTTGAGAGTTTATTTGTGGCTAGCAAAACTCCTGCCTAAGGAAGGCCCTAGACCTGTTATGATTCTCTGACCAACACAATGGGAATACACCAGATTCAGTCTCACTGGCTCTATACTCTGCATTGGAACATCTAGGCAAGAGCAAGACAAACATCAGCTGCTGTTTGTCGATTACGTTGCACAACAAAATTTTTCCAAAGGGTTGCTTCCTCAGAATTTTTTTTGTGGTAGACCGCTTGAAGCAGACCACAAATATAATTTCAGACCACTTATATGATGTAGGAATTTAGAGAAACAAGACATTAACTTTCATTGAATATAATGCATTTAATTGCATAATGGTGCTGGTGCTTTGCAAGAGTTCAACTAAGCTAAAAATGTTTTGTTGATGATTTTTATTTGTACTCTGTGTATGAGGCTTCTTGCATAAGTGTCCAACAATAATCAGCCAGCATTGGTGGATTCCAGTTGGCCTGATACTGCTCCTCCATGACCACAAAGTCCTGGTGAAACCTTTCAGCATGCTCATCCCTGACAGTACAGTAGCAAGGTTTGCAGGGAAGAAGTCTCAATGGGAATGCAGAAAATGAATCTTTAGTGATATGTTGCACTTCAGAGTTTGGTTTGGTTGAAGCATATTGTCAACAAGCTGCATGTGGTTTGGTGCTCTATAGTTGCCAGCAATGTTCCTGAATGCCTTCTTAGCAATTTTCTCTGGTCCCACTGGAGGGTCTTCGAAGTGCCTATCATTGATGACCTATTTGATTTGTGGACCAGCAAAAATGCCTTCTTGGCGTCAGTTATTCTGATTTGAGTTATGAATTGAAATAACAAATATAGGCAATTTTTTAAAAAATATAGTGCGTGACGGGAAAATTACATGGCGATTTTCATAATCAGCAGACTAAAATCCATATGATACACCCAAAAGTACTCAGAGAAGCAAAATCTTTGTTGTCCAGTGTTACAGCTTTAACACCATCATCTCATTATTAATCAGTAAGCTTCTAAATTTGGACATCTGTAGCTGCTTTTGCTACTGGATCCTCGACTGCCTCATTGAGAGCCACAGTCAGTATGGACTGGTGATAATGTCTCTTCCTCACTGTCAATCAACAGCGGTGCACCACAAGGGTGTGAGCTTATCTCACTGTTCCACTCTCCCTTTACATGTGATTGTGTGGCTAGGCACAACATAAACAACATTTCTAAATTCGCTGATGACACCACTGTTGGAGACTGAATCTCAGAAGGCAACGAGGAAGTGCACAGGAGTGAGATGGTTTGGCAGGTCGTATGGTGTGGGAACAACATCACACTCAATGTCAGCAAGACCAAGGAACTTAATAAGTGCTTCAAGAAGGGCAGGCTGGGAGAAAACCCACCAGTCCTCTTTGAGGGGTCAAATGGAAAGGATGAGCAGCTTTAAATTCTTGGATGTCAACATCTGTGAGGATCTGTTCTTGACCCAACGCATTGATGTAAGCATGAGGAAGACAGGCCATCTGCTCTACTATGTTATGAATTTGAAGATATTTAGTATGTCACCATCAACCCTTGCACGTCTCTACTGATGTACGATAGAGAGCGTGCTGACTGATTGCATCACCACCAGGTATTGAGGCTCCAAGGGATAGAATTGAAAGAGGCTGCAGAGGGTTGTAGACTCAGCCAACTCCTTGAAGGGCACAACATTCCCCACCATTGAGGACTTTCTCAGGAGATAGTGCCTCAAGGAAGCAGTATCCATCACTAAGGATCCCCATCATCTAGGACATTGTCTCTTCTCATTACAATTTTCAGGAAGGTAGTACAGGAGCCTGAAGACCAACACTCAACTATGTAAGAACAGCTTCTCCTCCTCTCTCATCAGATTTATGAACAGTCCATAAACCCATGAACATTTCCACTTTATTACTTTTCTCTGCACCGTTTATTTATTTTGTAATTTATAATAATGTTATGCCTTAGCAGTATAATACGGCTGCAAAATAACAAGTTTGACGTAAGACAGTGATAATAAATCTGATTCTGATCTAGAGAAGAAAACAGTACTTTTGGAGAAATGATTGAAGTTTTGGAGATCTGGTGTATTATTCCATAAGCTTATGGAGTCCACAAACAATTGTACCCAGTGATATCCTGTACTGGAGTTATAGTACCAGCTTTTACTTTGCTCATGACCGTATTAAGCTACGCCAGTTAGTAATACACACAAATGCTGGAGGAACTCTGCAGGCCAGGCAGCATCTGTGGAAAAGAGAGCAGTCGACGTTTCAGGCCAAGACCCTTCAGCAGGACAGCATACAACCTGCCAGTTAGTCGCTGGTTTTAATTGCCGGATTTTAGCCTCCTTTTTCTCATTGGGATGGAAATCAGTTTTCTGGTCCACTGCTGGCCACGATCAATTTAGTGCTTTTGCTGATTAATTATTTATTATCAGCCTATCTTGAAATTACTTTATTTTGACAAATGCCTGAGTAATAAGCATTAATTTTAGTTGAACTTAAATTAAACCACTTTCTGACTTTATTCACTCCACTTATTCATTGTTAAATCAATAGCTGTAAACTTTACACCGAATACTTCCTCTGTTTACCATTCCAGGCAATATCACAATACAGGTTATACCTGGCCTCTCAGCTACTGCCTCTGAATGCATTACCAACAATTCTTGGTTTCCCATTAAAAATGCTTGATGATTTACATTAGCTTTTATGATGCAATAAAACTGTAGCAGCTTATAACTTCCAGACCCATTCCAGAATGACAGTGGCTTGCACTTCTCAATATTTCTTGAATGAAAACCTCATCACTTCCACAAAAACCCTTTGCAAGCTGAATAAATACGTACACATCTGCCTTGCCAAGCACATCGGTTACTTGCTTAACAACCTGAAGATCGCTGATGCTCAATTCATAGACCTTTCACATCTTGCTGTTGGTTCCACCAGTAGACAGAATGGCTTCAGCTCATGTGTTCATTGGGCAGGAGATAGAGGAGTCTCAAGACTCACACCACCAGGTTCAGGAACAGGTATTAACCTTTTCTCATCAGGCTTCTGAATCAGTGTGCATAACTTCACTCAACTCAACACTAAACATTTCCACAGCCTATGAACTCACTTTCAAGAACTCTGCAATTTATGTTCTCAATAATATTTATTGCTTATTTATTATTATTATTAGTATTTTTTTTTCCTCAGCTCAAGCTGATAAAACCTGAGGTATAGCCAAGCATGCTCATTTGTCAATTGCTAGGAGCTTTCAGACTATTTTAGAGGTGTTTAGTATTGTGGCTTTCTGAAGATTTACATAGATTTTGTTGTGTAGCCCTAATTGTTAGTTCTAACAGTGCCTTTGGGATGACACCAGTTGTAGATATACTATCGGGACAGTGTATATCTTGTTTATGTTCCAAAGTCTTTCAATTATTATTATTTGTAATTCCAGTTTGTCTTCTTGTAGTTGTTTGTCTGTCTTTGTGTGTAGTTTCTCATTGATTTTACTGTGAATGCCTACAAGAAAATGAATCTCAGGGTAATATATGGTAATATATATATAATTTGATAATAACTTTCCTTTGAACTTCGAAATTTCATGATGTCAGCTCACAGCAATGCATTACAATGCCACGTCAGGTGGCACTGGCAAACTAAAGATTCAGAGAATCATAAAAAAGAGTTATTTCTTGAAAGCAGCCCATTTGGTCCTTTGAACCCAGTTTGGTACTTTCCAAGAACCGGCCAGTAAGTGTCAGTCATCCACCTGTTCCCCAAATTGCAGGTCAGTCCTCCCCCTGCATAATCAGTACGTGGATGATGGTGAATCTGTGGAATTAATTGCCACAGCTGGCTGTTGAGGCCAAGTCATTAGGCATATTTGAAGTGGAGGTTGATAGGTTCTTGATCAGCAAGAACATCAACGGTTATGGGGCAAAGGCAGGAGAATGGGGTTGAGAGGGATAATAAATCAGCCTTGGTGGAGCAGGCATGATGGGCCAAATGGCCTAATACTGATTCTCTGTCTTATGATCAAATCATCAGGTGGAACAATGGCTGTTGAACTCGATGCACAACCCCAGCATTCCCGGAGATCCCTTGTCGCCATATTGTCTGACCAGAGCTACATTGTTAAGATCCAAGGTGGAGGTATGGCATCATTAAGAGGTTTGTGAATGCAAAATGGTGGGTATGTACACATCCATTGTCATATCTTCCTCAATTACCCATTATCACTGCAGTGGGGACTATTTTTCTGCTGTTGGATCACTCTGCATATGTAAATATAATTGGACCAGCTCTGACCACCAGCAGCAGGGTCGTATGCACCTTTCAGACAGCGATAGCCAATGGCTTCTACTTTTTCACTGGAATGATATTCCGTTATGTGGGAGAGCTTCAGCCAGTTAAAGAAAAAGGAAATGATTTACAGCGAATGCCTGACTCCTGCTACAGCTGGAGGAAAACACCTAATACCCCATGGATTCCTGCTCAGAACAATGAAGAACTGGTATAGCAAACCCACATGAGGAGTTGTGACAGGCACAACTCACAGAACACAACAAGGGTGTTAGGGCAGCTGAATAATTTCCTGTGGGAAGGAGAGATGGACCATGCAGAGCCCCTAAGCAGGCCATCTGGCCAAACTGGCTGCTCAAGTTCAACATGGACAACCACGCTTGCAAATGAGAACATAGAACAGTACAGCACAGTACAGGCCCTTCAGGCCACGATGTTATGCTGACCCTTTAACCTACTTCAAGATCAATTTAACCCTTTCTTTTCATCCACGTGCCTATCTAAGAGTTGATGATATATCTTTAATTTATCTACCTCTACCACCACCCCTACCAGCAGCGTGTCGCATGCACTAACATTCACTTTGTAAATATCCTCTGCCATTCCCTCTTTGCCTCCCTCCAATCACCTTAAGCTCATACCCTCTCATATTAGTAATTTCTGCCCTGGGGAAAAGGTATTGTCTATCTATACCTGTTATCATCTTTTGCACCTCTATTAAGTCACCTCTCATCCTCCATTACTCTAAAGAGAAAGTCCCTAGATCACTCAACCTTTCCTCATAAGATGAGCTCTCCAATCCAGATAGCATTCTGGTGAATCTCCTCCTCCCCCTCTCCTAATCTTCTACCTTCTTCCTACAGTGAGGGAGGAAGTTATTGGTGTGACACCTTTCAGTTTGCATGTTGCTTGAGAACATCCCAGGCACAGATCGACATCTTAACCAGGGCAATCTGCGAGCTTTGCAGTGTTCCAATCAAGGAAAAATCCATGATTTTGGTGGAGGGACACAACAAGAAGATCTGCCTCATAGTATTCCACTGTGCATAACTGGAAAGTTATATTAGGTGTGTGATTAGTAACTCGGTCAGCGGAAACATTTGCTGTCTAGTTACGTCACCCATCTCCTTCCTGTGTTTGAATAGGTACTGACTGAATGGATGTTAATTCAATTTATCACCTCAGCTAATTTAAAGAATTTTATAATTGTGAAATTATTTCATAAAATCATTTAACAATGTACTTGTAGCTCATTTTATGCAAGGAAAAATATTTGATAAATGACTTTGTTCTAAAGGGGCCTTTGGGAAGTAGTGAAAATAATGTATAGGAATTTTTCTCTGAGTTTGAAAGTGAACTAGTTTAATGCTAAATAAAGATCTTAAATATTAACAAAGAAAACTATTAAGAGAGAAAACTAAGGGGTGATTTACTGAAAGATCACATAGAAAGGGGACAGGCAATGGTTAGTAGTTCAAGAAAGATGCTTAATTTTCAAAAGAAATATATTCATATAATATACAAAACCAATAATAGTAAAGCGGAATTAAATTTGTTATTCAGTGAAAGGAAGAAGTTTATAAAGTTGATAGAAGTAGGCTAAAGGATTGGGAACATTTTAGGACTCAGCAAAAGAGCACTATGAAAGTGATAAAGAAAGTAAAGATAGAATATAAAACTAGTCTGGCATGAAACATAAAAACAGATCTGAAGAGCTTTTATGGATATGTAGAAAGAAAAAAAACAACTTGAAGGAAATGTGTAAGCCCTTTACTGTCAGAGACAAGAGAATAAGAAATAGAGAATACGGAAATGACAGAGGAATTGAGCAAATTTTTTTCATCCATCTTCATGGAAGAATACACAAAGGCTGAATATATTAAAGAGTAAAGGATCTAGCAAGAATGAAGAATTGAAAGAACTATCTAATAGTCAAAAAACTAGAACAAAATAAATTGCTGCACGAGGTTGGACTGGGATCGGGGTAACATTTTGAAATTGATGGAGATTTGCTTATCCATCTTAATTCTAGATAGCCAACCATTTTAATTTCTATCCCCATTCCCATTCCGACATGTCTGCCCATGGCCTCCTCTGTTTCCATGATGAGGCCACTCAGGATGGCAGAGCAACACCTCATATTCTGTTGAGGTAGCCTCCAACCTGATGATATGAAAATTGACTTCTTCTTCTGGTAGTTTTTTCCCCTCCCCCTCCTCTTCTTCTATCCCCCACTTTGTCCTCTTCTCCTTACCCACCTATCACCTGCCCCTGGTGTCCTTCCTTCTTCCCTTTCTCCCATGTTCCTCTCTCCTCTCTTATCAGATTCCTGCTTCTCCAGTCCTTTACTTTTCCCACCCACCTGACTTCACCTATTATCTTCTAGATTGTCCTCCTTCCCCTTCCCTCACATTCTAATTCTGAGCAACTTCCTCCTTTCTTCCCTATCCTAAAGAAATATCTTGGCCCGACATCAATTATTTGTTCATTTCCACAGGTACTGCCTGACCTGCTGAGTTCTGCCGGCATTTTGTGTATGTTGTATCAGTTAAATTGTGAGCTTCTGTGATGCAATGGTGTTCAAAGGGACCCTGGGTGTGCTTGGTCATGGGCCTTGAAGATCAACATGCAGGTACAGAAGGTGACTGGGAGGGCAAATTGAATATTAGCCTTTATAACCAAACTGTAGATATCACAAATCTGAAAAGAAACCATCAGTTATGGGAACTCTCAGCAGGTCAGACAGTACCTATAGAAAGAGAAACAGGATTAATAATTCAGATTTAAAGATCCAGTCCTTTGACCTACAGAGTTCCTCCAGCAGTTTGTTTTATCACTCTGATAAAGCTGCAATTGTTAAAGAGTTAACAGACAGATTTTATTAGTATCAGTTTATAAATATATACGGAGGTGTGGTTTTGGGGATGTTGAATTCAAATATGGATGTTGGAATGAAATCTATGGCCAAATTCCAAGCTGTAGCATATAGCCAGAATCTACAATTTACCATAACATATTGTTTTTCTCTAATGCCAATAAGTAGTGATTTTCATCTCTTCTTTGGAGCTATGTGAGGATAGTGGCTAAGTTACTACACTTGCAATTCAGAATCACTCAGAGCTATGGAGCATTTGAATTTAAGTGAGGAAGTAATTTAGGCATCGTTAATGGCTACTTTGAAATCACTGGATTAGTGTTGCAACCAAACATGTTCAAGAATGTCCTCTGGGGCAGGAGGTCTGCCGCACTCTCCTGGTTTATATTTGATTTAGTGGTTGACTCTTAATTGCCCACCGAAATGACCCAGTAAGATATTTTTCTCTTAGAATTGTTATGGAACAGTGGAGACCATTTGGCTAATTATTTGGCCCTCTTCTACAACGTAAACAAATTGCAAGAGGGGTTCAGCAAATCAGCCATCATCAATGGAGGCAAGTAAACAGTCCAGCTTTCAGTCCTGATGAAGGGTTTTGGCCCGAAATGTCGATTGCTTATTCCCCTCCATAGATGATACCTGACTTGCTCAAGATTTCCAGCAGCTGCAGAATCTCTTATGTTTCTGCCGTTTCTCAATAAATCAATCCTGTCAGCTCCTTTTCCCCATTTATTTTCATATATATTTGTAAATTATTCCCTTTTAGATGCCCATCTGTCTTTTAAAGCCACTGATTGATTCTGTTTTCATCACTCTTACAGAACCGAGCTTCAAATCATAACTCCTCTCAAAGTAAAAATGCTTTTCTTCATTCCTCTTGTACGTTTTGCTCTTTGGCCTTTGAAATGGAAAGAGCTTCCTTTATTTCCACACCAGTTGCAATCTTATCCTCTCACTTAATCTTCACAGGTCTAAAAAGTACAGGTTCAGTTTTTTTTTATAATCTATGCTTTCAGCTGAAGTCTCATTATGGAACCATCTGGTAGATTGTTTCCACATTCTCTCTCAGGACTTTTCATCATTCTTTTTGGGAAGCAGAAAGTCCTTGCCGCTTGGTGAAGTTTTGAATCTGTTGTACCTTCAAACTGTAATGCTCCATGATCCTATCTCCAGTCAGTAGGAAGTGCATGCAAGAGATTAGGAAGAGCTGCTGAAACCCACCCCATAGTTCATCAGCTTTCCCTGAAGTTGTATTTTGGATATGCAAAATGCCTCGGCTAACTTGTTTGTTAGACCATTCCAGCTATCACTTCATAAGCAATACATGCTTTTCCATAGCAATTTTGCCTCTGCATATTTATCAATCATTTTCACATAGTCACAGTCATCAACCATTGTTGCACAAAAACAGGCCCTTTGTCCCCTCTAGTCTGTGCCAACCTATGTTTGTGCCTAGTTCTATCTACCTGCACCTGGACCATGGCGCCCGTACCCTTCTCATTCAAAGTACGTATCCAAAGATTTCTTAAATGCTGTAATTGAATCTGCACCAACTATTTCCACCAACAGCTTGTTCCACACTCTCACCATCCTCTGGACAAAGAAGTTCCCCCTTAGGTTCCCCTCAAATATTTCAAGTTTCACCCTAAACCAAATCCCTCTCATTCTTCTCTCACCCAGCTTCATGGGAAAAAGATTGTATGTAGTTATCCTGTCTATTTCCCTTATAATATTTGTATATCTCCATAAGATCACTGCTCAGTCTACTATGTTTCTGGGAATAAAGTCCTAACCTATTCAATCTTTCCTTAAAACTCACATATGCCATATATCTTACCAACTCACCAACTGCATCTCAGTGTGGGATGGCTCCAGCATGTGGTGAAAACTGCCCAGCAGATTATCGGCACCCAATTGCCCACCACTGAAAATATCTACCACAAATGCTGTCTGGGCAGGGCGAAAAGCATTATCAAGGATGCATGTCATCCTAACCATGGACTTTTTACTCTCCTCCCATCCAGTAGGCGCTACAGGAGCCTCCGCTCCCACACCAGCAGGCACAGGAAGAGCTTCTTCCCTGAGGCTGTGACCCTGCTGAACCTCACATCACAGCACTAAGCAGTATTGCACCCATATTGTACTGTCTCAGTGGTTTTATATTTGTGTGCTGTAGCACTTACTTTTTATTCACAGTTATTTTGTAAATAACACTATTCTTTGCATTTCTGGTTAGATGCTAACTGCATTTCATTTGGCTTTGTATCTGTACTCGGCATAATGAAAATACAGTTGAATCTAATCTAACCTAAAAAAATATCTTAGATCTGATTTTAATGGATTTGAGTATATAAATCTGGATTTCTCTATGTCTCGTCATATTTTTATAACAGTAATGAACTGATCTAATGGAAGTTCATATCTGTCTGTAGAAAGATGCTGCTGACATTACCATTCCATTGGCAAAAAGGACATGCTGATTTCCATTTTAATTTGCTCTTCCCAAGTAAGGCCAAAACAATATTGCAATTTTCTACAATTAGCGTCAAATTATTGAATAATGTTCAATAGTACGTGAAATCTTCTCTGTTACATTACAGTTTACAACAGACCTCCTGAATTACTACTCGTGTTGATCAGCGGCACAGTGGAGACTAGAATCATCGGTGCTCACAGTATTTAAAATACCCAACTCTGTTCATCAGACCTGTCTTACAGCTTGGCCCAATGGATGAAGAGGTAGTAACCTGACAAATGTCTACTGCCACCCAATGCATAGGTCATCACAAGTCTGGAATGCAGCTGCAAATTCCTCAGGCACAGCAGCTCTTAGTGAAGCTTTGGTCCAGCTGTTTGTTCCCACTTTGCTAACTCCGATCCTTCCTCAGGTGCATGTGTTTTAATGCTACTGTAGTTGTGTCAATCGTGCATGGCCTTTTCCTTCTATGTTTTTAACTGTTTTTCTATCTTTATATTTCTCACTCTCTGTCTAGCTATCTGTCCAGCAAGCTGGTTATTGAGCTATATGTAGCTAGCTAGCTAGCTATTTGCCTGTCTGTCAGTCTATCTGTCTAACTATCTATCTACCTATCTATCAATCTAGCAAGCTAGCTAGCCATATACAGAACTGTGCAAAAGCCTTAGGCACACATATCTAGTTAGGGTGCCTGAGACTTTTGCACAATACTGTATATTTAACTATTTGCCTGTCTATCTCTCTCTGTCTAGCTAGCCAGCCATAGGTAGCTATCTAGCTATTTTCCTGTCTTCCTGTCTGTCTATCCACCCTATAAAAAGTATCCACCATCTTGGAGATCACCTGTGTGCAGTCAAGGTGTTTCAATTGATTATGGTAAAAATACACCTGTATCTGGAAGATCCAATGACCGGTGAGTCAGTATCCTGGCAAAATCTACACCATGAAGACAAATGAATGCTTCAAGCAACTTTGCTAAAAGATCATTGGAAAACGCAAGTTGGGAAATGGATAGAAGAAAAATTTCAAGTCACTGAATATTGCTTGGTGTACAGTTAAGTTAATCATCAAGAAATGCAAAGAATATGGCACAGCTGTAAGTCAGCCCAGAGCTGGCCATCCTCAAAAACTGAGTGACAGTACAAAAAGGGGATTAGTGAGGGAGGCCACCAAGAGACCTATGACAACTCTGGAGGAGTTACGAGCTTCAGTGGCTGAGATGGGAGAGACTGTGTATACAACAACTGTTGCCCAGGTGTTTCACCAGTCGCAGTTATATAGGATAGTGGCAAAGAGAAAGCCACTTTAAAAAAAACTCATATGAAATTTCAGCTAAAGTTTGCCAGAAGGCATGTGGGAAAGTCTGAAGTCAGCTGGAAGAAGTTTCTATGGTCTGATTAAACCAAAATTGAGCTTTTTGGCCATCAGACTAAGTCAAACACCACACGTCATCAAAAACACACCATCCTATCATGAAGCACGGGGGTGGCTGCATCATGCTGTGAGGATGCTTCACTGCAGCAGGCCCTGCAAGGCTTGTGAAGGTAGAGGGTGAAATGAATGCAGCAAAATACAGGGAGATCCTGGAGGAAAACCTGATGCAGTCTGCAACAGAACTGCTACTTGGGAGAAGTGTTGTTTTCCAGCAAGGCAATGACCCCAGGAATAAAGTCAAAACTACATAGGAATGGCTTAAAAGCAACAAAGATAATGTCCTGGAGTGGCCAAGTCAGATTCCAGGTCTCAATCCAATTGAGAATTTGTGGCTGGGCTTGAAAAGGGCCGTTCTCTCACAATCCCCATGCAATCTGACAGAGCTTGAGCAGTTTTGTAAATAAGAATGGGGAAAACTTACAGTGTCCAGATGTGCAAAGCTGTTAGAGACCTATCCACATAGATCCAAGGCTGTAATTGCTGCCAAAGGTGCATCTATTCAATACTGACTTGAAGGGGGTGAGTAATAATGTACCGTAGATGTCGGATTATAAGCCGCTACTTTTTTCCCACGCTTTGAACAGCTTTGAACACTGCGGCCTTTACTATGGTGCGGCTAATGCATGTTTTTTTTTTCATGCCGCCAAAAACATTTTGCCTCGTAACAGTAGACCAATAAAATTGATGAGTAGTTCACAGAGGTCCAATGAAATTGTACGATAAATCAAGCGCACTTTCACAATTAAATTATTGTAAATCAGTCATTTGTACTCACCCTCATCAACATGGAAAACACTCGAAGAAAAGCATTGTGCTGCCTTTATGGCAGTTATTTAGTTTATAATATTTTCGCTTAGCAATTCATTTGTTAGTATTTTCTAGTTAAAGTTGGAAGTGTTAAGTATATTTGTTTTCTGTACTACATCCCGGGATACTATGACGTCACATCCGGTTTCGCCGCGTCTTGTGGGAAATACCGGTTTGCGATAAACGGGAAGGTGGGGGGGAGCACATTAGACCCGAGCGAACGCTGCTTTTAAGTTAAAGGCGACCAATAACTTTTCCTGGTAGGCTGCAGTATATATATTTTTTTACCAGTCGTTAGGAGATATTGGAATGTTGTTCGTGCACTTTTCAGTAAAAAAGTATACGCAACGTAATTTGTGTGTTACCGATACGTATGTATATTTAAAAGTAGCCGTGTTACAGGCACGGTTCGAAAAAAAGCATTTGCAATATGTATTTGTTTATGTTACCATATGGATTTAATTAAAAGTTAAAAAATCCTCAGTGTAATATCTTTCTGTGTAAATATCTCATATTACAACGTAGGACACCTGTGGCCTAAAATCCGGTGCGGCTTGTACAAGTACAAAATTGATTTTCTTTCTAAAATTAGAGCTTGCGGCTTTTAATCAGGTGCGCTCTGTAGTGCGAAATCTACGGTAATCAATTATTTTGTTTTAATCATTGTAATAAATTTAGACCAATTTGTAGAAATTTGTTTTCTCTTTGACATGAAAAAGTCTTTTCTGTTGATCAGTGTCCAAAAAGCCAAATTAAACCCACTATGATTCAATGTTGTAAAACAATAAAACATGAAAACTTTCGAGGGGATGTGTGAACACTCTTAATGGGCACTGTTATCTATCTGTCTATGTGCCTGTCTATCTATCTATCTATCTATCTATCTATCAAGCTGACTGGCTTGCAATGTGTAGTTACCTAATTATTTTTTTCTCTGTCGGTCTGTCTATGTGCCTGTCTATCTATCTATCTAGCAAGTTAGTTGGTTAACTATGTGCATCTATCTAGCTATTTTCCTCTCTGTCAGTCTATCTATCTATCTATCCGTATCTATCTATGTATCTATCTAGATAGATAAATACTCTATTGATCTCAAAGGAAATTAAAGTGCCACAGTAGCATTAGAAGTTCACAAATATAGAATATTAGAAGAGAAGTAAGAAGAATAAATTTAAAAAATATATAATTTACCTTAAAAAGTCTAACAGAAGGGGGGGAGGTCATCACTTCCCCAGCTACAAGCTGACTCATTATGGAGCCTTATGACCAAAGGGTAAGAATGACCTCATATACCACACTTTGGAGGTGTGCAGTTGTCTTAGTCTATTAGTAAAAATTCTCCTGTGTTCAGCGAAGTTGGCGTGGAAAGGGATGAGAAACATTGTCTAGAATTGCTAAGATTTTCCATAGGGTCCTTTGTTCTACCACAGCCTCCAGTGTGTCCAGTTTGACTCCTATAACAGAGCCAGCCTTTCTAATCAGTTTATTGAGCCTGTTGGCATCACCTGTGTTGATGCCATTGCTCCAGCACATCACCGCATTGAAAAATTTTACTAGTGACAACAGAGTAGTAGAACATGTGAAGGAGAGGCCTGCATACTCCAAAGGACCTCAGTCTCCTCAGGAATTAGAAGTGACTCTGGCCCTTCTTGTAGACAGCCTCTGTGTTGGTGCTCCACTCAAGTCTCATGCAGGTGCACCCCTGGGTATTTGTAGGTCCTCACCACATCCCCATCCTGACCGTCAATAGCAACTGGGAGCAGTGCAGTCATTGACTTCCTAAAGTCCATCACCGTCTCCTTTGTCTTACTGATGCTGAGCTGCAGGTGATTCAGTTTACACCATTTGACAAAACCCTCCGCCGGGGCCCTGTATTCACGCTCCTGTCCTCCCTTTATACACTCAACTATTGATGAGTCATCAGAGAATTTCTGCAGATGACATGACTCAGTGTTGTACCTAAAGTCCGAGGTATAGAGGGTAAACAGGAAAGTAACCAATACCACCCTCTATGGGGCCCCAGTGCTGTATATAGCCATGTCTGACACACAGTTCTGTAGCTGCACAAACTGCCATCTGCCAGTCATCTATCCAGGAATCAATGGAAGTGCCAATCTGAATTCAATGGAGCTTTGACCCCAGCGATGAGGGCAGTGTGGTATTGAAGGCACTTGAGAAATCAGAAAACCTTATATGTAATGACCCAGATTTGATTGGGAAATTTAAGGTAGAGGAACCTTAGGAAGCAGTGATCATAATATGATAGAATTCACCCTGCAGTTTTAGAAGGAGAAGATAAGATAGAATGTATCAGTAATACAGTTGAGTAAAGTGGAGAAAAGGGAATTACAGAGTCATGAGAGAGGAGCTGGCCAAAATTGATTGGAAGGGGACATTAACAGGGATGATGGCAGAGCAGTAATAGCTGGTGTTTCTGGGAACAATTTGGAGGATGCAGGATAGATACAACCCAAAGAAGAAGTATTCTAAAGGCAGGATGACACAACCATGACTGACAAGGGAAGTGAAAGCTAACATAAAACAAAACAGAGTGCATATTATAGAGCAAAAATTAGTGGGAAGCTTTTAAAAACCAACAGGAGGCAACTAAAAACCCATGAAGAGAGAAAGCATGAAATATGTAGGTAAGCTAGCTAATAATATAAGAGGATACAAGAATTTTTTTCAGATATATAAAGAGTAAAAGTGGGAATAAGAGGGGACTTTACTGGTTGGCTGCCAGTGACTAGAGGTATGGAGCAGGAAGGGGTCATCACTTCCCAGTTATAGGTTGACTCATTGTAGAGCCTAACGGTCAAGGGTAAGAATGACCTTATCTAGTACGTACTCTTTAGAGTAGCACAATTGTCTTAGCCTATTGCTAAAAGTGCTTCTCTGTTCAGCCAAGGCGGCATACAGAGGGTGAGAAACATTGTCCAGAATTGCCAGGATTTTCCCTCGGGTCCTTTGTTTTACCACAGACCAGTTTGTCCAGTTTGACTTCTGTAACAGAGCCACCTTATCTAATCAGTTTATTGAGCCTGTCGGCGTCGCCCACATTGATGCCATTGCCACAGCACACCACCACATGGAAGATTGTACTGGTGACAACTGGTGACTGATTCTTCAACATGACAACATGTGAAGAAGAGGCCTGCATACTCCAAAGGACCTCAGTCTTCTCAGGAAGTAGATCTATCTGTATCTGTCTGTCTATCTATCTATCTGTATATCTATTTATCTGTATCTGTCTGTCTGTCTATCTATCTATCTATTTATCTGTATCTGTCTGTCTATCTATCTGTAAGTTTTCTGTACTGCACTGTTACACTTGACTGGCATGTCAGATGAACTTGGTTATGTTTATTTCCTTTTGAGATGCTGAACTGTTGTTACCATGTACCAGTTTTATACAGTAATTTGGTAACATTGTCAATCGGTGTCAATTAGGATCCTTGAAGCCGTGTTTGCTGCACCGTGGTGAAGTAGAGTGAAACGGAGCTGCACACTGTATCCTGTGCAGGCTACTTTCCATGCAAGACAGGAGGTAATGCCTTTACAAAATGCTAATCTCAGCATGATTGGCAGTCTGATGCTTGAAGGGCAGAGTACGTCCTTACTCCATGGAAGAACTTTATAAAAAGCACATCCTCGAAGCTCATGTGTCTCCAGCTCTCGGAATAAAGGTAGGAAGGCAGACTGATTATCGATTTATTTAGTAAGATGTTTAAAATTATGCAAAATTTACACTGACCATAAAACCATATAGCATAGGAGCACAATTAGGTCATTTGGCCCATTAAGCATGTTCTGCCACTCTATCATGCTTGAGTTCATATCATCTCAATCCCATTCTCCTGTTTTCTCCCCAAAACCTTTGATACTTTCACTGATCAAGAACCTATCAACCTCCCTCTTAAATAAACCTAACGACCTGGCCTTCAGAGCCGTCTGTGACAATGAATTCCACATATTCACCACCATCTGGCCAAAGAAATTCCTGATCAACTAGGTTCTAAATGGCTGTCCTTCTATTCAAGGGCTGTGCCATCTGGTCCTAGACTCCCCCACTATAGGAAATATCCTCTTTAAATCCATTCTACCTAGCCTTGCAAGTTACCGCAAGAAGAATCCCAATTTGTATTTTTCTGTGTGGTAATTGAATTAAAAACATTAGCAGTCAAATAGAAGTTAAAAACCTGAAATATTGATCTGGAATTTAATCCATTTGTAATGAATAGCCAGAACTAATAATAAACCCAATTATTTGGATTCAGTCCCAATCATCAAACTTAGATGATTATGTTCAACTGTAATCATCTCCCAAATTTTCTCTTCATTGTTATTTTTTATCAAGTTTAAATCTTCACCCCATGTACAATCTTACTATCTTGATGAACAAAAGACATATGAATGTATATTTGACTATAATAGGGAAAAATAACAGGTTGTTTTGAGAGCAGCATCAAGAAGAGAAGGGAATGGTGCATTGAGGGGAGGGCAGGCAGGCCCATTTAGAGTTTGCAGAGACTCAGAATTAAATAACTGACCTTGACAGTTAATTTGATTTTACCTCATCTGAGATGTTCCAAAGAGATTTGTCAGATTTTGCAAAGTACAATTTATCATGTGAGCAATAAGTACAGTGTGGGCACATAGGCAGCAGTGGCAATGTTAAGAAGTTTCAATGTTGCTGGTTTCTTTTCTTCACTACAGGGTGTCTCAGAGTCCATTGTTTCAAGTTACATTCAGAAGGTTTTCAAAGTAGTAGTTTGGAACTCTAACAGATTTGTGAAGGGCAGGTCTTGTTTGATTAATCAGATTGACATCTTATGATTGGAATTAACAGAGGTACATTCCTCAAAGTGTCCAGATGAAGGAGCTTGACCTGAAACACTGACTGTCTATTTTCCTTCATAGATGTTGCCTGACCACCTGAGTTCCTCCAGCAGTTGGTATGCTGCATCAGTTTATGGCATCTACAGACTCCTATGTTTCTAAGTTTCTCAAATGTGGTTCCCCTCTAACAGTTAATAGAACCCAACTAGATATTAATAAACTAATTTACCGGTTTACCAGGTTAAGAAAACAAATATTC
The DNA here is from genome assembly GCF_048418815.1 of Hemitrygon akajei. Lineage (NCBI taxonomy): Eukaryota > Metazoa > Chordata > Chondrichthyes > Myliobatiformes > Dasyatidae > Hemitrygon > Hemitrygon akajei. Next base: position 30,254,037 of record NC_133129.1, read on the forward strand.
CACTCCTGCTTCTAGTTCTTATAGTCTCATAGGAAAAACAATATACAAATCATAGAATGATAGCTTTTTCCCTCCCATATGTACCTCATCCCTTTTTCCATTACAATATTTAATTATCAAGTAAGCTAATGGCAAAATCGTACACCATAAGTGACCATAATTGGATAAAATATTTGCTCAGGAAATGAGTTCTCGTCAGTACTATGTGTGTGTTATCAATTTTCCTTTCAAAGCAAGAGTACAGTGTAGGATGTGTCATTTTCTCCTCCATAGGTCTTTAGTTAATCATTGCAAGGCCTTGATATTCGATTACACTCCTAATTCTCTCTTCTGGTGGGCGGCAGACGCCTGCCCATCATGAGTCTGTGATGTGCAGGTCCTGACACAATGCCATAGGGAAACAATCTGCAGGTTTTGATCCAGCAATCACAGGGTAGTACTCCCAGTCCTGGAGTAGCTGGCTGAGTATTGAAGACCATTGCTGATCAACTGGCTGATGTGTTCAACCTCTTGCTCCGGCAGTGTGTGGGATCCAGGCTTCAATCATACCAGTCCCCAGGAAGAACATGGTAACCTGCCTCAATGACTATCACCCACTGGGATTTACATCCACAATGGTGAAGTGTTTTGTGAGGCTGGTGTTGAAACTTATCAGTTGTGGCTTGGATCTGCTCCAATTTGCCTACTGAAGCAACAGGTCTACAACAGATTCTATCTCATTGGCTCCTTATACAACCCTGGAACATTTGGACAGCAAAGATGCATACATCAGGATGTGCTTCATTAATTACAGCTCAGTATTTAATACCATAATCCCCTCAAAACTAATCAGTAAGCTATAAGACCTGGGCCACAATTCCCCCTTGTGGAATTGGATCCTGGATTGTCTCACTTGTAGACCCTAGTCAGTTTGGATTGGCAAAAACATCTCCTCTATGATCTCCATCAGCACAGGAGCACCACAAGGATGTGTGCTTAGCCCCTGCTCTACTGCTTTGCAGATATGACTGTGTGGCTAAGTACAGCTCCAATACCATATTCTAGTTTGCTGATGACACTACTGATGTGGGCTGTATCAAAAGTGGTAATGAATCAGCATATAGGAGGGAGACTGAAAATTTGGCTGAGTGGTGTCATAACAACAACTTCTCACTCAATGTCAGCAACACCAAGGAACTGATTGTAGGCTTCAGGAGAGGGAAACCAGAAGTCTATGTGCTCATCAGAGCATCAGAGGTGGAGAGTGACAGTAACTTTAAATTCCTGGGTGTCTCTATCTCAGAGGATCTGTCCTAGACACATCATATAAATGTACAGGAATTGCAAAGAAAGTATGTCAGCACCTCTACTTTCTCAGGAATCTGTGGGGATTCAATATGTCATCAAAAATCTTGACAAACTTTTATAGAGGTGTGGTGGAAAGTGTACTGACTGGTTACATTACGACCTGGTATCGGAACACCAGTGCCTTTGTGTGGAAAATCCTACAAAAGGTAGTGGATTCAGCCCAGTATATCATAGGTGAAGCCCTCCCAACCATTGGTAACATCTACATGAAATATTGACACAGAAAAGTAGCATCCATATAACCATATAACAATTATAGCATGGAAACAGGCCATCTCGGCCCTTCTATTCCGTGCCGAACGCTTACTCTCACCTAGTCCCACTGGCCCGCACTCAGCCCATAACCCTCCATTCCTTTCCTGTTCATATACCTATCCAATTTTACTTTAAATGACAATACTGAACCTGCCTCTACCACTTCTACTGGAAGCTCGTTCCACACAGCTACCACTCTCTGAGTAAAGAAATTCCCCCTCGTGTTACCCTTAAACTTTTGCCCCCTAACTCTCAATTCATGTCCTCTTGTTTGAATCTCCCCTCCTCTCAATGGAAAAAGCCTATCCACATCAACTCTATCTATCCCCCTCATAATTTTAAATGCCTCTATCAAGTCCCCCCTTAACCTTCTACGCTCCAAAGAATAAAGACCTAACTTGTTCAGCCTTTCCCTGTAACTTAGGTGCTGAAACCCAGGTAACATTCTAGTAAATCTTCTCTGTACTCTCTCTATTTTGTTGATATCTTTCCTATAATTCAGTGACCGGTGATCCATCATCAAAGATCCTCACCACCCAGGCCATGGTCCTCCCTCACTGCTGTCATCAGGCAAAAGATACAAGTGCCTATGGACTCGCACCAGCAGGTTCAAGAACAGTCACTACCCCTCAATCATCAGTCTTTAAGAACAAAACCAATGGTCTCACTTTAAGGACTCTTTACCTTGTTGTTTCATGCTCTTGTTATTTATTGCTGTATTTTATATTTGAAATGTATCGTTTGTTGTTCATTGATCCTGTTTACAGTTACTGTTCTATAGTTTTGCTAAGTAAGTCCACAGGCAAAATAATCTTGGGGTTATAAGTGGTGACACGTATGTACTCTGATAAGTTTTACTTTGAAGTCAGGATGGTGGATGAATTGGAAGTACACCTATAGGTAGCTGTATTCCCATATAAACATAGTGCAGAAGTTTCCAATGTGTAACTAAATTGTTGAAGTGCACCTCATAGGTTACACGCTACTGCCACAGAGTACTTATGTTAAAGCACCTTCTACTTGGTGTACTGGGTGGACTGCAATTCAAATGGGGCTGTGTTGTCCTTGTGTCAGGGTTTAAACATAGAACATCAAACATAGACTAGTACAGACCCTTCGGGCCATGACGTTGTGTCAACCTTTAACCTACTCTAAGATCAATCTAACCCTTCCCTTCCACTTAGACCTCCATTTTCATTTCCTATGCTTATCTAAAAGACTCTTGAATGTCCCTGATATATCTACTTCTACCACTACATGAAGTTCTCTATGTAAAAAAATTGGTTTTGACATCCCCCCCCCCCCATACTTTCCTCTAATCACCCTTGCATTAGCCCTTTCTGCCATGGGAAAAGGTCGCTGGCTATCCAATTTACCCGTTTTCCAGTGCTTCTTGTTGCAATGGGCGACTGAAGCAAACACAACTGCAGGACACAGGCACGGAGATTGCATTAGGATGCTTACGCGGACGTGACCATTGAACAACAAACAGGAGGGATCTTGACATGCAGCTTCATAGGCAAACCTTGAAACTGGAGCAGAACTTAGAACGCACGGTCCTAAATGGCCAGGGAACGTTAATCACCACACAGGCAAAACCAATGATCTGGCGACTAGCGGTCGTAACACTGGGGTTCTTATGCTGCCTGTCTTGATGCAAACCAGGTGTGCCATCATCAAAGAGAATTAGAAGCAATTGGGAAATTATCGGTTGGAATCGTGGCACAATCGAAGGAAATTAGAAGCAAGATAGGGAATTAATGATCGGGACCATGACTCTACTTGATTTTGTGAAGTGTTCCAGCTGCACTCATCAAGCTATGGCAGAGGTTCTCAATGCTTTTTTTGTGCCATGACCCCTACCATTAACTGAGTGGTCCATGGACTCCAGGTTGGGAACCCTGGAGCTAGAAGAAGGGTATTCTGTGATGCCTCTGGCTTGTAACATGCAAGGCTACATGTTTTTTGATGAACTACTTATCACAGAATACTGAGCTTACAATCAGCTTTTGTACTCTGTAGCCAAGGCATTTATGTTTGGTTCTCAGAGGCCTGGCAAAAGATAGAGGTATACAAAATTCTGAGGGGTATAGATAGGGGAAATGCTAACAGGTATTTTCCACTGAGATTGGGTGGGACTACAACTAAATGTCATGGGTTAAAGGAGAAAGGTGAAAAGTTTAAGGAGAACATGAAGGGGAACTTCTTCACTCAGAGGTTGGTGAAAGTGTGGAACGAGCTGCCAGTGCAAGTGGTGCATGTGAACTCGATTTCAATGTTTAAGAGAGCTTGGGTAAGTACATAGATAGCAGGGTATGGAGGGCTATGGTCCAGGTGCAGGCTGATGGAAATAGGCTGTTTAAATGGTTTGGCAAGAGATAAAAAAGAGAACAGTGAGGGTGGAGTAAAGAAAAGTCAAGCGCAAAAGAGAGAAAGATTACAAAATTTTAAAAGCACAAAGACTGTAAGGGCACGTTATCTGAATGCCTGTAGTATTCAAAATAAGCTCCCTGCACTTGCGACACAAATCAGTACAAAGGGGTATGATTTTGTGGCCATTACAGAAATTTGGTTGCAAAGTGTAGAAGACTAGGAATTAAATATCCAAGGATATCAGGTCATATGAAAGGATAGACAGGAAGTTAAGGAGGGTGGGGTAGCGCTGTTAGTTAAGGATGAGATCAGGGCGATAGTGAGAGATGATATAAGATCTAAGGAGCAGAATGTTGAATCCATTTGGGTAGAGATTAGAATAATAAGGGGAAAAATAACATTACATTAGCAAAGACAATAAACAAAGAAATATCTGAGGCATATAAGAATGGAACAGCAGTTACCATGGGGGACTTTAAATTGCACATAGATTGGGTGAATCGAGTTGGTCGAGGATGAGGAGGACTGCACCTGTAATGACTTTCTTGAACAGCATGTTACTGAACCTACAAGGGAACATGCTACCTTAGATCTGGTCCTGTGCAATTAGGCAAGTAAACTTTGTGATCCTGTGGTTAGGGATCCTCTTGGAAAGAGTGATCACAGTATGATTGAATTTCTCACACAACTGGAGGGTGTAATAGTTCAATCAATAACCAGTGTATTATGCCTAAACAATGGAGACTATAATGGGATGAGGGGGGATTTGGCTAGTGTAGACTAGGGAACACAGGCTGAATGGTGGGACATTTGAGGAACAGTGGAAGACTTTCAAAGAAATTTTTTATGGTGCTCAACAAAAGTATATTCCAGGTTAAGTAAGGACAGTAAGGATGGGGAGAGCCAGCCTTGGGTAGCTAAGGGAGTAAAAGAATGCATCAAACTAAAAGCTCTTGTGTACAAAGTCGCCAAGAGTAGTGGGAAACTGGAAGATTGGGAAAATTTTATAAACAACAAAGAACCACGAAGCAAGCAATAAAAAAAGGGAATATAAATTATGAAAATAAACTAGCACAAAATATAAAAATGGATAGTAAAAGTTTTTATAATTATATAAAGCTGAAAATGGTGGCTAAGGTGAATGTAGGTCCCTTGGAGGATGAGAAGGGGGGATTGATACTGAGCAATGAGAAAATGGCAGAGGCTTTGAATGACTATTTTCTATTGGTCTTCATGGTGGAGGACAGGTCTAACATGCCAAAGAGCGATGTTATGGATGTGATGGGAAGTGAGGACCTTGAAACAATGGCTATCACTAAAGAGGTAATGCTGAACAAACTTGTGGGCCTGAAGATAGACAAGCCCACTGGTTCTGATGGACTGTATCTCAGGGTACTGAAAGAAATGGCAGAAGTTATAGTGGAGGCTTTGATGATGATTTACCAAAATTCTCTGGACTCTGGGCAGGTCCCGGAAGATTGGGAGAGAGTAAATGTCACGCCACTGTTCAAAAAAGGATGTAGGCAAAAGGCAGGTAACTATGGGCCAATTAGTTTAACATCTGTAGTTGGGAAATGCTTGAAGTTATTATTAAAGAATAAATAGTGAGGCATCAGGAAAGAGATGGATCCATTAGGCAGATGCAGCATGGATTCAGCAAAGGCAGGTCCTGTTTGACAAACTTACTGGAGTTCTTTGAGGATGTAACAAGCACAGTGGATAGAAGGAAACAGATGGTGATTGTTTATTTGGATTTCCAGAAGGCATTCAATAACGTGCTGCATAAAAGACTTGTCCATAAAATAAGGAAGTATGGAGTTGGGGGTGATGCATTAGCATGGATAGAGAATTGGTTAACTAATAGAAAGCAGAGAGTTGGGTGTTACTCTGTTGGCAATCAGTGGTGAGCGGTGTGCCGCAGGGGTCGGCGCTGGGCCCACAACTGTTCACGATATACATCAACGATCTGGAAGAGGGGACCAACTGTAGTGTGTCTAAGTTTCCTGATGATACTAAATTGAGTGGAAAAGCAAATTGTGCAGAAGATACGGAGAATCTGCGAAGAGATATAAATAGATTGAGTGGGCAATGGTCTGGCAGATGGAATACAATGCTATTAAATGTGAGGTCATCCACTTTGGAAGGAAAAATGGAAGAGAAGATTATTATTTAAATGGTAAAAAAAAATTAAGCATGCTGCTGTGCAGAGGGACTTGGGAGTGATTATGCATGAATCACAAAAGGTTGGTTTGCAGGTGCAGCAGGCTATCGAAAAGGGAAATCGGATGTTCGCCTTTATTGCTAGAGGGATTGAATTTAAGAGCAGGGAGGTTATGCTGCAACTGTACAGGGTATTGGTGAGGCTGCACCTGGAGTACTGCTTGTAGTTCTGGTTTCCTTGCTTGAGGAAGGATATACTGGCTTTAGAGATGGTACAGAGGAGTTTCACCAGGTTGTTTCCAGAAATGAGGGGATTAGACCATGAGGAGAGATTGAGTTGCCTGGGATTGTGCTCACTGGGATTCAGAAGAATGACAGGAGATCTGATAGAAACATATAAAATTATGAAAGGGATAGATAAGATAGAGGCAGGAAAATTGTTTCTATTGATAGGTGAGACTAGAACTAGGGGACATAGCCTCAAGATTCGGGGGAGCAGATTTAGGATGGAGATGAGGAAGAACTGTTTTTCCCAGAGGGTGTAGGATCTGTGGAATTCTCTGCCCAATGAAGTAGTGGAGGCTACCTCAGTAAATATATTTAAGACAAAGCTGGACAGATTTTTGCATAGTAGGGTTAACCCTAGGGGAAAAGGCAGGTTGGTGGAGATGAGTCCGTGGCCAGATCAGTCATGATCTTATTGAATGGCGAAGCAGGCTCAACAGGCCAGATGGCCGACTCCTGCTCCTATTTCTTATGTTTATATGTTTCAGATGGTTGAAAGGCCTGTTTCTGTGCTGTACTTGTCTATGACTCAATGACTCTAAGAATATGCAGAGATGGTTGAATAGGTTTACAGTATAGATAAGTAGGCCTTTTGGCCCAATTAGTCCATACTAACAATAGTGTCTACCTAATCTAGTTCCATATTAGCAAAATTTGTTTTTTCATTTGAGTGCCTTTGTCTGATGAATTTAATGTCGTGTATGTTACTGGGTGGTGGGGGTTATTATCTTTTTTCATTTTATTCCCACTCACCTTCATCGGTCAGGACACTGAATACATGAGTTGGAACTCCGTATTGCAACTGTACCAATCATTGGTGAGAGTATACTTAAAGTGTAGCATGTAGTTTTGGTCACCCAGCATTGGAAGGATGGAATTAAACTGGAAAGAGAGTGGAATAGATTTATGAGGATGCTATAGTAACCCTCCGGAGGGTTTAGGGTGTAAGGAGGTGTTGGGTAAGCTGAGAATTTTATGCCTGGAGTGTTGGGGGAACATTTAACTGTCTTTCACTCTTTGGGGGCACTCTATAGACAGGGTGCCTAAAACTTGCACAGTACTGTAGTAATTTTATGTAATGCACTGTACTGCCGCTATAAAAAGAAATTCATGACATATATGAGTGATGATAAGACTGATTCTGATTTGGGTCTCTATTGTAGACTGAGAGTGGGAAGGGGGCACAGCAAGGGGAATCATGTTTGAGAAAAGCAAAAGGGAGATGAGAAGGAGTGGGAAGCACCAAAGGGACAATAAAACAATTGTTTGTAATCAAACGGCCTTGCTTGGCTTCTCAGGGCTGAGTATGTCTGCACTAGCACCACCCCCCCACCCCCGTGTTAGCACTCCTGCTCTGCCACCTGTCCCAAGCCCTTCCTGCAGTGCACCAGCCTCACCGTTCCCAACATCCTTTGTTCTCACCAGATTCACAATCCTGCACTCGCTCCACGTTGACAAATACAATACTTGGTAAAAGTCTTAGGCACCCTAGACATATTTATGTACAATATATGCCTAATACTTTTGCCAGGCACTGTGTATTTAAACCATGAAGGGCCTAGATAAGGTGGATGATACCAGTTTTTCTTTTCCCTGAATTGGGGAGTCTCGAATTAGAAGTAGGTTTAAGGTGAGTGGAAAAAAAGATTTAAAGGAGATCTGAAGGGGCAGTTTTTCCCAGAAACGTTGATGGGTATTTGGAATGAGCTACCAGAGTAAGTGTGACAGGTGGGTACAATTACAATGTTTAAGGAATATTCAGAGCAATACATGGATAGAGGATAGAAGATTGAGGGGGGATCTTATTGAAACGTATAAAATTCTAAAGGGATTGGACAGGCTAGATGCAGGAAGATTGTTTCCAATGTTGGGGAAGTCCAGAACGAGGGGTCACAGTTTAAGGATAAAGGGGAAGCCCTTTAGGACCGAGATGAGGAAAACTTCTTCACACAGAGTGGTGAATCTGTGGAATTCTCTGCCACAGGAAACAGTTGAGGTCGGTTCATTGGCTATATTTAAGAGGAAGTTAGATATGGCCCTTGTGGCTAAAGGGATCAGGGAGTATGGAGAGAAAGCAGGTACAGGGTTCTGAGTTGGATGATCAGCCATGATCATACTGAATGGTGGTGCAGGTTCAAAGGGCCGAATAGCCTACTCCTGCACCTATTTTCTATGTTTCTATGACAGGAAGGAGAGATATGGACCAGATGCAGACAAATAGGACTAACTCAAACAGACAACTTGGTCAGCATGTATGAGCTGTGCTGAAGGACCTATTTCCATGTTGCATAACTCTGTGACTCTATTTCTGGCTATGGACCACTATTTGCCACCTTGATTTGGATTAGCTCAAGCTCTGATAGTGAATACACCTCAGAGTTACAACTATGCAGATACATCTCCAGCCCCCAATCTTGACTCAAAATGGGTGTGTGCTAACTTTCAGCCACGTGTGGATTTTCATGCCTCTGCTCCTAATTTACACAAATCTTTATCTATTGTTTAAGAAGGAAATATTTGAAAATGTCGAAAACAGTGGGGTGTTAACTAAGTTAACATTGTATTTGATCATGCAAATAATGTGGTTAGACCATGCTAAAACAGAATGTAATGGACTTGAAGTCAAATCACTGTTTGGGGTTTGGTAGTGTATTTGTGAAGGTTTAAAATCATTTCATAAAATAATTTCTTTACTGAAGTCACTTGTGGATTTTATGATTCACATCAAAATATGGCATTTAGTGAATGGGGATGTGATAGGTTCTATGGGGACTGCTTTATGTGTATGATGAACAGTGCTTCAAAACACTTGCAGCAATGAATGACAGACAGGTCTATTGATTTTGTAACTGCTGTAAATCCAGAAGAATGTAAAATAATACACTTGGTGCTTTGAGTCAGAACAGGATTCTTCTTGCGGGTAGCTGCAACTCATTGAGATCCCCTTTGCTGATAGTTTGGGAGAGACTTTTGAGGAGCATTGCAGGTTAATGAGGGGGAAAGGTTGTCCAGAAAGCTTGTTGAACTGAAGGCTAGGCTTTGATCACCTTTAATACGAGGTTATGTAGTGAACTGGGATGTGGTAGAAAGAATTGAAAGCAGCTGGGAGCATCTTGCCAGAGATTTGTACGACAGCTAATTTACATCAGTACTGTGTAAGACATAAAAATTGCCATAAATTACAACAAAAATAGAAATACTAACAAACAAATAAGTCAATGAATAAAATACTGTTCAAAAGTCTTAGGCACATACTGTATATATAGCTTGGATGCCTAAGACTTTTGCACAGTATTGATTTATCAACGTGGAGCAGAGAGCGAGTTTGTAAATCTGGCGGGAGCAAAGGATTTTGGGAATGAAGAGGGTGGAGCACCAAGGAAGAGCTGTCAGGGGCAGGGGGTTGGCAGAGATGTGGCCACACCCAGCCCTGATTCCAAACAATTGGGTTATTGATCATTATAGAATGTCTCTCTAGTGCTTCCTGCTCCTTCTCCTCTCCTTTCCCCTTTTCCCAACCATGATTCCCCTCTTCCTGCCCCCTTCCCACTCTCAATCCACATAGAGATCCATATCAGATTCAGAAATCTGATGGCAGAAGGAAAGAAGATGTTCCTAAAACACAGAGTGTGGATCTTCGTGCTCCTGTACCTCCTCCCTGATGGCGGTAATGAGAAGAGATCACATCGTAAGTGGCGGGGGTGCTTAATAATGAATGCCACCATCTTGAGGCACTGCCTTTTGAAAATGCTCTCAGGAGGGGAGTAATGGGAAGCTTGTGTCAGTGAGACAGCTGGTTGAGTATATAACCCTCTGCAGCATCTTTCCATCCTGTGTATTGGAGCCTCCTTGCCAGACAGCGATGCAGCTGTTCAGAGTGTTCTCCAGGATATACCTGTAAGAATTTCCACGAGAAATGTGAAGACTGCAAACGCTGCTACATCAGTACACAAGAGACACAAGTGACTGCAGATGCTGGAAATTAGCAGCAACACACAAAGGTACCTGAAGGATCTCAGTGGGTCAGGCAGCATCTATGGAGGGAAGTAAACAGTTGGTGTTTCAGGTTGAGAATGTCTATTGGGAATAGGAAGAAAGAGGGGAGATAGAGAGGTTGCCTATCACCCCCCCCCCTCCACTTGGATCTACCTGATACCTGCTAGCTCTTGCTGTACCCTTTCTCCCACCTTCATGCTGGGATTTTTTCAATGTGCTCTTACATACAGAACCTTACTATTCATGTACATATGACAACACTTCGACTTGATTTGACTATTAAGCACAATCTTCTATGCAGGTGTGTTCTATTAGTACAGTGTCTGTTTCTTACCTCCTTTCAATCTTTAGTTAGAGTAAAGCCTTCAATCCTTTCTTTCAAATCTGCCTTAACTTCAAAGGATAGTGTCAATCTAAATATTTGAAACATTTTTTCAAAGTAATATTTAAAATAGCCTAAAGCACATTCTTCATTCTGAACATATCGGGGAACTAATAGGAAAATCTCCAATCTGACTTAAATGCTGGGATTTGATGAGTTTCCTTACTTAATTTGGTTGGATAGATAGATCCATATAATAGATTGACAGCTGAGGAAATATATGATAACCAGAGAAAAGGTTTGGTCAGATATTGTATGGACAGAATAATTAGTTTTTTGAAAATTTGATGATAAATTCTTTCATTAAAAAAGTAATGATATTGGAAGTGTATATTTCCATTAGAAAATATTGTGGTTGCAGGATAGAAATAAGAATTATATTCAATAGATAATTAATTATGTTGGGATGAAATATTGATATTTTATTTTTAAAAAATGTTACAGTGCTAGGATCAGTTCATACGGTCATTAAAGCAGGAGATGACCATTCAGAGAGTGCGCCATGTGACCAGATAGATCTGTGACATCTTGCATTTTGCCAAGGCCATCATGAAAGTTTGCAAACAAGCTTAGAACTGGAGGAATAATTTCAGTATTTGTGTTTCTTCAACATCACTCAGTTCCGATTTTTCCTAATTAGGAACTTGGCAATTATGCAATTAGCCTCTTGCTCAAATAAAATTCAACAACCTCTTAGTAACATCAAGGTCATGACTCTCATTAAAAGGATGAGTATCCGGACATTGGAAATACAGAATTTGCTCTCAAATTGAACAGAGGAGATTGAGAATGTTTTTTAGTTTTGTCACAGTAATTTACCATTAATTGGGTTACAGATCATTAAATCATTTTAGGAAGGGCTTCTGAGATAACAAGGACACAACCAATGGTAGGTAGTCAATCTTTATATATATTGGAATTTACCTGCTGAAATTAAACAATGATTTCACAAATTGTGGATTTCCCCTACAAGTTACTTCTTAAATGGGCATTCTTTCACCAGGCTTTTTCACACCTTTGGAATCTAATTTCTTCTTTTGTGGGTTTGAGTTAAGTTTTGTGAGGTGTCTAGAGATGATGACAGCATGAAGATGTGACACAAATGTACGTTAATATATGGATTAACTGGTTAATTCTCTTTCCCTGGGAAGTCAAGCCAATTAACCCCCAACTGTTCAGCTTTATGTTCCTAAGATTAATGAACCTTTGGTAAACATAGCTTTATGACATAACTAGCCAAACTGCTTTCTTCCAGTACCATTGTGGAGTTTGCACATTCTCCCTGGAAGTGCATGTTTATTTTCCTCCTGTTCCATTTCATATCCTGAAAATGTGCAGGTTAACTGCCCACTGTAAGTTTTCCTGAGAAAAAGTTTAAAGTTCAGTGTTCAAAGGACATTTATTATCTAAGTATGTATATATTATAAAACCTTGCGATTCATCTCCTAACAGGCAGCCACAAAGAAACCCGTGAATAACTGTACATAAAGAAGACCACGAATACCTGATGTGCAGAGAACGCAATGCAACCAAATAGCGTTCTGAACTGAAGTCTTCAAGGGAGTCCCGTAGTTCAGCATAGTTTAGCACAGAGCCGAGTCAAACCAAGAGAAGCAGCCATCTGAACTGGCCCATCCCTTTTTGGGCCCTTATACCCTGACCGTTTCAATCTGGCCTGGCGCCTAAATTGACAAACAAACATCTGGTTTAATCACCTCAATATGCTCTGGGGTCACGACCTCACCACATCCATTCAGCCTGTAACCGACCTTTCGATTTGGCGTGCTGCTGAAATCTCCATCCAAACATTGAGTTTAGTCAAATTGGCACACTGTGGTGCCTGAACCTCACCATCTTGATTTGACCTTCGGCATGGGGCTTAAATCGATTGAACACTGAGTCCTCCTTGTTCTCAGTGACAGGTCCACCACCTCATCTCGCCTCGGTTCTGCCACATCGACTTGCCTTCAAGTCCAAAGGGCAGTTACAGACTTTTATTTGCAAAGATCGTTTACCAGAATTAGTGTGATTAACAATGGTTTTAGTTGTTTTCCTTGTTTCCTTAGCCATCAGCCAGAGTCACCAGGGCCTTCTGAAACCCAAGGGCAATAGATCATGGAATCTGAAGGGATGGAAAAGAACCAAGTAATATGTGGTTGGGGTGGGAAGGGAGTAGTGGGCAGAATTTGTAGATGATGGGCAGATGGAATCGGTGGGGGAAGGGAAAAGCTAGTGATAGAGCCAATGGCAGTTGTGCGTGAGGGACGATCGGTGTAGCTCAGGAAAGGGAAAGGGGCCTGTGGGGAAAACATATTTGAAAGTAAAGAGCTGCATATTTTCAACTACCTAGAAAGAATACAAGGTGCTGTTCCTCTAAGTTGCATTTAACTTCACCATGGCAGTGGAGGTGGTCAAGTACAGACAAGTTGGTATGGGAAAGGGGAGAGGAATTGAAACGGTTTGCAAGCAAGAGCTCCAGGTAGTCAGTACAGCATGTATATGCTTTGCAAAGCAGTTGTCTAGTCTGTGGCACCTACTTCATCTGCCCACCATACATCTCTCCTTCACTGCGTCCTCTCCTTCCAGTTACCATCTGCTGTCTACACCTTCTTTACTTGGTCCCGTGTTCCAACTCCCTTTCCCACCAGATGTCATCATCTGTAGCTATTTATTTCCTCCACCTATCTCCAATTATCTCCACTCATCCCTCCCTCACCTGACTCCATTTACCAGTCAATCACTCTTCATCTAGTTCCACTTCTTTCTTTGCCCACACTAGCCCCACCCTGCATACCTCTTTATACTGGTTATTTTCACTCTTCTCTTCCAGTCCAGATAAAGTGTTGTGATCCAAAACATCAGATGACCATCCCTCTCATTTCCCACTCATTTCCTTCAGAGGCTTATGAATTCAGTTTAGTTCACCAGGAAATGAAAAGGATGATGTGCAGAACATGGAATCATCCATCTTCCTCCTGTGGCTGTTCTCCTTGACAATAAGTACTCCTGTTTGAGTACTACTGGGGAGTGATGGCATACCTGGGGGAAGCAGCAGTGGCCATGCCTCTGGCACAGAGTCCGGCCCTGTAGCTCAGAAGGGTAGGGAAGGGAAGAGAAAGGAAGTAGTGATAGGGGACTCTATAGTTAGGGGGTCAGACAGGCAATTCTGTGTACTCAGGAAAGAAACTTGGATGGTTATTTGCCTCCCAGGGGCCAGGGTCCTGGATGCTTCAGATTGCATCCACAATATCCTGCAGTGGGAGGGAGAACAGCCAGAGGTCATGGTACATATTGGTACCAATGACATAGGTAGGAAAAGGGAAGAGGTCCTGAAAAAAAGACTACAGGGAGTTAGGAAGGAAGTTGAGAAGCAGGACTGCAAAGGTAGTAATCTCGGAATTACTTTCTGTGCCACGCAATAATGAAAATAGGAATAGGATGAGTTGAAGGATAAATGTGTGACTGAGAGATTGGAGCAGGGGGCAAGGATTCAGATTTCTGGATCATTGGGACCTATTTTGGGGCAGGTGTGACCTGTACAAAAAGGACGGGTTGTACTTGAATCCTAGAGGGACCAATATCCTGGCAGGGAGGTTAGCTAAGGCTACTGGGGAGAATTTAAACTAGAATTGTTGGGGAGTGGGAACCAAACTGAAGAGACTGGGGAAGAGGAAGTTAACTCACAAATAGAGAAAGGTTGTAGACAGTGCAAGAGGGAGGATAGGCAGGTGATAGAGAAGGGATGCGCTCAGGCCAAAGATTTGAGATGTATCCATTTTAACGCAAGGAGTGTTGTGAACAAAACGGTTGAGCTTAGAGTGTAGAGCAGTACTTGGAGATATGATGTGGTGGCCATTACAGAGACTTGGATGGCTCAGGGACAGGAATGGTTACTTCGAGTCCCGGGTTTTAGATGTTTCAGAAAGGACAGGGAGGGAGACAAAAGAGGTGGGGGTGTGGCACTGTTGATCAGAGATAGTCTCATAGCTGCAGAAAAGCCATAAAGGGATTGTCTACAGAGACTCTGTGGGTGAAGATTAGGAACAGGAAGGGGTCAATAACTTTACTGTGTGTTTTTTATAGGCCGACCAATAGTAACAGGGATTTCGAGGAGCAGATACGGAAACATATCCTGGAAAGGTGTAATAATAACAGAGTTGTCGCAATGGGAGATTTTAATTTCGCAAATATCGATTGGCATCTCCCTAGAGCAAAGGGTTTAGAAGGGGTGGAGTTTGTTAGTGTGTTCAGGAAAGTTTCTTGACACAGTATGTAGATAAGCCTACAAGAGGAGAGGCTGTACTTGATTTGGTATTGGGAAATGAACTTGGTCAGGTGTCAGATCCCTCAGTGGGAGAACATTTTGGAGATAGTGATCATAATTCTCTCTCCTTTACAATAGCATGGAGAGAGATGGGAACAGACAAGTTAGAAAAACACTTAATTGGAGTAAGTGGAAGTATGAGGCTATCAGGCAGGAAATTGGAGGCCTAAATTGGAAACAGATGTTCGCAAGGAAACGTACAGTAGAAATGTGGCAAATATTCAGGGGATATTTGTGTAGAGTTCTGTATAGGTATGTTCCAATGAGATGGGGAAGTTATGGTAGGGTACAGGAACCGTGGTGTACAAAGACTGTAATAAATCTAGTCAAGAAGAAAAGAAAAGCTTACAAAGGTTCAGAGAGCTAGGTAATGTTAGAGATCCAAAAGATTATACGGCTACTAGGATGGAGCCTAAGAAGGAAATTAAGAGAGCCAGAAGAGGCCATGAAAAGGCCTTGGTGGACAGGATTAAGGAAAACCCCAAGGCATTCTACAAGTATGTGAAGAGCAAGAGGATAAGACGTGAAAGAATAGGACCTATCAAGTGTGACAGTGGGAAAGTGTGTATGGAACTGGAGGAAATAGCAGAGGTACTTAATGAATACTTTACTTCAGTATTCACTATGGAAATGGGTCTTAGTGATTGTAGTGATGACTTGCAGCAGACTGAGAAGTTTGAGCATGTAGATATTAAGAAAGAGGATGTGCTGGAGTTTTTGGAAAGCATCAACTTGGATAAGTCACTGGGACCAGATGAAATGTACCCCAGGCTACTGTGGGAGGTGAGGGAGGAAATTGCTGAGCCTCTGGCGATGATCTTTGCATCATCAATGGGGACGGGAGAGGTTCTGGAGGATTGGAGGGTTGTGGATGTTGTTCCTTTATTCAAGAAAGGGAGTAGAGATAGCCCAGGAAATTATAGACCAGTGAGTTTTACGCCAGTGGTTGGTAAGTTGATGGAGAAAATCCTGAGAGGCAGGATTTATGAACATTTGGAGAGGTGTAGTATGATTAGGAATAGTCAGCATGGTTTTGTAAAGGGCAGGTCATGCCCTACGAGCCTGGCTGATTGTTTTGAGGATGTGACTAAACACATTGATGAAGGAAGAACAGTAGATGTAGAGTATATGGATCTCAGCAAGGCATTTGATAAGGTACCCCAGGCAAGGCTTATTGATAAAGTAAGGAGGCATGGGATTCAAGGCGATCCAGTGGATCCAGTGCTTTGTGGATCCAGATCTGCCTTACCTACAGAAAGCAAAGAGTGGTTGTAGACAGGTCATATTCTGCATGGAGGCCGGTCACCAGTGGTGTGCCTCAGCGATCTGTTCTGGGACCCTTACTCTTCGTCATTTTTATAAATGACCTAGATGAGGAAGTGGAGGGATGGGTTAGTAAGTTTTCTGATGACACAAAGGTTAGAGGTGTCGTGGATAGTGCGGAGGGCTGTCAGAGGTTACAGCAGGACATTGATAGGATGCAAAACAGGGCTGAGAAGTGGAAAGATGTTCAACCCAGATAAGTGTGAAGTGGTTCATTTTGGTAGGTCAAGTATGATGGCAGAGTATAGTATTAATGGTAAGACTCTTGGCAGTGTGGAGGATTAGAGGGATCTGTGGTCTGAGTCTATAGGACACTCAAAGCAGCTGCGCAGGTTGACTCTGTGGTTAAGACGGCATATGGTGTATTGGCCTTCATCAATCATGGAATTAAATTTAGGAGCCAAGAGGTAATGTTGCAGCTATATAGGACCCTGGTCAGACCCCACTTGGAGTACTGTGTTCAGTTCTGGTTGCCTCACTACGGGAAGGATGTGGAAACCATAGAAAGAGAGCACAGGAGATTTACAAGAATGTTGCCTGGATTGGGGAGCATGCCTTATGAGAATAGGTTGAGTGAATTCGGCCTTTTCTCCTTGGAGCGACGGCGGATAAGAGGTGACCTGATAGAGGTGTATAAGATGATGAGAGGCATTGATCGTGTGGATAGTCAGAGACTTTTTCCCAGGGCTGAAATGGTTGCCGCAAGAGGACACAAGTTTAAGGTGCTGGGGAGTAGGTACAGAGGAGATGTCAGGGGTAAGTTTTTTACTCAGAGAGTGGTGAGCGCGTGGAATGGACTGTTGGCAACGGTGGTGGAGGCGGATATGATAGGGTCTTTTAAGAGACTTTTAGATAGGTACATGGAGCTTAGTAAAATAGAGGGCTATAGGTAAGCCTAGTAATTTTTAAGGTAGGGCCATGTTTGACACAACTTTGTGGGCCGTAGAGCCTGTATTGTGCTGTAGGGTTTCTGTGTTTCTATGTCATTGTCTCTCCTGCAGTGGGTGTTGCATCTCTGCTTAATCTTAAACACATGAAAGTCTGCAGATGCTGGAAGTCCAAAGCAACACACACAAAATTCAAACAAAAGAACATGAGTTGAGAGTTAGGGGGCAAAAGTTTAGGGGTAACACGAGGGGGGACTTCTTTACTCAGAGAATGGTAGCTAAGTGGAATGAGCTTCCAGTAGAAGTGGTAGAGGCAGGTTCGATATTGTCATTTAAAAAAAAAATTGGATAGGTATATGGACAGGAAAGGAATGGAGGGTTATGGGCTGAGTGCAGGTCGGTGGGACTAGGTGAGAGTAAGCGTTCGGCACAGACTAGAAGGGCCGAGATGGCCTGTTTCAATGCTGCAATAGTTATACGGTTAAAATACTGGAGGAATTCAACAAGTCAAGCAGCATCCATGGAAATAAATGAACAGTTGATATTTCAGGCTGAAACCCCTCTTGAGGACTTCAGCTCTGCTTATTCTGTTAACGCCATCTCGTTTCTTTCACAGATCATGAAGGGCTATGAGGAGAGAGCCAATGACAAAACATTCTTTGGCTGGGTTTGTTTCCTTCAGAGCGGAGGATGCTGAAGGAAGACCTGCTGGAGATATTGGCTTACAGACAGATCTCAGAAATGGACCCCTTATGATACCTGAGCTCTGCTCTGGTCACTGCTTCAAAAATTCAATCAAATTCTGCTTCTATTATGTTATAGTCAGGGTAGGTTGTTAAAAGTGTTTCACCATGTCTGAATTATCTGAAAACAGAGAGTATTGGATTAGGGTAAGCAATATAAGGAAGAATTTGGTCTAGATGGGTTAATCCTCACCTAAAGTTTAAGAGGCTGGGTTAAAGAATGAAACAGAAGATGTCCATAAACTGAGAAGATAATTTTTGCATAGGATGCAAGGAGATGCAAGGTTTTGCTGAAGAGCCAATACGAGGGGATGGTTGAAGTTTGGAACATACTGCCTCAGAAGTGGAGGAGGCAGGGACTCTCACAATGTCTAATTAGTATCTGGACAAGCACTTGATTTGTCAACGGACCAGGTGTTAGTAAAGGGATTAGTATAGATGAATACCTGATGATCGGCCTGTTCATTGTGAACCGAAGGACTTATTTCTGTGCCTTATGTCTCCATAACTCTATAAGCCAAAGCACAAAGCAGCTAATAGATATTAAACATTAACATTAAACGCTGAGACACACTTAGAAAAGTATATATAAAAAATCACTCAAAATGAATTGTAGTCATCGCCATGTTAGGAAATAAAATACCACTCGACGTTTGACATTGTGACAAGATAGATGCTAATGTTTCTCTACAAGTACCTACATCCCTGAGGTAATGGTAATACTGGAACCCTGAGGGCAGTTTTCTCTGACAAGTTACTTTGCTGTAAAAGTTTAATAGAGTTTCTCAGATCTAAAGCAGGATGAGAAACAATGGCATTGAGGTAACATAATAGAAGCAGCTCATCAAAATGCATGGCTTCCCTCTGCTGAAACTTAGCTTGAAGGACAAGTCATGGCTGATGAACTTGATTGAATTTTTGAAGCAGTGGCTGAAGAAGGGGACTGGGGAATATTGATGAATATAATTTATGGGGTCTTTCAGAAGTTGTTTGATTAAGCCCCTTCCAAGGGACTGCAAGCTTAAGCTGAAGCTCATCAAACTGAAGGCAAGTTATTGACCTGGTTAGTATTCTGGTTAATTGACAGGAAACAGACGAAGGGGAAAGGGATGGGCTCACAAATTGCCAGGACAAACTGATAATTTCCCACAAGGATCAGTGATGTGGCAGCATTTATTGATGCATTTATAAGTGACTTGGATGATGGGGTTAGAAAGCCAAGGATGGTCACAGAAGAAAGATGGGGTGGCTTTGCAAATCATTAAATGACACAGGGATGGTGACAGATGCAGTAAACAACCAAAACCTTTGACAAATGGATTTCGACATAAACAAATCTAATACTAGGTCAATGAATCATGGGGGAAAATACTTTCCAAATAATGAAAATCTAAAAACAAAGGACTTTTAAATTGGACAAGTGAAAAAACAGAATGAGAAATATAAATAGAATGTCTATATATCTAGAGTGCGAGAGTACAAGAAAATGGATGTTAGGGTGCAACCAGACCATGAAGACCATTGGTTAGATCATACCTTTCAGGGATACTTATGGGGAGAGGCAAGTAGTGGCACACACCCCTTTATAACCATCCAAATTAATGTGCCAAGAGATGGACATGCAGTATACATACAGTCCCATCCAAAGGACCAATTACCATTCAGTGCTTGCCATCCCTGGATCCTTTATTAGATATGTGGATCAGAAAGGATGCATCAGCTTGCAAGAGTCATTCAGCTTCTTAAGAGTTAAACTACAGAGAAAGGTTACACACTTGAGATACATGATAGTATTATAGCCATTACTGTAATGTGTTACTGCTCCATTTCCGCTGCTCCTTGTAAGGAGTTTGTATGTTCCCCCTGTGATGGCATGGTTTTCCTCCCTCATTCCAAAGACGCACAAGTCGAGCGCATGTTATGTTGGTGCCAAAGCAATGGCAACACTTGCAGGCTGCCGCCGGCACATCCTCTAACTATATAGATCATTGATGCAAGTAGATAGAAATGCATAGGTCATTGCTTTGATGTTTCAGTGTACACGTGACAAATAAAGAGAAGCTAATCTAATCTGGAATTCCACTAACTGGAATTTGGAAGCTTGAACAATAATTTTCACGAGGTTTTTAACGTAACAATGCAGGTTACTGCTGAGTGGTGTTCTGAAGGAAGGAAAGGTCTTAATCAGCCAATGCAGAAAAGTGGCTGATTTTCTTCTTCCATCAAGGTCTGTGAAATCTTTTACCAAATGCCAGTGGTTTCATTATTGCTATCACCAATATTACCAGCTTTTAACAATATACTCCTATTATTATATCTAATTACTTGAATTTGAGTTCCCCAGTGATAATGGGGTTTGAACTCACATTTCTGATATTGTACCTAAACTGTTCAACAATCAATGCAGCATTCCTGAAGGCTGCTTGCTTTGCCCACTGCTCTACTCACCCTACCCTTGTTAAGGCACTAGAGCAACTCAGCAGTTTCAGCGACATCTTTAGGGGGAAAGGAACTGGTGATAGTTCGGGGTGAAACATTGCCAACAGGAACGAGACTGTGGAGGGGAAATGGTCAGAATAAAGATGGAGGGGATAATACAGGCTGAAGGCGACAGGTGGATGGAGGTGTTGAGAGTGATTAGCAGATCAAGGCAGGTGGAGGAGATGGAGAAGTGGCATTCGGAGAAATGAGGGACAGACAGTAAAAAAGAGGAAGGTGGAGCCAGATAGAGGATGAGGAGAGCGAAGGTGACCACAGCTGCTGGTCGGTGAGGAGCATGAACACAAGGGCTATCGTTGCTGGAACCTGATAAGGTCCTTGCACTTGAATGATCTCTTTTTATCTCCCTCGATGCCATTGGAAAATGGTGCCAAAGCAAGGTTTAATCAATGTGGATCGTGGACTCGAATTCAAGTTAATGATGTGTTCTAGTTTCTTAGTTTCTGGTCGGCCCTTTTTTTTGTTGCTATTTTCGGGTGAGTTTTGAATCGGGGTGGCCTGCAAATAATAAACACTGAGCTGAAGTGAAATATGCCTTTTGATATTGTGCTTTATATCCGGTGTTTTTGCTCACGTTTTTTGTTGTCATTTGCGTAATTTGTTTTTTTTTCCACGTGGAGTCTGGGGGATTGATGTTTTTCCTTTGAACTGGTTCCATGGTTCTTTGTTTCGTGGCTCTCTGTGGGCATGACGATTCTCAGGGTTGTATACTGAATACATACTTTGATAATAGATGTACTGTGAAAGGAAGATGATCATGGGAACCATAACGGGAAAGGTTGGAGGCAGAAGAAACCAGGATGGATAGGGGAGGAGGGGATTCAGATTTGTTTATTTATCATGTGCACATTGAAAAATACACATTTTATTGTTTGCGTTAACAACCAACACAACCTATGGATGTTCTGGGGGTGGTCCGTAACTGTTGCCACACATCCGGATGCCAATGTACCGTGTTCAGCTACCATGTTCAGCTGAACCAGATGGAGATCATCTCCCTATCGCTGACAAATAGGACTGGGAAAGTATGGAGTGAAAACACATGATAGATAGCTGTGGGCAGCAGTGGTTTAACAACTCTGTTTAATCAGAGCTTAAAGGCAGAGCCAATGTGGATAGGTCCAGAGAAGAATAGGTTATAGAGAAATGCACAGGGCAATAGGATTAATGAGATTACTCAGGGAGTTGTTATTGACATATAAGATAAAATATATAAAATATTCTCAAATACAAGGAAGTCTGAAGATGCTGGAAATCCAAACCAACACACACAGAACACCAGAGGAACTCAGCAGGTCAGACAGCATCTATGGAAAAGAATAAACAGTAAATGTTTCAGGCTGAGACCCTTCCCCAGATTAGGTGATATAAAATAGTTCTTGCAGAGAGAGCTGTTTACTAGCTTAACTCCTGAAAGGCCTGATAGTCATTTTTAACTTCTGCCCATTTAGTTTGGGAATCTCCTCACTCCAGCCCCAATGGAGAGGTTGGATCTGAACTTTTTTAAAATGCATATAGTCCTTTTATTGGAAGGCGAACATCCAACATCCTTTATTGCCTTGTCTGCAAACACATTACATTCCTGTTTTCTGTCTTGAACTGTCCTCGTTTCACCACCTTTGCATTCTTTTGTTCTTTCCCTCTCTCTCTCTCTTACTACCCCCATTAACAATTCTCCAGATGACCTTATTTACCCAAATCCCTCTCCTGATAATTCTTGCCCTCCCATATCAGAGATGTTTCCTCTGTCCAGTCCATGCCTCCTCCACTCCCTCAGCAGCTTAAAACCTACCTGATGAAAGCTCTCAGCCTGAAATCTTGATTCTTTATTCCCCTCTATGGATGCTGTCTGACCTGCTGAGTTCCTCCAGCATTTTGTATGTGTTACTCTTAAAATCTACCAGTTTTCTCTCTTGCAAAGAGAAAATCTATTACTCTTTCCTTAGCTGTTGCCTGAGCTGCTGAATATTTCCAACATTTTCTGTTTTCATCCTTGATTTTCCATTAGCAGCACTAGCAACTTAATCATTGCACAGAAAACCTTGCTCTTTGCATTGCTAAGTAATTAAAGATGAAAAATTGTAGCTGGCGATGCCAGAGCATTCCACATCCTGCAGACAAATAGGTAAACAAAGAAATAACCTTTCGAACTGATAAACCACCATTTCATCTGAACATTGCCATGACAATGATCGTGATGGTTTCAGTGCATTTCCTTGGAGGTAAGACACAGAAAACAAAAGAAAAATATTGTTGATGAAATACAGCGCAAACAGAAAAAGAAATTGCTGGGAAGATTCAGCAGCCTCTGTGGAGAGAGATCAGTGGAACCTGCGTTGCTGGGCCTCTGATTAAACAGAGTTCTTAACCCGATGCTACCCTCTGCTATCTACCATGTGTTTCAGCTCTGTAATTTTCCAGCCCCACTTGTCAGCGACAGGGAGATGATTTGCTGCTTCTCAGTAGACATCCAATAGCAGAATCCAGGAGCAGAGTCTGAAGAAGATTCACTGGTTCTGCTTTGCACCTCCATCATGCGGACCAGTTATTCAATGGATAGCAAAGGAAGGATGGGGGAGGGGGGTGTGACATTTTGACATTATTGTTCTTTTTGCCTCTTGAACGTTTTTCTTTTTCTCAGGTTGTCTGAAGGAGGGGTGACAATGGCAGGTCAAGATATGATGGTGGTGGGGGCAAACTTTGTTTCATTATCATACTCCTTCAAACATGACTGTAGGTCAGGCCTGATGAATGAACAGGTCTTTCCTTTCCTGTCATTGTGGTTGTTCTATCTGTATCCAAGTTATATTTTGCTATCCAGTCACTTTAACGTGGTGGCATCTCCGATATGGGTCTTTTGTCTATTTCATTTGATATTGGTGGTGCTTCAGTTCCACACTATCTTTATTCTTTTACCTCAAAGGGTTTCAGCTCGTGCCAAAAACTTAACCAATATAATTTTCTGGAGTGTTTTAAACTGTCACTGGTTCACTTTCATTTGACTATCACCCGGGCATAAAGGTGATGAAGTTATAAACACGGGGAGTTCTGCAGAGGCTGAAAATCCAAAACGACACACAAAAATGCTGAAGGAACTCTGCAGCTCAGATAATATCAATGGAGAGGAAATAAACATTCTACGTTTCGGATCGGACCTTTCATCAGGACGTCCTGAAGAAGGGTCTTGGCCCGTAACATCGACTGTTTATTCATTTCCATAGATGCTGCCTGACCCCCCCTAGCATTTTGAAGGTAATGAAGTGCTTTGCGTATTCTGTATTATTTTATGCTGACACATGCACTGGGGTAACAACATGACTTTTTTCAATGGAATTCACAGAAATTAAAAAATGGCAGGGACACAAGGACCTCTCACTCAGTTTAATTTCACGTGTCACCACTGATAAATTCTAACTAAATTAGGTAAATACACCTTAACTCAAAAATTGTGAAGTGTAAGGGAGGTGTAGTTACTTGTTGGAATGGTTTTCTAATAAGTGCATCTTCGGATACTTACTGCACACTGCTTACTCAACTGGGGAAAATTAGATTTTACTATACCTTCAGCAGGCTAACGAACAATTCAATCTGTAAATTACATTTAAAATGTATTTTCATAATAGCTTATGGTCCTATTTCTGCCTCTCCTTATTTTTCTGTTGGGTCTGTTGCTTTCCTTTGGAAACGTTCAAGCACCATTAAAAGTGTTTTCATGTTCCAACCGTCTCAATCCCAGTTCTACAACTCCACGACTCTATAACTCGTTCTCAGTACTACTTATTTATTACTATTATTGTGTTTTTTTTGTATTTGCTCAGTTTGTCTTCTTTTGTACATCGGCTGTTTGTCAGTCTTTGTGTGTATTTTTTCATTGATTATATTGTACTTTTTGTTCTACTCTGATTGACTACAAGAAAATGAATTTCAGTGTAAAGTATGGTGAAATATATGTACTTCGATGGTAAATTTAATTTGAACTTTGAACTTTGAGTCCGCTATTGAACTCAAAAATCCAAATGCTTTATCAAACATTTTGTGCCAAAGATCTGGAAAAAAAATACTGGAAGCTTAATTTTAATTCAGGGGAGGGTGGCCAATGCAAAGAAATCACCTGATTTTTCCTATAGTCGGGTGAAACCTGACATCTTGTGATTCTACGTTCAAGTGAATCAGAACCAGAATCAGGTTTAACCTCACTGAAATATATTGTGAAATTTGTTATATTGCAATACATAAAAATAAAATCTACAAATTCCATAAGTATATATAAAGAAAATTAAATTAATTAAGTAGTGCAAAATGAGAGGAAAAATAGAGGTGGTGTTCATGAGCTTATTGTCCACTCAGAGATCTGATGGTGGATGGGAAGAAACTGTTGCTGGAAGATTGAGTGTGTGCCATTATGCTGCTCTACCTCCTCCTTGATGGTAGCGAAGAGAAGAGGATACTGTACATCTTGGGTGATGGAAGTTCTTAATGATGGATGCGGCCTTTTTGAGGCATTGCCTTTTGAAGGTGACCTGGGTGCTAGGGAGGCTACTGCTCATGATGGAGCTGGCAGACTTTACAACTTTCTGCAGCTTTTTCCAATCCTGTGCACTGTCCCTCCAGACCAGACAGTGATGCAACCAGCTTGGATGCTCTGCATTGTACATCTGCAGGAATTTGTGTTTTGGTGACATACCAATTCTCCTCAAACTCCTAATGAAGTATATCTGCTGTCATGCCTTCTTTGTGATTGTATCAATATGTTGGGCCTGGGATGGATCCTCAGAGATGTTGACACCCAGGTATTTGAAACTTTTTACTGCTGATCCCTCAATAAAGATCGGCATGTGTTCCCTCAACTTTCCCTTCCTGAAGTCCACAATCAACTCCTTGGTTTTACTGCTGTTGTTCTGGCACCACTCAAGCTGCTGCTCTACCTTGCTCCTGTACACTACACTGGACAGCAAGATGTTTCAAAACTTCAGATAGGTCCACTGTCGCCCTTACGCGATTGAGTTTTTGCATCACCTGAAGAGTTTCTTGCAAATCATGTTCGAGATTGAGACCCAGTCCATGAAAGATAGGAAAGGTGGAGAGAAAGTAGCAACGACTTGTGATAAGGGGCTTCATTAGGTAATTTTCAGTACAGCACCTAGGTGTTCTGACCCCTTTTGGTGGATTGAATAGTGCAAGTAGGGTCCCAGATAAGAATGGCAGGGGAGGTTGGGCTGATGGGTCTGGCACCATCATAGAAGTTGTAGATTGTACCTGGGGAGATAGATAGATAGATAGATAGATAGATACTTTATTCATCCCCATGGGGAAATTCAACATTTTTTCCAATGTCCCATACACTTGTTGTAGCAAAACTAATTACATCCAATACTTAACTCAGTAAAAAATATGATATGCATCTAAATCACTCTCTCAAAAAGCATTAATAATAGCTTTTAAAAAGTTCTTAAGTAGTTTACTTAAATACATTAAATACAATCAACCCCGGCACTTTAACATATGGAGGCTATTCTTTACTCCAGTTACTTTTGGGTGTTACAGTTTCCTATTTAAGGTGGTGAAGCACAGCGATGACTAGCTGTCAGCAAACAAAACAATTAACAACTTAATAACCACATTTTTCTTGGAAATCGTCACTGTTTTCGGAGTTGAGCTTTTGAACTGCCGGTATGACCCAACATTTTTGCGGTGTGAACTGAAGTCTCGATGGTGCAGGACGGCTGCAACATGATGGGTACGGGCTGAATTGAGATGGCGGGGCCCAGGCCTGAAAGCGGGGAATAGGTCAACATTTGGAGGTGGACTTGGAGGTGATTGGAAGTGCCAATGGACTTGGAGGTGATTGGAAGTGCCAGTACGGAGGCGAGGCCAAATCGAGGTGGTGGGGCCTGGGCCCAAGAGTGAGGAATGACTTGCTGTCTGGCCAATTTAAATGCCAGGCCAGGTTGGAAAGGTCAGGTACAGGCTGAATTGAGGTGGCGGGTACCAGGTCTGAGAGCGTATGGAAGCGGCAGAGCCCAAGTCTGAGAACAAAGAATGACCCGCGATTTGGCCAATTTAAGCCCTGGGCCATACTGAAAAGGTCACGGTGTTAAGGCTGGAGGAGAAGCACAAGCCGCCATTCACCATCGGGATTTCTCATCTCTGTGCTGAACTGAGGCTGTGGCCTGCAGCTAACGGGCTCCTGGATCGGCTGCAGAGATGATTAGCTTTGTGACTGTGGACTCACTTTTGTGAACTTCAGTTCTAAATGTTACTTGTTTACTTTTATTGTATGTTCCACTTTTTTTCCCTGCACATTGGGTGTTTGACAGTCATCTTTGTAATGGGTTCTGTTGAGTTTCTTTGTTTTGTGGCTGTGTTTAAGGAGACGAATCTGAAGGTGGTATATAGTATACATACTTTGATAATAAATGTACTTTGAATTGGAACTTTATTGTCCTGGTTAATTAATTCTTCAATGTATACCATTTAAGAATCTTGTTCCTTCACAGAGATTTCTCAAAGTTCCATCCTGTTTAATCAAGCCTGTCACACATAGCAGAAATGATTGCTTTCTGAACTCCCTGTGGCTCTGTTCAGTACAATTTGCGAAATGCAGTGGGAATTGACAGCACCTCTCAAATACATGACTTCTACCATCAAGAACAACAAGGGCAGCGGGACCAGCATCATTAGGCGGTTGAAAACTGCGCACAATTCTCACTTGAAAAAGTCGCCATCACCACATTCAGGAGCAATTATTTCCCTACAACCATTGGGCTCCTGAACCAGTGTGGATGACTTCACTCACCATGACTCTGAAATGATTCCACAATCTACAGACTCACTTTCAAGGACTCTGCAACTCACGTTCTCAATATTATTTATTTTTTATATGCACAATTTGCCTTCACTTGATATTGGTTATTCGTCACCTTTGTTTATGTAACGTTTTTTCATAAATTCAATCGTCAGAATCCATTGAGAGTTCTGCTGCCACACTAATCCCCTCGAGGTGCCCTGGAAGTCATAATTTTTCTTATTTTTTTATTTTCCTGTAAATGCATTGTGGTGAACTACATATACCTGTCTGGACACGCCCCCCCCTGCTGACTGCTCCTGTGGCTCCTCCCACTGACCGTGGCTCCTCCCACAGACCTGGGTATAAAGGCGATTGGGGCCTGAGCCCGGCCCTCAGTCTCTAGGATGTAGCATGGTGGTCAATTGCTGCTTGTTCTTTCTTCCAGTCAATAAAAGCCGATATCTCATCTCACGTCTCAGAGAGTTATTGATGGTGCATCATGCCTGCAAGAAAATAAATCTCATGATTGTATATGGTAACATATACATACTTTAATAATAAATTTACTTTGACTTTCCAAAACTTCTTTATTATTGCTAGATCTAAACTTTGAAACACACTACCCAAATAACATGAGAAGTACTTCAGCAGTTATAGAAAGTGGCTCCCAACCACCTTCTCAAAGATAATAATAGGTGGTAATAAATACCTATTTTACCAGCAATACCCACATTCCAAAATCTAAAAATGTACAAAGGTTCCTCAAAGGCAAGGCAAAATGATATCAAAAGCCACAGAGTATCACTGAGTACAAAATCAAGGAAGCTAGATTTACCTTCATAAAACCCCGCGTTACTGGAAAATTCTAGAGAATTGTTTCCAGTTTTGAGCACTGCATGTTGGGAAGATTGTCAAAGTTTTGGAGAGTGTTTGAAGGTTTTCACAGAACACACAAGAAATTGTTTCCAGTAATGGAAAATGTGGTCTTTGTCGTACACGGTACTAAAGTCGTTGGTTGTCATCGGCATGTTCTGGGTCAATATTGAAGATCAAAGGTCGATTGGAAGTCTGAAAGTTGAGGTGTGATGGCCGGAGTCCTGGGTCTGTGAGTCCGCTGTGAGGCTGTGAGTCCTAGTTTTGAAGAACTGTCTTGTGTGTGCTTGGCTGAGTAGGAGGAAGGGAAGGGATTTATTTTGCTGTTGTTGTTTTTTGCAGTTGTTCTGCTGTTGTTGTTGTTTATGTTGTTCTGTGAACACTGTGCGCATGCTATGTTAGCACCAGAATGTGTGGCAATACTTGTAGGCTAGCCCCAGCACATCCCTATGTTATGTTGGTTGTGAAAGCAAATGATGCATTTCACTGTATGTTTCAACGTACATACAATAAATGGTTGAATCTGAATCTGAGGGTAAGTTGAGAAAGGAACATTAAAGTTTTCTAGCAGTCAAAAAAGAAACAGATAACTTTTTGGTAGAAGTGTCAGTAGGATGCTTCCGAAAGAACATGTGAATAGGATGAATCCTTAAAGCAGCCAGCACAGACAAAAGGGGCTGAATGATCTCCTTGGAGATCACTGGAAGATTCACTGAGTCTTGGCTCATACATCAGTCACTTTGCTGAAAAATTAATAGGTAAATATACAGAATTGATTCTGTTTGGCTTTTTTTGAATAGGTGCTTTCCTGGAGCTATTTGATAGGCTTGGCAAATCCAATGATCCTAACCGTAGTTTCAGTGATATTAATGTGTTTAATGAGCTAGGCACATTGATGGAGTGAAGCAGATGTCCCTCTCTCAGAGTCACAAATCAAATACTAATACTTAATTATGACTTCAAAATCTGTAGCTGGTTGAATATGTTTTTCTTTGATGATCTAGGGGAATTGTAATCTTAATTAATTATTATTTGACATCTGGCAGAAATATAGTCATTGAAGAAAACATAGCTGTATTTTGTTGCATATATTAAGTTAGCTGACATATAGAAACTGTTTTGACAACACCATAAAATATGCAGCAAATCTGCTTTATTCTGCATTTTATCACATTGCCAATTTTTCAGCTGATAGTCCTGTCTAAACGAGGGACTAGATTGCCATTTTCTACAATTCCTTAATGATTCAATGCTTTTGCGGTAGTGATAGGGCATAAAAGCTTTTAAATGGAGAGATTTACCCAGTGTTATCAACATGCAGGCATTTTATCCACTACATTAGCGCGCATCTAACAAGGACAAATATTTCACTTGATTGAGTCCAATGGTCATTATAAGTAATAAAAGTTTCAAGACCATGTGTGCAGTTGTCAGGGGTCAGAACCCTAGCCTTTCTGTTTCCTAATTATTACTTTAACTGTTGTAGTTTATTTTATTAACTCTCACTTACATCCTATGCTCAAGGAATTATATCTAAAAGTGTTCTGCAATGGGATTTAAAGCAACATTAATGGAAGAGCACATAGACATTTTTATTTGGTTTAATGGAGGATAAGGTGCAGTCTAAAGCCAGCAATCCCTGGGGGTTGGGTTAGCAAGTGCTGAGGACAAAGACCAGTGATCCCCGTGGTCAGAGAGCCCTGGAGATCCCAGGCCAGTTAACCCTGGGGTATGAGGTCTGTGTGGTCAGGAGACAGGATGGCCAGTGATCCCCCAAGTCGGTGACCCGTTGTCAGGGGTCTGTCAGTGATTAACGGGTCCTGGGGTCGATACCAGAGGTCGAAGTCCAAAGTTCCAAGCTCAAAGTCGGCACTGCTAGAAGTCAAGAGCCAGAAGTAAAACCGCTTGGGTCAGTGTGTCTGGAAGTTGGAGGCTTGATTTCTGCAAGACTGGACCGTGGACTGGAGATTGTCTGAGAGTCTTGGGCCAAAGAACCTGGAGTCAGTCTGTCCTGTGGTTGGAGGCCTTTTTGTGTATGTGAGAGGGTCAGTGTGTGGTGGGTGGAAAGGGAACTTGTTTTGCTGTTGTTGTTGCTTGTGTTGTTTTGCTGAACATTGTTAGTATGCTATGTAGGATGCTGGAGTATACAGTATCCTTTAGCACATATATATATCTAGCTCGCCTGAGGCTTTTGCACTGTACTGTAGTCATTTTATGTATTACACTGTACTGCTGCCGCAAGATCAGCAAATTCATTATGTAAGTGATTCTGATATGGGTCTCTATTGTGGACTGAGAGTGGGAAGGGGGCAGGGAGAAGGGAATCATGTTTGGGAAGGGGGGAAGGAAGAGGGGAGGGATCACAAAGCACCAGAGAGACATTCTGTAATGATCAATAAACCAATTGTTTGGAATCAAAGGACCTTGCTTGGTGTCTCAGGGCTAGGTGTGCCTGCTCCTGCGCCACCCCCACCCTTGTCACTCCTTCTCTGCCACCTGTCTCACACGCCTCCCGTGGCGCTCAACCCTTGCCATTCCCAACACACTTTGCTCCCACCAGATTTGCAAACTTGCTGTCAGCTCCACCTTGACAAACACAGTACTGTGCAAAAGTCTAGCTATATATACGTGCCTAAGACTTTGGCAAAATACTGTTGGGCAATGCTTGCGGCTGCCCCCAGCACATCCTCAGGTTGTGTTGATTCTTATCACAAACGACGCATTTCCCTGTATGTTTTGCTGTGCATGTGATAAATAAATGAACATGAATCTGGATTTGAATTTGGTCTGAATTGTATTCCAAGGCAGTGTTGTCAGTGTGGGAATGCAGAGGGAAATTAGGATGTTGAAATTACATACGGATGAAGAGCAATTATAAACATGCTGGGAAGACTCATCAAGTCAAGCATCATCTGTGGGAAGTGAAACAAAATGAATGCTTCACAAAGACCCTTTGTTCAAAGTTCGAAGTAAAATTTATTAACAGTGTGCGTACATTTCACATGCAATCTTGAGATTCTTTTTCTGCAGGCATATTTAACAAATCTGTAGAACAATAACTGTAAACAGGATCAATGGACAACAAACTGTGAAAATGTAGGTATAAATAAATAGCAATAAATAATGAGAATGAAATAACAAGATAAAAGAGTCCTTAAATGAGTGTAGCTATCCCCTTTTGTTCAAGAGCCTGATGGTTCAAGGGTAGAAGTTGTTCTTGAACCTGGTGGTACGAGTCCTGAGGTACAGGTACCTTCGACCTGATGGTAGCAGCGAGAAACGAGCATGGCCTGGGTGTTGAGGATCTTTGATGATGGTCTCTGCTTTTCTATGGCAACAGTTCATGTCGACCATGAACATTAACTTTGTTTGATGTAGTTCCTCCTTGGAAGAAATAGAGGAACTCCCGAACTTGGTGATTTGGAAGTTGATGGCAATAATTAAAATCAAGGAGCAGAAAATGAAGGAGTGCAAATACCTCTCTCATTCTTTTCACTTCAGTTCAAATAATATCTGCTGAAATTTCACCAAAGTGGACACACAATACCATATTATCTTAAAATATACTTTTAAAGTGGACACACAAATTATCTTAAAAATATATTTAAAGCAGAGTTTGATAGGTCTTTGATTGGGAAGGGTGTCAAAGGTTAGGCGGAGAAGGTACGAGAATGGGGCTGAGGGGGAAAATAAATTAGTCATGATTGAATGATGGAGCAGATACAATGTGCTGAATGGCCTAATTTTACTTCTACAATGTGTTTTATGGTCTTATTGTCTAACTATAGAATCTATCTTCCTTTCGTACTTTGTCTCCTGCAATTACGAGTATCTTTTACACAATGCCACTAGCTCTGCAAGCTTCCACACAATAGGTTGAATTTTGCTGACTTGCTGTTTTGAATCAGGAGATTCTGTGGCTGGGAAGGAGAAGCTAGGACGTTGTGCTGCCTCCCAGGAGATCAGCCAGCATGTCTCAGAGTGGCTGCAGAAAATTCTCAAGGGGAAGGGTGAGTAGCCAGAGGCCCTGGTGCACATTGGCACCAATGACATATGTTGAAAGGGGGAAGTGGTCCTGTAAAAAGTGTATAAAGAGTTAGGAAAGAGGCTGAAGTGTAGGACCTCTAAGGTAGTAATCTCTGGATTACTCCCGGTGCCATGTGCTCATCAGGGGCAGGATTAGGTTGATAGTACAGGTGAAGGAACTGCTGAAGAGGCAGGCTTTCAGGTTCTTGGATCATTGGAACTTCTTCTGGGGCAGGAGTGACCTGCACAAGAGGGACTGGTGCACCTAAACTGGAAGGAGACCAATATCCTGGATGGGAGGCTCACTAGGGCTACTCAGGAGGGTTTAAGCTAGTATGGCAGGGGGATGGGAACCAGAGTGCCAGAACAGAAAGTGCATGGATGGAGAGGAAGGTAGATGCCAGGGTCAATAAAAACAGGAAGGAGCAAAGTAATAGATACAAAGGGACAGATAGTTATAACTGCGTGCATTTTAATGCTTGGAGTATGGTGGATAAAGGAGATGAAGTCAGAGTATGGGTCAGTACATGGAACTATATTGTTGCGGCCATTACAGAGATTTGGTTAAGGGAGGGACAAAAGTAGGTTCTTGATGTTACAGGGTTTTGATGTTTTCGAAACGATAGGGAGGGAGGTAAAAGAGGGGTGGTGAGTTTCACTACTAATCACAGCTGCACTCAGAGGAGGCATACTGGAGGACTCATCCCCTGAGTCCATATGGGTCGAACGCAAAAATAGGAAGGGTGCAAACACTCAGACCCCGCCCCCCCCCCAATAGCCACCGAGGCATTGAGAAACAGATATGCAGGCAGATTAAGGAAAGGTGAAAACAGTAGGCTTGCTGTCACGGGGGAACTTCAACATACCTAATATAAACTGGGCCCTTCTTAGTGTAAGAGGTCTCGATGGGGCAGAATCTGTTAGGCGCATCAAGAAGGGCTTTCTACCGAAGGAGGTGTAGGGTGCTTCTTCCCTCTGCTAGCCTACAGATCACCATTGGGCAAGGTGTAGCACCTGCTTAGTCCCTCCCCCCCCCCACCCCTTATCAGGGTCATGTGAAACCATGGGACAGGTGGTGAATGGTCATATGAGCAGTCAGCTGGTGCGTATCACAAGTCCTAGTTACGCGACCACTGACAGCAGGCAATCTCTGAACCACATTGATAATGGTTGGGGTCACCTGTCTTGTAAAGACGTTGCCCAGAAGAAGGCAATGTCAAACCAGTTCTGTAGAAAAATTTGTCAAGAACAATCACAGTCATCAGAACATAAGAAATAGGAGCAGGAGTAGGCCATCTGGCCTGTCAAGCCTGCTCCACCATTCAATAAGATCATGGCTGATCTGGCTATGGACTCTTCTCCACCTACCTGCCTTTTCCCATAACCATTAATTCCCCTACTATTCAAAGTAGTATAGCCCTATTATCCATGGTCACGGCTAGACCATGATCGCCCATGTCAAACGACATCACAAATAATATGATAGATGAGGATAAGTGTGAACTTTACAGGAGAGTATTAAACTAGAGCAGGACTAATTATGAACAAGACAAAATCTGCAGATGCCGGAAACCTGAGTAACACACACAAAATGCTCAAGGAACTCAGCAGGCCAGGCAGCATCTATGGGAAAAAAGTACAGCTGACATTTCAGGTCAAAACGTCGACTATACATTTTTTTTCCATAGATGCTACCTGGCCTGCTGAGCTCCTCCAGAATTTTGCGTGTGTTGCAGGGCAAATTATGAGAGCATTAGGCAGGATCTAGGAGAGTTAATTGGGAACAGCTGTTTTTGGCATGGCTTTGTGTGGGACAAGTCGTGTCTTCCTAACTTGATTGTTTTTGGGCAAGGTGACTTGGATGATTGGTGAAGGTAGAGCTATTGGTGCTGTCTACACAGACTTTACTAAGGCATTTGACAAGGTCCAACATGGGAAACTCATCCAGAATATTAAGGTGCATGGGATCTATAATGAACTGGCCGTTTGGATACAGAACTGACATGCCCATTGGATACAGGGGGTAGTGATTGAAGGGACTTATTCTAGCAGAGGTCAGTGATTAGTGCTGCTCTGCAGGATCTGTACTGGGACCTCTGCTGTTTGTGTTGTGTGTAAATGAGGAAAAGGTTGTAAGTTTGAAGGAGATATGACAATTAGTGGTGTTGTGGATAGCGTAGAAGACTGGCAAAGAATACAATGGAATTTAGAACAAATGTAGATATGGGTGGAGAAATGCCAGATGGAGTATAAACCAGCCAAATGTGATCTGTTTGCACCTTAGTAGGTCAGATGTAAAGAAACAGTAAGGGCAAGACCCTTAACAGTGGTGATGAGCAAAGGGATCTTGGGATTCAAATTCATAGCTGCTTGAAAGTGGCTATGGATGTTGATAGGGCAGTTAAGAGGCATATGACATGCTTGCCTTTATTAGTCGAGGCATTGAGTGTAATGATCAAGAGGTAATGTTGCAGCTTTATAAAACTAGTTACCCTGCATCTGGAGTATTGCATATATTTCTGGTCCCCCCATTACAGGAAGGGTATTGAGGTTTTGAAGAGGTTGCAGAAAAGGTTTACTAGGATGCTGCCTAGATTAAAGGGTGTGGACAATAATGACAAGTTGGACAAACTTGGGTTGTTTTCTCTGGAACGGCAGAGGCTAAGGAGAGATCTGATAGAAATTTGTAAGATTATGAAAGGCATAGATAGAGTAGACGGACTGTTTCTTTTTCCCAGGCTCAAAGTGTCTAATACCAGAGGGCGTGTATTTAAGGTGAGAGGAGGCAAGCTTTTTTACACAAAGGGTGGTGGGTGCTTCGAATGTACTGCCTGGGGCAACGGTAGAGACAGATGCATTAGGGACTTTTAACAGATGTTTCGATAGGCACAAGAATGTGAGGAAAATGAAAGGATGTGGACATAGTATAGATAGAAGAAATTAGTTTATTTTGCCATTTGATTATTAATTTATCTGGCGCAGCATGACTTTGTGTGCTGAAGGACCTGTTCTTTGCTGCACTGTTCTATGTTCTTAATCACACATGTTCATGGTCTGTTCATATCCAACCTGGCAAGCATTTGAACTGATTTCTACATAATGTCTCTCTGCCATCATCATTAGGGGACTGATAGATTACCTTTACCATGGTTATGAAATTTAGAATTATTATTATAGTCTCGGATAAATGTTTCAGTCATCCTCCAAAATCCTGACGTATTTACCTCACGAATAATCTTCAAATTAAAGAAAAATGATATAAGGTGATGTCATTTTAATACATCAAAATGGAACAATAAAACTCATCAAGCTCTAACTACTGTATGCATTGATTACCATTTCCTACGGCAAGGTTAAATTAAAACAGTGGGAAATGAGAAGTAATCATCTAATTCAACGAATCTCACTGAATTAGAAGACCATCCACTCAATCAGAACCAGAATCAGGCTAAATATCACTGACATCTCTGTGTGTATATAAATGCACACACACACATATACATTCAAATAAGTAGCACAAAAAGAGAGCAAATAATAGTGAGGGGGTGATCAAGGGTTAGTTCATTGTTCATTCAGAACAGCCTCTCAAAGTGAACCATAACTCAATGTCCTTGGTTGTGGATTATGTGCGTTTCCACCAATTGCATTACCCCCACCTCTAGAATTCACTAAAAATGGCATTATAAGCCTGTCTGGAGTTTGGTCAAACTGTCCAGCCGAGGTCCTATGTTTCATGTGTAGAGAACAGCAGGTGGCTCTGGCTCTCCTAGAGATGTGTTCCCACGCTCATGGTCATGTCATGACAGCAAGGACATGGTAGCAAAATCTTCCAAATCTTGGTGGGCAGGTTTAAGGCAAACTGTTGAAACACGTTCAGGTTTATCTCTCTTATCTATGATGAAAGTCTTTTCTCTCTATTCCAAAACATAGAACCGGCCATCATGAGGGGCCCTAAGGGGATGTTGGTGTGCATCATGGCAGATGAAAACAATCGAGGCAGAAAGTAGGTCCACAGGAACACAAAAGTGCTGTATTCCATGATGGGAGGTAGGAGTAGGTGCAAAGGAATGGAATTTACTGAGGAGAGTGGAAAGCTATTGAGATGCCAATCAGATAGTCATAGCACTAGGAATAAAATCAACTGGCACACTTAACAGCTGCCGTATACTAACTCAGCCGCGGATGACTGCAGGTCCTGCTTTGGAGTTGATCTGAGATCCAGCAAGATCCACGGGAGATGATCGTGCCAACACTCATCCATCTGGGAAGCACTCAGAGCAGCCTTTAAGGAGCAGTAAAACCTCTTGCATGGACATTGAACTCTGGGCGATACACCGTGGTGTGATATAGCTTAACGTTGAGATTCTGGGCTATCACAGCCCAGAGGTCTGATATGAATTGGGGACTGCGTTCAGAAAAAATGTGGAACTGAGCAGCCCAAGTGCTGATGAATGCCTTAACCACATCTACGGCCATCATTGATACTAGGGGGATGACCTCCGGTGGTATGGTTCACCATGGTAAGGAAGTGTGTGAAACCACGGGAGGACAAACAAGGTCCACATTGACAAGGTCAAACTGTCATGCAGGGGGCTCAAAAGATGCCAGTACCACCTGGACATGAAGGTTAATCTTTGCTCGGTGGCACTGCATACAGGCTGCAGTCCAATTAC
Source organism: Hemitrygon akajei (assembly GCF_048418815.1). Classification (NCBI taxonomy): domain Eukaryota; kingdom Metazoa; phylum Chordata; class Chondrichthyes; order Myliobatiformes; family Dasyatidae; genus Hemitrygon; species Hemitrygon akajei. The sequence goes on from NC_133129.1 coordinate 30,290,970, forward strand.
GCAGATCCATTCTAAACCTTAGTGCAACCATTTTCAGTGAGACCTTCCAGCCTTGATGTGGAAGGCCATTTATGGAGTTTAAAACAGTTAGCACACTGCTGACTGTGCTTTTTGAGGCAGGGAAAGGAGGAGGAATCATGAATCTCAGCCTGGCTAAGTGTTGACTGTCAGCCATTTTAGCCATCTCCCTATAGTCCATCACCGGTACATTAGTGGGGGCTATGTGAACTTGATCAGGCATTTGCTGCATGAAGTGCTCAACAACTTCTATAGATGTGCCATGGAGAGCATTCTGACAGGCTGCATCACTGTCTGGTTTGGGGGTGGGCAATTGCACAGGACCGAAAGAAGCTGCAGACGGTTGTAAATCTAGTCAGCTCCATCTTGGGCATTAACCTACAAAGTACCCTGGACGTCCTTAGGGAGCGGTGTCTCAGAAAGGCAGCGTCCATTATTAAGGACCTCCAGCACCCAGGGTATGCCCTTTTCTCCCTGTTACCATCAGGTAGGAGATACATCTGAAGGCACACACTGAGTGATTCAGAAACAGCTTCTTCCCCTCTACCATCCGATTCCTAAGTGGACATTGGATCCTTGGACACTACCTCACTTTTTTTAATATACAGTATTTCTGTTTTTTGCACTTTTTAAAATCTATTCAATATGTGTATACTGTAATTGATTTATTTATTATTATTATTTTTATTTCATTTATCTTTTTTTTTCTATATTATGTATTGCATTGAGCTGCTGCTCCAAGTTAACAAATTTCACTTCACATGCCAGTGATAATAAACCTGATTCTGATTCTGATCCTGATTAAAAATAAAACATAGATGGTGATTTCCCAGGAAAGGGAGCATGTGGAGCATTAATTAGCCCCAGAAGTCAGTAAAAGGTGACCTTCCAGTGATCGGTATTTATTGTGTTCATGTGGGTGTTCTAGTGCGCTTGAGTGAAGCTGCTGAGCGATGCTACCACATAGAAATATTTGATGTTGTCAGTGGAGAATTCTTGCAGTGTGAATTGGGCCTTGCCTTGTACAAACCAAGCAACGGCATTCTGCTCCCAAAACTCTGGCAGTTTCAAAGCCACTACATCGGCCGACATGTTCAATAAACTCTGGAATTGTCCCAGAGCACCGGGTCACCAATGTAGGTTTTCACAAATAAAACAGCGTAAGGCATTTTACATTTAAGAACTCATTTATTGTACTCCAGACACTGAATAATAAAAGTGTGGTAACAGATCTTCTCGTAATACATCATCATGCCAGACCAGCCTCTTAAAGGGAACCCCAACTCAATATCGGTGGTTGTGAGTTATGTACGTTTCCACCAGTTACACTACTCTGCACCCTCATTCCTGATGAGCAACGAGACGAGGGCATGACCTGGGTGATGGATGTTGGATGCCACCTTCCTGAGGCATTACCTTTTACTTTATTATTTACTTACATATTATATTTAGAGATACAGCTTGGAAACGGCCCTTCCGGTCCGATTCAGTTTCAGTTTATTGTCATTTAAAAACCACAAATGCCAAGCAGTTAAAAAATGAGACAACATTCCTCCAGAATGATATCACAAAAGCACATGACAAAACAGACTACACCAGAAAATCCACATAACGTTTGGCAATCCCCAATCCAGAGTCCGGAGAGGCTGCTGCCTATTAATATTGCGCTACCATCTTAGCGCGTTCCCCGGAAAGGAGCTCCAATCCCACCAGACAAAACAAGACCAAAAACTAAATCTACAAGACCTGCACAAAACCACATAGTTACAACATATAGTTACAACAGTGCAAACAATACCATATTTAATAAAAAAAAAACAGACCATGGGCATGGTAAAAATAGTCCAAAGATGTTAAAAGACAATAAGTTCGAAAGAAACCACCACGCAGTTTCCACAAGTCCTCAGGGTCCTGATAGACTCGTTATCCCATGCCGGTGGCAGAAGAGAATACCCCCACTATGGACTTCCACGGCACCGCCCGACTCAGCCTCGCAGACGCAGCACAAAATGAAAGCTCCGTCGAACCCAGCCTCGCAGACACAGCACACAGTGAAAGCGACCTGACTGCAGCGGACTCCGAGTCCGTCGAACCTCCGAGCCTCCGACCATCTCCTCTGGCACACCTTCTCTGAGCACCATCCTCTGCCAAGCGTATTAAGACGCCCCCGCCAACGTCCACCGGCAACGTGACCCTGAGGACTGGGGGCCTCTTCTTCTCAGCAGAGACACGGACCTCACAGCAGCAGAAGCAACAAAGAGGGCCGTCCTAGAGATTACCAGATGTTCCTCCGTGCTCAGTGCTCCCACGTCCGTTTTTCATCAGATTAGGATTGCGCATTGCACCCCGCTTAACAAATAACACTGCAAGCTGAGTCGCGCCGCCATCTTGAATGAGTTATACAAAGAGTTGCATCGCCCATCAACCAACCTATTCAACCCTAGCCTAACTAGAGGACAATTTACAATGATGAATTAACCTAATAACCAGTACATCTTTGGAATGTGGGAGGAAACCGGAGCACCCCAGAGGAAAACCACTCATGGGTGAAAGATGTACAAACTCCTTACAGAGGATGCTGGAATTGAACTCTGAACACCCGATGCCCTGAGCTGCAATGGTGTTGTGCTAACTGCTGCAGTACCATGGTGCTATCTTTCAAAGATGTCCTTGATGCTGGTCAGATATCCAAACTGAACTTGGGATGGTGGCGTAGTAGTTAGCACAATGCCTTACAGTACCAGTGACTCACGTTCAATTCCCACCACTGCCTGTAAGGAGCCCGTGTTGGCGTAGGTTTCCTCTGAGTGCTCCGGTTTCCTCCTGCATTTGGTACCGTGATTAAGCTAGGATTAAATTGTGGGATAGCTGGGCGGCACAGCTCGAAGGACCGGATGGGCCTACACTGTGCAGTGTTCAATAACAAATAAAAAAAATCTTCTCTCAGCATTACAGAGATGATTCATTCAATTGAATATTTATTAATGCTGTTAAATTGTGGTTGAAGAAGTGATAGTGATTCCTCTTGTTAATAGAGGAAAAGCTTACCATTGAAGGTTGTTGTAGGGAATTGCATGGCTGGAGCTCATGTTTAGGTCTGCAGACCTGTTTCTTTTCCAATAATCTTGATGGATGTGTAAATCATCACCTGCTTTTGAACCATGTCCACCTGTCACTCAAAGCCCTGCTGTGGGAGTGTAAATCGGTAAGACCTGTCCTCACTTGACATTAAAATAAACTGCTAAGTGCACTGAAAGCTGTGGGCCTGACAATTTCCCAGATGTAGTGCAGTAAACTAGTGCACCACAACATCTGGTCCCTGAGCTGAGCTATTCCTGTTCAGCTGCACTGCTGGCTCCTATCCAATAATGTACACAACTGCCCAGCTATGTCTTTTCCACAGAAAGCACGAGAAAGGGTTTCCACCAGTAGGTAGGAATCCAAAATAAAATTAAAAGCATGATTCTTTACAAATGGATGTGGGGGTGGGGGTTGGGGTGGGGAGAGTACAATAGGATGAGAAATGCCATTAATTACCAAGTCCAGAATGTAGGTAGATGCAGATTTAATGGTTCAGATTTTGACAAGTAACCCTCCTACAAAATCATCCATGTTTTTATCTAAGAGCCTCTTAAAGGCCCCTAATGTTTCTGGCTGTACCACCACCCTTGGTAGGGTATTCCTCATGCCCACCACACTCTGTGTAAAGTATTTACCCCTGACAGCCTTCATGTACTTTCCTCCAATTGCCTTAAAATTATACCCCACCCATGTGCCCCCTAAAAGTTATAGCACACATAAATAAGTTTTAGAAAAACATCAGACAAACTGCTGGAGAAAATTAAAATCTGTGCGGTGAAGAAATTATCAAAGTTTCAGGTGTTTATTGTCTTTTGTTTTAGTTTGCAACCTTTGCAGTCTCTGGTGTCTCAAATAATTTGAAAAGAAAACTATTACATATCTTATTCTTTGTCCTTTCAACTATAAGATCTTTAGTCAAACTAATTGCCTTATGGATTTTGTGCCAGGTCTAACCTGAAACAGGATATAAGAGTGGGTTTCCTGATATAAATGTTGAGGAATTAAAGTTCAAAGCACAAAGTAAATTAATTATCAAAGTACATATATGTCACCATATATAAATAGCCCTGAGATTTATTTTCTTGCGGGCAAACTCAATCAATCCATAACAGAATAATAACCATAATGCAATCAATGAATGACTGCACCAACTTGGGCATTCAACCAGTGTGCTGGAGACAACAAACTGTGCAAATATGAAAAGAAGGAAATATTAATAAATAAATAAATAAATAAGCAATAAATATCGAGAACATGAGATGAAGTGTCTTTGAAGTGAGTCCATTGGCTTTTGTAACAATTCAATGATGGAGCAAGTGAAGTTGAATAAAGTTATCCGTTTTGTTCATAAGCCTGATGGTTGAGAGGCAGAAATTGTTCCTGAACCTGGCGGTGTGCATCCTGAGACACCTGTACTATCTTCTTTATGGCAGCAGTGAGAAGCCAGCATGTCCTGGGTAGTGGGAGTCCCTGATAATGGATGCTGCTTTGCTGCAACAGTGGTCTGTGTCGATGTGCTCAAAGGAGGGGAGGGTTTTACCCGTGCTGGACTGGGCTGTATCCACTACATTTTTTAGGATTTTCCGTTCAAGAGCATTGGTGTTTTCATACCAGGCTGTGATGTAGCCAGTCAATATACTCTCCTCTATACATCTACATAAGCTGGTCAAAGTTTTGGATGTCACACCAAATCTTTGCAAACACCCAAGGAAGTAGAGGCTCTGCCTTACTTATATTGTAATTGCTCTAGTGTGCTGGGTTCAGAACAGGTGCTCTGAAGTAATAAAGCAAATAGAGCAGGGGCCAAGCACACAGCTTTGTGGTGCACCACTGCTGATAGAGATTGTGGAGAAGATGTATTTGCCGATCCAAACTGACTGGGGTCCAATTGCACAAGGAAGTATTGAGGCCAAAGTCTTGAAGCTTATTGATTAGTTTTCAGGGGATGATAGCATTGGATGTCAAGCTGTCATCGATAAAGAGCATCATGATATATACACCTCTCGTGTCCAGATGTTCCAGAGTTGAGTAATAGCCGATGATATGGCATCTGCTGAGAACCGTTGTGATGGCAGGTAAATTGGAGTGGATCCAAGTTGTTACTCAGAAAGGAGTCGTATGTTTCATCACTAACCTCTCACCACACATTTACCTTATCTATACCACTTATACCTCTATCAAATCTCCCCTCATTTTCCTAAATTCCAGGGAATAAATTACTAACATATTCAACCTTCATGAGAGTGTATTGACTGGCTGCCTCATAGCCTGGAATGGAAAATCCTACAAAAAATAGTGGATGCAGCCCAGTCCATCATGGGTAAAGCCCTCGTCACCACTGAGCATGTCTACATGAAGTGTTGTTGCAGGAAGCAGCATCCATCATGAGGGACTCCCACCAGCCAGGTCATGCTCTCTTCTCACTGCTGCCATCAGGAAGATGGTCTAGGAGTCTGAGGATTCACAACACCAGGTTCAGGAACAGTTATTTCTCCTCAGCCATCAGGCTGCTGAACCAAAGGGGATAACTTCACTCAACTTCACTTGGCCCATCATTAAAATGCTCCCACAATCTATGAACTCATCTTCAAGGACTCTTTATCTCACATTCTTGATATTTATTGCTTGTTAATTTGTTATTATTATTTCTTTCTTTCTGTGCTTGCATAGTTTTTGGTCTTTTGTAAATAAATACCTAAGTTGGTGTGGTTTTTCATTGATTCTATTATGCTTACCATTCTGTTATGAATTTGTTGAGGATTCCTTCAAGAAAATGCATCTCGGTGTTGAATATGGTGGCACATACATATGTACTTTGATAATAAATTTACTTTGAACTTTGAAATGCAAGCAGGATTTTTCCTCTGAGGTAGGGTGAGACTATAATTAGAAATCATGGGTTAAGGGTGAATTTATTTATACAGAGATACAATAAGGAACACGCCCACCAAGCTGTGTCTCCCAGCAACTCACCTATTCAATCCTAGCCTTGTCACGGTCCCCACCGTTTACTTCCTCATGTTCCCCTAATTCCCTTTTCTCCATGCTTCTCCTGCTCGTGTGTATGTGTCTGTGTGTGTGTCTGTGTGCGTGTCTGTGTGCGTGTCTGTGTGCGTGTCTGTGTGCGTGTCTGTGTGCGTGTATATATATCGGCACAGTGGACATGGCATTCCTTTTGTTCTCCCAGGCTTCCTGATTGCAGTGCAGCTGAATCTCATCGAACCTGCAGCATAAATACCCAGGCTTTCCATCCACTCATTGCCAGATCGTTGCTTCAGACAGTGTGGTGGTTCACGTTCTAGGCCGCTTAGAATTGTGTATTCTAAATTTTGTTTCCGCACTGTTGTTTGCCTGTGTTAACTCTGTCTCTCCATGTCAGCAGGGGCATTGCCTGCCGCTTGCCTTCCTGGTCATCCTCCGGCCTGCCGTTCTCCTCCAGCCACGCTCACATCCTTATCTGCATCCCTCCTCTGTCTCGTCCCGCCGCCCGCCTACACTCTCCGCTGGCTCAGTGGTTAAATGCCGCACTCTCACCGCAGCGACCTGGGTTCGATCCCCGGTCAATCCTCGCTCACTCCTCTGCTTTCCTCTGCCTAATCCTCACTCCCCGGCCTTCTCTGCAACCATTAATAAACACTCTTCAGATTACTCTACCTCCGCGTCAGTGCCCTGCGTTTGGGTTCACCCATTCTTCGCAACAAACCTAGTCACATTAGAGTTTATAATGACCAATTAACCTACTAACGGGCAAGTCTTTCGACTGTGGGTGGAAACTGGAGCACCCAGAGGGAACCCATGCGTTTGCGAGAAATATGTACAAACTTTCTTACAGAGGATGCTGAAATCGATTTGAATTCTGAACTCTGATGTTCTGAGCTATGGTAGTGTTCAATATGTCAATGGTTCAGTTTAATATTAGACAACATATATAGTATACAATCTGAATTCCTTACTCTCAACAGACATCCACTCAACAGAAAAAAACCCCCAAAGAATGAATGACAGAAAATGTTAGAACTTCAAAGCTAATCATTTAACTGTGCTAACTATAACACTACTGTGGCACCTCATAATTGAAAGGTAAAATGTTGCCAGAGGAAGTGGAGGATGAGGGTTGATCAACATTTGGGAGATTTGGGTAAGTATATGGATGGGAGGGGATGGAGGTGCAGGTTGATGGGACTAGACAGAATAATAGTTCTGCGCAGACAAAGTCTGCGCTGTAGTGCTCTATTACAGGCATCCGTTAGCCTCAAGAGACTATGGATTTGCGCCTTGGAAAGTTTCCAAGTTTCAGGCCTGGGCAGAGTTGTATAGGAGACCGGCAGTTGCCCATGCTGAAAGTCTCCCGTTTCCACGCCAGCGATGTTGTCCAAGGGAAGGGCAAGGGCTGATACACCGGTGTCATCACAGAGCAATGTTTGGTTAAGTGCCTTGCTCATGGGCACAACACGCTGCCTTAGCTGAGGGTTGAGCTAGCGACCTTCAGATCACTAGACGAACGCTTTAATCACTTGGCCACACTCTATAACTCTATTAGAAGGGCAGTGCTGTGGGATTAGTTCTACAGCTGTTTCAGATCACTAACATAGATACAGAAACTGAGTAACTCCTACATTGCAGTGCTATGAAACACACTCCCTCAAAGTTTCTTCCTCATCAGCACTATACGGTGTGGCAAATAATTTGTCTTGCATTTAAGTAGCACGTTTCACCAGCATTCTACCGTCCAGAGCTATTTGTCCCAAACATGGATGCAAGGGCTGACTGGCAGCATTGTACAACATTAGGATAGCATTTTCCCAAGTGGGCAGCAAGAAAACTGTGCAAACTTGTAATCAATGGAGGTTAAATACTCTTCTGTTGAAATTGTACATGACAACATAAAAAATAAGAAGATTTGGCCATATGGTCCTTCTAATTTTTAAAGTTATGAACATTTAAGAGTCACATGGTTGATAGAAAAATAGGGGCATTAAAGAAACTCTTAGGTAGGTGCATGGATGATAGAAAAATGGAGAGCTGTGTAGGAGGGAAGAGTTAGAGTAGGTTAAAAGGTTATCACAACATAATGGACCAAAGGGCCTGTATTGTGCTATAGTGCTCTTCATTCCATCTTGCTCTGCCATTGATCAACATCATGGCGGATATACCTCAGTGCCAGTTTTCTGCATTACACCCCCCACCACCATATCCCTTAACATTCAGTTATGGACTGATCCTTGTGTTCATGAATTAGGTTAATTATTAGGTTATTATAATTAATAATTATTAATAATTATTAGGTTAATGAATTAGGTTAATGGCAGAGCCTACACAGTCTTCCAGAATGGCAAATTCCAAAGATTCTACATGAAGCAATTTCTCCTCATCCTAAATATCCTTATCCTGAGATTGAGACCCCAGATTCTGGACTCTTCAGTGAGGGAAAACCTCCTCCCTTCATCCAATCTGAGGTGCTGTAACAAATTTTCAATGAAATCTCTTCTGTTTTTTTTTCTAAACTCTGAAGAATGTAGGTCTAGTCAACTCAACGTCTCCTCATACAACCTACCTCCCATCCCTAGAATAAATAGAAACATAGAAAACCTAGAGCACAATACAGGCCCTTCGGTCCACAAAGTTGTGCCGAAAATGCCCTTACCTTAGAAATTACTAGGCTTACCTATAGCCCTCTATTTTTCTAAGCTCCATGTACCTATCCAAAAGTCTTTTAAAAGACCCTATCGCATCCACCCCCACCACCTTTGCCGGCAGTTCATTCCACGCACTCACCACTCTGAGTAAAAAAACTTACCCCTGACATCTCCTCTGTACCTACTCGCCAGCACCTTAAACTTGTGTCCTCTTGTGGCAACCATTTCAGCCCTGGGAAAAAGCCTCTGACTATCCACATGATCAATGCCTCTCATCATCTTGTACACCTTTATCAGGTCACCTCTCATCCTCCGTCGCACCAAGGAGAAAAGGCCGAGTTCACTCAACCTATTCTCATAAGGCATGCTCCCCAATCCAGGCAACATCCTTGTAAATCTCCTCTGCACCCTTTCTATGGCTTCCACATCCTTCCTGTAGTGAGGCAACCAGGATTGAGCACAGTACTCCAAGTGGGGTCTGACTAGAACCTAGTGAACTTTTCAAGATGGTATATGAGATGTTGTTCCTCCAACCTTCACATTCCCATTCGGATATGTCCATACATGGCCTCCTCTACTGCCATGATGAGGCCAAACTTCGGTTGGAGGAACAACATCTCATATACCGTCTGGGTAGTCTCCAGCCCCTTGGTATGAACATCGAATTCTCCAACTTCCGGTAATTCCCTCCCTCTCCCTTCCCCCATCCCACCTTCACTCTGTCTCCTCTTCTAGCTGCCTATCACCTCTCATGACTCTGCCTTCTTCTACTACCCATACTAGATTTCTTCTTCACCTCTCCTGCCTATCCCCTCTCTGCTTCCCCTCCCCCACCCCTTGATCTTTCCTCTGATTGGTTTTCCACCCTCCCCCCACCTTCTTTATAGGGCTCCTGCCCCCTCCTTCTTTAGTCCTGATGAAGGGTCTTGACCCGAAACGTTGACTGCTTCTTTCAACGGATGCTTCCCGATCTATTGAGTTCATCCAGCTTTTTAGTACATCTTGATTTGACCACAGCATCTGCAGTGTACTTTGTGTTTTCTAGTGAACTTTTGCTGTATTCCCTCCATGATAAATATAACTCTTTTAGGTAAGAGAACCTGAACTATATATGTACTTTATAATCCTTATGCATCCTTTTCTCCTGTACTCAAACAATCTCATATTAAAGGCCAACATAACATTTGCCTTAGTCACAACATACTGTACCTGAATGTTGGCTTCAGTGATGTCTGTCCACTTTCTGTTTAAGTAAGTACATCACTTTTATTTTGTCACCAAATTGGATATCTTCACTTTTTTTTACATTATATCACATTTGTGTTTTGCCCATGCACTTAGCTTGTGTATATCCCCTCGAAGCACTTTTTCATCCTCCTTCATACTCTCAATTCTATTTTCAATTTACCATCCATCAGAAAGGATGAGCAGTTGTGCTTATTGGAGGTCAGCTATCAGCTGCTGGATGAAGTTCCCTCACATGGACTTATTCCTATTATCGTGGCTCTCAGTGCAAATTGGCTCCCAACTACAACAGATTAGATTGGTGGAGTCTCTCTGATGCAGACTATCTAGAACGTGGCAATGGATGAACCAGACATAAGCAGGAGGTGGTCTAAGATAATCACATGGCGGTTTATCATTTAGGCCAGCTGGAAAACTCAAACATTAAAGATTTCAGTTCAGTATTTCCAAGTGGTTAGCCTAGGTTTTGAATGAGATAATTCATTTTATGGTTAGTCTGTGCTGTTTGTGAACTCCTCAGTGTGGGCAAATCCATCCTTTAGGGCATCACGGTAGCATACTGGTTAGCATAATGCTATCACAGTTCCGGCCATTTTGGAATTTGGAATTCAATTTCGCTGCCATCTGTTAGGAGTTTGCATATTTTCCCTGTGAGCATGTGGGTTCCTTCCAGATGCTCTGGTTTCCTCTCACAGTCCAAAGGCATCCCCGTTAGTAGGTTAATTAGTCATTAGGCTAGCGTTAAATATGCAGGTCACTGGGCGGTGCAGCTTTTTTGGCCAGGAGGGCCTCTTCCATGCTGTATTTCTCAAAAAAATTCAATAAATAAAATAAAGCTTGCACTTAGCAAACAAATCTCGCATTTTCTTTCACTGCACATCACACATTGGTGTGCAAGATGCTCTTGCATGTTAAATTTACCACTCACTCTGCTCATGTTAGCCTCCCGAATCCCTCACCCTTGCATTTGAACCATGAATTTTACACCATAAATGGAGCCTTTGCTGAGTGGGCTTCATAACCAGTCTGAGTAAGGAATGGTGAAATTCTTCCCATCATAGTATTCTGCAATCTGGGACAAATACAAATAATAGACAAATCTGCCTGGCTATGAATATTGTTCAAACATTCCATGGCATACTGAGTGCAAAATGGTGCTGATTCTCTTTCTAGACTCGACATGGAGTCTTTGACTTGAAATAGGATGATAAACCTCATTTGTTTCAATGGTAAATCTAAACCTACTAATGATGAAGCAAGTGTAAGAAACCAATTTAAAAATGATTTTATCTTTAATGTTTTACTTGCTGTATTTGAGTTTTAATGTTTTAATTTAGACTTTATTTATTAATGATTTTAAAAATTGTATTACTTTTATTAAATTTTCTATGGCCTTGAACATAGAACATAGAATGTTCCAGCACGGTACAGGCCCTTCAGCCCACACGGCTGTGCAGATCTTTAGATCTACTCTAAGATCAATCAGACTCTCCACTCTTTCATAGCTGTCTATTTTTGTACCTAGGAGTGCCTATCTAAGAGATTCTTAAATGTCCCTAACGTATCTGCCTCTACCAGCACCCCTGTAGGGCATTCCATGCACCCACTGCTCTCTATGTAAACAAAACAAGTCTGCCATCCCTCTTGCACTTTCTGCCAATCACCTTAAAATTGTGCTGCCCTGAAAAAAGAGCTCTATGCCTTGTATCGTCTTGTACACTTATTTCAAGTCAGCCCTCATCCTCCTTCACTCAAAAGAGAAAAAACTCTAACTCACTCAATCTATCTCCCATCAGATATGCTCCCTAATCCATGCAGCTTACTGCTAAAATGTCAGAGAGATGTAAAAATGCTGAAATTAATTGAGGTTTTTGACTGAGGTACATCTCTGTCCTAGATTTGTCTTCTGTTTCCAAACAGGTCAGGAAGTTTAGGTGGATACGATCCTACCCTGCAGCTACCAGAGCGTTAGGCACACTGACCTTACTGAGTGCCTCGAGTGTGAGAGGACAGCCTGTCACTTCTGGTCCAGGCAACACACACAAAATGCTGGAGGAAGTCAGCAGGCGAGGCAGCATCTATTGAAAAGAGTAAATGGATGACGTTTTGGGCTGAGACCCTTTATCATGACTTTCGGCCCAGGTGAGTTTGGTATTCAGGTCTTCCAGGAATAAGTAGATGGGCAAGTCCAAGAAGATCCAGTTTTGACAAACCCACCAGAAATAATTCTATTAAATTAGAAAATAAAGGGAAATTAGGAATACAAAGCTACTTGGTCAGCATCTAAAGAATTTGTATAGACACCTATTTCAGACATGTTCCTGTGCCAGGATCATTTTTGGTTCCTTCTTTGTTGTCTGTGGATCTTCTGCTTCCATTCTTCACTTGCAGTGTTGATTGTTTTCTCTCCTGCTTGTATTATTTACTACAGCTGTTCCACAAAAAGGAAAATTGAGACAAAGGCTATTTTCATTTCCAAATCTATTTCAATTAAATTTGTTCATATTGCATCCTGAGTACATCAGTAAGGTTAACAGATCCAGGTAATAAATTGCAAAAGTGGTTACTGACAAAGAGAAAAAAATAGTCAATTTTACCCCCTGCCAATTTTCTACATTCTTTGTGATAAATATATTGAGAACTGTTTAATATTCATTTGTTATATATTGGTCACTAATGGACAAAAATGGCAATAAATTAAAACTGAATTACTCTAGGCACAAGGTATTTACTTCCCCTGAATCCATACCTATTAACATTGTTTACAGTGTTATAACTCTTCCTCATCCTGCATTTAATTGTTAATGAAATAAGCAAATAATAAGCCACCTTTGTCAAGCGCATACATTCTGAACAATCTATGGCAAGCTAAGTAAAAAATACCAAAACAAAAATCTTCCTGTGTAGGTAATTAAGGAAAGAGAAAATACTACTTCGCAAAAAAAAATCTTTTCTACAGATTTAAAAGCAGAAGGAGTAGGAGCTAGTCATCACCGCCATTCAATAAGATCATCGTTGATCTAAGCCTCAGTTTCACTTTCCTATGTTTCACTGTGGAGGAATAATGTGCCTATATTGATTGATCCCATTATCTTTTTAGTCTCACTCTTTGTCCTACCCATCCCTTTACTACTTTCTTCATGATTGAAAACTGACTTGCTTTTCTCTCTTTCCCAGACCTAGGGTTGTGTATTTAATATTTCAATAATATCTGAATGCTCTTGTGTATATATTTTTTGAATAAGCACTCTCGTTCATTTGAATAATTGGTTATGGGTTATATGTTAAAATACGTTAATTGCATACATCATCATGCTACCACGTGATACATGTGTGTCTCATAATATAAAGACAAAGTTACACCCATATTTCGGACTGCCCATGTTTTCCTTTGAATCAGTTTAATGTTTTGAAGTTATGAGTTTCGTTGTTACTCTTTCTACAGTTGCTGCGTGATCTGTTGAGTATCTCCATCAATTTTGCTTTTATTCCCTAACATTCACCTCTGGCCAAGCGTTCAGCCTCATCCCCTGATATTTGTACCTTTGGCTAATGTTTTATCTGTTGATTGTTTGTGGTCTCCTGAAGTCCCATCTTACTACATCCTCTGCCACTTTATCTTGTTCGCAGACTTTCTTTTAAGGAATCAAAAGCAAAGGCAAATGGCCTTGAGTGTGCTAAAGGTTCTTTCTAGTTGCTGCTTGCATGGCTTGCTGTAAAAGGATTATTTCAATGGCTATCATTCACATTTATGGTAATAATAGAGGTCATCAATTTCTGTCAGGAGAGTGATACGTGACTTAGATTTTTTTTACATATAAACAGAAAACAGCAGCAGGACTGTGTCATTTTTTCCCTTTCAATCTACCCAGCCTTTCAATATCATGGCTGATCATTCAAACTCAGTAGCTTGTCCTCTCTCTCTCTCCATGCACCTCTTGATCCTTCAAGCCCTAAGGGCAATATCTAACTCCTTGAAAATATCTAAAGTTACATCCTGAATATAATTCTGTTAATAACTAGGCTCAACAGAGATGCATCATGGGAAAAGAGAATCAGAGTCACTCAGCAGGGAGACAGGCCAATCTGCCCAGTGAGTATCTACAATCAGCGCTCACCTATTTTTTTCTCCCCATATTCCCATTAACTCTCCCCAGATTCTACCACTCACTTACACACAAACGAAAACTTACCGTGGCCAAATAATCCACCCATCCGCATGCCTTTGGGATGTGGGACGGATCTGGAAGACCACACAGTTGCTTGCATTGTCCACACAGACAGCATCCAAGGTCAGGATCGAACCTGTGTCTCTGGAGTTATGGGGCAGGATCTCTACTAACTGTGCCAATTGCACCACTGAAATCCAGATCATCGTTGAGAAAAGAGGTCAGATACCAAACATTTGGCACACAGTACATTCTTCAGTTTGCTGTGATTTGATTATATTGGCAGAGGTTCAGATGTCAACCATTAAATCATGTTGTAAGAGTGGTGCCTGTAATGGTAAACCCTGCAGTGTATATGAACATTAAACATAGGAGCTGAATTCGGCCTTTCAGAGCATTGTCTGCTCTGCCATTCCACCATGGCTGATTAAAGTAAATCAATCCCATTCTTCTGACTTCTCACCATAAATTTTGATGGCCTCACTAATGAAGTACCTGTCAACCTCGGCTTTAAATAGACCCAATAACTAGGCCTCTACAGCTGTCTATAGCATTGAATTCCACAGATTCATCACCATCCGGTTAAAGAAATTCCTTCTTATCTCTGTTCTAAAGGGACATCCTTTTATTCTAAGGCTGTACCCTCTGGCCCTAGTTTCTCTCACTAAACAAAACATCCTCTCCACATCCATTCTATCTAGGCCTTTCAATGTTCGATAGGTTTCAATGAAATCCTCCCTTATTCTTTTAAACATAGAAAATAGGTGCAGGAGTAGGCCATTCAGCCCTTCAAGCCTGCACCGCCATTCAATATGATCATGGCTGATCATCCAACTCAGAACCCGGTACCTTCTTTCTCTCCATACCCCCGATCCATTTAGCCACAAGGGCCATATCTAACTTCCTCTTAAATATAGCCAATGAACCGGCCTCAACTGTTTCCTGTGGCAGAGAATTCCACAGATTCACCACTCTCTGTGTGAAGAAGCTTTTCCTCATTTCGGTCCTAAAAGGCTTCCCCTTTATCCTTAAACTGTGACCCCTCGTTCTGGACTTCCCAAACATCGGAAACTATCTTCCTGCATCTAGTCTGTCCAATCCTTTTAGAATTTTATACTTTTCAATAAGATCCCCCCTCAATCTTCTAAATTCCAGTGGGTATAAGCCTAGTAGATCCAGTCTTTCTTCATATGAAAGTCCTGCCATCCCAGGAATCGATATGGTGAATCTTCTCTGTACTCCCTCTATGGCAAGAATGTCTTTCCTCAGATTAGGGGACCAAAACTGCACACAATATTCTAGGTGCGGTCTCACCAAGGCCTTGTACAACTGCAGTAGAACCTCCCTGCTCCTGTACTCAAATCCTTTTCCTATGAATGCCAACATATCATTTGCCTTTTTCACCGGCTGCTGTACCTGCATGCCCACCTTCAATGACTGGTGTACAATGACACCCAGGTCTCATTGCATCTCCCCTTTTCCTAATCGGCCACCGTTCAGATAATAATCTGTTTTCCTGTTCTTGCAACCAAAGTGGATAACCTCACATTTATCCACGTTAAATTACATCTGCCATGAATTTGCCCACTCACCTAACCTATCCAAGTCACCCTGCATCCTCCTCACAGCTAACACTGCCACCCAGCTTCGTGTCATCCGCAAACTTGGAGATGCTGCATTTAATTCCCTCGTCTAAATCATTCATATATATTGTAAACAACTGGGGTCCCAGCACTGAGCCTTGTGGTACCCCACTAGTCACTGCCTGCCATTCTGAAAAGATCCCATTTACTCCCACTCTTTGCTTCCTGTCTGCCAACCAATTCTCTATCCACATCAATACCATACCCCCAATACCATGTGCTTTACGTTTGCACACTAATCTCCTGTGTGGAACCTTGTCAAAAGCCTTTTGAAAATCTAAATATACCACATCCACTGGCTCTCCCCTATCCACTCTACTAGTTACATCTTCAAAAAAATTCTGTAAGATTCGTCAGACATGATTTTCCTTTCACAAATCCATGCTGACTTTGTCCAGTGATTTCACCTCTTTCCAAATGTGCTGTTATCACATCTTTGAAAACCGACTCTAGCATTTTCCCCACCACCGATGTCAGACTAACTGGTCTATAATTCCCCGGTTTCTCTCTCCCTCCTTTTTTAAAAAGTGGGGTTACATTAGCCACCCTCCAATCCTCAGGAACTAATCCAGAATCTAAAGAGTTTTGAAAAATTATCACTAATGCATCCACTATTTCTTGGGCTACTTCTTTAAGCACTCTGGGATGCAGACCATCTGGTCCTAGGGATTTATCTGCCTTTAATCCCTTCAATTTACCTAACACCACTTCCCTACTAACATGTATTTCCCTCAGTTCCTCCATCTCACTAGATCCTCGGTCCCTTACTATTTCCGGAAGATTATTTATGTCCTCCTTAATGAAGACAGAACCAAAGTAGTTATTCAATTGGTCTGCCATGTCTTTGTTCTCTATGATCAATTCACCTGTTTCTGACTGTGAAGGACCTACATTTGTCTTGACCAATCTTTTTCTTTTCACGTATCTATAAAAGCTTTTACAGTTAGTTTTTATGTTCCCTGCCAGCTTTCTCTCATAATCTTTTTTCCCTTTCCTAATTAAGCCCTTTGTCCTCCTCTGCTGGTCTCTGAATTTCTCCCAGTCCTCAGGTGTGCCACTTTTTTTTGCTAATTTATATGTTTCTTCTTTGGACTTGATACTATCCCTAATTTCCCTTGTCAGCCATGGGTGCACTACCTTCCCTGGTTTATTCTTTTGCCAAAGTGGGATGAACAATTGTTGTAGTTCATCCATGCGATCTTTAAATGCTTGCCATTGCATATCCACTGTCAACCCTTTAAGTATCATTTGCCAGTCTATCTTAGCTAATTCACGTCTCATAACTTCAAAGTTACCCTTCCTTAAGTTCAGAACCTTTGTTTCTGAATTAACTGTTACTCTCCATCTTAATGAAGAATTCCACAATATTATGGTCACTCTTACCCAAGGGGCCTCGCACAACAAGATTGCTAACTACCCCTTCCTCATTGCTCAATACCCAATCTAGAATGGCCTGCTCTCTAGTTGGTTCCTTGACATGTTGGTTCAGAAAACCATCCCGCATACATTCCAAGAAATCCTCTTCCTCAGCACCCTTACCAATTTGGTTCACCCAATCTATATGTAGATTGAAGTCACCCATTATAACTACTGTTCCTTTATTGCACGCATTTCTAATTTCCTGTTTAATGCCATCCCCAACCTCACTACTACTGTTAGGTGGCCTGTACACAACTCCCACCAGTGTTTTCTGCCCCTTCGTGTTATGCAGCTCTACCCATATTGACTCCACATCTTCCAGGCTAATGTCCTTCCTTTCTATTGCGTTAATCTCCTCTCTAACCAGCAATGCTACCCCACCTCCTTTTCTTTCCTGTCTATCCCTCCTGAATATTGAATATCCCTGGATGTTGAGCTTCCATCCTTGGTCACCCTGGAGCCATGTCTCTGTGATCCCAACTATATCATATTCATTAATAACTATCTGCACATTCAATTCATCCACCTTGTCACGAATGCTCCTCGCATTGACCCACAAAGCCTTCAGGCTTGTTTTTACAACACTCTTAGCCCTTATACAATTATGTTGAAAAGTGGCTCTCTTTGCCCTGGATTTGCCTGCCTGCCACTTTTACTTTACACCTTACTACTTTTTGCTTCTACCCTCATTTTACACCCCTCTATCTCTCTGCACTTGTTCCCATCCCCCTGCCACATTAGTGTAAAGCCTCCTGAACAGCACTTGCAAAAGCTTCCCCTAGGACATTGGTTCTAGTCCAGCCCAGGTGCAGACCGTCCTGTTTATACCGGTCCCACCACACCCAGAACTGGTTCCAATGCCCCAGAAATTTGAATCCCTCCCCCTTGCACCATTTTTCAAGCCACATATTCATCTGAAATATCCTCCTATTTCTACTCTGACTAGCACGTGGCACTGGTAGTAATCCAGAGATTATTACCTTTGTGGTCCTACTTTTTAGTTTATCTCCTAACTCCCTAAATTCACCTTGTAGGACCTCATCCCATTTTTTACATATATCGTTGGTACCTATGTGCACCACGACCACTGGCTGTTCACCCTCCTATTCCAGAATGTCCTGCAGCCGCTCAGAGACATCCTTGACCCTTGCACCAGGGAGGCAACATATCATCCTGGAGTCTCGTTTGCGGCCGCAGAAACGCCTATCTATTCCCCTTACAATCGAATCCCCTATCACTATAGCTCTCCCACTCCTTTTCCTTCCCTCCTGTGCCACAGAGCCACCCATGGTGCAATGAACTCGGCTGCTACTGGCTTCCCCTGATGAGACATCTGCCCCAAAAGTATCCAAAACAGTATATCTGTTTAGGAGGGAGATGACCTCAGGGGACTCCTGCACTACCTGCCTACTGCTACGCTGTCTATTGGCCACCCCTTCCCTTTCTGCCTGTGCAGCCTTTACCTGCGGTGTGGCCAATTCGCTGAACGTGCTATTCACGACTTTCTCAGCATCGCGAATGCTCTAGTATGAACCTAATTGCAGCTCCAGACACTCAATGCGGCCTGCTAGAAGCTGCAGTTGGACACACTTCCTGCACACATAGTCGTCAGGGACACTGGAAGTATCCCTGATTTCCCACATGCTGCAGAATGAACAAACCACGGAGCTGATCTCAGCTGCCATGACCTACCCAATACTTGCCTCAATTTTTGAAACTTTCTCCTTTGAAAGGAACTTACCCAGCCTTACCTCACTTGGAGTGAAGCTCGTCCTCCGCCTCTTCTCGTCAAAACCTCAAATCTCCACTCCTTCACTGGCCCACCAACTCACTTTCCATAGGCTACTCCGCTTGAGGTAACCCTCTATTTATTTATTTGAGCTTTTCAAACTGCTTGGTCACCTGACCTCGATTGCCCAATCAGCTGCTTTCTGCTGAGTCTGAGCTATTCAAATCTTGATTGACTTGATTGCACAGTCCAACTGCCAAAACTGCCAGAATCTCTCAAGTCAAAGCCTCAAATCTCCACTCCTTCACTGGCCCACTCATTCACTGGCCACTTTCCACAGGCCGCTCCACTTGAGGTAACCTTCTATTTATTTGTTTGAGCTTTTAAACTCCAATAAGTACAGGCACAGAATAAACAGGCGCTTCAAATATATTAACCCTTCCATTCTCATAAACCTCCCCTGGGCCCTCTCTGACCTCCTAGTGTTTCAGCCCAGGCCAAAGTAAATGATACAGAAACAAGTACATGGGCCTGGTTATCTGTCTGGACTACCAAATCAGCAATTGAATAAGGTGCACCCATAGGCATGTGCTTCAATGGGTTGTCATGGAGCAGTGGTCAACTGGTTTCTCTGGCTGGCTGAACTTTGCAAGAAAATACTGGAGGGCAAATATTCTACAGAATCAAACACTTCATGTAGTGTTGCAAGAAAAGCATAATGAAATAGTTGGAGTAAAATATCTAACCGTAGGCTTCTCTACAAAGAAGGTTGCACCTGTATAAGTTATTGGTGAGACCACACTTGGAGAATTGTCTGCATTTCTGGTTACCTGTCGATAGGAAAGATGTCATTAAGCTAGAGAAAGGTTCACAGGGATGTTACCAGCACTGGAGTGCTTGAATTATAAGGAGAGTCAGGACTATAGGAGGCTGAGGGGTGAAATTATGGATTTATTTAAAATCATGAGACGTGGAAGAAAAGCAAATGGTTCTTGTCCTTTTTCAAAGGTTAGGTGAGACCAAAATAGAGGGTATAGATTCAGGTTGAGAGGGGAAAGATTTAAAAGAGATTTGAGGGGAACTTATTCACACAGAAACTGATGAGCTGCCAGAGGGGGTGTTAAAGCTGAGTGCAATTACAAATGTTTAAAAGGGATTTGGTCTGGTACACGAGCAAGGAATGAATTAGAGGGTTATGGGATAAATGCAGGCAGATGGGACTTGCTTGGATGGACGCTTGGTCAGCATGGGCGAGTTGGGCTGAAGGGCCTGTTTCTGTGCTGAATAGCTCCATGAGGTTTGATAAAGTTATGGAAATAATATCTAGTTAGATCAGTTATCTGCCTCCAAGAGGACTACAGCCTTGTAGTGGTTTGTGTGCCTCAATGACCCAGAGAGCTATGTTGGCTGGAGTCAGCACCTTGTGTTTTGATTCTTGGTAGGGTCACCCATGCCAAACAGGTCAAAGGGTAGAGGCCAGACTACGAGTGGTCCATCGGTCCTCCAGGTTCATGAGTTCAGCTCAGGGCTAACAAGACTGACTGGTAAAAACTGATCTGGAAGCAGCAGTGAAGAATCCTTCTACATCTGTGTGTGACAGCGTTCCTGAGTCTCCATCTGAAACCGGACAGTAGTGAAAACAGAGCTACTGACATGATGAAGGAAGCCCTGAACATCCTCAGAGATGGAGGACCTTCATTACTGCTCTAGCGCCAATGACGTAACAGCCAGTAAGTAGGTAAGACCGGATATCTGGAGGGAAGCTCTTCCCTTTAGAGAATACAAATTTAATGTGATGGGAAAAAGTGTGTGCGATGAGAAAATACTTATTACGCAAGGAGTAGTTTTCATTGGAACTCATTGCCTATGGGCAAATCAGAGGTTTTGAAAGGAAATTAGTTACAAACTAAAACCACCAAATGGTCAAAATAAAGCCAAGGAATGAGGTCATAAAAGACCATGAACCTCAAACTTACATTATTTACAAGGTGACAGTGAGAGCAGAGAAGTAGGAGAGAATAGACTGCACTACAGAGAACCTGAAGTGCCAACTAGCCTCATTCCATGATTTTGATCGCTGGCAGCTGACAAGGTTATCGTAGATCGAGTACTTCTGCTTTTACTGCACCTCGGGGATCCTCAGGATCTGTGCACTTGGAATTATCCAGGCTAGGAAGCTTCGAATCACTGCACCAGCAGGGAGGGGTGAAAGGCATTCCATCATACAAACCACTGTAAAACCCAACACATTAGTATAGATTCAACATTATGCAGTAAGGCAAAATGGCTGATGGTGGATTCATACAGTAACTGTTTCAGATGTCCATTTACTGAGATCAATAGTAGTAAAAATAGAGAGATGCAGTATATAATGCCTTTACTGTTTTGATGTCTCCACAGTATTCTGAAAGCAAAGTTTTCATAAACCATAAACCATTCCTTCTTTCGTGTAAAGAATGTTCAGGTCTTTTGCCAAGCAGAAACGGTACACTTGTTAGCAGAAAATAGTGAATATGTAATTGGATACTTTAACATCAATTCTGAGGTCAACATTACTAGACTTGAGAACAAATTTAATTAATATTGAGAAAAATCCGAGCTTATTTCCTGCCTCCAACACCTCAGAGGAGAGTGGAAGCACGGAACTGACTTGCATTCATAGCACCTATTGTTACACCAATTAATTACTTTGCAGGATAAAAATTAATGAAATTCTAGTTGCATTTAGAGCCAAGTTAAAGAAGAATGTGCTGATACATTGATAGCAATTGTACAATGTCCTGTGTATGTTACTAAAAAGGGCTTCTTTGGTTTGTTACGAGTAGGAATGCTTCTTTGTCTGTTAAAAGTTTCTCTTGCCGTTGTTTCGCTTTAGAATGGCTGATATGGTAATTGTATTCATTTGTTAATCAATGGGGAATGTTATGGTGTTTTGTGAGGCTGGGAACTTGGGGGAGGGGTTGCGCGGGCTTGGAGAGTCCGGAGGGAGACGCCGAGGAAGGAGGACGTGCGCTCGGGAGACCACCGGGGAGTCCGAAGTGGGAGTTTCGGGAGGACGACCACCGAGGAGTCGAATGGTTCGCTGGATGAGTTCCACTGATATGCACTAAACTGACTGAACTTTGATAAGTTGGTGCCTTTTGTTTTTTTCTTGTATATATATATATTGTACTGCCTAATACTCTTTTAATTTTAGTAAACTCTTTAAAGTGTATTTCATAACGGTATTTGTTGTGAGTTTGATATTGCCGGCGGGGGCGCGAGGCATAAACTCGATTCTCACAGCACCTGCGTGTACGGGAGGCGGGGTTGGTGTGTGGCTGGATCTCTTTTTCCCCTAGACATATACCAGCCTGTTGGGTAAGTGTTACATTTGTGGGGTGCTCGCCCGGGATTGGATTGTCAGGGGGCTGTGGAATCGCGCAGGTAGTGAGGGTAATGGAGAGAGAGAAAATTGTTCACTGGTGCCGATTTGAAGGTATACCGGCACAGTACGCATGCGTAGTGAGCGGAGTGGATTTTCGAGTCTCGGGAGACGCGGTAGTGCGGGGGTTAAGTTTGGTGAAGGGTATGGGGCAGGTAGAATTGGTAGCTAGACGGTGTGGTAAAGAGATGGAGTCTAGCTGGGTGTTAGTTAGTACGAGTGCTGATGTCAGGACGTTGGAACTGCCGGCGACGGTCAGTGTACCGGGGGAGGAGGGGCTGTGGGGGCTCCACACCCTCTCCAAGGATGAGGCTGAGGAGACATTGGAGGAGGAGCTAGAGCTAGAGGAAAACCCCGGAGAGGTGGCAGGCACTAGCAAAGGGAGGAGGGAGGAGGGAGTCGTGACTAGGCCCCGTTCCCCAGGTAGGGTGGAAGCCTCCGAGCTGGCAGCCGCACTTAACTCCCTGGTGGGAGTGGCCGAGAGGCCACGGCTGAAGCTGGGGGTGTTCTCCAGAGCCAAGCCTACTCCGGACGGGGAGGTGGACTATGAGACCTGGATCGAGCATACGTCCTTGATGTTAAAGGTGTTGGGCCGGCTTAATGAAGAAGGGTTGAAGCTTTCCCTGGACAAATGCCAGTTCTGCAAGTCGTCGGTTAGCTACGTTGGTCATATCATTTCGCGAGAGGGAGTGGCTACTGATCCAACCAAGATAGAGGCCGTGACCACCTGGCCGAGACCCCAGAAAGTGGGCGCTCTGCGCTCATTTTTGGGGTTCTGTGGGTATTACCAGCGATTTGTGAAAGGATACGCCAAAGTGTGTCATCCGTTGACTCAGCTGTTATGTGGCTATCCCCCGGTGGGAAAGAAAAGGGTGGGGGACCAGAGGCAGGACGCTGGAGGATACTGGAACCCGGCGGAACCTTTTGGCTCGAGATGGGATGATCAATGTGAAGAGGCGTTCCGATCTTTGAAAAGGGCACTGACCCAGGCCCCGGTGTTGGCTTTTGCCGATCCCCAGAAGCCATATGTGCTGCACACGGATGCCAGTCGAGAGGATCTCGGGGCTGTTCTGTACCAGGAGCATGGCAAAGCATTGAGGCCGGTAGCCTTTGTCAGCCGAAGCTTGTCGCCATCGGAGAGAAACTATCCCACTCACAAGTTGGAGTTCCTGGCGCTGAAGTGGGCGGTGGTGGACAAGTTGGGCGATTACCTGTACGGAGCCAAGTTTGAGGTGCGAACGGATAACAATCCGCTCACTTATATTTTGACTTCGGCAAAGCTGGATGCCACAGGACATCGGTGGCTGGCGGCCTTGTCGGTATATGATTTCAGCCTGAGGTACCGGCCCGGAAGCAAGAATGTCGATGCGGATGCTTTGTCTCGTCGGGAGCAGGGGGAACAGGAGAGGGATGAGGAGTGGGAGAGGGATGAGGAGTGGGAGAGGGTCCCTGCCCCTGGAGTGAAGGCGATGTGCCAGTTTGCTATCACCGTGAAGGCCGAGGGAAGAGGGAGGCTGGAACGAGCCGTGGACCATTTGGGGGGTTTTGACGACGCCATATGATGCACCATCAATAACTCACGCTGAGACTTAGGAAGTGAGATATCGGCTTTTATTGACTGAAGAACAACACTACATCCTGGGAAAATGAGGGAGAGCAGCAGACCACAGTCGCCTTTATACAGGGGTCTGTGGGAGGAGCCACAGGAGCAGTCAGACAGGTATATCTAGTTCACCACATTCACCCCCCCTTTGTTTAAAAAAAAATCCCCAAGTATATTTACAGGTTAAGTCTATCAGGTGGTCGAATCATTCGCTGCGATCTACGTAGCTCCGGCTGCAATTGCACAGGAGCCGGAGGTGGTGATGGCACATGTGCTGGAGGTGGTGATGGCGCAGGTGCCGGAGGTGGTGTTTGCACCGGAGGCGGAGAGTGGGTTGGTTCTGTCCCAACAGGAGGTGTCAGGGATCCCTCGCGTGTGAGCGAGGTCCCTGGAATAGACGCGTACGAGATGCCCGGTACATGAGCGTCGTGAGGAGTCTGGGTGTGGCACGGTGCGTGCGGTGTCACCTCGGGTACAGGGTGCATAGTTACCGTGGAATGCTCGGGGTAGTGGTCTGCTGCTCCGGCGGGCGCCAGGTCGCGGACAGAGACCGTGTCCTCCCGCCCATCAGGCAAGACCACGTAGGCATACTGGGGATTAGCATGCAGGAGGTGAACCCTCTCGACCAGCGGGGAGTACTTATTACTCCTCGCATGTTTACGTAGCAGCACTGGCCCCGGGGACGTCAGCCAAACTGGCAGGGTGGTCCCAGTGACAGACTTCCTGGGAAAAGAGAATAGGCGTTCGTGAAGGGTGGCATTAGTGGACGTACATAACTGGGAGCAGATAGAGTGGAGTGCCTCAGGGAGGACCTCCTGCCATCGGGAGACCGGCAACCCTTTTGACTTAAGGGCTGAAAGTGTGGCCTTCCACACTGTGGCATTCTCCCTCTCCACCTGGCCATTCACCTGGGGATTATAACTCGTGGTGCGACTAGTAGCAATGCCCCTAGCTAGCAGGAACTGGCGCAACTCGTCACTTATACAGGAGGACCCTCTATCACTGTGGACATAGCAGGGATATCCGAACAGAGTGAAGAGCTGGCGCAGGGCTTTTATGACCGACGTGGTAGTAGTGTCGGGGCAGGGAACGGCAAAGGGGAATCGCGAGTACTCGTCAATAATACTGAGAAAATAGACATTGCGGTCGGTGGAGGGAAGGGGGCCCTTAAAGTCAACACTCAGTCGCTCAAAAGGGCGGGTGGCCTTGACAAGCTGCGCAGTGTCAGGACGGTAGAAGTGCGGTTTGCGCTCAGCGCAGATCTGGCAGTCCCTGGTCATCGTCCTGATGTCCTCCAGGGAGTACGGCAGGTTCCGGGCTTTAATGAAATGGTAAAATCGGGTGACCCCCGGGTGGCAAAGTTGGGCATGAAGGGCATACAGCTGGTCGAGCTGGGCACTAGCACACGGTCCCCGGGATAGGGCATCAGAGGGTTCATTGAGCCCGCCAGGCCGGTACAGGATATCATAATTGTAGGTGGAGAGTTCTATTCTCCATCGCAAAATTTTATCATTTTTGATTTTGCCCCGCTGTTGGTTGCTGAACATGAACGCAACCGAGCGCTGGTCGGTCAGCAAGGTGAACCTTTTGCCGGCGAGATAGTGCCTCCAGTGCCTAATAGCTTCCACTATGGCCTGGGCTTCTTTCTCCACCGCGGAGTGCCGAATTTCAGAGCCTTGAAGGGTACAAGAAAAATACGCCACTGGTCTGCCTTCCTGATTGAGGGTAGCAGCCAGCGCGACGTCAGAGGC
Organism: Hemitrygon akajei; assembly: GCF_048418815.1. Classification (NCBI taxonomy): domain Eukaryota; kingdom Metazoa; phylum Chordata; class Chondrichthyes; order Myliobatiformes; family Dasyatidae; genus Hemitrygon; species Hemitrygon akajei. The sequence goes on from NC_133129.1 coordinate 30,316,688, forward strand.
GTCACTCTCTACTTGGAAGGGAATGGTCTCGTTTACCGCATGCATCGTTGCTTTGGCAATGTCCCCTTTAATGCAGCTGAAGGCCGCGCGGGCCTCGGCAGAGAGGGGAAAAGTGGTAGACTTGACCAGGGCGCGGGCCTTGTCTGCGTAATGGGGGACCCATTGGGCGTAATAGGAAAAAAAACCCAGGCACCGCCGGAGGGCCTTGAGAGTGGTGGGAAGAGGGAGTTCTAACAGGGGGCGCATACGGTCGGGGTCAGGGCCAATGACCCCGTTCTCCACGACATACCCAAGGATAGCGAGTCATGTGGTTCTGAACACACACTTGTCCTTGTTATAAGTGAGGTTCAAAGCATCGGCCACTTGGAAAAATCGTTGGAGGTTGGCGTCATGATCCGACCAGTCGCGACCACAGATGGTGATGTTATCTAGATAGGGAAATGTGGCCTTCAGTTTGTACTGGTCCACCATCCGGTCCATCTCCCTCTGGAAGACTGAGACCCCATTTGTGACACCAAATGGGACGCGCAGAAAGTGATAGAGCCTGCCACCCGCCTCGAAGGCGGTGTAGGGGCGGTCCTCTGGGCGGATGGGGAGCTGGTGATAAGCGGATTTCAGATCAATAGTCGAGTACACCTTGTACTGAGCTATCTGGTTGACCATATCCGTGATGCGGGGTAGGGGGTACGCGTCAAGCTGCGTGAATCTATTGATGGTCTGGCTGTAGTCCACAACCATCCTATTTTTCTGCCCTGTCTGAACAACGACCACCTGGGACCGCCATGGGCTTGTGCTCGGCTCAATGATCCCCTCCCCGAGCAGCCGCTGCACCTCTGAATGAATAAAGGCCCTGTCCCCCGCACTGTACCTCCTACTTTTAGTTGCCACCGGTTTACAGTCGGGGGTCAGGTTGGTGAACAGCGATGGGGGAGGGATCTTGAGGGTGGAGAGGCTGCAAGTAGTGTCAGCAGCACAGCTATCGGCATGGTGCTCGGCGGGATGTGTGGGTTGGTGTGTATGTGCGTGTGGTAACGGAGTATATGGCGAAGTCCCACCAAACTGAGGATTCCTGACAGTGAGTGGTGGGAGGGGCCCGTCATATGCCATAGTCACACTTTCGAGATGGCTCTGGAAGTCCAGCCCCAATAGCACAGGTGCGCACAGTCGAGGCATGACCAGTAGCGCAAAGTTCCGATACTCTGTGCCCTGCACCACCAGTGTCGCTACACAACCCACCCGGATGTCTGTGGAATGCGACCCAGAAGCCAAGGTGATCCTGTGACGTACCGGCCGTGTCACGAGTCCACAGTGTTTCACTGTGGCCGGGTCAATAAAACTCTCAGTGCTGCCCGTGTCAAACAGGCAGCTAGTCCTGTGCCCCTCCACCAGGATGTCCATCATCGACCTTGCGAGCTGGTGCGGAGCGCTTTGGTCGAGGGTCACGGAAGCCAGCGTTGAACGGGGCGAGTCGGTGGCGGGGCCTGGTGACGCCGGCAAAGATGGCCGCTCACATCCGGGCATGCAAGATGGCGAGTCGGGGGCGGGGCCTGGTGACGCCAGCAAAGATGGCCGCTCACATCCGGGCATGCAAGATGGCGGCTCCCAGGTCGCACACGGGTAGGTAGGGGCGGGGCCTGGTGACGCCGGCAAAGATGGTTGTCCACATCCGGGCATGCAAAATGGCGGCCCCCAGGTCTCAGACGCAGCGCTGCTCGACCCCGGGCGCGGTTTAGACTTACAGACCTTGGCGAAATGGCCCTTCTTCCCGCAGCTGGAACAAGTCGCTTTGCGAGCCGGGCAGCTGTTTCTGGGATGTTTCTGAAGCCCACAAAAGTAACAGAGTTTTATGCCTGGCGAATTCGAGGAGTTCGTGATACCGCGACTGGCAGCGGCGTTGGCGAATTCGCTCGGAACCGGGGAATCGCGCGGCTGGACCGCTTCGGCGTACAGCTGCGCAGCCTCTAACGTATCAGCCGTCTCTATCGCGGAGCGTAAGGTAAGATCAGCTTTTTCCAGCAGCCGCTGGCGCAAATACACTGACCGGACTCCAGTCACAAAAGCGTCTCGGACCAAGAGTTCCGTATGCTGTTCCGCTGTGAGCGCTTGGCAGTCACAAGTCCGCACGAGTGCCTGTAGAGCTCGGAGAAATTCAGCAGTCGACTCCGTAGGCCGCTGTTTTCGCGTTGCCAAGCGGTGCCGGGCATAAACTGCGTTTACCGGCCGCAGGTACTGTCTTTTGAGGGCGGCAAGCGCCCCCTCGTAGGTGGAGAGGTCCCTGATGAATGAATAAACTTTTGGGGCGACCCTCGAGAGGAGAAGTCTGTGCCGAACAGCCGAGTCGGTGGCACGAACCTCCTCCAAGTACGATTGGAAGCACACAAGCCAGTGTTCAAAGGCAAGAGCTGCTTCAGGGTCTTGGGGGTCCAAATCTAAGCGTTCTGGGCGTAAAACGGTTTCCATGTTGTAATTTTCAGTCAATAAAATTGATGCACCATCAATAACTCACGCTGAGACTTAGGAAGTGAGATATCGGCTTTTATTGACTGAAGAACAACACTACATCCTGGGAAAATGAGGGAGAGCAGCAGACCACAGTCGCCTTTATACAGGGGTCTGTGGGAGGAGCCACAGGAGCAGTCAGCAGGGTCTGTGGGAGGAGCCACAGGAGCAGTCAGACAGGTATATCTAGTTCACCACACCATACCCCTAGCTTACTGTGACCTGACCGCACTACGGACTAAACAGTTGCCGGAACTGAGTCCGGGGGAAGTGGCAGCTGCTCAGCAAAATGACCCGGGCATTGGCACAGTGTGGAGAGCGGTCGAGAAGGGGAATGTGGCGTTGGCTGAGAAGGCGAAGCACCCATTCGTGCCCCTGTTGTTGAAGGAGTGGTCTCGGTTGAAGTTAAAGAACAAAATCTTGTACCGGGTAACGGCGCCTCCGGACCAACCCCACTGTTGGCAACTGGTCCTGCCAGAGGAGTATCGGCAGGCTGTACTCCAGGCCCTACATGATGATTCTGGACACTTGGGGGTGGAAAAGACCTACGGATTACTCAAAGACCGGTTCTACTGGCCCCCGATGAGGGGGGAAGTCGAAGAATACTGTAGGGGCTGCAGTCGTTGCATCCGGAGGAAGACCCTGCCCGCGTTGGCGGCTCCACTGTCGCACTTGCAGAGTGCGGGACCTCTGGACCTGGTATGTATGGATTTTCTGTCGATTGAACCTGACACCAGCAACACCGCAAATGTCTTAGTCATTACCAATCATTACACTCGCTATGCTCAGGCATTTCCCACTAAGGATCAGAAGGCGACGACAGTGGCGAAGGTGTTATGGGAGAAGTATTTTGTTCATTACGGCCTTCCCAGGCGAATCCATAGCGATCAAGGGCAGGACTTTGAGAGCCGCCTTATCCATGAATTACTGACTATGCTTGGGGTTGAGAAATCCAGGACTACCCCGTATCACCCACAGGGAGATCCGCAGCCAGAGAGGTTCAACCGGACCCTGTTGGATATGCTCGGGACACTGGAGATTGGGCAGAAAAGCAGGTGGAGTCGTCATATTGGACAATTGGTTCACTGTTACAATTGTACTCGCAATGATGCTACAGGATATTCGCCCTATTATCTGATGTTCGGGCGGGAAGCGAGGTTGCCCATTGACTTGTGTTTTGGGGGTGAAGTGGGTGAATTACCCGGGAAGTCCCATCTAAAGTATGTGTCCGACATGAAGAGGGAGTTACAGCGGGCGTACGAGTTGGCCGAGGCGGCGGCTACCAAACAAAATCAGAGGAATAAGATGCGGTATGATTGAAAGGTGAAGTTTGTTCAATTATTGTCGGGCGACCGGGTCCTTTTACGGAATTTGGGACTCCCTGGTAAGCACAAGTTGGCAGATCGATGGGTGGCCAGCCCCTATGTAATAGAGAGCCAGATGCCGAACCTGCCAGTTTACCGGGTGAAACCTGAGGATGGGAAAGGGCCTATCAAGGTACTCCATCGGAATCACCTGCTGCCGCTGGGTCAAGCGGTGCAGGTGGATACGGAGCCAGAGTGGGAGGTTACGCCCAGTACAAGGACTCTGCGAGGGCACAGAGAAAGGGAAGAGACCACTGCTGAAGAGCGGGGACGGGTCCCTCGCCCGGAAATGGCTACTGATTCGGAAGAGGACGACTCAGATGAGTGGCCACTGTTCCCATTCGCTGGTGCTCCAGTACCAGGAGAGGAGGCTCCTGGCCCTTTCCATACTGAATTGGGTGAGAGGAGGGAAGGTCTTGAGGGCCAGATGGAGAGGCAGCCAATAGTGGTGGGAGAGAGGGCGGAGCCTGAGCGTGAGCCGGAGAGATCTTAGGTGAGGGAGGACCCCCGTGAGGAAGGGGGTGAGGGTCTGTCAGGAAGACCTGGGGTGTCCGAGACAGTGGGTTCGCAGGTGGAGAGGGTGCCCAGGGGGGCAGAAGGGGTATGGAGATCTCAGAGGATTAGGCGCCCCCCGGAGCGGTTGACATATGTGGTACCCGGAGAACCGAGTGTGATTTCTACTGCTCTGGGTAGTTATGTCACTGCTTTCTGCACCTGGGTTGGGTTTTGGGTGTTGCAAGAAGCTTTGGGGAACTCTAGTAATGCCATGAGGGCATGACATTTGCTGGTGGGGAGAGAATGTACAATGTCCTGTGTATGTTACTAAAAAGGGCTTCTTTGGTTTGTTACGAGTAGGAATGCTTCTTTGTCTGTTAAAAGTTTCTCTTGCCGTTGTTTCGCTTTAGAATGGCTGATATGGTAATTGTATTCATTTGTTAATCAATGGGGAATGTTATGGTGTTTTGTGAGGCTGGGAACTTGGGGGAGGGGTTGCGCGGGCTTGGAGAGTCCGGAGGGAGACGCTGAGGAAGGAGGACGTGCGCTCGGGAGACCACCAGGGAGTCCGAAGTGGGAGTTTCGGGAGGACGACCACCGAGGAGTCGAATGGTTCGCTGGATGAGTTCCACCGATGTGCACTAAACTGACTGAACTTTGATAAGTTGGCGCCTTTTGTTTTTTTCTTGTATATATATATATATATTGTACTGCCTAATACTCTTTTAATTTTAGTAAACTCTTTAAAGTGTATTTCATAACGGTATTTGTTGTGAGTTTGATACTGCCGGCGGGGGCGCGAGGAATAAACTCGATTCTCACAGCACCTGCGTGTATGGGAGGCGGGGTTGGTGTGTGGCTGGATCTCTTTTTCCCCTAGACATATACCAGCCTGTTGGGTAAGCGTTACACAATGCTATAATTTTTAAATTTTTTTTGAGATACAGTTCAGAGTAGGCCCTTCGAGCAGTGACCCCCCCCCCCCCCCATTGAACTCTGTCCTAATCATGAGACAGTTTACAATGACCTATTAACCAACCAACCGGTAGTTCTTTAGACAGTGAGAGGAATCTGGAGCACCTGGAGGAAACCCATTCAGTCATGGGGAGAATGTACAAGCTTCCTACAGGCAGTGGTGGGAACTGAACCCGGGTCATTGTAAAGCGTTGTGCTAAACAAGATGCTACTGTGCCACCCCAATATATAAGGCTACAATGTCATTATCTCAAATAAACAATATAGAATAAGTGGGCAAGTAATTCCAGCGGTTTGATTCAGCTTTTCATTGGAGGATGAGAAAAATCATTCACCTTTCTTGGGAAAGTACACAAAGCAAGGACCTGATTTTGAATAAAATCAAGTTGATTGTTCTCTCAATGTTATTTTGCATTATTTTGTTACTTTTTTTCACTGCTTGCTTGAAAGCAAATAGTGATAAATGTCATCAGCCAAAAATTTTGGCACAAGAGCCAAACTGTTATAATGGTTCAGTTGGAAGACATTTGGCCCGTTGACTTTACGCCTGCTTTCTGTAGAACAATCCAGTCAGTCACATTCTTCTGCAACAACGCACAAGGTGCTGGAGGAGCTCAATGAGTCAGGCAGCATCTGTGGAAGGAACTGGACAGTTAACATTTGGAGTGGAGACCATTTGTCTAGATCCGTTCATTTCTGGATAACAGACCCAAACAGTTACCCTCCGCCACACTCCTCCAGCTGGCAGAATTTGTGATTACCCTCAGCAATCTCTCCTTTGGCTCCTCCCACTTTCTTCAAACCAAAGCTGTAGCCTTAGGCACTTGCTTGGGCTCCAGTTATGGCTTTCTTGTTGTTGGCTATGTAGAGCAATCCATGTTTTTCTGCCTTCAACAGTTAGCTTTACAGTCTGCTTCATCTTCCGTGCCTTGCTCATTCTTTACTCTCAACTGCCTATCCAATTTCCTTTTGATGGTCTCCACTTCTCCACCTTCAATGGCCATGAGTCGCCTTTCCTCGTTTCGCATGTTACTTGACTTGCTGAATATTTCCCAAACACGAGCAGAAGAAACAAACATTCCATTCTTATTGCCTGTTCAGCCATTCCATAAGATCATAGATGATTTCCTAACTCAGCACTGCTTTCCTGTTAAAAAATCTCATATCCTACATTTCTATCGATCTAAAAATAATATCTGAAAATAAGTCAATCCCATTTTTTTCAGAATTACAGCATCTATAGTATTATTCTTTTGCTTTGCCAATACAGTATCTTACATTATTCTACCTGGGAAACTGGAAATGAAAATTTAGATGTTAATCCAAATTCAATTTTCAAAGGTGGAAATCCTTAGGTGTGAATCATGGATCAATCTGTTTACTAATAGCCTTTAACTCAGACAAACAAAGTCTAACTCGATCCCAAATATGAACCTGTGTTTATTATTTTGAATAAAAACATACATTTCTAAATCCAGCTCCAAGTGGTGTTAAACATAAAAACATAGAAAACATACAGCACTATACAGGCCTTTTGGCCCACAAAGCGGTGCTGAACATATCCCTACCTAAGAACTACCTAGGCTTTACCCGTAGCCCTTTATTTTTCTATGCTCCATGTAGCCATCCAGGAGTTAAACAACTGATCAAGTATTATTTTCATTTTTATGCAATGTTTGTAATATACTGCACTGATAATATTAAAACAAGGGGATTGATATGAAAGATAGAAGCTTGAAGGCCAATCAGAAGCCCGAAGTTGAAGTCCGATGGCTGAATCCTGGAGACTGGGGATTGGAACTCATTCTATGAGGTATACCTGCTCATTAATGCAAATATCTAATCCGCTAATCATATGGCAGCAGGTCAATGCATAATAGCATGCAGATGTTGTCAAAAGGTTCATTTGTTATTATGACCAAACATCAGAATGTGGATGAAATGGCATCTATGTGACTTTGACTGTTGGTGCCAGGCGAGTTTAAAAGGTTTCAAAGGTACATTTAACGTCAGAGAAATGTATACAATATACATCCTGAAATGCTTTTTCTTCATTTGAACATCTCACAAACTCCTGGGATTTTCGTGAAGAACCATCTCTAGAGTTTACAGATAAAGGTGCAAAAACCACAAAATATCCAGTGAGCAGTAGTTCTGTGGCAAAAACACCTTGTTCTTGAGAGAGGTCAGAAGAGAATGGCCAGACTGGTTCAAGTTGACAGGAAGGTGATAATAACTCAAATAACCATGCATTACAACGGTGGTGTGCAGAAGAACATCTCTGAATGCACAACAGTTCAAGCCTTGTGGATGGGCTACAGCAGCAGAAGACCATGAACATACACTCAGTGGGCACCTTTTTCGATGCAGGAGGTAGATAAAAAAATGACCACAAAGTGGAAATTCAAGTTGCTCGTGTCACTGTTGAGAAAGGAGATTGACCAGCAGAAACATAGAAACATAGAAAACCTACAGCACAATACAGGCCCTTCAGCCTACAAAGCTGTGCTGGACATATCCTTACCTTAGAAATTACCTAGGGTTACCCACACCCCTCTATTTTTCTGAGCTCCATGTACCTGTCCAGGAGTCTCTTAAAAGACCCTATCGTATCCGCCAACACCACCATCGCCGGCAGAGCATCTCACGCAATCACCGCTCTCTGCGTAAAAAAACTTACCCCTGACATCTCCTCTGTACCTGTTTCCAAACACTTTAAGACTGTGCCCTCTTGTGCTAGCTATTTCAGCCCTGGGAAAAAGCCTCTGATTATCCACACGATCAATGCCTCTCACATCTTATACACCTCTATTTAATTCAGATTTGTCAGGGTGATGAATGGAAGACAGCATTCAACACTCCCACTGGGCTTTATGAATTCCTAGAAGAAAATCTACAGAGGCTCGAAATAAAAGTAATGCACGCAAAATGCAGGAGGAACCCAGCAGGCCAAGCAGCATTCATGGAAAAGAACAAACAGTCGACAGTTCAGGCCGAGACCCGTAATCAAGTCTTGTTTATTCTTTTCCACAGATGCCGCCCGGCCCACCGATTCCCCCCTGCACTTTGCATGCATTACTATTATTATAAAGTTATTGTTATAATTATGAAGTTATGCCCTTTGGGCTTGTTGATGCCCCCGTAGTTCCTCATGCATTCATTAATGTTGTAGGTGCAATGTTCAGGCATCTGTTTATGGAAGGAAGTATATCAGGGGAAAATTATTCACATATTATTCTTATATCAATGTTCTCTTCCTGCTATTTGACAAAACCATTTCATGTGGAAGTATTTAGTTTTTGTTCAGTAACATTATTGGCTGTCATCTCTACTCTGCTCATTCTTCTGATTGATCTAATTCAACACACTGAATCTGTACTGTGTGCGTTATAAAGTTTTGGCCCAAGACATCAAATCAATAAATATTTCTTAAGTTGGGTCTTCCCATTAGTATAGCAGACCTTCTAAATCTCAAATTGTCTTTGTTATGTGATTCATTCTAAGTCTCCAGCATTCTCAGTGATTGACAGAGTACAAATAATATTTGCTGCATCCATCGAGATGACCTATATAATAGATGATCACTAGTTTTGGATTGGGGCTAACTTATACATAATGATCTTAAGTTAATAAGGCAGATGTGAGCAATTTAGGGATAAAATGCATTTGCCATCTCTGTAATTTAAATTTGAAACAGTTGCATTCACTACCTTTCTTTTTGTTGCCTTTCTTCATGCCAAGCATCTGCCCAATAACTCTTGACAGTCCAGGGAATTCCTGATAAAACACAAGATAAATGCCTGGGAGGTAAGAGAACAATGATTACAGTTTCCCTTTAATGGCTTAATCACGAGTGTTAAGAAAAAAGCCAATTAATCTGAAACTAATTATCACATTCTATTGTCTACCTTCCTACATTCTCCTTTCATATTACCTCTCTGGTGTTTTGGCAGTTTGTCCACAGGAAGCATGATTATGTTCAAGTACAATGTAATGGGACCCCGCCAGTCACATTAGTAAGGAGCTTTGGTTCATCTGTGAAAGTCCCATTAAATTCAATGTCCCGGGAAAATGGAAAATTTAACCACAATTCACTTTATATGATAACTGGTCATGAGGCACAAAGGATAGTGAATTATTTATAAAGCTATTTGATCATAGAGTTGTTACTGCAAAGGCCACTCAGCCCATCAAATTCTTGCTGCATCTCAGTGGAGTAATCTTGTCAGCTCCATTTTCTTCGTCTGCGAATTATTCTCTCTTAAGTGCCTAACCAATTCCCTCTTGGAGAGTTTTATTGATTCTGTTCTTACTGCTCTTTCAGGCAGTGAATTCCAGTAATAATTACTCTCAGAGTAAAACAAAGATTTCTTCCAATTCAACCTTGTAGCTTTTGCTTAAAATATTAAAACTGCGTTCTTTGATCTTCAAACCGTATTCTAATCAGGACAGCATCCCTTTATTTATCCTATCATAATCTTGCTTGCATCCTTCATATCTTCTTTCATCCTTTGGTCTAAGAGAACAACCTTCACTTCTCAGTCTAACCTTACAGTTGAAATCCCTCATCCCTTGATCTGTTTAAAAAAAACAGAAGTTGGTAATTGGAACTTAAAGCAACAATTTTCTTGTGGGTTAGCCAATTTTTTTAATGTAGGTTTAATAAAATAACTTGATGCAGAGGACAGTTAAAGTATGTGATGCACTATCAGTGACTCCAAAAGACTGGAAGTTGAGTAAATACTGAAAGGCTTTTAAAACAACAAAACGGATCCACGTCCATGCTGGTTGTCTGCCCTGGAGGAGCAGTGACACAATCACCTTTATTCAGGGGTCTGTGGGAGGAGCCACAGGAGCAGTCAGCAGAGGGGCGTGTCCAGGCACGTCCAGACAGGTATACATGGTTTACCACAGTATGTCAATGTTACAGATCAAGACCATACATCAGGATTAAGAGTGTCGAAGTGAAAGGAAGGGGTAAGGCAGAGACTGATGAACTAGATGAGGGAGGGAATATTGGCTGACATCCATCATGTTACGTTGTTATATTGGGCATGCTAAGTTGGTGCCAGAATGTGCGGTGACACTTCTTGGCTGCCCCCAGCACATCCATAGTTGGTTGTTACTACAAACGGTGCTTTTCATTATATGTTTCAATTTACATGTAATAAATAAATAAATCTGATCCAAAATTTGTTGTTAAGGCCATAATGAGGTAGATTGTAAGTCAGGAATCCATTTTGTTTTACTAAAGGACCATCCAATAGCATCATTACAGCAGTATGACATTGTCTTTGAGCCTTGAGGTACAGTGCGTGTTTTCAGGTTTTGTATCCTCTGCATGGTGGCAGAGGGGACAAGAGAGAATGACTCAGGTGGATGGGATCTTTGATTATGTTTGCTGTTTTACTGATGAAGTGAGAAGTTCAGACAGAGTCCATGGAGGAGAGGTTGTTTATTTTTGTGTATGACGTGCTGAGCTGTGTTCACATCAGTTCCTTGCAGTTCCAGGCAGAGAAGGTCCTAATGAAGCTTCTCAGCCCGAACAATAGACTACTAACTTCCCTCCATTGATGCAGCTGCTGAGTTTCTCTTGCATTTTGTGTGTGTGTTGCTCATGATTTCCAGCATCTGCCAAATCTCTTGTGTGTACAAAAGCAGCTACTGTACCAAGGTATGATACATCTGGATAGGAACTTTCTATAGTGCATCTCCAAAAGTTCGTAAGAATTAAGATGTGCGGCAACAAGGGATCAGAGAACATTTGCAATGTAGAAGCCGCCTATATATTCATGCTGAACATGGATTTGTTCTGAACAAAAGAACAAATCCTGCCTTTCTTACCTTACAACTCTTCAAAGTATATATTCAAGTGCTTTCACAGTTTCTCAGAGTCTTGTATGATGTACGCATTCAATAGGTACTGCATTTGCAGATGTAGAAACATTTGGAGGGTCATGCGATGTCTGAAAAATTAAATTATCCTGTAACTGTGTGGAAGAAGCATCACTATAAACAGTTGATAGAGATCGAGAAAAGTAGGACACACAAAATGCTGGTGGAATGCAGCAGGCCAGGCAGCATCTATAGGAAGAAGCACTGTCGGCCCGAAACACTGACAGTGCTTCTTCCTATAGGTGCTGCCTGGCCTGCTGCGTTCCACCAACATGTTGTGTGTGTTGCTTGAATTTCCAGCATCTGAAGATTTTCTCATGAGAACAGTAGGAACTTGATGAATTATTCGGATCTGCCTTTTCATTTGGTGTAGCGTCCCTGGCTCTGTACAACAAAGTATGGCATATTTTTCCTGGAGCTAAATTAAGCTGCAAGTTCTTCCTCTCCTCCAGCATCAAATAATAATTTGCTATAAACCTGCTGGTCACAGTGTCTGTCTTATTTTGTACAGAAGGTGATTTTTTTTTGTGTTTCCTAGTGCAGAATCATCATTCCTACTTTAGAGCTTGAAGGAATCACGTTGCATAGAAAGATATCCTTCTGGTCACCATGCCTCTTTGAAGGAGTAATCCAATTAGCTCTGCAGCCATTTTCCTTTCCCATTGCTCTGCAATTTCCCCCTATCGAAGCATTTATCGAGCTCTTCTTAAGTCTAGTTTTTCAATGTGTTTTAATCAGCCATCAAGTATTCTTTAGAGACTGCTTGTTTCTTTCGGTAATATTAATGTGTTTACTTCTCCCAATATCATCGCACAATATGCTGCATAGTAATTAATTTACAATGAAAAGTACATCAGATTTTCTACTTTTAAGTTCACCATCACTGTGTGTAATGATTAGCAACACGATTTATATTTTGCTAAGTTTTTAATTCATTCACAGAAAGTGAAAGTCACTGCCAAGACCAATGTTTATTGCTCTTCAACTAAGTGTCTTGTTGGGCCATTTCAGAATGCATTAATGAAGCAAACATTTGCTCTGTGTCTGGAATAATCTCAAAGCCAGACTTGTCCGATATATTTCCCTAAATAAGGACAAACCAGCTTTCATAATAGTCAGGACACCATTAGCAAAACCAGCTTTTCCTTCCAGGAGCATTTAATTACTTGAATTTAGATCTTCCAGCTCCATGATGGGATTTTAAATCACTTCACCATATGGGGGCTCAATGATGAAATTATTGTTCGAGTAATCCTAAAACCTTGATGAACAGTCAAGAGAGTTGAGTTCAAATCCCATCATAACATCTGTGAAATTTAAATTAATTGAATAATCTGGAATTACACTCAGCAGAGGAGACCATGACAAACCAGACTGCTGCAAGAACATCTTTCACTACTTTTATCAGGGAACTAAATCTGCTCTTCTTATCTGGTGTGGCCTGTGAACAGCCATTTGAGGGTAAATCACTCTCAAAGCAATATGAAGCATTCAAGAAGAAAATTAGCCTGAAGCACAAGAGATTCTGCAGATACTGGAAATCCAGAGCAACAGCACACAAAGTGCTGATTTATTACCCCTCTCAACCCTATTCTCCTTCTTCTCCCTGTCACCTTTGATGCCCTTACTAATCAAAAACCCATAAACCTATAAATATACCCAATGAACTCGCCTCGACAGCCATCTGTGGCAATGAACTCCATAGATTCACCACCTTCTATCTAAAGGAATTTCTCCTCATCTCTGTTCTGAAGGGACATCCTTCAGTTCTCAGGCTGTGCCCTCTGGTCCTGGACTCCCCCCACTTTAGGAAACATCCCCTCGATGTCTGCTCTGTCCAGGCCTTTCAAAATTCAATAGATTGCAATGAGATCCAGCCTCATTCTTCTAGGGTTGAAACCCTTCATCAGGACTGCCGTAGAAACTCATGGAGATTCAGTGTGTCCATGGTGTCACAAGGAAAAAAGGTAGGCACTACCAAATTGATAGGTTTCCAGAGGATGATGTGCATAAGGCTGTTATGCTTTCCTCTCTCAGACACCAGAACCAGACTCCTGAAACAGATGCTTTATTCCATGCTATTGGAGAAAAGCAGAAAGAAATAATTCAAGGATGTGCTCCAGGTATTCTTAAAGAAATCCAGTATTCTATGGGTCCCTGAGAATCTCTGGTTCATGACAGTTCAAAGAGAAGAAATATTGCTAGGGCCGTATCAAGGGTATCAAGCACTTTGTGGCATTTTGAGCACACAGAGGTCCTGTGCCAATGGCAGAAAGAATGGGTGACCTCATGTACCAATCACTAGCCTCCCCTATCAGCTACCTCCAGCCCATCTGTCGAATAGTCTACAGGTCCCATTAGAGACCACAATGCCAGGGTGAAATTAGGTTTGCCTTGATTCTGTGGGACTGGCTAAACAAAATGAGAAGCCTTGTAGAGAATTGAGAATTGAAAATGGAGGTGCAAAATTAGGAAAGGAAGAAGAAGCTGTTAAAAATTACTTAAAAACTTAAAGTAATACGTTTTGTATAAATACATCTGCACAGAAGAATAACAAAATAACAAACAGGTGATTGGTAGAGGAAAATGGCATTCTAAACAATCACAATCAAGTATAGAAGCAGAAGATGCAGGTAAAGGCAATCATGTACAGGTTTCATTATGAAAGAGAGAGGCAATGATATGGTTAAGGAGGGTGAGTACAGAATATTGGAATGGGATGAATACGGATCAAAAAGAAGTATCATAGGGACTAACATATTTGAAAATTGATAAATTGCCATGAATACTTGAAATATGTTCTCTAAAAAACGGGAAAATAATTACAGAGGCTCTGATCATCATTTTCAGTCATTTTTTTTGATACAGAAATTTGAGAATTCCTAACTAAGTTGTTTAAAAAGATGAATAGAAATGCATTAAACAATTACTGACCTTCTGGTTGAAGTTTAGTGGTGGACAAATAACTGAAGTTCATTCTCAGAACAGTGTACACTTTTGCCAAGAAAAAAAAACACCGATTAACTCACAATGGCAAGCATGAAGTTGCTAAGTGTAAGTTATTTTCTGCCTAGTTTGATTTCATTTTTGATGATGCAGCAAGTGAGTCAATAAGCCATCCTGGCTTTGATCTCTACAGGGCTTTTTACAAAACTTTTGATGAGGTCTCACGTGGCATTACGGAAAGGAAAATCTAAACCCATGGGGTTGAGAAGTGAGGCTAATTGGATCCAACATTGGCCTAGTGGCAGGAGTCAAAGATTTACATTTAACAGGTGTCTTTTACCTGGAAGGCTGTTACTAGTTGGCTGGTATGTGCGTCATAATTTAACTCTTTTTTGCTTGTAATACATGTTAGTAACTTAGACCTACCTTTGGGTGCAAGTTAAAGAAGTTAGTAGGTGACACAAGCATTGGTCAGGTCATTAATAGCGAAGGGGAAAGCTTTAGAGTGCAGGAAGGAATAGAGGGCCTGGTCAGTTGGGCAGAGAGCTGGCAAACAAAGTTTAATCTACAGGGTGTGAGATAGAACATTTAGGACATATAACAGGGCAAGAGGATATAAATGGGAAAATATCAAGTAGAGGAAAGCAAATTGAATGTCTACAGACCTTTAAAAGTAGTGGAACACATTTAATATACAATTAGCTCTCATAAGAAAGGGAGGTTTTATATGATCTGCATACAACACCTGTTATGTCATAGACTGAGCATAACATACAGTTCTGGGCAGTGATTTATTGAAAGGAATGGTTACATTTGAAGGGATGCAGAGGAATTTTGAAATGATGTGGCCAAGGGTAGAAGATTTTGACTCTGCACAAAGATTCATTAAGCTCAAATCATTTTATTTGCAACAAATTAGATGACAGGAGGCTTAATTAAATTGTGTAAAATTATCAGCACCTAGAGAGAATAATACAATTATATTTCCTTAGCAGAACAGCCAAATATCAAGGGCATTGATTTAAGGCAAGTCATAGCAGAATTAGAAGGGTGATGAGGAAAAATATTTTTATCCTGGGGGTTCTAGAACTTGCTGGTGAATAAATGGTCTACACAGAAGCCATAATTACATTAAGCACAAAGATTCTGCAGATGCTGGGAATCTTGAGCAACATATTGAATCCTACTGAAGGGTCTCTTCCCAAACCATCAACTGGTTATTTCTCTCCCAAGATGCTGCCGGACCTGCTGGGTTCCTCTAACATATCACGTGAGTTGCAATGTAGTGCATGGCTACATTACAGTGCTCACAAAAAAATGAGATATGGAATAACATATCACTCTTACATAATTTATGGAAGTAAGTAAATAAACAAACACAAAACATTAACAGATCCGAACTAACTTTCCAAGGGCAGCCATCTCGGGCAGCCAGTTCACAGTAGGAGGCTTCTTAAGGGATTTGATTTGGAAAACGACAATATACATTCTTTCTATAATAGTTGCACAATGACACATTATCAAACAAAACAATGTTCATTTTTAGTTAAGTAAAGCTATAACCCTTTTATATAGCTTTTACTATAGGGATTTGATGGCCTATAGTACCATCAAATTTTCCTTGCCTATAGGCCATGGGGATATTATTGCTGAGAGAAAAACTTCCAGTAGGAACATATCACCACTTGTAATACAGGATTCAATGAGAAAAAAAGGAATGATGGGAAATTACAATATGGACAAGTTTTCTAAGAAGCAATCCCTCAAGAATGCAGGGATACACCCTAGCTGGGTAAGCAGTTGAAGATAGATGACCTGTAATGCCAAGGACACAATTCTGGAAGAAGGGATTGGCTGGATAGGTCCAGCATTCTGCTAAGATGGACAATATGAGCCAATGTCCTCCTTGTGAGTTATAAATTATCCATAATTTTCTATGATTCCAATATATGTAACTCCAGATACAAACAAATAGATATCTCCAATTATAGTATGTGATTGATCTTAATTGCCATATGAAGTAGAAACACAATTTTAAAACTGAAGGACTTTAAAAATTTACAATGATCATTCAACTGCACCTTCTCAGGAGAAACTTGTCTTGCCATGATGACCACAACTTCAAGCTTATCCCCAAAGAAAAAAATTGCCAATAACAAATTAGTTTGTTATGAAATGAAGCAAACAAGGTGTGCATTATGCAACATTATGAGAATGCAAGTTTGCACGTTTACAACGCATTTACTGTACATGATGTGGTGGCAATATTTATTTCCTATCAATAGCAACACGCACAAATGCTGGAGGAACTCAGAAGGCATCATCATGGAAAAGAGTAAACAGTCGACGTTTTGGGCCAAGACCCTTCATCATTTCCCATCCCTTATTGTCTTTCAACTGAGGAAACAGCTCAGAGTCAGCCAACATGGTGAGCTCAGTCGTGTTTCGACCAAGCTGAGCAAACTCCCCAACATTGAGCTCATCTGCAAAGAGCACTGCCACAAGAAAGCAGCATCCATCATCAAGGACCACCACGATCCGTGCTCTCTTCTTGGTGCTACCATGGTGAAAGAGGTACAGATGCTTTAGGTCTCACACCACCAGGTTCAGGAACAGTAATTCCCCTTCGTCCATGAGGCTCCTGAATCAGCATTCAGCATGGACAACTTCACTCCCTACAACACTGAAATGATTACTGAACACAACCTATGGACTCACTTTCAAGGACTCTATAATTAAAGTTCTATTAATTTATCTATCTATCTGTCTGTCTATTTATTTATTATTTGCCTTTTTTTTGTTGGTTGATTGCCAGTCTTTGCTTGTGTGTAGTTTTCCATTGATTCTACAGTATTTCTTTGTTTTACTGTGAATGCCTGTAAGAAAATGAATCTCAGGGTAGTATTTGTGACATATATGTACTTTGATAATAAATTTACTTTGAACTTTAAGGATTTCATATTTTCTTCCTGAAGAGCATTAATACATTAAAAGTGATTTTTTTGTTAAACAATCAAAAGCTTCCAACTTAATGTTGCAGGCATTTTAAAATTTTATTTTCCCGGTTTATTTCATTACTTGAATTTAATTCCCACAGTGTCATAGTTGGATTTGGATTTGAGTCCTTTAATCAATTGTTCAGAACATTAGTTACAAGTCTACAAACATAATCATTAAGTTTTTTGCAGTGTTTTATTTGCTGAGGTTTTAT
Source organism: Hemitrygon akajei (assembly GCF_048418815.1). NCBI lineage: Eukaryota > Metazoa > Chordata > Chondrichthyes > Myliobatiformes > Dasyatidae > Hemitrygon > Hemitrygon akajei. The sequence continues at coordinate 30,334,073 of NC_133129.1, forward strand.
AAAGCTTTTTATGACCTTGTAGTCAAAGAGATAGCTGCAAGATATGATTGTTCTTCTTCTGGTGTATGGTTGTAATAAGGGTGACAGTGAAGAATGAGAGTATTGGGTCAAGACCATCAACTGATCTGTTTATATTAAATTCCTCAGCAGTCTTTGTTACTCCATTTTTTATTCTTGGGAAAAGGAAGTAAACAGTTCACACTGAACATAACAAATTGCTCTAGTGAGAAAGTTGTAAATCTGAAGTACTGTTACCATTGCTGCTGTCATGTGATATTCAACATAAAAATAACAGTAGTATTAGATGTTACGTCTACAGCCAGTCAAGCCATTTCTCATACTCAGCATAAAATTTATGCTTCGGATACATCAGCTGAAATTTCATTATATTTCCATTTTCCTTTGCAGTTTTTTTTAATCAAGTGTGATTCTATGTTGAAACTTTTACGCAGCATATTGTGATTCATCGAACACTAGCCAAGAAATAGTGCCACAAACAAAAGAAAATCTGCAGTTGCCAGAAATCCAAAGCAACCCATACAAACTGCTGGAGGAACTCAGCAGGACAGGGAGCATCTATGCCAAAGAGTAAACAGTCGATGTTTCAGGCTGAGACCCTTCTTCAAGACAAGAAATAGTTCCATGCTCCTTTACAGGGTCCTGAAAGGCACATGTGGCAAATGCTGATGGTGGAGGTACATCGCTGCAAAATTGATCAAGTCATGAGATGAATGGATGGCAGCTGAAAATAGAACAACAAGTGCTTGTGCTTGTCACTGTCACCAGATAAAGTTAATTTGTTTGAAAAAAAGTACCTGAGAATGCACAGGGTGATGACCTAGATTGAACATCCTGTAAAACATTTCTGCCAACTTCTAAACATACCGTCTTCTCCCACATACTAGTTCTCCATCCCCACCCATACTGTCCAATTAGATAACTTAGTGAAGTTAACGCCACTGAAAATGGTTCTACCCCCAAAATTTATCTCACTGGAGAAGTCTAACAGTTCAGGATCAGAATCAGGATTAATATCACCAGCATATGTCGTGAAATTTGTTAACTTTGTGGTAGCAGTACAATACAATAAGTGATAATATTTAGGAAAAAGTAAGTAAATCAATTACTGTAAGTATAAATATGCATGTTAAATAATTAAATTAAAAATAGCGCAAAAACAGAAATAATAAAAATGTGAGGTAGTGTTCATGGGTTCAATGTCCACCTAGGAATTGGATGGCAGAGGGGTAGAAGCTGTTCCTGAATCACTGAGTGTGTACCTTCAGGCTTCTGTACTTCTTTTCTGATGGTAACAATGAGAAGAGGGCACGTGCTGGGTGATGAGGGTCTTTAATAATGGATGCCACCTTTTTGAGTTGTAAAATCAAATTATGGAAAAATTCTGTATACTGTCCTATTTTATGTTTCAGTTGGAAGCAGTAGTCAATCCATTACTACTTTTACTTTTTTATCTTATTTTTAAATAAAGCCTTTCAAAATTTTCACATTGTACTCAAAAGCAGATTAACATTTGGAGCTTTCTTAAACATGGAGACTTAATAACAATATTTATAAGACACTAATAACAACATTTAAAAAGAACGCAAGAGGTTCTGTAGATGTTGAAAATCTTGAGCAACAGATACAACAAAGTACTAGACAAAATACAGTTGATATTTTGGGCCGAGTTCTGATGAAATGTCTTGGTCCAAAATATTCACTCTTTATTCCACTCCATAGATGTTGTCTGACTTGCTGAGTTCTTCCAGCATCTTCTATATGGGAAAGGGCCAAAAGTAGGCAAATAAGACTAGCACAGAGATGGGCATCGTGGTCGGAATGAATGAGTTGAGCTGATGGACTTGTTTCAATGTTGTATTAGTCCATGACTCTGTGCGTAGAGCTTGAAGTCCCTCGCCAACAGGTTCAAGAACAGCTGTTTCCCTTCAACTATTTGGTTACTAAACCCACCAGCACCCACTAATAATTAGAGTTTAGTAAATCAATGATCACTTGCACTAAAATGGACTTTGTATACTTTTTGTTCTACTTGTGTTTTTACTTGTAGAAATTGTGTTTAATTTATGCTTAATTCAGGTGTTTCTTGCGAATGCTGTTTAAATGATTCTGTTTGCTGTGATGCTGTTACAAGGTTTTCATTGCACCTGTTCGTACAGCTACTTGTGCTCAGGACTATAAACTTGACTTTGACCATGGTTGTGCGTGCCTCCTGTTCCTAAATTAATGCTTTAGATGGTTGCAATAAAATCATTGAATGTCAAATCATGCAAATGAAGTTTTCATTTAAAAATACCCAATCGAATGGAAGAGTGGTACGGATACCTGAGGAAATATCTGCTCTGAAGAACCACAACAGAGCAGAAGCCCACTTATTTAGTCTTGTTCTTTCCAGCAGAGGAAATCCTGGTCCAATGTGGCTGTTTCTATTTGATTTAGCCGGATTAGTCACTTAGTGACAGAGTCATGGAAGAGTACAACACAGAAATAGACCCTTTTACCATCTAGTCTATGCTGAAACCATTTAAGCTGCCTACTCCCATCGATTTAATTTAGTCTCTATATGATTGTATACCATCCTGAGCCAAAATTGAAGACTACAGTATCAGCCACATGATATATATTGTTCAGGTCCTTTCAATCCAGTAGGACTTGCTATTTGAATATTGTGAAAGAATATTCTTCACTTGATTGGACGAGGGCAGTTCTAACAAAAAAAAACATGAATCACAAGACTACTCAGGACAAAGCAGCCCGCTTGTTTGACCTCAATTACACACTCTAAGCATAACATTAAAGGTGAAAAGTGTAAATGGAACTTGAGGGGAAACTTCTTCACTCAGAGGGTGGCGAGAGTGTGGAGCAATTTGCCGGCAGAAGTGGTGAATGCAGATTCAATTTCAACATTTTTTTTTATTGAGGTACAGTGCGGAATAGGCCCTTAAAGCTGTGCCACACAGCAAATGGCTGATTTAATTCTAATCTAATCACAGGACAATTGACAATGACCAATTAACCTATTAGCTGGTACGTCTTTGGGCTGTGGGAGGAAAACAGACCACCCAGAGAAAACCCAGTCATTCTACAGGGAGGAATGTGCAGGATAGATACATGGATCGGAGAGGTTTGGACGGCTGTGGTCTGAGTGCAGATTGATAGGACTAGGCACTTAATAGCTTGGCATGGACCAGATGGGCCAAAGAGCCTGCTTCTCTGCTGTAGTGTTCCTATGACTCCATGACACTATCTTTCTACTAGCAGTGTGGTGAGGTTGCAAAGCACAACTTCAGAACACACTTTGGCTGGTTTCTGAGACCACTCAAACATATGGTCTCTACCACCAAGAAGGACAAGGGCGTTGGGTGATGGGTTCCCCTATCAGTGAGGCACAGCTCTAAAGTGAAAGCATGTCCTTCATCCTCTCTGGTTGAAAATCCCGAAACTCTATCCTTGGTAGCACTGAAGGAAAGTACCATGGCCAGCTCATTAATGTAAATATCTCATCAGCCAATCATGTGGCAGCAACTCAATATATAAAGCGTGCAGACATGGTCAAAAAGTTCAGCTGAGTTCAGACCAAACATCAGAAATGGAGAAGAAATGTAAACTAAGCGGTATTGACCGTGGATGATTGTTGGTGCCAGATGGTTTGAGTATCTCAGAAACTACAGATCTCCTGGGATTTTCATGCACAACAAGCTCTGGAGATCACAGAAAAATGGCGTGGAAAACAAAAAAAAAATCCTGTGAGTGACAGTTCTGTAGGTGAAAACACATTGTTAATGAGGGAGGTCAGAGGAGAATGGGCAGGCTGGTTCAAGATGACAGGAAGATGGCAATAACTCAGACAACCACATGTTACAACAGTGTTGGGCAGAAGAGCATCTCCAAATGCTAATTAAGCGTTGAGGTAAATGGCCTACTCAGCAGAAAACAATGAACATACAATCAGTGGCCATTTTATTAGGTACAGGAGGTACATAATAAATTGACGTCTGAGTGTAAGTACAGCACAGTGAAGGAGGTACAAATGTAACCGTTCTCTTTAAGGGCCAGAAACTGCATGATGGGCCAACTAGTCTTCTTTACTGCCATATAACTCAATGATTCAATGAAATAATTGGCTACATTACAGACAAAATTATAAGAGCAGTAGGACAAGAGGACTCTTCCCTTTGGGCAATGAATAAATACATGTAGTTTGTATTCAGGAAGAAGTTAAGGTGAAACCATGGATATTTTCTTGTACAAATCTAAAATCAAAATTATCCTCATTGTGTCAAGATTTATTAATGAGCTCAAAAGCAAAGAAGTTAAAAGACATGTCAGTCTCCTGTAAAAAAAATCTATTGAGATTCCTTCTAATCCTGGAGCTATCCCCTTAGCCAATTTATTGATTGCATTTTCATATTCTTGAAGGGCTGAGGATGTCTCTCAATGTATCTTCATATCTTGATTTATAGAAGGCGGATTTAGATTCCAAAATTATTTTTGTAATTTCTCATCCAAAGGGAAATAATCAGCCTGACAATCAAACACAATTTCATAAGCTAATTATTTATATCCTTTCAGTATGCTTTTTGTGTATAATCTGAACCAATTCATATTAGATTAATTTTTGAAGTATCCACTTCTCGGGCCAGTGAGTAATCAGGTATCATATTTTCCTTCTGTGATCAAAAAACTATGACACGGAGTATTATATTTGATCCATTAGAGAAATATTACATTTAATTTGAGCCAACTGAATCTGACCTGTCAATTATAAATTTATGCAGTTGGATTTTACAACCTTGTACAAACGTTTCAATCTAGTAACTTGCCTTTTGCATTCATGTAATGGAGTTTGCTTTTGTTTTTTTTATAGCTGATGCATGGCATAATTTTCCTTCATACAGGGCTCACGTTTTAAGTTGCTAACTGTGTGATTGGACTCATAAGAAGGGAGAATGTTCAAAGTAAAGTCATAGCGAAGAGCAATAACAATAAAACAACAAAATCAAGTCTGTTGCCACAGGCACACATCAGTGGAATGAAGCAATGTAGATTAACCTATCTGACTATTGAATATCTTCTACAACTTGCCAAAAATAATTGAGATTAATTCCTTTAATCAAGCGTTTTAGTAAGATGCTATTTTATGTAACTTTATTGCTCCTAATCTTTCTTCGACTCTGTCTTCTACGTTAAATAAGCAAAAGAGATCTTGATTAAACCAAGAGTTATATAAGTTGAATAAGAAGACTGCAGAATCATGAAAGTTTATCCCTCTTCCTTTACACTATTTCTTTTTTACTTTCATCTTTTTAGGAAGATGGAATCCAAAAGAAATACCAAAAACAATACAAAAGAACTAGCCAAAAATCAATTGTCATGCATAAGTTAGAGGAGCAGAATGAACCTAATAAAGAAAAAAGAATTCATAAACAATTAAATCAATATTAGATAGGTGAACATAGCTTGGGAAATAAATTGAAAGGAATATATAAGAAAAGGCAAGGGGGCATAATAAAGCAATGTAGTGAAGTATTTCATAGGCAAAGACAGCTAGCACAAGACAACTAAGATGCTGTAAATTTTGTTAGATGATGATCATACAGTAACTGAGACAGAATGGGCAAACCTTCCATTGCAACTAAGATGGTACAATGAGAATAATTTCATCCTATGTCATCAATTTCAAATAATGGACAAATGAACTCACAGGTCAAGTGCTCCCCAATATTGAACTCATCTGCATGGAGCCCTGTTGCAGGAAAGCAGCATCCATCGTCAAGGATTCCCACCGTCCAGGCCATGCTCTCCTCTTGCAGCTGCCATCAAGAAGGAGCCTCAGGTCCCATACCACCAGGTTCAGGAACAGTTATTATCCTTCAACTATCGGGCTCCTGAATTGGAGGGGATAATTTCAACAAACTTCACTGTTCCCAAAGCCTTTAGATACACTTTCAAGGACTGTCCGTGTTATGTTCTCAATATTAATTGCCTATTTATCAATAATTATTATCTTATTTTTCCACTTTTTTATGTCTTTTGCATATTGGTTATTTGTCTACTTTTGTTGTGTACAGTTTTTCATTAATTCTATTGTGTTTCTTTGTATTTGCTGTGAATGCCTGCAAGAGAATGAATCTCAGGGTGGTATATGGTGACATATATGTATTTTGATGATAAATTTACTTTGATCTTTAACTTTGAAACAGTCTAGAATTACAAAGGATAAGAGCCTCAAATCCAGATTTAAAATCAGATTTATTATCATTGGCTTATATGACATGAAATTTGTGGCAGCAGTACAGTGTTATGGTAATATTAGTAAATTACATTACATAATTAAATAAATAGTACAAAACAAAAGAATAGCAATGTAGACTTGATGGGTTTATGGGCCATTCAGAAATCTGAAGTGAGAAGGGAAGAAGCTGTTTCTGAATTAACGTTTTTAGATAGATAGATAGATAGATACTTTATTCATCCCCATGGGGAAATTCAACTTTTTTTTCCAATGTCCCATACACTTGCTGTAGCAAAACTAATTACATACAATACTTAACTCAGTAAAAAAAAAATATGATATGCATCTAAATCACCGTCTCAAAAAGCATTAATAGCTTTTAAAAAGTTCTTAAGTCCTGGAGGTAGAATTGTAAAGCCTAATGGCATTGGGGAGTATTGACCTCTTCATCCTGTCTGAGGAGCATTGCATTGATAGTAACCTGTCACTGAAACTGCTTCTCTGTCTCTGGATGGTGCTATGTAGAGGATGTTCAGAGTTTTCCATAATTGACCGTAGCCTACTCAGCGCCCTTTGCTCAGCTACCGATGTTAAACTCTCCAGTCCTTTGCCCACGACAGAGCCCGCCTTCCTTACCAGCTTATTAAGACGTGAGGCGTCCCTCTTCTTAATGCTGCCTCCCCAACACGCCACCACAAAGAAGAGGGCGCTCTCCACAACTGACCTATAGAACATCTTCAGCATCTCACTACAAACATTGAATGACGCCAACCTTCTAAGGAAGTACAGTCGACTCTGTGCCTTCCTGCACAAGGCATCTGTGTTGGCAGTCCAGTCTAGCTTCTCGTCTAACTGTACTCCCAGATACTTGTAGGTCTTAACCTGCTCCACACATTCTCCATTAATGATCACTGGCTCCATATGAGGCCTAGATCTCCTAAAGTCCACCACCATCTCCTTGGTCTTGGTGATATTGAGACGCAGGTAGTTTGAGTTGCACCATATCACAAAGTCCTGTATCAGTTTCCTATACTCCTCCTCCTGTCCATTCCTGACACACCCCACTATGGCCGTGTCATCAGCGAACTTCTGCACATGGCAGGACTCTGAGTCATATTGGAAGTCTGATGTGTACAGGGTGAACAGGACCGGAGAGAGTACGGTTCCCTGCGGCGCCCCTGTGCTGCTGACCACCGTGTCAGACCTACAGTCTCCCAACCGCACATACTGAGGTCTATCTGTCAAGTAGTCCACTATCCAATCCACCATGTGAGAGTCTACTCCCATCTCCGTTAGTTTGTGCCTTAAGATCTTGGGCTGGATGGTGTTAAAGGCACTAGAGAAGTCAAGGAATGTAATGTCTTTAGGCTCCTGTACCTCTTCCCTGAAGATCAGAAAGAGAAGAGGATGGTAAGGTCCATAATGAAGAATGTCACCATCTTGAGGCACCACCTCTTGAAGATATCCTCTGTGGACCTCAGGTCATTTCAATAAGAAAAACACAACATTATTTTCACAAAGTGGTTCCTTAAGATTATTACAGCCAGAGGTGGTAATGAGGACAAGCTCCCTTTACCTATCAAATGTCGCCCAATGGCGTGCGTCTCAAATAGCCTCTGACGACCAAGTCCAGTGCCTGGGCCTTCATGTGTGGATAGCTACTAAGCCTGGTGGAATTTTTCTTTTGATGACAGAAGGGGCAAAGATGGGTTACTGGTACCTTAAAACCAGTCGCTTCAGGCAGATAGTGCTTGTCAGCCATGGTTGGAGAAGGAAAACTTTGATCTTAAACCTCCACGGTCTTTTGCTATAGCCACTTACGGAGAAGGCTTTGGGAGTAAATCCTGAGGGAAAAATCCAAAGCTGGAGTCCCTATGACAGTCCTATGTTGAGTTCAACACTGACTGGCAACTCCTGCGATGCTGCTGGACTCAACCTGTATCAATTTCTGCTGTTCCTTTGGGTTCATCAGCATAGAGAGAGGGAACTTGCTACATGGGCAACAGCTTGCTCTCCATATCGTACCACTCAGGCTTGTGTATCTAGACAGCTAGGATGCAACGTCCATGCTCGACCCTGACTGACGGAGGCTTCACCATTTTCACAAAGTGAAACTTTTGCTGGCCGATATCCACGTGAGCACAAGACGGAATAACTGAATTCTAAGTGTATTTGATCTGATACAGTTTTATCAATCAGCATCAAATACACGCAGTGGCCATTTAATTAGGTGCTTCCTGCATCTAATAAAGTGGCCACTGAGTGTACGTTTGTGGTCTTCTGTTGCTGTAGCCCTTCCACTCAAGGATCGACATGCTGTGTATTCAGTGATGCTCTCCGGCACACCACTCTTGTAACACTTTGTTATTTGAGTTACGGTCGCTGTCCTATCAGTTTGAACCAGACTGGCCGTTTTCCTCTGACCTCTCTCATTAGCAAGCCATTTTTGACCACAGAACTGCCACTTACTGAATTATTTTTTTTTGGTTTTCCACATTATTTTCTGTAAACTCCAGAGACGGTTGTGCATGAAAATCCCAGGAGACCAGTGGTTTCTGAGATACTCAAACCGACTTGCCTGACAGCAACGATCATTCCTCAGTCAAAGTCAATTAGATCACATTTTTCCTCATCCTGATGAATCTCTTGACCACATGATTGGCTGCTGAGATATTTGCATTAACAAACAGATATACAGGTGTACCTAATAAAGTGGCTACTGAGTGCATATATAAAAATATCTTAAAGTTGGAAGACATTGAACACACTCTCCTTTGAGAATTGATGTTGAAGAAATGGAAACTCTCACTATGCACACAATTTAGTGAGATGAGGACAGATAAGGTTTGAATACAGAAAGGACTCTCTACTCCATGGTGAAAGAGTAACTCTTTACAATGCAGTGCCACAGTAGTTTGAAATACGGTTATCAAAGTTGCTTGCAGATAAAACATTTGGAGCCCAAGCCACAAAAATAAGTCAAATTTCTTCACAATTAAAGTCCAAAAAAAAGAGAGAACATCAGAAGATTAATTAACAAGTGCAGCTTTGGAAGCTAAGTTATATGGGCAAGATAATATGATTTCATTCAAAATAGCAAAATAGCCCAAGAATTGTAACTGTGAAATGCATTTGGGATTATTTTTTCAATCTCTTTATACAGGCAATGCTCTATTTTTAATTGATTCGCAGCAGGTTGTTAGATATAAGCTTAATTCAGGATTCCCCTGACAAAATTACAGTGTCTAACATTGAACTTAATTGTGATAATGAAAAGACGCCAATATTTTAGCAAAATTTAATTCAGCTAATTAGTTATATCACACATTATAAAAAGGTTACATGCATATTATTTGCCCTAGGTCTTGGCCAAAGGCTTAACAGTCAGTGGAATATATTGGATCTCCTCTCTTCTCCTTTTTCTTCCTCTCCTCTCCTCTCTGCTCCTCTTCTCCCCTCTTTTCTCCTCTTCATTCCTCTCCTCTCATCTCCCCCTCCTTCCATCTCCTCCCCTCTTCGTACATCTCCTCTCTTTTCCTCTCCTCTCTGCTTCTCCTTTCAGCTTCTCTCCTCTCTCCTCTTTCCGTCTTGACTCCTCTTCTCTCCTTTCCTCTCCTTCTGTCTCCTCCATTGACAAGCTGCCCACGCTGCCCATTTCCCTAACACTTCACTAGTGCACAAAGCTAGTGTCTAACATGTGAATGTAGTGCCCATGGCAACTCACAGACCTTTGGAGATAGAGATGGCCTCATTCCACAGAAATATTGTTAACTCCCATTTTTCACATTCCAACGAGCTGAAATGTTCTTGATCTCTGTATCAAGCAAGCTTTCAGAATTTGGAACTCCCTTAACACTTGGACTATCTGCATTTTTATCTGCCTTGATTCACCATTTTAATTTCCACACTCAGTCACTTGATCTGAAGAATTCAAAAGGTAGGCATGCTTCAGTCAGATTAGTTGACTTACCTCTTAAAATGTAAATGATTTTGGAGAAACAATTTAAAAATGTTGCCTTGCAGATGTGGAATAGACTTGGTTCGATACAAATGAGCAGTTAACTTGGCCACTACAGATGGTGTGGGACTTCTAACACAAGGGGACTAAAATGAGAAAGCATAATATGCTTCACTCCCAACTGAATATCAGCAGGTTTTGTAATGATCTGTAACTGCCCTGTTCACTATAATAACACTTGGGCATCTTACTTGCCATTTTTGACCAATAAAAAGCATTCAATGGCTCCTCTTTGTCCAGCAATTATTTTCCATTTGTTAGTAAGAAGTTGAAACTTATTCTTGTGAAACATGAGTGGAAATTCACTTAATCTAATATTTCTTCAAAGGCCTGAATGGATTCAGCAGAGAAGTGCTTTGCTGTTTATGCCTCCCTGAGTGAGGAAGTGAATTTCACAGTTAGAAAAATATCCTTTGCTCGACTGACCCCATGACCTGATATATTTATATCTGATGTTGTTAGAGCCTAGCAAAATTCTTAACATTTGAATTACAGTTTCAAAAGCAGCTTTTCCACCACCACCTCAAAGTCATATGAGACTATAGGTAGATAGAAATAGCAACTTACAACGCTGTGTAAGATATTATTCTATATAAATGTCTGAGCTCCAAGGTCCGTGGGCCCTTAGAACAAGGGCCGGTATCCCCGAGGCTGGTGACTCCTGGGGTCAGATGCCCATGATCGGTGACTCCTGGGGTTGAAGCTCTGAGGCCGGAGGCACTGGAGTTCGAAGCCAAGAGGATAGTGAGTCTGAAGTCAAAGCCACGAGGTTAACGAGTCCGGAGGTGAGTTACCTGACGTCTCTGAGTCCAGGGCTACAGCCTGAAGGTTGAATTCCTGGAGGTGTCCTGTCCTGAGGTTGGAAGTGTGTGTGTGTGTGTGTGTGTGTGTGTGTGTGTGTGTGTGTGTGTGTGTGTGTGTGTGTGTGTGTGTGTGTGTGTGTGTGTGTGTGTGTGTGTGTGTGTGTGTGTGTGTGGGGGGGGGGGGGGGGGGGATGTGGAAAGGGGTTTCTTTTACTGCATCACTGACTTCAGCAATCCTCAGCTATTGCACCGGATTAAAATTACAGAGTTATTCAGCACACAAGCAGGTCCTTGGGCTCACAGTGTGTCCATGGTGACCATCAAATACCTATGTATTCTAATCCCATTTACCAGCACAAGCTCTGCCTCTTTCAATGCCTTGTTAGTTCAGGTACTCACTAGATACTACTTGGGCATTGTTAAAGTCTCTTCCTCCACAACTTTCTCAAGTAACGCATCCGCACAGATCCCTTAACTATCGTGACTGTGGTTTGAACTTGCGACCACCTGGCAGAAGACAGAAGTCCTGTTGAATGGCATGCTATTCTGTAATGCCCTTTGCATTTCAGCCTCACATCAGATGGTGTGTGTGTGTGTGTGTGTGTGTGTGTGTGTGTGTGTGTGTGTGTGTGTGTGTGTGTGTGTGTGTGTGTGTGTGTGTGTGTGTGTGTGTGTGTGTGTGTGTGTGTAGGTGGGTGGGATGTGGAAAGGGGTTTCTTTTACTGCCTGGCCTGCTGTGTTCCACCAGCATTTTGTGTGTGTTGTTGTTTGAATTTCCAGCATCTGCAGATTTCCTCATGTTTGTTTTACTGTTGTTGCTTATTGTTTGTTGACTGTGTGATATTTTGCTGAACATTGTGGGCATGCTGTGTTGGTGCTGCAAACTGTAGTGACACGTGTGTGTGCCCCATCACATCCTCAGACTGCGTTGATTGCTCGCAAATACAATGCATTTCACTGTTCGTTTCAATGTGCATGTGACAAATAAATAAACTTAAATCTAAATCTAAAATATATTTCCATAAAGTGTCACAACAATGTTGCATATTGCCTGTAAGCATAATTAAATGCCTTCTAATTGCATTAATTAAAATCAGGAAATTTATTCAGCTGCAACAACTATTGGTCTATATTTTATAAGGAATAACTGTCAGGCCTGTCTGAAACTGCTGTGATTTCCCCAACTAAGTCAAAACAATCCAGGCAATATTGTGTTTGGTTTGAGTTGCCTCTTTATTAGAGAGATGTGAAATATAGGAGTGTGCAGAGGTTGCTGCCTGGATTAGAAAGCATGTCTTTTGAGAGTGGATTGAGCAAGCTAAGGGTTTTTCTCTGTGGAGAAATGAGAAGTGACTTGATGAAAGTGTAATAAGGTGATAAAAAGCATAAATAGAATGGATAATCAGAGGCTTTTTCCCAGAGCATAAATGGCTAATACAAGCAGGCATAAATTCAAGAAGTTATGAGGGAAGTATAGTGGGGATGTCAGAGGTAAGTTTTTTTTACATAGGGAGTGGGAGATATGCAGAACACACTGCCAGAGTTTGTGTTAGAGGCAGGTACATTAGGAACATTAAGAGACTGTTACATAGGCAGTGAATGATAGAAAAATGGAGAGCTATGTGGTATGGAAGGGTTATACTGATCTTACAGTATGTTAAAGGGTCAGCACAACATCAGGGTTGAAGGGCCTGTACTTTACTGTACTGTTCTATGCTCCACATTCTGTGTGTGGCATCCGTCGGTCTCGAGAGACCATGGATCTATGCCTGGAATTTCCAGGGCGCAGGCCTGGGCAGGGTTGTATGGGAGACCGGCAGTTGCCCAAGCTGCAGGCCTTCCCCTCTCCACGCCACCGATGTTGTCCAAGGGAAGGGCACTAGGACCCATGCAGCTTGGCACCGGTGACGTCGCAGAGCAATGTGTTGTTAAGTGCCTTGCTCAAGGACACAAACACGCTGCCTCAGCTGAGGCTCGAACCAGTGACCTTCAGGTTACTGGTCTGATGCCTTGCCCACTAGGCCACGCACCAACTATATACTACATACTATATTCACCTTATATACTCAGACAAAGTTGCTCCAGTGGTTCTAATTTGCAGTTACATTACTATTCTTGTTAATATCTTTGTGTAGCCTTACATTGTCAGTCAGCTTGTAAAATGCCAAAAACACAAGCAAGATGCAATTACCTTCATTGCAAATTGATGTCATAAAGGTTTACGGAATGATTTGGTGCATAAGTAAGGTGAATGGTCACAGTGTTCTTCTCAGTGGAAGGCAGTCTAAAGCTAGAGGGCGTAGCTTTAAAGTGAGAGGGGAAATACTTAAAAAAGGGATCTGAGGGGCAATATTTTTTCACAGAGAAAATGGTGGATATGTTGAATGAGCTGCCAGAGGTTTGTAAAATTGGACAGGTACACATGATAGGCTAGGTTCAGATGAATATGGACTAAGTGTGGGCAAATGGACCTCAGTGAGTTTGGACAAGTTGGGCTGAAGACACTGTAGGTATAATGCTATGCCTCGATGACTCTACCTAATGCTAATTTTATATTCATATTTTCATATGACATAGGAAAAGCCTACTTTGATAATCGAGACATTTCAAGGTCTCAGAACAATCTCAATTCCCCATCTATTTCATACATCCTATTCTCTCTCTTGTTACCCCGACTGTCCTACCACCAACCTATGTCAGAGGTGCTTTACACAGCTTGATTACAGCAAGGAAGGTTCCATTATCATGCAGTCATGACAGAGGATCAGGAAATTTTAGCAATACTAACTATTACTGCTCAAATTGCTTCAGTGTGTCATTTTTTTGCGAGAACTGTCCACAGGTTGCAAGATTCTCCCCACTATTTTGGTGCTGGCCTTTGAACTCAGATATAAAACCAGAAAAAGCAGGATATTTTGTGAAGAAAAAGCATTTAAGGATGTATATTGTATACATTTCTCTGACATTAAATTGAACCTTTGAGCTTTCGAACCTTTGAAATATGCAGCAGATTAGGCAGCATCTGTGAAGAGAAAATGAATAAGAACTTTGGTCATTCAAGTGAAACATGCATTCTGTTTTTCTCTTCACATGCTCATTAAACTACTGAGTATTTCCAGCACTTTCTGTTATACCACCTTATCCTGATCCTAACAACAAGAGCATCTTTGGGAAGTGAGAGGAAGCCAAAGAATCTAAAGTATACTCATGTGGTTCAAAGTTCGAAGTTCAATGTGAATTTCTTATCAAAGGAAGTATATAACCCTGAGATTCATTTTCTTGAAGATACACTCAATAAATCTATAGAATAATAACCATAACAGAGTCAATGAAAGACAACCCAAATAGGGCGTTCAATCAGAGTGCAGAAGACAACAAACTGTGCAAATACAAAAAGAAGAAATAATAATAATAAATGAACAATAAATATTAAGAATATGAAATGAAGAGTCCATGAAAGTGAACTAATTGATTGTGGAAACATTCCAGTTATGAGGCAAGTGAAGTTGAGTGAAGTTATCCCATTTGGTTCAAGAGTCTGTTGGGTGATAACTGTTTCTGAACCTGGTGATGTGGGTCCTGAGGCTCTTGTACCTTCTTCATGATGGTAGCAGTGAGAAGAGAGCATGTCCTGGGTGCAATGTTCCCTCTAGTTTGTAATGACCAGTGTGCACAAAAATCTTGTGGGATGGCCGGTAGTGAAGTGGTTAGCACAAAACTTTACAATACTGGCAAACCTCGGTTCAATTCCCACAACTCCCTGTTCTCCTTGTGACTGCGCAGGCTTCCTCTGGGTGCTCATGTTTCAAAGGATGTACTGGTTGGTAGGTTAATTGGTCATTGTAAATTGTCCTGTGATTAGGCAAGGGGATTGCTGGGCAGCATGACTCGAAGGGTTGGAAGGTCCTACTCCACACTGTATGTCAATAAACAAAAGCAATAATTTCTTCAACAAAAACAGTACAAATAAGCCAGTTCTAAAATCTTCAGACAAATCATCGCAAGCTCTGCGTACGCATCAGAAACTGGATTGTGCAAGATTGTGAAATGTACTTAACGTACCAACGAGGTAGAGGGCGACAACCTTTGTGGGTAGTTTGAATTTCTTTGTGCGCGGGTAGCAAAAGATATGTGCATGTGCAGATGTGCACGCAGAGGGAGCGTTGCCTGGGTGGTGGGGGTCTCTGCCGATGGGTGCTGTTTTCCTGTGACAGAGTCCTCTTGTCCTTGGTGATATAAACAATGGATCAAGAAGTTATAAGAAGGAAAACTTGGCGACTTAACAGGGTTGCAATTTTACAGTTGCTCTATCAGTGATAGAGGTGTGAATCTCTTAGGTGGCAACTTGCTACCTTTTCCAATTTCTGGTGCCCTCGGAAACGTACCACCCAATTGTTGCTTTACAAAGGGGAGATGATTATATTCTACATTGCAAAGTGTATTAATGCATTTCTAGGTACTTAATCTCTTTAGGGTCGCATGTTTTAATCTCTACAATAACCTAAAATGAACCAATTGCATAGATATGTTGGACCCTGGGTCATCATATTTTCTGTTCTGAGGCATTTCTCTTTAAAATGTAAACGAACACCCCTCTTCTTCTATTTCTGAGAGTGTCATATAATTTGCATATAGAAAAGTGTGATACCCAGGCGAGATGTCTGAACTGAAGCAATCACTTGCCTGCCACAAAGGTTTTACATATATAGGCAGCAATTGTCCCTTACTCATTGTGAAAGTAACAATTCAATCTCTCATTCAAGAGGGAAATGTAGCTTCATCCTCGTTCATCTAACAATAGCTGCAATGGCAGGTTGGATGTCTCTCCAGGTCCGAGGTTCGTACAGGTAGGGTCAGTGACCCCACCTCCCTCCCCGAGGGCACCAAGCTCGCAGATCTGCGTGAGTCCAGAATTTGAGGCCCACGGCTCAAACCCACGTTTGGGGACTCCTGGACTCGAAGTTAGTGAAGTTCAGAGGGCAAAGCCGAAGATTGAAGTCCAGAGCTCAGTGAGTCCAAGGTAAAAGGTTGAGGGTCATAAACCAAAGTCAGAGAGTCCAAAGGTAGAAGGCCAAACATTGAAGCTCCTGGGTCGGTTTATGCAGAAGGAAAATGTCTGCGAGTCCAGACCAAGGCTTGGAGATTGAGGGTCAGGTATCTGTGAGTCTGACAGTCTGGGACTAAGGTCTGAAGGCCTGGAGGTGGCCTATTTTAGTCTTGGAGGCCTGTCTATGTGTGTGTTTGAGTGTGTAGGAGGATGGGAAAGGGGCTGGTTTTTGCTGTTGGTGCCTTGTTTTGTTGTTGCTGTTGTTCTTGCTGCTTGTGTTCTGTTGAATATCATGGTGTTGGCGCTGTATTGTGTACAACATGTCCTTGTGTGTGTTAGACGTTAACACAAGCAATGCATTTCACTGTATGTTTCGATGTACATGTGATAAATAAATCTGAACCTGGATCAGACTGTGGTGTTAGGAAGGGATATAAGATCTCAGCAACAGGATTCATTTCAATGTTGTACAGCAAAGCAATTTGGATAAGAAACTGGCAGGTTGTGAAAGCATTGTGTTAGTGTTACTGTGTACTAAATCCAGAATCCTGAACAAGTGATCCAGAAACCTCAGTAAATCTTCTATTAGTGTGTACTAAATCCAGAATCCTGAACAAGTAATCCAGAAACTTCAGGAATCTTCTATCCTTACGTACCCTGCTTGTGTATGGCTCTGTAACCATGTTTCCTCTAATTTTTTTACAGCTGCATGGACCAACCATTGCTCTGAGCAGGAAATTCTTACAGGTTCTGAAAACTGTGCTGCACTTTAAACTTTTTCTAAATAACACACAAACTATGAATATTGACTAGATGGCATCAGCATTCAGGGGATGACAGTTTATTAACAATGAGCTATCAACTTCAATTCTGTGTTTATTGCTACAATTTATAATAGTGTCGTGACTTGAAACACTGACGATGTAAATACATTGAAGCTCTAAAATGTTACTAAGTAAAGGTTGTGGTACATTTACTATTTTAAAAACATGGATTATATCAGAATCAGGTTTATTATCACCAGCATGTGACGTGAAATTTTTTAACGTAGCAGCAGCAGTTCAATGCAATACGTAATCTAGCAGAGAGAAAAAAATAATAAATAAAATAAAAATAATAATAATAAGTAAGTCAATTACAGTATACGTATATTGAATAGATTAAAAAATGTGCAATAAAACCAGAAATACTGTGTATTAAAATAAGTGAGGTAGTGCCAAAGGTTCAATATCCATTTAGAAATCGGATGGCAGAGGGGAGAAAGCTGTTCCTGAATCGCTGAGTGTGTCCCTTCAGGCTTCTCTAGCTCCTACCTGACGGTAACAGTGAGAAAAGGGCATGCCCTGGGTGCTGGACGTCCTTAATAATGGACGCTGCCTTTCTGAGACACCGCTCCCTGAAGATGTCCTGGGTACTTTGTAGGCTAGTACCCAAGATGGAGCTGACTAGATTTACAACCTTCTGCAGTTTCTTTTGGTCCTCTGCAGCTCCCCTCACCCCCATACCAGACAGTGATGCAGCTTGTCAGAGTGCTTTCCATGGTACACCTATAGAAGTTTTTGAGTGTATTTGTTGACATGCCAAATTTCTTCAAACTCCTAATGAAGTATAGCCACTGTCTTGCCGTCTCTACAACTACATCGATATGTTGGGACCAGGTTAGATCATCAGAGATCTTGACACCTAGGAACCTAAAACCACTCACTCTTTCCACTTCTGATCCCTCTATGAGGATTGGCATGTGTTCCTTCGTCTTACCCTTCCTGAAGTCCACAGAAGGCTCTTTCATCTTACTGACGTTGAGTGCAAAGTTGTTGCTGCAACACTACTCCACTAGTTGGCATATCTCACTCCTGTACGCCCTCTCATCACCACCTGAGATTCACCAACAATGGTTGTATCATCATCAGACTTATAGATAGTATTTGAGCTATGCCTAGCCACACAGTCATGTGTATATAGCAAGTAGAACAGTGGGCTAAGCACACACCCCTGAGGTGCACCAGTGTTGATCGTCAGCAAGGAGGATATGTTATCAGTAATCCGCACAGATTGTGGTCTTCTGGTTAGGAAACCGAGGATCCAGTTGCAGAGGGAGGTACAGAGGCCCAGGTTCTGCAACTTCTCAATCAGGATTGTGGGAATGATAGTATTGACATAAAATGATTAGAGGGTATTTCACAATTATATTCACATAGAGTTCAAAATTATAATGACATAATTTCAAAATTATATTAACATTATATAAAAGAAAGTTCCAACTGCATGGCAGCAAAGGTTATGTGTGCGGGAACATTTCAGTTACTCCACGGTCACACACCCATTGGGCCCAGAAGGAATGGGGCTCTGTAGGGAAAGAGTTAAATTTGAATATATGTTAAAATGTTGACTATTCATTTCCCTGCACAGACACTGCTTGAACTGCTGAGTTCCTCTAACATTCTGTTTGTTAGTAGTGATTGATATAAATTGATAGAAGTTTGTAAGACAGGCTCCAGACCCATAACACTTGCTAACTCTTAACTATCCAATAAATTTGTTCAATAGGCTATTTTGTTCAGAGGCAATTAGGGATAGACTGTAAGTGTTAGCTTCATAACTTGAGAATGAATAAAAGATAAAATCAATCCGCTTCTGCTTTCAATTGTTAAAGTATTTTTCTCCCACGTTGAAGAAGGTACAAGAGCCTCAGGACTCGCACCACCAGGTTCAGGGACTGTTATCACCCCTCAACCATCAGCCTCTTGAACCAAAGGGGATAACTTCATTCAACTTCACTTGTCTGATCATTGAAGTGTTCCCGCAGCTTACGGACTCACTTTCAAGAACTCTTCCACTCATGCTCTTGATAGTTACAGCTTATTTATGTATTATTATTATTTCTTCTCTTTTGTATTTGCAGTTTGTTGTCTTCTGCACTCTGCTTGAAAACCCTAGTTGGGTGGTCTTTCATTGACTCTGTTATAGTTATTATTTGATAGATTTTTTTGAGTATGCCCACAACAAAGTGAAACTCAAGGTTGTCTATGGTGCATATATGTACATTGATAATAAAATTTACTTTGAACTTTTTGCAGATTTAATGTGCACTGACGTTAGCTGCCCCTTCCTTGATATTTTCTCTTATTTCTCTAAATGCATTTTATTCTCTTGAGGCCACTCACAGTAAGTGCCATTAGCATAGTGATTAGCACAACACTTCACAGTAGCAGCAAGCAGCTTCATTTCCTGTCACTGACTGTAAGGAATTTGTACATTCTCCCTGGGACCACGTGAGTTTATTCTGCATGCTCTGGTTTCCTCCCCCAGTGCAAAGGTATACCAGTTGATAGGTTAATTGGTCATTATAAATTGTCCCATGATTAGCTTAGGGTTACACATAAACTCTTCTCAGGCTTCCAGCGGGTACAGGTATCAATTTTAACCAATGTTTCAATGACAAACTCTGCCGTATTCATCAAGGATGATGCCTGGACACGTCTAGTCCTGTGGTTTGTTTACTCCCATCGTCCATCCCTCCTACTTGGTTAGTCTTTATCCAATCAGGCTTCCACTGTCCCACCTAGATTACGGTTGAATTCTAGTTCTTACTTAGAGCGAGACCGAAAATTCTTTTCCTCTAGATTCATTTCAAAGCCATTGAAATAAAAACCGGAATATGATTGTAAACAAGGTGGGACAGCAGAAACCTGATTGGATGAGGACTAACTCATCAGGAGGGATGGATGACAGGTGTATATATACCACTGGACTAGACATGCCTAGGCATTATCCTTGATGAAGATGGCAGAGTTTGTCATTGAAACGTAGGTTAAAATAATACCCGTGTCTGGCTGAAAGCTCAAGATTAGTTTATTCATCATATACACCAGGAAAACACTAGATTCCTTTTCACATTAGGGTTAATTCAGGGATTTCTGGATGGTCTGGCACAAGGGGCTAAAAGGGCCTGTTTCGTACTGTATCTCAGTAATTAAATAATCTCCCAACTGAATTATTAACTTCTCAACCTTGGAAACTACAGCCTACTCCCAATCTCTCTCTTTTAGCAAATCTTTTTGTGTGTGTGTGTGTGTTCACTGTTCAAACTTGTGAAAATTTTATGACATGATTTTTGACTTTGTCCAGTTATGTTTTCTAACAGGGCAGTAAAACAATTTGCTTTTCATTTGTTCATTGGAAGGACCCAAGGACTAGGGATGAGCAGTAAAATATTCAGTTTCTTTTTGCTCTTCCTAATTGTACCTGAAACTTTTTCTCCTACTGGGTCATTGCATGGTCCTAGTAAGCCTCTCAAATCGGAGGCAAGAAGTTTCCTTCATCCACGAACGCTGCCTGTTCTACAAGGTGTTTCTCATTATCTTTAAATATTTAAATTTGAATTTTTGCATCTGTTGGGATCTTGTTTGATTTTCGACTGTGACCTTGGAGAACATATGCGGGACATTCTAATTGAACAGGCTTCCTTCTCTCAAGGACATTAGTGGAGTCTATGCTTTCTTTTTATGAAATCTGACGGTTACAAGGTCAACATTACTAATTCTAGTAACTTATACGATCATTCGTAACAAACAAAATGCTGGAGGAATTCAGCAAGTCAGGCAACATCTGTGAAGGGAAATAGACAACAAACATTCTGGGTGGAAAGCTTTCATCTGGGGCTTGACCCACTGAGCTCCTTCAGTTTCTCTTTTGCTGCTCCAGATTCCAACGTCAGTAGCCTCTTGTACACCCAACATTATGCAGGTAAACTATTCCTATCACTGTTAACAAGTTCTGCTTCTATTATGTCTTGAAACACTTCAAAATCCTTAATGGGATTATCAATTATAGATTACCAACCCATTTTCTATCTCCCTAGAACAGTTGTAATTTGGGAAGATAATATTTTAGGATGTCCCAATAAAGTCAATAACACACTGAGTCCACAAGTGGTGAAGTGTAACTTATATTGCACACCTGAGGAGGCATAAAGTTTGACCAAACAGGCAAATTCAAGATTCAAGATCGTTTATTGTCATTCTTCAGAACATGAATGGATGTTCAGTACACCATGGAAACCAAAATGATTGATACTCAGGATCTGATGCAGCATAAAATCCCAGTAAGCATAGGGGACAAAATAAATATAAATATAAAAGCAACCTTATAACACAATGTACAGGTAACTGTTGAGAACGACTGAATATTCCAGTGGCCCAATCAGTGGCAGGAGCAGGGCACAGTGACGAGTTTTCTCGCAGGTTGACAATGCTTGTCTAAAAGTACAGAAGGGACAAATGGGGTCCCCACTGTTGGGAGTAGGCTAGTGGTGAGAGTAGAAGTATCAAGCTTGGGCTTAAAGTAGGCTTCGGCTCTGGGCAACTTTCTGTTAAGGTTCCCTTCTTGTTCTTTTTCTCTTACTGTACCCAATGTAGTAAATGGCTGTTGCTCGTTCCACATACTGATGTTGGAGTCCTGACAAACTCAGAGACTCCCAGGGAACAACATCCGCATGGAGTGCATCCAGCTGCAGCTTCTTGAAGACCGCGTGAGGGATCTGGAGCAGCAGGTGGATGACCTTTGGCTTGTACGGGAGAGTGAGGAGATGATCAGAGTTACAGGGAAGTAGACACCCCAAAGTTGCAGGAGGTGAGTAGCTGAGTGACTGTCAGGAGAAATAGAAACATGAATAGGCAGTTAGCGCAGAGCACCCCTGTGGCCATTCACCTCAATAATAAATATACTGTTCTGGATGCTGTTGTGGGGAATGACCTCCCAGGGGAATACCACAGAGACCAGGTTACTGGCAATGAGCAAGGGTCTGTGATGCAGAAGGGAAAGAGGGAGAAGAGGGGAACAGTGGTGTTAGGAGACTCAATCGTCAGGGGAACAGACACCAGATTCTGTGCACATGAATGGGACACGCAGATAGTGCAGGGGGTGAGTTTGTAAATCAGGCAGGAGCAAAGGATGTTGGGAATGGTGAGAGGGGAGGAGTGTGAGGCAGGTGGCAGAGAAAGAGTGCTGAGGTGGGGGGTGGGGGGGGGGGTGACATGCTTGTAGACACTCCCAGCCCTGAGACACTAAGCAAGGTCGTCAGACTCCAAACAATTGAGTTATGGATCACAACAAAATATTTCTCTGGTGCTTTCCACACTCTCCATGCTCTCTTCCCTTTTTCCCAACCATAATTCCCCTCTCCTTGCCCCCTTCCCATTTTCAGTCCACAATAGAGACCCATAGCAGCATCAGGTTTATCATTGCTCACATATGTCATGAATTTCTTTTTTTATGGCAGCAGTACAGTGCAATACATAGAATCACTGGAGTACTGTGCAAAAGTCTTTGGCACTGTAGCTATATATATGTGCCTGAGATTTTGCATAGTCCTGTAGGTATTGGGATGTGGAGTGTGAATGCAATGTGGCTGTGCACGGGGAGATGAAGGGTGCTGAGGAGCTATGGAGATGAGAGGCTGATATGGATGTGCTGGTGATGGATGGTGAGGTAGGTTAATGGGTGAAGATGTCATTGTTCATCCTGACGGCTTGGGAGAAGAAACTGTTTTTGAGTTTAGAGGTCCTAGCTTTCATGGAAACATAGTTATCATGATGGTGGGAAATCTAGTATTGTTTCCTTAGAATGAGGAAATTTCAAACTTCTACAGATGGCACTGTTGAAAGTATCATGGTCCAGTACGGTAATTCGAATATGCAGAGATGTAAGAAGCTGCATGAGTGGTAGACTCGGCCCGATACATCACAAAGCATTCCTCCTCAAAATTCTTTGTAGTTACAAAAGGAATTAGCTCAAGAAGGTAACATCTATCATCAAAGGTCCCCACCATCTGGGGATACTATAATCACCCTGTCAATTAACAACCCCAAAAAAACAACTACCATTATCAAAATAAACTGAAGCATTTTCCAAGGTGACTCTCTAAGTCCACTATGTTTCTGTCCAGCTTTAGACCTGCTCTTTAACTTACTGAATCGGACAAAAATTGGATATCAGATCAGAAGCATCAAGATGAACTATACTTAAACATACATGGATGATTTGAAATTACATGTTTCTTCATCTGTAAAACTAAAACAATTAATTCAAATAGTAGAACTATTATTGAAAGATACAAACATGAACTTTGGACAGGATAAATGTAGAACATTAAACATAAAGAAAGGTGCAATTGAACTAAGAAAATACAAAACAGAGCAGCAGAATACAAACAACCATCAGATGAATATGAAACATATAAGTATCTGGGATATCAACAAGTGAAGAAAATGGATGAAGGAAAGACTTTAGACAGAATTTACTTCGAGGCTTAAGAAAATCTCTCAAACAGAGCTCAACACTAAAAATGTAACAAAGGCAATAAACATTTTTGCTATACCTATATTAATATATTCTTTTGGCATAACATCTTGGTCCGAATCTAATTTGGAAAGTTTACAAAGACAAATAAGAACTGAAATGACTAATTTTAGAAAACTTAATACACTCTTGAATGATGCTTAGATTAACATTACCTAGGATAGAAGGTGTAAGAGGAATAACAGCCATTAAAAATCTACACAACAGTCAGATAAAATTTCTAAGGACAGACTCCAGGATTCAGTAGCCCACGCAAGCATATGCAATTCCTATAAGAAATATACACCACTGATCTTAAATGAGAGCACAACCCAGAAAAATGAAAAAAGTATCACTATTGAAGAAAAACTTAACCAGTGGAAGAGCATAACCCTCCATGGAAGACATCCTTATGATCTGAGCAGCCTAGATACCAACAGGAAAACGTCAAACGCCTGGCTCAGAGTTGGAGACCTCTTCCCAGAAATTGAAGGGTTCCTTGTGGCAAGACAAGATCAGGTGGTTAGCACGAAAATGATCAAAAATGTATAATGAAAGACCAAAAAATTCAGGATGATAAATGTACAAAATGCAAGTAAGTGGTGAACATCATTCACCAAAATCTTGCTTTGAAATACAAACTCATAAAAGAAATCATACCTTACTATAAATACAAGCCTGATCTAATTTTAGAGTCAGAATGCCACAAATTATATTACGACCGATCCATTATTATGAATTGGACAATCCATAATAACTGTCTGGATTTAATGATACAGAATAAACAAGCAAGAACACCTTACTTCATAGATACAGCCATTCCAAACACTCATAACTTACAGAACTCATTATGTGAAGAACACCAGAAATATACTGAATTAAAAGAGGAAATTGAAATACTTTCAAACACAAGTAAGGTATACATTGTCCCGACAGTAATATCTACAGCTGGTGTCATCCCAAATGTATTACAAAAATAGCATTAAACAATTAAGGTTACTCAACAATATCTACGTAAGTCTTCAGAAAGCCACAAAAATAAACACCACTAAAATAGTCTGAAAGTTCCTAGCATTTGAGAAATAGTGTCCATGGCTATGCCCATACCTCAGGTTTTACCAAGTTGAGCTGAGAAAATAATAAAAAATTTAAAATAATAATACAGTAGTAATAATAATAAACAAATAATAAATATCGCTATCATGAGATGAAGAGTCTTTGAAAGTAAGTTCATATTGTTACGAAGGTGGAGCAACTCTGAGGGGCCGAAGGGTACAAAGTCTTTTTGAGAATCACAAGATTGCTATTATTTCGGGTCTGGGTCCCAGGAAATGAGAGGGATACACATCATGAGAGAGAGACACACAGAGTACACAAGGTTTGGAATGTCTCCTGACATAAGCGGAACGGAACCACTGATTACTGCTATTGTCTCTTGGAGAAGGAACTGTGTATTGAGTACTGTACTATTCATTGAAACCCCTCAGGAGACAACCAGAGTGGTCTGGTTGAGGGATTGCATCATCCCAACCTGATTGACATCTGAGACCCCGTGAGTAAGGATAAAAGAGGGGTCTGGGGAACAACCCCTTTAGACGCACCAGGAGAAACGCTAGAAATCCCGTGACAGCGTTTTATAGCGAAAGCCGGTGGGGGCTCGTGTGCATCCTCCCTTGCCTGGGTGGCGGGCTCACCACGGAAGAACGGTTTAGCTAAAGGAGAGGTCACAAGTGAACGGACACGACAAAGAGACACCTGACGGATCGAAAATCATAAAGGAAGGTAGGCAAAACCCGTAGCGGTAAATGTTCCCATTCTTTCTCTCTCTCTCTCCAACAAAGTGCAACACAGCGACAACCAAAAGACGGCAGCTTGTGGAACTAAAGTGAACTTTATATTTCCATCGGACAATACATTATCCCCTAGACAACGATAGAGCTTATTTCTTATTGATTATTATTATACCCGCACTTTTAGATTTAGTATTGACGACATATATTATCTGTATATTTGCATTGATATTATTTTTGTGTATTTTTACTAATAAATACTGTTAAAAATAGTATCATCAGACTTCAACGGACGTCTCTATCTTTGCTGGTAAGTCACCCAGTTACGGGGTTCGTAACAATATGTTGTGAGAACAGCTTAGTGATGGGGAAGTGAAGTTGAATGAAGTTATCTCCTCTGGTTTAAAGGCCTGGTTGTTGAGGGTACTAACTGCTCCTGAACTTGGTACCATGAATGCTGAGACTCCTGTACCTTCTTCCTGATGGCAGCAGTGAGAAAAGAGCATGAGCTGGGTGATGGGGTCCTTGATGATGGATGCTGCTTTCCTGTGACAGCACTCCATTTAGATGAGCTCATTGGTGGGGAGGGTTTTACCTGTGATGCACAAGGCAGTATCCATTAGCTTCTGTAAGATTTTCCATTCAAGGGCATTGGTTTCCATACCAGGCTGTGATTTATCCAGTCAATATACTCTCCACCACACATCTATAGAAATTCGTCAAAGTTTTAAAAGTCATGATGAATCTTCACAAACTTTCAAGTAGAGGCAATGCTGTGCTTTCTATGTAACTCAACAGATCCTCTTAAATGATAACACTGAGGAATTTAAAGTTGCTGACCCTCTATGCCTCTGATCTCTCAATGAGGAATGGCTTATGGGCCTCTGATTTCCACCTCCTGAAGTTAATAATGAGCTCATTGGTCTTGCTGACATTGAGTAAGAGGTTGTTGTTGTGGCACCACTCAGTCATATTTTCTGATATGACACCACCTTTGATTCAGCCTATGACTGTCAGGAGATAATAAATCAACCATGATGGAAAAGACTCGATGGGTCAAATGGCCTAAATTTGTTCCTATGTCTTAGGGTCTTATGGATATACCAAATCTTCTCAAACTGCTTATGAAATATAGCCATGGGTGTGTCTTCTTTGCAATTGCATCAAAACTTTGTGCCTGGGATATATCTTCAGAGATACCTTTACACCCAAGAACTTTAAACTGTTCACCCTGTCCACTGTTGACCCCTCGATGAGGATAGGATTATACAGATGGGTGCTCACTGGAGTGGATGTATTGGGCTGAATGGCCTGTATGTCTAAGTGACTCAAGGTGAAAGAATTTTTGTTTTAACAAAGATCAGTGTATCTTTGGAATCCTGTAACCAAGAAAATAGTAGATCTTGGACATTGTCTATATTTAAAACTGAGAGAAACAGATTTTTGGTTGCTAAGGGAATCAAGCAGATGAGGGTTTAGTGGAGGAAAATATCACTGACGTAAAGTGTCAGCCATGATTTTAAGGAATGTCAGGGCCTCAAAGACGGGATGAATACGTCAGTCCTATTTCTTTTGTAATATTCACAATTGATGTAATATTTACCTTTCAGGAGAAACAGATTTTCCATTCGTGGCACTTTCCCATTCTTGTTTTATTTTTAACATTCTGACTAGTAAAGACAGAAATAATGTTTAATTTTGCTGGTCGCTAATTCAAAGTCATTCCTCTCTTTGAAGACTTGACTCCTACGACCTTTTCATTTATTCTCGCATTATTTCTCATTGCACCTTTGAAGTAAATTAATTAGCTTCAGCCGTCCTGCTTGCAGCTGCTGGCATAACAGTTTTAATCCATTCTCTTCTGTCAAGTGATTATATTCTGCCACTTTGCTCTTTCCTTGTCACTAAAATTCGTCAAGATTGTCTTAATCGTTATTTTATAATTGGAATAAGTATGACTGCAGAGTGATCCTTAACCTCAGTCAACAAATCATTGCTTCCCTTCTGCACAGTCAAACCGTCACCTTTCAAAAGGGTCAGCAAATATCTACCTTCCTCTTAGTCTTTCCTCATAATAGTTTTGTGTAGTCTTTGCTGAACTCATGTTCCCCAATCTTGAACACATAATGATCAAATGCTGTCCATTTTATTTACCAAGTGAATTCTCCTCCACAATCCTGACCACAAACTACAGACTAGCGGCTGACTATAATCAAATGCTTGAGATACTGCATGATGCATCTCCATACAAGAAACTGTCCATCCCGGCACCTTGCAAATCATAGTTGGAGATTTCAACCTGGCTTGTTTGAATGAAACCCTGCCCAATTACCTTCAGCATATAACCTGTAGCATTGGAGGTCTCAACACAATAGACCATTGTTATACTAAGATAAAGGATGCCTACTGTTCTGTGCCCAGACCGCATTTCTGTAAACCTGAACAATTGGCTGCCTGTCTCCTACTCGTAAGACAAGGGAACATGAACTAATCCTCACAGAGGGATCAGAAGTGGGGAGAGTGAGCAATTTCACATTCCAGGTGTCAATATCTCTGAGGACCTAAAGAGGTCCTGACATATTGTTGCCCCTATAAAGAAGGCTAGACAGCAGCTATATTTCATTAGGAGCTTGAGGAGATTTGGTTGTTACCTAAAACACTCAAAAACTTCCACAGATGTATCATGGAGCAAATTCAGGTTTTGCTCCATCACTGTCTGGTATGGGGGGGAGGGGGCTACTGCACAGGATCGAAGTAAGCTGCAGAAAGTCAGCTCCATCACGGGTACTAGCCTCCATGTTATTCAAGACATTCAAGGAGCAGTGCCTCAGAAAGGCAATATCCATCATTAAGGGCCCCCCGCACCCAGAACGTGCTCTCTTCTCATTGTTACCATCAGGAAGGAGGTGGAGAAGCCTGAAGGCTCAGAGAATGGATTAAACCTGTTATGCTAACGGCTGCAAGCAGGACAGCTGAAGCTAATTAATTCAGTGATTCAGGAATAGCTTCTTCCCTTCTGCCATTTGGTTTCTAAATGGACATTGAACCCATGAACACTACCTCATTTTTTTTATTTAATTTCTGTTATTGCACTATTTATTTTACCTGTTTAGTGAATATATAACTGTAGTTCAGTGTTTTTCCATATTTATCATGAAATAGCTTACTCTCTCCAGTTTTGATCCCCCTATGGGGATTGGTTCATGTTCCCTCCACTTACCCTTTCTGAAGTCCACAACCAGCGCTTTGGTCTTAGTGACATTGAGTGCAAGGTTGTTCCTTCAATGCCACTCAACTAGCTGGTATATCTCACTCCTGTACACCCTCTCAGCTCCATCTAAGCATCACCAGCAAATTTATAGATAGCATTTGAGCAATGCAAAGCCACACAGTCATGGGTGTAGAGCGGTGGGCTAAGCACACATCCCCAAAGTACACACAGGCAGAGGCTAAAGAGCAAAGTTCCAGAGATTAGGACAACAAAGGACGGTCACTGGAGACAGAGGAGTGACTAAAGGATTGCTTCGTGTCAATGGACAGAGCCATGTTCCAGGACTCACCTGTGGATCTGAATGAATACACCATGGTTGCCATGGACTTATTGAAACAGTTGTAGATGAGGGTGTTCCACAAAATCATTTATTGTTTTCCCCAATCAGAATGGCTGGATGAATCATGTGTCCACAATCTGCTGAAAGCCAGATCAGAGGCATTCAAATCTGGTAGCCAAGAAAGGTACAAGAGGACAAGATACGATCCCCAGAAAGCCAACTCACGGGCAAAGTGGCAATTCAGGGCTAAACTTGAACCGATGAAAGATGCTCGACAGTTGCAGCAGGGATTGAATACCATCACCGCTTTTAAAGTTGAATCAAGTGACACAGACAAAAACAGGTCTTTGCTTCCAGTTGAGCTCATTGCCTCTTGCTTTGAGCATGGAGGACCCATCACAAACTATCACAGCCCCAGATGATCCTATGATTTCAGTCTCTGAGGCTGATGTGTGAGCAGCCTTCAGGAGGCTGAACCAAGGAAAAGCATCCAGTCCAGACAGGGACCTGTCGAAATACTAAAGACCTGTGCCATTCATCTGGCTGGAAAGTACACTGAGATCTTTAACCTCTCGCTTCAGCAGTCTGAGGTACATTGAGTTCACAGCAGGGTTTTATTATCAAACTATGTTTATGTTATACAACCTTGATACAACAAGAAACCTGAAGGAACCCGTTTTAAAAAAAAGACCGACATCCAATGTGCAGAGAGACAAAAAAAAAATCCAGATCTACTCAAATCATGTAAACAATAAAGCAAGCGTGAGCATTCAGAATGAAATTGAGTCCATAAACCTGAAGCTGAGAGCAGCCGGAGTGGGGCTACAGCTTCTGTCTCAGTCCATCACACAGAGGCAAATCACCACAAAGCTCACAGTTACCAAGTCCGCAGTAACATAGCCTCAGTACTGAGGAGAACCACTCGACCTTCTTGCATTTTCAGTCAATCCGGACTGGTGTTTAAATTGTCCAAGCATTGGGTCATCCCCAAAACTCAGACCCAAGCCCCAGCCACGCTGTATCGACATACTCTAGGCCACTTCCGGTTCATACTTGACCTTTCCAAATTGGTGCAGTGCCTCGATGGATCAAACATCGGTCATGGTTTAGGTGATGGGCTCTGAAACAACTCTGCTCGCTCCCGTTACATCTCTGATTCTGACTCCAGATATATTTCCTCCTGGAACATACCTCAACTTCACTCTGGCTCTGTCTCTCACTTGAATGCCTTGACCCTCGGATTGGCAGGCTTCAATTATACTGATGTCTTAGAAGAATGTGGTCACCTGCCTCAATCACTATCGTCTAGTAGCACTTACATCCACAGTGATGAAGTGTTTTGAGATGTTGGTGATGAAACATATAAACTCCTGCCTGAGAAGTGACTTGGATCCATTCCAATTTCCCTACTGGAGCAACAGGTCCACAGCAGATGCCATCTCATTGGCTCTTCACTCATCTCTGGAACATCTGGACAGTGAAGTTGCATACATCAGAATGCTCTTTATCGACAACAGCTCAGCATTCAATAATATTATCCCCTCAAAACTAATCAATAAGCCCCAAGACCTTGGCCTCAATACCTCCTTGTGCAACTGTATCCTCAATTTTCTCGCTTGCAGGCCCCGCTGGTCAGACTGCTAACAACATCTCCTCCACAATCACCATCAGCACAGGTGCACCACAAGGCTGTGTGCTTATCCACTTTCTCTATTTGCTTTACACCTAAGACTGTGTAACTAAGCATAAGTTCAACACCATTTCCAGGTTTGCTGATGACACCACTGCTGTGGGCCAAATCAAATGTGGTGATGTATCAGCTCATAGGTAGGATTGAAAATCTGGCCGAGTGGTGCCATAACAACAACCCATTACTCAATGTCACCAAGACCAAGAGTGGATTATTAACTTCGGGAGGAGTAAAGCAGAGGGCCATGAGCAAGTTCTCATCAGAGGTTCAGAGGTGGAGAAGGTCAACAACTTTAAACCTGTTGGTGTAATTATTTCGGAGGATTTAATTTGGAGGCTTGCCCTAGGCCCAGCTTGTAAGTGTAATTATGAAGAAAACACCGCAATGCCTCTACTTCCTTTGGAGTTTCTGAAGATTTGGCATGATATCTAATACTTTGACAGACTTCTGTCAGTGTGCAGTGGAGAGGATATCGACTGGCTGAATCACAGCCTGGTATGGAAACACCAATGCCCTTGAAGAGAAAATCCTACAAAAGCGGATTTGGAACAACCCTTCATGGGTAGTGCCCTCCCTTCCACTGAGCACATCTACAAGAAACATTGTCTCAGGAAAGATTCCATCAGGAACTTCCGACACCCAGAACATGTCCTCTTCTTGCTACTGCCATCAGGAATAAGGTACAGGAGCCTCAGAGCTCACACTACTAGGTTCAGTAGTGCTATCACCCTCAACCATCAGGCTCTTGAACCAAAGGGGATAACTTGCACACAACTTCACTCGCCTCATTATTGAAAAGCTCCCACAACCAATGGACTCATTTCCAAGGACTCTTCATCTCATGTTCCTGATATTTATTGTTCATTTATTTAATATTATTGATTCTTTAAGGTTGCTATAGACAGTTTGGTAATGGGAACAAGATCCCACTACCTATAAAATGTCCTCAACGGAGTGTGCCTCAAATAGCCTCTGACAACCAAGTCCAACTCCTGGCATTCATGTGTGGCCAGGAGAAGGGGCAAAGGCAGGTTAAACCAGTCATTTCAGTCAGATGCTGCTCATCAGCCACGGCTGGCAACACTTGTAGGAGGAGGAAGACTCTGATCTCAAATCTCCGCTGCCTTGTGACTATATCCACTCATGGGGAAGGCTTCAGGAGTAAACCCTGAAAGAAAAATCCGGAGCTGGAGTCCCGAAGGCAGTCCTAAGCTGACTGGCAACTCCTGCGATGCTGCTAATACTAAACTGTATCGGTCTCTCTTGTTCCTTTGGGTTCATTGGATGCGTGGAGAGAGGGAGCTTGCTCTCCATATTGTACTGCCCTGGCTTGCATATCTAGACAGCTAGGATGCAACATCCATGGTCGACTCTGACCAACGGAGGTCTCACTCACATTCCTCACTCATTTGTTATTATTATTTATTTTGATTTGTATTTGCACAGTTTGTTGTCTTTTGCACACTGGCTAAATGGCACAGTTGGTGTGGTCTTTTGTTGATACTGCTTTTAGTTATTATTCTGTGGATTTATTGAGTATGCCTGCAAGAAACTGTATCTCATGGTTGTATACAGCGACATATATGTACTTTGATAATAAATGTACTTTGAACTTTAAAAACTGCATAATAATTTGTTCCACCTTTGCTTAATTTACTTGCTGCACCCTGTCAACAACTGAATTTAACTTTCAATGATTTATTTATATTCAATTAATTTTTCATATTTCTGATTTATCTTTTAATCTGAGAAAATAACAGATTGTTTTAATTTCCTAGTGTTTAAACTAAATTAACCTCACCTCTACTTAATATATTGCCTCCCAATACAAGCTCTCGCAGAGCCTGTATATCTATTTTATTATATTTTTAATTTCACTAACTTTTAACTGCTGGTAAAACAAGCAAAAGATAATATTCCAAACATTAATTCTTTCTGAATCCTTGTTACCAAGTTTACATTCTTTTTCTATTATTTAGCCAATTCAACCCCAATTTTTGTCTTCCTTTTGTGTTCCCTACTTCTTTCTCTTTCTTTTCAAATCTTTTTATTAATTTTAAGAAAAACATAAGTAAAATATAAGTACAAAACATTTGAGAGTACACAATTAATAGATTAATTAACAATCAGATATGTATTAATCAATATATAAAGTCTCCCAAACTCATAGTATTAATGTAAAGGAATTAAGAAAAAAAAGAAAAAGGAGAAAAAGAACCCCCCCAAAAAAAAACTAAAAGAATTAAAAAAAACAACTAATAAAAAAAAACTAACCAACATGGGCAATCGCATAATGTTAAATACATACAGTAGTGCCGATGACTCCGAACCTCCATCCACACAATTCATGATAGTAACAATAAGGTTCAGGATCAGACCATTTACCGTAGATTCCGGACTACAGAGCGCACCTGATTAAAAGCCGCTGGCTCTAATTTTAGAAATAAAATCAATTTTTTAATTGTAAAGGCCGCACCGGATTTTAGGCCACACCGGATTTTCGGCCGCAGGTGTCCCACGTTGTAATATGAGATATTTACACAGAAAGATATTACACGTGAGGATTTTTTTAACTTTTAATTAAATCCATATGGTAACAAAAACAAATACATATTGCAAATGCTTTTTTTCGAACCGTGCCCGTACGCGGCTACTTTTAAATATACGTTGCGTATACTTCTTTACTGAACAACATTCCAATATCTCCTAACGACTGGTAAAAAAATATATATATTGCAGCCTACCAGGAAAAGTTATTGATCACCTTTAACTTAAAAGCAGCGTTCGCTCAGATCCAAAGCCGCTCGCGTAATGCGCTCCCCCCCCTTTCCGTTTATCGCAAACGGCATTTAAAAGCAGCATTCGCTCAGATCCAAAGCCGCTCGCGTAATGCGCTCCCCCCCTCCTTTCCGTTTATCGCAAACTGGCATTTTCCCACAAGACACCGCGAAACCGGGTGTGACGTCATAGCATCCCGCGATGTAGTACAGAAAACAAATATACCGTAGTTAAAACTCTTCTAACTTTAACTAGAAAATGAATTACTAAGCGAAAATATTATAAACTAAGTAGGCAGCACAATGCTTCGAGTGTTTTCCATGTTGATGAGGGTGAGTACAAATGACTGATTTACAATAATTTAATTGTGAAAGTGCGCTTGATTTATCGTACAATTTCATTGGACCTCT
Source organism: Hemitrygon akajei (assembly GCF_048418815.1). Classification (NCBI taxonomy): domain Eukaryota; kingdom Metazoa; phylum Chordata; class Chondrichthyes; order Myliobatiformes; family Dasyatidae; genus Hemitrygon; species Hemitrygon akajei. Next base: position 30,367,751 of record NC_133129.1, read on the forward strand.
GTGAACTACTCATCAATTTTATTGGTCTACTGTTATGAGGCAAAATGTTTACGAGGCAGCATGAAAAAAAACCATGCATTAGCCGCTTCGGATTATAGGCCGCAAAGTTCAAAGCTGTTCAAAATGTGGGAAAAAAGTAGCGGCTTAAAATCCGGAATCTACGGTAATTCATATGAAAATGTTGAATAAATGGTCTCCAAGTTTCCTCAAATTTAACTGAAGAATCAAAAACCACACTTCTAATTTTTTCTAAACTCAAACAGGAAATAGTTTGAGAAAACCACTGAAATACAGTTGGAGGGTTAATTTCTTTCCAATTCAGTAAAATAGATCTTCTAGCCATTAGTGTAACAAATGCAATCATTCGTTGGGATGAAGCGGATAAACGCTTATTATCTATCATTGGTAGACCAAAAATTGCGGTAAAAGGATGTGGTTGGAGATTAATATTTAAAACTCTTGAAATAATATTAAAAATATCTTTCCAATAGTTTTGTAAACAAGGACAAGACCAAAACATATGAGTCAATGAAGCAACATCAGAATGACATCTATCACAGGTTGGATTAACGTAAGAATAAAATCGAGCAAGTTTATCTTTAGACATGTGAGCTCTATGTACAACCTTAAATTGTATTAGAGCATGTTTAGCACAGATAGAGGATGAGTTTACCATCCCTACTTCTATTTCTTTTTCTGTTAGCAAGTATTTTCTTAACTTTTGTTTCAAATCAACCTTAATTGCATGCATTCAATGCTTGAAATTGATATATGATCATTACAGCGGTGGATTTAATCCATTATACTTCTTAATTATTTGAGGAAAGCAATTAGTTTATATTGCAAGCTTTTTTTGCAACAATAACAAGCAAAAGCATATTCAGTGTTGAGAAACTATTTTTTGAGAACAACTGAGTGAAGCATAAGCACAAGCAGGATTTAATGACTTCAAATTGACAGGGTCTACTTTGGAGGCTTTGTCATTGTCACTTTTGTTTTATTTTCTTGTTCCCTGCACATCATTGGAAATGGTGACATACTGCCATTCCATGATTACTGTATTATCTCCAAGGACATCTTAAGTGCACCTTCTAAGAAACAGCAAACATCAGGCCATGAGAACAGCATTTGGTTCTCTCAAATGTGATCAAGTCCTTCTGCGGTTTCCGTGTGTTTCAAACTCCAGGAACATTTTAATAAAAGCTCTATTTATTCAACTGTTAAAAACAAGAACATAGGACTGTAAGTCATAGAGCATAATTAGGCCATTCTGCTAATCGAGTCTGCTCTACCATTCGATCAAAGATGATTTATTTTCCTCTTAATCCTTTTCTCCTACCTTCTCCCCATAACCTTTGATGTACATACTAATCAAAAACTTATCAACCTCCGCTTTAAATATACTCAGTGACTTGGCCTCCACAGCCGTCCGTGGCAATTATCTGGCTAAAGAAGTTCCTCCTCATTTCTGTTCTAAAGGGATGTCCTTCTATTCTGAGGCTGTGCCATCTGGTACTAGACATGCCCACTTTTGGAAACAGCCTCTCCACATCCACTCTATCTAGGCCTTTCAATATTTGGCAGGAACCAATGAGATCCCCCTCATTTTTCTAAACTCCAGTGAATACATGCCCAGAGCCATCAAATGCCTGTGATACATTAACCTTTTCATTCCTGGGATCAACCCCTTAAACCTCCTCCTGACTGGCTCCAATGCTAGTGTGGTGAACTACATATACCTGTCTGGACTGCTCCTGTGGCTCCTCCCACAGACCCCTGCTGACTGCTTCTGTGGCTCCTCCCACAGACCCCTGTATAAAGGCGATTGAGGCCTGATGCCCGGCCTCATTCTCCAGGATGTAGTGTTGTTCATTCTTCCAGTCAATAAAAGCCGATACCTCGTTTCTTACGTCTCAGAGTGAGTTATTGATGGTGCATCAGCTAGTACACTTTCTCAGATCACACTTCGTCTCAGCCCAAAACATCGACTGCATTCTTTTCCATAGATGCTGCCTGGCCTGCTGAGTTCCTCCAGTATTTTGTGTGTGTCACACTATTTCAAATATGGTTGACAAATACCTTATAAAGCCTCAGCATTACATCTTTCCTTTTCTATTCTAGTCATCTCAAAATGAATGCTAACTTTCCGTTCTTAAAGACTGGAGTGACATTTGCAATTCCCCTATCATCCAGAACCTTTCTAAAAACTAGAACTTCTTGAATGATCACTACTAATATCTCTGGAATCTCATCAGTTACATCTTTCCGAACCCTGGGTTGTAGTCCTTCTGGTCCAGATAAACTACCTACCTTCTGACCTTTCAGCTTCCGAAACACCTTCTTCTTAGCAATAGTGACTACACTCACTTCTGCCCCGATACTCTTGAATTTCTGAGAGTAAACAAAAGCAGAGCCTTTTGAACAACAAATTTTTTCAAAAATTATTTATTTTATGGAGTACCTTTGGTACTCCATAAAAACGATCTCCTGTAACTTCAGTGCAATACAGATGTTAAACACAAACATGCTCAAACTTAATGACTGCGGAACATAAGAGGCAGGGATTGGTTTTTACATTTGATTCTCAACAGGTTCACATTTATATTAAATAAATGCAACATTCTGCTGCTATTTTCTGTTTAGGTCTCCTTCAAAATTTGCAACTAAACAGAAAAAAAGTTCACATAAAATTAGTGTTAAATTTAGGAAGATATGAAATGTTATTAAATATGAAGGGATATGCTTAATAATGGTCTGGTCTTGTAATGCAGAGCCTTTTGAAAACCTTTTGTCAGATTATTCAGCAATATCTGATAGGGTGCCACCGTAGCATAGCAATCAGCACAACGCTGTTACAACTCGCTGCATCGGAGTTTGGAGATCAGTTCTGATGCCGTCTCTAACAATTTTGTAAGTGCTCCCTGTGAGCATGTAGATTTCCTCTGGGTGCTCTAGTTTCCTCCCACTGTCCAAAGACATACCGGTTAGTAGGTTAATTGGTCATTGCAAATCGTCCTGTGATTACGCTAGTAATAGGTGTGTTTATGGGCGGTGCGGTTCATTGGGGTGGAAGGGTCTGTTCTGCACTGTATCTCTAAATAAGCAAATAAATAATATTTTATGAAGTATATAACATCCTGAGAAAGGTATCACTGCCAACGTAATGGACTTTCTGTAGAGGCAGTGGTTGAATTATGGTTAGAGATAACAGGTGCTTTAGAACGTGAGTGAGGTCCTTTGTTCAGCGAGAGATGAAGAGAGCAGATACTGGAGAGAAATGGTCATAGGATTTGACCCGGTGGGGGACCGTGATTTGATGGAGCAAGGTGCTGAAATCGTCTGATGATCAGTGAGTATGAATTTTCGAGGAGCTGAGCTCCAACTTGTGCATATTAGACTGTTTAATTATAATGGGCTCTTTGTTTTTTTCTTTCTTTTCCTTACTAACGCTTCAGTTAAGATTCATAAATATAATTCCTTTAGTCGTATGCAGTGTGCTGTCTGTAATTTCTTGGCACTGAGCTGTAACAGGGTAGTAAGTTACACAGCATCCACACACACTGGGGTTTGGGGTGGGAGAGGGCTTGGCCAGACTGGAGTGTGTATTCCCTAGACTTATGCAGCTCAGGGAAACCAACGAGGTTTCAAGTAAAACATATGTCAACTTGTCTTTCAAGTTCCTTATGTTTTACCCCTCTTGTGTAGTTATTGTCTAAAAGATAGGCAGATGAACCATATAGTCAGATCTGCTTGTCCAATAGAATCAAATGAATTTCAACCAAAGTTATGAACAATGTTTCCCTTGTCTGTAATTGTAACTCATTGTTCTTCCTCATCTCCTCAAGGGCTTTACAGTCTCTCGCACTGCTGATAACATCATTTCATCTTTGATAGCATCCCTTTGTTATCCATTTCAATAGGATGCTCTTGTTTGATTCATAGCTATAGTACTTCTCATAATGCCTTCTCTACCCTGACCGTTTTTCACATGATTACTTCACGAATGAAGCAAGATTTATCTATGATCCCTTTCTCTTGGCATTCCTTTTGTTATTATCTGAAGATCCATACACTGGTATGTACAGACTCAGCCTTTTCATCAAGCCACACAATAATTTTTACCAGGAAGCTGACAGAAGAGACTGCAGATGCTGGAATCTGAAGCAACTCACAAAATGTGGAGGAAATTAGCAGGACAGGCAGTGTCTATGGAGGAAGATAGGTTAACGAGGTAGTGTTTATGGACCATTCAGAAATCTGGTGGGAAGAAGCTGCTTTTGAACATTTGAATGTGGGTCATCAGGCTCCGGTATCTCTGCCCTGATGTCAGTAACAAGATGAGGGCCTGTCCTAGATTGTCAGGGCATTAGTGATGGATGTCAGCTTCTTGAGATATTGCCTCATTAAGATATCCTTGATTTTAGGAGGGTTGTTCCTTGATATAGCTGGCTGAGTCTACAAACCATTGCTGCCTCTTGTGATTTGTGCATTGGAACCTCCATACCAGTCTGTGATGCAACCTATCAGAAAGCTCTCCACTCTGCATCTATAGAAATCTACGTGAGTCTTTGGTGATATTCCAAATCTCCTCATACTCTTAAAACAGTGGCTGTCTGCATTCTTCATAGTTGCATCAATGCATTCGGTCCAAGGTAGATTCTCCAAGATGTTGATACCCAAGAACTTGAAGTTTTTCAATTTTCCCATCACTGACCCAACAATGAGGATTGGTGTATGGTCTTCTCCACTTCCCATTCTTTGAATAACTCCAGGTAATTGTGCAAAGGACAGACCATAAATCTTTTCTCATGAAGGATAAATCTTTCCCAGAGAGAAATCCCTTCCTCATATTTAAAATATTTAAAATAGAGTCACAGAGTCGTAGAAAAGTACAGCACAGAAACAGGCCTTTTGGCCTATCTACTTCATGCTGAAACATTTAAGCTACCTACTCCCATTGACCTACTCTAGGACCATAGCTCTCCATACTCCTTCCATTCATGTACCTATCCAAACTTCTCAGAAGCATTGAAATTGAGCTGGCATGCACCACTTGCGCTAGCAACTCATTCCACATGCTTACGACCCTCTGAGTGAAGAAGTTTCCCCTCATGTTCCCCTTAAATATTTCACCTTCTACCCTTAACCCATGACCTCTAGTTGTATTCCTACCCAACCTCAGTGGGAAAGCTCTATCTATACCCCTCATAATTTTGTATACCTCTATCAAAAGAGGATGAGAATATAGGATGAGAAATCTCTTCACTTGCAGGTAAAAGGGTCAATTTTCTCTGTTTCAGGGTTTGATCTGAAAGATAGTGTCTTCTGCAGTTCCTTTGTACTAATTATGGAAGTTTGCAAACCTCAGGGATTACTGTACAGCCACCAGGAAGACAAGCTATTCCAGGGTGAATAAAAACCTATAGGTTCGAACAATATTAAACAAAATTATTCAAAAAGTTTAATCTTGAAAAACAACTGACATCATTTATTTAAGAAATGACTTAGATGGAGCTGTTTGTCTAAAGCCGAAACAGACTGTTTATAAAATAATAAATACATGTTTTAAACTCTATCCATTGTCCTTTCCTTGTGGTCTAGGTGGAGGGGAGGAGACATACTGGGGAGCAATTTAATGATATTGTCATACTTCAATCAGATAGTTCTGTGGAGAACAGAAAAGAGAGAAACTAGTGTTTGCACTCTCCATTCTATTTTTGCATCAAAGTTCCACTGAATGTAGTTCAAAACTAATATCATGATAAAATTAGATTAGATTAGATTAGCTTTATTTGTCACATGTACATGGTGCGTATGTATGAGGTATCCAAGGAAGGATAGCACCTCTGGTGGTGGGCTTGTTCTGCTCTGCCCAGGGGCAGCTCATCCACTTTTGGTCCCCACCCACCACCCAGCTCTCACCTGTGGCACCAAGTAACTGTTTATACATGACAGTGGCCACACCCCTGGTACACTACTTTGGTAGGCAGGCTAAACCAGCTGAGGGTAGCTGAAAACCTCCAACCCTGGTGAGAAAGGAATATGCCTGCAAAGAGTTGGCTTGTTACCAAGTCAGCATTGCTGCCCCTAGTCAAACCAGACTGGCAGAAGAAGTCCAGCACTGAATTCAAAGGTGGCTATATCAAGTCATTGAGTGAAGACTGAATCCATTGTATAGGACTCACATTCAAAACCTTACTCCGGCACCATTACTGGTCTTTCCAATCAGCATTAACGAGCAACTGATGAAACTTTGATTTCCTCTCAACCTACCTCATCACATCACAGTCATCAGTGCCTAAGCATCCACTGTGACCTGCAGGAGGTCAAGGAAAACTTCAGTCGACAACTCGATCTAATTTTGAAACCGACACCTCCAGGAGACAAACAGCTTCTGGTTGGCAACTTTAACTCGCGAGTTGGAAAGAACTTCAGAAACTGGGAAGGGGTGCTGGGTCCACAAGGTATGGGCAAAATGAACAATAACTGTCTGCTGTTTTTAAGCCTCTGTGCTGCAAACAATCTGACTATCACCAACACCCACTCTGTTCAGGCAAGCTGACAAATGTAAGATGCATCCGAGACCCAAACAGTGGATGACAAGTTGACATTACATGGCCTCCTCACAGGAATCCCCACACAGAAATGGAAGGCCCTGGTAACAGAGTCGGTCACATCGCTTTGGGGTTTAGAAAGTAGAACCACCAAGGCTGGTTTGATGAAGATGATGAGATCTTGCAAAAAAAAAACCAGAAAGCATTTATTCCAAGGCATAATGACTCGTCCTGTATTTTGAAATGCGATCAGTTTAAGCACCTCCAGAGACAAGCACAGAGCGCACAGTGCAGGAGACACGAATCTACACAGGCCCCCAAGAGACAGGTGGTGACCTTGTAAGAGGTTCAAGGACTGTGCGAAAGCCAACCTCGTGCATGTTGACATTGCAGTGAAGCTGCCTGTGCGGAGTGCTCAGGCCTGGACTGGAAGGTCTTCAACAACTTCGAGAATAGTCGCCGTGCAGGTGTGGTTGCTACTGCTCGTGAAAAATGGCCACATCAGTTGCTCCAACAGCGGCCGTTGGTTTACCTGCCCTTACTGTCAACACTCATGCCTTTCTAGAATTGGACTGCAGAGTCACAATTGATGAGCTGCACAGACGAATGTCATTGTCGGAAACGACAGCCAACCAACACACATTGAAACATCCAAACATACAGTGAAACGTGCCGACGACTAGCACAGTCAGTGGATGTGCTGGGGGCAGCCTGTAGCTGTCACCATAATTCCAGCGCCAACCTAGTGCGCCTGTAATTGATTAACCCTTACCTGCATATTGTTGGAACATGGGAGGAAACTGGAACAGCTGGAGGAAACCCATTACCTACCATTTAACAACATATCAGACCTCAAGCACTTGGAAGATATTTAAAGGAATCAATAAAGTTTAAATAAATACAGATGCTGGAAATCTTGAACAACCCTCATGATAAAAAAAGATGAAGGAACTCAACAAGTCAGGCAGCATCTAAAAAGGAGAATAAACAGTCAGGCCAAGACCCTTCATCAGTTTAAAATATCGATTGCTTGTTCCCCTTAGATGTTGCCTGATGTTCTGAGTTCCTCCAGCATTTTTGTATGTGTTGCTCAATAAAATTTAAGTATTTGACAACCATTTCTATGAAGATTTTTTTTATTTGCATTGCCTATTGATGTTCGATATAGTCATAGACTACTACCATAGAGAAACAGGTCCTTCAACTCATCTAGTCCATGCCGCACTATTAATCTGCCTAGTCCTAGTGACCTGCACCTGGACCACAGCCCTCCAGACCCACCCATCGATGTACTTATGCACACTTCTCTTCAATGTTGAAATCCAACCCGTAAGTTGTTTATGAGTGGACATACGTCTCTACCAAAGGAGGTCTAAGGTGTTCCTTCCCTCTGCTAGACTGCAGGTCACCCTTGGGCAAGGTGTAGCACCTGCTCAGACTCCCGATCAGGGTCACGTGAAGCCATGGGAGCAGGTGGTGGATGGTCGTACGAGCAGCTGATGCATATCACAAGTCCTGGTTATGCGGGCACCAATGACAGGTAGACAATCTCTGAAGAGTATTGATAAAAGTGCTGTATCGGCAAGCTGCGGTGCGGGAGGTTCATGGCAAGAAGAGCTTTTCTTCCTTCTACCATCTGCGTGAGATGATGGGCTGTTGGGACTTTGAGACTTTCTTTTAAACCATGCATGGACTGCTCTTTATCAGATTACGGTATTGCTTTGCTCCGTTGAAACTATGTGTTATAATTATGTGGTCTTTGTCAGTTAGTCTTTTATCAATTACGGTATTGTCTGCACTGTTAAAACTATATGTTAACTATAACTATATGTAACTATATGGTTTTGTGTATGTCTTTTAGCTTTAGATTTGTCTGATGGGTTTGTAGTTCCTTACTGGGGAACGTGCTAAGACGGTAGCGTGATATTGATACGCAGCAGCCTCTCTGGATTCTGGATTGGGGATTACCAAACGTTCTGTGGTTTTTCTTGTGTGGTCTGTTTTGTGCTTTTTCGTGATATCATTCCGGAAAGCGTTGTCTCATTTTTTAACTGCATTGTATTTGTGGTTTATAAATGACAATAAACTGAATCTGAATCTGAATCTGAATGGCTCGGGTCACCCATCTTGTAACAATACTGCCCAGAAAAGGGCAATGGCAAACCACTTCTGTAGAAAAATTTGCCAAGAACAATCATGGTCATGAGACCATGATCACCAACGTCACACAATGATGATGATGATGAATCCTTTCCCTCTGCATTTTACTTCCTTTCCTCCTTCTTCACATCAGCGTCCCCTATCAGAAGCAACATGATTGGCATCCTTCATTCTCTGCTACCTTGTTCCTTGAAATACTTTGATAGATATGCCTGCAAGGCAGCGTTGCTTTTTGTCCATTTAACTTTGACCCATAAGACTTAATTACTTCATAGCAAGTGTTTATTTGACCTCTGGCTATTACAGTAACATTTCAGTACATTGTACACAACTCAAAGCTTAAGTTACTTTTGATGGATTTTAGGATGCCATGTTCCAATTCTTTCTGTCGCTGGCAGCTAAGGCTGTGTGAAGCTGATAAAAATGATTGAATAAAGTTCATCATTTCATGAGAAGATTAACACGGAAATCACACCGTTATGGATCGGATCATTTGGGTTCGATATTTTGATGCTGAGTTTTGTGACTTCTTTATAGATTCATTTGCCACTTTCTTAGGTACTCTACCTAATGAAATGGCCACTGAATGTACGTTTGTTGTCTCCTGATGTTGTAACCTATCTACTTCAGGGTTCGATGTGTTGCACATTCAGAGCTGCTCTTCTGCACACCACTGTCATAATGTGTGGTTATTTCAGTTACTGTCACCTTCCTGTCGGCTTGAACCAGTCTGGCCATCCTCCTCTGAGCTCCTCTGCCTAACAAGGCATTTCCACCCACAGAACGGCCACTCACTGGATTTTTTGTTTGTTTGTTTTTTTTGCACTGATGTGCATGAAAATCCCAGGAGATCAGCACTTCCTGAGAACCACCCTGTCTGGCACCATTCCACGGTCGCATTGCTTCTCCAGTCTGATGTTTGGTCTGAACATGATGACGATGCCTGCATGCTTTTACGCATTGAGCTTCTGCCACATGACCGGCTGACTAGATATTTGAATCAATGAGCAGGCGTACAGGTCTATGTATCAAAGCGGCCTGAGTGTTAGTCAACATTTATCAGTAGAGCTGATCCAAAAAAAGAATTTGGTTCCATTTAAACTATTCCTACCAATAGTTTGCTAATGGAATTCCTGCTTACTTTGCAGGGTGGATGTTAACACTTTGAATACAAACTGAATGCTGCACCTATTGTGAACTTTATAGTAGGTCTCAACATTAAAAGTAGATGCCATTCTGAGCAGCTGGTGAAACCAAATCTCTGCAGACTCTTGAGGAAGTAGAGGTGCTGTCATGCTTTCCTTTGCAATTATATTTATATGATGGGTCCAGGTTTGGTTCCTTGAGATAGAGACACCCAGGAATTTAATTTATTGACCCTCTCCAACTTTGATCCTCCAATGATTACTCTGGTTTCACTCTTCTGAAGTCTACAATTAGTTTTTTGGCCTTGCTGACACTGAGAGAGAGATTGTTATTTTAACACCACTCAGCCAATTTTTCAATCTGCCTCCTGTATGCTGATTAATCACCACCTTTGATACGGCCCACAACAGTTGCGTCATCTGCAAACTTGACTATGGTGTTGGAGCTGTGCTTAGCTACACAGTCATAGGTGTAAAGTGAGTAGAGCAAGGGGCTAAACACACATCAGTGTGGTGCACCCGTGCTGATGGAGATTGCGGAGATGTTTTTGTCAATCCAAACTGACTAGGGTCTGCAAATGAGGAAATCCAGGATACAATTTCACAAGAGGGTATTGAGGCCCAGGTCTTGGAGTTTACTGAATTAGTTTAGAGGGGATGATGTTATTAAATGCTGAGCTGTAATCGATAAAGAGCATCCTGATGGAATTGGTGCTGTGATTAGCCACACAGACATAGGTGTAAAGTGAGTGGAGCGGGGGCTAAGCAACTTAATTAGATCAAGGTAGCACAAAGTGAAAATCAATAATAGAATGCAGAATATGGTGTTAGAATTACAGTTACAAAGAAAGTGCAGTGCAGGTAGAGAACAATGTGAAGACCTTTGTGAAGATTGTGAGGTCAAATGAACAAGATCCTGGAGGGTTTAGAATGGGTAAATAGAAGGAAGCTTTTCCAATTAGTGGATGATCCAAAGACCAAGAGTTTAAAAGTCAACCTTGGAGAAGTGAGACATCTATCATTAAAGTCTCTAGGAAAAGCCTCCTTCTCGTTACGATCATAAGGGAGGATGTACAGGAGACTGAAGACCCAATCTCAATATTTTTGTAAAGCTTCTTCCCCTCTGCCATTAGACTTCTGAATGGTCTATAAACCCATGACTACTACCTCTTTTGTGCAATTTTAATTTTTTTTACTGTAACTTGCACTCAATGGCCTGGTAAATAAAGTTATTATAATAAATAATAAATCCTAATAAATACTTTTATTACCTAATAAAATGGCCACTGAGAGTATACTAATTCGTTAATGCCTGCACCGCACTGCTGTTACAAAACAACAGATTTCATGACTTGTATCAGTGACAATAAATTTGGTTCAGATTTTAATTCTGCTTCTGAAGTGAGGGAAGCTCTTTACTTGGAGGCTTGTTACAACCTGATATTCAAGGGCTGCGGGAGGTGAGTGAAGCAAAATTAGTCAATTCATAAAGGAATTGGATCGGTGCTTGTGAGAGAACATTTTTTCTCAGAGCTGGAAGGGAAAGAGCAGGGGAGTAGGACTGATGGGGATGTTGTACTAACAGCCAGCATAGATGAAAGGCCAAATGTTTTGTAATAGTCAGCAGCTGTGACCAACTGATTAATACTAAATGAAGATCTGATCGTAATCAGTTCCAACCTGTGAGTAGTTAAGGGTAATTGTCTAATGGAGGCTGCTGGCATTACAAGTGCAGATAATGTAAAAAGTGGAGACTATATGGGAATTAGATTGATGTGAACGGCAAAATGTTGCTTTGCACAGTTTTCACTCTATTGCAGTAAGCCACAGGAGGGAATAATATCTACTGTAGACTGAACACTACAGACAGGAGAAGGGGCAAAGGCGGGTCACTGGTGCCTTAAAACTAGTCGCTTCGGGCAGATGGGACTCATCAGCCGTGGTTGGCAGCTCCTCGAGGAAAAGGAAAACTGATCTCAAACCGCCGCTGCCTTGTGGCTATAGGAACTCACAGGGGAGGTTTTGGGCGTAAACCTCGAGGTAATGCCCGGAGTTGGGGTCCCTGAGGAAGTCCTACATTGAGTTCAACACTGACTGGCAATTCCTGCGATGCACAGCTGGTGCCAAACTGTATTGGTTTCCGCCATTCCTTTGGGTTTATCAGATGCATGGAGAGAGGGAGCCTGCTACATGGGCAACAGCTTGCTCTCCATTATTGTACTGTCCAGGCTTGCATACTTAGATAGATAGGATGCAATATCCGTGGTTGACCCTGACCGATGTAGGCCTCACACTGTTTTGCCGTCCTTATAGCTGGATTGATATGTTAGGATCAGATTAGATCCTTAGAGATTTTGACATCCAGGAACTCAAAATTGCTCACTTTCTCCGCTGTTTGGTCTTACCTCTCCTGAAGTCCACAATCAGCTCTTTCATCTTACTGACATTGAATGCAAGGTTGTTGCTGCAACACCACTCAACTAGTCGATATCCCACAATAAACCAGGGAAGGTAGTGCACCCGTGGCTGACAAGGGAAATTAGGGATAGTATCAAGTCCAAAGAAGAAACATATAAATTAGCAAAAAAAAAAGCGGCACACCTGAGGACTGGGAGAAATTCAGAGACCAGCAGAGGAGGACAAAGGGCTTAATTAGGAAAGGGAAAAAAGATTGTGAGAGAAAGCTGGCAGGGAGCATAAAAACTGACTGTAAAAGCTTTTATAGATACGTGAAAAGAAAAAGATTGGTCAAGACAAATGTAGGTCCTTTACAGTCAGAAACAGGTGAATTGATCATTGGGAACAAAAACATGGCAGACCAATTGAATAACTACTTTGGTTCTGTCTTCACTAAGGAGGACATAAATAATCTTCCGGAAATAGTAAGGGACCGAGGGTCTAGTGAGATGGAGAAACTGAGGGAAATACATGTTAGTAGGGAAGTGGTGGTAGGTAAATTGAAGGGATTAAAGGCAGATAAATCCCTAGGGCCAGATGGTCTGCATCCCAGAGTACTTAAGGAAGTAGCCCAAGAAATAGTGGATGCATTAATGATAATTTTTCAAAACTCCTTAGATTCTGGATTAGTTCCTGATGATTGGAGGGTGGCTAATGTAACCCCACTTTTTAAAAAAGGAGGGAGAGAGAAACCGGGGAATTATAGACCGGTTAGTCTGACATCGGTGGTGAGGAAAATGCTAGAGTCGGTTATCAAAGATGTGATAACAGCACATTTGGAAAAAGGTGAAATCATCGGACAAAGTCAGCATGGATTTGTGAAAGGAAAATCATGTCTGACGAATCTTATAGAATTTTTTGAAGATGTAACTAGTAGAGTGGATGGGGAGAGCCAGTGGATGTGGTATATTTAGATTTTCAAAAGGCTTTTGACAAGGTCCCACACAGGAGATTAGTGTGCAAACTTAAAGCACACGGTATTGGGGGTATGGTATTGATGTGGATAGAGAATTGGTTGGCAGACAGGAAGCAAAGAGTGGGAGTAAACGGGACCTTTTCAGAATGGTAGGCAGTGACTAGTGGGGTACCACAATGCTCAGTGCTGGGACCCCAGTTGTTTACAATATATATTAATGATTTAGACGAGGGAATTAAATGCAGCATCTCCAAGTTTGCGGATGACATGAAGCTGGGCGGCGGTGTTAGCTGTGAGGAGGATGCTAAGAGGATGCAGGGTGACTTGGATAGGTTAGGTGAGTGGGCAAATTCATGGCGGATGCAATTTAATGTGGATAAATGTGAGGTTATCCACTTTGGTTGCAAGAACAGGAAAACAGATTATTATCTGAATGGTGGCCGATTAGGAAAAGGGGAGATGCAATGAGACCTGGGTTTCATTGTACACCAGTCATTGAAAGTGGGCATGCAGGTACAGCAGGCGGTGAAAAAGGCAAATGGTATGTTGGCATTCATAGCAAAAGGATTTGAGTACAGGAGCAGGGAGGTTCTACTGCAGTTGTACAAGGCCTTGGTGAGACTGCACCTAGAATATTGTGTGCAGTTTTGGTCCCCTAATCTGAGTAAAGACATTCTTGCCATAAAGGAAGTACAGAGAAGGTTCACCAGATTGATTCCTGGGATGGCAGGACTTTCATATGAAGAAAGACTGGATCTACTAGGCTTATACCCACTGGAATTTAGAAGATTGAGGGGGGATCTTATTGAAAAGTATAAAATTCTAAAGGGATTAGACAGGCTAGATGCAGGAAGATTGTTTCCGATGTTTGGGAAGTCCAGAACGAGGGGTCACAGTTTAAGGATAAAGGGGAAGCCTTTTAGGACCGAGATGAGGAAAAGCTTCTTCACACAGAGAGTGGTGAATCTGTGGAATTCTCTGCCACAGGAAACAGTTGAGGCCGGTTCATTGGCTATATTTAAGAGGAAGTTAGATATGGCCCTTGTGGCTAAATGGATCGGGGGTATGGAGAGAAAGAAGGTACAGGGTTCTGAGTTGGATGATCAGCCATGATCATACTGAATGGCGGTGCAGGCTTGAAGGGCTGAATGGCCTACTCCTGCACCTATTTTCTATGTTTCTATGATATATCTCACTCCTGTACACCCTCTTATCTCCATCTGTGACTCTACCAACAATGGATATATCATCAGCAAATTTTATATAGATGGTGTTTGAGTCCTGACCAACCTCTCAAAGCATTTCATCAAGATGTGAGTGCTACTGGGCGATAGTCTTTAAGGCAGCTCACACTACCCTTCTTAGGCACTGGTATAATTGTTGCCTTTCTGAAGCACGTGACCCTAGCAGTGAGAGGTTGAAAATATCCTTGAAAACTCCTGCCAGTTGGTTGGCAAAACTTTTCAGAGCCTTACCAGGGCCTGCTGCCTTGCAAAGTTTCAGCCTCCTGAAAGGCAGCCTGACGTCGTCCTCCAAGACTGAGATCACATGGTCACCAGATGCACCAGGGACCTTCACAGCTATCATTATATTCTCCCTTTCAAAATGGGCATAGAAGGCGTTGAGCTCATCTGGTAGTGAATATTGGGTTTCACTTTGGAGAAACCTGCAAACCCTGCCAGAGTTGTCATTCATCTGACGTCGCCTCCAATTTCGCTTGGAATTGTTTCTTAGCTCCTGAAATAGCTCTCTGCAAATCTTTTCTGTTTTCTTGGACAGGCCTGGGTCACCAGACTTAAATGCCACCGATCTAGCTCTCAGCAGATGACAAACCTGGTTCATCCACATGTTTTAGTTTGGAAATGTACAGCAAGTTTTCGTAGGCACACACTCATCCACACAGGTTTTAGTGAAGTCAGTAACAACTGCAGCATACTCATCCAGGTTTAAAGATGAATCGCTGAATACAGTCCAGTCCACCGATTCAAAGCAGTCCTGTAGGTGCTCCTGTGCTTCCCTTGTCCATACCTTCTTGGTCCTCACTACTGGTGCTACGGTATTCAGACTCTCCCTATTCTCAAGGGGTAGAAGTACAGACAGGTGATCAGACTTTCTGAAGTGTGGCGTGGAATAGCACGGTAGGCATTCTTGATAGTGGTGCAACAGTGGTCGAATATGTTGGTTCCTCTGGTACTACAAGCAATTTGCCAATATTAATTATTTTAGTGACTTTTTCAAGATGGCCTGGTTAAAATCTGCCAAAATGATGGTGAAGTCATCAGGGTGTGCTGTTTTGTGCATGTTAATCCCATTGTCAGTTCATCTAGAGCCTGTTTGACATTGGCCTGAGGTAGGACGTACACTTCCACCAAAATGATCACAGAAATCTCCTGTAGCAGGTAAAATGGCTGGCACTTAATTGCAAGATATTCCAGATCTGGTGAGCAGAATTGAGGCAACACTGATACATCTGTGCACCATTTGAGTTGATCATGAGATGTACACCTCATGAAAGAATGTTGAATGAAACATTGTACAGGTGTTTCATTTAGCCTGTTGTTCTGTTCATCCCAATATGTTTTATAGCTTATGAGGAGGAGGCAGAGAAGATGCACCGTAGACAGCGAGTTTGTAAATCGGGTGGGAGCAAAGAATGTTAGGAATGGTTATGATGGATCGGGGTGGGAAGGGTGTGGGACAGGTGGTAGTGGAGTGCCAAGGATGAGGGATGGCATGGCTCAGAGACATCCAGCACTGAGACACCAGGTAGGATAATTTGTTTCCAAACAGTTGTTTTTTGGATCATTACAGAATGCCCCTCTGGTGCTTCCTGCTCCCTTCCCTCTCACTTCCCCTCTTCCCAACTATGATTCCCCTTTCCCTGCCCCCTTCCCACTCTCAATCCACAATAAAGACCTGTATTAAAATTAGGTTTATCATTACACACGGATGTCATGAAATCTGTTTTTTTTGAGGCAGCAGTACAGTGCAATACATAAAATTACGACAGTACTGTGAAAAGGAGTCTTAGGCAACATAGTTATATACACTGTATACATGCCTAAATCTTTTTGCACAGTACAGTATATGAATCTTTAATAATTTCATGAATAATAATTCTAATATCTATTTGAATTATTGACATGATCAACTTTGCCTGATAATGGCTTTGGGAAAAGTATTGGATGTTTCCTATATAAATGAGATCATAAATTGAGCTGTGTGACTTTCATATACACAAAGAGAGGAACTGAGAAGGTAAAATCTCTTTCCTGGGTTAGATGGCAATGTTATATTTAATTATTTTATTATTTCTTATTATGGGAAAAATTTGCCTTGCATTTGATTCAGCATTTCACGAGGAACGGGGAAGTCAACAGGATATTAACAGTGAAATCAATAAAGTGAAGATTGTAGAAATATGAACTAAAAGCAGAGAATTTTCAAAATAATCGGCCATCAGGCGGTATCTGAAGAAAAAGAAGCAAAGGTAGTGGTCTCAGGCTGAAGACCTCTCATAAGGTTATGTTAGTTACCGATCACCTTAAAGTATACCCAAATTGAAACTTTCCTACCCAGTGAAGACTTAGGACTCACATATTGTGATGGAGAGGGAGAAGAATGGAAATTTGTATTGGCCATTATTGGTGCTTTTGCAGACCATTACAGTGATGCTGTCCAACATTATATTCACCAAAAGCAATGCATGTGTTTGTCTTTGTTTATTTTCACCTATAAGGTGGTAAGAAATGATGCATGTTCTTCCCACATTTAACTTAAAGGTCAATAGTTAGCTGGTATTAACCAAACCACTGATGTGATAGCAAATAAATTTTAGCTCAATGTATAATTTCAATATATGGATCAAGTAGTATATTGTTTTAGTAATCAACTGTTCACTCACAGTGTGAAGTATATATGCGGTTGTCATGTAACTTCAAAACATTAAATTAAATCAAGGAAGATATAGCAGTCCAGGAATATGTTTACTTTAAGCAAGGCGTGCAAGTATCACATGGTAGCGTGATGACGTATGCAATTTACAGATTTATACATATAACCCATAATGTATTATTTAAATGAACATGACTGTTTAATCAATGAATATATATATATATATATATATATATATATATATACACACAAGATTGCTTAAAAATTATTGAAATATGAAATACACGAAGTTGTGATATTCACAGTTTTGAATTTTTCCATTCCCTTCCCTCACTCTCACCTCCCTCTGCTGAACTTACAACACTTTGTTCCAATCTGGTACAGGTTGAGTATACCTTATCTGAAAAGCTGGGGTTTGGAAGTATTTTGGATTTGAGAGTTTTTCGGATTTTGGATTCTTTGCATTTATATAATGTGATACCTTGGGGATAGGACCCTAGTCTAAACATGAAATCCATTTATATTACATTTGCAGCTTATGTACAGCTGGTATGAAGCTCACAGTGAAAAGTCTGCAATCAGAGCACAGTTTGACATAATGGAACCGGGTCCTCCACAGACTGTCGGAGTTGAATGACACCCTCGACCACGTCCATTACTGGATTCCAGCGCTTGATTGGCTTCATATCCCCCATTAATTTCAAACAGTCGCCTATTCCACAGCAACTACGACAATGGGAGAGAGGTAGTTTGATATAATATTTTTAATAATTTTGTGCATGAAACAATTACCTTCAATTTTCAGTTCATTGTGAGACAAGTAGATCTTTGCTTGTTTCAGGAGCAGCATATCATTAAGCGCCATATGTTTACTCTGACACTGATGAATCCACTCTTCAATACACTCAAGATCTTCATTTTTCACTTTATGCAGTGTTTTTCTATTTTTCATTAGCTTCTGTTCATTACATATGTGAGATCACTTCTCAGAACTGTCTGTGGTTCGCAGAGACCTGCACATCATCTGGGAATCTTCACAGTGTCTTCTGGAATCTTCCATTTGTGACATTATGTCAGTGGTCAAAAACATTTTGCTTTTCCGAGGTTTTTGGATTTTGGAATTTCAGATAAGGGGTGCTAGTGCTCAATCTAGATCACCTTAAAACTCATCAAGGGTGTTGTGTTTTGGCCTGTCCCATAAAACCTTCACTAATTTTTATAGATGTACCGTAGAAAGCATTCTTCTAGGGTACATCATAACCTGGTATGGAAGTTGTCGTGTCCAAGACCAAAAGAAGCTGCAGAAGATCATGAACATAGCCCAGCACATCACACAAACCAATCTTCCATCCTTGGACTCACTTTACACTGCACGCTGTCAGGGCAGTGCCGCTCTGACACGACCCACCCAGCCAACACACTTTTTGTCCCTCTTCCTTCCGGGAGAAGGTTCAGGAGCGTGAAGATTCGTACGGCCAGATTTGGGAACAGCTTCTTTCCAACTGTGATAAGACTGCTGAACAGATCCTGACCCGGATCTGGGCTGTACCTTCCAAATATCTGGACCTGACTTACACTACCTTACTTTCCCTTTTCTATTTTCTAATTATGATTTATAATTTAAATGTTTGTTAAATTTACTTTGATTTGTACTTCAGGGAGCGTGAAGCGCAGAATCAAATATCGCTGTGATGATTGTACGCTCTAGTATCAATTTTTTGGTGACAATAAAGTAAAGTGTTTTAGCAAGCTGACCTTGATGTTGTAAAGTACCAAATGCCAGCTCTTACGTATCTGCTCAGACATTCCTCTAGACCATGACCCCACCATTGAACATCAAGCTGTTGCCTCCCACACAGTCATGGAACTCAGGTCCTTGGGAGGACTTCCCTACACTGCTCATACACTGGTAGCTCTATCTCCTGCCCAAGGTTTACAGACTGAGCTATCAGGACTGTCATTATTTCAGCCTGTTCTTGTCCAACCAAGCTTATTTCTTCCAACCATGACCTTCTCCACTGATCCAGTTCCACCCTACTTCCATTGGTGACAGTTCGGATGCCCTCTGCCAACTCGACAATTTCCACCTTCCATAAAATATAGGAGCAGAATTAGGCCATATGGCCCATCATGTCTGCACCGCCATTTCTTGGCGCTAACTAGTTTGCCTGTATCTCCAGTGCAAAGTTCCTCTGAAGCATCGTCTGACACACTCAGAATGGCTTGAGGTCCTATTCCTTGTGCCAAGGCCTAACTGCTTCTCCATCACCACGGCGAGGTGTGATTGGTGATAGTGGTTGATAGTTGGAGGTAATTTGCACCCCTGCGCAGTCTCAACCTAAAATGCCATCTACCCATTTACTTCTATATATGTTGCCTGATTTGTTGGATCCCTCCAGCATCTTGTGCGCTGTTCAAGATTCCTGTGTCGGAAGTCTCTGTGTATCCTGTTTTAAAATTACTCAGGAAGTGGGCGCTGTGGCAGTGTAGAGGTTAGTGCAGTGCTGTTGCAGATTTGGGAGGTGCTGATGGATCAGTCTAGATAGATAGATAGATAGATACTTTATTCATCCCCATGGGGAAATTCAACATTTTTCCCAATGTCCCATACACTTGTTGTAGCAAAAACTCATTACATACAATACTTAACTCAGTAATAATATGATATGCATCTAAATCACTAACTCAAAAAGCATTAATAATAGCTTTAAAAAAAGTTCTTAAGTCCTGGCAGTTGAATTGTAAAGCCTAATGGCATTGGGGAGTATTGACCTCTTCATCCTGTCTGAGGAGCATTGCATCGACAGTAACCTGTCGCTGAAACTGCTTCTCTGTCTCTGGATGGTGCTATGTAGAGGATGTTCAGGGTTTTCCATAATTGACCGTAGCCTACTCAGCGCCCTTCGCTCAGCTACCGATGTTAAACTCTCCAGTACTTTGCCCACGACAGAGCCCGCCTTCCTTATCAGCTTATTAAGACGTGAGGCGTCCTTCTTCTTAATGCTTCCTCCCCAACACGCCACCACAAAGAAGAGGGCGCTCTCAACAACTGACCTATAGAACATCTTCAGCATCTCACTGCAGACATTGAATGACGCCAACCTTCTAAGGAAGTACAGTCGACTCTGTGCCTTCCTGCACAAGGCATCTGTGTTGGCAGTCCAGTCTAGCTTCTCGTCCAACTGTACTCCCAGATACTTGTAGGTCTTAACCTGCTCCACACATTCTCCATTAATGATCACTGGCTCCATATGAGGCCTAGATCTCCTAAAGTCCACCACCATCTCCTTGGTCTTGGTGACATTGAGACGCAGGTAGTTTGAGTTGCACCATATCACAAAGTCCTGTATCAGTTTCCTATACTCCTCCTCCTGTCCATTCCTGACACACCCCACTATGGCCGTGTCGTCAGCGAACTTCTGCACATGGCAGGACTCCGAGTTGTATTGGAAGTCAGATGTGTACATTTATTTATAGATGTCTAGGCAAGTACTTGTAATATAGTTTGCTGTGGTATTTTTGGAAAACATTGCTGATCTGGACAAACAGGACAAACAATATAATTTATCAAAATCTGACCATTAGAAGAGCAGTTAAAATTAAGGACACATGCAAGATTATTAGGACATTGTAACAAATGAAAAATGCGAATGAACTCAGCAGGTCAGGCAGCATCTATGGAGAGGAATAAATAGTCAATGTTTCAGGTTGAGACCCTTCATCAGGACTGGAAAGGAGGTGAGAAGAAGCCAGAATAAGAAGGTTGAGGGAGGGGATGGAGTGCAAGCTAGAAAGTGATAGGTGAAGCTAGGAATGTGGGAGAGGGGAAAGAGTACAAGCTAGAAGGTGATAGGTGAAGCCTGTTGAGAGGGAAGGTGGGGGAGCGGGTATAATGTGAGAAGCTGGGCGGTGATAGGCAGAGATGGTAAAGGGCCTTGGTTTGACTTTCGGAATAAGAATTAGTACCAGTTCGATTTATTATTGTTGACTTATATGATGTGAAATTTGTTGTTCTCAGCAGTAGTTCAGTGCAAAGATCTAAAATTACAATAAATTACAAAAATATAGTGAAATAAATGGAATAATGAGGCAGGTTTCATGGGTTAATTGAATGTTCAGAAATCTGATGATGGAGGGGAAGAATGTAACTGCTCCTGAATCACTGGATATGATTCTTCACATATTTGACATGAAGTGCCTTCTCCCAGATGACAGCAACAAGAAGAGGGCACATCGTGGATATTGAGGATTCTAAGTGATGGCACCATCTCTGGATGAAGTCCTTGATAGTGAAGAACATTTCACATTTCACACAGTCAGGTGTGAAATGGTTCATTTTGAGAGGAGGAATGAGGAGAGATAAAATTATATAATTGATATAAATTTTAAAAGAGTGGAGAAACAGAAAGGCAAAATTTGTTTAATGTATTTAGAAAATAACAATGCAAAACTTGTTTTTATGATTAATGTCTTTTATTCCATATAGGTTAATTAGTGAGGTGCTACATTAATGTTCTTTAACATTCAATGAAATGTCTTCTGACTATTAGAATGAAGTAAAAATTAGTGATTTTATGGAGCAAAACACAACATTAGTTTTGTTATTAAGATTTAATTTACTTTGGTGGCTGAATTAACCATAACAAGCTTCAATGATTGAGTAACATGGGAGATTATTCATTTGTAAAATAATGCTTAACCAATTGTTGCATTAACCAATTTGATGAAGGCAAATCTTGTTTATTTCACAGGGGCTTGAATGACATTGGACAATTTTTGTTATTAAATTCCATTCATTTCAGATTCATATGTAAAGCAAAATCATATCTTTATCAATAATACAAAGCTTTTCAATTTGTTATTTTATTTGCGATAATATCACCTTATGTGTTGTGTGTGATTTAAATGTACTGTGCTGTGCCCCTTTGTCCGGAGGAACATTGTTTCTTTGGGTAGTATACATAAATACAGTTGAATGACAATAAACTTGAACTTAAACTTGAAAACATTAAAGCTAATCAAAAATAGACAATAGGTCTGAACTCAAGGCTGCATTTGGATTGTGCCTTTTTAATTAATGTTTTAGTTATTGAAACAAAATTTTAAAGCATAGGTTTCCCTACAGCCATGGACATGCAATAATTCACATCAGTATAATTAATAAGAGATTGTGTGGCTCTCTTTTTCTTACATATTTGTTCATTGATATTTGCAAGGGACCTTGCCTTATCCAGGGTTTTAATGCTTGCTGTTGGCTTAGTCCTACAAAATTAAATTTGAGCCAACTTAATTATGGTCCTTCAAATATAAATTATTGGTGTTCCAGTCAAAGACTAAGGGCTGATGTTAATTGCAAACATGTCTTTTGATGAAGTCTGGAATGAGTTTCACAGTCCAGGTTTGCTCATAAGTAGACAGAAGACAAGGAAAAGATATCCCTGGCAACTGTGGGACCTTGCTAGATCTTACTGGGGCTGCAAGAAGGTTGCTGGTAAACATGAAGAGAATTCAACCAAGGAACTGATCATGTGAGTGTGGAGCAGAGGGCTCGTGTCTGGGTTCAAAGTTGTGAATGGTTTCGTTCTTGTTTACTGTGGATTTTCAATATGCTGGCCTTTTGCGATCTATGGAATTCTTCACATCGTCATCTGTTCTCACCTCCTCACTTCTTTCATTTACCTTTTACCCTGGACACTTGCTCTTTCATCCCACCTCACTGGGCAAAAGTAACAGAAGTATGAAAACATGTACTCTCAGACCTGAGGCCAGCATCTATCCTGCTGTCATAAGATTCTTGAATGGAGCTCTTGGACTTCGAAGATGAACTCTTGACCTCACAATCTTCCTTGTCATGGTCCTTGCACCTTATTATCTACCTAGACTGCACTTTTTCTGTAACTGTAATGCTATGTTCTGCATACTGTTCCAGCTTGAGGTAGGTACAACATCATGGGCCAAAGGTCTGGTACTGTGTTGTAATGTTCTATATTCCATGTTTTATTACCCTTGTACTACCTTAAAGTAATTATGTTTTTGAAAGTCTAGCGGAATTAGTTCTTACTCTCAATAATTTCTCCTTTGGCTCCTCCCACTTCCTCCAAACCAAAGGTGTAGCCATGGGCACCTGCATGGGTCCCAGTAATGCCTGCCTTTTTGTTGGCTTTGTGGAACAGTCCATGTTCCAATGGACAGTTCATGGTCCGCACCCTCAACAATTTTGCCTTCAACTCCTCCCACTTTTTCCAGACTCGAGGAGTACCCATGGGCACCTGTGAGGACTCCAGCTATGCCTGTCTTTTCATTGGCTATGTAGAACTGTCCATTTCCAAAGTTTCCCGGGTAATGCTTCCCAATTCTTCCTTTGCTACCTTCATGAGTGTATTAGTGCTGTTTCAATAGGTTTCAATTGGTACATTTAATGTCAGAGAAATGTATACAATATATACCCTGAAATTCTTTTTCTTCATACACATCCACAAAAACAGAGCAGTGCCCCAAAGAATGAATGACAGTTAAATGCTAGAACCCCAAAGCCCCCCAGCTCCCCCCATGCACAAACAGCAGCAAGGCAATGATCCCAACCCCACCAGCAAAAATGTATGGACGCCCACCCCCACCGAACACTCAAGCGTGCACAAAGCATCAATAAAGGCACAGACTTGCAGTAACACAAAGGCTTATCGTTCACCTGGTAATTCAACATGCCGCAGGCTCTTTCTCTCTCTCTCTCTAATAAGGGAAAAAGTCCCCGTTTCACAGTGGGAGGGGAGACATAACAGCTCGCTGATTTATGATGTTAAAAGTCTGTCATGTCACTTTTTCTGAGCTCTGCGCCCAGAGACCTCAGGTCTCTGGTCACACGACCCAAGGCAGCTAACCCGCTGCTCCCGATCTTCCATGATCTCAGGCGACGCCTCAGTCAGGGGCACCGGCCTTGAATCAGCCCATCTCCAGAGCCACAAAAATCCGGCGCCCTGAAGGTGCACTGGTCTTCCAGACCACGTCCTTGGGATATCAAAAAGCGGCTGGTGATGAGGCTCTGAGAGCGGGTCCCATTCCCACAAAGAACCAAAGTCAGAGTGTAACTCCGGGTCAGGGTCTTCAAAAGAACCTTGAAATGGAATAAAAAGAGATATCAAATTGAGAGCTGTCTCTGAAGATGCAAGCAAAGGAATCGCCATTTAGCGCCATCATCACTTGGTTCCACCCCTCAAAGGCACTCATACACTCATGCTGAGCTCATCAATTTCATCGACTTTGCTGTCAACTTTGACCTTGCCCTGAAATTCACTTGGTCCATTTCTGACACCTCCGTCTATTTTCATAAACTCTATCTCCATCTCTGAAGACAAAATGTCGACCAACATCTCTTATAAACCTACCAATTCCCACTACTATCTTGACTATACCTCTTCCTTCCCTGTCTCCTCTAAAAACACTATTCCCTTTTCTCAATTCATTCGTCTCCACTGCATTTGTTCCCAGGATAAGGCTTTCCAGGCTATCGGAGATGTCTTCCTTTTTCTAAGAAAAGGGTTTCCCTTCCTCCACCATTGATGCTGCCCTCACCTCCATCTTCCTGCTACCTTAACAATTACAGTGTTCCTCTTCTCCTTACCTGAACGCCCATGAGCCTTCGCTTCCAACACATCATTCTTCGCAATTTCCACCATCTCCAAAGGGATCCTACCAGAAAACATATCCTTACCTCCACCCCCGCACTCCCCCCCCCCCCCACAACCACGTAACACAGAGATCACTTCCTCTGAATATCCCTTGTCTATTTATCTTCCCACTAATCTCTTCCCTGGCACTTATCCCTGCAGACAGCTAAAATGCTACAACTCCCATTCACCTCCTCCCACACCTTCATTCAGTATCCCAAACAGTCCTTCCAGGTGAAGCAACACTTCACCTGTGAATCCTCTGGGGTCGTCTATTGTGCCTGGTGCTCCCGATGCGGTAACCCTCAACATTGGTGAGACTCATCATAAATTGGTGGGGGGCACTTCATCGAGCACCTCCGCTCCACCTCCCATGATCAGAACTTCCCGGTGGCTAACTACAAACATTTGTATTTTAGTTCTGATTCCCATTCCTGTTCTGACATGTGCACTGTGATGAGGTAGAAGGGCAACAAGCAACACCTTATATTCCATCTGGGTGGCCTTCAATCAGATTGCATGAATTTCATTTTTTCTTTCTGGTAAATAAAAATAATTTCCCTCCCTCTCCCCTCTTCTTCTAATTCCCAACCTGGCATCATACCTCTTCTCAGCTGCCTATCACCTCCCCCTGGGTCACTTCCTTTCCTTTCTCCTATAGTCCACTCTCCTCTCCTATCAGATTCCTTTCTCTCCAGCCCTTTCCTACCCACCTAGCTTCACCTATCACCTTCTATCTATCCATTTCCCCCTACCCCACCTTTTAATTCTGGCATCTACCCCTTCTTTTCAGTCGAAGAAGGTTCTCAGCCAGAAAATGTTGATTGTATATTAATTTCCATAGATGCTGTCTGACTTGCTGAGTGCCTCCATCATTTTGTGTGATTTGCTCTGGATTCCGAGCATCTGCAGAATTTCCTGTGTTTATGCTTTGAATCTTAGTTAATTTAGTTTGTTACCTTGAAATAAGGATTTCTGAATGGGTAATTATTGTTAAAATTCTTGGTAGAGCCCTGGAACAAAATAAAGCAATTTAACTAAGCTTCAGTAATCCTCAGCTAGCAGCAAGCCATGACCAAAAGCTAAAGAAAAGAAAAAAAATTATTGAAAAGTGTGCAATATCGGTTTATCTCTGTAGTTTGAATAAATAAGATATATGTGTGGGCCTCAATCATCGATCTCATTTGGTAAACTATTATATATTCTTCTGTAAGTAAAAATCAGTAATTCCCTGAGGGAACTTGAGGAAATAACTTTTCCAAATGCGAGAAGAAATATGATCAGGCATGCTAACTGAAAATGCAAAGGAGAACATTTGTTCTTAGTGCACAGGCAACTACAATCCATAAGAAAAACTCATGAAACTGAGAAGCTCTCAAGATGCATTTGTGGAAGCATAATGAATGAGTAAAATTCAGTTTTCAGTAAATCCCCATGTCAGGGTAGTGGTTAACATAATACTATTACAGTGCCAGCAAACTAGGTTCAATTCCCGACACTGCTTTAAGAAGTTAGTGCGTTCTCCTTGTGACTGCATAGGCTTCCTCTGGGTGTGTTAGTTTCCTCCCATGTTTCAAAGACATATGGGTTGGTACTTAATTGGTCACATAGGTGTAATTGGGCAGCACAGGCTCATTGAAGGGGGATTTACTGTGTTAAGCACAACAGCTTGGTTGCTTAAATTGCAGACTAAACAACCAAAATTTTGATGGAAGGTCATAGACCTAAAAAAGTTAATTATTTTTCTCCCTTCATTAATCTGGGCTGACTTGTTAAATGTATCCATGACTGGCTGATTTTATTTTGGACTTTATGTTTTCATGCTTGACTAATCTTCTGGAGTTTTTTGAGGATGTAACTATGAAAACGGACAAGGGAGAGCCAGTGGATGTGGTGTACATTCCTGGACTTTCAGAAAGCTTTTGACAAAGTCCCACATATGAGATTAGTGGGCAAAATTAGGGCACGTGGTATTGGGGGCAGAGTACTGACATGGATTGAAAATTGGCTGGCTGACAGGAAACAAAGAGTAGCGATTAACGGGTCCCTTTTGGAATGGAAAGCTGTGACCAGTGGGGTACCGCAAGGTTCGGTGCTGGTACTGCAGCTGTTTACGATATACATTAATGATTTAGATGAAGGGATTAAAAGTAACATTAGCTAATTTGCTGATGACGCAAAGCTGGGTGGCAATGTGAAATGTCAGGAGGATGTTATGAGAATGCAGTGTGACTTGGACAGGCTAGGTGAGTGGGCAAATGTATGGCAGATGCAGTTTAATGTGGATAAATGTGAGGTTATCTACTTTGGTGGCAAGAACAGGAAGGCAGATTACTATCTGAATGGTGTCAAGTTAGGGAAAGGGGAAGTACAATGAGATCTAGGTGTTCTTGTACATCAGTCAATGAAAGCAAGCATGCAGGTACAGCAGGCAGTGAAGAAAGCTAATGGCATGCTGGCTTTTATAACAAGAGGAATTGAGTATAGGAGTAAAGAGGTCCTTTTGCAGCTGTACAGGGCCCTGGTGAGACCCCACCTGGAGTATTGTGTACAGTTTAGGTCACCAAATTTGAGGAAGGTCATTCTTGCTATTGAGGGAGTGCAGCATAGGTTCACAAGGTTAATTCCCAGAATGACGGGACTGTCATATGTTGAAAGATTGGAGCGACTGGGCTTGCAGACACTGGAATTTAGAAGGATGAGAGGGGATCTGATTGAAACATATAAGATTATTAAAGGATTGGACACGCTGGAGGCAGGAAGCATGTTCCTGCTGATGGGTGAGTCCAGAACTAAAGGCCACAGTTTAAGAATAAGGGGTAGGCCATTTAGAACAGAGATGCGGAAAAACTTTTTCATCCAGAGAGTGGTGGATACGTGGAATGCTTTGTCCCAGAAGGCAGTGGAGGCCAAGTCTCTGGATGCTTTCAATAGAGAGTTAGATAGAGCTCTTATAGATAGCGGGGTCAAGCGATATGGGGAGAGGGCAGGAACGGGGTACTGAGTGTGTATAATCATCTATGATCACAGTGAATGGCGGTGCTGGCTAGAAGGGCCGAATGGCCTACTCCTGCACCTACTGTCTATTGTCTATTGATTTGCTTTCATGACAATATAGACCAGCTGAAGCTGGGGAGCCTACAAGTCCCAGCGACAGAGTAGAAACAACATAAATTACACCAACTAATGTCAAGATCAATAGTTTAAAAGGATGCACAATGCCACCAATATCTCATGAATATTGGTACAAGAGTCTTTTTGGAATAATAACTTTGATTAAGCTTGATTGAATTCTTTGAAGGGACAACAAAGTGTATTGATGAGAGCATAGTATTAAATATGATAAACATGGATTTTAGTGAAATATTTGATAAAGTCTGGGTCAAAAATTTAGGCACCATGAGATCCAGGTACATTAGAAAATTGGATCCAAACTTGGCTAGTCAGTAGCAGACAGAGGACTATGGTAGAGGGTTATTAAGGAAAAGAGAGACTTTGGAGTAGAAGTCCACAGATCATTGAGGATGCCAATGCAGGTAGACGATGTGGGCTCGGAAAATGTATGGAATATTGGCCTTCAACAATTAGAGCAATGGAAAGGGAGATTATGCTTTAAATTTATAAGACTCTGCTTCGAGCTCAGTTGGAGTACTGGTACTGTTCTGGTCATCAAGATATAGGAAGGTTGTGATAGTGCTGAGGAAGGAGCAGAGGAGATTCAGCAGGATGGAATAGTTGAGTTATGAGGAGAGACCGAGGAAGCCGGTTCTATTCAACAGATGGAGAAAAGTTAAGAGTGGACACAACTGAGGTATACAAAATTGAGAGGTTCATAGATAAGGTACATTGGAGGAAATCTTACCTCTTACAGTGC
Source organism: Hemitrygon akajei (assembly GCF_048418815.1). Lineage (NCBI taxonomy): Eukaryota > Metazoa > Chordata > Chondrichthyes > Myliobatiformes > Dasyatidae > Hemitrygon > Hemitrygon akajei. Next base: position 30,396,415 of record NC_133129.1, read on the forward strand.
CAGCGGTCACTGATCAGGGTTCTGTTGGCCAGAAAGAATAACAATCTGAAAGTCAATGAATTCAAATGAATCAAGGACAGTGGAAGCAGTCTTTGTTCTTGCTGCATGCTTGAAGATGGAGGCTGCCATTTTGTGAAGACACTCTATTATCCATTTTGTGAGCTTGACATGCTGCGCTTGATCAATGTTTTAAAGAATACATAATGATACTTCAGGTAATCTGCTGGACTGGAGATCATTTCCAAATAAGAATATATTTGTGAGATGTTCTTTGGTTTGCTATAATGTGCAGGTTTGTGAATGTTGGGGTTGATACATGCCTGAGATGATTCGAGCTCATTACTAATTGAGAACAAAGAGCCATAAACTATAGACCGTCACTTGATGGGAAGAGGGCAATGAATCGATGTTGGCTTGGAGCAGAGCCAATAAGAATGTGTTAAAGTACAGACATATGGCCTGTGGCCAATGACACTGGAATGCGATATTTGAATTGATAAGGAATGGATATAAAAGTGAATGCTTCATGTGTGCTGGCAGTGGTAACTTCGAAGAATAACCATCGCAGTGTTACAAACCCCGTAACTGGGTCACTTACTAGCAAAGATAGAGAGGTCCGTTGAAGTCTGATGGTACTATTTTTAACAGTATTTATTAGTAAAAATACACAAAAATAATATCAATGCAAACATACAGATAATGTACATCATCAATACTAAATCTAAAAGTGCGGGTATAATAATAATCAATAAGAAATAAGCTCTGTCGTTGTCTAGGGGATAATGTATTGTCCGATGGAAATATAAAAGTCACTCAGTTCATTCAGGCCGCAGCCTTTGGTTGGAGTCAAGAGAGAGAGATTTTTAGAAACTTGCCAGCTTTTCCTTCTTATGATTTCGATCCTTCAAGAGTTCCATTGGTGTGGCCGGTCACTTGTGGCCTCTCCTTTAGCTAAGCCGTTCTTCTGTGGTAAGGCCCCAATCCCAGGCAATGGGAAGAACGCACGTGAGCCCCCCCCACCGGCTGTCGCTATTAAATGCTGTCACGGGATTTCTAGCGTTTCTCCTGGTGCGTCTAAAGGGGTTGTTCCCCAGACCCTCTTTTATCCTTACTCACGGGGTCTCAGATATCAATCAGGTTGGGATGATGCAATCCCTCAACCTGCCCACTCTGGTCATCCCCTGAGGGGCTTCAATGAATAGTACAGTACTCAATACACAATTCCGTCTCCAAGAGACAATAGCCGTTATCAATTGTTCCGTCTTGCTGAGGCCAGAGCACATTCCAAACCCTGTGTATTCTGGACGTCTCTCTCTCATTTCCTGGGTCCCAGACCCGAATTAATAGCAATTCTTGCGATTCTCACAAAGGAGGGGGCTACTTTGTACCTTTCGGCCCCTCAGAGTTGTGGCACATTCGTAACACCCCCTTCCTTCAAAGCTTTTTTACCATCGGTAAAAATGAATTAATACAGAGTCTTACAGGAGTTCAGAATCTACCACAATACAAAAGAGTTTTTTTTTTCACTACAGAGTAATACAGTTATACATTCCATTCAGCATCTAAACAATTAACGATTACATTGTCACTTCCTTTAATATCTTAACATCTTGTACCTTAATAAATTCTTGTAGCATCAGACTCCAATCTAATAACTACCTATTTTTATTCCTTTTCTTCAGCAAACAAAAACTAAAGAGTTGTGTTCTTAGCTTACGGGTATACTACAAAAGTTCATGCAAATACTAATCTTTATTTTACTTTCAAACTTAACAGTCAATCTTCCATGGGGGTTGTCTTGATTAATCATATGCTTTGTCGAAATCCCTTAAAACCGGATCCGGTTAGTTAAAACGGCATCCCATCAACTCTCGCCCCGTTTCCAGTTAACTCCCACGTGGTGAGCTTGTGCACCAGTGTGGAATAGGCTTTCGCCTGCTCCTTTCAAAGGAGTTATTTTATCAACAATGTGTTCCAAACTTAGACCATTTTCCGAATTTCCACACAATTCTTTAATTTTAAGCAAGTTGCTAGTTTTCTCTTCAGGACCCTTCAGGCTATTAGTTTTCAGTTTAAACTCTTTGTTCGAACAGCATTTCAAATTCTGCCTTTTCACAGCACACTCTTGAATAACAATAGCGTGTGGGGCACCTTTACATTCCAACTCAACCTGTAATTGATTCGCAGGCACCGCGTTACCAAGCCATTGTCTCTGTAGCCTGGTGGCTGCTTCTGACATCAATCCAGACTTTAAATTTTCTTCATTCAATCTAGGAACTACACTTTTCCCTTTTCCTTCAATAATAATATTCACCTCACCACCTCTTATCTCCTCACTAACTTTTAACACACCTTCGAACACAAACAACTGGGAATTTTCACTTCCCACTATAACCAAGGTTAACCCTTTCTTCACTGAACCAAGTCCATCTGACCCACAAGGACTGCATTCCTTTTCAACTGAATCAAATACCTCAGACTTTTTCTGAGCTCCATTACTAGGTTCAGTACCACGTGCTTCCACATCTTGGACACACTCAAATGGGACATCTGCCTCTTCCAGGCTTTCAATACCCGTACCCTTTTCAAATTCTAAATTCCCCTGATCCTCCCAGCTACTCTCTGGGCAACTCCCTTCCGGAGTAAACTCAACCCCGCAGGCTGAAACAACCTCATCTGCCAACCCAGCAGACTTCTTCAAGGTAATGGCATCCTTTTCATCTAGGACTTCCGTCATTTCATTATCGGGAACACCTTTAGAATTTTCAACTTCTTCAAACAGTTCTGCCAAACCAGACAGATCATCTGTGTCTAACTCTGGACCTTTTAACAGCCTTATCTGTTTCTCATCTTTACTTCGTGCCTCTATAAATTTCCTCCTGGCTAAGGGCAAATCTACCTCCTCTCCCTTACTCTCTTTCACTTTTCTATTCTCCGTTTTACCACCCTCTTGGTACAGGGTCGGTAAAAACGTCTCGGCCAAATTGATACTGGCCTGATTTAAACTGGTCTCGTTCTCAGCTGCCTTTCTCGACATGCTGCGAGTGATCGCGCATGCGGGATAGATCTTGGAACCTAGGGGCGGGACCTCAACACTTACAGGCTGGCTCATCAGCTTCATTGCTGACCAAACCTTACCACCGGCTAAATCATTACCAAGAAGGACGTCCACATCAGTTCTCGGAAATTCTGATTGCACCCCTATTTCAACTGGTCCAGATACCAGCTCACAATTTATAATGATCCTATGTAAGGGCACCGCTTCTGTCCCTTTTCCTATTCCTCTCAAAGCTACCTCTCCAGTCTTGTGACCAAAATCCAGTACCTTACTGCTAATCAATGACAGCTCCGCTCCCGTGTCTCTCCAGATCCGCACTGGAACTGGTGTGTCTCCCTCTCACAGACACGGTTCCTTCTGAAATACATTTCTCAGACCCTTCTCGTACTCTGTCTACCTGGGGCTCTCTCGTCGATTTATTGATCACCGCAACACATCCTATAGGGACTGCTGCTTTCTATTTTCCTGTCTCCTTCCTCGGAGCAAGGCACTTAGATGCAATATGACCCACCTTTCCACAATTAAAACAGGTCAAACCAGGACCTCTCCTGCCGTCTTGCCTCTTCTCCTGAATTTTACCACTAGCTCCCGGCGGGATCTCTGCCTCAGCTGGCGGGCTTTCTCTACCGTTCCCACGGTCTCTCTGGTAACTTTTATTTGAGGAAAACTTTGTCTTGTGGGTTAGGGCATATTCATCTGCAAACCTAGCAAATTCGGAGATGGACTTATTCGGCTTCTCATTCAAATACATCCGGATATCATCTGAAACAACCTTTAAATTCCTCAATCAAAATTAACTCCCTGAGACGCCAAAAATCTTCTTCCACTATTTCTGCTGCACACCAATGATCCAAGAGCACACCCTTCTCATAGGCAAACTCGGTATACGTCTGATTCCACCCTTTCTTTAAATTTCTGAACTTTTGTCTATAGGCTTCAGGTACCAAGTCGTAGGTCCAAAGAATGGCCTCCTTTACTTTCTCATAATTCTCAGACTCTTCCTCCTCCATGGACAACACCACATATGCCCATTGTGCCTTCCCTTTTAACACACTTTGTAACAACGCCACGCACTGCTCTTTGGGCCTCTTCTGACTCACTGCCACCTTTTCAAAATGCAAGAAATAACTATCAACATCCGTCTCCTTGAACGGAGGTACTAACCTAAACTCCTGACTAACATTAAACCGCTCCTCTCGGTCTGACCCTTGAGCTCTTCGCTCTTGCCTTAACTTCTCCATGTCCAAATCATGTTGCCTCTGTTTCTCTTTCTCCTCATACTCTCTCTCCTTTTTGGCTGCTTCCAGCTGTTTTAACTGAATTTCATGCTCCCTTTGTTTCTCAGCTCTTTCCTGCTCCTTTTCCTTTTCGGCTGCTTCCAGCTGTTTTAACTTAATTTCATGTTCTAACCTTAATTTCTCCAACTCTAACTGAGCCGTCCCACTAGCTGGTACCTTTTCAGGGATATTTTCCAATACCTCAGCTGAAAATACATTCTTCACAATATAATACTGAGTTATGGCCCTCCGCACCTCCCGCTTTTTCATTGACAACCTCACCTCTGCGAGGTTTAGTCCTTTCGCAATATTTATCAAGTCCGACTTTGTGGCCGCCTCTAGCGCCTCCAGAGTTGGGTTTTCTATAAATTCATCCACGTCCATCTTTGCTGGTTTCCCGTCTGGCTACCCGCGCAACCAGATCCAAGTTTAGACTTACAAGCCCGATTCACTGGCCCTCCAATTTGGTATCAAATCCCAGACGAGCCCCCAAGTTGTTACGAACCCCGTAACTGGGTCACTTACCAACAAAGATAGAGAGGTCCGTTGAAGTCTGATGGTACTATTTTTAACAGTATTTATTAGTAAAAATACACAAAAATAATATCAATGCAAACATACAGATAATGTACATCATCAATACTAAATCTAAAAGTGCGGGTATAATAATAATCAATAAGAAATAAGCTCTATCGTTGTCTAGGGGATAATGTATTGTCCGATGGAAATATAAAAGTCACTCAGTTCATTCAGGCTGCAGCCTTTGGTTGGAGTCAAGAGAGAGATTTTTAGAAAACTTGCCAGCTTTTCCTTTTTATGATTTCGATCCTTCGAGAGTTCCGTTGGTGTGGCCGGTCACTTGTGGCCTCTCCTTTAGCTAAGCCGTTCTTCCGCGGTAAGGCCCCAATCCCAGGCAAGGGAAGGACGCACGCGAGCCCCCCCACCGGCTGTCGCTATTAAATGCCATCACAAGATTTCTAGCATTTCTCCTGGTGCGTCTAAAGGGGTTGTTCCCCAGACCCTCTTTTATCCTTACTCACGGGGTCTCAGATGTCAGTCAGGTTGGGATGATGCAATCCCTCAACCAGCCCACTCTGGTCATCCCCTGAGGGGCTTCAATGATTAGTACAGTACTCAATACACAATTCCGTCTCCAAGAGACAATAGCCGTTATCAATGGTTCCATCTTGCTGAGGCCAGGACACATTCCAAACCCTGTGTATTCTGGACGTTTCTCTCTCATTTCCTGGGTCCCAGACCCGAATTAATAGCGATCTTGCGATTCTCACTAAGGAGGGGGTGACTTTGTACCCTTCGGCCCCTCAGGGTTGTGGCACATTCGTAACAGCAGATACAAGCATAAGCAACCCTGAGTGAAACATGTGGCGAGTGAATCGGTACAATGAGGAATGCCTGGCCAGCGTAAATTCCCTTTGTTCAGGTAATACCTTTGCTATTCTTTGACTGTTCAGGGCAGTTAGGGATACCTAGTGAGTGTGCACGCAAGGCACTTAGTATATGAATTCACGTACTTGTTAGTTTAAACAATAAAGGTACTTATCAGTAAATACAGATCTCTCTGTGTCTCATTAGTCATTGTTATAAGTAGTATTTTTTTACAACAGTTCAATTCTTGCCACTATCTGTAAAGAGTATGTATGTTTTCCCTGTGAGCGGGCAGGTTTTTTTCCAGGAGATCTGATTTCCTCCCACATTCTGAAGACATATGGTTAGAGTTACTGAGTTGCGAGCATGCTCTGGTGGCACTGGAAGTGTGGCAATGCTTACCGGCTGCTCCCAGGACACTCCTCAGACTGTGTTGGTCATTGATGCAAAGGAAACATTTGTTTTGATTGATATATGACAAATAAAACTAATCTTTTTCTTTATCTAGAGGGTATTAATATAGGGTAAGGGGAAATAGATTTAGAGGGATTCTGAGGGAGACCTTTTTCACCAGGAGAGTTGTAAGAAACTGAAATGCATTGAGTGTGGTTGTAGTGGCTGACAGCACGTAACACGTGTCTGAATGAACAAATGAGTCATTTCGGCAAAGAGGACTATGGGCCAAGTGCAGGGTGAGGAAGGGTGCCCACTGTTTAGCCTGGGTGAGCTGGACTGAATAGCCTGGTTCCATGCTGATCCATTCTATAAGACCATGGATTTGTGCCTTGGAAAGTTCCAGGGCGCAGGCCTGGGCAAGGTTGTATGGAAGACCGGCAGTTACCCATGCTGCAAGTGTCCCCTTTCCACGCCACCGATGTTGTCCAAGGGAAGGGCAAGGGCCGATACAGCTTGGCACTGGTGTTGTTGCAGAGCAATATGTGGTTAAGTGCCTTGCTTAAGGACACAACAGGCTGCCTTAACTGAGGCTCGAACTAGCGACCTTCAGAGCACTAGACCAACGCCTTAACCACTTGGCCACGCGCCAACACAACTCCATCTTAGACAGACAATAAAAATACAATGAAACTGGCAGGAATTTGCATTGACTTACAGGTTGTCTGTATTTATGGTAAGCTCAGCTTGTATTACTATGCCTAAGATAATTAATGCAGAAACTTGTTACACTCCAGCATGCACATGCTGTAAAGATAGCTGATGAGGGTACAATTGCATCTTTCAAAATAGAATTAAATAATACTTGAAACATTTGCATGGCAAGGAGGAAAGAGCAGGGAATTAGGAATTACTGCTTTTTCTTTAAATGGCGAGCAGAGGCACAAAATGGGACAAATGAAGCTTAAATAAGAAATCACTGAGGATACTAAAGTGCAGTGGTGCAGCTGAAAATGTGCATAGTGAGAGAATTTTACATTTATCAAAAATATAACCTGAGAAACCTGAGAGGAACGGAACAGAGACCTTTAATGTTCAACAGTAAACTTGCCTGTAAATCAGTTAATTAGACATAGAGCCATTTATCCATCTGTACCTGTGCCTCTGTCCAATTATAAGTAACATTCCAGTAACTAATTGCAATATACAGGTCACATGCTGTAGAAAACGAGTTGAGAGTTAGAATGAGGTGGATTCTGATATTAGGAATTGTGTCTATTGTATTTAGCTCCATCACCCCACTCTAACACATTTCTCTTTCCCCTACAAAGCATCATGAGTGAATGTATGAATGAAATTTTATTTTTTGGTCAGCACAAACATAACAAAAAGCATCATTTTCAACAATGATTTCATAAGACCACCATCTTTTATTGTCTCCTATCAGAGCATATTAAATTTTATTTATGTATTTATTTATTGAGTTACTGTGGGGGAAAACTGGAGCACCCGGAGGAAACCCGCAATGTCACAGGGGGACGTACAAACTCCTTACAGGCAGCGGTGGGAACTGAACTCAGGTCGCTGGTACTGTAATGTGTTGTGTCAACCACTACACCACCCTGCTTCGTTTCCTCCCCCAGTCCAAAGGCATAACTGTTGGTGAGTTAATTGGTGATGGTAAATTGTCCTGAGATTAATCAGATGGAGTTTCCTTTTCCTCATTTTTTTCCTAAAATGATTGCACATATATCATTCACTGTCTGTGTCTCTTTAGTTTTCATTAAACAAAACTAGCCACTGAGTCATCTTTTGCTCTGCCCTATGTTTGCATCAGTCTAGTTTGTGACAGGTTAGGGTACTGATGATTAAGTACAAAGCAATTCAGAATGGCAAAGCTGATATTTGTTCTGATTAGGCATTCATTAGTTTTCCCCAAAACTCTGGATTGCTAACTGGTTGATCCAAGGTTAATTCCTTCAGTTGTTGAAGAGGACTTTTAATGGGCTTCTGCTCTTCTCCTTGACAATTTCAAGGACATGTAAAGAAAAGATCTTCCAAGAGGACCACAATCTTGCCATAGGACTTGGAGGCTTGCATGCCTCAATGACCCGGAGAGCTATGTTGGCTGAAGTCAGGGCCTTTCACGTTGGCTCTTGATAGGGTCACCCATGCCAAACAGGTCAAAGGGCAGAGGCCAGACTAAGAGTGGTCCACTAGTCCTCCAGGTTTGGGGGGTTCGGCTCAGGGCTAACTGTCCTGACTGGTCGAAAAACAATTGTTACAGAAACAGCAATAAAGAATCCTTCTATGCAGACAAAGATGGAAGACCTTCATTACTGCCCTAAACACCAGCGGCATAAGAGGCAGTAAGTAAGTAAATAAAACAAAGATTAGTGAAGTACAATGAATGGTTCTTGATAGAGTAATTCTAGCACTGAAATCTCCAAACTTAAGTGAGAGCATCATTCATGTTTCTGCTTACCTCTGGTAGCTGTCAGTACTTTTAGGGTCCAGAAAATGAATTGCATGTAAAAATACAGTGTAAATTAACAACTTTATATATTTGGTGGTGATTTTAGTAAGTATTTATGGTCTTAATATAGGAAAAAGTCATGATATACAGTATATCTAAGTTAATGATATCATCAACACTGATTGGCAACTCTGAAAGTCAGGTATTTTGATATTATTAGTCTTTTTCAAGATGCTACATACAATGTTTGCAGGATCTAATGTCACATATCAGAAACAGAATCAGATTTAATATCACCAGCATATATTGTGAAGTCTGTTAACTTTATGGCAGCAGAACAATGTAATACATGATAAATAAATATAGAGACATAAAACTGAGCATATATAGTGCAATATAACAGAAATAAAAGGTAGAGAGTTAGCATACATGGGTTCAATGTCCATTTAGGAATCGGATGGCAGAAGGAAAGAGGCTTTTCCTGAATTGCTGAGTGTGTGTCTTCAGGCTTCTGTACCTCCTTCCCGATGGTAACGGTATGAAGATGGGCATGTCCTGGGTGGTGGGGATCCTTAATGATGAACGCTGATTTCCTAGTGCACCACTCCTTGAAGATGACTTAGATACTACAGAGGCTGGTATTCACAATAGAGCTGACTAATTTTACAAGTATCTGCAACTTATTTTGATCTTGTGCAGTACCCTTCCCCCCATACTAGATGGTGATGCAGCCAGTCAGAATCCTCTCCATGGCACATTTGTAGAAGTTTTTGAGGGTTTTAGTTGACAAACCAAATCTCCTCAAACACCTAACGAAATATTGCTGCTGTCTTGCCTTCTTTATAGCTGCAGCAATATGTTGTGTCCAGGCTAGGTCCCCAGAGATAATGACACCCAGGAACTTGAAATTGTTCATTCTCTCCATTTCTGATCCCTCTGTGAGGATTGGTCTATGCTCCTTTGTCTTACCCTTCCTTAAGCCTACAATCAGCTCTTTGGTCTTGCTGGTGTTGAGTGCAAGGTTGTTGGTGCAACACCACTCAACTCAACTCAATATCTCGCTCCTGTATACTCTTTCATCACCATCTGAAATTCTGCCCGCAATGGCTGTATCATCAGCAAAGTTTATAGATGCCATTTGAGCTAAGCCTAGTCACATAGTCATGGGTGTAGAGAGAGTAGAGGAGTGGGCTAAGCACATAAACAGAGATTAATACTGAGTGTCAGATACGACATCATTGTAAGCTGTAGGAATGAAAGCCTTGTGTTTGTTTCTGGTATTTCGTGTTCATTTCAGGACATTTTAAAGTACTTTAATTAATTTTGAAGTATAGTGGCTATTGAAACAGAAATTAAGAGAGAAACCAACAATACGAAAGCAAGGATATAAAGTTGAGGCTGTATAAAAGCACTGGTGAGCCTCTCTGTGAGCAGTTTTTGGCCCTTTATCTAACAAAGGATGTGCTGGCATTGGAAAGGGTTCAAAAGATGTTCACAAAAATGATTCTGGGATTGAAAGGCTTGTCATATGAGGAGTGTTTGATGGCTCTGGGCCTGTATTCACTAGAATTCAGAAGAATGAAGTGTGACCTCATTGAAACCTTTTGAATGTTGAAAGGCCTCTTTAGAGTAGCTGTGGAGAGGATGTTTCCTGTGGTGGGGGAGTCAAATACCAGAGAACACAGCCTTAGAATAGAGGGGCATACTTTTAGCCAGAGAGTAGTGAATCTGTGGAATTCATTGCCACAGGCTGCTGTGGAGGACAGGTCACTGGCTGTATTTAAGGTAGAGTTTGATAGCTTCTTGATTAGACAGGGTATGATGGGATACAGGGAGAAGGCAGGAGACTGGGGCTGAGAGGGAAATGGATCAGCCATGATGAAATGGCAGAGCAGACTCGATGGGCCAAATGGGCTGATTCTGCTCCTATATCTTATAGTCTAATAAGAAATAAAATAGAAAATGAATTAAGCACTTAGCAGTTCAGCTTGCATTCATAGATAGAGGACCAGGTCTAGTATTTTAGACCAATGTCTATTCATTAGCTATGTGGGCCTTTTTATTAGACTAGTAATTTGCATGTTGATAACACAAGCATGCAGGGTGGTAAAAAAGTTGCACAGCATACTTTGTTTCATCACTCAGGGCATTCAGTATAAAATTGGGAAAGCCACAATGAAACTGTTTTAAACTTTGGTTAGGCTACATGCACAGAAATATGTGCTGGTTTGGTTACCATGTTAAAGGAAGGATGTCATAATTAGAATCATGCTTATTATCTCCGGCATATGTTGTGGTTTGTTTTGCGGCAGCAAGGGATAAAAAATTACTGTAAGTTACCGAACCAAATAAATAGCACAAACAATGATTAATGTGGCAGTCTTCATGGGTTCATGGATCATTCAGAAAGCTAATGGCGGAAGGGTGAAGTTGTTCTTAAAACACTGAGTGTGGAGGCTTTGGAGAGAGTGCAGAAGAGCTACACCAGGAGTGGAGTATATTAATTATAAGGATATGTTGGACAAACTTGGATTGTTTTCTCTGCTGTGTTGGGGAATGAGGGTGACCTGATAAGAGGAAATAAGATCATGAGAGCCACGGACAAAGTAGAGAGTTAGATTGTTTATTTCATCAGAGTAGTAATGCCAAATACTGGAGGGCATAGACTTAAGGTGAGAGGAGGAAGGTTTAAAGGAGATGTGCAAGGCATATTTTTTACGTAGAAAGAGTTTCATATCTGGAACATGCTGGCAAAGGAGGATGTGGAAGTAGATGAGATAACATTCCTTAAGAAGTATTTAAACCATGATACAAATAGACAGGCAATGTAAGGACATGGACCATGTGCAATAAATCAACTTTTAATCCAGCTTTGATCTGTGTACCAATAGATCAGCAGACTTCAGAGAAAAATATGTTCCTTCTTTTATAACTCTTATGATTGGATGGTCAATGAAATCTGATCAAGGTAAACCAGGGACAGGAAACTCCAATCAATGGGTGACCGAGAAGCTGATGCAGGACAGGGCTTCAGATCATTGGATTTTGGATCATTGGGATCTCTTCTGAGGGAGGTATGACCTATACCAAAGTAACAGGTTGCACTTGAACCCAAGAGGGACCAATATTCTTGTGGGCAGGTTTGTTAGAAGTGTTGAGGAGGGTTTAAACTAATTTGGCTGGGAGCGAGAACCGGAGTGATGGGACTCAGGCTAGGACGGATGGTAAAAAAAGTGGTCAGGAAGGGTAGGCAGATGATAGGACATAATTGCAGCCAACAGAGTGTGTGTCAGCATATTAGGGATGCAGAAACAAAAAAGGGTAGCAAATATAGTACTCAAAGTGTTATATCTCAATGCACAGAATATAAGAAATAAGGTGGATAATCTGGTTGCACTCTTACAGATTGTTAGGTATGATGCTGTGGCCATCACTGAGTCGTGGCTGAAAGATGGTTGTAGTTGGCAGCTGAATGTCCAAGGTTACACGTTGTATTGGAGGAAGAGGAAGGTCAGTAGAGGGGGTGGTGTGGCTCTGCTAGTAAAGAATGGCATCAATTCAGTAGAAAGATGTGAAATAGGATCAGAAGATGTTGAATCCTTGTGGGTTGAGTTAAGAAACTGCAAAGGTAAAAGGATGTTGATGGCAGTTATATACAGGCCTCCCAACAGTGTCAACAGGATTACAACAGGAATTTAAAAAGTTTGTCAAAAGGGTAATGTTACGGTAGTCATTGGAGATTTTAACAAGCAGGGTGATTGGGAAAATCAGGTTGGTAATGGATCTCAAGAGAGTGAGTTTGTTGAATGCCTACAAGATGGCTTTTTAGAGCAATTTGTTGTTGAGCCTACTAGGGGATCAACTATACTGCATTGGGTGTTAGGTAATGAACCAGCACTGATTAGGGAGCTGAAGGTAAAAGAATCCTTAGGAGGCAGTGATCATAACATGACTGAGTTCAACGTGAAATTTGAAAGGGAGAAAGTAAATTCTGATGCAGCAGTATTTCACTGGTTTAAAGGAAATTACAGTGGTATGAAGAGGAGTTGGCCAAAGTAAATTGGAAGGAGATGGTGGTAGGGATGACAGTAGAGCAGTAATGATGTGAGATTCTGGGTAAAATGAGGAAGGTGCAGGATAGATGCATTCTAAAAACAAAGAAATACTCAAATGGTAAAATAGTACAACGTGGCTGACAAAGGAAGTCAAAGCTAATGTTAAAGAAAAGAGAGGGCATCCAACAATGCCAAAAATTAGTGGGAACATAGGATTCGGAAGCTTTTAAAACATTACAGAGAGCAACTAAAAAAATAATTAGAGGGGAAATGATGAAATATGAAAGCAAGCTACCAAACAATATCAAACCGGACAGTAAAAGCCTTTCCAAGTATGTAAAAAATAAGAGAGATGAGTGTGGACATAGGACTGCTGGAAAATGAGGTTGAAGAAATAATAACAGGAGACAAGGAGATGGCAGATGAGCTAAATGTGCATTTTGCATCAGTCTTCACTGTGGAAGACACTAGTAGTGTGCCAGATGTTGAAGGGTCGGTGGAAAAGAGGTGAGTGCAATTACTATTGTTCAAAAAGCTGAAAGACCGCAGGGTAAATAAGTCATCGGGACCAGATTAGCAGCACACTTGGGTTCTGAAAGAGATAGCTGTAGAGATTGTGGAGGCATTAGTAATGATCTTTCAAAAGTCATTGGACTCTGGCATGGTGCTAGAGGATGGAAAAATTGCAAATGTCAGTCCAATCTATAAGAAAGGAGGAAGGTAGCAGAAAGGAAATTATAGACCAGTTAGCCTGAGGTCAGTGGTTGGGAAGATGGTGGAACAATTGCTAAGAATGAGGTGATAGAGTACTTGGTGACACAGGATAAGAAAGGACAAAGTCAGTATGGTTTCCTTAAGGGAAAATCTTGCCAGAAGAACCTATTGGAATACTTTAAGGAGATTACAAGTAGGATAGATAAAGGGAATATAGTGGATGTTGTATATCTGGACTTTCAGAAGGCCTTTGACAAGGTGCCACACATGAGGCCGCTTACCAAATTAAGTGCACATGGTATTACAGGAAATTTACTGGCATGTTTAGAGCATTGGCTGATTGGTAGGAGGCAGCGAGTGGGAATAAAAGGATCCTCTTCTGGCTGTCTGCCAGTGACTAGTGGTGTTCTTCAGGGGCTGGTGTTGGGACCATTTCTTTTTATGCTGTAGATCAATGATTTTGATGATGGAATAGGTGGAATTGCTACCATTTGCAGATGATACGAAAGACTGGTGGAGGGGAAGTAGTGCTGAGGAAACAGGTAGGTTGCAGAAGGACTTAGACAGATTAGGGGAATGGTCAAGAGGGTGGCAAATGAAATACAATGTTAGAAAATGCATGATCATGCACTTTGGTAGTAGAAGTAAATCTGCAGACTATTTTCTAAATGGGGAGAAAATCCAGAAATCTGAGATGTAGAGGGACTTAGGAGTCCTTGTGCAGAATGCCCTACAGGTTAACTTGCAGGTCAGGTCGCTGGTGAAGAAGGCAACTGCAATGTTCGCATTCATTTCAAGAGGTCTAGAATACAAGAGAAGGTGTGTGATGCTGAGGCTTTATAAGGCACTGGTGAGGCCTCACCTTGAGTATTGGGAACAGGTTTGGGCTCCTCATCTAAGAAAAGATGTGCTGGCATTGGAGAGGGTTCAGAGGAGGTTCACAAGGATGATTCCAGGAATGAAAGGGTTATCACACGAGGAACATTTGATGGCTCTGGGTCTGTACTCACTGGAATTTAGAAGGATGAGGGGGACCTCACTGAAACTTGTTGAATGTTGAAAGAATGATGTGGAAAGGATGTTTCCTATGGTGGGAGAGTCTAGGACAAGAGGGCACAGCCTCAGGATAGAGGAGTGTCCATTTAAGACAGAGCTGCATGGAAATTTATTTAGCCAGAGTGTGGTGAATTTGTGGAATTTATTACCTGTGGAAGCTGTGGAGGCCAGGTTGTTGGATGTAGTTAAGGCAGAGCTTGATAGGTTCTTGAATGAAGATGGCATCTAAGGTTATGGGGAGAAGGGTGGGAAGTGGGCCTGAGCCATGATTGGATGCTCCTATATCTATGGTCTTATGGCCTTAGCCTAAAACATTAACTGTTTATTCCCCTCCATAGATGTTGAATGACTTGTTGAGGTTCTCCAGCATTTTGTGTGTGTTGCTCAAGATTTTTAGCACCTTGAGAATCTCTTGTATGTAGACAAAGATACGCTTTGAAATGCAGATTGATTATCAACAATTTGCTTGGGAATTAAGGATCTTCAGTGTTTTGATACCCATGTCCAATCTGTTCAGCATTCAAAACATCTCCCTCTTCCATGGTGAATGGTGAAGATCCAAATTCTCCATTTGTTCTACTCACTGACTGTCATTTCTAAAAGCCTCCAAAAAAGCACTGCTGAACATTAAGTACAAACCTTGATGTCAAATCTGCCAAATTAACGGTCAAAAATAACTCTCACTATATTATTTCTTATGTAGCCCCTTGGCTTCAGCAGGCCATCTCTGTGTAAGGTTCATACAGCAGAAGATGGAACTCAGATAGACTTTAACATCCTTTTCTCCTCCTGCCACCCTGGTTATCGATGTAAATCATTTCATCTGGAGTAAGGCTCCATGGTTTTTGGAATTAGGTCAATGTAGGAGCTGGCTAGAAAGTATACATTGCACCTTGTTGCAAAATATATAGCATCTTTGTTTTTTGTTATTTCTACAAATTCAAAAAATACTCTTTTCATAGTATCTCTGAGGAAGTAGAGAGTCTACAGAAGGACTTAGACAGATTAGGAGAATGGGCAAAGAAGTGGCAGATGGAATACAGGTTAATTTGCAGGTTGAGACTGTGGTGAGGATGGGAAATGTGATGTTTATGTTCATTTCAAGAGGACGGGAACATAAAAGCAAGGATGTAATGTTGAGACTTTATAAAGCACTGGTGAGGACTCACTTGGAATATTGTGAGCAGTTTTGGGCCCCTTATCTTTGAAATGATGTTGTGAAACTGAAGAGGGTTCAAAGGAGGTTCATGAAAATGCTTCCAGGGCTTGTCATACGATGGCTGTGGGCTTATATTCATAAGAATGAAGGATGACCTCATTGAAGCCTATTGAATGGTGAAAGGTCTGGATAAAGTGGATTTGGAGAGGATGTTTCCTATGGTGGGAGAGTCTAAGACCAGAGGACATAGTCTTGGAATAGAGGGGCATCCTTTTAGAATGGAGAAGATGAGGAATGTCTTTTGGCAGAGAGTGGTGAACCTGTGGAATTCATTGTCACAGGCAGCTGTGGAGTGTAAGTCTATGTATATTTAAAGCAGAGATTGATAGGTTCTTGATTGGTCAGGGCATGAAGGGATAGAGGGAGAAGGCAGGAGAGTGGATCTGAGAGGAAACATGTATCAGCCATGATAAAATGATGGGGCAGACTCGATGGGCCAAATTGCCTAATTCTGCTCCTATATCTAATAGTCTATCTCCAGGTATGGTTGACATATACTAAATAACAAAATATTTTAAGGGAGTGAGTGCTATTAAAGTTTTTCTCATATAGTGTACAGTTAAGTTCATCCATTGAAGCCGCTGGCACTTTTAACACCTTACATTTTGCTAAAGTTAATAAAAAAGTACTTCCAGGGTTTAAAGCTTTCATTCCATTGATAGGTCATGGATTCATACTGAATTACTTGTACATTGTGCTTTATAGGATTGCTTTTATATTTATATTTATTGTGTTTTTTATTGATTTCTTTATGTTTATTGTGTTTTTTATGCTCCATCAGATCCAGAGTAACAATAATTTTGTTCTCCTTTACACTTGTGTAGTAGAGAATCGGTGGTGGGGTGGAGATACGTCTCTACCAAAGGAGGAAGAAGGTGTTCCTTCACTTTGCTAGCCTGCAAATCATCCTTGGGCAAGGTATAGCACCTGCTTGGCCTCCCCGATCAGGGTCACATGAAGCATGGGAGTAGGTAGTGGATGGTTGTTTGAACAGCTGGTGCATATCACAAGTCCTGGTTATGCGACCACTGATGCCAGGCAGACAAACTCTGATGAATATTGATAATGGCTGAGGTCACCCACCTTATAAAGACACTACCCAGTATAAGGCAATGGCAAACCACTTCTGCAGAAAAATTTGCCGAGAACAATCAAAATCATGGATAGACCATGATCGCCCACATCATACAATATGGCACCTAATGAATGAATGAACTGAAAACTGTCAATAAACAAGTTCAGATTTGAAATCTTGAAACTTGAATTGAAACAGGCCCTTTGGCCCCACATCTATGCAAATCCTATTTTATTTTTGCCACATTTGCCCCAAATCCATGAGATACTACCACACCTCTCTGCACTAGAGACAACTATACAGTGGCTTTTTAACCTAGCGATGTGCACATCTTAGGAAAGTGGGAGAAAACTGGAACACCCAGAGGAAACCCATGAATCACAAGGAGAATGTGAAAACTCCACACAGACAGCACCCAAGGTCAGGGTCAAAGACAGGTCACTAGAATTAAGAGGTTCCACCTGTACTAGTTGTAATATTGTGCTGCCCAAGCCTGATGTCATAGAGTATATAAGGTAGATTGGGTAATTTGGCAGATTTACTTCCCACGGAAGCATTAGAGAACCTGAATGGCTTTTATGCAAATGTAGTAAATTAGTAGTTTAATTCCACATTCATTCAATCAAACTCTCCATCTGCCATGGTCAGATTTGAATTTATATCTGTGAATCAATGGGACGTACACCTGGATCTGAGCCAACTGACTTAAATACTCTGGTGCTATATCACATGGAGCAGGGCAATTTTTTTAAACAACTGGTTTGGTGCTGAAGTTACTGTTATAATGAGATAAATTGAGTGGAATTTTGGAATTATAAGAACAGTGAACCTGTCAGCATTTGGCTTCATTATATTGTGAAACAGCTGCGTTTGGAGGCTCTATATGCACAGTTTTGTGTGGTGGGGTGGAGATATGTCTCTACCAAAAGAGGTGAAAGGCTTTCTTTCTTTTTGCTAGCCTAAAGGTCACCCTTGGGCAAGTTGTATCACCTGCTTAAACCCCTTCCCTCCCCCA
This sequence comes from Hemitrygon akajei, assembly GCF_048418815.1. NCBI lineage: Eukaryota > Metazoa > Chordata > Chondrichthyes > Myliobatiformes > Dasyatidae > Hemitrygon > Hemitrygon akajei. The sequence continues at coordinate 30,414,139 of NC_133129.1, forward strand.
GTCAGGGTCATGTGAAGCCATGGGAGCAGGTGGTGGATGGTCATATGAGCAGCTGGTGCAGATCACAAGTCCTGCTTATGCGACCACTGACACCGGGCAGACAATCTCTGAAGAGTATTGATAATGGCTGGGGTTACCCATCTTGTAAAGACACTGTCCAGAAAACACTTCTGTAGAGAAATTTGCCAAGAACAATCATGGTCATGGAGACCATGATCACTCACATCATAAGACACGGCACATAGTAATGATGATGATATGTACAGTTAACTTGAAAATGAACTTTAACAACAGAGATTTGCTTCATGCATTGGTAGTTGCTAATTGGTTTATTGGACCATAAGATAAAGGAGCAGGAATAGGCCATTCAGCCTAATGAGATCTGTACCACCATTCCTTATGGCTGATTTATTAACCCTCTCAACCCCATTCCCCTGCCTTCTCCCCGTAACTTTTGACATTCTTACTAATCAAGAACCTATCAACCTCTACTTTAAATATACCCAATGACTTGACCTTCATAGCTGTTGGTGGCAATGTATTCCAGAGATTCACCACCCTTTGGCTAAAGAAATTCCTCCTTATTTCTCTGCATGTAAATGATGATAGTCATTGAGTCAGGTTACCATGGTGTAAATCTAGTCAGCTCCATCTTGGGTACTAGCCTACAAAGTAGCCAGGACATCTTCAGGGAGCGGTGTCTCAGAAAGGCAGTATTCATTATTAAGGACTTCAAGCATGCAGGACATGCACTTTTCTCACTGTTACCATCAGGTAGGAGGAACAGAAGCCTGAAGGCACACACTCAGTGATTCAGGAACAGCTTCTTCCCCTCTGCCATCCGATTCCTAAATGGACATTGAATCTTTGGGCACTACCTCACATTTTTTTAATATACAATATTTCTGTTTTTGCACATTTTTAAAATCTATTCAATATTCATAATTGATTTACTTGTTTATTTATTATTTTTTTTCTCTGCTGGATTATGTATTGCATGGAACTGCTGCTGCTAAGGTAACAAATTTCATGTCACATGTCGGTGATAATAAACTTGATTCTAATTCTAATTCATCTTAGATGTGGGGAGAAGGCAGGAACAGGGTACTGATTGTGGATGATCATCCATGATCACATTGAATGGCGGTGCTGGCTTGAAGGGCCGAATGGCCTACTCCTGCACCTATTGTCTATTGTCTATTAGGCACTGGTATAATTGAAGCCTGCTTGAAGCGGGTGGGTACCTCAGACTGCTGAAGTGAGAGGTTAAAGATGTCAAAGAAAGCTCCAGCCAGTCGATCAACACAGGCTGGGTACACCATCTGGACCAGATACTTCCTGTGAGTTCACCCTCTTGAAGATTGCTGGCATATCAGCATATCACAGGATCACTGGGGGCTCTTGGAGTTCATGGTGTTTCCTCCATATTTTGATTGTCAAAGTGAGAATAGAAGGCTTTGAACTCATCTGGAATTGAAGCCACGTTGTCAACTATGTCACTGGATAGTACTTTATAATGTGATAGTGTTCAAACCCTGCCTCAGCTATCGAGCATCCCTCATTAATTCAGGCTTAGTCCAGAATTGACACTTCGACTGTAAGAAGGCTTTTCAGAGATTATATCAGAACTTCTTGTAACTTTCTTAGTCACCAGACTTGAATGCCTCTGATCTGGCCCTCAGCTGATAGTGAATCTCATGGTTCATCCAAGGTTTCTGGTAGGGGAAGACCCTGAACTCATCCTGTGACAACTATAGTGTAGTTGTTGAGATCCACAGATGAGTCCTTGAACATGACTCGGTCCACTAACTGGAAGCAATCCGGTAGTCACTCCTCTGCCTCCCACGACCATCTCTTTGTTGTGCTAACTTCTGGACCCTTGCTCGTTAGCCTCTGCCTGTCTGCAGGTAGGAGGAGGACAGCCAAGTGCTCAGATTTCCCAAAATGCAGTTTGGGCATGAAACAGTAGCATTCCTCAGTAGTATAGTGGTCTTGTGTGTTAGGACCTCTGGTGCTGATGGAAAATGGGCAGGATTTTCTTCAACAAGCCTGGCTGAAATTTCTGACTATGATATGAACTGTGTCAGGATGGATTGTTTCGTGTTTAGAGACTGCATCATGCAGTATCTCAAGAGCTTGAGATATAATTGACGCATCTAGCATACTAGGAGTAAGCCATGTTTTGGTAAACACAGAACACAACAATTCTCATTTCCCTTTGGTACATTGTTCAATGAATTTTGCAGTAATTATGGTACAGTTGCTTCTATATTTTTTGTGGGAAATTCTTGGTTTTAGTGACAAACCTCATGTTACTTGTATCTGGCTATCTTATTGGTTAATTGTTATCAATGGAATTTCTTTTATCAGTAGTCTGGTTGGAGAAGAACATGCTACTGTTACTCTTTCCCTTTTACTTGTTTCTTACCATGCTTATTAATAACACTTAATAACATTATCATAAACACCAAGTTTTATGCTTCCTTCTGAACTTCTAAAGAACTTTTGGATCACAAAATCATCATGATCCAACCATTGTGTCACAGTTACAGAGGAATTGCAGCGCAGTTAGCAAATAAAGTTCGAGACTCATAATGAGGTAGATTAACACATCAATAATTCATCTTTATCATACAAAATGTTAATTTAAGAGTCTGATAACAGCAGGATGGAAGCTTGACTTGGGTCTGGTGGTATGCTTTCTTCAGCTTTTCTGTCCTTCGGGGAGGGGAGAAGTGAGAATGACTAGGGTAAGAGAGTTCTAAGATGATACTAGAACTTTCCCAAGGCAGAGGGACGTATTAAGAAATTCACTGCAGTGCTTGCAAGACGTATCCTCTGTATGGTGCAAGATTTGAGACTCCATTGACTTCAATGAAGATTATAGCTCGTGCCTAGGTACCTACAGGTTTATAGAGTCATGGAGTTATAGAATACTACAGCACAGAAACAGGCTTTTTGATCCATCTAATTCATGCTTAGTCCCATCAACCTCCACTCAGACCACAGCCTTTCACACACCTCCCATCCATGTACAGTACCTATCCAAATTTCTCTTAAATGTTGAAATCAAACCCGCATGCACACCTTTTGCTGGCAGCTCATTCCACACTCTCACCACCCGCTGAGTGAAGAAGATCCCCCTGAAGTTCTCCTCAAAGATTTTACCTTTTATCCTTAACCAATGACCTCTGGGCTCCATTCCTGAGGACTGCTTGTAAGTTTGAAGTTAGAATGTGTGGAACAGGATCACTGAAACATCAGTGGCAGGAGAGTAAGCGGGTGTGGAAAGAATGGCTGCCAGCCTACCTTACTGACTCAGTGGGTCTGTCTGCTCAGTGTTCTGTACTAGGCATGCTTCAGCCCCTGACTGCTCTGGCTTGGAGATGGCGGGTGGGTGGTGCAGTTAGGAAATATGCCCATTCCCTCCCAGCAGAAGATGCCTGCAGCCCTGTAGTAGCCGGCAAATTACCCACATCCACCCCACCAGTTTCCCAAATGCCCATTTATATACAGGTTGTATTCGTAACCTGGGAGGAACGTGACTTTCTTTGACGTTTTAGCTTAATTCTATGTGATTTCTGAGTTCTTAGTTAATCTTATTTTCATCTACATTCTTTTTTCAGTTATTTTATTTCCTTTTAATTTCTCCCCTATGAAGATGCTGCCAATATTTGAGTTACTGAGACTGGCAAGCTGGGATTTTATTGCTAGGAACATAGCAGATTGAGTGATCTTATAAAGATGTGTAAAATCATGAGCAATCTACACAGAGCGTAGTTACAAGAAAGTAGCATGCATCTTAAGAGATCCCACCACCCTGGCCATGCTCTCTTCTCGCTGCTGCCATCAGGTAAAATGTAAAGGAGTCTTGGGACTCACACCACCAGGTTCAGGAACAGTTATTACCTCTCAACCATCAGCCTCTTGAATCAGAGGGGATAATTTCACTCACCCAATCACTGAACCATTCCCATAGCGTATAGTCTCACTTTCAGAATCAGAATCAGATTTAATGTCACCAAATCTGTCCTGAAATGTGTTAACGTTGCGGCAGCAGTACAATGCAACACATGATAAATATAGAAAAAGAACTGAATTACAGTAAGCATAGATATGTATATTAAATAGTTACATGAAGATAAGTTGTGCAAAAACAGAAATTTAAAGAAGAAGTAGTGAAGTAGTGTTCATGGATTCAATGTCCATTTAGAAATCGGATGGCGGAAGGGAAGAAGCTGTTCCTGAGTCGCTGAGTGTATGTTGAGTATATTCCCTTTGGGTAGCCTTTAACCTGATGGCATGGACATCAATTTCTTGAACTTCTGGTTACCCCCTTTCACCATTCTCCATTCATGGAGCTCCTCTTCCTTCCCTTCCTTCCATGGTATTCTAACCTCTCCTATCAGAATCCCCCTCCTTCAGCCCTTTATCTCTTTCATTAATCAACGTCCCAGCTCTTTACTTCACCCCCTCACCCTTTCCCAGTTTCACCTATCAGTTACCATCTTGTAGTTTTCCTCCCCCCACCCCCCCATCTTCTTACGTCGACTTTTCAGCTTTTTTTCCCAGTCTTGATGAAGGGTCTTGGCCCATAACGTCCACTGTTTATAGCTTTCCATAGATGCTGCCTGGCCTGCTGAATTCCTCCAGCATTTTGTGTGTCTTGCTGTAGTTAAAAGGAGATTCTCCAGGTGAAGTCCTAGGATGATTAGGTTACCCTGTCAAGAGAGAGGTGCGTATTGCTTGAAGTTTAGAAGAATGAGGAATTACCTCGTTGAGATCTATGAGATCTTAAGTGTGTTTGACTGGGTAGATGTTGAGATGTCTTCATGGGACATAGCAAAAAAATGAAGGGCTGATCATTTAAAATGGAGGCGCACAGAAATTTCTTCTGTCGGAGAGTAGTGAAACTTTGGAATTCTCTGCCCTGAGAGTGGGGAAAGCTAAATCATTAGACATGCTTAAGGTGGAAATAAATAAATATTTGAAGGATTGACTGCATGAGTTTCCTTTGGGAGTTCCAGTTTCCTCCAACACTCCAAAGACATGGGTTACAGTTAGTAAGTTGTGGGCATGCTATGTTGTCACAGGAAGCATTGTGCCCCCGGTACATCTGTGGTTGGTTGTTGACACAAATACTGTGTTTCGCTGCATGTGACAAATAAACCTAATCTTTATCTTTGTAACCTACACCATTATCCAGTTTGTTTATGCAACTACACTTGTTCAATCTGTATTATGGGGCTGCAATTGTATTCCAAATACCTGAAATAAGTTTAGTCTATCTTGTTGTATTTGACTGCTTCTCCCATTATGTTCTACGTGCCACACTTTCTGCCATGAGGAGGTACCTGGTGTACCTATCCCATTCACTTCAACAACTCCAGGATTCTCTCTCCACTGCCTGTAATAGACCTGTACAATACTTTATCCTCCGCCGGATCCACACTTTCAGTTGCCGGTACTTTGACTTTCTCACGTTCTTCAAGGATCAGAAGATCACCCGTTTACAGACCACAGAACCTGGTGACTCCAACGCTGGCAAGCCTTGATGTCTCCAGACCATGATCCCTGCTGCTGACCTCAATGGCTCCAGCAATCCAGAGGAGACTCTAAAAACAAATTCCACCGCTATTAATGTGGGTTCCAATGACCTCGGACACCTCCAAAGTGCTGATTGCACAACCTCCAACTCCAACTCCAGCATTGACCTCCAGGCCGGGTCTTCACACCACTGGAACCCCTGTCTCCCCTTCCCCCACCACCACTTCACAATCCAATATCTCTCAGGTCCCAACGCCAGCTCTTGGGATCTTGGAGACTCCATCTTCCTGTCACCCCACCATCCCTAAACACCCCAAATATCCCTTCTCCTGAGACACAACCAACCCCCTTCCCCACTCCGATCCCAGCTCTCAGATGTGCTGTATTTTCACCATCCCTTCCAATCTTCCCCTCTCTGAGGCGGAACATTCTGTCTTCAGTAAGGGCTTCATCTTTGTCCCCCTGCGCCAACACTTCAGTGAGTTCCGCACCCACCATGATACTGAGATCTTCTTCCACCATCTCTGACTCCGAGCCTATTTCCTTGGCAAGGATGCTCCACCCTTCTCCCATCTTCAACCCTCCTCATCTTCCTGGACACCTTGTCCTGGTTTTCTGCCTGCTCTGGATCTTTTCATTGCCCACTGCTCACAGAAGATCAACCCTCTAGACTTCAATACCCCTCTCTCCTATTCCAACCTCACTCCTTCCAAACGCTCGGCTCTCCACTCCTAACCTCACCATCAAACCTGCAGATAAGAGAGGTGCTGTGGTCTGGCGTACTGACCTCTGCCTTGTTGAGGTCCAACTCTCAGATGCCTCCTCTTTCTTATCCTTTGAGCAGGACCCCACTAAGGAACACCAGGCCATTGTCTCCCACACCACCACCAACCTTATTGACTCTGGGGATCTTCTATCCACCGCCACCAACTGCATAGTTCCCACACCCCACACCTCCCGTTTCTACCTCCTACCCAAGATCTACAAACTTGCTTGTCTAGGTAGACCCATTGTTTCAGCTTGTTCCTGCCCCGCTGAGCTCAACGAAGGGTCTCAGCCCGAAACATCGACTGTACTCTTTTCCTAGATGCTGCCTGGCCAGCTGAGTTCCTCTAGCACTCTGTGTGTGTTACTTGGATTTCCAGCATCTGCAGGTTTTCTCTTGTTTGAGATTAAATGAAGACATTGCTTTACCCATATTCAACTTGTCCATTCCATTGAATTTGGACTGACAATGAAATCCATGAGGAATGTATTCTGACAATGCAAATATCACATGGAGCAAAATTGCAAACCATGATCTCCATTTATTACTATGTTATATGGACATCATACCCCAGAGAAGCTGGTAATTTGCCTCATTGTGACTGTTGAAATAATCATTAAGTTGAACTTTCCAACCCTCTACCTACACCTGTACTCAGGCTCATACCCACAATCAGCTCCCATTGCTCTGAAAACCTCGTTCTTTGTTGTATTTATCCCATCCTCTTTTTGAAGCTTGCTGTGAAAATCTGCTGTACTTCCAACACTCCTCAAGGCAATACACTCCCCATCATAATAACTGACTGCTTAAGTAACCTCTATTTCTCTCTGCTTCTATTCCCGGTTACATTAAATCTGCATCATTTGGCCGGTGACCTCCTGCTAGTAGAAACAGCTTTTCTCTATCACTTGCAGCAGTTTAATTAATTCTTCACTTTTAGTCACCTAAACAACTCATTCATAATTACTGCATAAATTCTAGGCTATTACTGCCTTAATTAACCAGGGTTAGGTGCAAATATGAACTGCATATTCCTTTGAATTAATTTCAATTTCTTGAATAATCTGTAACAGGAAATGGGTCTGATTTTGCCGTTAAGGCAGTTTTATCTATGTGGCATTCATTTTCTTTTCTTTACTACATATCTGTAGGTGATGGGATATGCATGCATTAGGGACTTAAAAGTGAGGTATAAATGTAGTCAATCTGCTGATCTGCCATTAAGCTGCGTCTTGGCAGGCATTGAAGAAAATAATTTATTACACACACAGCAGCAATGTGAGAATTCATTTTGAGAGAACTAGAATATAAAAGCAAGGATGTAATGCTGAGGTATATCCAGTGAACCATGGACTTGGACCACAAGATGCCTCTGTACATTTAATGCTGTGAGGGGTCGTGCCATGAACTGTAAGCTTTCCCCTCACTCTTGCCCTCACAAAGTGCAACATCTCACACTTGCTCGGATTAAGCTCCACCTGCATTTTTTTTTGCCTGCCTCTGAAATTGATCTATATTTTGCTTTGACAACCCATACATTGTCCGCAAATCCACCAATCTTTGCATCATTTGCAAACTTACCGAAATGAAACTACATTTTCATTTATCTGTATCACAAATAACAGAGGCTCCGGCACGAATCCCTGCAGAACACTATTAGTCACAGACATCCAGCCAGAATTATATCCATCAACCACTACTCTCTGTCTTCTACGGGCAAAAAAATTGTGAATCTAAACTAGAAAGTCACTGCGGATCCCGTGTTTCTTAATCATTTTGATCAACCTACCATGAGGGGGGCTATCAAATGCCTTTCTAAAGTACTTGCAGAACACATTGATTACACTAACATCATTAATCACCTTTGTCATCCCCTCAAAGAACTCAATGAAGTTTTAAACATGGCCTGCCTTGCATAAACCCATGCTGACTGTTTTTAATCAGGCCATGCTTTTTTCCAAATGTGTGTAATCTTCTCCAGTAACTTCCCTACCTCTGATGTGAGGCATACCTCCTTATAATTTCCCTTCTTGAGCAAAGGAGCAACATTGGCTACAGTCCAGTCTTGCAGGACCTCACCTGTTTCTAATGAAGATGCAAAGTGAAGAATTGTTGATGACAGGGTAGTACGAAAAAATATGGAAATCAAGAGACATATGGATATAGGGCTGGCATTCACAATTCTGGTGAGATCTTTTTATTTCTTCCATATCTTCCAGGATTTGGGAACAACAAAAGATGGATTCACATCATTAACTACTAACATTCCCACTGACCAATTTGACTGAGTGTCTGGTTGGACACTAGAGAGGAATGTGTAATAAAATATGAAATTATGCCTTAGCAATTCTCCACATAATTAACCATGGTAACAGTTTTTATGCCACTAGCAACTTTTAATATTGCGTCCTCTTTGCCCCAGAATGAATCACTTCCCTACCAAGAACATATCTCTGAAGAAATAATTTCACTTTGATACAATAATTCATTTTTATTAATAAAAGGGTTGATTTATGACCAGGAATCTATTGTTCTCTGGGAGAAGAATATCTGGTAATATGAAAATATCAGTGGAGAAATTTCTTTAGCCCTGGCCAGGATATAATGTGGAGGTCAATCAAGAATTGGAGACGGGAATGTCTCAGTATGCAGCCATCCTCTGTGCCAGAGTGTGACTTGTGAATTTACTGAGTGGTAATCACTCTGATGAATACACTTCTTGGTTAACATCCACCAAATAGTTCCTGCCTCTTGAGTTCAATTGACTCGATTTACTATTGAAGTAAGATCAGGCAATACTCTAATGGATTACTGTAGATGGTACAGAAACAGCCCAACTGACCTTGCTAACCAAGATACTCAGCTGAGCCTGTCTTATTTTCCAGCATTTGGTTCATAACCTTTTGAGCTTTTCCAATCCATCTACCTGTCCAAAAAGACTTTTAAAAGTTGTCATTGTCACTCCCTCTGGCAGCTCATTTCAAATGTGTACCATTCATTATATAATAAGTTGCTCCTCAAGTCCCGACTAAATCTTCCCTTCTCACCTTAAAGCTTTGCTCCCTGGTCCCTAATTCTCCAGCCTTGGGGAAAAGCCCATAAAACCATAAGACATAGGAGCAGAATTAGGCCACCCAGCCCATCAAGTGGATTAAGAGTCAGATATTGCAAATCACAGGTGATAGTTGTAACCCAGTTGAAACAAAGGAATTGATAACTTTGTGAGCAGTGACAAATGACAAATAGCCAAAGATAAATAGTCATTTATAAGTTTATACTGGAAATTAAAAAAAAATTCGAAGATTTTGGAAAATAGAGACCTGTAACTTGCAGCTTTCCTTACTCTAAAGGACACAGGTTTAGAAGAAACAGTAGACACATCACCTTCCACTCCCAGTATCTGCTGGTTCCCTTTACCTCAGCCATGGATATAGTCCAGTTTAGAAGAAGTTATCTTAGCTAGGTTACATTAGCTTCATTTGTCACATGCACATCGAAACATATAATGGAATGCATCATTTGCATCAATGACCAACACGTTCCAAGGATGTGTTAGAAGCAGACCAGAAGTGTCACTACTCTTCAGGTGTCAACAGAGCATGCCCACAATTTACTAACCCCCAACCTGTACGTCTTTGGAACGTGGGAGAAAACTGGAGCATCCAAAGAAAAACCACACAGTCACTGGGAGAACGTACAATCTCCTCATAGACAGAGGTGGAATTGAACCCACTCTTACTGCTGGTGCTCTAAAGAATTATATTAACATGTTGCCCAACCATTCCATACCATGCTCCAGTGCTTAGTATCCTCATTCCTCTGGGTTAGTGAATTCTAAAAAATGATGAATCTCTTCTATTCCTTTAGAAGCTTAAGGAGATGTGGCATGTCACAAAATACTCTAATGGATTACTGTAGATCCACTGCTGAAGATATTCTGACAGGCTGTATCATAAACTGATTCAGCAATTCCAATGCATAAGTACATAAGAAGCTGCAGAGAAGACTGGGCATACACTGGTCCATAATGGGCACAGCCCTCCCTATCATTGAAAGCATCAACATGAGGCACTGCTTCACGAAGGCAGCATCTATCATCAAGGATCCCTATTTTCTGGTTCATGGCATCTTCTCAATGCTATCATTGGGCAGAATGTACAGAAGTCTAAAGTTCCACACCACCAGGTTAAGCAACAGTTACTGTCATCTGGTTCTTGAACTGACCAGCACAATCCTAATCACTACATCTTGCACTGCCATGGTCTTGTCTATATGTGTTTATTTGGCACTCTGTTGCTTTTCACGGTCTTTCTTTTAATTTACTCTCTCGTGTAATTTCTGTGAAATGTATATGCTGAGTATCGTCTGAATCTACATGAGTGTCATGTTGCTGGAAACAAATTTTTCATTACACTCCAACCTCATTGTACTTGTGCATGTGTCAATAAACTTAATTTGACTTGAAAGGAATTTCTACTTATTTCAGTCCTAAGTGAGGTGTTTTTAACCAAAGTAGCTTTACCCCTTTTACCCTTTAACTATATCTCCTGTGCCCCTTGGTATTGATAATCAGTGTTGGTTTATTTTTGTGGACAAGCTTGACGTGGATAAATGCTAGAACTGAGTCACAGTTCAACACTGAGCACATATGACCTGCTGACCCCCGAAGCTTCCGATTCCGGGTGAACCATCGCATTGCCCACTGGGAACTGAAGTTCTTATTGTACACACACATAATAACACAACGTGCTGCTGTGATTTTAGTCTTGGAGGCCCACATGCGAGTGTAGTTCAGGACAGTGAACCCATGGAGAGCACCTGGCCCAGATTGTGTACCTGAACATGTACTAAAGACCTGTGCTGATCGACTGGCTTGAGTGCTCACTGAGATCTTTAACCTCTCGCTGTGGCAGTCTGTTTCAAGCAGGCTTTAGTTATACTGGTGACTAAGAAGAGCATGGTAACCTGCTTCAATGACAATTGTCCAGTAGCACTTACATACACAGTGATGAAGAGTTTGGTGATGAAACATATCAACTCCCATCTGAGCAGCAGCTTGGATTTGCTCCAATTAGCCTACCGGAGCAAGAGGTCAACAGCAGATGCCATCTCATTGGCTCTTGAACATCTGGACAGTAAAGATGCTACTTCAGGATTCTCTTTATCAACTACAGCTCAGCATTCAAATCTATCACCCCTCAAAACTAATCAATAAGCTCCAAGACATTGGCCTCAATACCTCTTTATGCAATTGCATCCTCAATTTCCTCACTTGCAGACCCCAGTCAGTTCAGATTGGTATCAGCATCTTCTCCACGGTCTCCAACAGCACAGCTGCACCACAAGGCTGTATGCTTGCCTCCTGCTCCACAGCTTTACACTTATGATTGTGTGGCTTAGTACAACTCCCGTGCCATATTCAAGTTTGCAGACAACACCACTGTCACAGGCTGAATCAAAGGTGGTGACGTATCAGCATATAGGAGGAGATTGAAAATCTGGGTGAGAGGTGCCACGACAACAACCACTTATTCAATATTAGCAAGGCCAAAAGCTGATTATTGACTTCAGGAGGAGGAAATCATAGGTCCATGAACCTATCCTCATCAGGGGATTAGAGATGGAGAGGGCCAGGAAGTTTGAATTCCTCAGTGTAACCATTTTGGATGACCTGTCTTGGTTCCAGTACAATTATGAAGAAAGCACTGCAATGCCTCTACTTATTTAGGAGTCTGCAAAGCTTCAGCATGGTATCTAAAACTTTGACAAACTTCTATTGATGTGTGGTGGAGTGTATAGTGATTGGCTGTATCACAACCTGGTATGTAAACACCAATGCCCATGAATGGAAAATCCTATGAAAAAGTAATGGATATAGCCCATTCCATCACATGTAAAGCTCTCCACACCATTGAACACCTCTACACAGAGCATTGTCTCTGGAAAATCGTATCCATCATTAGGGATTCCCACCGTCCAGGTCATGCTCTCTTCTCGCTGCTGCCATCAGGAAGAAGGTACAGGATCCTCAGGACTCACACAGGAGGGTTCAGGAACAGTTATTTCCTCTCATCCATCAGGCTCTGGAACCAAAGGGGTTAACTTCACTCAACTTCACTTGCCCCATCATTGAAATGTCCCACAACCTATGGCCTCACTTTCAAGGACACTTCATCTCATATTCTCACTAATTACTGTTTATTTGTTTATTATTGGTAGTAGTACTTCTTTCTTTTTGTACTTTCACAGTTTGTTTTATTTTGCACACATGCCGTTCACCCAGTTGGTGTGGCCTTTCATTGATTTTACTACGGTTATTGGATTTATCGGGTATGCCCGCAAGAAAATGAATCTCAGGAATGTGTATGGTGACATATGTGTACTGTGAACTTTGAAGATACAGCTAAAAGCTTATCTCACTGGTTGTTTATTCAGATAAAATCGTTACAGAGCTAGAATAAGGTAAAACAAAAACAATCCAGAGTAAAGAGCAACAGCTACCGAAAATATGCTGTACAGGTAAACAAAAAAGTACAAGAACATATCAAAGTAGATTGTGGCGCCAAGAATCCACCTTATTGGCTTTATACCTCTAGTGACTGTCAATCCCTCTCAGAATCTTGTGCATTACAAGATCACCTCTGATGATAAACTTTATTTAATCAAACCAAATCTGAAAGTTCTAAATAATAATACACAAAAGATTCAATGAGTAAATAGTTGCCCATTTTAAAATCTTTTCCTACGCAGAGGAACAAATAGCTGTTTCTTTTAAATGTAATAATAGATGTTTTCGGTAAATTAGTCTGATTAATTGAAGACTCCATGATTATTGGGCCAATTGTTCAGCATTCACACACTGCAGGACCAGATGTCTGCAACTTCAGTGGTTTGACTGAAAAAACTAATGGTTATTTCTTGTTCCTTCAAGTGCTCTGTCACCCTGCTGTGACCCCTTTTTCCTGATAATTGCACCATTTACTTTAACTATCGTTATTAGAAGATATAATTGGCGCATCAAAAATAAAATTACCATATATAAACTGACCCAGAAGCACTTCAGAGGATCCTTTGGTGTGTATCTTTCCTTATTAGTGGTTTACTGTTCTGCAGAATCTTCTTGAGCTACACAACTTAGTTCAGTTCATTGTTTAGCTTTATCCTTGTCTTTACAGAATTCCACCTGCCTCGTGAAAATTGATTATTAACGTTTTATTATTCTTGTTTTCTCATCTATTAAAATCTGTTTTCTGTTCCCATATGGTAAAACAAAGTTTATTTTAAAACATATTTCATCAGAATTACATAGAGTATACCTTATTATGTTTTGACAATTTTTCAACCTTTGTTGCTGCAATGCTGTAATTCAGCTCCAAAGATCTTCCTGAGGTAGTGTGGCTAATCTTCAGAATTAATTAAAAGACAATTTGGTTAAACTGTGGATGAACCAGGAGGTACATCGTCTGCTGAAGGCTAGATCTGTGGCATTCAAGTCCGGCAACCCAGGCCTGTAGCAGAAAACCAGATATGATCTGCAGAGGGCTATTTCAAGGGTGAAGGGACAATTTAGAATGAAGTTGGAGGTGATATCAGATGCACAGCAACTCTGGCAGAGACTGCAAGACATTACTTCATATAAAGTGAAACCCAGTAGTATTAATGGCAGCGATGCTTCACTACCAGATGAACTCAATGCCTTCTATGCAGGCTTTGAAAAGGAGAACACATCTACAGCTGTGAAGATCCCTGCTGCACCTGATGACCCTGTGATCTCTGTCTCAGAGGTTGATGTTAGGCTGTCTTTAAAGAGAGTGAAGCCTCGCAAGGCAGAAGGTCCCAATGGAGTATCTGGTAAGGCTCTGAAAAACTATACCAGCCACTAGTGGGAGTATTCAAGGAATTTTCAACCTCTCACTGCTATGGGTAGAAGTTCCCACTTGCTTTAAAAAGGCAACAATTATACCAGTGCCAAAGAAGAAGAATGTGGGCTGCCTTAACGACTATTGCCCGGTAATAGTCACAACGGCAGTGATGAAATGCTTTGAGAGGTTGGTCATGACTAGACTGAACTCCTGCCTCAGAAAGGACCTGGACCCATTGCAATTTGCCTATCGTCACAATAGGTCAATGGCAGATGCAGTCTCCATGGCTCTTCACAAGGCTTTGAACCACCTAGACAACAGAAACACTTACATCAGGATGCTGTTCATTGACTATAGCTCAGCATTTAATACCATCATTCCCACAATTCTATTTGAGAAGTTGCAGAACCTGGACCTCTGTACCTCCCTCTGTAATTGGATCCTCTACTTTCTAACCGGAAGACCACAGTCTGTGCAGATTGGTGATAATATATCCTCTTTGCAGACGATCAACACTGGTGCACCTCGGGAGTGTGTGCTTAGCCCACAGCTCTGTTCTCTGTGTACGCACGACTGTGTGGCTAGGCATAGCTCAAACACCATCTACAAATTTGCTGAGCAAGAGGATAAGAATTGAAAGAATAGGACCTATCGAGTCTGACAGTGGGATAGTGTGCATGGAACCGAAGGAAATAGCAGAGGTACTTAAATGAAGACTTTACTTCAGTATTCACTATGGAAAAGGATCTTAGTGATTGTAGTGATGATTTGCAGCAGACTGAAAAGCTTGAGCATGTAGATATTAAGAAAGAGGATGTGCTAGAGCTTTTGGAAAGCATTAAGTTAGATAAGTTGCCGGGACTGGACGAGATGTACCCCAGGCTATTGTGGGAGGTGAGGGAGGAGATTGCTGAGCCTCTGACGATGATCTTTGCATCATCAATGGGGACGGGAGAGGTTCCGGAGGATTGGAGAGTTGCGGATGTTGTTCCTTTATTCAAGAAAGTGAGTAGAGATAGCCCAGGAAATTATAGACCAGTGAGTCTTACCTCAGTGGTTGGTAAGTTGATGGAGTAGATCCTGAGAGGCAGGATTTATGAACATTTGGAGAGGTATAATACGATTAGGAATAGTCAGCATGGCTTTGTCAACGGCAGGTCATGCCTTACGAACCTGATTGATTTTTTTGAGGATGTGACTAAACACATTGATGAAGGAAGAGCAGCAGATGTAGTGTATATGGATTTCAGCAACGTATTTGATAAGATACCCCATGCAAGGCTTACTGAGAAAGTAAGGAGGCATGGGATCCAAGGGGACATTACTTTTGTGGATCCAATACCGACTTGCCCACAGAAGGGAAAGAGTGGTTGTAGACAGGTCATATTCTGCATGGAGGTCGGTGACCAGTGGTGTGCCTCAGGGATCTGTTCTGGTACCATTACTCTTCGTGATTTTTATAAATGACCTGGATGAGGAAGTGGAGGGATGGTAAGTTTGCTGATGACACAAAGTTTGGAGGTGTTGTGGATAGTGTGGAGGGCTGTCAGAGGTTACAGCGGAACATTGAAAGGATGCAAAACTGGGCTGAGAAGTGGCAGATGGAGTTCAACCCAGATAAGTGTGAAGTGGTTCATTTTGGTAGGTCAAATATGATGGCAAAATATAGTATTAATGGTAAGACTCTTGGCAGTGTGGAGGATCAGGGGGATCTTGGGGTCCGAGTCCATAGGACGCTTAAAGCAGCTGCTCAGGTTGACTTTGTGGTTAGGAAGGCGTACGGTGTATTGGCCTTCATCAATTGTGGAATTGAATTTAGGAGCCGAGATGTAATGTTGCAGCTATCTAGGACCTTGGCTGGACCCCACTTGGAGTACTGTGCTCAGTGTCGGTGGCCTCACTACAGGAAGGTTGTGGAAACAAACCATAGAAAGGGTGCAGAGGAGATTTACAAGGATGCTGCTTGGATTGGAGAACATGCCTTATGTGAATAGTTTGAGTGACCTCGGCCTTTTCTCCTTGGAGTAAAGGAAGATGAGAGGTGACCTGATAGAGGTGTACAAGATAATGAGAGGCATTGATCATGTGGATAGTCAGAGGCTGAAATGGTTACCACAAGAGGACACAAGTTTTATGTGCTAGGGAGCAGGTACAGAGGAGATATCAGGGGTACGTTTTTTACGCAGAGAGTGGTGAGTGCGCAGAATGGACTGTCAGTAATGGTGGTGGAGACGGACACAATAGGGTCTTTTAAGAGGCTTTTGGATAGGTACATGGAGCTTAGTAAAATAGAGGGCTATAGGTAAGCCTAGTAATTTCTAAAGTAGGGACATTTTCGGCACAACTTTGTGGGCTGAAGGGCCTGTATTGTGCTGTAGGTTTTCTATGTTCTACGTTTCTGATGATACAACCATTGTTGGTAGAATCTCAGGTGGTGACGAGAGGGCATACAGGAGTGAGATATGCCAATTAGTGGAATGGTGCCGCAGCAACAACCTGGCACTCAATGTCAGTAAGGCAAAAGAGCTGATTGTGGACTTCAGGAAGGGTAAGACAAAGAAACACGTACTAATCCTCATAGAGGGATCAGAAGTAGAGAGAGTGAGCAGCTTCAAGTTCTTGGGTGTCAAGATCTCTGAGGATCTAACCTGGGTCCCAGCATATTAATGTAGTCATAAAGAAGGCAAGACTGTGGCACTACTTTATTAAGAGTTTGAAGCGATTTGGCATGTCAACCAATGCATTCAAAAACTTCTATAGTTGTACCGTGGAGAGCATTCTGCCAGGCTGCATCACTGCCTGGTATGGAGGGGCTACTGCACAGGACCGAAAGAAGCTGTGGAAGCTATAGATAGAGTGAATGCAAGCAGGCTTTTTCCACTGAGGCCAGGGGAGAAAAAAAAACAGAAGTCATGGATTAAGGGTAAAGGGGGAAAAGTTTAAAGGGAACATTGGGGGGGGGGGGGTTTCTTCACGCAGAGTGGGTGGGAGTGTGGAATGAGCTGCCAGACGAAGTGGTGAATGTGGGCTCACTTTTGACATTTAAGAAAATCTTGGACACGTATATGGATGAGAGGGGTTTGGAGGGATATGGCCCAGGTGCGGTTCAGTGGGACTAGGCAGAAAAATGGTTCGGCACAGCCAAGATGGGCCAAAAGGCCTGTTTCTGTGCTGTAATGTTCTATGGTTCTATGGTCCTAAGGTTGTAAATCTAGTCAGCTCCATCTTGGGTACTAGCCTACAAATTATCCAGGACATCTTTAGGAAGCAGTATCTCAGAAAGGCAACGTCCATTATTAAGGATCTCCAGCACCCAGGGCATGCCCTTTCCTCACTGTTGCCATCAGGTAGGAGGTACAGAAGCCTGAAGGCACACACTCAGTGATTCAGGAACAGCTTCTTCCCCTCTGCCATCCGATTCCTAAATGGACATTGAATCTTTGGACACTACCACACTTTTTTTAATATACAGTATTTCTGTTTATGTACATTTTAAAAATAATCTATTCAATATACATAATAGATTTACTTGTTTATGTATTATGTTTTGTTTTACTTATTATTATTATTTCTTTGTCTCTCTCTCTCCCTGCTAGATTATGTATTGTGAACTGCTGCTGCTAAGTTAACAAATTTCACGTCACATATCTGATGCTGATATGGATAGGAAAGGACAAACTTATTTCAGCATGAGCCAAAGGACCTACTTCTGTGACTCTATAATGGGGAATTGTTCAAACTGGGCAACCACACTCCAGAACCATTATCACCTGAGTCGCAGTAGTTGAGGTGCAATATGCTGATAGCATTTTGTCTGCATGGTCTGGCTCCAGGATATCATCGACTCATTCCCTGAAACATACAAGGTTCACAACCCCAAGGTCCTTTAGCAACTTGCTCCACTGTGCAACACCACTCCCTGACTGTAAAGGTTCACAGTGAGACACTAGGACACACAGACCATTTCCCACATCCTGGGAACCATCTTTCATCAAAGGCAGATATTGATGATAAAAGTTACTTCATCTTTCAGAACAGTTTTTGCTCAATTGGGGAAAGAAGTTATTTGAAGATTAAGGCCTTAAGTCTGCCACAAAATTTGCTGAACAGTAATGATCCCCACCCTTCTGTGTGCTTCTGAGATCTGGATGATTTACAACAGGCTCAAATCACTGGGTAAATGTGACCACAATCCTCTCACTAAATTCCTCAGACAATATAAATCAATATCAGTGTCCACTCCCTAGCCAATGCCCCCTTACTATACAAAATTGGCTCCACAGGCTTCCAATCAGGCTTCCAAAATTCTGGCTCAACTCTCAGTTGTCTTGGTAGGACATTACCAGGCAGGTCGAGAAGAAAAATTCAAGAATGTGTTGAAAAGCACCATGAACAGGTCAACAACCGCACTGATTTTCACACAGTCAGGGAGGTTCACTGATGTCGATATTTGCTGAGGAAGCTGATGGGAGCTGCTTTGCACATCCAAACTCATTTCATACAACACATGTGCAGTGGGGAGCAGGCAAACGTGCTGCATCATTGCTTGGAACGGAAACTGCACTGTGGTGGCAGGGAGGGCTTTACATTGGGTAGTCAAGACTATCCAACGCATCACCAGCACCTGCCTACCTGTCATCAAGGACATATCAGAATCAGATTTAATACCACCAGCATATGTTGTGAAAATTGTTGTATTTGTGACAGCAGTACAATGCAATGCATAGTATTAGAGAAAAATGTGAATTACAGTCAGTATCTATATTAACTAGTTAATTTAAATAAATAGTACAAAAATAGAAATAAAAAAATCATGAGGTGGTGTTCAAGGGTTCAATACCCATTCAGAATTTGGATGGTAGAGGGGAAGAAAAGTTCTTGAATCACTGAGTGTGTGCCTTCAGAGTTTTGTACCTCCTTCTTGATGGTAGCAATGAGAAAAAAGCATGACCTGGGTGCTTGGGGTCTTTAATGAGGGATGGCACCTTTCTGAGGCATTGCTCATAGAAATATAGAAACATAGAAAACTACAGCTCACTATAGATCTTTCAGCTCACCATGTTGTGCCGACCATATAACCTACTCTAGAAGCTGTCTAGAATTTTCCCTACCACATAGTCCTCTATTATTCTAAGTTCCATGCACCTATCTAAGAGGCACTAAAAGGACTACAAACCATCTACAACCACCCTTTGTCTTCTATGGGCAAGCCAATTCTGGATCTGCAAAGCAAGGACTCCTTGGATCCCATTCCTCGTTACTTTATGAATGAGCTTCGCATGAGGAACCTATCAAATGCCTTACTGAAATCCAGATACACTGCATCCACTGCTCTACCTCCATCAAAGTGTTTTGTTACATCTTCAAAGAATTCATTCAGGTTCGTAAGACATGACCTGCCCTTGACAAAACCATGTTGGCTGTCCTTAATCAGATTATGTCTCTCCAAATGCTCATAAATCCTGCCTCACAGGATCTTCTCAAACAACTTTCCCACCACTGAAGTAAGATTTACTGGTCTATAATTTCCTGGGTTATTTCTACTCTCTTGAACAAGGAAAAAATGTTTCCCACCTTCCAATTCGCTGGTATGTCTCCTGTCCTATTGATGATGCAATGATCATTGCCAGAGGCTCAGTAATCTCCTCCCTCACTTCCCACAGTAGCCTAGGGTATATCTCATCTAGTCCCAGCGACTTAACTAACTTAATACCTTTCTAAAGCTCCAGCACATCCTCTTTCTTAATATCTATATGCTCAAGCATTTCAGTCTGCTGTAGGGCATCCCTTTATTGCCTAGGTCCTTTTCACTGGTGAATACTGAAGCAAAGTATTCATTAAGTACCTCCGCTGCCTTCTCCAACTCCACGTACATATTTTGACTCTTGCTCCTGATTGGTCCTGTTCTCACACAGCTCATCCTCTTGCTCTTCATATACTTCTAGAATACCTTGGGGTTTTCCTTAAACCTGCTCTCCAAGGCCTTCTCATGGTCCCTTCTCGCTCTCCTAATTTTATTCTTAAGCTCCTTCCTGGCACCCTTTCAATTTTTTAGAGCTCTACAAGTACGTAGTTTCTTGAATCTTCCATAAGCTTTTCTTTTCTTCTTAATCAGATTTTCTACATCCTTTGTATGCCATGTTTCTTGTATTCTTTTCCAGCCTCATTGGAACATACCTATGCAAAATGCCATGCTAATGTTCCCTGAACGTTTGCTACATTTCTGCCATGCATCTGCCTGAGAACATCTGCTCTCAATTCATGTTCCCAAGTTCCTGCCTAATAGCATCGTATTTCCCCCTACCCAACTTAAATGTTTTCCCATATTGTCTGCTCCTATCCCTCTCCAGTGCTATGGTAAAGGAGACAGAGTTGTGATCACTAACTCCAAAATGCTCTCCCACTGAGAGATCTGACACCTGACCAGGTTCATTTCCCAATATCAGATCAAGTACAGCCTCTCCTCTAGTTGGCTTATCTACATATTGTGTCAGGAACCCTTCCTGAACACACCTAACAAACTCCACCCCATCTAAACCTCTTGCTCTAAGGAGATGCTAGTCAATATTAGGAAAGTTAAAATCACACATCACAGCAACAACTATTATTATTGTACCGTTCCAGAATCCACCTCCCTATCTGCTCCCCGATGTCTCTGTTACTATTGGTGGGTCTATAAAAAACACTTAGTAGAGATATTGCCCCCTTTCTGTTTCTGATTCCACACACGATGACTCAGTAGACAATGCTCCATGACTTCCTGTTTTACTGCAGCCATGATACGATCCCTGATTAGCAGTGCTATTCCCCCACCTCTTTTGCCTCCATCCCCGTCCTTTTTGAAACATCTAAAGCTCGGGACACTCAGCAGCTATTCCTGCCCCTGAGTCATCAAAGTCTATAATAGCCACAACATTATAGTTCCACATATTGATCCACGGTCTAAGTTCATCTGCATTGTTTATGATACCCCTTGCATTAAAATAGACACATCTCAAACCATCTGGCTGAGTGTTTCTTTGCTCTGTCATCTTTCCTCATAAACTCCCTACAAGCTGTCAGTACTTGTGTGTGTGTATTAACTGCCCCATTCTCTGCCTCTTCACTTCAGTTCCCACCCCCCCCCCGCAAATCTAGTTTAAACCCTCCCAGCATTAGCAAACCTCCCTCCCAGTCCAGTTCAGGTGCAACCTGTCCCACTTGTACAGGTCACTCCCCTTCCCCAGAAAAGCTTCCAACAATTCAAGAACTTGAAACCCTGCCCCTTGCACCATCTCCTCAGATACTCATTCATCTGTGCCATCTTCCTGTTCTGACCTTCCCTAGCTCATGGCCCTGGGAGTAACCAGGAGATACCTACCTTGGAGGTCCTGCTCTTCAGCCTCCTACTTTCTAAACTTACTACACATGACCTCTACCCCTCCCCTGCCTATGTCATTGGTACCAACATATACCACGACCTCTGGCTGCTCGCCCTCCCCTTCAAGAATATTCTGCAACAGCTCAGAGACATCCTGGACCCTGGCACCCAGAAGGCAACATACCATTCTGGTGTCTCATTTGCTGCTGCAGAATTTCCTATTTCTCCCCCTAACTATCGAGTCCCCTGTGACTATTGCTCCATCTGACTGCACCCTACCACTCTGAAATTCAGAGCTGACCACAGTGCTATTGGTCTAGCTGCTGCTGCCTTTCACAGATGGGTCATCCCCCACAGCAGTATCCAAAGGAGTATAACTGTTGCTGAGGGGAATGGCCACAGGGGGACCCTGCACTGACTTCCTTCTCCTGGTGTTCACCCATATACTCCCCAAATTCTGCATTGTGAGTATAACTACCTGCTCATAAGTCTTATCTATCAATTGCTCTTCCTCCTGGATGACCATAAGTTCAACCATCTCCAACTGCAGATCCTTAATGTGTTCTTTCATGAGCTGGAGCTGGCTGCACTTCCCACAAGTGCAGTCATCAGGGAGACCATCAGGTTCCATGAAATCCCACATCCTACAGGAGGAGCATTCCACTGCTATATCTGCCATCCTGCCCGCACTGTACAATGGGTGACCAAGACCAAATCTTCTTACCTGTCTTCAGCCTCTTCTCATCATAGCCTCTAGTGTGAAAGCTCCTGCTCTCACTGATGGCCTACTCCCAACAATGGCCACCCTGCTTGCCCCTTCTGTACTTTTATTTAATTCACGGAGCTCTGCTCCCGATGCTGATCGGAACTCTGGAATGTCCGAACGCCTGCAAAGCTTTCCTTTTATACTAGCATCACCGACCTGAGAGTACCTCTTCAAAGTGCTCTGCTCCCAACGCTAATTGAACCTCTGCTCCTTGAAGATGTCCTGAGTACTGCAGAGGCTAATGCCCACGGTGGAGCTGACTACGTTTACAACTCTTTGCAGCTTCTTTCGATCCAGTGTTGTAGCCACACCCCCAAACCCCACATATCATACTGCGATGCAGCCAGTTAGAATGTTCTCCACTCTATATTTGTAGAAATTTGAATTAGTCTTTGTTGATATACCAATTCTGCTCAGACTCCTAATGAAATGTAAATGCTTTTGTGTCTTCTTTGTAGTTGCATCTATATGTTGGGTCCAGGATAAATCTTCAGAGATATTGACACCCAAGAACTCGAAATTGATCACTCTTTCCACTTCTGATTACTCTATGAGGCCAGGTGTGTGTGTGTGTGTGTGTGTGTGTGTGTGTGTGTGTGTGTGTGTGTGTGTGTGTGTGTGTGTGTGTGTGTGTGTGTGTGTGTGTGTGTGTGTGTGTGTGTGTGTGTGTGTGTGTGTGTGTGTGTGTGTGTGTGTGTGTGTTTGTTCATTTTACCCTTTCTGAAGTCCACAATCAGTTCTTTGGTCTTACTGACATTGAATGCAAAGTTGTTGCTACTGCACCATTTAACTAGCTGATATATCTCATGCTTGTATGCCTGTGTGTACACAGAAAATCAGCAGAAAAGGGCTAGCCCACCCTGCTCCTGAAGTGTTTGTCCCATTCCCATCAGGGAGGAGGCTATATAGCATCCATGCCAGGACTACCAGAATCAAAAACAATTACTTTCCAGTAAAGCTGATCAACATCTCCACCCACTAACCCAGCACTCCATAATCCCAATCACCACTTCTTTATCTTTTCCTGTCACCTTATGTATAGACACTCCTGTGCTTTGCACCAGTTTATGGACATACAATCTATGTATACAGTATAAAATATCTAACATATTTATATCTATTGTGTTTTTTAATTATTTTTATGATCCTTATCTCTTTCAAAATTTTTAGTAGTTTCTGCAGAAAGGAATACACAGTACAAGAAGATATATATTATAGGTCAAAAGAAATAAATAAAATAGTACCAAATACATTGTATTAAAATACAGTTACAATCACAAAACCCTGTATTCATAAAAATTAGATTAAATCATAATATTGAAACATGATAATTTCATTATACAGAAAAAAATCTAAACCCACTACCAAAGTCAGAGCTGTTAGGAAAAGCAAGAAAAAAGGGAGAAAAATACCTTGATCATATAATAAAATATATTATTAGCCACCATCTGTACTTTTACAACAAATCAAAGGTTTTGAAAATAACTCAGAAATGGTTAATACTTCATTGTTATGTGCCCGTCATCCCTTTTTACAATTTAAAGCAGTTTATAGGGCTCACATGTCTAAAGATAAGCTATCTTGTTTTTATTCGGATATATCCCCTTTCTGTGATAGATCTAATCATGGAGAAGTTTCATTAATTCACATGTTTTGGACATGTCTGAGCCTTGAAAGATACTGGAAGGAAGTATTCCAAACTTTCTCGGTACTTATCAAGGTAAATTTTAAGCCTAACCCTTTGACCGCATTATTTGGTATTATTGGAGGAAAAGACTTTATTTTGGAGAAACCTGAATGCGTATTTTGGCTTTTACTTCTCTTATAGCTAGGAGGGCGCTCTTGCTTAAATGGAAGGATGCTGTTCCGCCTACTCATGCTCAATTGTTACGGGATGTTATGTCATGCTTAAATTTAGAGAAGATTGATGTACAGTCTTTGAATCTAGCCAAGACTTTTATACATTGTTGGGACCATTTTTGAGTTATGATCCTTATTTCATTGTCTTTTTTTGTGCTGCATCAACTTCAAAGTAACAATTATTTTCTTCTTCATTACACTTGTGCACTGGAAATAACATTAAACTATCCTGAATCCTGTTGTATGTCTGATAGTATGTGACCATGATGCTGCTGTACGCAAGGTTTTCATTGCACTGATGCATATACAGAATTGCATATACAGAAATGTATTTATATTTGTGTGTATATCTATATATATATATATATATATATATATATATATATATAGCTAGGGTGCCTAAGACTTCTGCAGAATACTGTAAATTGGTTAAAATAGGAAGGTGGAAGGTGGTCGAGAAACAGAAATAAGAGTATTTAGCTTTGAAAAGTGTTATTTGGTAACTCAAAAAACAATACACAGTGCTGTGCATTTGGCAATTAACTCAACTTTGACTTTGATTTTCAATCCTGAATGATTACCCAAAAAGATGAAGGATTACAAGCCAATGTTTATTCTTTGTGGTGTGCCTTTCTAAGCTATTGCTGTACTGATACTTTCATTTACAAAGTGCTGTCATAGAGTTTATTTATGTTTGATCTCACCCCATGTAATAGGTTTGACTTTGACACCAGCTGTTTATTAATGATAACAATTTGCATTGAGACCAGAGTTTAGAAACAAGGCCATTGTCAACAATAATGTTCTGTGCATGTCTCTTCTAACCTTCTCACCTTAAAATGGCAGCCTCCTTTCTCCTTATCTGGCTGCTCCTTAAATAAAAAAAAGAATCAAGACTGCAGAAACTTGTTCAGCCTATCTTGCCTGTGCTTACTTTGAAGCAATAGCTATTAATTTATTGCCTCTAAATTATATTGTTCCTGTATTTACCTCATTCTGTTTTCAATGTCATATTTGAATCTTACTCCATTGTCTATTCAGGCACTGTTCTGCAGATCTGTGATCTGGAACACGTGTGCTCGAGCAGTGGTTCTCTCTGGATCAGTGATTCGGAAACACAAGTCCAAATAACTCTGTGGTAGCTTGAGGCTTTTAAATTTAAATCACTAAATCAAATCCGGGATTTGAAAATAAAGTTAGCCTCAGTAAAGCTGAAAATGAAACTGCTGGATTGTTTTAAAAAAATAGGCGCTCTTCAATATTGTTTTCCAGGGAAGGAAATCTGCCATTCTGGACTTCTCTATATGTGACTCAGGACCCACCAATGTAATTGATTTGAACTAAATCCTAGGATGGAAAATAAAACCCATGTTCTTATCATATGAATAAAGACACAAAAAAGATTTCTCATGTTTCTCTTGCTTTCTCTGCAGGACTGTGTGGTAGCTGCCCATCCATCTGCCTCCCAATGTTAAACAAAGTTACACACAGACATTCTCCATGAAAGGAATAACCTATTGTACTCATCTCAGGTAATTATACTAGTATTGATTGTATGTAATTTGGTATTCAATGTGCAGGTGTGTGAATTATACTGAACAATTCATTGGGAAGGCATGTGAGGTTTAGGATAGGTACAGCATGGTGTCAATTATAGTGCAAAGCTAACTTATTACTATTGACGCTGTCATGGAGTTCAACACTTTGCTAAACCCATTTGTTTAGCACTAATGGAGGACCAAGCCTTCAGGATCAGGAAGAACCTATCACAGTCCTTATACAAAGCAAAGCAAATAAAATCAATCTGGGCTTTCAAAAGGGATCTGAGGCATATGAGGAAAAGCTGATTATCTGCTGTCTGTAATTCTATGATTCTTTTAATTGTTCCTTCTGCTCCAGGCTTTTCTGGAGACCAATCATCTCGGGAAGCAACATGATAGGAAGAATTGGAAAAAACACAATGAGGAGGAAGAAGAAGATAATCATCACCGATTGGAGGTTACATCCAACAAGATCTTCATTGGGTAGTTCTCCTTCATATAACTTAATGTTGAGCAATGTCTGACACATTAATGATGCAGTAACATGGTCATCTCTAAGATATATGATATGCCCCATCCATACACAAGTTGCAGATCAGGTTAAGACATACAATTGCAAAATCTCTGTTGCCATTAATTTCAAGATGGATTGGAAACATCAGCAGAATATACATTACAAATAAGAATTTTTAAAAAATGAACTGCATATACTCTAAACTCCATATAAACTGAAAATGCTGGAAATCTATGAGAAGAAAGCTAATATTTTGGGTTGGAGCTTCTTCTTTAGAAGGTATCATACTACGCTGCTGTCTCTGGAGAACCTGGCATTATTCAGAGCGGATCTTATCTGACGAAGATGAATGCTGAATCTTCCCCATGAATTATGCATGCAACAGAAGAGAAAGGAGGGGATGAGGAAGGTAGGGGATAGGTAGAATGAGCCTTTTTCTGGCCATTCCATTTATTTTGAGATCAAGTATGTGTACATCTTTGTTCTACGTGGCGTCCATACAGATAATTTCAAAAGCCAACTCCATTGGTAGCGTAGCAGTTTGCATAATATTATTACAGTGCTAGCAGTCACTGATCAGGACTTGATTCCTGTTGATGTCTGTAAGGAATTTGTATGTTCCCACCATGGCAGAGTGGGTTTCCTCCCACATTCCATGGATGTATGGTTAAGGTAAGTTAAATGAGTTGTGAGCATGCTATGTTGCATTGTGACACTTATGGGATGTGCAATACAATCCTCACTGATTTGATTTGCTGTAAACAGTGCATTTCACTGTGTTACAGGTATCTACCCCTTAGTTATAATGATCAGAGAGGCTCAGAGAGAATCTGTAATTACCGACAAGTAACTTCAACGTCTCGACGGAAATGCACGTGGATTTACACAACTAAATACCTGTGTGCACACCTGCTAGGTTTTCCTGACTCTCCGTGAACAGTCAAAGACTAGAAAAGGTCACACCAGCAGAAGGAGTGGCCAAGCTGGCCATGTGATACTCGGGGTCCCAATCTGATCTCTGCATGTCTGTGGAGTCTTCCACATCTGCGATGGTTGGTCTCTGGAGAGAGTTATCACTCTTCTTTGCATTTGAACCATCCGCTTTTATATTCATTCCTTACAAGTTCAAATGTTGTAGTTCAGTGTTATTGACAATGGGTCATCTGACTGACTTATAGCACTTTCTTACTGGCTCTGGTCCAAGCCATCATCCATTTATTACCCTTCTTTCAAAAGTGACAACTGGTAATTTATGGCACTTTGTTCTCTTCTACTCCAGTCAAACCAGGTCACTCGGATGTTGGACTAAGATGATGAGATTACTTCTGGAAACCTGCCATTGTATAAAATACACAGTTTATCTGAGAATGATCTGAGGATTAGCAGGTCAATAGCAGAAACTCATTGTGTCCACATTCAGTTGCGCTGATTAGATTAACCCAGAGCAAGAATCAGTTCTCAAACAGTTCACAAGATGGAGGTTACAGAGCAGTTTCACAAAATGGCAGCCTCCATCTCCTTCAAGCAGATGGCAAGAACTAAGACGACTGATTTGTCTACTTCCACTGATATTGATAGATTAAAATTCACTGATTTGTGGATTGTAGTTCTTTCTGGCCAGCTACTGTATGTTTCAATGTTTCAATGTGAAGTTGACAAATAAATCTAATCTTTATCTTTATCTATCAAGATAGTACAAAAGAAAAACAATAACAGAATGCAGGACCGTTATTATACAAGAAGTTTCTTCAAGACTTATAACAATGGATAGAAATTGTCCTTGAGCTTGATGGTGCATGTGTTCAAGCTTTCTAACTTCTGCTCATTGGGAGGAGGAGGAGAGAGAATATGGAGAGCAATTTCATGAAAAACACATTTTGCTTCTTTATTCAGCAACAGTATTAAACACTGTAGAGTCCACTTGATAATCATGTCAAAATGAAAGCAAAAATACAGTTAGTGGCCACTTATTAGGTACCATCTGTATCTAATAAATTGGCCACTGAGTTTATGCTTGTAGCCTTCTGATGCTGTAGGCCATCCTCTTCAAGGTTTGACATGTTTTGCATTCAGAAATATTCTTCTGCTCAACACTGTTGTGATACGGGGTTGTTTGAGTTAGTTTCACCTTCCTGTCAGCACGAAACAATTTGGCTATTCTCTTTTGACCTCTCATTAACAAGGAATTTTGGCCCATAGAACTGCCACTCACTGGATGTTTTTTTAAAATTTTTCACAGCAATATCTGTCGGCTCTCGAGACTGTGTGTGTGAAAATCCTAGCAGATCAGAAGTTTCCAAGATACTCAAACTACCCCGTATGGCACCAACAATTATTCCATGGTCAAAGTCACTTAGATGGCATATCTTCCCCATTCTGATGTTTGATCTGAGCAACAACTGAACCTCTTGGCCATGTCTGCATGCTTTTATGCATTGAGTTGCTGCCACATGATTGGCTGATTTGATATTTGCATTAAATGAGCAGGTGTACAGGTATACTTAATAAATTGAACACTGAGTGTATAAGCAATATTGAAAACAAATTATACTAGATATCTAAAAAAATTACCTATCTGCACACTATTAGTGCCTTCTGTGTTCCTTCACCTGTGCTATTGTCACTCAAGTGACTGCTGAGTCGCTATTGGAAGTCTGTCATGGAGGACACTTCTAGTGGTCTTGAATAATATTGAGCAGTTCTAGACCACCTCGTTGAGTATATTTAAAGCAGAGGTCAATATGTTCTTGGTTAATCATGATGTCAAGGATTACAGGGAGAAGGCAGTAGAATGGGGTTAAGAGGATAATAAATCAGCCATGATGGAATGGCAGAACAGTCTCGATAGCTCCTCTGTCTTAGACCTTGAAGACCTGACTTCAGATTGCACTATATCACAGTTTGGCCTAGTTGGTTCAACAGACTTCAATAAATAGAGGCTGATGTTCACAATTACTGTTATTCTGAGGTAGGATGGTATGATTGTGCTGCATGAAAACATTGTTACTCCTGAGGAATGTGTTATGGAACTGGCTGCTGGACTCCCTAAGATGCTGCTATCCTCTTTGAGCAGTGGCATGCACGTCTGCGATGCAAGCAACCTGAGCCTGAATGGAAGATGCCCAACCTTGAGTGACAGAAGGCTGTTCTTCCATTGCTGTGTACATCCATTTGGTACCTTCTGTTTGTTCTGCAATGGGTGCTAGAACTTTGTAGTATTGGGGTTATCCACAAATATGCAAATGGACATTACATTGGTACTCGACTCCTCCGTTAAACCTTGTGCAAGACTGGTGCTGGACCTATAAACAGTCCTTGCCTTTCAAACATTTCTCTGACAGGACCATCAATATACCACATGTATCATCGAATCTAGTCTGCAGCCAGTTTCATTCACAAGCCTAGGGATCTCATTTGAGATTTTTGACTGTCTTAAACTTTTATTCATAGCAGGAGTATAATTTTATGCCAATTTGCAGTGCAAATTGGCAGGTGTAAGTGCACTGTTATGATCGCTAGGGTGTGCTTCAATGTAAAACACGGGAAAGTTTGTGTCATTATGTAGCTGAAACATTTTGCATTAAACATTCAATGTTAATTTTTAGGAAATATTTCATGTTATCTGAGGGCAAATGCAATTGTCCTGCTGGAGATTCTTCTGAATAAAATCAGTTTGCTTTAGGACTATGAAACTCAGATCATAAAGTCTCATTAAAATGATAATGCCAAGGGATCGACCACAATAAAGTCTTTCAATTCAGCTCAGATTATTGTAAAGCAAACTTTAAAAAAAGCTGCACATCTAATTCATCTGTTTGAACATGCTTTCTAAAATACTTAACAATGTACAAAATACTCAGCTCAATGTATTGATATGTAAAATAATCCAAAAATAATTTACTTGTGGTTAAATTCAAGAATTATAAAGATTATCCCATAGGAAAACCTAATGCCTTGCTTTTTAAGTCATTAATTGCATATAGTAGGAGCTGATAAGACATAAACATCACAGAAAAGACTCTAAATGTGCATAAATCATAAACCATGATAAATACTGTTGCTCTCCTTTTGGGAGGGGGTGGAGTTGATGATAATTGATTACAGTTTTATTATTCCCAGAGCTAAACCAAAATTAGAACTGGGTAGTAATATATTAATCAATCCAGGCTTCATATGGAGCTTAAAAATGTTGCACTTTTCACATTCTTTATGGATCCAACTTCAAAATGATTGGAAGGAAGTGAATTGATACTATATCTTCAGTTTAATTGTCAATAAAGATACGGGAAAATTTTTGCAGTTATTTCATTGAGTTATATTGTACTGGTACAAAATCTGTTATAGTTGCAACTTTCACTGGTCTGGCTCTAGTTTACATTCATAGAATTGAAAGGGCCACAGAGACCTGTGCAAGTTCTTCAACAGATTGGTGAAATCAGAGCCACTTCCTTCTTCCTCACTGTGTTTTATATTCCACTCAATTCTTCCTCAAAATCCATTTCGTAAGTTATTACTACATCTGCTTTCTCCAGTCTTTCTGCCAGCTCAGGACTTACATCTCCGTAAGTCACCCGCATTTGGCCCATCAAGTCTGCTCCATCATTTGATCATAGCTGATTTATTTTCATTCTCAACCTTAGTCTCCTGCGTTCTCCCTGTAACCTTTGATGCCCTCACTAATCAAGAACCTATCAACATCTTTAAATATACCCAATGCCAAAGCCTCCTCAACCACCTGTGACAATTAATTCCACAGATTCATCACATTCTGGTTAAAGAAATTCCTCCTCATCTCTGTTCTAATGGAACAGAATACCCTTCTGTTCTGATGGAACAGAATACCCTTCTGTTCTAATGGTACGCCTTCTGGTGCTAGACTCCGCTTTTATAGAAAATATCCCTTTTACTTCCACTCTATCTAGGCTTCTCAATGTTTGTTTGGTTTCACTGAGATCTCCTTCATTCATCTAAACTCTAGCGACTCCAGAACCATCAACTGCTCATCATACGTTAGCTCATTCATCCAAGGATCATCCTTGTAAACTTCCTCTGGACCTTACACAATACCAGCATATCCTTTCTTAGATTAGGGCCTATAACTGCTCACAATATTCCAAATGCGTTCTGACCAGTTCCTTATAAAAGCTGAGTATTATACATTGCTTTCATATTCCTCTTGAAGTGAAAGCTAACATTGCATTTGCTTTCCTTACTACTGACTCAATCTGCAAATTAACCTTTAGGGAATTCTGCTCTAGAACCCCCAAGTCCTTTTTTTTTTGTATTTCTGAATTCACTCTTTGCTTAGAAAATTGTCAGTGTTCTTATTCCTTCTACTGAATTGCATGGTCAAACACATCTTTACAAAGTTCTTTTCTTTGCCCATTCTCTTTCTCTGTGCTAATTCTTCTATAGACTCTCTGCATCCTCAACACTACCTGCCCCCCCCCCCCGATTATCTTTATATCATCTGAAAACTTGATTACAAAGTAGTCAATGCTGTCATCCAGATGATTAACAGATAAGAGGAATAGTAGCAGACCAAACACCACTGCCTGCAGAACACCACTAGTCTGTCACGAGGTGGGGACAAGGGTGTTGGGAGAGGACCCACAAGCAGGACACAAACACGTCTTTCTTAGGTACAATAAAATAGTGTTTATTACTCGCTACACAGAAGATCGGGAAATCGAGGACAAAGAGGAACACGAGCCTCGGACTAGGGGACTAGGGACTCGGATCGCCACGGACCTGGGACTTGGAAACAGGGAACTGGAACAGCCGCGGACCTTGGACTTGGAAACAGGGAACTGGGATAGCTGCGGCCATGACTTGGACAGGGGGAACATGAACAGCCACGGACCTTGGACTTGGACAGAGGGAACATGGACAGCCGCAGACCTTGGACTTGGACAGGGGGAGCATGGACAGCCGCGGACCTTGGACTTGGAAACAGGGAACTGGGATAGCTGCGGCCATGACTTGGACAGGGGGAACATGAACAGCCGCGGACCTTGGACTTGGACAAGGGGAACATGAACAGCCGCGGACCTTGGACTTGGACGGGGGAGCATGGAACAGCTGCGGACCTTGGACTTGGACCCTGGGACCTTGATTCACCACCACCAGACACTTGGATACCATGGGTCACTGCAGCCAGAAACGTGGACACCAAAACACAGGACAAGGAAACTTAAACCAGGACTCCTCCTTCAGATCAGGCATTGAGCTGGGACTCTTCGAGGGATTGACACAGACAACAGGCAGGAACATCAAGTCAGGACTCCGCCTTCCACTCAGGCACTGAGCCGGGACTCTTCTTCAGGGAGTGGATATGGACAAGGGGCATAAACGTTGAGTCAGGACTCCGCCTTCCACTCACCCCTGGTAGATTGACCCTGCCCGGACCCACTCTGGTGACGGAAGGCGAATTGCTGGTACTCCGATGTGGGCTGGATCACTCTGGTGACGGAAGGTGAATTGCTGGTACTCCGATGCGAGCTGGATCACTCTGGCGACGGAAGGCGATTTGCTGGTACTCCAATGCGAGCTGGATCACTCTGGCGACGGAAGGCGATTTGCTGGTACTCCAATGCGAGCTGGATCACTCTGGCAATGGAAGGCGATTTGCTGGTACTCCGATGCGAGCTGGATCACTCTGGTGACGGAAGGTGAATCGCTGGTACTCCGATGCGAGCTGGATCACTCTGGCTTGTCGTAGCAGCGCCGACGACTTGCGAAGGCTTCTTAACACTCTTGCCCTGAACGGCTAAAGCCAGGGGCTTATAAGCTGCCGGTTCGGGTCGAGGGTAGATTACCTTGATTGCCAAGCTCAAGGGACGTGTGAAACGAAATTAAAAAGGAACAAGGCGTCAATGGTCCGGATCGCAACCTAACTAAATTTAAAGGGGAACCGATCCGGACCATGACATAGTCACTGGCAACCGACCAGAGAAGGCTACTTTGATTCATTCACTTTGCCTCCTGCCAGGCAGCCAATCTTCTATCCATTCTGGTACCTTTCTGATAATACTCTTACTTAGTTTCGCGGCCTCTTGTGCGGCATCTTGTGAAAGATGACCTTGCCTCAGTACCATTTGAATCAATCTCTTCCACAGAACGCATGATACAGGAGCGGGTGTAAGGCTGTCTCTGTTCCTCATACTTGCTATGCTATTCAATGAGATCATGTTTCACTCGGTTTTATCTGTAACATCACTTTTCTGCCCTCTTGCCATAACCCTTGGATTCCATGCATGTCAGTTTGGCCTTGAATATATTCAATGACTCTGGCTCTATCGATCTCTGAAATCAAAAATTCCATTGATTCACATCCATCTGGAGAAGAAATCCCTCTTCACCTCCTCACTACCTTCCCTCCTGTCTGAAATGGGCAACAAAAAATATTATGAGGCCAAATCACTATCAAAAAGCCAAAAAAATTATATATCTCTGTTTGTCAAGCATGATTTGCTATGCTCTAAGCTGTCCAGTCTCTCTTTAAAAATATTCCATATTAGTTTATTACTATCCATATTACACTTGCTTTTTCTACCAGTCTAGACTCTTCTGCTCTATCACTTGCTTATATTGCCTATAACTTTGAAAATGTATGTAAACAAGTTCACTTAGAAGACCATAAGACATAAGAGCAAATTTAGGCCATTAAACCCATTGAGTCTGTTCTACCATTCCATCATTGTTGATCTCCATGAGGACTCCCTCTGCACCTCTGATATTTGAACCTTCTCCCAAATTAGATAATCATCTGCACTATTGTTCCTTTTACCAAGATGCATTATCATACATTTCCCAACACTGTATTCCATCTGCCTCTTTTTTGCCCATTCTTCCAATCAGTCCAAGTTCTGCTGCAATCGCATTGCTTCCTCAGCACTACCTACTCCTCCACCTATCTTCATATCATCCTCAAACTTTGGACAAAGCCATCAATTCCATTATCTAAATCATTGATAAACAATGTGAAAAGTAGTGGTCCCAATACTGATCCCTGAGGAACATCACTGGTCACTGGCAGCCAATCAGAATAGGCTCCTTTTTATTCCCACTCATTGCCTCCTGCCTGTCAGCCATTCTGCTATCCTTCCTGTGATGCCATAGGATTTGCTCTCATTAAGCAGCCTCATGTGTGGCCCCTTTTTTAAATGCCTACTCAAAATACAAGTAAATGACATCCACTGCCTCTCCTTTCTCCACCCTGTTTGTTACTTCCTCGAAGAAACCTAACAGATTTTTCAGGCAAGATTTCCCTTTGCAGAAATCGTACTGACTTTGACATATTTTATCATTAGTCTCCAAGTACCTTAAAACCCCATCCTTAATAATGGACCCTAACACTTTGCCAACCACAGAGGTTAGACCAACTGGCCTATAATTTCCTTTCTTTTGCCTTCCTCCCTTCTTAAAGGGTGGAGTGACTTTTGTAATCTCCCAATCCTCTGGGACCAGGCCAGAATCAAGTGATTCTTGAAAGATCATGACTAACCTCTGTCAGGACTCTGGGTTGTAGTCCATCTGGTCCAGGTGAATTATCCACCTTAAGAGCTTTGAGTTTGCCTAGCACTTTTTTCTTTGTAATAGCAATGGCTCTCACTCCTGCTCCTTGACACTCACGAACATCTGGCACACTGCTATTGTCTTTCACAGTGAAGACAGATGCAAAGTACCCATTATGTTCACCGTATACTTACAATACTGTGCGAAAGTCTTGGGCACATATACAGCTTGGGTGTCTAACACCTTTGCTCAGTACTGCAGTAATTTAGTGTATTTCGCTGTACTGCAGCTGCAAAAAATACAATGGGGTATATACAAGTGATGATAAACCTGATCCTGATATAGGTTTCTATTGTGGATTGAGAGTGAGAAGGGGGCAGGGAGAGGGGAGGGAGCAGGAAGCACTAAAGAGACATTCTGAAATGACCAATAAACCAATTGTTTGGAATCAAATTACCTTGCGTGGCGTCCGAGGGTTGGGTGTGTTTGCACCCGTGCAACCCCACCTCTGGCACTCCTTCTCTGCCACCTGTCCCACACTCCTCTCGAAATGCTCCAAACTCGCCATTCCCAACATTATTTGCTCCTGCCACACTTATAAATCTGCATTCTGCTCTACGTTGACAAATACAGTACTGTGCAGAAGCCTTAGGCACCCTAGCTATATATCTGTGCCTAATACTTTTGCACAGTACTGTATTGAAATACAGTTCACCTACTGCCTAAAAACTAGAACACCGCTACATATACTCAGTGTCCACTTTATTAGTTACAGATGTACATCTGATCATTAATGCATATATCTAATCAACCAATCATGTGGCAGCAATTGAATACATATAACTGTACAAATACTGTCAAGAGGTACACTTGTTCAGACCATACTTCAGAATGGGGATGAAATGTGATCTAAGTGACTTTGACCATGGAATGATTGTTGGTGCCAGACAGGGTGGTTTGAGTATATCAAAAACTGCTGATCCACTGGGATTTTCATGCAGAACAGTCTCTAGTGTTTACAAAAAAGTATCCAGTGTTTGGTATTTCTGTGGGTGAAAACACCTTGTTAATGAGAGAGGTCAGTGGAGAATAGCCAGACTGGTTCAAACTGCCAGGAAGGCAACAGTAATTCAAATAACCACCCATTAGAACAGTGCTGTGCAGAAGAGCATCTCTGAATGTCAATGCTTGGTGGGTTATATATTCAGAGATGCCCTTCTGTACACGGCTGTGCAAAAGGTGTGCTACATCAGGAGAAGACCACAAACATACACTCAATGGCCACTTTATTACAGTAGGTATAGAAGGGCACTGAGTGTATATTTCCCTCTGATATGAAGAACCAAAATTCAGCAACACTCCCTCTTTCTGTTCCTTAGACCATCCTGCCACTCCCTTTCATTCCTTGTATTATCCAAGGAGTGGGCCTTTGTAGTAAGTACCATTTTGGATGATACATTACATCAAAGCCTTATTTGCCCTCTTGTGTAGGTCAAAAAGATCAGGGGGCATTTCATAAAGCTTGCCCCACGATCAGTAATGTTGGAATAAATTTGATGATTTAGTGATTATTTTATTGCTATCTGTGGGAACTTGCTGTGTATAAATTAGCAGTCACTTTTCCTATGTTATCACAGCGCTACACTAGAGAAAAAAAAACAGCACAGCAAAGGAACAGGTCCTTCAGCCTATAATGTCTGTACTAACATGTGAAAATTTAAACTGCCCATTTGCCTGCACATGGTCGATATCTTGCAACACCATTCCTATTCATGAGCCTGTCTAAGTGTCTCTTAAACATTGCAATCACAACCTGCTTCCAACACTTACTCTCTCAGTTCATTCCATCACTTGCCACTCTAAAAAGTTTGCCTCATAAATCTCCTTTGGACAAATTTGTCAGAGGGAAGGAAGCCAGACTGATAGGGGTGAGGATGGGGCAATTGGTATACAAGTTGATGCATTGTTTAATGAGACTGTTAGAATCAGAATCCGGTTTAATATCAGCGGCATATGTTGTGAAATTTGTTAAATTTGTGGCAGCAGTACAATGCAATACATTACACATAAAAAAAGAAACTGAACTACAGTAATTCCATATATATGGATATTAGTTAATCTTAAATAATTAGTACAAAAAATAAGAATTTTTTTTAAAGTAGTGAGGTTGTGATCATGGGTTCAGTGTTCATTTAGAAATTGGATGGCAGATGGGAAGAAACTGTTCCTGAATTACTGAGTGTGTGCCTTCTGCACCTCCTTCCTGATGGTAGCAATGAGAAGACAATAGACAATAGACAATAGGTGCAGAAGTAGACCATTCGGCCCTTCGAGCCTGCACCGCCATTTTGAGATCATGGCTGATCGATTCCTTATCAATACCTGGTTCCTGCCTTGTCCCCATATCCCTTGATTCCCCTATCCATAAGATACCTATCTAGCTCCTTCTTGAAAGCATCCAGAGAATTGGCCTTCACTACCTTCCGCGGCAGTGCATTCCAGACCCCCACAACTCTCTGGGAGAATAAGTTTTTCCTTAACTCTGTCCTAAATGACCTACCCCTTATTCTCAAACCATGCCCTCTGGTACTGGACTCTCCCAGCATCTGGAACATATTTCCTGCCTCTATCTTGTCCAATCCCTTAATAATCTTATATGTTTCAATCAGATCCCCTCTCAATCTCCTTAATTCCAGCGTGTACAAGCCCAGTCTCTCTAACCTCTCTGCGTAAGACAGTCCAGACATCCCAGGAATTAACCTCGTGAATCTACGCTGCACTTCCTCTACAGCCAGGATGTCCTTCCTTAACCCTGGAGACCAAAACTGTACACAATACTCCAGGTGTGGTCTCACCAGGGCTCTGTACAAATGCAAGAGGATTTCCTGGGTGGTGGGGGTTCCTGGGGGTTCCTGGGTGGTGGAAGGCAAGTCCTGGGTGGTGGGGGTTCTTAATGATGGACTGTAAGGAAAGACAGGCAGGTAGGCAGAGGGGGTGGGTGACTCTGTTGGTAAAAATTGAAATCAAGACCTTAAAAAGAAGTGTCATAGGATCAGAAGCTATGTTCCCTCTAATTTATTTTACATCTGCTTGGATCAGCCATTGCTCAGAGCGGGAAATTTTTACATGGCCTGAAAACTGTGCGACGCTTTAAATGTTTTGTTTTACAATATACATACGGTACTAAAGATATGAAATTGAAAGATCTCATACTGTACTTTTAATTGTATTTATTAGTTGAAGGGAATAATGGAATACTGTACAATAAACATAATCTTTCATGTTTTGTCATTTTTTCTAGCTGCGTCCAATTCCAGCTGTACAGAAACAAAGGCTATGTGTGAGGGAGCACAGTTATTGTGTGGCAATGCATCCATACAGCTTAGAGAGAACAGTGATCAGAAGATGTAGAATTCTTGTAAGTAGTGTTAAGAAACTGCAAGAGCAAAAATACCTTGATGGGATTTATATATAAGTCCCTGAACAGCAGTTATATTGTGGAATATAAATTACAACGGAAGATAGAAAACGCATGTAATAAAGGCAATGTTACAATAGTCTTGAGAGATTTTAATATGTAGGTAGATTGGGAAAATCAGGTTGGTGCTAGATCTCAAAAGAGGCAATTTGTAGAATGCCTGCAAGATGGCTTTTTTGAACAGCTTGTGGTTGAGTCCACCAGGGGAAATGCAATTCTGGATTGAGTATTATGTAATGAACCAGATTTGATCAGGGTGCTTAAGGTAAATAAACTCCTAGGAGGCATTGATCACAATATGACAAAATTCACTCTTCAGTTTGAAAGGGAGAAGATAAAATCAGATATAACAGCATTACAGTGGAGTAAAGGGAATTACAGAGGCTTGAGAGAGGAGCTGGCCAAAGTTGATTGGAAGGGAACACTTTTAGGGATGGCTGTAAAACAGAAATGGTTGCAGTTTCTTGGGAAATTTGGAAGGCACAGGATAGATACACCCCAAAAAGGAAAAAGCATTCTAAAGGGAGGATGAGGCAACCATGGGTGACATGGGGAATCAAAAATTTCATAAAAAACAAAAGAAAGGGCATCTGATATAGCAACAATTAATGGGAAGTTAATGGATTAGGAAGCTATTAAAAACCAACAAAAGGTGACTATAAAACCAAAGGAGAGAAAAGATGAAAGTTGACGGTAAGCGAGCCAATAATATGAAAAAGTAAACAGAAGTTTTTCCTATAAAGAGTAAAAGATAGGCAAAAATGGATGTTGGACTGCTGGAAAATTATACTGGAGAGGTAGTAATGGGGACAAAGAAATGCCGGATGAACTGAATAAGTATTTTACATCATTTTTCACTGTGGAAGACACTAACAGTATGCCAGAAGTTCAAGAGAGTCAGGGGGCAGAAGTGAGTGAAGTTGCTATTACTAAGGAGAAGGTGCTTGGGAAGCTGAAAAGTCTGAAGGAAGATAAATCACCTGGACCACATGGACTACACCACAGGGTTGTGAAAGAGGTAGCTGAAGGCTGTCGGTATTGGGGCTGCATCTTTTCACATTATTTGTCAGTGATTTGGATGATAGAATTGATGGCTTTGTGGTCATGTTTGCAGATGATATAAAGATGGGTGGATGGGCAAGTAATGTTGAGGAAGCTGGAAGTCTGCAGAAGGATTTAGACAGATTGGGAGAATGGGCAAAGAAGTGGCAGATATAGTAGAATATAGTGTAATAAGTGTATGGCCATGCACTTTAGTAGAAGGAATAAAGGTGTAGACTATTTTCTAAACAGGGAGAAAATTTAAAAATCAGAGGTGCAAATGGACTTGGGAGTCCTTGTGCAGGATTTCCTAATTTGCAGGTTAGGTCGGTATTTTCAGAAAACTAGAATATAAGTGCAAGAATATGATGCCAAGGCTTTATAAGGCATTGGTCAGATAGCAAGGAGTATTGTGAGCAGTTTTGGGCTACTTATGTAAGAAAAGAAGTTCTAGCATTGGGGAGGGTCCAGAGGAGGTGCACGAGAATGATTTTGGGAATGAAAAGGTTAACATACGAGGAGCTTTTGATGGCTCTCGGCCTGTACTTGCTGGAGTTTAGAAGAATGAGGGAGACCTCATTAAATTCCATCAAATATTGAAGGCCTAGATAGAGTGGACGTGGAGAGGATGTTTCTTATGTAGGACCAAAGAGCACACCCTTAGAATAGGGAGATATCCATTTAGAACAGAGATGAGGAGGATTTCTTTAGCCAAAGGGTGCTGAATCTGTAGAATTTGCTGCCATGGCCAGCTGTGGAGGCCAAGTTATTGAGCGTATTTAAGGCAGAGTTTGATAGCTTCTTGATTAAGGTATGGGCGTCAAAGGTTACGGGGAAAAGGCAGGAGAAGGGGGTTGAGATGGATAATTAATCAGCCATGGTGAAATGGCAGAGCAGACTCAATGGGCCATGTAGCCTAATTCTGCTCCTATGTCTAGTGTTCTTATGGTCTTAGGCCTGGAAGACCTGGCTTCAGATTGCACTATGTCACCGTCTGGGTTACTAAATTCACCAGGCATCAACAAATACAGGCTGATGGTTGCAATTACTGTTATTCCGAGGGAGGGTGGCAGAATTGCTCTCCATGTTAGTGGAAGGGTTCTCCTGAAGTTCATAACCATATCCTTTGTCTTATTATTAAGAACAGGATATTTGCCTGGCACCAGACCTTGAGCTCTTCCACCTCCTCTCTGTAGGCTCCTCTCATTGGCGAACTTGACAGCGTGTTTACTTGGGTCTTTGACTGTGCAGTCTTGTGTAAGCAGAGTGTACAGTAATGGGCTCAGCATGTAGCCCTGAGGGATGCTGGGGAAGGAGGCGTTGTTGTACAACCTGACTATCTGAAATGTGTTCAGTTGCACAGTGGTGCACTTAGACTGAGGCGTAGGAGTTTGTTCAGTATTGTTGAATGTCAAATGAAAATCCAAAAACAACATAGTGTCATAAGTGTCCTAGGTTCCTAGGTGTGCTGGGCCATGTGCATGACAGATATTATGACATGAGTTGTAGAGCGGTTCTGTCAGTAATCACATTGGTGATTGTCCGAGGAGACACTTTTGATATGTGCTATTACCAGTCAATCACTTCATGATGATTGGTGTCAGTGCCCCGGGCAGTAGTCATTTCATTCTGAAGGTGTAGAGTTCTTTGGTACAGGGATGATGGTGGCTGGTTTGAAGCATGTGGGGACAACAGTCTGGATGAGTGAAGTGTTGAAGATGTCCATGAAGATGACAGTGAGCCGAAGTGAACACTCTCTGAGTGCTCTGTCTGGGATGTTGTCTGGCCCAGCCACCTCTGCAGAGTCCTTCTCAAGTCTGCTGCGGTTACAGACAGTGGCTGCTCACCTGGCTGGGATTGTGTTACACGCTTTGGAGTATACGTAAAAGCTGTTTGGAGCATCAGGGAGTGAGGCGACACTGGTACAGCCGATGCTGTTTTCCCTTGCATTGCTAGTAATGCCCTTGATGCCCAGCCACATGTGCTGGAGATAGTTATTGGACAGGTCTATCTGAAAATTTTGTGTGTAGGCAACCTTTGCCTTCTTGATGCCTGAGATGAGATTTCTCCTGACTGCTCTGAGAGCTGTTCTGTCACCAGCCCTGAAGGCAGCGTCCTGGGCTTTCAGTAGGAAGCACATTTCTGTGTTCAGCCACAGAATGACATGACCATTCCTGAGGTACCAACATCATCTACGCACTTACTGGTGTAGCCGACAACAGACGCAGACTCCTCAAGGTCTGTGTCCACTCCGTTTGTGGCGGCCTCCTTGAACATCTGCCATCAGCTCATTAGGCTGTACAGTGATGGTCCTCCAGACTGGTTTTCCCACTTTCAGAAGCTGTTGGTATTGAGAGATTATTATTATTATGGAGATGAGATCAGAGAAGCATGTGTATCTGTCTGTATAAACATGGTCAAGTCTGTTTGTTCCCCTGGTGCCTATGGTGACATGTGACATGTTGGTTGAAGTCAGGTAAAATGTCCTGCAGTTTAACATGATTGAAAGGTGCTGCAATTGTGAAGACAGTGTTCGAATGCTTATTTTGTAGAGAGCAGATGACACTGTAAAGCTCTACCAGTGCATCCTTGGTATTTGCATTTGGTGGTGGTGGTGGTGGTGGTGGTGGTGGTGGTGGTGTGTGTGTGTGTGTGTGTGTGTGTGTGTGTGTGTGTGTGTGTGTGTGTGTGTGTGTGTGTGTGTGTGTGTGTGTGTGTGTGTGTGTGTGTGTGTGTGTGTGTGTGTGTGTGTGATGTCATTGACTTGTGTGTAAGTTTGATTAAAGTGAGGGAGAGTTGTGCAGGTTGTTAATATCACTGTCTTGTCCTAGTCTATCAGCATCCAGTAGCAAGAAGAGAGTCAAGGT
This sequence comes from Hemitrygon akajei, assembly GCF_048418815.1. Classification (NCBI taxonomy): domain Eukaryota; kingdom Metazoa; phylum Chordata; class Chondrichthyes; order Myliobatiformes; family Dasyatidae; genus Hemitrygon; species Hemitrygon akajei. The sequence continues at coordinate 30,456,258 of NC_133129.1, forward strand.
TACTGAAGATAGGTCAGGATGCAGTGGATGACCAGGGTGATCTGTGTGTCTTGTCATGCTCTTTGCGCTCCATAACACCTGCTGAGAAATGCCTTCCTACATGTTGAACCAGCTAGTGGTTTCCTCTGTGCTGAATCTAGACTTCACATGCTTTGGATAAACAAGCCCAAAGTCACCAAGATTTCAAAATATCCCAATAGCTACTCTCACCGGCTGGCAGTCAAAGCCCTTGCCTGGGGTGTGGCCACTGTCACATGCAAACAGCTAACTTGAAGCCACAGGTGAGAACTGATTGCTAGACAAGGACCAAAGCTGGAGGACCTACTTTGGGAGGTATGATAGGTCTTCACTTCAGAGGTGTTACCCCTCCGTGACACCCCATACACCCCATGTGTTTGGGGTGATGTAGACAGTGGTGATGTTCTCCCTGAACAGGTAATTTATTTCTTAAGAAACTGTGCAGAGTAGGCTCTTTCAGCCCTTCAACTCATGTCGCACAGCATTCCCTGATTTAATCTGTGCCTAATCATGGGACAATTTACAATGACCAATTAACCTACCAACCAGTACCTCCTTGGACAGTGAGGAAAAGCTGGAACACCTGAAGGAAACACACACGATCACAGGGTGAATGTAAAAACTCCTTCCAGGCAGCAGCGGGAAATGAACCCACGTCACCAGTACTGTGAAGCATTGTGTTAACCACTGTGCTAACACTCCACCACATGTGGCTGCCATTTAATTGTAAGATGTTCGATTGTTCCAGAACGTTGACTGCTAACTAGAGATGAGTTTGAGCACCACCCTTTATTAATGTACACACAGAATCCTCCTCCTTGGGTTTTCCCTGACAGGGTATTTCTCTCTGTGCAGAACAGAGTCATTCCATTGAGTTGAAATACTGAGTTGGCTATGTTGTTTAACCATATTTCGGTGAAAACCAGAATGCAGCAGTTTCTCATCTCTTTTTGCGCATTCATTCTCAGTGAATCTATTCTATTTTCTGGCAAGTGGACATTGGTCAGAAAAAGTGCTGATACTGCCAGCCTAGATGGGTTATCTCTCCCTTTAACTATTGCCCCAGCTCTCTTGCATGTTTCTGCACCCTCTTGCACCGCCTGCGCCTGCCACTTCCTCGGCTGAGCCTTCTAGGCCAGATCGCTGTCACTGGGTTTGTTGTCCACAGCAACCCTAGTTCATTGAGGACTGTGACTAACTCTGCTGCCAGTGGAATCATAGTGTCTTTGTCAAAGGGTTCAGCAGAGCTTTGGTTGACTGAAATCCCTGATAAGAAATTTTGAATCATTATCTAAGAATTTAGAAGTAGCACAATTATTGGAACTGGAGCAGCCGCTGTGTTTCTGTGCACTGCCATTTCAATGCTGAACCTCTTTTGCACCCTCTCTAAATCCCCCACACCCTTTATGAAATGTGGTGACCAGGACTGCATCAAATTTGGCTTAAAGTTTTATGGAGCCTGAATATGACTTCCCAACATTTATACTCAGTGCCCAAACTGGTCAAGGCAGCTATGCCATATGTCATCTAATGTCCCAATTCCCATTCCCATTTTGACATCTCAGTCCATGGCCTTCTTCTATTCCCCTCTCAGGCTTTTTATCTCTTCTCACCTACTTATCACATCCCCATGAGTCCCCTCCTCCTTCCCTTTCTCCTATCATCCACTGTCCTGTCCTATCAGATTCCTTCTTCTCCAGTTCATTAACTTCCCACTGACCTGGCTTCTAGTTAGCCTCCTTCCCTTACCCCCACCGTTTTATTCTGTCATCTTCCACCTTCCTTTTCAGTCCTGAAGAAGGGTCTCAGTCTGAAAAGTTGTTCATTCATTTTCATGGATGCTGCCTGACTTGCTGAGTTCCTCCAGCATTTGGTGTGGGTAGCTGTGGGATAAACTGCCAAGGGCCTTTCTCCTGATCCAGTTTGGCTTATTTCCTCCCTGGACAGAGTGTAAATCTTTTGCATTCTGCACTTTAGCAGACAATGGAGCAGAAGAATTGCTAACTGTGATTGTTTATGAAGCTACCTCCTGTGGAGGGTCCAAATGATCGCTCCATGCAAGTGATGGAAAGTCTAAATGAGGATGATTAAAATCGTTCATCAGTGGAAAAGACTGCTCACTGGCTCTCATTCAATAGACCACCTCTATGGCAAAGTAATATCACCAGACAAATAACCTTCTAGTTCTGTGCAATAGTGGCTCACATTCTTATTATTGCCCAATTAAAATAAAAGTTAACTAAACAATGCACAGAAACTCCATTATCAGTGTGATGGAATTTTCATGAAAATAATAATAGAATATTTAATTACAGTGCACCATGTTAGCATAGCAGTTAGCATGATACGATTACAACTTGGGATGTCGGAGTTCAGTGTTCAATTCCGGTGCTGACTGTAAGAAGTTTTTAACATCCTTCCCCTTCACATGAGCATGTGGGTTTCCTCTGGGTGCTCTGGCTTCATCCTACAGTCCAAAGACCTGCTGGTTAGTAGATCAGTTGGTTATTGTAAATTGTCCTGTGATTAGCCAAGGCTAGGGATGCCGGGCTCATTGGGCTGAACGAGCCAGTCAATGCTGTATCTCTAAATAACTAAAAAGAACCTTCTAATTCTATGTGACATTATCTCTCACTCATAATATTGCCTTGCCAAATTAAAATAAAAGTTAATTAAATAATCCACAGAAATTTCAGATATGAGCATGATGGAATTTTGGGGAAATAATAATGGGACATTTAATTAGATGCTACATGGCTCTAATGTGCTTTGCAACATGTGCATGTGACATAACTGAAACTGACAGCATAACTAAAGAGCTTACGGAAGGTGCATTCCCAAAAGGATTCTTGGGAATCATAAATGCTGCTCCTAATAAAGACTCTTGACCCTCTGAGGCACGGATTAATTTGGAGTGCAAACTCAGATTTAATCATGTGCATTTTGGGTCCCAGAGCATGTTCCAAAGTTCACTTGATCTGAATGATGGGGTCTGGCCTCTTGATCCCTGTTCAATGAGAAGAGAAATTCAAGTGAGTGAAGAGAAGAATCATTGAAGTTTCTCCCCTGTTGTACGTGCTAAAGTTGGCAAGTTCAGCTCCACAGATGAAATTTAGTCCTATTGACCTCAGAAGCAGAGTTTTAAGTCTGTACCTTATACTATCTCAAGTTAATTTCGCAAAAAAGAGGATGAATATTGTATACAACACACACAAAATGCTGGTGGAACACAGCAGGCCAGGCAGCATCTATAGGGAGAAGCACTGTCAACGATTCGGGGCAAGACCCTTCATCAGGAATATTGTATACCCAACTTACCTCAGCTTTGCAACATAAATGACTCTTTGACCATTTTGCACTACAATAAACTCTTATTTTTTGTTCTTCTTTGTATAATTTTGTATTTTTTGTGAATGTTGTATCTTTAACGCTACATTGCTGTGATGCTGCTGCAAGAACTGTTCCCAGAATCTATGGACTCAGTTTTAAGGACTCTTCATCTCATGTTCTCAACATGTATTGCATATGTTTATTTATTTATTGAGATATTGCACAGTATAGGCCTTTCCAGCCCCACATGTCACACCACCCAGCAATCTCTCCTAGTCTAATCATGGGATAATTTGCAAAGACCATTTAACCTACTGACTGGTATGTCTTTGGAGTGTGGGAGGAAACCAGAGCACCTGGAGGAAACTCACATGGTTACGAGGTGAACATACAAACACCTACAGGCAGCGGCAGGAATTGAACCTGGGTCACGGGTACTGTAAAGCATCGTGCGAACCACCAATTATTATTAACTTTTCTTTTCATATTTGCACAGACTGGTGTTTTTTTGCATAGCATTTACTTGTCTACCCTGTTGTGTGCAGTCTTTCATTGATTCTACTGTGTTTCATTGTACTTACTGTGAATGCCCACAAGGAAATAAATCTCAGGGTTGTACAGCGTATGCTGCCATACAGTACTATGCCGAAGCCTTAGGCACATACGTATAGCTAGGGTGCCTAAGACCTTTGCAGAGTACTGTACTTGTCTATACGGACCAGAGAATGAGTTTGTAAACCTGGTGGTAGCAAAGGATGTTAAGGATCGTGAGGGTGGAGCACAGTGGAAGGGGTGTGGGGCAGGTGGCAGAGAGGGAGCGTCAGGGCAGGGGGTATTGTGGGTGCAGACACACCCAGCTCTGAGACACCAGGCAAGGTTAACTGGCTTATTGATCTTTACAGAATGTCTCTCCCTTCTCCCTTACCTTTTCTCCAACCTTGATCTCCTCTCCCTGGCCCCTTCTTACTCTTATCCACAATAGACTCATATCCGAATCAGGTTTATCGTCACTCACGTGTCACAGGTTTTATTTTGCAGCAACAGAACAGTGAAATGCATAAAATTACTATGGTACTGTGCAAAAGTCTTAGGCAACTTAGCTATATATATGTAGAATGTACTTAGATAATAAATTTACTTTGAACTTTGAAGTAAGGTTTCCATTACACCTATGCATATATGTAGTTGTGCATTTGATAAGAAACTCAACTTTGATATTAATCTGGTAGATTCTGTATTTAAACGGTTCATTTTTGAGTACGTAGGTATTGGCGGCAGGGATTCTCCAATGCTTACTTCAGCCTTCATGATCTGCTTAGACCTTCTGTTGAAGCCCTTCCCATATTGTTGTCAGGTAGGGATTTCTAGGACTTCAGCCCAGTATTGATGATGTACCACTGATATGTAGAATTTCTAGTTGAGGGCTGTGCCTGATTTGGAGGGCCATCTGCTGTGGGTGATGCCCCATGGACTTTCTGCTCTTGTCCCCCTATGTAGATGTCACTTCTTTGAAAGATGCTAAGGGAGTATCTTAAGCAAATAACTGTTGTGCATTTTGTAAGTGCTGCATTGATGGTGGACGTAAGGAATGTTCATAATGGTGGATGGGGTGTCAGTCAAATGGGCTACTTTGTCCTGCATTGTCCAGTTTCTTGAGTGCTGCGTTCACTGAAAAGAAATCTATTCCATAATGCTTCTGACTTGTTCTTCATGGATCGTGGAAAGGCTTTTAGGTGTCAGCAGTTGAGTCACATCACAGGATACCTAACTTTTAACTTGTTCTTGTCATTAGAGTCTTAGTGACATAGAATCATAGAGCATGGAAAAGGGTATTACAGCCCAGTGTGCCCATGCCAAAAAAGATGTCCGTATCAGTTATGTCCATATTTGTTTTGTTTGACTTGTACCCCTCTATATACTTGTCCAGATGTATATTGAAGTGTTCCTATTGTATCTATCTTAATCACTTCCTTTGGCAACTAGGTGAGAAAAGCATGTTCTTTTTTTCCTATTAAATCTCTCCCCTCTCACCTTAAATCTGTATCCCCTAGTTCTTGCATTGCAACCCTGGGAAAAAGACCGTGTGCATTTGCACTATCTACGCTCCTCATTTTTTATACACTTCAATAAGATTATCCCCGCAGTCTCCAACACACCAAGGAATAAAGTCCTAATCTCCCTGATGTCTCCTTATAACCCAGTCCCTTAAGGTCTGGCAACATCTTAGTAAATTTTTTCTACATTCTTTCCAGTTTTATGACATTGTTTTTATAGCAGGGCAACGAAAAGAGTACACTATGCTACAAGTCTGGCCTTAGCAATATTGTGTGCAACTACTAATAACATCCAGTTGGATCCTGTTGCTTTTATGATCCAGAGGTTCATCGGAAGTCAAGAATGGGGCATTAATCTTGTTGCTTATAGCTTTTTTATTAAGAACAAAGAACAAGTAACAGAGAGCTGAGAGGACAAAGGACGGACAAAGGACAAAGCAGCCGTGGTCATCTCAGATAACAAAAATTCCAGTGATAACAATTAACCTATAAAATAGATTCAAGTTGTGTGAACCTGCTACTGAAAACTCCGTGATCGATATCAGCATAGGGACACCACTAGGCTGTGTGCTTAGCCCACTGCTCTACTCACTTCACACTTAGGACTCTGTGTCTAAGCAGAGCTCTAGTGCCCATATTTAGGTTTGCTGGCAACACCACCGTTGTAGGCCGAGTAAGAGGGAGATTGAACATCTGGCAGAGTGGTGCCATAACAGCGACCACTCACTCAATGCCAGCAACACCAAGGAGCTGATTATTGACTTCAGGAGAAGGAAACCAGAGGTCCACGAGCCTGTCGTTAACAGGGGATCAGAGGTGGAGAGGATCAGCTGCTTTAGATTCCTTGGTGTTATTATTTTGGGGTATCTGTCCTGGGCCCAGCATGTAAGTACAATTATGAAGAAAGCATGGTAACGCCTCTATTTAGGAGACTGTGAAGATTTGCCATGACATCAAAAACTTTGATAAACTTCTGTAGATGTGTAGTAGAGAGTGTGTTGACTGGTTGCATCACAGTCTGTATGGAAACATCAATGCCCTTGAATAGAAAATCCTACTAAAGTGGATATGGCCCAGTCCATTACTGTAAAGCCCTCCCCACCATTGAGCACATCTACATGAAATGCTTCTGCAGGAAAGCAGAATCCATCATCAGGGACACCCAACACCCAAGATAGATGTATTGAGTATGCCCACAAGAAAATGAATCTCAGGGTTATATATGGTGACATATATGTACATTGATAATAAATTTACTTTGAACTTTGAAGTTTCTAGAAAAATATAGTATCATAATTACTGGAAAATTCTCTGAACAATTACATGTTACAAGAAAAATATACTTATCCACTCAATCATACAATCTCAGCTTTTCTAGTCTATGCATTGACTGATGAAGGCCAGCATGCCAAATATCTTCTTCACCACCCTGTCTACCTGAGATGCCACTGTCATGGAATTATGTACTTGTTCTCCAGTTGTCTTCTCATCAGTGAAGACATCCAGGATGATGGCAGTGAAAATCTAGTAATAGTGGGGGGTAATACTTTTGAATCTCCAGAAGTAGGAAGGTTTGACACTTGTGTTGGTTATATTCTGTCACTTTTGTACTGTGAGTATTCATTGCCACTTATTAGCCCATTCCTACATATCACTGAACAGTGGAAAAGCAGAACAGAACTTTCTAGAAATTAGGATATCTGTTAAAGACTTTTGGATAAGCTTAATGTTACCTGTGTTGATGGGAAGTCAATGCAAAAACAAAACACTGTATAAGTGAGGTTTAGAGGTATTGATGAATTCAATCCAACGTGCCAGTGCCAACACTCAATATAGCTTTCGATTAATCCATCCTCTTGACTTCTGCCATACCTCTGCAAATAATATTTCTGCACAAACACATACAATTCCTACTTAAAGGCTGTATCTGCAAGGCTAACAGCATTGTGAAGGACCCCACACACCCCTCATACAAACTCTTCTCCCTCCTGCCGTCTGGCAAAAGGTATCAAAGCATTCAGGTTCCCATGACCAGACTGTGCAACAGTTTCTTCCCCCAAGCCATCAGACTCCTCAATACTCAGAGTCTAGACTGACACCTGCATAATTTATTATTATATTGAAATTTGTCTTCTCCTAAGCCTATTGTCTTGTTAATTAATTTATTAATTATTGTGCTGCCCTGCACTGTTTTGTGCACTTTGTGTAGTCCTGTGCAGGTCTGTAGTTTAGTGTAGTTTTTATGTTGTTTTACATAGTCTGGTGTAGCCTTGAATTGTCTCACATAGTCTAGTGTAGTTTTATGTTGTTTCATGTAGCACCAGGGTCCTGGAGGAATGTTGTTTCATTTTTACTGTGTACTGTGTACTGTTTATGTTCAAAATGACAATAAAAAGTGAATTGACTTGACTTGTATTTTTTCCTTCTATTTAGATCAAAAACCGTAAGATATAGAAGCAGAATTAGGCCATTCAGCCCATCGAGTCTGCTCCACCAGTCCATCATGGCTGATCCCAGATCCCTCTCAACCCAATACACCTGCTTTCTTGTCCTAACTTCTGATGCACCAACTAATCAGGAAACTATCAAATTTCACTTTAAATATACCCACGGTCTTGCCCTCCTTTGTTGTCTGTGGCAAAGCATTCCACAAATTCACTACTTTCTGGTTAAAAAAAATTACTCCTTACCTCTGTTCTAAAGGGTTTCCCCTCACTTTTGAAACTGTACCCCCTAGTTCTGGACACACCCACCACAGGAAACATCCTTTCCACATCCACCTCATCTAGTTCTTTCAACTTTCGGTAGGTTTCATTGAGATCCCCCTGCATAAGGCTAGTGTCTTATAAAGCCTCAGCATTATCTCCCTGTATTTATATCCGATTCCCCTTGAAATGAATGTTAACACTACATTTGCCTTCTTTACCACAGATTCAACCTGTAAACTTCTGGGAGCCGTTTATCGAGGACTCCTAATTCTCTCTGCACCTCTCGAACCTTGTTGAACCTTGATGTTCGAACCTTCTCCTGATTTAGATAATACAGGTAGTCTGCACTTTTGTTCCTTTATACCAAAATATATTATCATACATTTCCCAATACTATATTCCATCTGCCACTTTTTGTCCATTCTTCCAATTTGTCTAATTCCTGCTGTAATCACATTGCTTCCTCAGCACTACCTACCCCTCCACCTGTCTTCATAACATCTGCAAACTTTGCACTCCAAATTACGATAATCTGGATATATAATCCAGGTTGATAACATATTATTTGCAGTTATGATAATTGTGATATCACCAAAAGTTATTTTGATTGAATTCACTTAAATGGATTTTAAGGCAGAGTATATTGTGTCAAAGCAACTAAATAGTATATTAAGCCATACTGAATGGGGACAAATTTCTCAATACTAATCCTGCATAAATGCAATTGTCCTGCAAATTCTTCTGGTGTAGTATAATGAAGGAAAATGGTGTGCTAGTATATGGTTTATGAGACCATTTTCAACAGAATGCATATGGATGTTAGATTGAGCTTTAAAGATAGGAAATTGGTATTGGAATTGGATTTGCTTTTGGTTTATTGTCATCACATCTTCAAATGAGATGCCTCATGAAGGCAGCATCTATCATTAAGGGTCCTCAATATCATTATCTCACTACTACCTTCAGGGAGGAGGTACTGTACAGGAGCCTAAAGATGAACACTCAATATTTTAGAAACACCTTCTTCCCTTCTGCCATCAGACTTTTGAACTGTCCATGAATGCCACCTCAGTATTTTGCCCTCTTTTTACACTACATATTTATTTTTTATATTTCTTTTTGTAGTTTACAGTAACCCCAAGATTCAGGGGAGTAGATTTAGGATGGAAATGAGGAGGAACTGCTTTTCCCAGAGAGTGGTAAATCTGGGAAACTCTCTGCCCTCGCTTAGGCTCCCTCAGTAAATATGTTTAAGACAAGGTTGGATAGATTCTTGCATAGTAGGGGAATTAAAGGTTATGGGGGAAAAGGCAGCTAGGTGATGAGTCCATGTTCAGATCAGCCGTGATCTTATTGAATGGCGGAGCAGGCTCGACAGGCCAGATAGCCGACTCCTGCTCCTATTTCGATGTTCTTAGTGCTGCTGCAAAACAACACATTCCATGACATGGCAGTGATAATAAATCTGATTCTGATTACAATGAAGAAGACAAAGTAATATTGAACAATATTTAATGCTGAGTCCCAGAAGATCATATCAGACAGTTGAGCAAATTCCTTTTTTTTAATGAGGTAAGTTTCAGGGAATACAGTATATCAAAAAGGAGAAGAAGAGAGACGGTGAGCTTTAGTAGGAAATTTCAAAGCGAAGGATAAATAAGCAGGGGGTGGAGAGATATATACAATGTACAGAGGGTGTGCAGCTCAAATGACATCATGTCCAGCACAGATATTGTGGGATGAAAGGCTTGTTCCAGTACTATTCTATGTTCCATGTCTTGTGTTGTATGCTCTGTGTCTAAAGGGCTCAGGAAGCTTAAAACAGAATGATACCCCAGGATAAAATAGGTAGAGTGCAGATTCCTCAGAGTCATTTAAGACAGGAAGAGATTACATAGCTAGAAGGAGATGAGGCTATACTAGGATTTCAAAGCTCAGATGTTTATTTTTACTAAAAATTTTGAATAATGGGTGAATGGGACCTTCTACTAGTCAGGAGGTGGGTTGCAGGGTTTCAAGATAATTTTAAATTGAGAGAAAGTGAAAGGTGAGAATTTTTTCACTTAGGGCATTATAATAATAACATCTCCAGAATGGGTAGTGCTTCAGCAACATATCACCTGAGATGTATCTCTCACCCCACCATCAGTGACAGATTTCTTCACCACCTATAGTCATATCTTCAATTCTTTTTAGAAATGCGCTAAAAGATTGAGGTTGATGGCTTTTTATTAGTAAGAAGGATTTTCATCTTAAAGGAAGAGGCAGAGGAATGAGATTCAAAAAATGCAGCCACAATTGAATGGCAGAGGAGATTCGACGAGCTGAATAGTCTATTTCTGTCCCTACAGTATATCTTATGGCTTTACGGTCTTTTGTTCTCCTCAACCCTTTCCATCTTGATAGTTTCCTTTCTAACTCTTTTTCTCCCAGTGAACATCACAAATACATGATTACACCATCAAAAATTAGCTCAGGTGTTGGAACATGGAGATAAAAATGGAAAATCTGGAAGTTCCCAGCAAGTCAAGCAGGATCCATAGAACAGACACGTTAACATTTTATTTCCATGATACTTCACCAGAAAAAGAAAGGAAATAATTGATTTCAAATTTACAAAATTTTGGCATTCACTGGATTCTGCTTGACTAGGTATTCAGATTATCATCATTGAATAGGTCAGCATTTTATTCCTTAGAACATAGACGATTGAGGGGAGAATTGACAGAGGTAAACAAAATTATTTATTTATTGAAATACAGCGTGGAATAGGCCGTACCTGCCCTTTAAGCCGTGCTGCCCTCAGCTAATCAGGGGACAATTTACAATTAACCTACCAAACAGTACGGCTTTGGGCTGTGGGAGGAGACCGGAGCACCTGGAGGAAACCCATGTGGTCACGGGGAGAATGTACAAACTCCTTACAGACTGCGGTGGGTAATGAACTCGAGTCGCTGGTACGGTAAAGTGTTGTGCTAACCGCTATGCTACCGTAAGTGGAGTAAATACCAGCAGGCTTTTTGCACTGAGTTGGGTGAGACTACAACTAGAGGTAATGGGTTAAAGGTGAAAGGTGAAATGTTTTAAGAGGGTGAAGAGAGTGTGGAATTAGCTGCCAGCACAAGTGGTGGATATGGGGTCAATTTCATTGTTTAAGAGAAATTTGGATAGGTACATGGATGGGAGAGGTATGGAGGGCTGTGGTCTGCTTGCGGGTCAATGGGACTAGGCTGATTAGTAGTTCAGCATGAACTAGATGGACCAACAGGCCTGTTTCTGTGCTGTAGTATTCTATGCCTCTAGAGTCTAGACTATTTCTCAAAGCTTTTAATCAATTTGTTCAGGAACTGATGCAAAGCTCATAAAACATGGATATTTGCTCTTACAGATTGTCGATTCTGGATTTTACTATTTTAAATATATCTCACTTATGCTCTTTTAGCTAAATACAAAGTTTCCACTGCCCTCCTTATCCTAGATATCAACTTCCCATTAAGCGACTGACAAAATTTAAAACAACGGTACTTCCCCAAGAACTATATTTACTCAATATGTAGGTTCCCAGGACAGGCATACAGTTACTGGAGGCAAACATACAGTCCTACATGGAGACATGTAGCCGCTGACGGTCTCATCCTAAGATGTGCCATGATGCTTTTCATGTATGTTGGATATTTACCTCATATCTCTTACCTTCTCCTGCACACCACTGCCAGCAGAGACAATTACAGAAGTGATCTTGACTGCCCAACTTACTTTTGATTTGGATTTGCCATTCGTCCTATAAAGGCCACATTTTTATTATGCGATTCGCAATATTCATAAGAGCCATCTCAGTGAAATATACCCTGCTCTGTTGTTGCTCCTGTACACACACTGCAGGTTTGGTGTGACTCACTGTGTGTTATTTATAGCACTTAATTGTGCCTAATGAAGAGGATAAAACATGACCCAGTATCATCATTACCGCTGTTCGTTTTTAATCTGATCAATTGTTCTGTTGTGCCTCATTGTAAACTGTCAGTGCTCGAAGAATGTGGAATGAATAACTAAGTCATGGTTTCCAAGAGAATACAATATTCTTCAGTTCTGGACCAGGGGAGCACTAAGAATGGCTAAACAACCTTGGTACACCTTACACCTTCATTAACCCTTCCCACCTACAATGTACAACCGAATCACATTTCTTTTTAGTAGAATTAGAATCAGGTTTAATATGACCGTCATATGTCATGAAATTTGTTGTTTTGTGGCAGCAGTACATTGCAACACATAATAGTGAGAACTGTGAAGTACTCTAAGTATATATAGAATAGTTAAATTAAATAAGCAGTACAAAAAAAGTAACAAGGTAGTGTTCATGGGTTCAATGTCCATTCTGAAATCTGATGGCGGAGGGGAAGAAGCTGTTCCTGAATCATTAGTGTGTGTCTTCAGGCTCCTGCACCTCCTCCCTGATGGTAGCAATGAGAAGAAGACATGTCCTGGGTGATGGGGGTCCTTCATGACGGATTCCACCTTTTTGAGGCATCGCTCCTTGAAGATGTTCTGGATGTTACAGAGGCTAGGGGCCATGATGGACTGACTTCAGAACTAAGTTATTCCGATACTGTGCAGTAGCCCCTCCATACCAGGTGACGAGGCAGCCGATTAGAGTGCTCTTCACGGTACACCTGTAGAAAACTGCGAGTGTCTTTGGTGACATATGGAATCTTCTCAAACTCCAAACGAACCACAGCCATTGTTGTGTTTGTAACTGCATTGATATGTTGGGCCCAGGATAGGTTCTCAGAGATGTGGAAATTGCTCACTCAGATACCGTATATTTGTTCAGTATTTCTATCTCCACTACACTATAGAGTTTAAAAGAATGAGGGAGATATTATTGAAAGCTACCAGATATTGAAATACCTAGATAGAGTGGCTGGGCAGAGGATGTTTCTGAAAGTTGGGGAGTTAGGACCAGAGGGTACAGCCTTAGACTAGAAGGACAAAACCTTAGAACAGAGATAAGGAGGAATTTATTTAGCCAGGGGTGGTGAATCTGTGGAATTTATTGACACAGATAGCTGTAAAAGCCAAGTCATTGAATCTGCTTAAAATGGAGGTGACAGGTTCTTGATTAGCAAAGATATCAAAAGTTATGGGGAGAAGGCAAGAGAATGAGGTTGAGAAGGGAAATAGATCAGTCATGATCAAACTGGAGAGCAAACTTGATGGGCAAAATGGCATAATTCTGCTCCTATGTCTTTGGCATGCCACAGTAGTGTAGTCATGAGCACGATGCTATTATAACAGAGTTTGGAGTTCAGTTCTGGCAACTTTTGCACTTGGGTTTCCTCCAGGTGCTCCAGTTTCCTCCCACTGTTGAAAGACGTACAGGTTAGTAGGATAATTGGTCATTGTAAGCTGTCTTGTGATCTCGCTAGGGTTAAATGGGTGGGTTGCTGGGCAGCACAGCTCAAAGACACTGAATGACCATCCTGTATCTCTAAATAAAATAAAATAATTATGGTCTAATGGTCTATCTAGCTGTAGCTGCATGCCCTGCTTCAATGAGGACAAAATCAACCTTTAGGAACAATGAGGAACAAAACTTCATCTTTCAGAATCAGCACTGAATTTCATATCTTCAGGTGACTCAGTTTCTGAGCTGGTCACTTCTGCTGTAAGCTATCCATATGAAGATTTCCCATTTCACATTTATTGCCATAGACATACAAGTCAAGTCAAGCCAAGTTTATTGTCATTTCAACCATAAACTGCTGGTACAGTACACAGTAAAAATGAAACAATGTTCCTCCAGGACCATGGTGCCAGATGAAACAACACAAAGCTACACTAGACTATGTGAGACAGCACAAGGCTACACTAGACTCCGTAAAACAACATAAAAATTACACTAGACTACAGACCTGCACAGGACTACATAAAGTACACAAAACAGTGCAGGGCAGTAAAATAATTAATAAGCAAGACAATAGGCACAGTAGAGGATAAATTACAATATAATAATAAATGATGTAGATGTCAGTCTAGACTCTGAGTATTGACTCTGACTCTGAGTACATACACAGGTTATTAATGCCATGGAAATTAGCTTTATGCATCAGCACAGTAGTGCCCATTACAGGATGAGGATAAGCATAAAATTAAGTTAAATTAGAATAAATTATACAAAACTTATACATATGCAAAATAAATAACAAAATAACCATAATGACAACGGTGCCATATCAAGAGAGAAAAAATATTCCAGGGTAGTGTTGGGGTTTTCCATGTACAATATTGGCTCAGTTTTTCTCTCTCCATTTCAATATCCAGATCTGTGGCCCAGTATTTTACAACTCTTTTGGTTCTTTCAAATCAAATCAAGTTTAATTGCCATTCAAGCCATAAATGGATACAGCTGAAAGAGACAGCGTTCCTCTGCAGCCAAGGTGCAAAAACATACGCACGCAATCAATGTAACAAGAAAAGAAAAAGAAGAACATAGGCACATAAGAAAACAAATGTTTAGACCAAATTCCTGAGCAACGTCCCACAAATTGATGGTCTGTAATTTTGGTGATGCACCACTGGAGGGCAGCACTGCTGGGAGAGGTCACCCCATTCTCCCTGCCACCAGCCAAGTCTAGGTGCCACTCTACAATGCAAACCAAGGTCTGAGACCTAGTCCTAGCTATATCCAAGGCAAAACTGCTGCCTCGCTGCCTGTATCACCACCAGACAAGGAAAGCATGCTTGTGGCAGGGTCTTGCGATCACAGAATAAGTGTCTGAGACAGTCACTCAGGGTTTCACCGCACGCCAGTTTTGCACCATCTTGAAGGCACCAGCTCCAATGTTTCCGAGTAGTAGGCAGCTGCGCAGTCTCCGCCCAGGTCAGCTCTTTCGAACCCACGATGCTGCCTGACAGCCAAATCCTAATCCTCAGGCCCGGTGGCCTGATGGGCCTGGCTCGAATCCCCCAGCCCAATGACCCTGGGCCAGTGGTCGGTCTCAACCTGCCCAGCCTAACTGGCCGACTTGTCTTCTCCAAACTGCCGACTGGCTCTTACATCACGGACAGCGGCTCCGAACAACTAGCAGCTCACCGATGTGATGGACCTGCTGTTCAGGAAGTTATTGGTGTATAGAGTAGTCTTACTATGTATATAAACACATATGACAAGGAAAAAAGCATCTTTGGGTGGTCCCTGAGAGGCTGCTGTGTGTATTTCTCTCTTTTAAACTGCTCCCTCCCCTCATAAATCCAATCATTTACAAATACAAGAGATCCGGCAGGTCTGGAAAGTCCAGAGCAACACACTCAGATCTGGAGGATCTCAGCAGGTCCTGCAGCGACTACGGAAAGGAATAAAGAATCGACATTTTGAGCTGAGACCCTTTACCAGAACCATCGTTTATAGTTTATCCCCATGGTGATCCTGGCCTCATCTCAGCAAAGCTAAGCTTGTCGCATCTGTCCCTCACCCACTTGTTTCCAGTTCTGTAGAAAGGACTTCAGCTTGAAACATTATCTCTGCTCTTTCTTTTTGCCGATTCTGCCTGGCCTGCTGTTTACCACACTTTCTGATTTTATCTCAGATTTTCTGCATCTTCAGATTTTAATTTCCATCTGGTCTCATAAAGAAAGAGATTAACTTTCTGTCATAGGTGCATCTGAACATATAGTGAAATGAGTCATTTTGTGTCAATGATAATTGTGCTGGTGGCACAATAAATGTACTTTGAACTTTGAATTGAGGGAAGACTTGCAATTTTTTATTCGTCTTTGTAAGAAATCAGATCACAATGCTCAAAAGAGTATGAGAATAAACTATTTCAATGGATAAATTCATCTTGGATTCAATATATCTGCTCTCAAACTTTCTGCTGATCTCAGTGTGTTAAGCTGTGGAACTTAATACAGTGCCATCATTGAAAAGAATATAAGAATTAAAGAGTAACAATAAAGGTCCATATGATATCTCACACCTACACTCAGTGGCCACTTTACAACGTACCTCTTGTCGCTAATAAAATGGCCACAGTGTGTATGTTTGTTGTCAGGTGTTGCTGTGCCTCTTCGAGATTTGACGTGTTATGCACTTCTGCATGTCACTGTGGTAGTGCATGGTTATTTGAGTTGCTGTCACCTTCCTGTCAGCTTGGACCAGTCTGGACATTCTCTTCTGTCCACTCTCATTAACAAGCCATTTTCACCCACAGAACTGCCACTCACTGGATGCTTTGATTTTTGTTCTCTGTAGACCCCAGAGACTGTTCTGCATGGAAATCCCTGGAAATCGGCAGCTTCTGAAACACTCAAAATACCCCGTCTGGCACAATAATCATTCCACAATCAAAGTCAAGTAAATCACATTTCTTCTCCATTACAATGTTTGGTCTAAACATCAGCAAAATCTCTTGACCATGTCTGCATGCTTTTGTGCACTGACTTACTGCCACACGATTGGCTGATTAGATATTTTTATCAACGTGCAAGTGTACAGGTGTACCTAATAAAGTGGCCACTAAGTGTACAGTGCCATTTGACTGCGCCCCCTGCTTTGTTACTTGTGTACAGTGGGGGCAGAGCTTGTGGAGTTGCTGACTCAGAGCCCCAGAAACCTGAATTCAATCCTGACATCCTGCACAGTCTGAATGGAGATTGTATATTCCTCATGTGATAGTGGGGGGCTTTTGTCCGAGTACTTTAGTTTCTTCCTACTTACCAAAGACAAGTGGGTTGTTAGACAAATTGACCACACTAAATTTTCCCTGGTGCGTAGAGAAATAAATAAATACAGTATAAGACTTGTGAGAGTGAATGCTTGATGACTCAATGTGTGACGAGCAAGGACAATGTACTGATAAGGTCAGCAGAGTGGAGGTAAAAATCAACTAGTAACGAATTGGGTGAAACTTGCAGGAAAATGATATCTGGTACGATTCTGTTATGGTTATTATTCTCTGGATTTACTGAGTATGCACACAAGAAAATGAGTCTCAGGGTTCTATATGGAAACATATATACTTTTACTTCGAACTTTGAGCAAAAGACTGGTATCTCCAACTTTAATTAACTCTCAGTGGCCACTTTATTAGGTACAGCTGTGCTCTTGCACATTAATGCAAATATTTAATCAGCCATTCATGTGGCAGCAGCTCAATGTATAAAAGCATGCAGATGATATTCAGACCAAGAATCGGGATGGAGAAGAAACTAAATTACTTTGATTGTTTGTTGGCGCCAGATAGGGTGGTTTGAGTATCTCAGAAACTATTGACTTTTTGGGATTTTCACGCAAAACAGACTCTAGAGTTTACTGAGAATGGTGTGTAAAAGCAAAATTAAGAAAAAAACCATCCAGTGAGCAGTATTTCTGTCAGCAAAAATGTCTTGTTTTATGAGAGAAGTCAAACCGTTCAGGCTAACAGAAAGGTTACAGTGACTCAGATCATCGTGCATTACAACATGGTGTGCAGAGGATCATCTCTGAGTGAACAACACATTGAACCTTGAAGTGAATGGGCTACAAGCCTGCAAGAAGACCGCAAACATACACTCAGTGGCTATGCAGCGTACCCCTGGCCTCAGCTCTGGGACTGAGCGCTTTACTCTATTTTGATCAAAACTTTAATTGAGGACACCTAGGCCTTTCCCTCCAACTGGCATACTTCCAGTCAGTCTGTCATTCCAATAATGATCTACCCAGACACTGTGTTGAAGGAATTTAGCATGTTGTCAGTAAGGTATGATTCTGTAAATTGCAATTATGTCAGGTTTTGGCTTGACTGGTCTGTTGAACAGGAGCAACATGATAACATAAAGATTAATATATTACTTTACAGCACCAATTATGTTTCAATTCTTCCTGCTGCCCCTAAGGAGGTTGCACATTCTCCCCATGACCATGTGGGTTTCCTCCAGGTGCTCTGGTTTCCTCCCACATTACAAAGGTGTATGGTTAGGATTACAGATTGTGGGCATACTATGTTGAGGTCAGAAGTGTGGGGACACTTGTGAGCTGCCCAGCACAATCCTTGCTGATTTGATTTGATGCAAACAATGCATTTTACTATATGTTTTGATGTGTATGTGACAAATAAAGCTCATATTTATCAGGCCTGGCAGCATCTGTGGAAAAAGCAAACAGTTGATGTTTCGGGCCAAGACCCTTCATCAGCCCTGATGAAGGGTCTTGGCCCAAAAACGTCAACTGTTTATTCATTTCTGTAGATCCTGCCTGACCTGCTGGGTTCCTCCTGTATTTTGTGTGTGTGTGTTGCTTTGGACTTCCAGCATCTGCAGTTTTTTTTTTCTGTGAAGCTGGCGTTTCTTTAGCTCTCCCACTTTACACATTAGCCTCCTGATTTTTGTAAGGACAGCTGGGCTGGGAGCATCTTTTCCACGTTTAAAAATGGTGCCCAGGTTGAAGCTGTTTGGTCCACCTGGTTTTATTGTCTCTAGATTAACACACAGAAATAATGCTCATTCCCAAATGATAAAACACTACCAGCTCAGTCCAATTTGTCACATGCTTTTCAGAAGTTTGGCTCCATTTGAATGTTACTGTAGATATTTGTAATGAATGTGTTTGCATGCTTCGCATTAAATACAGGGATGCCATTAATAACAAAATTCACTTCAGAACTGCCAATTCTACAGGATTGCTCATGAATTATTCTGCAGAGATGTAGGACCATTCATATTGTGTAAAATAAAATATTGTGCTTGTAATTACACTGACATAACTGGGTTAGTTCCTTTTTCTCTGTCCCTATAATCTGTTGGCTACTGTCATTGAAATTTGGAGGCAAATTTCATCCAAATCACATGGCAATTTTACCAATGGCTCCATTTTTATCTCATGTTTTCTCGAGCCAGGCCCACCCTCTTCCAACAGCAACATCTAAATTTTTGCGTAAATTCACCCTTTTGACAACAAAGTGCTCGAAGAACCCATTGAATCACATATTTAAATGGAGGGAAATGGACTTTTGGATTGAGTCTGGATGGAGAGTTTCAACCCAAAAGTTCAACTGTCAATTTCCCTCCATAGATGTTAAGTTCTTCTGGGCTCTATGTCTTGGTCCTAATTCCAGCCTTGCAATCTCTTGTATCATGTTTTGGCAATGTTTTGCGACTGTTAATGAACCCTGTTTAAAGAAAGCTTCATAGTATTAAGTTTTTTTTTAATCACATCCTTGAATCTGTAATGTCCAATATGTTGCAAGTGAATGAACTCATTGCTTTCTCATCATCAATTGACTAGTTAAACATTAGAGGACTGTCCATGTCCTCCATCTACACCTCCTACTCCATAATTAAATTTGTGGACGATACCACAGTAGTTGGCCTGATCTCGGATGAGGGTGAAACAGTCTACAGGCTTGAGGTGGATTATCTGACGGAGTGATGTAAGGACAACAACCTGGTCCTTAACACTTCTAAAACATAAGAGATGATCATTGACTTCAGGAGATCAAAGGACAGAGTACCCACCCCCCTCCATATACATGGAGAGGTAGTGGAAAGTGTGGAAAACCTAAGGTTCCTTGGAATTATGTTGTCAAAACAGTTGACATGGACCACCAACACCTCGTTGCTTATAAAAAAGGCACAACAAAGACTATTCTTCCTCAGAAAGCTGAAACAGGCCAAACTCCCACAAAAGCTGTTACTTAACTTCTACAGAAGCACAATTGAAACCATTCTGACCAACAGTGCCACAGTGTGGTATGCCAGCTGCACAGCCGCTGAGCGACAAGACCTGCATCGCGTGGTGAAGGCAGCCCAGTGAATTGTCAGGATGGAGCTCCCAGGACTGGACACCATCTATTCCAGCAGACTCAGAAGGAAAGCAATCAGCATAACCAGAGACATCACACACCCCAGCTACTCCCTGTTTGACCCGCTGCCATCCAGCAAAAGGTTCAGGGCACTAAAAGCCAGAACAAGTACACTGAGGAACAGCTTCTACCCCAGAGCTGTGGCCTCTATCACACCACTCCCACAGAACAATGACTGAAACTGTGAGCACACACATGTACACACAAGAAACTCAAATACTTGCACTAACAGCACTTTGTGCATTACTGTGATATTCTGGTGCTGCTGCAACTTATTTTCTGCAATTTATCTATTTAATACTGCTTTCCTATTACTGTCTTGTTTTTATCTAGTGCTTTATTTAATTGCCTGAGAGGAAGCCAAACTGAGTTTCATTGTATCTATGTATAATGACAATAAAGATCATTCATTCATGTGTGGGTTGCTGGGAAGAAGGAAAGGGGTTTGTTTCATTGTTGTTGTGTTTTGTGTTGTTCTGTGAAGCATTGTGGGCATGCTTTGTTGGATCCGGAATTTGTGGTGGCACTTAAGGTCACCCCCAGCACATTCCCAGGTTTTGTTAAATAAGTATGATAAATTGGAATCTGAAACTTTTGATAAAATTCCTTGGGATCCTCAAGGTCAAAGAATCTGAAACAAAGAATTCTCTTATATCTGCCCCCCCCCACCTCAAAACTTAATTTTCAGTTACAATCCAACATTTGAGCTGTGGTCCAAAGAAATAGCAGAATATCTGGGTCTTTGAACTTGGATGATTTGGCAATATAGCCAATGCCATCTTTCCACCTGTATGATTAACAAGGCCATGTTGTCAGGCTCCACTCCAGAGACTGAGCACAAAATTGTTGGTTAATGCTCCACTGCAATACTAAGAGGATGCTGTACAGTCAGACTCCTGCTGGTTGAACAAGGTGTTGGACAAGACTAGGACCCTACTGCAATATATTGTTTATTGTGGACAATTGTGATGAAGTGTATTCAAAAAAATTGTTTGTTTCCTCAGAAACAAATAGAGTAAGTACACCTGTCAAAGTTCTTCTGCTTTCTCAGAAGCCTGTTGACAGCAAATACAAAAGTCTTCAATCATCTTTGATCATTGTCCAAGAGAGAAGTCATCTTAATTTATTCAAAAATCAAACTCAAGTAAAACTTCCTTTCTACTGCCAGGAATCTTAGCAGCACTGAATGTAAGAGCATCTTTTTCTGCTTTGAGGTAATTAATTCTCCACCACTCACCTTTGCCCATCCCCTCAAACTCACTAGGTTAAAACTTTTTCTCTAGTGTGTTGGAGAATGAGGGGCATTTAGATAGAGCTATACAAAGTATGAGGTGTAAAGATAGTTCAAATGCAGGCTTTTCCCATTGGGGTTGGATGTGACAAGGACCAAAGGTCATCAGTTAAGGGTAAAAGGTGAAATATTTCAGGGGAACCTGAGTGGAATGATCTGTCAGAGGAACTGGTTGATGCAGGTTTGATTTAAGAAAAGTTCAGATTAGTACATGGGTAGGAGAGGTATGGAGGACTGTGGTCTGGAGGCATGGGTTGATAGATCTAGACAAAATAACAGTTTGGCATGTACTAGATGAGCCAACAGGGCTGTCTCTGTACTATAGTGCTCTATAACTATGTTGGATTGAATGTCTTCCAGTATTGGATTGACAATTCACTTAACTCAAGAGCATTTAAGGATCAGCAATTAATACTGTATTTGCTAGCAACATCCACATCCATTGGAAGTATAGAAAATATGCCTGTGTATCAAAATAATTAATTTATATTGTAGACTCAGCTTCTCTGTTGCCCCTAGCTTTAATATTCAAGGATTCAATTCACGTAACATCCCAGTTTGCCTCACTGATTCCGAGGATATTTATCTTCAACTAAGAATAAACAGCACAATGGAAATTGCATTAAAAAGGTTTCAAACAATAAATATGACTTAAAAATTATAGATTGTTATGACTAAGCATGGAAATATGGATTCAAACCATTAATGTTATACATTGGTGAAATAACAACCAGCCATAATTGTAAAAGCAGTTTCTTGCATTAAATCGTTATTAATTATCGTTAATATTATGCAATTATTGCAGATTTTATTCCAGTTTGTCTCTACAGCTTGAATACTTTCAGCTATCAAAAAGAAATCAGCATTTCCATAGCTGAATCTCATATACTCATTTGTTAAACAAATTTATTTTTGTCTTGCTGCTGATTAAATGCTGCTCAGGAACATTAGAGCTAGCAAATAAGTGACTGAAAAATATGTAGACTACATTTCCATTTGACAGTGAAAGAAATGCACTTACTTTTTCTAATGGGTTTCAGAAATGAAAGTAATTTTTGCTTTAAATATATTATTCAGAACTTTAAACTCTGAATAACTTGACTAATGCCTTATGCACCATCATTAAAATTTGACCAGCTGCCTCTTTCTGCATGATAATTTCATGGAACTGACACTTAGGAACTGATTAGTCTTGTTGTACTGTCATCTCCTGCTGAATTTGGGTTTATGAAAGCAGTAACTTTCTTTTACGTAACCTTTGACAGGAGGAAATGCTTTAATTTTGGATGCAACATTTTTCCCCAGCCAAAGCAAAGATTAAATGTTCAGAAAAGTGACAAAGAAGATTGTTGAAGTGATGAATTTTATCCATTGGGCCAAAAGTGACTAGTAGAAGGATTTTAGGAACAGCAGACACAGTGAGATACATCTCAACCAAAGGATGTTGAAGATACTCCTTTCCTCTGCTAGCCTGCAAGCCACCGTTGGGCAATGTGTAACACCTACCAAGCATCCCCTGCCAGATCAGGGTCACGTGAAGGTGGTGGATGATCGTATGAGCAGCTGGTTCATATCACAAGTCCTGGTAATATGACCACTAACGCCATGTAGACAATCTCTGAAGAATATTGATTAATGACTGGGGTCATCCATCTTGTAATGTCACTGCCCAGGAGAAGGCAATGACAAAACCACTTCTGTAGATAAATTTGTCAAGAACAGTCATGGTCATAGAAAGACCATGATTGCCCACGTCATACTACATGACACTTAACAAACAAAGTATTCCAACAGCATTTAAGAAACTTCTGGATGAACACCAGGTTATGGACCAAGGGTTGGTAAATGGGATTAATATGGTTGGGGAAATCACACAAAATGATGTAGGAACTCAGCAGGTCAGGCAGCTTCAATGGAAAGGAACAAACTGTATCGATGGGTACTTGCTGGTCAGCATGGACATGGATGAGGTGGGATGAGTGGCCTGTTTCTGTACTGTATGACTCCAGGACTCTGCAAAAGTGTGCGTGATAACATGATCATGAGGCAAAGGGGTTTCCTCAATAGTGGAATCCATTTTAAAGGGCAATTGCATTTCTTTGTATTGAATTCTTCATTTTGTGAGTTGAAATATTTGCAATTTCTGCTCAACTAGTGTGGCTAGAGCAAAGTTACTAATGCAGAGATATTACAGAACACAGACTTTTATCTCTCTCTCTCTCTCTCGAGTGTGGTATCACAATCTATGCTGAACAACTGGGACAATTTCCACAGATGAGCCAGATGATTAGAGTTTAAGCAGTAAATGGAGAGAAGAACCAAGAAACACAAAGTCAAAGCAATAAATGAAAGATAATGAGAAAAAGATATAATGCAGAAAATCTATATTGGAAATTTCCATGCAGTAATGAACGAGGCCCTTTGGCCTGTCAAGTGTGCACAGAGCAATCCCATCTCTAATTTTTCATATAAACTGTTTGCATATTTCCATCGATTCTACAATGGGTAGAAATCAGCAATAAGAAAGGTGCAATCACGACCATAATGTTACACAGTTGAGCTATTAGGAACTAGAGGAACAAATCACAGGAAACACTGGGGTTGGTGCAGTGGGCTATTTTAGCTTCCCTAACTTTGACTGCGCTCCCCTAGTTCCAGAATTTGTGAGGTGTGTTCATGAGGGTCCTGAAAAAATATGTAGATAGTCCAAATAGAAATGGGACTACACAAGACCTTATATTGGGGAGTAAGTGTGACCACTCCTGAAGCAGGAGACTCAATTCTTATGATGCTTCCTGATGCACTAAGTTCCTCCAGTAGTCTGTTCTTAGGGACAGTGTTCAATCACATTTGGAAAAGCATGGACTCGTTGAGAATAATTTGTCGGTCTTTGTGCGGGGAATGATCTGTCTCACAAATTTGATGGAGTTCTTTTTGGACAATTGACAAAGGTGGTTAATGAGGGGTGGGGCAGTTGATCTGTAAATGTGAATTTCAGAAAAGCATTTGACAAAGTGCCTCATGATAGGCTGGTTCTGCTTGGCCTGCAGAAGTAGGATTGGTAGCAACTGAGAGAATGCAGAAAGGATTCTTCAGGATGTTGCAGTTATAGAGACTGAGCTTATTTCCAGAGGAATATGAGAAGCTGGTGGTGACTTTAAAGACATTTATAAAATCATGAGGAGTATAGAGACTATTGGTAGTCAGTATTTTTTCCTTGGGTGGCGACATTTAGAACAAGATACAATGGGTTTAAGTTGAGAAGCTATAAACTGAAAGCAAAGTTGAGGAGTAGGTTTTCCACACAGAGGGTGGAGGTATCTGCTATGAATGGCCAGAGAATGTGGTAGAGGCAAATACTTTTTCACATTTAATAAACATTTGGGCAGGTACCTGAATAGAGAAGACATAGAGTGATAAAGGCTCAAGGTGGGTAGTTAGATACTTTATTGATCCCAAAGGAAATTACAGTGTCATAGCAGCATTACAAGTGCACAGATATGCAAATATACAAACGTTAGAAGAGAAGTAGGAAAGAATAAAAAATAAGTTACTTCAACCAATCTAACAGGAGGGGGTCTTCACTTCCCCGGCAACAGGTTGACATATTATTGAGCTTAATGGCCGATGGTTAAAATAACCTCATATAGCACTATTTGGAGCAGTACAGTTGTCTTAGTCTATTACTAAAAGAGCTCCTCTGTTCAGCCAAGGAGGTATGCAGAGGGTTAGAAACATTGTCCAGAATTGCCAGGATTTTCCATAGTGTTCTTTGTTCTACCACAGCCTCCAGTGTGTATAGTTTGACTCCTATAACAGAACCAGCCTTTCTAATCATTTTTTTGAGCATGTTGGCATCACCGGTGTTGATGCCATTGCCCCAGCACACCACTGCGTATAAGATTGTACTGGTAACAACAGAAGGAGAGGCCCACTTACTTCAAAGGATCTCCGTCTCCTCAGGAACTAGAGGTGACTCTGGCCCTTCTTGTACACAGCCTCTGTGTTGGTGCTCCACTCAAGTCTGTCATCAAGATGCATCCCCAGGTACTCGAAGATCCTCACCACATCTATGTCCTCAACATCAATAGTAACAGGGAGCAATGCAGGTTTGGTCGCCTTAAAGTCCATCCCCATCTCCTTTGTCTTAATGATATTGAGCTGCAGATGATTCAGCTTCCACCATTTGACATAGTCCTCCACCAGGACCCTGTATTCATCCTCCCATCCTCCCTTTATACACCCAACTATTGCTGTGTCGTCAGAGAATTTCTGCAGATGACTTGATTCGGTGGTGTATCTAGATTCTGAGGTATACAGGCTAAGCAGGAAGGAAAACAATACAGTCCCTCTGGGACCCTAGTGCTGTTTATAGCCATGTCTGCCAGGCACTCTGTGATTAGCACAGATAGGTACAGTGGTCGGAGTGGGTGAGGTGGGCTAAAAGGATCTGTTTCTATGCTGTATGTTCCTATGATTTTCTTTAAAAGACTCCAGCGCAAGTATGCTGTCTAGCACAGAGTTTATTGTCTAGACACCAAAAACGTAGTGACCATTGTGTTCATTTAATTCTTTGCTGGTGGGGGAAGTAGGTTCTGAGGATATCAGATAATGACAGGTTTAGTTAATGTAAGTAGAGAGTAGCTGCTTCTGTTAGTGGAAGGTTTAACAGGCAGGGATATTGATTTAAAACTATGGGCGAGACCAGGGAATTTGAAATAAAACATTTTTACATGGAGAATGGTTATGATCTTGAATTCACTGCCTGCAGGACTGGTGAACGTAAAATCAATCAGAGCCTTCAAACAGGAATTGGATAGACACATGAAAATGAATAATTTTCAAGGCTCAAGGAAAAGAGCAAGGGAATACTACAGAAAGAATTGTTCCTCAGAAGCCTGCATGCTCTCGATGGATGGCACATACTGAAACAACTGTATGATTCTCAATCACCCTACCTTGTTTACACTCTTACTTTCCATAGGTATTTGGTTTCCAACTGTCTTGCTCTTCGATGAGCTCTTCTGCTAAAGATGTCCAATTATTCTAAAGCATACCACTGTCCAAATCCTTCACCTTTTCTGTCAAATCATACCATATTCGAAGAATTGTGTGCAATTTTGGTCATTTACCAATAGGAAGGATATCAAAAATATTGAAATAGTGCAGAGAAAATTTACAAGGATATTGGTAGGACTTGAGAACCTGAGTTGTAGGGAAAGGTTGAATAGGTTAAGACTCGGAGAATGGATGCTGAATCTATCTATCTATCTATCATTGGAGTGTAGGAGAATGATGAGTGACCTGAAAAAGGTACATAGAAGTAGAGTGGTATAGATGGGGTAAATTCAAGCAAGCTTTTTCCACTGAGGTTGGGTGGGACAAGAATTAGATGTCATGGGTTACGGGTGAAAGGTGAAATGTTTCAGGAAAACGTGAAGGGAAACTTCTTTACTCAGAGGGTTGTGAATGATCTGCCAGCAATGCAGATAGATGCAGGTAAAATTTCAACTTTGAAGAGAAGTTTGGATAAGTTCATGGATGGGAGGGGTATGCAGGGCTATGGTCCAGTTCCAGGTCGATGGAACAAGGCAGAGTAGTAGTTTGGCATCATCTAGGCCTGTTTCTGTGCTGTAGTGCTGCATGATACATTGAAAGTGTAATGAAATGAAATTTCCCCAATCCTACCTCCAGGCTTTGAAATAATGCAATCTGGAAAGGTTACAAAGGAACACAAGATAATCCAAACAATTAGTATCTTTATAGATCCACTTAACCATTGGATTCGTTAGTTCTGCCCTCCCACAACTCTACCCATCCCATTGTAATAACCAGACTGCAATACTCTCACTGGTCTCACATGACAAAGGCACAGAACGTGAATTATTGTAAACAGGAGACTTGACTCAAATCTGAAATTGTTTTATTTGGAAAATACACTCAGTGACCACTTGATTAGTTACACCTATAACACCTCATTAATGCAAATATCTAATCAGCTAATTATGTGACAGCAACTTATTGTATCATGCAGACATCAAAGTTCAAAGTAAATTTTATTATCGGTGTGCATATGTCAGCTCACACAACACTGAGATTTATTTTCCTGTGGGTGTACTCAGGAAGTCTACGGAATAGTAACCATAACAGGATCAATGAAAAATCAAGTGGAGTGCAGAAGACAAACTGTACAAATGCAAATACAAATATATAGCAATAAATAATGAGAGCATGAAATATCAAGATCAAGTCCTTAAGGTGAGATCATTGGTATGGAAACATCTCAATGGATGGGCAGATGAGTGTAGTTATCCTCCTTTGTTCAGGAGCCTGATGGTTGAGGGGTAGTAACTGTTCTTGAACCTGGCGGTGCAAGTCCTGAGGCTCTTGTACTTTTCACCTGATGGCAGCAGCCAGAAAAGAATATGGCCTGGATGGTGAGGATCTCCGATAGTGAATGCTGTTTTCCAATGGCAGCGTGTCATGTAGATGTGCTCATTGATTGGAGGGGCTTTACCCATGATATACTGGGCTGAATCCACTACCTTTTGTAACATTTCTCATTCAAAGGCTTCGATGTTCCCATACCAAGCCATGATGCAAGCAGTCAATATATTCTCCATTACCCATCTATAAAAGTTTTTCTTGTCATGCCAAATCTCCACAGACGCATAGGGAACTAGAGGCTCTGTTATGCTTTCTTCACAATTGCATTTATTTCTGAATCCAGGACAATCCTCTGAAATAGTAACACCCAGGAATTTAAAATTGCTGACCCGCTTTACCTCTGATCCTCCAGTGAGCTCTGGATCATGGACCTTTGATTCCCTTCTGAAGTTAATAGCTCCTTGATCTTGCCAGCATTGAATAAGAGGTTGTTGTTGTGGCACCACCCAGCGAGATTTTCAATATCCCTCCTATATGCTGATTCATCACTGCCTTTGATTTGGCCTAAGACAATGGTGTCATCAGCAAACTTCAGTATGGCACTGGAGCCGTGCTTAGTTATAAAGTCATAAGTGTAAAGCGAGTTGAGCAGAGGACTACGCACACAAGCCTGTGATGTATCTGTATAGATGGGGAATGTGGAGGAAATGTCTTTGCCAATCTGAACAGACAGTGAGGAAATCCAGGGTCCAATTGCTTAAGGAGGTATTGAAGTCTAGGCCTTGGAGCATATTGATTAGTTTTGAGGGTATTATGGTATTAAATGTCGAGCTGTAATTGATAGAGAATTCTGATTTATGCGTCATTGCTGTCCAGATGTTCCAGGGTTGTGTGTGGAGACAATGAGATGGCATCTGCTGTGGACCTGTAAATCCAGTAGGCAAATTGGAGCAGAGCTAGGTTGTCTCTTAAGCAGAAGCTGATACGATTCATCACCAGACTCTTAAAACACTTCATCACTGTGGATGTAAAAGCAACTGGACAATAGTCATTGAGGCAGATCACCATGTTCTGTTAGACACCGGTGTGGTTGAGCCCTGCTTGAAGCTGGTGGGCAACACACACTGCTGAAGTGAGAGGTCAAGGATATCAGTGAACACACCAGATAATTGATCAGCACAGTTCTTCAGTACTCAGCCAGACACTCTGTCAAGACCAGATGCTTTCCTTGGATTCACTCTTCTGAAGGAATCCCACACATAAGCTTCAGATACTGAGATCAAAGAACAATTGGGAGATATGGGGATTTGCAATGGTTTCTCCATCTTCTGACAGTCAAAGTAAGCATAGAAAGCATTGAGCTCATCTGGAAGCAAAGCACTGCTGTCCGCCATGTTGCTTGATTGAACTTTGTAGGAGGTATAGCATTCAAACCCTGCCACAGCTGCCAAGCATCCCTAGTTGATTCCTGTTCAGTCCTGAATCTCCACTTTCCTCATGAGATGGCTTTCCAGAGATCATACATGCACAGCTTGTAGCATTCTTGGTCTCCAGACTAGAATGCCTCTGATCTGGCCCTCAGCAAGTTTTGGATCTTGTGGTTCACCCAGGGCTTCTGATTGGGGAAGACTCTGAATGATTTAGTGGGGCAGTTGTTTTAATAAAGTCTGTTGTAGCCATGGTGTATTCATTCAGATCCTGAGGTGAGCACTTGAACACGGTCTAGTCCACTGCCCCAAAGCAATCTTGTAATCATCCCTCTGCCTCCCGTGACCTCCTTTTAGTTGTCCTAATCTCTGGGACCTTGCTTTTTAGGTTCTTCCTGTATGCAGGTAGGAGGAGGACAGCCAAGTGATCTGATTTACTGTTTTAGGCAAGGAATGGTAGGCATTCTTCATCTTGGTGTAGCAGTGGTCTAGAGTGTTGGAATCTCTTGTTAAAGTTACGGACCCACAATCCACCAGGGTCATATGAGCTCAGTACAGATGAGTATTCCACCAGTTGCTCCATCTCTCACGGTTGTGGGTGAGTGCCTGAGCTGCAGTAAATCTCTCTCTGGTCCACTCTAAAATGTTGTCTGTCCACTTCTTCCTCTGTCTGTCCCTTTTTCTTTTCCCCTGCACCATTCCCTGATTAATGATCTTTGAGAGTCCACCGGATGTTGTTATTTGGCCAAACCATCTCAGTTTCCTTTTCTTTACTGTGGACAGTAGATCTTCATAGTGTCTCATGTGCTGGGTGATATTTATTTGTATTTCATTGTTTGAGATATGGTCTGTGTAGGAAATGATGTCATGTTTAATGATGCACCAGAGGGAGATGGAGAACAGGCAAAGTGATGGGCAGAAAGAGAGAAAAAGGAGGGGGAAAAAAACTAAATATGTCAGGGATGGGGTAAGAAGGGGAGGAGGGACATTAACGGGAAGTTAGAGAAATCAATGTTCATGCCATCAGGTTGGAGGCTACTTATCCGATATATAAGGTGTTGTTCCTCCAACTTGAGTGTGGCTTCATCTGGACAGTAGAGGAGGCCATGGATAGACATATCAGAATGGGAATGGGACGTGGAATTAAAATGCGTGGCCACTGGGAGATCCTGCTTTCTCTGGCGGACAGAGCGTAGGTGTTCAGCGAAACGGTCTCCCAGTCTGCGTCAGGTCTCACCAACATATAAAAGGCCACACCGGGAGCACCGGACGCAGTATACCACACCAGCCGACTCACAGGTGAAGTGTCACCTCACCTGGAAGGACTGTCTGGGGCCCTGAATGGTGGTGAGGGAGGAAGTGTAAGGGCAGGTGTAGCACTTGTTCCACTTACAAGGATAAGTGCCAGGAGGCAGATCAGTGGGAAGGGATGGGGGGAGGGAATGAATGGACAAGGGAGTCGCGTAGGGACTGCGGAAAGCAGAGGGGAGGGGGAGATGTACTTGGTAGTGTGGTGTCGGAGGTGGTGGAAGTTACGGAGAGTTACCTACCACCCCACCAGCCTCCGTGTCCAACGTACGTCCTCACCTACCACCCCACCAGCCTCTGGGTCCAACGTATAATTTTCCGTAACTTCTGCCACCTCCAACGGGATCCCAGTACCAAGCACATCTTTCCCTCCCCCCCCCCCCCGCTTTCCGCGGGGATCACTCCCTACGTGTCTCCCTTTCCCATTCGTCCCCCCCCCCATCCCCTCCCACCGATCTCCCTCCTTCACTTTTTATCAGGGTTTAGAATTTTAGTTCAAAATACCGGATAACTAATATAGAAGTTAAACCAGAATAGTTAACAAATGTATTCCACAAATACAGCAAAGTTTTATGGCACTCTTAAAATTACTATCTTTGTCCTTCTGCAGTAGTTGGAATAAGACCATCAAGAGGAACACACTGGCAGGTCAATGGGCTGAAGATAAAGATTGGCAATAACCAATTGAGTGAAACTTGCAGGAAAAAAGGTTAACAATAGAGTGCTATCTCCAGCTTCAATTTACACTCAAGGACATATACCACCACAACATAGAAAAACACTGAGTGTACAGAATATTCATAGTCTTCTGCTGCTGTACCCTATCCACTTCAAGGTTCAACATGCAGTGCATTCAAAGATGCTCTTCTGCACATCACTGATGAAACACATGATAATAAGAGTGACTGTGGTCTTCCTGTCAGCTTGAACCAGTCTGGCCATTCTTCTCTGACCCCCCCCCCCCCCATTAACAAGTTCTTTTCGCTCACAGAACTGCTGCTCACTAGATTTTTTTTGCTTTTTACATCATTCTCTGAAAACTATGGAGACTGCTGTTCATGAAAATCCCAGGAGTTCAGCAGCTTCTGAGGTACTCAAACTACCCCATCTGGCACCAACACTCATTCCACAAAGTCACTTCAACCACAATTGTTCCCCATTCTGATGTTTGCTCTGAACAACAACTGAACCTCTCGACCATGTCTGCATGCTTCATGCATTGAGATGCCGCCATTGGCTAATCGAATAGTTTTATTAATGAGCAGGAGTAGAGGTGTACCTAATAAAGTGGATACTGAGTGTATATTGCCAGAGGATCAAAATCATGAATACAACCAAGAATGACATGAATACAATGTCCAGCATTACCTGCCCTCCCTTTCCCTAGATCACTAAGAGTTGCAGAATAAATACTGGATTTGCCAGCACTGCCCCTATCATATGCTCATTGGCACACTAAGTCTCCTCTGCATAACTTCACCATCCAGCTGGAATACTCTTGTCACAGAAGTTGAAAGACCTTTTAAAAATTGCACCAAATAACATTATCTTCTGGAAGATAAACAATTAGCTATTGCTCTCCATCCATTAGCACATCAGGATGATGAATTCTAGCCAATCCATGCAAGACATTAGTTTCAATATTTAAATTAACACACTATTACTCTACAATATACAATTCAGAGGCAGCAAAATTGGAAATGGACCAATGCGACAAATCTTTGGGGTTAGCTGCTTCTGTTTCTCCCTTGAAATATCTGGCTCAAATATGGGAAGGAAAAATCATCCTTCAGCTTCTCATTATGCAGTGTTCAGAATAGCTTTGCCTCAAGTAGGTGGCAATCAGATTAGCAGCCATTAAAATGATAAATGTATCCTGCTCACACACTCTCCATTTCTCTCTTGCTTGTAGCGACAGTGGCACCAGTAATGATCCTGCAACAAGGGCAGGTCGGTAATTCATTTGTGTTTGGGCAATGATCTTCCTTGATGTCTGAATTAATGTAGAATTTACCAGACTGTCAATAGCCCTATTGTCATGACATTCAAAGAAACTGGAGTAATTTTGTACTCTGAAATTCAAATGGCACTTCCGACATTTTTAACAGTCCCTGCAAAAATGTGAGGTTATAAAGACGTTGGCAGACTCATGCCAATCCATGTTGCATTCCTGAGCCCAACCAGATTAACCAGACTCAAATTAGCTATGTGAAGTCTGTCTTCCAATGGATAGAAACTTAATTTAAATGTTTAAACAGTGCCTTTCATCATTGTTTTAATCAAGATCCCATTTAAAGGCCACAAGGACATAAACCAGAATGATCCTTGTATTTCATTGGCTCAAAAATCTACCTTAGCTTCTCCAATTCGATTTACAATAACACCCAACCCTTCCATCCCACTGTCCACCAATTGTCCACAGTTAGTTATGCTCATATATTGATTACCTATATTCCTTTCTGGAGAATAATTCGATGGTCACCAGCAGCTTACTGTCTCCACCACTAACTCTGACAGCCAATTGTCAATGATGACGTCATTTTCTTTGGTTTCAGATAGGTATCTGTGGTCTGGGTGAAGGCAGGGTACCAAACTGCCACACAGTTGCACCCCAGAAGAAATCCTTGAATCATTGATCTCCTGCTAGAGTCCAATAGGGGAAAGAAAATTCCATAAGAATATAAGGCCATAAGACAGGAGCAGCCGTTCTAACCATTGAGACTGCTCCACCATTCAATCATGGCGGATTTATTTTTTGAATGCTGTAATTAGTTCCACAGATTCACCATCTTCTATCTAAAGAAATTCCTCCTCATTTTTGTTCTAAAGGAACATCTTTCTGTTCTGAGGCTGTGTGCTCTGGTCTAGAGAACAAACTCACCTAGTATTGCAAAAGTCCTCTGCATGTCCACTCTATCTAGACCTTTCAATATTTGGTAGGTTTCAATGATATTTCCCCCTTAATCTTCTAAACCTCAGCAAGTACAATACCACAGCCATCAAATGTCCCTGATCCCGTTTCATTCCCAGGATCAATCTTCTAAACCACCTCCAATACTAATACATCTTTCTTAGTATATTTTGGGAAAGGCTGGACCATGCTAATAACACACACAAAATGCTGGTGGAATGCAGCAGATGAATGAAGCTATTCCCTCTGGGTCAAAAACCTGTTGGCTGAGGGGTAGTAACTGTTATGAACCTGGTAGTCTGGGTCCTGAGGCTCCTGTACCTTCTTCCTGATGGCAGCAGTGAGAAGAGAGCATGAGCCAGGTGATGGGGTCCTTGATGATGGATGCTGTCTTCCTGCAACAGCACTCCATGTAGATGAGCTCATTGGTGGGGAGGGCCACCTGCAATGGACTGGGTTGTATCCACTACACTTTGTAGGATTTTCCATTCAAGGGCATTGGTGTTTCCATACCAGGCTGTGATACAACAAGTTGGAATGCTCTCCACCATACAGATAGAAATTTGCGAAAGTCTTTGGTAACATACTGAATCTCCTCAAGCTCCGTAGACTCTCACATGGTGGATTGGATAGTGGACTACTTGACAGATAGACCTCAATATGTGCGGTTGGGAGACTGTAGGTCTGACACGGTGGTCAGCAGCACAGGAGCGCCGCAGGGAACCGTACTCTCTCCGGTCCTGTTCACCCTGTACACATCAGACTTCCAATATAACTCGGAGTCCTGCCACGTGCAGAAGTTCGCTGATGACACGGCCATAGTGGGGTGTGTCAGGAATGGACAGGAGGAGGAGTATAGGAAACTGATACAGGACTTTGTGATATGGTGCAACTCAAACTACCTGCGTCTCAATATCACCAAGACCAAGGAGATGGTGGTGGACTTTAGGAGATCTAGGCCTCATATGGAGCCA